>NC_052081.1:22725911-24019661 GCF_015852505.1 Tachyglossus aculeatus
CGCTTTCGCACTATCCCTCCTCCCCCTTCCCTTTCCTTCCCTTCCTTTGAAGCCCACATTATTCGCCTCTACCACCCCCTCCAGATTCTTGTAGCCGTCATCTACCGCCCTCCGGGCCCCACTTCCAACTTCTTTAACGACTTTGACCCCTTCCTCACATTCCTTCTCTCCTTCTCCATGCCCACCTCTGATCCTCGGAGACTTCAATATCCACATGGATATCCCTAACGACTCCTCTGCCGCCCGCCTTCTATCTCTCCTTGACGCTGCCAACCTCTTCCTCCACCCCACCTCACCCACTCACCAACTTGGTCATACCCCTCGACCTCATCATCTCCTACCGCTGCACTGTGTCCACCCTCACCAACTCTGTGATCCCTCTCTCTGATCATAATCTTCTCACCTGCCTCCTCACTCACACTCCTTTCCCCTGTAAATCCGTATTACTCCCTCACAGAGATCTCCGCTCTCTGGACCCCACCCATCTTTCGGAGCGCCTCACACCCCACCTCGCCGCCCTCTCCTCTCTACCCAGTCTTGATGATCAGATTACTGCTCTCAACTCTACCCTTTCTACTCAGCTAGACTAGCTCGCTCCCCCTTTCCCTTCGCCGCTCCTCGCACCACTAACCCACAGCCCTGGATCACTGCCACTGTCCGCCTCCTTCGCTCTTATGCTCGAGCTGCTGAACGCTGCTGGCGAAAGTCTAAACACCATGCCAACCTCGTTCACTTCAAGTTTATCCTTTCCTGCCTTAACTCAGCCCCTCTCTTCTGAGAGACAAAACTATTTCTCCTCCCTTATTGACACCCATGCCCATCACCCCCGCCAGCTCTTCCGTACATTCAACTCCCTTCTCAGGCCCCCGGTTCCTCCCCCTCCTCCTTCCCTCACCCCCCAACGATCTGGCCTCCTACTTCATTAACAAAATTAAATCCATCAGGTCCGACCTCCCCAAAGTCTCTTCCCCCCTTTGTCCAACCTCCCCGGCTCTCAACACTCTCTGCTACTCTCCCATCCTTCCCAGCGGTATCCTCAGAGGAACTCTCCTCCCTCCTCTCAAGTGCTACTCCGGCCACCTGTGCTTCTGACCCCATTCCCTCTCATCTTATGAAATCTCTCGCTCCATCCCTTCTCCCCTCCTTAACTTCCATCTTCAACCGCTCACGCTCCACTGGTTCCTTCCCCTCTGCCTTCAAACATGCCCATGTCTCTCCCATCCTAAAAAAACCCTCTCTTGACCCCACCTCACCTTCTAGTTATCGTCCCATATCCCTCCTACCATTCCTTTCCAAACTCCTTGAACGAGTTGTCTACACGCGCTGCCTAGAATTCCTCAACAACAACTCTCTCCTCGACCCCCTCCAGTCTGGCTTCCGTCCCCTTCATTCCACGGAAACTGCGCTCTCAAAGGTCACCAATGACCTCCTGCTTGCCAAATCCAACGGCTCATACTCTGTCCTAATCCTCCTCGACCTCTCAGCTGCCTTTGACACTGTGGACCACCCCCTTCTCCTCAACACGTTATCTGACCTTGGCTTCACAGACTCCATCCTCTCCTGGTTCTCCTCTTATCTCTCCGGTCGTTCTTTCTCAGTCTCTTTTGCAGGCTCCTCCTCCCCCTCCCATCCTCTTACTGTGGGGGTTCCCCAAGGTTCAGTGCTTGGTCCCCTTCTGTTCTCAATCTACACTCACTCCCTTGGTGACCTCATTCGCTCCCACGGCTTCAACTATCATCTCTACGCTGATGACACCCAGATCTACATCTCTGCCCCTGCTCTCTCCCCCTCCCTCCAGGCTCGCATCTCCTCCTGCCTTCAGGACATCTCCATCTGGATGTCCGCCCGCCACCTAAAGCTCAACATGTCGAAGACTGAGCTCCTTGTCTTCCCTCCCAAACCTTGTCCTCTCCCTGACTTTCCCATCTCTGTTGACGGCACTACCATCCTTCCCGTCTCACAAGCCCGCAACCTTGGTGGCATCCTCGACTCCGCTCTCTCATTCACCCCTCACATCCAAGCCGTCACCAAAACCTGCCGGTCTCAGCTCCGCAACATTTCCAAGATCCGCCCTTTCCTCTCCATCCAAACCGCTACCCTGCTAATTCAAGCTCTCATCCTATCCCGTCTGGACTACTGCACTAGCCTTCTCTCTGATCTCCCATCCTCGTGTCTCTCTCCACTTCAATCCATACTTCATGCTGCTGCCCGGATTATCTTTGTCCAGAAACGCTCTGGACATATTACTCCCCTCCTCAAAAACCTCCAATGGCTACCGATCAATCTGCGCATCAGGCAGAAACTCCTCACCCTGGGCTTCAAGGCTCTCCATCACCTCGCCCCCCTCCTACCTCACCTCCCTTCTCTCCTTCTACTGCCCAGCCCGCACCCTCCGCTCCTCCACCACTAATCTCCTCACTGTACCTCGCTCTCGCCTGTCCCGCCATCGACCCCCCGGCCCACGTCATCCCCCGGGCCTGGAATGCCCTCCCTCTGCCCATCCGCCAAGCTAGCTCTCTTCCTCCCTTCAAGGCCCTGCTGAGAGCTCACCTCCTCCAGGAGGCCTTCCCAGACTGAGCCCCTTCTTTCCTCTCCCCCTCGTCCCCCTCTCCATCCCCCCGTCTTACCTCCTTCCCTTCCCCACAGCACCTGTATATATGTATATATGGTTGTACATATTTATTACTCTATTTATTTATTTATTTATTTATTTTACTTGTACATTTCTATCCTACTTATTTTATTTTGTTGGTATGTTTGGTTCAGTTCTCTGTCTCCCCCTTTTAGACTGTGAGCCCACTGTTGGGTAGGGACTGTCTCTATGTGATGCCAATTTGTACTTCCCAAGCGCTTAGTACAGTGCTCTGCACATAGTAAGCGCTCAATAAATACGATTGATTGATTGATTGATTGATTGCCGTCTGCCTCCAGGCCCTGGTCATCCTCTGCCTCCCTGTCCTGATCCCCCAGCGCCTCTCGGCCTGTGTCCCCCTCTTCCTCCTGGCCCAGGTACCCCTTTACCTCCCGGCCCTGGTCCTCGTCTGTCTCCCTGCCTTTGTCCCCCTCAAAGTCCTGACCCAGGCCGGCCTCTGCCTCTATGACCAGGTCACGCCCCGTCTCTCGGCCCTGGTTCTGCTCGGCCTCTCAGCCATAGTAGTCCCACTGTCTCCCGGCCCAGGTACCCCTCTGACTGCCGGCCCTGGGCGCACTGTCTACCAGTCCTGGTCCCCTTCTTCTCTCTCACTGAATTTGGGGGTGAATGGATGACCTGCCAGGGAGTCCTCGGTTGGGCGAACCAGCAAGTTACCCCGCCCAAGAAAAAGCACCGGGCTACTGGGGGGAATGGGAAGGGCAGCGAGGGCGTCCCCTGTTTCCCGACCTTTAGTGCTGCAGGGGTTACCCGGCCCCAGCATCTCCCCAAGCACCAGTAGCTTGGGGAGAAAGGGATGAGCTTTTTGTGCGTCCCCTGATGGCCGACCTGGCGAACTTCAGGAAAATCTCTGACCTCAGACGATCCCCAAGCACCGGTTGATTTGGACGGTTCGGGAGAGCTGAGTGGGCCCTCTGCTAACCGAGTCTAAGAGTTGCGGGGAATGCCCTGTCTCAGCCAACCCCCGCACTACACCAATTTGCGGCGAATGGAGTAACCGAGTGGGCGTCATCTTCTCGACGGTTTCGCGAGCTGCAGAGAAATCTCTTGCCCAAAACAATCCGCGCCCCGTCTGAATGGGGGCTGGTTCGGGAGGTGATTCAAGGGCGCCGTTTTTTGACCGAGCCCAGGATCTTCAGGAGAATCCCGGACCCCAGGAAATCCCCTAGCACCAGTTGATTCGGGGGGAAAGGGAAGAGCTGCGAGGCGCCCTCTGCTGGCCCACAAAGAGCACTGCAATTCGGGCAACGTCCCCAGCCAATCCCCGCCCTGCACTGAATGGCGTGTGGGCCATGAAGAGCCGCGACTTCCCCCTCTGCTGGCCGAGCACAGGAGCTGCAGGAATGTCCCCGGCTGCAGACGTTCCCCACTCTCCGCTCATTTAAGTAGAGGGGGGGGGAATCGTTAAGAGCTGCGAGGGCGTCCTCTGCCGGCCGAGGTTGCGAGCTGCAGGAGAATCCCCGACCCCATCCATTTCCCAAGCACCAGTTGATTGGGTGGGCCGGGAGGAGCTGCGAGGGCGCCCCTCCTGGCCGACCTCGCGAGCTTTAGGAGAAAACCTGACCTCAGAGAATCCCTAAGCAGGTGATTTGGAGGGCGGCAGTAGCTGAGAGGTCGTCTTCAGCTGACCGAGTCCGAGAGCTGCGGGGGAAACCAAGGCCCCAGCCAATCCCTGAACTCCAATAGTTTGGGGGCGACGGGAGAAACTGAGGGGGTGCTATCTGCAGTCCGGGCCCATTAGTTCAGTGAAATCCCATGCCCAACAAAGACGCGCCGCACTGAATTTGGGGATGAAGGGAAGACCTGCCAGGGAGTCCTCTGCTGGTCGAGCTAGGCAGCCGCCGCTGAATCCCGGACCCCAGTCCACCAAAAAGCACCGGGCTACTGTGGGAAAATGGAGGAGCAGCGAGGGCGACCCCTGCTGGCCGACCTCTCGTGCTGCAGTGGCTTCCACCACCCCAGCCACTCCCCAAGACCCAGTAGCCTGGGGAGAAATGGAGGTCTTTTTGTGCTTCCCCTGCTGGCAGACCTCGCGAACTTCAGGAAATTCTCTGACCTCAGCCGATCCCCAAGCACCGGTTGATTTGGAGGGTTCAGGAGGAGCTGAGAGGGCGCCCTCTGCTGACCGAGTCCAAGGGTTGCAGGGGAATTCCCTTCCCAACCAATCCCCACACTACTCCAATTTGCGGGAGAAGGGAGTAACAGAGAGGGCGCCATCTGCTGGCCGGGTCCGTGAGCTGCAGAGAAATCCCTTGCCCCAAAGAATCCGCTCTCCGTCTGAATGGGGGTGGTCCGGGAGGTGATACAAGGGCGCCGTTTTTTGATCGAGCCCAGGAGCTTCAGGTGAATTCCCGACCCCAGCATATCCAAAAGCACCAGTTGAATGGGGGGGAAAGGGAAGAGATGCGAGGCGCCCTCTGCTGGCCCACAAGGAGCACGGAAGGCGGGCCACGTCCCGAGCCCAACCCCGCCCTGCACCGAATGGCGTGTGGCCCGTGAAGAGTTGCGACAGCGCCCTCTGCTGGCCGAGCCCAGGAGCTGCAGGAATATCCCCGGCTGCAGCCGTTCCCCAGGCTGCGCTGATTTAAGGAGAGGTGGGTAATCGGGAACAGCTGCGACGGCGTTCTCTGCCGGCCGAGCTCGCGAGCTGCAGAAGAATCCACGACCCCAGCCACTTCCCAAGCACCAGTTGAATGGGGGGACAGGGAGGAGTCGCGGGGCCGCCAGGCCTGGCCGATCTCGCGAGCTTCAGGATCAAACCAGACCTCAGAGAATCCCCAAGTACCAGGTGATTTGGAGGGCGGGAGTAGCTGACGGGTCGTCTTCAGCTGATCGAGTCCGAGAGCTGCAGGGGAATCCAAGGCCCCAGCCAATTCCTGCACTCCAGTGATTTGGGGGCGAAGGGAGAAACTGCGAGGGCGCCACCTGCTGTCCGGGCCCGCGAGCTGCAGGAAAATCCCTTGCCCCAAGAAACCGGCGCCCAACTGAATCTGGGGGTGAAGTGAAGACCCGCCAGAGAGACCTCTGCTGGTTGAGCTAGCGAGCTGTTGGTGAATCCAGGACCCCTTTCAAACCAAAAGCACCGGGCTATTGGGGTGAATGGAGGAGCAGCGAGGGCGGCCCCTGCTGGACGACCTCTCGTGCTTCAGGGTCTTCCCCGACCTCAGCCACTCCCCAAGCACCAGTAGCTTGGGGTGAAATGGAGGACCTCTTTTGCTTCCCCTGCTGGCCGACCTCGCCAACTTCAGGAAAATCTCTGACCTCAGCCGATCCCCATGCACCGGTTGATTTGGAGGGTTAGGGAGAAGCTGAGAGGGAGCTTCTCTGCTGACCGAGTCTAAGATTTGCAGGGGAATACCCTGTCCCAGCCAATCCCCACACTAAACGAATTTGCGGGCGAAGGGAGTAACAGAGAGGGCGCCATCTGCTGGCCGGGTCCGCGAGCTGCAGAGAAATACCTTGCCCCAAATATTCCGGGCCCCGTAGAAATCGGGGGTGGTCCGGGAGGAGATACAAGGGCGCCGTTTTTTGACCGAGCCCAGGAGTTTCGGGAGAATCCCGGACCCCAGGATATCCCCAAGCACCAGTTGACTGGTGGGGGGCGGGGGGGGGGGGGAAGGGAGGAGATGCGAGTTGCCCTCTGCTGGCCAACACAGAGTACTGCAATTCGGGCCACGCACGTCCCCAGCCTATCCCCGCCCTGCACTGAAAGGCGTGTGGGCCGTGAAGAGCTGTGACGGCGCCCTCTGCTGGCCGAGCCCAGGAGCTGCAGGAATGTCCCAGGCTGCAGCAGTTCCTCAGGCTCCGCTCATTTAAGGAGAGGGGGAGAATCGGGAAGAGCTGCGAGGGCGTCCTCTGCAGGCCGAGCTCGCGAGGTGCTGGAGAATACCCGACCCCATCCACTTGCCAAGCACCAGTTGATTGGGTGGGCCGGGAGAAGATTCGAGGGCGCCCCTCCTGGCCGACCTCGCGAGCTTCAGGAGAAACCCTGACCTCAGAGAATCCCCAAGCAGGTGATGTGGAGGGCGGGAGTAGCTGAGAGGTCGTCTTCAGCTGATCGATTCCGAGAGCTGAAGGGGAATCCAAGGCCCCAGCCAATGCCTGCACACCAGTGACTTGGGGGTGACGGGAGAAACTGCGAAGGCGCCATCTGCTGTCCGGCCCGCGAGTTCAGGGAAATCCCTTGTCCCAAGAAATATGCGCCTCACTGAATTTGGGGTTGAAGAGAAGACCTGACAGGGAGTCTTTTGCTGGCCAAGCAAGCGAGCTGCCGGTGAATCCTGGACCCCAGCCAACCCAAAGGCACAGGGCTATTGGGGGGAAATGGAGGA
This sequence comes from Tachyglossus aculeatus, assembly GCF_015852505.1. Lineage (NCBI taxonomy): Eukaryota > Metazoa > Chordata > Mammalia > Monotremata > Tachyglossidae > Tachyglossus > Tachyglossus aculeatus. Next base: position 22,732,893 of record NC_052081.1, read on the forward strand.
TCAGCGACGTCGACTCCTTCTGGCCGACCTCTCGTGCTGTGCTGCAGGGGCTTCCCCGACCCCAACAACTCCGCAAGCACCAGTAGCTTGGTGAGAAAGGGAGGAGCTTTTTGTGCATCCCCCGCAGAACGACCTCGCGAACTTCTTTGCCTCTAGGTCCAGGTCCCCCTATTCCCCTGGCCCTGGTCCCCATTTCCCGGCCCAGGTACTCCTCGGCTTTCCTGCCCTGGTCCCCCTGTCACCGAGCCCAGATACCCCTCTGCCATCCAGCCCTGGGACCCCTCTGCCTCCCTGCCCGGGTCCGCCTGTCTCCCGGCCCGGGTCCCCCTGTCTCCTGGACCTGGTGCCCCTCTGCTTCCCTGCCTTGGTACTGCCGTCGGCCTCCAGGCCCAGGTCCCCCACTGCCTCCCTGTCCTGATCCCCCACGGCCTCTGGGCCTTAGTCCCCCTCTGCCTCCCGGCCCAGGTACCCCTCTGCCTCCCGGCCCTGGTCCCCGTCTGGCTCCCTGCCTTAATCCCCCTCAAAGTCCTGGCCCAGGCCGGCCTCTGCCTCTATGACCTGGTCTCTGGGCCCTGGTTCCCCTCGGCGTCTCAGCCATACTCCCACTGTCTCCCGGCCCAGGTACCCCTCTGACTGCCGGCCCTGGTCGCACCGCCTATCAGCCCTGGTCCCCCTCTTTCTTCCGGTCCTGGCCGCGCTCTGCCTCCCTGAACTTGTCACACCGCTTCTCGGCCCTGGTCCCCCTTTGCCTCCCGGCCCTGGTTCCCCTCTGCCTCCCGGCCCTGGTCCCCCGTCTACCGGCCCGGGTACCCCTCTGCCTCCTGGCCCTGATCCCCCGCTGCCTCCAGGCCCTCGGCCCCCTCTGCCTCCCTGCCCTGGTCCCCAAGGCCTCTCAGCTCTAGTCCCAGTCTGCCTCCGGCCAAGGTGCCACACCGCCTCTTGGAAGAAATCCCCTTCAGCTTCCACGCCCTGGCCCCCACCTACCAGCCCGGGTACCCCTTGGCCTACCGGCTCTGGTGCCCCTGTATCCCTTCCCAGGAACCCCTCTTTCCCCTGGCCCTGGTCCCCCTCTCTCCCGGACCAAGTACCCCTCTGCCTCCTGGCCCTGGTCCTCGCCTGCCACGGTCCACCACTGACCCGCAGCCCTGGTCGCCTTCTACCTCCAAGCCTTGGGTCTCTCTCCGTCCCGGCCCTGGGTCCTCTCTACCTCCCAGCCCGGGTCCCCCTGTCTCCTGGCCCAGGTAACCCTCTACTTCTTGGCCCTTATCCCCCCTGCCTTCCCGCCCTTGTCCCCCTCTGCCTCCCTGCCCTGGTCCCCAGCCTGCCTCTTGGGCTTTGTCCCCCTCTGCCCTTTGGCCCTGGTATCCCTGTCTCCCAGCCTAGGTACCCATCTGCTTCCTGGCACCGGTCCACTTCTGCCTCCCGGACTTTGCCCCTTTATGTGTCCAGGCCCTGGTCTCCTTTTACGTCAGGGGTTCGAATCCCTCTTCACGGCTTGTCACTTGTGTGACCTTCGGCAAGTCACTTCACTTCTCTGGGCCTCAGTTCCCTCCTCTGTAAAATGGGGATTAAGACTGTGAGCCCCACGTGGAACAACCTGATCACCTTGTAAATTCCCCAGTGCTTAGTACAGTGCTTTACACATAGTAAACGCTTAATAAATTCCATGATTATTCTTATTATTACAACTCGGCAACATAGTAAGCTTCGTACATAGTGAGCGCGGGCGCGGTCCGACTGCGCATGCGCCGCTTCCCCACTTTTCCCCCACCGGCCCGGGCTCCGACTGCGCATGCGTTACGCTCTCCAGGGCGGGGGGTTCCCCTCTCCCCGGGCCCGGGTTCCGACGGCGCATGCGCCGCGCTCTCCCGCGGGGGGCCCCTCTCCTTTCCCGCCCGAGCTCTGACCGCGCATGCGCTACGCTCTCCAGAGCGGGGCGGGGGGGGGTCCCTTCTTCTGGCCCGGGCTCCGACCGCGCATGCGCCGCGGCCTCCGGGGCGGGGACACCCTCCTCCCCTCGGAGAGGCTCCCAATGCGCATGCGCAACACCTCCCCTCCACGCCGGGCTCCGCAAGCGCATGCGCAGAGCTCCCTCGCTTCTCCCCCTCCCACCCGGGGTTCGACTGCGCTTGCGTCGCGATCTCTGTAACTGAAGATATAGCTTTGGGGGCTATATCGTTCATTTATTTATTCATTCAATCGTATTTTTGATTGAGCGCTTACAGTGTGTAGGGCACTGTGCTAAGCGCTTGGGAATGGCATAGTATATCGTATATTACAGTATGGCATAGTACATTATAGAGAAGCTGTGTGGTTCAGTGCGCGACTGCGCATGCGTCGCGCTCTCTGGAACTGAAGATATAGCTTTGGGGGCTATATCGTTCATTCATTCATTCATTCATTCATTCAATCGTATTTTCGATTGAGCGCTTACACTGTGTAGGGCACTGTGCTAAGCGCTTGGGAATGGGATAGTATATCGTATATTACAGTATGACATAGTACATTATAGAGAAGCTGTGTGGTTCAGTGGCAAGAGCCCGGGCTTTGGAGTCAGAGGTCAGGCGTTCAAATCCCGACTCCAGCGCTTGTCAGCTGTGTGACCTTGGGCAAGTCACTTCACTTCTCTGGGCCTCAGTTCCATCTGTAAAATAGGGATGAAGACTGTGAGCCCCGCGGGGGGCAACCTGATCACCTTGGAACCCCCCAGCGCTTAGAACAGTGCTTTGCCCATAGTAAGCGCTTACTAAATGCCATTATTATGATTATTTTTATTATTCTCATTCTTCTTGCTATGATTATCACCTCCAGGCCCTGGTCCATCCCTGCGTCCTGGACGGGGGTTCCCTCAACTTCCCGGCACTGGTCCCCATGTCTTCCGGCCCATATACCACTTTGGCTCTCGGTCCAGGTCCCCCTATTCCCCTGGCCCCGGTCCCCATTTCTCGGCCCAGGTACACCTCTGCTTCCCTGCCCTGGTCCCCCTGTCACCCAGCGCAGATCCCCCTCTGCCATCCAGCCCTGGGAGCCCTCTGCCTCCTTGCCCGGGACCCCCTGTCTCCTGGCCGAGGTACCCCTGTCTCCTGGACCTGGAGCCCCTCTGCTTCCCTGCCTTGGTACTGTCGTCTGCCTCCAGGCCATGGTCCCCCTCTGCCTCCCTGTCCTGATCCCCCACCGCCTCTCGGGCTTAGTCCCCTACTGCCTCCAGGCCCAGGTACACCTCTACCTCCCGACCCTGGTCCCCGTCCGGCTCCCTGCCTTGGGCCCCCTCAAAGTCCTGGCCCAGGCCGGCCTCTGCCTCTATGACCTGGTCACGCCCCGTCTCTCGGCCCTGGTGCCCCTCGGCTTCTCGGCCATAGTCCCACTGTCTCCCGGCCCAGGTACCCCTCTGACTTCCGGCCCTGGTCGCACTGCCTACCAGCCCTGGTCTCCCTCTTTCTCCCGGTCCTGGCCGCGCTCTCCCTCCCTGAACTTCTCAAACCGCTTCTCGGCCCTGGTCCCCCTTTGCCTCTCGGCCCTGGTACCCAGTCTACCGGCCCGGGGACCCAACCCTCTGCCTCCTGGCCCTGACCCCCGCTGCCTCGAGGCGCCCGGCCCCCTCTGCCTCCCTGCCCTGGTCCCCAAGGCCTCCCTGCCCTGGTGCCCCTCGGCTTCTCGGCCATAGTCCCACTGTCTCCCGGCCCAGGTACCCCTCTGACTGCCGGCCCTGGTCGCACTGCCTACCAGCCCTGGTCTCCCTCTTTCTCCGGGTCCTGGCCGCGCTCTCCCTCCCTGAACTTGTCACACCGCTACTCGGCCCTGGTCCCCCTTTGCCTCTCGGCCCTGGTACCCCTCTGCCCCCCTCGGCCCTGGTCTCCACTCTACCGGGCCGGGGACCCAACCCTCTGCCTCCTGGCCCTGATCCCCCGCTGCCTCCAGGCCCTCGGCCCCCTCTGCCTCCCTGCCCTGGTCCCCAAGGCCTCTCAGCTCTGGTCCCCCTCTGCCTCCGCCCAAGGTACCCCACCGCCTCCAGTAAGAAATCCGCTTCAGCTTCCATGCCCCGGCCCCCATCTACCAGCCCCGGTCCCGCTTGGCCTCCCGGCCCTGGTCCCCCTGTATCCCCTCCCAGGAAGCCCTCTGTCCCCTGGCCCCGGTCCCCCTCTCTCCCGCCCCAAGGACCCCTCTGCCTCCTGGCCCTGGTCCCCGCCTGCCACCGTCCATCTCTGCCTCCCAGCCCGGGTTACCTTCTACCTCCAAGCCTTGGGTCTCCCTCCGTCCCGGCCCTGGGTCCTTCTCTACCTCCCAGCCCAGGTCCCCCTGTCTCCTGGCCCAAGGAACCCTCTACTTCTTGGCCCTGATCCCTCCTGCCTTGCAGCCCTTGTCCCCCTCTGCCTCCCTGTCCTGGTCCCCAGCCTGCCTCTTGGCCTTTGTCCCCCTCTGCCCTTTGGCCCTGGTATCCCTGTCTCCCAGCCCAGGTACCCATCTGCTTCCTGGCACCGGTCCCCCTCTGCCTCTAGGCCCCGGTCCCCTTCTGCCTCCCTTACCTGGCCCCTTTATGTGTCCAGGCCCTGGTCTCCTTTTACGTCAGGGGTTCGAATCCCTCTCCACCGCTTGTCACCTGTGTGACCTTGGGCAAGTCACTTCACTTCTCTGGGCCTCAGTTACCTCCTCAGTAAAATGGGGATTAAGACCGTGAGCCCCACTTGGGACAACCTGATCACCTTGTAAATTCCCCAGCGCTTAGTACAGTGCTTTACACACAGTAAGCGCTTAATAAATGCCATCATTATTCTTATTATTACAACTCGGCAACATAGTAAGCTTGGTGCATAGTGAGCGCGGGCGCGGTCCGACTGCGCATGCGCCGCATGCCCCCAGTTTTTCCCCACTCGCCCGGGCTCCGACTGCGCATGCGTTATGCTCTCCAGGGCGGGGGCTCCCCTCTCCCCGGGCCCGGGCTCCGACGGCGCATGCGCCGCGCTCTCCCGCGGGGGGGCCCTCTCCCTTCCCACCCGGGCTCTGACCGCGCATGCGCTACGCTACCCAGAGCGGGGGGGGGCGGTCCCTTTTTCTGGTCTGGGCTCCGACCGCGCATGCGCCGCGCCCTCCGGGGCGGGGACACCCTCCTCCCCTCGGAGAGGCTCCCAATGCGCATGCGCAACGTCTCTCCTCCCCGCCGGGCTCCGCAAGCGCATGCGCAGAGCTCCCTCGCTTCTCCCCCTCCCACCCGGGCTTCGACTGCGCATGCGTCGCGCTCTCTGGAACTGAAGATATAGCTTTGGGGGCTATATCGTTCAATCATTCATTCATTCATTCATTCAATCGTATTTTCGATTGAGCGCTTACAGTGTGTAGGGCACTGTTCTAAGCACTTGGGAATGGGATAGTATATCGTATATTACAATATGGCATAGTACATTATAGAGAAGCTGTGTGGTTCAGTGGCAAGAGCCCGGGCTTTGGAGTCAGAGGTCAGGCGTTCAAATCCCGACTCCAGCGCTGGTCAGCTGTGTGACCTTGGGCAAGTCACTTCACTTCTCTGGGCCTCAGTTCCATCTGTAAAATGGGGATGAAGACTGTGAGCCCCGCGGGGGGCAACCTGATCACCTTGGAACCCCCCAGCGCTTAGAACAGTGCTTTGCCCATAGTAAGCGCTTACTAAATGCCATTATTAGGATTATTTTTATTATTCTCATTCTTCTTGCTATTATTATCACCTCCAGGCCCTGGTCCATCCCTGCGTCCTGGACGTGGGTTCCCTCAACTTCCCGGCACTGGTCCCCATGTCTTCCGGCCCATGTACCACTTTGCCTCTCGGTCCTGGTCTCCATTTCCCGGCCCAGCTACACCTCTGCTTCCCTGCCCTGGTCCCCCTGTCACCCAGCGCAGATCCCCCTCTGCCATCCAGCCCTGGGACCCCTCTGCCTCCTTGCCCGGGTCCCCCTGTCTCCTGGCCCAGGTACCCCTGTCTCCTGGACCTGGAGCCCCTCTGCTTCACTGCCTTGGTACTGCCGTCTGCCTCCAGGCCATGGTCCCCCTCTGCCTCCCTGTCCTGATCCCCCACCGCCTCTCGGGCTTAGTCCCCTTCTGCCTCCAGGCCCAGGTACCCCTCTACCTCCCGACCCTGGTCCCCGTCCGGCTCCCTGCCTTGGGCCCCCTCAAAGTCCTGGCCCAGGCCGGCCTCTGCCTCTATGACCTGGTCACGCCCCGTCTCTCGGCCCTGGTGCCCCTCGGCTTCTCAGCCATAGTCCCACTGTCTCCCGGCCCAGGTACCCCTCTGACTGCCGGCCCTGGTCGCACTGCCTACCAGCCCTGGCTCTCCCTCTTTCTCCCGGTCCTGGCCGCGCTCTCCCTCCCTCCCTGAACTTGTCACACCGCTTCTCGGCCCTGGTCCCCCTTTGTCTCTCCGCCCTGGTACCCCTCTGCCCCCTCGGCCCTGGTCCCCAGTCTACCGGCCCGGGGACCCAACCCTCTGCCTCCTGGCCCTGATCCCCCGCTGCCTCCAGGCCCTCGGCCCCCTCTGCCTCCCTGCCCTGGTCCCCAAGGCCTCTCAGCTCTGGTCCCCCTTTGCCTCCGCCCAAGGTACCCCACCGCCTCCAGTAAGAAATCCGCTTCAGCTTCCATGCCCCGGCCCCCATCTACCAGCCCCGGTCCCCCTTGGCCTCCCGGCTCTGGTCCCCCTGTATCCCTTCCCAGGAAGCCCTCTGTCCCCTGGCCCCGGTCCCCCTCGGCCTCCTGACCCTGGTCCCCCGTCTCTCCCGCCCCAAGTACCCCTCTGCCTCCTGGCCCTGGTCCCCGCCTGCCACCGTCCATCTCTGCCTCCCAGCCCGGGTTGCTTTCTACCTCCAAGCCTCGGGTCTCCCTCCGTCCCGGCCCTGGGTCCTCTCTACCTCCCAGCCCAGGTCCCCCTGTCTCCCGGCCCAAGGAACCCTCTACTTCTTGGCCCTGATCCCTCCTGCCTTCCAGCCCTTGTCCCCCTCTGCCTCCCTGCCCTGGTCCCCAGCCTGCCTCTTAGCCTTTGTGCCCCTCTGCCCTTTGGCCCTGGTATCCCTGTCTCCCAGCCCAGGTACCCATCTGCTTCCTGGCACCGGTCCCCCTCTGCCTCTAGGCCCCGGTCCGCTTCTGCCTCCCGGACCTGGCCCCTTTATGTGTCCAGGCCCTGGTCTCCTTTGACGTCAGGGGTTCGAATCCCTCTCCACCGCTTGTCACCTGTGTGACCTTGGGCAAGTCACTTCACTTCTCTGGGCCTCAGTTACCTCCTCTGTAAAATGGGGATTAAGACCGTGAGCCCCACTTGGGACAACCTGATCACCTTGTAAAGTCCCTAGCGCTTAGTACAGTGCTTTACACACAGTAAGCGCTTAATAAATGCCATCATTATTCTTATTATTACAATTTGGCAACATAGTAAGCTTGGTACATAGTGAGCGCGGGCGCGGTCCGACTGCGCATGCGCCGCATGCCTCCTGTTTTTCCCACTCGCCGGGGCTCCGACTGCGCATGCGTTACGCTCTCCAGGGCGGGGCTCCCCTCTCCCCGGGCCCTGGCTCCGACGGCGCATGCGCCGCGCTCTCCCGCGGGGGGCCCCTCTCCCTTCCCGCCCGGGCTCTGACCGCGCATGCGCTACGCTCTCCAGAGCGGCGGGGGGCGGTCCCTTCTTCTGGCCCGGGGACACCCTCCTCCCCTCGGAGAGGCTCCCAATGCGCATGCGCAGCGCCTCTCCTCCCCGCCGGGCTCTGCAAGCGCATGCGCAGAGCTCCCTCGTTTCTCCCCCTCCCACCCGGGCTTCGACTGCGCATGCGTCGCGCTCTCTGGAACTGAAGATATAGCTTTGGGGGCTATATCGTTCATTCATTCATTCATTCATTCATTCATTCAATCGTATTTTCGATTGAGCGCTTGTAGTGTGTAGGGCACTGTGCTAAGCGCTTGGGAATGGGATAGTATATCGTATATTACAGTATGGCATAGTACATTATAGAGAAGCTGTGTGGTTCAGTGGCAAGAGCCCGGGCTTTGGAGTCAGAGGTCAGGCGTTCAAATCCCGACTCCAGCGCTGGTCAGCTGTGTGACCTTGGGCAAGTCACTTCACTTCTCTGGGCCTCAGTTCCATTTGTAAAATGGGGATGAAGACTGTGAGCCCCGCGGGGGGCAACCTGATCACCTTGGAACCCCCCAGCGCTTAGAACAGTGCTTTGCCCATACTTACTAAATGCCATTATTATGATGATTTGTATTATTATCATTCTTATTGCTATTATTATCACCTCCAGGCCCTGGTCCAGCCCTGCGTCCTGGACGTGGGTTCCCTCAACTTCCCGGCACTGGTCCCCATGTCTTCCGGCCCATGTACCACTTTGCCTCTCGGTCCAGGTCCCCCTATTCCCCTTGCCCTGGTCCCCATTTCCCGGCCCAGGTACACCTCTGCTTCCCTGTCCTGGTCCCCCTGTCACCCAGCGCAGATCCCCCTCTGCCATCCAGCCCTGGGACCCCTCTGCCTCCTTGCCCGGGTCCCCCTGTCTCCTGGACCTGGAGCCCCTCTGCTTCCCTGCCCTGGTACTGCCGTCTGCCTCCAGGCCATGGTCCCCCTCTGCCTCCCCGTCCTGATCCCCCACCGCCTCTCGGGCTTATTCCCTTTCTGCCTCCAGGCCCAGATACCCCTCTACCTCCCGACCCTGGTCCCCGTCCGGCTCCCTGCCTTGGGCCCCCTTAAAGTCCTGGCCCAGGCCGGCCTCTGCCTCTATGACCTGGTCACGCCCCGTCTCTCGGCCCTGGTGCCCCTCGGCTTCTCAGCCATAGTCCCACTGTCTCCCGGCCCAGGTACCCCTCTGACTGCCGGCCCTGGTCGCACTGCCTACCAGCCCTGCTCTCCCTCTTTCTCCCGGTCCTGGCCGCTCTCTCCCTCCCTGAACTTGTCACACCGCTTCTCGGCCCTGGTCCCCCTTTGCCTCTCGGCCCTGGTACCCCTCTGCCCCCCTCGGCCCTGGTCCCCAGTCTACCGGCTCGGGGACCCAACCCTCTGCCTCCTGGCCCTGATCCCCCGCTGCCTCCAGGCCCTCGGCCCCCTCTGCCTCCCTGCCCTGGTCCCCAAGGCCTCTCAGCTCTGGTCCCCCTCTGCCTCCGCCCAAGGTACCCCACCGCCTCCAGTAAGAAATCCGCTTCAGCTTCCGTGCCCCGGCCCCCATCTACCAGCCCCGGTCCCCCTTGGCCTCCCGGCTCTGGTCCCCCTGTATCCCTTCCCAGGAAGCCCTCTGTCCCCTGGCCCCGGTCCCCCTCGGCCTCCTGACCCTGGTCCCCCTCTCTCCTGCCCCAAGTACCCCTCTGCCTCCTGGCCCTGGTCCCCGCCTGCCACCGTCCATATCTGCCTCCCAGCCCGGGTTGCCTTCTACCTCCAAGACTTGGGTCTCCCTCCGACTCGGCCCTGGGTCCTCTCTACCTCCCAGTCCAGGTACCCCGGTCTCCCGGCCCAAGTAACCCTCTACTTCTTGGCCCTGATCCCTCCTGCCTTCCAGCCCTTGTCCCCCTCTGCCTCCCTGCCCTGGTCCCCAGCCTGCCTCTTGGCCTTGGTCCCCCTCTGCCCTTTGGCCCCGGTATCCCTGTCTCCCAGCCCAGGTACCCATCTGCTTCCTGGCACCGGTCCCCTTCTGCCTCCCGGACCTGGCCCCTTTATGTGTCCAGGCCCTGGTCTCCTTTTACGTCAGGGGGTCGAATCCCTCTCCGCCGCTTGTCACCTGTGTGACCTTGGGCAAGTCACTTCACTTCTCTGGGCCTCAGTTACCTCCTCTGTAAAATGGGGATTAAGACCGTGATCCCCACTTGGGACAACCTGATCACCTTGTAAATTCCCCAGCGCTTAGTACACTGCTTTGTACACAGTAAGCGCTTAATAAATGCCATCATTATTCTTATTATTATAACTTGGCAACATAGTAAGCTTCGTACATAGTGAGCACGGGCGCGGTCCGACTGCGCATGCGTCCCATGCGCCCAGTTTTTCCCCACTCGCCCGGGCTCCGACTGCGCATGCGTTACGCTCTCCAGGGCGGGGGCTCCCCTCTCCCCTGGCCCGGGCTCTGACGGCGCATGCGCCGCGCTCTCCCGCGGGGGCCCCCCTCTCCCTTCCAGCCCGGGCTGCGACCGCGCATGCGCTACGCTCTCCAAAGCGGGGGGGGGGGGTCCCTTCTCCCCGGGCCCGGGCTCCGACCGCGCATGCGCCGTGCCCTCAATCAATCAATCAATCAATCAATCGTATTTATTGAGCGCTTACTATGTGCAGAGCACTGTACTAAGCGCTTGGGAAGTACAAATTGGCAACACATAGAGACAGTCCTTACCCAACAGTTGGATCACAGTCTAAAAGGGGGAGACAGAGAACAGAACCAAACATACCAACAAAATAAAATAAATAGGATAGAAATGTAGAAGTAAAATAAATAAATAAATAAATAAATAAATAAATAAATAAATAGAGTAATAAATATGTACAACCATATATACATATATACAGGTGCTGTGGGGAAGGGAAGGAGGTAAGATGGGGGGATGGAGAGGGGGACGAGGGGGAGAGGAAGGAAGGGGCTCAGTCTGGGAAGGCCTCCTGTTGGAGGTGAGCTCTCAGCAGGGCCTTGAAGGGAGGAAGAGAGCTAGCTTGGCGGAGGGGCAGAGGGAGGGCATTCCAGGCCCGGGGGATGACGTGGGCCGGGGGTCGACGGCGGGACAGGCGAGAACGAGGTACAGTGAGGAGATTAGCGGTGGAGGAGCGGAGGTTGCGGGCTGGGCAGTAGAAGGAGAGAAGGGAGGTGAGGTAGGAGGGGGCGAGGTGATGGAGAGCCTTGAAGCCCAGGGTGAGGAGTTTCTGCCTGATGCGCAGATTGATTGGTAGCCACTAGAGATTTTTGAGGAGGGGAGTAATATGCCCAGAGCGTTTCTGGACAAAGATAATCCGGGCAGCAGCATGAAGTATGGATTGAAGTGGAGAGAGACACGAGGATGGGAGATCAGAGAGAAGGCTGGTGCAGTAGTCCAGTCGGGATAGGATGAGAGCTTGAATGAGCAGGGTAGCAGTTTGGATGGAGAGGAAAGGGCGGTTCTTGGCAATGTTGCGGAGCTGAGACCGGCAGGTTTTGGTGACGGCTTGGATGTGAGGGGTGAATGAGAGAGCGGAGTCGAGGATGACACCAAGGTTGCGGGCTTGTGAGACGGGAAGGATGGTAGTGCCGTCAACAGAGATGGGAAAGTCAGGGAGAGGACAAGGTTTGGGAGGGAAGACAAGGAGCTCAGTCTTCGACATGTTGAGCTTTAGGTGGCGGGCGGACATCCAGATGGAGATGTCCTGAAGGCAGGAGGAGATGCGAGCCTGGAGGGAGGGGGAGAGAGCAGGGGCAGAGATGTAGATCTGGGTGTCATCAGCGTAGAGATGATAGTTGAAGCCGTGGGAGCGAATGAGGTCACCAAGGGAGTGAGTGTAGATTGAGAACAGAAGGGGACCAAGCACTGAACCTTGGGGAACCCCCACAGTAAGAGGACGGGAGGGGGAGGAGGAGCCTGCAAAAGAGACTGAGAAAGAACGACCGGAGAGATAAGAGGAGAACCAGGAGAGGACGGAGTCTGTGAAGCCAAGGTCAGATAGCGTGTTGAGGAGAAGGGGGTGGTCCACAGTGTCAAAGGCAGCTGAGAGGTCGAGGAGGATTAGGACAGAATATGAGCCGTTGGATTTGGCAAGCAGGAGGTCATTGGTGACCTTTGAGAGGGCAGTTTCCGTGGAATGAAGGGGACGGAAGCCAGACTGGAGGGGGTCGAGGAGAGAGTTGTTGTTGAGGAATTCTAGGCAGCGCGTGTAGACAACTCGTTCAAGGAGTCTGGAAAGGAATGGTAGGAGGGATATGGGACGATAACTAGAAGGTGAGGTGGGGTCAAGAGAGGGTTTTTTAGGATGGGAGAGACATGGGCATGTTTGAAGGCAGAGGGGAAGGAACCAGTGAGGGTGAGCGGTTGAAGATGGAAGTTAAGGAGGGGAGAAGGGATGGAGCGAGAGATTTCATAAGATGAGAGGGAATGGGGTCAGAAGCACAGGTGGCCGGAGTAGCACTTGAGAGGAGGGAGGAGAGTTCCTCTGAGGATACCGCTGGGAAGGATGGGAGAGTAGCAGAGAGTGTTGAGAGCCGGGGGGATGGAGAAAGGGGGGAAGAGACTTTGCGGAGGTCGGACCTGATGGATTAAATTTTGTTAATGAAGTAGGAGGCCACATCGTTGGGGGTGAGGGAAGGAGGAGGGGGAGGAACCGGGGGCCTGAGAAGGGAGTTGAATGTACGGACACCCTCCTCCCCTCGGAGAGGCTCCCAATGCGCATGCGCAACGCCTCTCCTCCCCGCCGGGCTCCGCAAGCGCGTGCACAGAGCTCCCTCGCTTCTCCCGCCTCCCAACCGGACTTCGACTGCGCATGCGTCGCGCTCTCTAGAACTGGAGATATAGCTTTGGGGGCTATATCGTTCATTCATTCATTCATTCAGTCGTATTTTTGATTGAGCGCTTACAGTGTGTAGGTCCCTGTGCAAAGCGCTTGGGAATGGGATAGTATATCGTATATTACAGTATGGCATAGTACATTATAGAGAAGCTGTGTGGTTCAGTGGCAAGAACCCGGGCTTTGGAGTCAGAGGTCAGGCGTTCAAATCCCGACTCCAGCGCTTGTCAGCTGTGTGACCTTGGGCAAGTCACTTCACTTCTCTGGGCCTCAGTTCCATCTGTAAAATGGGGATGAAGACTGTGAGCCCCGCGGGGGGCAACCTGATCACCTTGTAACCCCCCAGCGCTTAGAACAGTGCTTTGCACATAGTAAGCGCTTACTAAATGCCATTATTCTTATCATTATTATTGTTATTATTATCACCTCCAGGCCCTGGTCCCTCCCTACCTCCTGGACGTGGGTTCCCTCAACTTGCCGGCACTGGTCCCCTAGTCTTCCGGCCCATGTACCACTTTGCCTCTATGTCAACGTCCTCCTATTCCCCTGGCCCTGGTCCCCATTTCCCGGCCCAGGTACACCTCTGCTTCCCTGCCCGGGTCCCCCCGTCACCCAGCGCAGATCCCCCTCTGCCATCCAGCCCTGGGACCCCTCTGGCTCCTTGCCCGGGTCCCCCTGTCTCCTGGCCCGGGTCCCCCTGTCTCCTGGACCTGGAGCCCCTCTGCTTCCCTGCCTTGGTACTGCCGTCTGCCTCCAGGCCATGGTCCCCCTCTGCCTCCCTGTCCTGATCCCCCACCGCCAATCGGGCTTAGTCCCCTTCTGCCTCCAGGCCCAGGTACCCCTCTACCTCCCGACCCTGGTCCCCGTCTGGTTCCCTGCCTTGGTCCCCCTCAAAGTCCTGGCACAGGCCGGCCTCTTCCTCTATGACCTGGTCACGCCCCGTCTCTCGGCCCTGGCTGCCCCTCGGCTTCTCAGCCATAGTCCCACTGTCTCCCGGCCCAGGTACCCCTCTGACTGCCGGCCCTGGTCGCACTGCCTACCAGCCCTGGTCTCCCTCTTTCTTCCGGTCCTGGCCGCGCTCTCCCTCCCTGAACTTGTCACACCGCTTCTCGGCCCTGGTCCCCCTTTGCCTCTCGGCCCTGGTGCCTCTCTGCCTCCCTCGGCCCTGGTCCCCAGTCTGCCGGCCCGGGGACCCACCCCTCTGCCTCCTGGCCCTGATCCCCCGCTGTCTCCAGGCCCTCGGCCCCCTGTGCCTCCCTGCCCTGGTCCCCAAGGCATCTCAGCTCTGGTCCCCCTCTGCCTCCGGCCAAGGTACCCCACCGCCTCCAGTAAGAAATCCGCTTCAGCTTCCATGCCCAGGCCCCGGTCTACCAGCCCCGGTACCCCTTGGCCTCCCGGCTCTGGTCCCCCTGTATCCCTTCCCAGGAAGCCCCCTGTCCCCTGGCCCCGGTCCCCCTCGGCCTCCTGACCCTGGTCCCCCTCTCTCCCGCCCCAAGTACCCCTCTGCCTCCTGGCCCTGGTCCCCGCCTGCCACCGTCCATCTCTGCCTCCCAGCCCGGGTTGCCTTCTACCTCCAAGCCTTGGGTCTCCCTCCGTCCCGGCCCTGGGTCCTCTCTACCTCCCAGCCTAGGTCCCCCTGTCTCCCGGCCCAAGTAACCCTCTACTTCTTGGCCCTGATCCCTCCTGCCTTGCAGCCCTTGTCCCCCTCTGCCTCCCTGTCCTGGTCCCCAGCCTGCCTCTTGGCCTTTGTCCCCCTCTGCCCTTTGGCCCTGGTATCCCTGTCTCCCAGCCCAGGTACCCATCTGCTTCCTGGCACCGGTCCCCCTCTGCCTCTAGGCCCCTGTCCCCTTTCTGCCTCCCGGACCTGGCCCCTTTATGTGTCCAGGCCCTGGTCTCCTTTGACGTCAGGGGTTCGAATCCCTCTCCACCAATTGTCACCTGTGTGACCTTGGGCAAGTCACTTCACTTCTCTGGGCCTCAGTTACCTCCTCTGTAAAATGGGGATTAAGAGCGTGAGCCCCACTTGGGACAACCTGATCACCTTGTCAATTCCCCAGCGCTTAGTACGGTGCTTTGCACACAGTAAGCGCTTAATAAATGCCATCATTATTCTTATTATTACAACTTGGCAACATAGTAAGCTTCGTACATAGTGAGCGCGGGCGCGGTCCGACTGCGCATGCGCCGCATGCCCCCAGTTTTTCCCCACTCGCCCGGGCTCCGACTGCGCATGCGTTACGCTCTCCAGGGCGGGGGCTCCCCTCTCCCCGGGCCCGGGCTCCGACGGCGCATGCGCCGCGCTCTCCCGCGGGGGCCCCCTCTCAGTTCCCGCCCGGGCTATGGCCGCGCATGCGCTACGGCTCTCCAGAGCCGGGGGGGTCCCTTCTCCCCGGGCATGGGCTCCGACCGCGCATGCGCCGCGCCCTCCGGGGCGGGGACACCCTCCTCCCCTCGGAGAGGCTCCCAATACGCATGCGCAACGCCTCTCTTCCCCGCCGGCTCCGCAAGCGCATGCGCACGGCTCCCTCGCTTCTCCCCCCTCCCACCCGGGCTTCGACTGCGCATGCGTCGCGCCCTCTCGAACTGAAGATATAGCTTTGGGGGCTATATCGTTCATGTATTCATTCATTCAATCGTATTTTTGATTGAGCGCTTACAGTGTGTAGGGCACTGTGCTAAGCGCTTGGGAATGGGATAGTATATCGTATATTACAGTATGGCATAGTAGATTATAGAGAAGCTGTGTGGTTCAGTGGCAAGAGCCCGGGCTTTGGAGTCAGAGGTCAGGCGTTCAAATTCCGACTCCAGCGCTTGTCAGCTGTGTGACCTTGGGCAAGTCACTTCACTTCTCTGGGCCTCAGATCCATCTGTAAAATGGGGATGAAGACTGTGAGCCCCGCGGGGGGCAACCTGATCACCTTGGAACCCCCCAGCGCGTAGAACAGTGCTTTGCCCATAGTAAGCGCTTACTAAATGCCATTATTATTATTATTTTTATTATTCTCATCCTTATTGCTATTATTATCACCTCCAGGCCCTGGTCCATCCCTGCGTCCTGGACGTGGGTTCCCTCAACTTCCCGGCACTGGTCCCCATGTCTTCCGGCCCATGTACCACTTTGCCTCTCGGTCCAGGTCCCCCTATTCCCCTGGCCCTGGTCCCCAATTCCCGGCCCAGGTACACCTCTGCTTCCCTGCCCTGGTCCCCCTGTCACCCAGCGCAGATCCCCCTCTGCCATCCAGCCCTGGGACCCCTCTGCCTCCTTGCCCGGGTCCCCCTGTCTCCTGGCCCAGGTAGCCCTGTCTCCTGGACCTGGAGCCCCTCTGCTTCCCTGCCTTGGTACTGCTGTCTGCCTCCAGGCCATGGTCCCCCTCTGCCTCCCTGTCCTGATCCCCCACCGCCTCTCGGGCTTAGTCCCCTTCTGCCTCCAGGCCCAGGTACCCCTCTACCTCCCGACCCTGGTCCCCGTCCGGCTCCCTGCTTTGGTCCCCCTCAATGTCCTGGCCCAGGCCGGCCTCTGCCTCTATGACCTGGTCTCTGGTCCCTGGTTCCCCTCGGCTTCTCAGCCATAGTCCCACGTTCTCCAGGCCCAGGTACCCCTCTGACTGCCGGCCCTGGTCGCACTGCCTATCAGCCCTGGTCCCCCTCTTTCTCCCGGTCCTGGCCGCGCTCTGCCTCCCTGAACTTGTCACACCGCTTCTCGGCCCTGGTCCCCCTTTAACTCCCGGCCCTGGTTCCCCTCTGCCTCCCGGCCCTGGTTCCCCTCTGCCTCCCGGCCCTGGTCCCCCGTCTACCGTCCCGCGTACCCCTCTGCCTCCTGGCCCTAATCCCCCACTGCCTCCAGGCTCTCGGCCCCCTCTGCCTCCCTGCTCAGGTCCCCAAGGCCTCTCAGCTGTAGTCCCCCCCTGCCTCCGGCCAAGGTGCCACACCGCCTCCTGGAAGAAATCCCCTTCAGCTTCCATGCCATGGCCCCCACCTACCAGCCCGGGTACCCCTTGGCCTCCCGGCTCTGGTCCCCCGGTATCCCTTCCCAGGAAGCCCTCGGTACCCTGGCCCTGGTCCCCCTCTCTCCCGGACCAAGTACCCCTCTGCCTCCTGGCCCTGGTCCCCGCCAGCCACGGTCCACCACTGACCCCAGCCCTGTTGGCCTTCTACCTCCAAGCCTTGGGTCTCCCTCCGTCCCGGCCCTGGGTCCTCTCTACCTCCCAGGCCGGGTCCCCCTGTCTCCTGGCCCAGGTAACCCTCTACTTCTTGGCCCTTCTCCCCCCTGCCTTCCCGCCCTTGGCCTCCCGGCTCTGGTCCCCCGGTATCCCTTCCCAGGAAGCCCTCGGTACCCTGGCCCTGGTCCCCCTCTCTCCCGGACCAAGTACCCCTCTGCCTCCTGGCCCTGGTCCCCGCCAGCCACGGTCCACCACTGACCCCAGCCCTGTTGGCCTTCTACCTCCAAGCCTTGGGTCTCCCTCCGTCCCGGCCCTGGGTCCTCTCTACCTCCCAGGCCGGGTCCCCCTGTCTCCTGGCCCAGGTAACCCTCTACTTCTTGGCCCTTCTCCCCCCTGCCTTCCCGCCCTTGTCCCCCTCTGCCTCCCTGCCCTGGTCCCCAGCCTGCCTCTTGCCCTTTGTCCCCCTCTACCCTTTGGCCCTGGTATCCCTGTCTCCCAGCCTAGGTACCCATCTGCTTCCTGGCACTGGTCCCCTTCTGCCTCACGGACTTCGCCCCTTTATGTGTCCAGGCCCTCGTCTCCTTTTACGTCAGGGGTTCGAATCCCTCTCCACCGCTTGTCACTTGTGTGACCTTGGGCAAGTCACTTCACTTCTCTGGGCCTCAGTTACCCCCTCTGTAAAATGGGGATTAAGACCGTGAGCCCCACGTGGGACAACCTGATCACCTTCTAAATTCCCCAGCGCTTAGTACACTGCTTTACACATAGCAAACGCTTAATAAATGCCATCATTATTCTTATTATTACAACTTGGCAACAGAGTAAGCTTCGTACATAGTGAGCGCGGGCGCGGTCCGACTGCGCATGCGCCGCTTGCCCCCACTTGTCCCCCCCACCGGCCCGGGCTCCGACTGCGCATGCGTCACGCTCTCCAGGGCGGGGGCTCCCCTCTCCCCGGGCCCGGGCTCCGACGGCGCATGCGCGGCGCTCTCCCGCTGGGGCCCCCCCTCTGCCTTCCCACCCGGGCTCTGACTGCGCATGCGCTACGCTCTCCAGGGCGGGGGGGGACCCTTCTTCCTGGCCCGCGCTCCGACCGCGCTTGCGCCGCGCACTCCGGGGCGGGGACACCCTCCTCCCCTCCGAGAGGCTCCCAATGCGCATGCGCAACGCCTCTCCTCCCCGCCGGGCTCCGCAAGCGCATGCGCAGAGCTCCCTCGCTTCTCCCCCTCCCACCCGGGCTTCGACTGCGCATGCGTCGCGCTCTCTGGCACTGAAGATATAGCTTTGGGGGCTATATCGTTCATTTATTCATTCATTCAATCGTATTTTTGATTGAGCGCTTACAGTGTGTAGGGCACTGTGCTAAGCGCTTGGGAATGGGATAGTATGTCGGATATTACAGTATGGTAGAGTAGGGTATAGAGAAGCAGTGTGGTTCAGTGGCAAGAGCCCGGGCTTTGGAGTCAGAGGTCAGGCGTTCAAATCCTGAGTCCACCGCCTGTCAGCTGTGTGACCTTGGGCCAGTCACTTCACGTCTCTGGGCCTCAGTTCCATCTGTCAAATGGGGATGAAGACTGTGAGCCCCGCGGGGGCCAACCTGATCAACTTGTAACGGCCCAGCGCTAAGAACAGTGCTTTGCACATCCTAAGCGCTTAATAAATGCCATTATTGTTATTATTATGATTACCTCCAGGCCCTGGTCCTTCCCTGCGTTCTGGAATTGGGTTCCCTCAACGTCCCGACACTGGTGCCCCTGTCTTCCGGCCCAGCTACCACTTTGCTTCTCGGTCCAGGTCCCCCTATTCCCCTGACCCTGGTCAACATTTCCCGGCCCAGGTACTCCTCTGCTTCCCTGCCCTAGTCCCCCTGTCACCGAGCCCAGATAGCCCTCTGCCATCCAGCCCTGGGACCCCTCCGCCTCCCTGCTTGGGTCCCCCTGTCTCCCGGCCCGGGTCCCCCTGTCTCCTGGACCTGGTGCCCCTCTGCTTCCCTGCCTTGGTACTGCCGTCGGCCTCCAGGCCCTGGTCCCCCACTGCCTCCCTGTCCTGATCCCCCACCGCTTCTGGGCCTTAGTCCCCCTCTGCCTCCCGGGCCTGGTCCCCGTCTGGCTCCCTGCCTTGGTCCCCCTCAACGTCCTGGCCCAGGCCGGCCTCTGCCTCTATGACCTGGTCTCTGGGCCCTGGTTCCCCTCGGCTTCTCAGCCATAGTCCCACTGTCTCCAGGCCCAGGTACCCCTCTGACTGCCGGCCCTGGTCGCACTGCCTCTCGGCCCTGGTCCCCCTCTTTCTCCCGGTCCTGGCCGCGCTCTGCCTCCCTGAACTTGTCACACCGCTTCTCGGCCCTGGTCCCCCTTTGCCACCGGCCCTGGTTCCCCTCTGCCTCCCGGCCCTGGTCCCCCGTCTACCGGCCCGAGTACCCCTCTGCCTCCTGGCCCTGATCCCCCGCTGCCTCCAGGCCCTCGGCCCCCTCTGCCTCCGTGCCCTGGTCCCCAAGGCCTCTCAGCTCTAGTCCCCCTCTGCCTCCGGCCAAGGTACCACACCGCCTCCTGGAAGAAATGCCCTTCAGCTTCCACGCCATGGCCCCCACCTACCAGCCCGGGTACCCCTTGGCCTCCCGGCTCTGGTCCCCCTCTATCCCTTCCCAGGAAGCCCTCGGTACCCTGGCCCTGGTCCCCCTCTCTCCCGGCCCAAGTACCCCTCTGCCTCCTGGCCCTGGTCCCCGCCTGCCACGGTCCACCACTGACCCCCAGCCCTGGTCGCCTTCTACCTCCAAGCCTTGGGTCTCTCTCCGTCCCGGCGCTGGGTCCTCTCTACCTCCCAGCCCGGGTCCCGCTGTCTCCTGGCCCAGGTAACCCTCTACTTCTTGGCCCTTATCCCCCCTGCCTTCCCGCCCTTGTCCCCCTCTGCCTCCCTGCCCTGGTCCCCAGCCTGCCTCTTGGCCTTTGTCCCCCTCTGCCCTTTGGCCCTGGTATCCCTGTCTCCCAGCCTAGATACCCATCTGCTTCCTGGCACTGGTCCCCCTCTGCCTCTAGGCCCCGGTCCCCTTCTGCCTCCCGGAACTCGCCCCTTTATGTGTCCAGGCCCTGGTCTCCTTTTACGTCAGGGGTTCGAATCCCGCTCCACCGCTTGTCACCTGTGTGACCTTGGGCAAGTCACTTCACTTCTCTGGGCCTCAGTTACCTCCTCTGTAAAATGGGGATTAAGACCGTGAGCCCCACGGGGGACAACCTGATCACCTTGTAAATTCCCCAGCGCTTAGTACAGTGCTTCACACATAGTAAACGCTTAATAAATGCCATCATTATTCTTATTATTACAACTTGGCAGCATAGTAAGCTTCGTACGTAGTGAGCGCGGGCGCGGTCCGACTACGCATGCGCCGCTTGCCCCCACTTTTCCCCCTCCGGCCCGGGCTCCGACTGCGCATGCGTTACGCTCTCCAAGGGGGGAGCTCCCTTAACCCCGGGCCCGGGCTCCGACGGCGCATGCGCCGCGCTCTCCCTGGCGGGCCCCCTCTCCCTTCCCGCCCGGGCTCTGACCGCACATGCGCGACGCTCTCCAGGGCTGAGGTCCCTTCTCCGAGGGCCCGGGCTCCGACCGCGCATGCGCAGCGCTCTCCGGGGCGGCTGCCCCCCCTCCCCTCGGCGAGGCTCCGAATGCGCATGCGCCCCACTTCTCCTCCCCGCCCGGCTCCGCACGCGCATGCGTAGAGCTCCCTCCCGTCTCCCACTCTCCACCAGGGTTTCGACTGCGCATGCGTCGCGCTCTCTAGGGCTGAAGATATAGCTGTGGGGACTATATCGGTCATTCATTCATTGAATATTTTTTTGTTTTTATTGAGCGATTACAGTGTGTAGAGTACTGTGCTAAGCGCTTGAGAATGGGATAGTCTATCGTGTATTACAGGATGGTATACTACAGTATAGAGAAGCAGTGTGGTTCAGTGGCAAGAGCCCGGGCTTTGGAGTCAGAGGTCAGGCGTTCAAATCCCGACTCCACCGCTTGTCAGCTGTGTGACCTTGGGAAAGTCACTTCACTTCTCTGGGCCTCATTTCCATCTGTAAAATGGGGATGAAGACTGTGAGTCCCACGGGTGGCCAACCTGATCACCTTGTAACCCCCCAGCGCTTAGAACAGTGCTTTGCACATAGTAAGCACTTAATAAATGCTATTATTATTATTATTATTATTATTACTATTATGATTTTTTTTTTTCACTTTTATTTTTATCATTATTATTACCTCCAGGCCCTGGTCCATCCCTGCGTCCTGGACTTGGGTTCCCTCAACCTCCCGGCACTGGTCCCCCTGTCTTCCGGCCCAGGTACCACTTTGCCTCTCGGTCCCCCTATTCCCCTGGCCCTGGTCCCCATTTTCCATAGCAGGTACTCCTCTGATACCCTGCCCTGGTCCCCCTGTCACCCAGCCCAGATCCCCCTCTGCCATACAGCCCTGGGACCACTCTGCCTTCCTACCCGGGTCCCCCTGTCTCCCGGCCCGGGTACCCGTGTCTCCTGTCACGGGTCCCCCTGTCTCCTGGACCCGGTGCCCCTCTGCTTCCCTGCCTTGGTACTTCTTCTCCCACTCCCCCAGACTCACCGGAAAAGGAGGAGGTGTCGGTTTCCTTCTCGCCCCCCCAATGTCGCTTTCGCACTATCCCTCCTCCCCCTTCCCTTTCCTTCCCTTCCTTTGAAGCCCACATTATTCGCCTCTACCACCCCCTCCAGATTCTTGTAGCCGTCATCTACCGCCCTCCGGGCCCCACTTCCAACTTCTTTAACGACTTTGACCCCTTCCTCACCTTCCTTCTCTCCTTCTCCATGCCCACTCTGATCCTCGGAGACTTCAATATCCACATGGATATCCCTAACGACTCCTCTGCCGCCCGCCTTATATCTCTCCTTGACGCTGCCAACCTCTTCCTCCACCCCACCTCACCCACTCACCAACTTGGTCATACCCTCGACCTCATCATCTCCTACCGCTGCACTGTGTCCACCCTCACCAACTCTGTGATCCCTCTCTCTGATCATAATCTTCTCACCTGCCTCCTCACTCACACTCCTTTCCCCTGTAAATCCGTATTACTCCCTCACAGAGATCTCCGCTCTCTGGACCCCACCCATCTTTCGGAGCGCCTCACACCCCACCTCGCCGCCCTCTCCTCTCTACCCAGTCTTGATGATCAGATTACTGCTCTCAACTCTACCCTTTCTACTCAGCTAGACTCGCTCGCTCCCCTTTCCCTTCGCCGCTCTCGCACCACTAACCCACAGCCCTGGATCACTGCCACTGTCCGCCTCCTTCGCTCTTATGCTCGAGCTGCTGAACGCTGCTGGCGAAAGTCTAAACACCATGCCAACCTCGTTCACTTCAAGTTTATCCTTTCCTGCCTTAACTCAGCCCTCTCTTCTGAGAGACAAAACTATTTCTCCTCCCTTATTGACACCCATGCCCATCACCCCCGCCAACTCTTCCGTACATTCAACTCCCTTCTCAGGCCCCCGGTTCCTCCCCCTCCTCCTTCCCTCACCCCCAACGATCTGGCCTCCTACTTCATTAACAAAATTAAATCCATCAGGTCCGACCTCCCCAAAGTCTCTTCCCCCCTTTGTCCAACCTCCCGGCTCTCAACACTCTCTGCTACTCTCCCATCCTTCCCAGCGGTATCCTCAGAGGAACTCTCCTCCCTCCTCTCAAGTGCTACTCCGGCCACCTGTGCTTCTGACCCCATTCCCTCTCATCTTATGAAATCTCTCGCTCCATCCCTTCTCCCCTCCTTAACTTCCATCTTCAACCGCTCACGCTCCACTGGTTCCTTCCCCTCTGCCTTCAAACATGCCCATGTCTCTCCCATCCTAAAAAAACCCTCTCTTGACCCCACCTCACCTTCTAGTTATCGTCCCATATCCCTCCTACCATTCCTTTCCAAACTCCTTGAACGAGTTGTCTACACGCGCTGCCTAGAATTCCTCAACAACAACTCTCTCCTCGACCCCCTCCAGTCTGGCTTCCGTCCCCTTCATTCCACGGAAACTGCGCTCTCAAAGGTCACCAATGACCTCCTGCTTGCCAAATCCAACGGCTCATACTCTGTCCTAATCCTCCTCGACCTCTCAGCTGCCTTTGACACTGTGGACCACCCCCTTCTCCTCAACACGTTATCTGACCTTGGCTTCACAGACTCCATCCTCTCCTGGTTCTCCTCTTATCTCTCCGGTCGTTCTTTCTCAGTCTCTTTTGCAGGCTCCTCCTCCCCCTCCCATCCTCTTACTGTGGGGGTTCCCCAAGGTTCAGTGCTTGGTCCCCTTCTGTTCTCAATCTACACTCACTCCCTTGGTGACCTCATTCGCTCCCACGGCTTCAACTATCATCTCTACGCTGATGACACCCAGATCTACATCTCTGCCCCTGCTCTCTCCCCCTCCCTCCAGGCTCGCATCTCCTCCTGCCTTCAGGACATCTCCATCTGGATGTCCGCCCGCCACCTAAAGCTCAACATGTCGAAGACTGAGCTCCTTGTCTTCCCTCCCAAACCTTGTCCTCTCCCTGACTTTCCCATCTCTGTTGACGGCACTACCATCCTTCCCGTCTCACAAGCCCGCAACCTTGGTGTCATCCTCGACTCCGCTCTCTCATTCACCCCTCACATCCAAGCCATCACCAAAACCTGCCGGTCTCAGCTCCGCAACATTTCCAAGATCCGCCCTTTCCTCTCCATCCAAACCGCTACCCTGCTAATTCAAGCTCTCATCCTATCCCGTCTGGACTACTGCACTAGCCTTCTCTCTGATCTCCCATCCTCGTGTCTCTCTCCACTTCAATCCATACTTCATGCTGCTGCCCGGATTATCTTTGTCCAGAAACGCTCTGGACATATTACTCCCCTCCTCAAAAACCTCCAATGGCTACCGATCAATCTGCGCATCAGGCAGAAACTCCTCACCCTGGGCTTCAAGGCTCTCCATCACCTCGCCCCCTCCTACCTCACCTCCCTTCTCTCCTTCTACTGCCCAGCCCGCACCCTCCGCTCCTCCACCACTAATCTCCTCACTGTACCTCGCTCTCGCCTGTCCCGCCATCGACCCCCGGCCCACGTCATCCCCCGGGCCTGGAATGCCCTCCCTCTGCCCATCCGCCAAGCTAGCTCTCTTCCTCCCTTCAAGGCCCTGCTAAGAGCTCACCTCCTCCAGGAGGCCTTCCCAGACTGAGCCCCTTCTTTCCTCTCCCCCTCGTCCCCCTCTCCATCCCCCCGTCTTACCTCCTTCCCTTCCCCACAGCACCTGTATATATGTATATATGGTTGTACATATTTATTACTCTATTTATTTATTTATTTATTTATTTTACTTGTACATTTCTATCCTACTTATTTTATTTTGTTGGTATGTTTGGTTCAGTTCTCTGTCTCCCCCTTTTAGACTGTGAGCCCACTGTTGGGTAGGGACTGTCTCTATGTGATGCCAATTTGTACTTCCCAAGCGCTTAGTACAGTGCTCTGCACATAGTAAGCGCTCAATAAATACGATTGATTGATTGATTGATTGATTGCCGTCTGCCTCCAGGCCCTGGTCATCCTCTGCCTCCCTGTCCTGATCCCCCAGCGCCTCTCGGCCTGTGTCCCCCTCTTCCTCCTGGCCCAGGTACCCCTTTACCTCCCGGCCCTGGTCCTCGTCTGTCTCCCTGCCTTTGTCCCCCTCAAAGTCCTGACCCAGGCCGGCCTCTGCCTCTATGACCAGGTCACGCCCCGTCTCTCGGCCCTGGTTCTGCTCGGCCTCTCAGCCATAGTAGTCCCACTGTCTCCCGGCCCAGGTACCCCTCTGACTGCCGGCCCTGGGCGCACTGTCTACCAGTCCTGGTCCCCTTCTTCTCTCTCACTGAATTTGGGGGTGAATGGATGACCTGCCAGGGAGTCCTCGGTTGGGCGAACCAGCAAGTTACCCCGCCCAAGAAAAAGCACCGGGCTACTGGGGGGAATGGGAAGGGCAGCGAGGGCGTCCCCTGTTTCCCGACCTTTAGTGCTGCAGGGGTTACCCGGCCCCAGCATCTCCCCAAGCACCAGTAGCTTGGGGAGAAAGGGATGAGCTTTTTGTGCGTCCCCTGATGGCCGACCTGGCGAACTTCAGGAAAATCTCTGACCTCAGACGATCCCCAAGCACCGGTTGATTTCGACTGTTCGGGAGAGCTGAGTGGGCCCTCCGCTAACCGAGTCTAAGAGTTGCGGGGAATGCCCTGTCTCAGCCAACCCCCGCACTACACCAATTTGCGGCGAATGGAGTAACCGAGTGGGCGTCATCTTCTCGACGGTTTCGCGAGCTGCAGAGAAATCTCTTGCCCAAAACAATCCGCGCCCCGTCTGAATGGGGGCTGGTTCGGGAGGTGATTCAAGGGAGCCGTTTTTTGACCGAGCCCAGGATCTTCAGGAGAATCCCGGACCCCAGGAAATCCCCTAGCACCAGTTGATTCGGGGGGAAAGGGAAGAGCTGCGAGGCGCCCTCTGCTGGCCCACAAAGAGCACTGCAATTCGGGCAACGTCCCCAGCCAATCCCCGCCCTGCACTGAATGGCGTGTGGGCCATGAAGAGCCGCGACTTCCCCCTCTGCTGGCCGAGCACAGGAGCTGCAGGAATGTCCCCGGCTGCAGACGTTCCCCACTCTCCGCTCATTTAAGTAGAGGGGGGGGGAATCGTTAAGAGCTGCGAGGGCGTCCTCTGCCGGCCGAGGTTGCGAGCTGCAGGAGAATCCCCGACCCCATCCATTTCCCAAGCAGCAGTTGATTGGGTGGGCCGGGAGGAGCTGCGAGGGCGCCCCTCCTGGCCGACCTCGCGAGCTTTAGGAGAAAACCTGACCTCAGAGAATCCCTAAGCAGGTGATTTGGAGGGCGGCAGTAGCTGAGAGGTCGTCTTCAGCTGACCGAGTCCGAGAGCTGCGGGGGAAACCAAGGCCCCAGCCAATCCCTGAACTCCAATAGTTTGGGGGCGACGGGAGAAACTGAGGGGGTGCTATCTGCAGTCCGGGCCCATTAGTTCAGTGAAATCCCATGCCCAACAAAGACGCGCCGCACTGAATTTGGGGATGAAGGGAAGACCTGCCAGGGAGTCCTCTGCTGGTCGAGCTAGGCAGCCGCCGCTGAATCCCGGACCCCAGTCCACCAAAAAGCACCGGGCTACTGTGGGAAAATGGAGGAGCAGCGAGGGCGACCCCTGCTGGCCGACCTCTCGTGCTGCAGTGGCTTCCACCACCCCAGCCACTCCCCAAGACCCAGTAGCCTGGGGAGAAATGGAGGTCTTTTTGTGCTTCCCCTGCTGGCAGACCTCGCGAACTTCAGGAAATTCTCTGACCTCAGCCGATCCCCAAGCACCGGTTGATTTGGAGGGTTCAGGAGGAGCTGAGAGGGCGCCCTCTGCTGACCGAGTCCAAGGGTTGCAGGGGAATTCCCTTCCCAACCAATCCCCACACTACTCCAATTTGCGGGAGAAGGGAGTAACAGAGAGGGCGCCATCTGCTGGCCGGGTCCGTGAGCTGCAGAGAAATCCCTTGCCCCAAAGAATCCGCTCTCCGTCTGAATGGGGGTGGTCCGGGAGGTGATACAAGGGCGCCGTTTTTTGATCGAGCCCAGGAGCTTCAGGTGAATTCCCGACCCCAGCATATCCAAAAGCACCAGTTGAATGGGGGGGGAAAGGGAAGAGATGCGAGGCGCCCTCTGCTGGCCCACAAGGAGCACGGAAGGCGGGCCACGTCCCGAGCCCAACCCCGCCCTGCACCGAATGGCGTGTGGCCCGTGAAGAGTTGCGACAGCGCCCTCTGCTGGCCGAGCCCAGGAGCTGCAGGAATATCCCCGGCTGCAGCCGTTCCCCAGGCTGCGCTGATTTAAGGAGAGGTGGGTAATCGGGAACAGCTGCGACGGCGTTCTCTGCCGGCCGAGCTCGCGAGCTGCAGAAGAATCCACGACCCCAGCCACTTCCCAAGCACCAGTTGAATGGGGGGACAGGGAGGAGTCGCGGGGCCGCCAGGCCTGGCCGATCTCGCGAGCTTCAGGATCAAACCAGACCTCAGAGAATCCCCAAGTACCAGGTGATTTGGAGGGCGGGAGTAGCTGACGGGTCGTCTTCAGCTGATCGAGTCCGAGAGCTGCAGGGGAATCCAAGGCCCCAGCCAATTCCTGCACTCCAGTGATTTGGGGGCGAAGGGAGAAACTGCGAGGGCGCCACCTGCTGTCCGGGCCCGCGAGCTGCAGGAAAATCCCTTGCCCCAAGAAACCGGCGCCCAACTGAATCTGGGGGTGAAGTGAAGACCCGCCAGAGAGACCTCTGCTGGTTGAGCTAGCGAGCTGTTGGTGAATCCAGGACCCCTTTCAAACCAAAAGCACCGGGCTATTGGGGTGAATGGAGGAGCAGCGAGGGCGGCCCCTGCTGGACGACCTCTCGTGCTTCAGGGTCTTCCCCGACCTCAGCCACTCCCCAAGCACCAGTAGCTTGGGGTGAAATGGAGGACCTCTTTTGCTTCCCCTGCTGGCCGACCTCGCCAACTTCAGGAAAATCTCTGACCTCAGCCGATCCCCATGCACCGGTTGATTTGGAGGGTTAGGGAGAAGCTGAGAGGGAGCTTCTCTGCTGACCGAGTCTAAGATTTGCAGGGGAATACCCTGTCCCAGCCAATCCCCACACTAAACGAATTTGCGGGCGAAGGGAGTAACAGAGAGGGCGCCATCTGCTGGCCGGGTCCGCGAGCTGCAGAGAAATACCTTGCCCCAAATATTCCGGGCCCCGTAGAAATCGGGGGGTGGTCCGGGAGGAGATACAAGGGCGCCGTTTTTTGACCGAGCCCAGGAGTTTCGGGAGAATCCCGGACCCCAGGATATCCCCAAGGACCAGTTGACTGGTGGGGGGGTTGGGGGGGGAAGGGAGGAGATGCGAGTTGCCCTCTGCTGGCCAACACAGAGTACTGCAATTCGGGCCACGCACGTCCCCAGCCTATCCCCGCCCCGCACTGAAAGGCGTGTGGGCCGTGAAGAGCTGTGACGGCGCCCTCTGCTGGCCGAGCCCAGGAGCTGCAGGAATGTCCCAGGCTGCAGCAGTTCCTCAGGCTCCGCTCATTTAAGGAGAGGGGGAGAATCGGGAAGAGCTGCGAGGGCGTCCTCTGCAGGCCGAGCTCGCGAGGTGCTGGAGAATACCCGACCCCATCCACTTGCCAAGCACCAGTTGATTGGGTGGGCCGGGAGAAGATTCGAGGGCGCCCCTCCTGGCCGACCTCGCGAGCTTCAGGAGAAACCCTGACCTCAGAGAATCCCCAAGCAGGTGATGTGGAGGGCGGGAGTAGCTGAGAGGTCGTCTTCAGCTGATCGATTCCGAGAGCTGAAGGGGAATCCAAGGCCCCAGCCAATGCCCGCACACCAGTGACTTGGGGGTGACGGGAGAAACTGCGAAGGCGCCATCTGCTGTCCGGCCCGCGAGTTCAGGGAAATCCCTTGTCCCAAGAAATATGCGCCTCACTGAATTTGGGGTTGAAGAGAAGACCTGACAGGGAGTCTTTTGCTGGCCAAGCAAGCGAGCTGCCGGTGAATCCTGGACCCCAGCCAACCCAAAGGCACAGGGCTATTGGGGGGAAATGGAGGATCAGCGACGTCGACTCCTTCTGGCCGACCTCTCGTGCTGTGCTGCAGGGGCTTCCCCGACCCCAACAACTCCGCAAGCACCAGTAGCTTGGTGAGAAAGGGAGGAGCTTTTTGTGCATCCCCCGCAGAACGACCTCGCGAACTTCTTTGCCTCTAGGTCCAGGTCCCCCTATTCCCCTGGCCCTGGTCCCCATTTCCCGGCCCAGGTACTCCTCGGCTTTCCTGCCCTGGTCCCCCTGTCACCGAGCCCAGATACCCCTCTGCCATCCAGCCCTGGGACCCCTCTGCCTCCCTGCCCGGGTCCGCCTGTCTCCCGGCCCGGGTCCCCCTGTCTCCTGGACCTGGTGCCCCTCTGCTTCCCTGCCTTGGTACTGCCGTCGGCCTCCAGGCCCAGGTCCCCCACTGCCTCCCTGTCCTGATCCCCCACGGCCTCTGGGCCTTAGTCCCCCTCTGCCTCCCGGCCCAGGTACCCCTCTGCCTCCCGGCCCTGGTCCCCGTCTGGCTCCCTGCCTTAATCCCCCTCAAAGTCCTGGCCCAGGCCGGCCTCTGCCTCTATGACCTGGTCTCTGGGCCCTGGTTCCCCTCGGCGTCTCAGCCATAGTCCCACTGTCTCCCGGCCCAGGTACCCCTCTGACTGCCGGCCCTGGTCGCACTGCCTATCAGCCCTGGTCCCCCTCTTTCTTCCGGTCCTGGCCGCGCTCTGCCTCCCTGAACTTGTCACACCGCTTCTCGGCCCTGGTCCCCCTTTGCCTCCCGGCCCTGGTTCCCCTCTGCCTCCCGGCCCTGGTCCCCCGTCTACCGGCCCGGGTACCCCTCTGCCTCCTGGCCCTGATCCCCCGCTGCCTCCAGGCCCTCGGCCCCCTCTGCCTCCCTGCCCTGGTCCCCAAGGCCTCTCAGCTCTAGTCCCAGTCTGCCTCCGGCCAAGGTGCCACACCGCCTCTTGGAAGAAATCCCCTTCAGCTTCCACGCCCTGGCCCCCACCTA
Source organism: Tachyglossus aculeatus (assembly GCF_015852505.1). Lineage (NCBI taxonomy): Eukaryota > Metazoa > Chordata > Mammalia > Monotremata > Tachyglossidae > Tachyglossus > Tachyglossus aculeatus. The sequence continues at coordinate 22,762,092 of NC_052081.1, forward strand.
CCAGCCCGGGTACCCCTTGGCCTACCGGCTCTGGTGCCCCTGTATCCCTTCCCAGGAACCCCTCTTTCCCCTGGCCCTGGTCCCCCTCTCTCCCGGACCAAGTACCCCTCTGCCTCCTGGCCCTGGTCCTCGCCTGCCACGGTCCACCACTGACCCGCAGCCCTGGTCGCCTTCTACCTCCAAGCCTTGGGTCTCTCTCCGTCCCGGCCCTGGGTCCTCTCTACCTCCCAGCCCGGGTCCCCCTGTCTCCTGGCCCAGGTAACCCTCTACTTCTTGGCCCTTATCCCCCCTGCCTTCCCGCCCTTGTCCCCCTCTGCCTCCCTGCCCTGGTCCCCAGCCTGCCTCTTGGGCTTTGTCCCCCTCTGCCCTTTGGCCCTGGTATCCCTGTCTCCCAGCCTAGGTACCCATCTGCTTCCTGGCACCGGTCCACTTCTGCCTCCCGGACTTTGCCCCTTTATGTGTCCAGGCCCTGGTCTCCTTTTACGTCAGGGGTTCGAATCCCTCTCCACTGCTTGTCACTTGTGTGACCTTGGGCAAGTCACTTCACTTCTCTGGGCCTCAGTTCCCTCCTCTGTAAAATGGGGATTAAGACTGTGAGCCCCACGTGGAACAACCTGATCACCTTGTAAATTCCCCAGTGCTTAGTACAGTGCTTTACACATAGTAAACGCTTAATAAATGCCATGATTATTCTTATTATTACAACTCGGCAACATAGTAAGCTTCGTACATAGTGAGCGCGGGCGCGGTCCGACTGCGCATGCGCCGCTTCCCCACTTTTCCCCCACCGGCCCGGGCTCCGACTGCGCATGCGTTACGCTCTCCAGGGCGGGGGGTTCCCCTCTCCCCGGGCCCGGGTTCCGACGGCGCATGCGCCGCGCTCTCCCGCGGGGGGCCCCTCTCCTTTCCCGCCCGAGCTCTGACCGCGCATGCGCTACGCTCTCCAGAGCGGGGGGGGGGGGGGTCCCTTCTTCTGGTGATTGGGAATTGGCTGGGGTCGAGGATTGCCCAGCAGCTCGCGAACTCGTCCAGCAGAGGGCGCCCTCCCAACTCTTACCATTTCCCCCCCTCTCCTCAACTGAGTGGAGCGTAGGGATCTGCTGGAGCCAGGGACCGCCCTGAAGCTCCTCTGTTCGGACAGCAGAGGGCGCCCTCGCATCACTTCCCGGCCCACACACTATTTTGTGGGGCTGGGAGTGGTTGGGGCAGGGATTTGTCAGCAGCTCGCGGGCCCGGCCAGCAGATGGCGCACTCGCAGTTCATCCCGTCGCCCCCAAATTAGCGGAGTGCGGGGATTGGCTAGGACCGGGTATGTCCCTGCAGATATTAGACTCGGTCAGCAGAGGGCGCCCTCTCTGCTTCTCCCGAACCCTCCAAATCAACCGGTGTTTGGGGAGCAGCTGAGGTTGGGGATTGCAATGACGTTAGAGATTTCGGACTGCAGGGGGCGCACTATAAGCTCCTCCCGTTCGCCCAAAACAGCAGGTCCTTGGGGATTGGCTGGGTGGGGGATACTCCTGCAGTTCGCGAGGTCGGCCAGCAGGGTCGCCCTCTCAGCTCCTCCCTTTCGCCCCAATAAACTAGGGTTTGTGTACTGGCTGGGGTCTGGGATTCTCCTGAAGCTCCTGAGATAGTTCAGCAGAGGATGCCCTCACAACTGTTCCCGGTCCCGCCCTCTACTTAAATGAGTGGAGCGTGGGGAAATGTTGGAGCCTCGGAAATTCCTGCAGCTCCTGGGCTCGGCCAGCAGAGGGCGAGCCTCGCAGCTCCTCACGGCCCACACGCCATTCAGTGGAGAGCGGGGATTGGCTGTTGCCGAGGCCCGACCTGCAGTGCTCTGTGTGGTCCAGCAGAGGGCACCCTCGCAGCTCCTCCCGTTCCCCGGAATCAACTGGGGCTTGTGAATTGGCTGGGGTGTGGGATTCTCCTCTAGCTCGCGAACTCCTTCAGCAGAGGACGCCCTCGCAACTGTTCCCGTCCCGCCCCCGACCACTCCTTAAATGAGTGGAGTGTAGGGATCTGATGGAGCCCCCGACCGTCCTGCACCTCCTGGGCTCAGATAACAGAGGGCGCCCGCGCATCACCTCACGGCCCAATCCCAATTCAGTGGGTCGCGGATTGGTGGGGGCAAGGAATTTATCTGCAGCTCGTGGGCCCGGCTAGCCGATGGCTCACTCGCAGTTAATCTCGTCGCCCCCAAATTAATGTAGTGTGGGGATTGGCCTGTACCTGCAGGTCTTTGACTCGGTAAGCAGAGGGCGCCCTCTCTGGTTATCTCGAACCTTCCAAATCACCCGGTGCTTGGGGAGCCGACGAGGTTGGGGATTCCAATGACGCTAGCGAGTTCGGCCAGCAGGGGGCGCACTAGAAGCTCCTCCCGTTCCCCCAAAGCACCAGGACCTTGGGGATTGGCTGGGTTGGGGGATATTCCTGCAGCTCGCGAGTTCGGCCAGCAGGGTCGCCCTCGCAACTCCTCCCTTTCCCCCCAATAAACTGGGGTTTGTGTATTGGCTGGGGTCTTGGATTCTCCTGAAGCTCGTGAGCTAGTTTAGCAGAGGATGCCCTCGCAACTGTTTCCGGTCCCGCCCTCTCCTTAAGTGAGTGGGGCGTTGGGAAATATTGGAGCCTCGGAAATTCCTGCAGCTCCTGGACCTGGCCAGCAGAGGGCGCCCTCGCAGCTCCTCACGGCCCACACGCCATTCAGTGGAGTGCGGGGATTGGCTGTGGCCGTGGCCGGACCTGCAGTGCTCTCTGTGGGCCAGCAGAGGGCGCCCTCGCAGCTCCTCCCGTTCTCCGGAATCAACTGGGGCTTGTGAATTGGCTGGGGTCTGGGATTCTCCTGAAACTCGCCAGCTCGTTCAGCAGAGTACGCCCTCGCAACTGTTAACGTCCCCCCATCCTTAAATGAGTGGAGAGTAGGGCTCTGCTGGAGCCGGGGACCATCCACCAGCTCCTGGGCTCGGACATCAGAGGGCGCCCGCGATCACCTCACGGCCCATTCCCAATTCCGTGGGGCGCAGATTGGTTGGGGCAAAAGATTTCTCTGCAGCTCTCGGGCCCGGCCAGCAGATGGCACCCACGCAGTTAATCCCGTCGGCCCCATATTAGTGTAGTGCGGGGATTGGCTGGAACCGGGTATTCCCCTGCAGCTCGTCGAATCAATCAGCACAGGAAGTTCTCTCAGCTTCACACGTCCCCTCCAAATCAACTGGTCCCTGGGGACTGGCTGGGGTTGGGGATACTCCTGCAGATCTGGAGGTGGGCCAGCAGGGGGCGCCCTCGCTGCTTCTCCCGTTCCACCGTACCTACTGGAGCTTGGGGGGTGGTTAGGGTGGGGACTCTACAGCAGCTCGAGGGCTTGGCCAACAGAGGACACCCTCGAAGCTCTTACCGTATCCCCCCCCTCTCCTTAAATGAGTGGATCGTGGGGATCGGCTGGAACTGGGGATATTCCTGCAGCTCCGCGGCTCGGCCAGCAGAGGGCGCCCTCGCAGGTTCTCACGGCCCACACACCATTCAGTGGAGTGCGGGGATTGGCTGGGGCCTTGGTTCGACCTGCAGTGCTCTATGTGGGCCAGCCGAGGGCGCCCTCGCCGCTCCTCCCGTTCCCCCCAATCAACTAGTGCTTGGGGAGTGGCTGGGGACCGGAATTCCCCTGCAACTCACGAGCTCGGCCAGCAGAGAACGACCTCGCAGCTCTTACCGTGTTCCCCATCTCCTCAACAGAGTGGAGTGTAGGGATCTGCTAGAGCCGGGGACCGTCCTGCAGCTCCGGGGCTCGGCCAGCAGAGGGCTCCCTCGCTTCTCCTCACGAACCACACGTCATTCAGTGGAGTGCGGGGATAGGCTGGGGCCTTTGCCCGATCTGCAGTGCTCTGTGTGGGCCAGCAGATGCTGCCCTGGCAGTTAATCCCGTCGCCCCCAAATTAGTGTAGTGAGGGCATTGGTTGTATTCGCCAGCAGCCATTAGACTCGGTCAGCAGAGGGCGCCCTCTCAGCTTCCCTCGACCCCTCCAAATCAACCGGGGCTTGGAAATCGGCTGAAGTTGGGGATTCCTCCTGTAGTTCGACATTTCGGCCGGCAGGGGGAGCAATGATAGCTCCTCCGTTCCCCCCGAGCAACTGGTACTGGGGGATTGGCTGGGGTCGGGGATACTTCTGCAGCTCACGGCCTCTGCCAGCAGATGGCACCCTCGCAGCACCTCCATTTCTCCAAAATATACTGGGGCTTGTGGAGTGGCTGGGGTCGGGGATTGTCCTGCAGCTCGCGAACTCGGCCAGCAGAGGGCGCCCTGGCAGGTCTTCCCTTCCCCATCATTCAGTGGGGCGCGGAATGGTGGCTGCAAGGGAGCTCCCTGCAGCTCACGGGCCCGGACAGTACATGGCGCCCACGCAGTTGCGCCGGTCGCCCCCAAATCACTGGAGTGCGGGGATTGGCTGGGGCCTGGGATTCCCCTGCACGTTTTGGCCTCGATCAGCAGGAGACGCCCTCTCAGCTTCTCTCATCACCTCCAAGTCAACTGGTGCTTGGGGTTCGGCTGATTTCGGGGATTCTCCTGAAGCTTGAGAGGTCAGTCAGCCGGAGGCGCCCTCGCAGGTCCTCCTGTTCCCCCAATCAACTGATGCTTGGGGATTAGCTCGGTTCGGGGTGTATCCTGCAGCTCGGTAGCTCGGCCAGCAGAGGACGCCCTCGCAGCTCTTCCCGTTTCTCCCCCTCTCCTTAATTGAGTTGAGCGTGGGGATTCTCTGGAGCCAGGGACCGTCGTGCGCAGCTCCAGGGCTCGGCCCACCGAGGGCGCAATCGAAGCTCCTCCGGGTCCGCCCCACGTTCAATGGAGCGTGAACATTGGCTGGGGCCGGGGCCTGTCCTGCAGGGCTCCGGTTGGGCCAGCATAGGGCTTCTCGCAGCTCCTACCGTTCCCCTCAATCAAACGGTGCTTTTGGATTGGCTTGGGGCGGGAATTCTTCTGCATCTAGCGAGCTCGGCAGACAGAAGACTCCCTAGCAGCTTTTCCATTCCCCCCCCTCCCCCCGTCTTTAACTGAGTAGAGTATAGGAATCGTCTGCAGCCGCGGACCCTCCTGCGGCTCCTGGGCTCGGCTAACCGAGGGCTCCCTAGCAGCTCCTCACGACCCACCCCCAAATCAGTGAAGCCTGGGGATTGGCCAAGGCCGGAGCCTGTCCCGCAGGACTCTGAGTGGGCCAGCCTAGGGCGCCTCGTACCTCCTCCATTTCCCGCCAATCAACTGGTGCTGGGGGATTTCCTGGGGTCCGGGATTCTCCTCCAGCTTACGAGATCGGCCAGCAGAGGACGCCCTCGCAGGTCATACCGTTTCCACCGTCTCCTTAACTGAGTGGAGCCTAGGGATCTCCTGAAGCCGGGACCAGTCCTGCAGCTCCTGGGCTCTGTCAAAAAACGGCGCCCTTAAATCACCTCCCGGACCACCCCCCATTCAAACGGGGCGTGGATTGTTTGGGGCAAGCGAGTTCTCTGCAGCTCGCGGACCCGGCCAGCAGATGGTGCCCGCTCTGTTACTCCCTTCGCCCGCAAATTAGTGTAGTGCGGGGATAGGCTGGTACAGGGTATTCCCCGGCAACTCTTAGACTCGGTCAGCAGACGGTGACCCCTCAGCGCCTCCCGAACCCTCCAAATCAACCGGAGCTTGGAGATCGGCTGAGGACAAAGATTTTCTTGAAGCTCGTGAGGGCGGCCAGCAGGGGAGGCACAAAAAGCTCCTCCCTTTCTCCCCAAGCTACTGGTGCTTGGGGAGTGGTTGGGGCCGGGGAAGCCCCTGCGGCCTGAGAGATCGGCCAGCAGGGTGCGCACTCGCTGCTCCTCCATTTCCCCCCAATAGCCCGGTGCTTTGGGGATGGGGGATGGCTGGAGTCCGGGATTCACCGGCAGCTCGCGAGCAGGGCCAGCAGAGGACTCCCTGGCAGGTCTTCCGTTCACTCCAATATTCAGTGGGGCGCAAATTTGTTGGGGCAAGGGGTTTCCATGAGCTCACGGGCCAGGACAGCAGATGGCACCCTCGCAGTTTCTCCCGTCGCCCCCAAATCACTGGAGTGCAGGGATTGGCTGGGGCCTTGGATTCCCCTGCCTCTCTCGGACTCGATCAGCTGAAGACGACCTCTCAGCTACTCCCGCCCTCCAAATCACCTGGTGCTGGGGGATTTTCGGAGGTCGGGTTTTCTCCTGAAGATGGCGAGGTCGGCCAGGAGGGGCGCCCTCACAGCTCTTCCCGGTGCACCCAATCAAATGGTGTTTGGGAAATGGTTGGGGTCGGGGATTCTCCTGCAGTTCGCGAGCCCTGCCGACAGAGGACGCCCTATCAACTCAACCCGATTACCCCTATCTCATCAAATGAACGGAGCCTGGGGAAGGCCGGCAGCCGGGGACATTCCTACAGTTCCTGGACTCGGCCTGCAGAGGGCGACGTCGCAGCTCTTTACGGCGCACACGCCATTCAGAGCAGGATGGGTCTAGGCTGGGGACGTGGCCCGACTTGCAGTGCTCTTAATGGGACAGCAGAGGGCGCCTCGCAGCTCCTTCCTTCCTCCCCATCAACTGGTGCTTGGGGATTTCCTGGGGTCCGGGATTCTCCTGCAGCTCCTGGGCTCGGTCACAAAATGGCGCCCTTGTATCACCTCCCGGACCACCCCCCATTCAGACAGGGAGCGGATTGTTTGGGGCAAGGGATTTCTCCGCTGCTCGCGGACCCGGCCAGCAGATGGCGCCCTCTCTCTAACTCCCTTCGCCGGTAAATTGCTGTAGTGCGGGGATTGGCTGGGACAGGGTATTACCCTGCAACTCTTAGACTCTATCAGCAGAGGGCGACCTCTCAGCTTCTCCCGAACCCTCCAAATCAACTGGTGCTTGGGGATCGGTTGAGGTCAGAGATTTTCCCGAAGTTCGCGAGGTCGGCCAGCAGGGGAAGCACAAAAAGGTTCTCCCTTTCTCCCCAAGCTACTGGTGCTTGGGGAGTGGTTGGGGTCGGGGATGTCCCTGCAGCAGGAGAGTTCGGAGAGCAGGGGGCGCACTAACTGCTCCTCCATATCCTCGAAATAGCCCGGTGCTTTTGGGTTGGCTGGGGTCCGGGATTCTCCAGAAGCTCCTGGGCTCCGTCAAACAACGGCGCCCTTGTATCACCTCCCGGACAGACCCCCATTCAGACGGGGCGCGGCTTGTTTGGGGCAAGGGATTTCTCTGCATCTCTCGGACCCGGCTAGCAGATGGCGCCCTCTCTGTTACTCCCTTCTCCCGCAAATTAGTGTAGGACGGGGATTGGTTGGGCCAGGGAATTCCCCTGCAACTCTTCGACTCGGTCAGCAGATAAGCGCCCTCTCAGCTTCTCCCGAACCCTCCAAATCAACCGGTGCTTGGGGACCTGCTGAGGTCAGAGATTTTCCTGAAGGTCGCGAGGTCGGCCAGCAGGGGAAGCACAAAGAGACCTCCCATTCTCCCTAAGCTACTGCTGCTTGGGGAGTGGCTTAGGTCGGGGAAGCCCCTGCAGCAGGAGTGGTCGGCCAGCAGGGGGCGCCCTCGCTGCTCCTCCACTTCCCCCCAATAGCCCAGTGATTTGGGGTTGGCTGGGGTCCGGGATTCCCCTGCAGCTGGCTAGCTCGGCCAGCAGAGTACTCTCTGGCATGTCTTCCCTTCACCCCCAAATTCAGTGGGGCGCATATTCTTGTGGCAAGAGATTTCCCTGCAGCTCACGGGACCGGACAGCAGCTGGCACCCTCGCAGTTTCTCCAGTCGCCCCCGAATCACTGGAATGCAAATATTGGCTGGGGCCTTGGATTGCCCTGCAGCTCTCGGACTCGACAGCTGAAAACGACCCCTGAGCCACTCCCGTCCTCCAAACCCCCTGCTGCTTGGGGATTATCTGAGATCGGGTTTTCTCCCGAAGCTCGCGAGATCGGCTAGGACTGGAAGGCTTCGCGGCTGCTCCCGGGCCACACATTCAACTGGTGCTTGGGAACTGGTTGGGGTCGGGGATTCTCCTGCATCTCGCTAGCTGGGCCGGCAGAGGACGCACTCGCCGCTCTTCCCGATTACCGCCGTCAACTTACATTAGCGGAGCCTGGGGAATGCCTGCAGCCGGGGACATTCCTGCAGCTCCTGGCCTCGGACAGCAGAGGGCGCTCTCGCAGCTCTTCACGGTCACCTGCCATTCAGTGGAGTGCGGAGATTTTCTGGAGCCGTGGGCCCACCTGCAGTGCTCTGTGTGGGCCAGCAGAGGGCGTCCTCGCAGCTCCGCCGTTTCCCGCCAATCGACTGGTGCTTGGGGATTTCCTGGGGTGCGGGATTCTTCTGCAGCTAGCGTGCTCGGCCAGCAGAGGACGCCCTCGCAGGTCATACCGTTTCCAGCGTCTCCTCAACTGAGTGGAGCGTAGGGATCTGCTGGTGCCGGGGACCGTCTTGCAGCTCCTGGGTTCGGTCAACAAACGGCGCCCTTGAATCACCTACCGGACCACCCCCTTTCAGACGGGGCGCGGATTGTTTGGACCAATTTCTTGCAGCTCGCGGACTCGGCCAGTAGACGGAGCCCTCTCTGTAACTCCCGTCGCCCGCAAATTGGTGTAGTACGGGGATTGGCTGGGACAGGGTATTCCCCTGCGACTCCTCGACTCGTTCAGCAGAGGGGCCCCTCTCGGCTTCTCCCGAACCCTCCAAATCAATCGGTGCTTGGGGATCGGCTGAGATCAGAGATTTTACTGAAGTTCGCGAGGTCGGCCAGCACGGGACGCACAAAATGCTCCTACCTTTCTCCCCAAGCTACAGGTGCTTGGGGAGTGGCTGGGGTCTGGGAACCCCTGCAGCACGAAAGGTCGGCCAACAGGGGGCGCCCTCGCTGCTCCTCTATTTCCCCCCAATAGCCCGGTGCTTTGGGGGTTGGCTGGGGTCCGGGTTTCACAGGCAGCTCGCTAGCTGGGCCAGCAGAGGACTCGCTGGCTTCACCCCTTAATTGCGTGGGGCGCATATTTCTTGGGGCAAGACATTTCCCTGCAGCTCACGGGATCGGACAACCGATGGCGCCCTCGCGGTTTCTCCCGTCGCCCCCAAATCACTGGGGTACATGGATTGGCTGGGGCCTTGGATTCCCCTGCAGCTCTCGGACTCGATCAGCTGAAGACGACCTCTCAGCTACTCCCGCCCTCCAAATCACCTGCTTGGGGATTCCCTGAGGTCAGGTTATCTCCTGCAGCTCGCGACGTTGGCCAGGAGGGGCGCCCTCGCAGCTCCTCCCTGTCCACCCAATCAACTGCTGCTTGGGACGTGGATGGGGTCGGGGATTCTCCTGCAGCTCGCGAGCTCGGCCGGCAGAGGACGACCTCGCAGCTCTACCCGATTCCCCCCCTCTCCTTAAATGAGCGGAGACTGGGGATCGGCTGCAGCCGGGGACATACCGGCAGCTCCTGGGCTGGGCCCGCAAAGGTCGCGTTCGCAGCTCTTCACGGGCGACACGCCATTCAGTGCAGGGCGGGGATAGGCTGGGGACGTGGCCCGCCTTGCAATGCTCTTTGTGGGCCAGTCGAGGGCGCCTCGTAGCTCCTCCCTTTCCCCCCCAATCAAATAGTGCTTGGGGACTTGCTGGGGTTGCGGATTCTCCTGCAGCTCGCGAGCTCGGCCAGCAGAAGACGCCCTCGCAGCTCTGTCCGTTTGTCCTTTCTCACCAACTGAGTGGAGCGTAGGGGTCTGCTGGTGCCGGGGACCCTCCTGCAGTACCAGGGTTCGGCCAACAGAGGGCGCCCTCGCAGCCTCTCCCGGCCACACCCCCATTCAGTGGGGCGCAGTTTGGTTAGGGCAAGGGATTTCTCTGCAGCTCGCGGGCCCGGCCAGCAGATGGCGCCCCCTCTGTTACTCCCTTCCCCCGCAAATTGGTGTAGTGCCGGGATTGGCTTGGACAGGGTATTCCCCTGCAACTGTTAGACTCGGTCATCATCATCATCATCATCAATCGTATTTATTCAGCTACTCCCGCCCTCCAAATCACCTGGTGATTGGGGATTCTCTGAGTTCGGGTTATCTCCTGAAGCTGGCGAGGTCGGCCCGGAGGAGGGCCCTCGCGTCTCCTCCCGCTCCACCCAATCAACTGGTCCTTGGGAAGTGGTTGGGTTCGGGGATTCTCCTGCAGCTCGCGAGCTCGGCCGACAGACGACGCCCTCGCAGCTCTTCCCGATTATCCCCCTCTCATTTAATAAGCGGAGCCTGGTTAACGGATGCAGCCGGTGACATTCCTTTATTGCCTGGGCTCGGCCAGCAGAGGGCGCCGTCGCAGCTCTTCACGCTCCGCACGCCATTCAGGGCGGGCCGGGGATAGGCTGGGGACGTGGCCCGAATTGCAGTATTCTTTGTGGGCCAGTAGAGGGCGCCTCGCATCTCCTCCCTTTCCTCCCCCCCAGTCATCTGGTGCTTGGGGCTTTCCTGGGGTCCGGGATTCTCCTGAACCTCCTGGGCTCGGTCAAAAAACGGCGCCCTTGTATCAGCTCCTGGACCACGCCCCATTCAGACGGGGCGCGGATTGTTTGGGGCAAGGGATTTCTCTGCAGCTCGCGGACCCGGTTAGCAGGATGGCGCCCTCTCTGTTACTCCCTTCACCCGGAAATTGGTGTAATGTGGGAATTGGCTGGGATTGAGCATTCCCCTGCAACTCTTAGACTCGGTCAGCAGAGGGCGACCTGTCAGTTTCTCCCGAACATTCCAAATCAACCGGAGCTTGGGGATAGGCTGAGGTCAGAGATTTTCCTGAAGCTCGCGAGGTCGGCCAGCATTGGACGCACAAAAAGCTCCTCCCTTTCTCCCTAAGCTACTGGTGCTTGGGGAGTGGTTGGGTTCAGGGAAGCCCCTGCAGCACGAGAGGTCGACCAGCAGGGGGCACCTTCGCTGCTCCTCCATTTCCCCCCAATAGCCCGGGGCTTTTGGGTGGGCTGGGGTCCGGGATTCACCGGCAGCTCGCTTGCTCGGCCAGCAGAGGACTCCCTGGCAGGTCTTCCCTTTACATCCAAATTCAATGGGGCGCATATTTGTTGGAACAGGGGATTTCCCTATACTCACGGGCCCGGACAGCAGACAGCAGCGCCTTCGCAGTTTCTCCGGTCGCCCCCAAATCATTGGAGTACAGGGATTGGCTGGGGCCTTGGATTTCCCTGCAGCTCTCGGACTCGATCAGCTGAAGACGACCTCTCAGCTACTCCCGACTTCCAAATCAGCGGCTTAGGGATTCTCTGAGTTCAGGTTTCCTCCTGAAGCTCGCCAGGTCGGCCAGGAGGAGGGCCCTCGCGGCTCCTCCCGGTCCTCCCAATCAACTGCTGCTTGGGAAGTGGTTGGGGTCGGGGATTATCCTGCAGCTCGTCAGCTCGGCCCGCAGAGGATGACATCGCTCCGCTTCCCGATTACCCCCCTCTCATTAAATGAGCGGAGACTGGGGAACTGCTGCTTCCGGGAACATTCCTGCAGCTCCTCGGCTCTGCCAGCAGAGGCCGCCTTCGCAGCTCTTCACGCCTCACACGCTATTCAGTGCAGGGTGGGAATTGGCTGGGGATGTGGCCCGACTTGCAGTGCTCTTTGTGGGCCAGCCGAGGGCGCCTCGCAGCTCCTCCCTCCCCCCCCCCCCCAGTCAACTGGTGCTTGGGGATTTCCTGGGGTCCGCGATTCTCCTGAAGATCCTGGCCTCAGTCAGAAAACGGCGCCTTTGGATCACCTCCCGCGCCACCCCCAATTCAGACGGGGCGCGGATTGTTTGGGGCAAGGGATTTCTCTGCAGCTCGTGGACCCGGCCAGCAGATGGCGCCCTCTCTGTTACTCCCTTCCCCCGCAAATTGGTGTAGTGCCGGGATTGGCTTGGACAGGGTATTCCCCTGCAACTGTTAGACTCGGTCATCATCATCATCATCATCAATCGTATTTATTGAGTGCTTACTATGTGCAGAGCACTGTACTAAGCGCTTGGGAAGTACAAATTGGCAACACATAGAGACAGTCCCTACCCAACAGTGGGCTCACAGTCTAAAAGGGGGAGACAGAGAACAAAACCAAACATACCAACCAAATAAAATGAATAGGATAGATATGTACAAGTAAAATCAATCAATAAATAGTGTAATAAATGTGTACAATCATATATACATATATACTGGTGCTGTGGGGAAGGGAAGGAGGTAAGATGGGGGGATGGAGAGGGGGACGACGGGGAGAGGAAGGAAGGGACTCAGTCTGGGAAGGCCTCCTGGAGGAGGTGAGCTCTCAGCAGGGCCTTGAAGGGAGGAAGAGAGCTAGCTTGGCGGATGGGCAGAGGGAGGGCATTCCAGGCCCGGGGGATGACGTGGGCCGGGGGTCGATGGCGGGACAGGAGAGAATGAGGTACGGTGAGGAGATTAGCGGCTGAGGAGTGGCGGGTGAGGGCTGGGCAGTAGAAGGAGAGGAGGGAGGTGAGGTAGGAGGGGGCGAGGTGATGGAGAGCCTTGAAGCCCAGGGTGAGGAGTTTCTGCCTGATGCGCAGATTGATTGGTAGCCATTGGATGTTTTTGAGGTGGGGAGTAATATGCCCAGAGCATTTCTGGACAAAGATAATCCGGGCAGCAGCATGAAGTATGGATTGAAGTGGAGAGAGACACGAGGATGGGAGATCAGAGAGAAGACTGGTGCAGTAGTCCAGACGGGATAGGATGAGAGCTTGAACGAGAAGGGTAGCAGTTTGGATGGAGAGGAACGGGCGGATCTTGGCAATGTTGCGGAGCTGAGACCTGCAGGTTTTGGTGACGGCTTGGATGTGAGGGGTGAATGAGAGAGCGGAGTCGAGGATGACACCAAGGTTGCGGGCTTGTGAGACGGGAAGGATGGTAGTGCCGTCAACAGAGATGGGAAAGTCAGGGAGAGGACAAGGTTTGGGAGGGAAGACAAGGAGTTCAGTCTTCGACATGTTGAGCTTTAGGTGGCGGGCAGACATCCAGATGGAGATGTCCTGAAGGCAGGAGGAGATGCGAACCTGGAGAGAGGGGGAGAGAGGAGGGGCAGAGATGGAGATCTGGGTGTCATCAGCGTAGAGATGATAGTTGAAGCCGTGGGAGCGAATGAGGTCACCAAGGGAGTGCGTGTAGATTGAGAACAGAAGGGGACCAAGCACTGAACCTTGGGGAACCCCCCCAGAAAGAGGATGGGAGGGGGAGGAGGAGCCTGCAATGAGGGCCCCCTCTCAGCTTCCTCTGAACCGACCAAATCAACCGGTGCTTGGGGATCGGCTGAGAGCAGTGATTTTCCTGAGGTTCGCGAGGTCAGCCAGCAGGGGAAGCACAAAAAGACCTCCCTTTCTCCCCAAGCTACTGGTGCTTGTGGAGTAGCTGGTGTCGGGGAAGCCCCTGCAGCCGAGGGGTCGGCCAGCAGGGGGCGTCCTCGCTGCTCCACCATTTCCCCACAATAGCTCGGTGCTTTTGGTTTGGCTGGGGTCCGGGTTTCACCGGCAGCTGGCTAGCTCGACCAGCAGAGGACTCCCTGGCAGGTCTTCCCTTCACCCCCAAATTCAGTGGGGCGCATATTTGTTGGGTCAAGGGATTTCCCTGAACTCACGGGCCCGGACAGCAGATGGCGCCCTCGCAGTTTCTCCCGTCGCCCCCAAATTGTTGGAGTGCAGGGATTGGCTGCAGCCTTGGATTCCCCTGCAGCTCTCGGACTTGATCAGCTGAAGACGACCTTTCAGCTACTCCAGCCCTCCAAATCACCTGCTTGGGGATTCTCTGAGTTCAGGCCTTCTCCTGAAGCACGCGAGGTCGGCCTCCTGGAGGGCGCCCTCGCCGCTCCTCCCGGTCCACCCAATCAACTTGTGCTTAGGAAGAGGATGGGGTCGGGGATTCTCCTGCAGCTCGCGAGATCGTCCAGTAGAGGACGCCCTCACTGCTCTTCCCGATTCCCCCCTTCTCCTTCAATGAGCGGAGCCTGGGGAACGGCTGCAGCCGGGGACATTTCCGCAGCCCCTCGACTCGGCTCGGCCAGCAGAGGGCGCCGTCGCAGCTCTTCACGGCCCACACGCCATTCAGGGCAACGCTGTGATAGGCTGGGAACGTGGCCCGACTTGCAGTACTCTTTGTGGTCCAGTAGAGGGCGCCTCGCATCTCCTCCCTTCCCCCCCCCCGCCCCCAATCAACTGGTTCTTGGGGATATCCTGGGTTCCGTGATTCTCCTGAAGCTCCTGGGCTCGGTCAAAATACGACGCCCTTGAATCACCTCCCGTACCACCCCCCATTCAGACGGGGCGTGGGTTGTTTGGGGCAAGGGATTTCTTTGCAGCTCTGCAGCTCGCGGACCCGGCCAGCAGATGGTGTCCTCGCTGTTAGTCCTGTAACCCGAAGATTGTTGTAGTGAGGGGATTGGCTGGGACAGCTTATTCCCCTGAAACTCTTAGACTCGGTCAGCAGAGGACGCCCTCTCATCTTCTGCCGAACCCTCTAAATCAACCGGTGCTTGTTGATCTGCTGAGGACAGAGATTTTCCTGAAGCTCGCAATGTCGGCCAGCAGGAGACGGACAAAAAGCTCCTCCCTTTCTCCCCTGGTGCCTGGGGATTGTTTAGGGGCCTGGAAGCCCCTGCAGCAAGAAAGGTCGGCCAGCAGGGGGCGCCCTCGCTGCTCCTCCATTTCCCTCAATAGCCCGGTACTTTTGGGTTGGTTGGGGTCTGGGATTCACAGGCAGCTCGCTAGTTCGGACAGCAGAGGACTCTCTGGCAGGTCTTACCTTCACTCCCAAATTCAGTGGGGTGCATATTTCTTGAGGCAAGGGATTTCAAGGCTAGCAGTGGGCGTTCTCGCAGCTCTTCACGGTCACCTGCCACAATTGAATGAGTGAATGAACGAACGATATAGTCCCCAAAGCTATATCTTCAGCCCTAGAGAGCGCGACGCATGTGCAGTCGAAGCCCGGGTGAGGGGTGAGGGGGGAAGGGACGGAGCAGAGGAGGCAGAGGGGTAACTGGGCCAGGCGACGGAGACCAGGGCCGGAACGGAGAGAGACCCAAGGCCAAAGAGGTAGAAGGAGAACAGGGCGGGGAGTCACACAGGGACCAGGGCCGGGAGGCATGGGGGGACCAGGGCAGGGCAGCAGATGGGAACCAGGGCCAGGAGGCAGCGGGGTCCCTGGGCCAGGAGACAGGCTGACCGGGCCTGCGAGGCAGAAGCGGACCAGAGCCGGAAGGTGGAGGGGAGGGACCCAGGGCTGGCACGGAGAGAGACCCAAGGGCCTGGAGGTAGAAGGAGACCTGAGCCGGGAGGCCCAGGACCAGGGCAGGCTGCAGAGGGGGCCCAGGGTCAGGAGACGAGGAGGACCAGGGCCAGGGGACAGAGGGGTTCCTGGGAAGGGATACAGGGGTACCAAAGCCGGGAGGCCAAGGGGTACCTGGGGTGGTAGATGGGGGCCAGGGCACGGAAGCTAAAGGGGACTTCTTCCAGGAGGCGGTGTGGTACCTTGGCCGGAGGCAGAGGGGGACCAGAGCAGGGAGGCCTTGGGGAGCAGGGCAGGGAAGCAGAGGGGGCCGAGGGCCTGGAGGTAGCGGGGGATCCGGGCCAGGAGGCAGGGGGTACCGGGGCCGGTAGACGGGGGACCAGGGCCGGGAAGCAGAGGGGAACCAGGGCCGGAAGGCAAAGGAGGACCAGGGCCGAGAAGCGTTGTGACACGTTCAGGGAGGCAGAGAGCGGCCAGGACTGGGAGAAAGAGGGGGACCAGGGCTGGTAGACAGTGCGACCAGTGCTGGCAGTCAGAGGGGTACCTGGGCCGGGAGACAGTGGGACTATGGCTGAGAATTCGAGGGGAACCAGGGCCGAGAAACGGGGCGTGACCAGATCATAGAGGCAGAGGCCGGCCTGGGCCAGGACTTTGAGGGGGACCAAGGCAGGGAGCCAGACGGGGATCAGGGCCGGGAGGTAGAGGGGTACTTGGGCCGGGAGGCAGAGGGTGACTAAGGACGAGAGGCGGTGGGGGATCAGGACAAGGAAGCAGAGGGGGACCAGGGCCTGGAGGCAGACGGCAGTACCAAGGCAGGGAAGCAGAGGGGCAGCAGTTCCAGGACACAGGGGTACCTGGGCCGGGAGACAGGGGGACCCGGGCAGGGAGGCAGAGGGGAACCGGGGCTGGATGGCGGAGGGTATCATGGCTGGGTGACAGGGGGACCAGGGTAGGGAAGCAGAGGAGTACCTGGGCCGGGAAATGGGGATCAGGGCCAGGGGAATAGGGGGACCTGGACCGAGAGCAAAGTGGTACCGGGGCCGGAAGACAGGGGGACCAGTGCCGGGAGGTTGAGGGAACCCAAGTCCTGGACGCAGGCTAGGACCATGGCCTGGAGGTTATAATAATAATAGTAATAATAATAATGGAGTTTATTAAGCGCTTACTATGTGCAAAGCACTGTTCTAAACGCTGGAGGGTTACAAGATGATCAGGTTTCCCCCCGCGGGGCTGACAGTCTTCATCCCCATTTTACAGATGGGACTGAGGCCCAGAGAAGTGAAGTGACTTGCCCAAGGTCACACAGCTGACAAGCGGTGGAGTCGGGATTTGAACGCCTGACCTCTGACTCCAAAGCCCGGGCTCTTCCCACTGAACCACACTGCTTCTTTAGACTGTACTATACTATAATGCAATCTACGACATACTATCCCATTCCCAGGTGCTTAACACAGTGCTGTACGCAGCGAAAGCGCTCAATATATAATACTATTGAATGAATGAATGAACGAATGATATAGTCCCCAAAGCTATATCTTCAGCCCTAGAGAGCGCGACGCATCCGCAGTCGAAGCCCGGGTGGGAGGGGGGGAGAAGGGACGGAGCTCTGCGCATGCGCGTGCGGAGCCGGTCGGGGTGAAGAAGCGGGGCGCATGCGCATTCGGAGCCTCGGGGAGGGAAGGGCGGCCCCCGCCCCGGAGAGCGCAGGGCATGCGCGGTCGGAGCCCGGGCCCGGGGAGAAGGGACTCCCGCCCTGGAGAGCGTAGCGCATGCGCGGTCAGAGCCCGGGAGGGAAGGGAAGGGGGGCCGGCCTGGGAGCGCGCGTGGCGCATGCGTAGTCGGAGCCCGAGGTCGGGGAGAATTGAGCCCCCGCCCCGGAGAGCGTAACGCATGCGCAGTCGGAGCCCGATCGGGGGTGTTGGGTGGGGGGGTAGTGAGCCCGTCCGGAAGAGCGCGGCGCATGCGCAGTCTGACCGCTCCCGAGCTCACTAAGTACGAAGCTTACTAAGTTGCCAAGCTGTAATAATAAGAATAACGATGGCATTTATTAAGCGCTTACTATGTGCAAAGCACTGTACTAAGCCCTAGGGAATTTATAAGGTGATCAGTTTGTCCCACGTGGGGCTCACGGTCTTAATCCCCATTTTACAGAGGAGGTAACTGAGGCCCAGAGAAGTGAAGTCTCTTGCCCAAGGTCACACAGGTGACAAGCGGTGGAGAGGGATTCGCACCCCTGACGTAAAAGGAGACCAGAGCCTGGACACATAAAGCGGCCAGGTCCGGGAGGCAGAAGGGGACCGGGGCCTAGAAGCAGAGGGGGACCAGTGCCAGGAAGCAGATGGGTACCGAGGCAGGGACACAGGGATATCAGGGCCAAAGGGCAGACGGGGAAAAAGGCCACGAGTCAGGCTGAGGACCAGGGCAGGGAGGCAGAGGGGGACAAGGGCGGGAAGGCAGGAGGCATCATGGCCAAGAAGTAGAGGTTTAGCTGGGCCAGGAGACAGGGGGGCTTTTGCTGGGAGGTAGAGAGGATCCAGGGCCGGGACGGAGAGAGACCCAAGGCTTGGCGGTAGAAGGCGACCAGGGCCCGGAGGCAGAGGGGTAGTTGGGCCGGGAGATAGGGGGACCAGGACCAGGAGGCAGAATGGTACCTGGTCCTGGAGACAAGGTGACGAGGTCCGGGAGGTAGAGAGGACCCAGGGCTGGGACGGAGAGAGACCCTAGGGCATGGACGTAGATCTATACCAGGGCTAGGAAGCAGAGAGGGAACAGGGCCGGGCGGCAGACCGGGTCCAGAGCCTGGAGGCACATGGGTACCTGGGCCAGGAGACAGGAGAACCACGGCAGGGAGGTAGAGGGGCATTAGGGGTACCTGGGCCGGGAAGCAGAGAGGCACCAGGGCCGAGGGGCCCGGGCTGGTTGGGGGCACAGGGGCAGGGTGGCATTGCGGGACTGAGCCCGGAAGGCAGAGGGGGACGAGGGCCAGGAGGCAGATGTATGCCTGGGCTAGGAGACAGGAGAACCACGGCAGGAGGGAAGAGGGGCATAGGGGTACATGGGCCGGGAAGCAGAGAGGCACCAGGGCCGAGGGGCCCGGGCTGGTGGGGGACCTGGTGGGGGAACAGGGCCGGGAGGTAGAGGGATACCTGGGCCGGGAGGCAGAGGGGGACTAAGGCCGAGAGGCGGTGGGGTATCACGACAGGGAGGCAGAGGGGGACCAGGGCCTGGAGGCAGACGGCAGTACCAAGGCAGGGAAGCAGAGGGGCGCCAGGTCCAGTACCGGGAGTCAGGGGGACCCAGGCAGGGATGCAGATGGTTCCCAGGGCTCGATGTCCGAGGGGTATCTGGGCTGGGTGACAGGGGGACCAGGGCAGGGAAGCAGAAGAGTACCTGGGCCGGGAAATGGGTACCAGGGCCAGGGAAATAGGGGGACCTGGACCGAGAGGCAAAGTGGTACCTGGGCCGGAAGACAGGGGGACCAGTGCCGGGAGGTTGAGGGAACCCTAGTCCAGGACGCAGAGATGGACCAGGTCCTGGAGGTAATAATCATAATCATAATAATAATGATAATAATAATAATAATAATAATAATGGCATTTATTAAGCGCTTACTATGTGCAAAGCACTGTTATAAGCACTGGGGTGTTACAAGGTGATCAGGTTGCGCCCCGCGGGGCTCACAGTCTTCATCCCCATTTTACAGATGGAATTGAGGCCCAGCGAAGTCAAGTGACTTGCCCAAGGTAGCACAGCTGGCAAGCGGTGGAGTCGGGATTTGAACGCCTTACCTCTGACTCCAAAGCTCTTACCACTGAACCACACCGCTTCTCTCTACTGTACTATTCTATACTGTAATATACGACATACTATCCTATACCCAAGCGCTTAGTGCATTGCTGTACACACTGTAAGCGCTCAATAAAGATATACGATTGAATGAATGAATGAACGATATAGTCGCCAAAACTATATCTTCAGCCCTAGAGAGCGGAGCGCTTGCGCTGTCGAAGCCCGGGTGGGGGGGAGAAAGGAGGGAGTTCTGCGCATGCGCGTGCGGAACCAGCGGGTGGAGGAGAAGCGGGTCGCATGCGTATTCGGAGCCTCGGTGAGGGGAGGAGGAGGCCCCAACACGGAGAGGGCGGAGCATGCGCAACCGGAGCATGGCACGAGGCGGGGGGAGGAGTGAGGCCCGTCCTGAATAGCGCGGCGCACGGGCGGTCGGAGCCTGGGGGGGGAATGGAAAGGGGGCCCGGCTTGGAGAGCGCGGCGCATGCGCAGTTAGAGTCCGGGCGAGCAGGAAGTAGTGGGCCCTCCCGGGAAAGGGCGGCGCATGCGCGGTTGGAGCCCGGGCCGGGGGAGAAGGGAGCCCCCGCACTGGAGAGCGTAGGGCATGTGCAGTCGGAGCCTGCAGCTACTCCTGCAGCTCGCGAGGTCGGCCAGCAGGGGGCGCCCTCGCAGATCCTCCCGTTCCACCCAATCTACTGGTGCTTGGGGAGTGGTTAGGGTGGGGACACTCCAGCAGCTCGTGAGATTGGCCAGCATAAGACGACCTCGTCGCTCTTCCCGCATCCCCCCTCTCCTTCAAAGAGTGGATCGTGGGGATCGGCTGGTGCTGGGGTTATTCCTGCAGCTCCTGGGCTCGGCCAGCAGAGGGCACACTCGCAGCTACTCGTGGGCAACCCGATATTCAGTGGAGTGCGGGGATTGGCCTGGGCCGTGGCCCGACATGCAGTGCTCTGTGTGGCCCAGCAGAGGGCGCCCTCGCTGCTTCTCCAGTTCCCGCCAATCAACTGGTGCTTGGGAATTGGCTGGGGTCGAGGATTCCCCAGCAGGTCGCGAACTCGTCCGGCAGAGGGAGCCCTCGCAACTCTTACCATTTCCCCCCCCTCTCCTCAACTGAGTGGAGCATAGGGATCTGCTGGAGCCAGGGACCGCCCTGAAGCTCCTCTGTTCGGACAACAGAGGGCGCCCTCGCATCACTTCCCGGCCCACACACTATTTCGTGGGGCTGGGAGTGGTTGGGGCAAGGGATTTGTCAGCAGCTCGCGGGCCCGGCCAGCAGATGGCGCACTCGCAGTTCATCCTGTCGCCCCCAAATTAGCAGAGTGCGGGGATTGGCTAGGACCGGGTATGTCCCTGCAGGTATTAGACTCGGTCAGCAGAGGGCGCCCTCTCTGCTTCTCCCGAACCCTCCAAATCAACCGGTGTTTGGGGAGCAGCTGAAGTTGGGGATTGCAATGACGTTAGAGATTTCGGACTGCAGGGGGCGCACTAAAAGCTCCTCCCGTTCCCCCAAAACAGCAGGTCCTTGGGGATTGGCTGGGGTGGGGGGTACTCCTGCAGTTCGCGAGGTCGGCCAGCAGGGTCGCCCTCTCAGCTCCTCTCTTTCGCCCCAATAAACTAGGGTTTGTGTACTGGCTGGGGTCTGCGATTCTCCTGAAGCTCCTGAGATAGTTCAGCAGAGGATGCCCTCACAACTGTTCCCGGTCCCGCCCTCTACTTAAATGAGTGGAGCGCTGGGAAATGTTGGAGCCTCGGAAATTCCTGCAGCTCCTGGGCTCGGCCAGCAGAGGGCGAGCCTCGCAGCTCCTCACGGCCCACACGCCATTCAGTGGAGAGCGGGGATTGGCTGTTGCCGAGGCCCGACCTGCAGTGCTCTGTGTGGGCCAGCAGAGGGCGCCCTCGCAGCTCCTCCCGTTCCCCGGAATCAACTGGGGCTTGTGAATTGGCTGGGGTGTGGGATTCTCCTCTAGCTCGCGAACTCCTTCAGCAGAGGACGCCCTCGCAACTGTTCCCGTCCCCCCCCGACCACTCCTTAAATGAGTGGAGTGTAGGGATCTGATGGAGCTCCCGACCGTCCTGCAGCTCCTGGGCTCAGATAACAGGGTGCGCCCGCGCTTCACCTCACGGCCCAATCCCAATTCAGTGGGTCGCGGATTGGTGGGGGCAAGGGATTTATCTGCAGTTCGTGGGCCCGGCTAGCCGATGGCGCACTCGCAGTTAATCTCGTCGCCCCCAAATTAATGTAGTGTGGGGATTGGGCTGGACCGGGGATGCCCCTGCAGGTCTTAGACTCGGTAAGCAGAGGGTGCCCTCTCTGGGTATCCCGAACCCTCCAAATCACCCGGTGCTTGGGGAGCAGACGAGGTTGGGGATTCCAATGACGCTAGCGAGTTCGGCCAGCAGGGGGCGCACTAAAAGCTCCTCCCGTTCCCCCAAAGCACCAGGACCTTGGGGATTGGCTGGGTTGGGGGCTATTCCTGCAGCTCGCGAGTTCGGCCAGCAGGGTCGCCCTCGCAACTCCTCCCTTTCCCCCCAATAAACTGGGGCTTGTGTATTGGCTGGGGTCTTGGATTCTCCTGAAGCTCGTGAGCTAGTTTAGCAGAGGATGCCCTCGCAACTGTTTCCGGTCCCGCCCTCTCCTTAAGTGAGTGGAGCGTGGGGAAATGTTGGAGCCTCGGAAATTCCTGCAGCTCCTGGACCTGGCCAGCAGAGGGCGCCCTCGCAGCTCCTCACGGCCCACACGCCATTCAGTGGAGTGCGGGGATTGGCTGTGGCCGTGGCCGGACCTGCAGTGCTCTCTGTGGGCCAGCAGAGGGCGCCTTCGCAGCTCCTCCCGTTCTCCGGAATCAACTGGGGCTTGTGAATTGGCTGGGGTCTGGGATCCTCCTGAAACTCGCCAGCTCGTTCAGCAGAGTACGCCCTCGCAACTGTTAACGTCCCCCCATCCTTAAATGAGTGGAGAGTAGGGCTCTGCTGGAGCCGGGGACCATCCACCAGCTCCTGGGCTCGGACATCAGAGGGCGCCCGCGATCACCTCACGGCCCATTCCCAATTCCGTGGGGCGCGGATAGGTTGGGGCAAAAGATTTCTCTGCAGCTCTCGGGCCCGGCCAGCAGATGGCACCCACGCAGTAAATCCCGTCGGCCCCATATTAGTGTAGTGCGGGGATTGGCTGGAACCGGGTATTCCCCTGCAGCTCGTCGAATCAATCAGCACAGGAAGTTCTCTCAGCTTCACACGTCCCCTCCAAATCAACTGGTCCTTGGGGACTGGCTGGGGTTAGGGATACTCCTGCAGATCTGGAGGTGGGCCAGCAGGGGGCGCCCTCGCTGCTTCTCCCGTTCCACCGTAAATACTGGAGTTTGAGGGATGGTTAGGGTGGGGACTCTACAGCAGCTCGAGGGCTTGGCCAACAGAGGACACCCTCGAAGCTCTTACCGTATCCCCCCCTCTCCTTAAATGAGTGGATCGTGGGGATCGGCTGGAACTGGGGATATTCCTGCAGCTCCGGGGCTCGGCCAGCAGAGGGCGCCCTCGCAGGTTCTCACGGCCCACACACCATTCAGTGGAGTACGGGGATTGACTGGGGCCTTGGGCCGACCTGCAGTGCTCTATGTGGGCCAGCCGAGGGCGCCCTCGCCGCTCCTCCCGTTCCCCCCAATCAACTAGTGCTTGGGGAGTGGCTGGGGACCGGAATTCCCCTGCAACTCACGAGCTCGGCCAGCAGAGAACGACCTCGCAGCTCTTACCGTGTTCCCCATCTCCTCAACAGAGTGGAGTGTAGGGATCTGCTAGAGCCGGGGACCGTCCTGCAGCTCCGGGGCTCGGCCAGCAGAGGGCGCCCTCGCGTCTCCTCACGAACCACACGTCATACAGTGGAGTGCGGGGATAGGCTGGGGCCTTTGCCCGATCGGCAGTGCTCTGTGTGGGCCAGCAGATGCCGCCCTGGCAGTTAATCCCGTCGCCCCCAAATTAGTGCAGTGAGGGGATTGGTTGTATTCGCCAGCAGCCATTAGACTCGGTCAGCAGAGGGCGCCCTCTCAGCTTCCCTTGACCCCTCCAAATCAACCGGGGCTTGGAAATCGGCTGAAGTTGGGGATTCCTCCTGTAGTTCGCCATTTCGAACGGCAGGGGGAGCAATGATAGCTCCTCCCGTTCCCCCCAAGCAACTGGTACTTGGGGATTGGCTGGGGTCGGGGGTAATCCTGCAGCTCGCGGGCCCTGCCAGCAGATGGCACCCTCGCAGCACCTCCATTTCTCCAAAATATACTGGGGCTTGTGGAGTGGCTAGGGTCGGGGATTGTCCTGCAGCTCGCGAACTCGGCCAGCAGAGGGCGCCCTGGCAGGTCTTCCCTTCCCCCTCATTCAGTGGGGCGCGGAATGGTGGCTGCAAGGGAGTTCCCTGCAGCTCACGGGCCCGGACAGTACATGGCGCCCCCGCAGTTGCTCCGGTCGCCCCCAAATCACTGGAGTGCGGGGATTGGCTGGGGCCTGGGATTCCCCTGCACGTTTTGGCCTCGATCAGCAGGAGACGCCCTCTCAGCTTCTCTCATCACCTCCAAGTCAACTGGTGCTTGGGGTTCGGCTGATTTCGGGGATTCTCCTGAAGCTCGAGAGGTCAGTCAGCCGGAGGCGCCCTCGCAGGTCCTCCTGTTCCCCCAATCAACTGATGCTTGGGGATTTGCTGGGTTCGGGGTGTATCCTGCAGCTCGCGAGCTCGGCCAGCAGAGGACGCCCTCGCAGCTCTTCCCGTTTCTCCCCCTCTCCTTAAATGAGTTGAGCGTGGGGACTCTCTGGAGCCAGGGACCATTGTGCGCAGCTCCAGTGCTCGGCCCACCGAGGGCGCAATCGAAGCTCCTCCCGGTCCGCCCCACGTTCAATGGAGCGTGAACATTGGCTGGGGCCGGGGCCTGTCCTGCAGGGCTCCGGTTGGGCCAGCATAGGGCTTCTCGCAGCTCCTACCGTTCCCCTCAATCAAACGGTGCTTTTGGATTGGCTTGGGGCGGGAATTCTCCTGCATCTAGCGAGCTCGGCAGACAGAAGACTCCCTAGCAGCTTTTCCATTCCCCCCCTTCCCCCCGTCTTTAACTGAGCAGAGTATAGGAATCGTCTGCAGCCACGGACCCTCCTGCGGCTCCTGGGCTCGGCTAACCGAGGGCTCCCTAGCAGCTCCTCACGACCCACCCCCAAATCAGTGAAGCCTGGGGATTGGCCGAGGCCGGAGCCTGTCCCGCAGGACTCTGAGTGGGCCAGCCTAGGGCGCCTCGTAGCTCCTCCATTTCCCGCCAATCAACTGGTGCTGGGGGATTTCCTGGGGTCCGGGATTCTCCTCCAGCTTACGAGATCGGCCAGCAGAGGACGCCCTCGCAGGTCATACCGTTTCCACCGTCTCCTTAACTGAGTGGAGCCTAGGGATCTCCTGAAGCCGGGACCAGTCCTGCAGCTCCTTGGCTCGGTCAAAAATACGGCGCCCTTAAATCACCTCCCCGACCACCCCCCCTTCAAACGGGGCGTGGATTGTTTGGGGCAAGCGAGTTCTCTGCAGCTCGCGGACCCGGCCAGCAG
Source organism: Tachyglossus aculeatus (assembly GCF_015852505.1). NCBI lineage: Eukaryota > Metazoa > Chordata > Mammalia > Monotremata > Tachyglossidae > Tachyglossus > Tachyglossus aculeatus. Next base: position 22,786,650 of record NC_052081.1, read on the forward strand.
ATGGTGCCCGCTCTGTTACTCCCTTCGCCCGCAAATTAGTGTAGTGCGGGGATAGGCTGGTACAGGGTATTCCCCGGCAACTCTTAGACTCGGTCAGCAGAGGGTGACCCCTCAGCGCCTCCCGAACCCTCCAAATCAACCGGAGCTTGGAGATCGGCTGAGGTCAAAGATTTTCGTGAAGCTCGCGAGGGCGGCCAGCAGGGGAGGCACAAAAAGCTCCTCCCTTTCTCCCCAAGCTACTGGTGCTTGGGGAGTGGTTGGGGCCGGGGAAGCCCCTGCAGCCTGAGAGATCGGCCAGCAGGGTGCGCACTCGCTGCTCCTCCATTTCCCCCCAATAGCCCGGTGCTTTGGGGATGGCTGGAGTCCGGGATTCACCGGCAGCTCGCGAGCAGGGCCAGCAGAGGACTCCCTGGCAGGTCTTCCGTTCACTCCAATATTCAGCGGGGCGCAAATTTGTTGGGGCAAGGGATTTCCATGAACTCACGGGCCAGGACAGCAGATGGCACCCTCGCAGTTTCTCCCGTCGCCCCCAAATCACTGGAGTACAGGGGTTGGCTGGGGCCTTGGATTCCCCTGCCTCTCTCGGACTCGATCAGCTGAAGACGACCTCTCAGCTACTCCCGCCCTCCAAATCACCTGGTGCTGGGGGATTTTCGGAGGTCGGGTTTTCTCCTGAAGATGGCGAGGTCGGCCAGGAGGGGCGCCCTCACAGCTCCTCCCGGTGCACCCAATCAAATGGTGTTTGGGAAATGGTTGGGGTCGGGGATTCTCCTGCAGTTCGCGAGCCCTGCCGACAGAGGACGCCCTAGCAACTCAACCCGATTACCCCTATCTCATCAAATGAACGGAGCCTGGGGAAGGCCGGCAGCCGGGGACATTCCTACAGTTCCTGGACTCGGCCTGCAGAGGGCGACGTCGCAGCTCTTTACGGCGCACACGCCATTCAGAGCAGGATGGGTCTAGGCTGGGGACGTGGCCCGACTTGCAGTGCTCTTAATGGGACAGCAGAGGGCGCCTCGCAGCTCCTTCCTTCCTCCCCATCAACTGGTGCTTGGGGATTTCCTGGGGTCCGGGATTCTCCTGCAGCTCCTGGGCTCGGTCACAAAATGGCGCCCTTGTATCACCTCCCGGACCACCCCCCATTCAGACAGGGAGCGGATTGTTTGGGGCAAGGGATTTCTCCGCTGCTCGCGGACCCGGCCCGCAGATGGCGCCCTCTCTCTTACTCCCTTCGCCGGTAAATTGCTGTAGTGCGGGGATTGGCTGGGACAGGGTATTACCCTGCAACTCTTAGACTCTGTCAGCACAGGGCGCCCTCTCAGCTTCTCCCGAACACTCCAAATCACCTGGTGCTTGGGGATCGGTTGAGGTCAGAGATTTTCCCGAAGTTCGCGAGGTCGGCCAGCAGGGGAAGCACAAAAAGGTTCTCCCTTTCTCCCCAAGCTACTGGTGCTTGGGGAGTGGTTGGGGTCGGGGATGTCCCTGCAGCAGGAGAGTTCGGAGAGCAGGGGGCGCACTAACTGCTCCTCCATATCCTCGAAATAGCCCGGTGCTTTTGGGGTGGCTGGGGTCCGGGATTCTCCAGAAGCTCCTGGGCTCCGTCAAACAACGGCGCCCTTGTATCACCTCCCGGACCGACCCCCATTCAGACGGGGCGCGGCTTGTTTGGGGCAAGGGATTTCTCTGCATCTCTCGGACCCGGCTAGCAGATGGCGCCCTCTCTGTTACTCCCTTCTCCCGCAAATTAGTGTAGGACGGGGATTGGTTGGGCCAGGGTATTCCCCTGCAACTCTTCGACTCGGTCAGCAGATAAGCGCCCTCTCAGCTTCTCCCGAACCCTCCAAATCAACCGGTGCTTGGGGACCGGCTGAGGTCAGAGATTTTCCTGAAGGTCGCGAGGTCGGCCAGCAGGGGAAGCACAAAGAGACCTCCCATTCTCCCTAAGCTACTGCTGCTTGGGGAGTGGCTTAGGTCGGGGAAGCCCCTGCAGCACGAGTGGTCGGCCAGCAGGGGGCGCCCTCGCTGCTCCTCCACTTCCCCCCAATAGCCCGGTGATTTGGGGTTGGCTGGGGTCCGGGATTCCCCGGCAGCTGGCTAGCTCGGTCAGCAGAGTACTCTCTGGCATGTCTTCCCTTCACCCCCAAATTCAGTGGGGCGCATATTCTTGTGGCAAGAGATTTCCCTGCAGCTCACGGGACCGGACAGCAGCTGGCACCCTCGCAGTTTCTCCAGTCGCCCCCAAATCACTGGAATGCAAATATTGGCTGGGGCCTTGGATTGCCCTGCAGCTCTCGGACTCGACAGCTGAAAACGACCCCTGAGCCACTCCCGCCCTCCAAACCCCCTGCTGCTTGGGGATTATCTGAGATCGGGTTTTCTCCCGAAGCTCGCGAGATCGGCTAGGACTGGAGGCTTCGCGGCTGCTCCCGGGCCACACATTCAACTGGTGCTTGGGAACTGGTTGGGGTCGGGGATTCTCCTGCATCTCGCTAGCTGGGCCGGCAGAGGACGCACTCGCCGCTCTTCCCGATTACCGCCGTCAACTTACATTAGCGGAGCCTGGGGAATGCCTGCAGCCGGGGACATTCCTGCAGCTCCTGGCCTCGGACAGCAGAGGGCGCTCTCGCAGCTCTTCACGGTCACCTGCCATTCAGTGGAGTGCGGAGATTTTCTGGAGCCGTGGGCCCACCTGCAGTGCTCTGTGTGGGCCAGCAGAGGGCGTCCTCGCAGCTCCGCCGTTTCCCGCCAATCGACTGGTGCTTGGGGATTTCCTGGGGTGCGGGATTCTTCTGCAGCTAGCGTGCTCGGCCAGCAGAGGACGCCCTCGCAGGTCATACCGTTTCCAGCGTCTCCTCAACTGAGTGGAGCGTAGGGATCTGCTGGTGCCGGGGACCGTCTTGCAGCTCCTGGGTTCGGTCAACAAACGGCGCCCTTGAATCACCTACCGGACCACCCCCCATTCAGACGGGGCGCGGATTGTTTGGACCAATTTCTTGCAGCTCGCGGACTCGGCCAGTAGATGGCGCCCTCTCTGTAACTCCCGTCGCCCGCAAATTGGTGTAGTACGGGGATTGGCTGGGACAGGGTATTCCCCTGCAACTCTTCGACTCGTTCAGCAGAGGGGCCCCCTCTCAGCTTCTCCCGAACCCTCCAAATCAATCGGTGCTTGGGGATCGGCTGAGATCAGAGATTTTACTGAAGTTCGCGAGGTCGGCCAGCACGGGACGCACAAAATGCTCCTCCCTTTCTCCCCAAGCTACAGGTGCTTGGGGAGTGGCTGGGGTCTGGGAACCCCTGCAGCACGAAAGGTCGGCCAACAGGGGGCGCCCTCGCTGCTCCTCTTTTTCCCCCCAATAGCCCGGTGCTTTGGGGTTGGCTGGGGTCCGGGTTTCAAAGGCAGCTCGCTAGCTGGGCCAGCAGAGGACTCGCTGGCTTCACCCCCTAATTCCGTGGGGCGCATATTTCTTGGGGCAAGACATTTCCCTGCAGCTCACGGGTCCGGACAGCCGATGGCGCCCTCGCGGTTTCTCCCATCGCCCCCAAATCACTGGGGTACATGGATTGGCTGGGGCCTTGGATTCCCCTGCAGCTCTCGGACTCGATCAGCTGAAGACGACCTCTCAGCTACTCCCGCCCTCCAAATCACCTGCTTGGGGATTCCCTGAGGTCAGGTTACCTCCTGCAGCTCGCGAGGTTGGCCAGGAGGGGCGCCCTCGCAGCTCCTCCCTGTCCACCCAATCAACTGCTGCTTGGGACGTGGATGGGGTCGGGGATTCTCCTGCAGCTCGCGAGCTCGGATGGCAGAGAACGACCTCACAGCTCTTACCGTGTTCCCCATCTCCTTAAATGAGCGGAGACTGGGGATCGGCTGCAGCCGGGGACATACCGGCAGCTCCTGGGCTAGGCCTGCAAAGGGCGCGTTCGCAGCTCTTCACGGGCGACACGCCATTCAGTGCAGGGCGGGGATAGGCTGGGGACGTGGCCCGCCTTGCAATGCTCTTTGTGGGCCAGTCGAGGGCGCCTCGTAGCTCCTCCCTTTCCCCCCCAATCAAATAGTGCTTGGGGACTTGCTGGGGTTGCGGATTCTCCTGCAGCTCGCGAGCTCGGCCAGCAGAAGACGCCCTCGCAGCTCTGTCCGTTTGTCCTTTCTCGCCAACTGAGTGGAGCGTAGGGGTCTGCTGGTGCCGGGGACCCTCCTGCAGTACCAGGGCTCGGCCAACTGAGAGCGCCCTCGCAGCCTCTCCCGGCCACACCCCCATTCAGTGGGGCGCAGTTTGGTTAGGGCAAGGGATTTCTCTGCAGCTCGCGGGCCCGGTCTGCAGACGGCGCCCTCCTAGTTCATCCCGTCGCCCCCAAATTAGGGTAATGCGCGGATGGGCTTGGACCGGGTATTCCCCAGTAGCTCTTAGGCTCGGTCAGCATTGGGCGCCCTCTCAGATCCTCTCGAACCCTCGAAATCCACTGGTGCTTTGCGATCGGCTGAGGTCTGGTATTCTCCTGATGTACGAGAAGTCGTCTAGCAGGGGGCGCACTAAAAGCTCCTCCAGCTCCCCCCACAGTTCTCCTACTGCTGAGCGAGGTCGGCCAGCACAGGGAGCCCTCGCAGCTCCTCCCAGTTCCCCCAATATCCTGGGCCTTGTGGATTGGCTGGGGTCAGGGATTCTCTGGCAGCTGGCGAGCTCGGCCAGCACAGGACGCCCTGGCAGGTCTTCCCCTTACCCCCAAACTCAGTTTGGCGCGGATCTGTTGGGGCAAGGGATTTCCCTGCAGCTCAATAGCCCGGTACTTTGGGGTTGGCTGGGGTCCGGGATTCACCGGCAGCTGGCTAGCTCGGCCAGCAGAGTTCTCCCTGGCAGGTCTCCCCCTCACCCCCAAATTCAGTGGGGCGCATATTTGTTGTGGCAAGAGATTTCCCTGAAATCACGGGCCCGGACAGCAGATGGCGCCCTCGCAGTTTCTCCCGTCGCCCCCAAATCATTGGAGTGCAGGGATTGGCTGGGGCCTTGGATTCCCCTGCAGCTCTCGGACTCGATCAGGTGCAGACGACCTCACAGCTACTGCAGCCCACCAAATCACCGAGTGCTTGGGGATTCTCTGAGGTCGGGTTTTCTCCTGAAGCTCGCGAGGTCGGCCAGGAGGAGCGCCCTCGCAGCTCCCCCCGGTCCACCCAATCAACTGCTGCTTGGGAAGTGGTTGGGTTAGGGGATTCTCCTGCAGCTCGCGAGCTCGGCCGACAGAGGATGCCCTAGCAGCTCTTCCCGATTTCCCCCGTCTCATTAAATGAGCGTAGCCTGGGGAACGGCGGCAACCGGGGACATTCCTGCAGCTCCTGGGTTCGGCCAGCAGAGAGCGGTCGCAGCTCTTCACGGCCCACACGCCATTCAGTGCAGGATGGGGAGAGGCTGGGGAAGTGGCCCGAATTGCAGTGCTCTTTGTGGGCCAGCAGCGGGCTCCTCGTAGATCCTCCCTTTCGCCTCCATCAACTGGTGCTTGGGACTTTCCTGGAGTCCGGGATTCTCCTGAAGCTCCTGGGCTCTGTCAAAAAACGGCGCCCTTGTATCAGCTCCCGGACCACCCCTCAATCACAGGGGGCGCGGATTGTTTGGGGTAAGGGATTTCTCTGCAGCTCGCGGACCCGGCCAGCAGATGGCGCCCTCTCCGCTACTCCCTTTGCCCGCAAATGGGTGTAGTTCGGGAATTGGCTGGGACAGGGTATTCCCCTGCAACTCTTAGACTCGGTCAGCAGAGGGCACCCTCTCAGCTTCTCCCGAACCGTCCAAATCAACCGGTGCTTGGGGATCGGCTGAGGTCAGAGATTTTCCCGATGTTCGCCAGGTCGGCCAGCAGGGGAAGCACAAAAGGGTTCTCCCTTTGTCCCCAAGCTACTGGTGCTTGGGGAGTGGCTGGGGTCGGGGAAGCCCCTGCAGCACGAGAGTTGGGCCAGCAGGGAGCGCACTGGCTGCCCCGTCATATCCTCCCAATTGTCCGGTGCTTTTGGGTTGGCTGGGGGCCGGGATTCACCGGCAGCTGGCTAGCTCGCCCAGCAGAGGACTCTCTCGCAGGTCTTCACTTCACCCCCAAATTCAGTGGGCCGCATGTTTCTTGGGGCAAGGGATTTCCCTGCAGCTCACGGGCCCCGACAGCAGATGGCGCCCTGGCAGCTTCTCCCGTCCCCTCCAAATCAATGGAGGGCAGGAATTGACTGGGGCCTTGGATTCCCCTACAGCTCTCGGACTCGATCGGCTGAAGACAACCCCTCAGCTACTCCCGCCCTCCAAATCACCTGGTGCTTGGGGATTCTCTGAGATCGGGTTTTCTCCAGAAGCTCGCGAGATCGGCCTCGCGGCTCCTCGCGGGCCACCCATTCGACTGGTGTTTGGGAAGTGGTTGGGGTCGGGGATTCTCCTGCAGCTCGCGAGCTCGGCCAGCAGAGGACGCCCTCGAAGCTCTTCCCGATTAAAGCCCCTCTCCTGAAATGAGCGGAGCCTGGGAAACGGCTGCAGCCGGGGACATTCCTGCAGCTCCTGGCCTCGGACAGCAGTTGGCGTTCTCGCAGCTCTTCACGGTCACCTGCTATTCAGTGGAGTGTGGAGAATTTCTGGAGCCGTGGGCCCACCTGCAGTGCTCTGTGTGGGCCAGCAAAGGGCTCCCTCGCTGCTCCTCCCTTTCCTGCCAATCACCTGGTGCTGGTTGATTTCCTGGGGTCCGGGATTCTCCTGCAGCTGCCGAGCTCGTCAAGCAGAGGACGCTCTCGCAGGTCATACCGTTTCCCCCGTCTCCTTAACTGAGGGGAGCGTAGGGATCTGCTGGAGCCGGGGACCGTCCTGCAGCTCCTGGGCTCGGTCAACCAACGGCGCACTTGAGTCTCCTCCCGGTCCACCCCACATTAAGACGGGGCCCTGATTGTTTGGGGAAGGGATTTCTCTGCAGCTCGCTGACCCGGCCAGCAGGTGGCGCCCTCTCTGTTTCTCCCTTCGCCAGCAAATTGATGTAGTGCGGGGATTGGCTGGGACAGGGTATTCCCCTGCAAGGCTTTGACTCAGTCAGCAGATGGCGCCCTCTCAGCTTCTCCCGAACACTCCAAATCAACCGGAGTTTGGGGATCGGCTAAGGTCAGAGATTTTCCTGAAGCTCGCGAGGTCGGCCAGCAGGGGATGCACAAAAAGCTCCGCCCTGTCTCCCCAAGCTACTGGTGCTTGGGGAGTGGTTGGGGTCGGGGAAGCCCCTGCAGCACGAGAGGTCGGCCAGCAGGGGGCGTTCTCGCTGCTCCTCCATTTCCCCCCAGTAGCCTGGTGCTCTTTGGTTGGCTGGGGTCCAGGATTCACCGGCAGCTCGCTGGCTCGGCCAGCAAACGACTCCCTGGCAGGTCTTCCCTTCAACTCCCAATTCAGTGAGGCGCATATTTCTTGGGACAAGGGATTTCCCTAAACTCACGGGCCCGGACAGGAGATGGCGCCCTTTCAGTTTCTCCCGTCGCCCCCAAATCATTGCAGTGCAGGCATCGGCTGGGGCCTTGGATTCCCCTGCAGCTCTCGGACTCCATCAGCTGAACACGACCTCTCAGCGACTCCCGCCCTCCAAATCACCTGATTGGGGATTCACTGAGTTCAGGTTTTCTCCTGAAGCTCACAAGGTCGGCCAGGAGGGGAGCCCTCGCAGCTCCTCCCGGTCCACCCAATCAACTGTTGCTCGGGAAGTGGACGGGGTCGGGGATTCTCCTGCAGCTGGCGAGCTCGGCCGGCAGAGGACGCCCTCACAGCTCTTCCCGATTCCCCCTCTCTCCTTAAATGAGCGGAGCCTGGGGAATGGCTGCAGCCGGGCTATTCCTGTAGCTCTTGGGCTCGGCCAGCAGAGGGCGCCGTCTCAGCTATCACGGCCGACACGTCACTAAGTGCAGGGCGGGGATAGGCTTTGGACGGGGCCCGACATGCAGTACTCTTTGTGGGCCAGCAGAGGGCGCCTCGCATCTCCTCCCTTTCCCCCGCAATAACCTGGTGCTTGGGGACTTCCTGGGGTCCGGGATTCTCCTGAAGCTCCTGGGCTCGGTCAAAAAACGGCGCCCTCCTATCACCTCCCGGACCACCAGCCATTCAGACGGGGCGCGGATTGTTTGGGGCAAGGGATTTCTCTGCAGCTCGCGAGTTCGGCCGACAGAGGACGCCCTCGCAGCTCTTCCCGATTGCCCCTGTCACCTTAAATGAGCGGAGCTTGGGGAACGCCTGCAACCGGGGACATCCCTGCAGCTCCTGACCTCGGCCAGCAGAGGGCGCTCTCGCAGCTCTCCACCGTCACCTACCATTCAGTGGAGGGCGGAGACTGTCTGGAGGCAGGGGCCCACCTGCAGTGCTCTGTGTGGGCCAACAGGGTGCCCTCGCAGCTCCTCCCTCTCCCGCCAATCAACTGGTGCCTGGGGATTTCCTGGGGTCCGGGATTCTCCTGCAGCTCGTGAGCTCGGCCAGCAGAGGACGCCGTCGCAGGTCATACCGTTTCCACCGTCCCCTTACCTGAGTGGAGCATAGGGATCTGCTGGAGCCGGGGACCGTCCTGCAGCTCCTGGGCTCGGTCAACAAACAGCGCCCTTGAATCACTTCCCGGATAATCCCCCTTTCAGACGGGGCGCGGATTGTTTGGGGCAAGGGATCTCTGCAGCTCGCTAACCCGGCCAGCAGATGGTCCCTCTCTGTTAGTACCTTCGCCCGCAAATTGGTGTAGTGCGGAGATTGGTTGGGACAGGGTATTCCCCTGCAACTCTTTGACTCGGTCAGCAGAGGGCGCCCTCTCAGCTTCTCCCGAGCACTCCAAATCAACCGGATTTTGGGGATCGGCTGAGGTCAGAGATTTTCCTTTAGCTCGCGAGGTCGGCCAGCAGGGGACACACAAAAATCTCCTCCCTTTCGCCCCAAGCTACTGGGGCTTGGGGACTGGTCGGGGTCGGGGAAGCCCCTGCGGCACGAGTGGTCGGCCAGCAGGGGGGGGCCCGCGCTGCTCCTCCATTTCACCCCAGTAGCCCGGTGCTTTTCGGTTGGCTGGGGTCGGGGATTCACCGATAGCTCGCTAGCTCGGCCAGCAGAGGACTCCCTGGCAGGTCTTCCCTTCACCCCCAAATTCAGAGGGGCGCATATTTCCTGGGGCAAGGGATTTCCCTGAACTCACGTGCCCGGACAGCAGAGAGCGCCCTCGCAGTTTCTCCCCTCACCCCCAAATCATTGCAGTGCAGGCATTGGCTGGGGCCTTGGATTCCCCTGCCTCTCTCGGACTCGATCAGCTGAAGACGACCTCTCAGCTACTCCCGCCCTCCAAATCACCTGCTTGGGGATTCTCTGAGGTCAGGTTTTCTCCTGAAGCTCGCGAGGTGGGCCAGGAGGGGCGTCGTGTCAGCTCCTCCCGGTCCACCCAATCAACTGGTGCTTGGGAAGTGGATGGGGTCGGGGATTCTCCTGCAGCTCGCGAGATCGGCCGGCAGAGGTCGGCCTCGCAGCTCTTCCCGATTACCCCTCTCTCCTTAAATGAGCGGAGCCCGGGGAACGGCTGCACCCGGGGACATTACTGCAGCTCCTGGGCTCGGCCAGCAGAGGGCACCGTCGCAGCTCTTCACGGCCCAAACGCCATTCAGTGCAGGGCGGGGATAGGCTGGGGAGGTGGCGCGACTTTCAGAACTCTTTGTGGTCCAGCAGAGGGCGCCTCACATCTCCTTCCTTTCCGCCCCCAATCAACTGGTACTTGGGGATATCCTGGGGTCCGGGATGCTCCTGAAGCTCCTGGGCTCGGTCAAAAAACGGCGCCCTTGTATCACCTCCCGGACCACCCCCCATTCAGACGGGGCGCGGATTGTTTGGTGGAAGGGACTTCTCTGCAGCTCGCGGACCCGGCCAGCAGATGGCGCCCCCTCTGTTACTCCCTTCGTCCGCAAATTGGTGTAGTGCGGGGAATGGCTGGGACTGGGTATTCCCCTGCAACTATTAGACACGGTCAGCAGAGGGCGCTCTCTTGGCTTCTCCCGAACCCTCCAAATCAACCGGTGCTTGGGGATCGGCTGAGGTCAGAGATTTTCCTGACGTTGGCGAGGTCGGCCAGCAGGGGACGCACCAACAGCTCCTCCCTTTCTCCCCAAGCTACTGATGCTTGCGGAGTGGCTGGGCTCGGGGAGGCCCTGCAGCACGAGAGGTCGGCCAGCAGGGGGCGCCCTCGCTGCTACTCTTTTTCCCCGCAATAGCAAGGTGCTTTGGGGTTGACTGGGGTCCGCGTTTCACCGGCAGCTCGCTATCTCGGCCGGCACAGGAATCCCTGGCAGGTCTTCCCTTCACCCCCAGATTCAGTGGGGCGCATAGTTCTTGGGGCAAGGGATTCCCCTGCAGCTCCCGGGCCCGGACAGCAGATGGCGCCCTCGTAGTTTCTCCAGTCGCCCCCAAATCATTGGAGTGCAGGGATTGGCTGGGGCCTTGGATTCCCCTGCAGCTCTCCGACTCGATCAGCTGAAGACGACCTCTCAGCTACTCCCGCCCTCCAAATCACCTGGTGATTGGGGATTCTCTGAGTTCGGGTTATCTCCTGAAGCTGGCGAGGTCGGCCCGGAGGAGGGCCCTCGCGGCTCCTCCCGCTCCACCCAATCAACTGGTCCTTGGGAAGTGGTTGGGTTCGGGGATTCTCCTGCAGCTCGCGAGCTCGGCCGACAGACGACGCCCTCGCAGCTCTTCCCGATTATCCCCCTCTCATTTAATAAGCGGAGCCTGGTTAACGGATGCAGCCGGTGACATTCCTTTATTGCCTGGGCTCGGCCAGCAGAGGGCGCCGTCGCAGCTCTTCACGGCCCACACGCCATTCAGTGCGGGGCACGGATAGGCTGGGGACGTGGCCCGAATTGCAGTACTCTTTGTGGGCCAGTAGAGGGCGCCTCGCATCTCCTCCCTTTCCTCCCCCCCAATCATCTGGTGCTTGTGGCTTTCCTGGGGTCCGGGATTCTCCTGAACCTCCTGGGCTCGGTCAAAAAACGGCGCCCTTGTATCAGCTCCTGGACCACCCCCCATTCAGACGGGGCGCGGATTGTTTGGGGCAAGGGATTTCTCTGCAGCTCGCGGACCCGGTTAGCAGGATGGCGCCCTCTCTGTTACTCCCTTCGCCCGGAAATTGGTGTAATGTGGGAATTGGCTGGGATTGAGCATTCCCCTGCAACTCTTAGACTCGGTCAGCAGAGGGCGACCTGTCAGTTTCTCCCGAACATTCCAAATCAACCGGAGCTTGGGGATAGGCTGAGGTCAGAGATTTTCCTGAAGCTCGCGAGGTCGGCCAACATTGGACGCACAAAAAGCTCCTCCCTTTCTCCCCAAGCTACTGGTGCTTGGGGAGTGGTTGGGTTCAGGGAAGCCCCTGCAGCACGAGAGGTCGACCAGCAGGGGGCACCTTCGCTGCTCCTCCATTTCCCCCCAATAGCCCGGGGCTTTTGGGTGGGCTGGGGTCCGGGATTCACCGGCAGCTCGCTTGCTCGGCCAGCAGAGGACTCCCTGGCAGGTCTTCCCTTTACATCCAAATTCAATGGGGCGCATATTTGTTGGAACAGGGGATTTCCCTATACTCACGGGCCCGGACAGCAGACAGCAGCGCCTTCGCAGTTTCTCCGGTCGCCCCCAAATCATTGGAGTACAGGGATTGGCTGGGGCCTTGGATTTCCCTGCAGCTCTCGGACTCGATCAGCTGAAGACGACCTCTCAGCTACTCCCGCCCTCCAAATCACCGGCTTAGGGATTCTCTGAGTTCAGGTTTCCTCCTGAAGCTCGCCAGGTCGGCCAGGAGGAGGGCCCTCGCGGCTCCTCCCGGTCCTCCCAATCAACTGCTGCTTGGGAAGTGGTTGGGGTCGGGGATTATCCTGCAGCTCGTCAGCTCGGCCCGCAGAGGATGACATCGCTCCGCTTCCCGATTACCCCCCTCTCATTAAATGAGCGGAGACTGGGGAACTGCTGCTTCCGGGAACATTCCTGCAGCTCCTCGGCTCTGCCAGCAGAGGCCGCCTTCGCAGCTCTTCACGCTTCACACGCTATTCAGTGCAGGGCGGGAATTGGCTGGGGATGTGGCCCGACTTGCAGTGCTCTTTGTGGGCCAGCCGAGGGCGCCTCGCAGCTCCTCCCTCCCCCCCCACCCCGAGTCAACTGGTGCTTGGGGATTTCCTGGGGTCCGCGATTCTCCTGAAGATCCTGGCCTCAGTCAGAAAACGGCGCCTTTGGATCACCTCCCGGACCACCCCCAATTCAGACGGGGCACGGATTGTTTGGGGCAAGGGATTTCTCTGCAGCTCGTGGACCCGGCCAGCAGATGGCGCCCTCTCTGTTACTCCCTTCCCCCGCAAATTGGTGTAGTGCCGGGATTGGCTTGGACAGGGTATTCCCCTGCAACTGTTAGACTCGGTCATCATCATCATCATCATCAATCGTATTTATTGAGCTCTTACTATGTGCAGAGCACTGTACTAAGCGCTTGGGAAGTACAAATTGGCAACACATAGAGACAGTCCCTACCCAACAGTGGGCTCACAGTCTAAAAGGGGGAGACAGAGAACAAAACCAAACATACCAACCAAATAAAATGAATAGGATAGATATGTACAAGTAAAATCAATCAATAAATAGTGTAATAAATGTGTACAATCATATATACATATATACTGGTGCTGTGGGGAAGGGAAGGAGGTAAGATGGGGGGATGGAGAGGGGGACGACGGGGAGAGGAAGGAAGGGACTCAGTCTGGGAAGGCCTCCTGGAGGAGGTGAGCTCTCAGCAGGGCCTTGAAGGGAGGAAGAGAGCTAGCTTGGCGGATGGGCAGAGGGAGGGCATTCCAGGCCCGGGGGATGACGTGGGCCGGGGGTCGATGGCGGGACAGGAGAGAATGAGGTACGGTGAGGAGATTAGCGGCTGAGGAGCGGCGGGTGAGGGCTGGGCAGTAGAAGGAGAGAAGGGAGGTGAGGTAGGAGGGGGCGAGGTGATGGAGAGCCTTGAAGCCCAGGGTGAGGAGTTTCTGCCTGATGCGCAGATTGATTGGTAGCCATTGGATGTTTTTGAGGTGGGGAGTAATATGCCCAGAGCATTTCTGGACAAAGATAATCCGGGCAGCAGCATGAAGTATGGATTGAAGTGGAGAGAGACACGAGGATGGGAGATCAGAGAGAAGACTGGTGCAGTAGTCCAGACGGGATAGGATGAGAGCTTGAACGAGAAGGGTAGCAGTTTGGATGGAGAGGAACGGGCGGATCTTGGCAATGTTGCGGAGCTGAGACCTGCAGGTTTTGGTGACGGCTTGGATGTGAGGGGTGAATGAGAGAGCGGAGTCGAGGATGACACCAAGGTTGCGGGCTTGTGAGACGGGAAGGATGGTAGTGCCGTCAACAGAGATGGGAAAGTCAGGGAGAGGACAAGGTTTGGGAGGGAAGACAAGGAGTTCAGTCTTCGACATGTTGAGCTTTAGGTGGCGGGCAGACATCCAGATGGAGATGTCCTGAAGGCAGGAGGAGATGCGAACCTGGAGAGAGGGGGAGAGAGGAGGGGCAGAGATGGAGATCTGGGTGTCATCAGCGTAGAGATGATAGTTGAAGCCGTGGGAGCGAATGAGGTCACCAAGGGAGTGCGTGTAGATTGAGAACAGAAGGGGACCAAGCACTGAACCTTGGGGAACCCCCCCAGAAAGAGGATGGGAGGGGGAGGAGGAGCCTGCAATGAGGGCCCCCTCTCAGCTTCCTCTGAACCGACCAAATCAACCGGTGCTTGGGGATCGGCTGAGAGCAGTGATTTTCCTGAGGTTCGCGAGGTCAGCCAGCAGGGGAAGCACAAAAAGACCTCCCTTTCTCCCCAAGCTACTGGTGCTTGTGGAGTAGCTGGTGTCGGGGAAGCCCCTGCAGCCGAGGGGTCGGCCAGCAGGGGGCGTCCTCGCTGCTCCACCATTTCCCCACAATAGCTCGGTGCTTTTGGTTTGGCTGGGGTCCGGGTTTCACCGGCAGCTGGCTAGCTCGACCAGCAGAGGACTCCCTGGCAGGTCTTCCCTTCACCCCCAAATTCAGTGGGGCGCATATTTGTTGGGTCAAGGGATTTCCCTGAACTCACGGGCCCGGACAGCAGATGGCGCCCTCGCAGTTTCTCCCGTCGCCCCCAAATTGTTGGAGTGCAGGGATTGGCTGGAGCCTTGGATTCCCCTGCAGCTCTCGGACTTGATCAGCTGAAGACGACCTTTCAGCTACTCCAGCCCTCCAAATCACCTGCTTGGGGATTCTCTGAGTTCAGGCCTTCTCCTGAAGCTCGCGAGGTCGGCCTCCTGGAGGGCGCCCTCGCAGCTCCTCCCGGTCCACCCAATCAACTTGTGCTTAGGAAGTGGATGGGGTCGGGGATTCTCCTGCAGCTCGCGAGATCGTCCAGTAGAGGACGCCCTCACTGCTCTTCCCGATTCCCCCCTTCTCCTTCAATGAGCGGAGCCTGGGGAACGGCTGCAGCCGGGGACATTTCCGCAGCCCCTCGACTCGGCTCGGCCAGCAGAGGGCGCCGTCGCAGCTCTTCACGGCCCACACGCCATTCAGGGCAACGCTGTGATAGGCTGGGAACGTGGCCCGACTTGCAGTACTCTTTGTGGTCCAGTAGAGGGCGCCTCGCATCTCCTCCCTTCCCCCCACCCCCCAGTCAACTGGTTCTTGGGGATATCCTGGGTTCCGTGATTCTCCTGAAGCTCCTGGGCTCGGTCAAAATACGACGCCCTTGAATCACCTCCCGTACCACCCCCCATTCAGACGGGGCGTGGGTTGTTTGGGGCAAGGGATTTCTTTGCAGCTCTGCAGCTCGCGGACCCGGCCAGCAGATGGTGTCCTCGCTGTTAGTCCTGTAACCCGAAGATTGTTGTAGTGAGGGGATTGGCTGGGACAGCTTATTCCCCTGCAACTCTTAGACTCGGTCAGCAGAGGACGCCCTCTCATCTTCTGCCGAACCCTCTAAATCAACCGGTGCTTGTTGATCTGCTGAGGACAGAGATTTTCCTGAAGCTCGCAATGTCGGCCAGCAGGGGACGGACAAAAAGCTCCTCCCTTTCTCCCCTGGTGCCTGGGGATTGTTTAGGGGCCGGGAAGCCCCTGCAGCAAGAAAGGTCGGCCAGCAGGGGGCGCCCTCGCTGCTCCTCCATTTCCCTCAATAGCCCGGTACTTTTGGGTTGGTTGGGGTCTGGGATTCACAGGCAGCTCGCTAGTTCGGACAGCAGAGGACTCTCTGGCAGGTCTTACCTTCACTCCCAAATTCAGTGGGGTGCATATTTCTTGAGGCAAGGGATTTCAAGGCTAGCAGTGGGCGTTCTCGCAGCTCTTCACGGTCACCTGCCACAATTGAATGAGTGAATGAACGAACGATATAGTCCCCAAAGCTATATCTTCAGCCCTAGAGAGCGCGACGCATTTGCAGTCGAAGCCCGGGTGAGGGGGCGGGGGGAAGGGACGGTGCAGAGGAGGCAGAGGGGTACCTTGGCCAGGCGACGGAGACCAGGGCCGGAACGGAGAGAGACCCAAGGCCAAAGAGGTAGAAGGAGAACAGGGCGGGGAGTCACACAGGGACCAGGGCCGGGAGGCATAGGGGGACCAGGGCAGGGCAGCAGATGGGAACCAGGGCCAGGAGGCAGCGGGGTCCCTGGGCCAGGAGACAGGCTGACCGGGCCTGCGAGGCAGAAGCGGACCAGAGCCGGAAGGTGGAGGGGAGGGACCCAGGGCTGGCACGGAGAGAGACCCAAGGGCCTGGAGGTAGAAGGAGACCTGAGCCGGGAGGCCCAGGACCAGGGCAGGCTGCAGAGGGGGCCCAGGGTCAGGGGCCGCGGAGGACCAGGGCCAGGGGACAGAGGGGTTCCTGGGATGGGATACAGGGGGACCAGAGCCGGGAGGCCAAGGGGTACCTGGGGTGGTAGATGGGGGCCAGGGCATTGAAGCTGAAGGGGACTTCTTCCAGGAGGCGGTGTGGTACCTTCGCCAGAGGCAGAGGGGGACCAGAGCAGAGAGGCCTTGGGGAGCAGGGCAGGGAAGCAGAGGGGGCCGAGGGCCTGGAGGTAGCGGCAAAGCACTGTTCTAAACGCTGGGGGGTTACAAGATGATCAGGTTACCCGCCGCGTGGCTGACAGTCTTCATCCCCATTTTACAGATGGGACTGAGGCCCAGAGAAGTGAAGTGACTTGCCCAAGGTCACACAGCTGACAAGCGGTGGAGTCGGGATTAGAACGCCTGACCTCTGACTCCAAAGCCCGGGCTCTTCCCACTGAACCACACTGCTTCTTTAGACTGTACTATACTATAATGTAATATACGACATACTATCCCATTCCCAAGCGCTTAGCACAGTGCTCTACGCAGCGAAAGCGCTCAATATATAATACGATTGAATGAATGAATGAACGAACGATATAGTCCCCAAAGCTATATCTTCAGCCCTAGAGAGCGCGACGCATGCGCAGTCGAAGCCTCGGGTGGGAGGGGAATGAAGGGACGGAGCTCTGGGCATGCGCGTGCGGAGCCGGTCGGGGTGGAGAAGCGGGGCGCATGCGCATTCGGAGCCTCGGGGAGGGAAGGGCGGCCCCCGCCCCGGAGAGCGCGGGGCATGCGCGGTCGGAGCCCGGGCCCGGGGAGAAGGGACCCCCGCCCTGGAGAGCGTAGCGCATGCGCGGTCAGAGCCCGGGAGGGAAGGGAAAGGGGGCCCGCCTGGGAGCGCGCGTGGCGCATGCGCAGTCGGAGCCCGGGCTCGGGGAGAAGGGAGTCCCCGCCCCGGAGAACGTAACGCATGCCAAGTCGGAGCCCGGCCGGGGGCGGGGGGGAAGAGGGCCCGTCCGGAAGAGCGCGGCGCATGCGCAGTCTGACCGCGCCCGAGCTCATTATGTACGAAGCTTACTATGTTGCCAAGTTGTAATAATAATAATAACGATGGCATTTATTAAACGCTTACTATGTGCAAAGCACTGTACTAAGCGCTAGGGAATTTACAAGGTGATCAGGTTGTCCCACGTGGGGCTCACGGTCTTAATCCCCATTTTACAGAGGAGGTAACTGAGGCCCAGAGAAGTGAAGTCTCTTGCCCAAGGTCACACGGGTGACAAGCGGTGGAGAGGGATTCGAACCCCTGACGTGAAAGGAGACCAGAGCCTGGACACATCAAGTGGCCAGGTCCGGGAGGCAGAAGGGGACCGGGGCCTAGAAGCAGAGGGGGACCAGTGCCAGGAAGCAGATGGGTACCTAGGCAGGGACACAGGGATACCAGGGCCAAAGGGCAGAGGGGGATAAAGGCCACGAGGCAGGCTGAGGACCAGGGCAGGGAGGCAGAGGGCGACAAGGGCGGGAAGGCAGGAGGCATCATGGCCATGAAGTAGAGGTTTACCTGGGCCAGGAGACAGGGGGGCTTGGGCTGGGAGGTAGAGAGGACCCAGGGCCGGGACGGAGAGAGACCCAAGACTTGGCGGTAGAAGGCGACCAGGGCCCGGAGGCAGAGGGGTACTTGGGCCGGGAGAGAGGGGGACCAGGGTCAGGAGGCAGAGGGGTCCCTGGGCCAGGAGACAGGCTGACCGGGCCTGCGAGGCAGAAGCGGACCAGAGCCGGGAAGTGGAGGGGAGGGACCCAGGGCTGGCACGGAGAGAGACCCAAGGGCCTGGAGGTAGAAGGAGACCTGAGCCGGGAGGCCCAGGACCAGGACAGGCTGCAGAGGGGGACCAGGGTCAGGAGGCCGAGGAGGACTAGGGCCAGGGGACAGAGGGGTTCCTGGGAAGGGATACAGGGGTACCAAAGCCGGGAGGCCAAGGGGTACCTGGGGTGGTAGATGGGGGCCAGGGCACGGAAGCTAAAGGGGACTTCTTCCAGGAGGCGGTGTGGTACCTTGGCCGGAGGCAGAGGGGGACCAGAGCAGGGAGGCCTTGGGGAGCAGGGCAGGGAAGCAGAGGGGGCCGAGGGCCTGGAGGTAGCGGGGGATCCGGGCCAGGAGGCAGGGGGTACCCGGGCCGGTAGACGGGGGACCAGGGCCGGGAAGCAGAGGGGAACCAGGGCCGGAAGGCAAAGGAGGACCAGGGCCGAGAAGCGTTGTGACACGTTCAGGGAGGCAGAGAGCGGCCAGGACTGGGAGAAAGAGGGGGACCAGGGCTGGTAGACAGTGCGACCAGTGCTGGCAGTCAGAGGGGTACCTGGGCCGGGAGACAGTGGGACTATGGCTGAGAATTCGAGGGGAACCAGGGCCGAGAAACGGGGCGTGACCAGATCATAGAGGCAGAGGCCGGCCTGGGCCAGGACTTTGAGGGGGACCAAGGCAGGGAGCCAGACGGGGATCAGGGCCGGGAGGTAGAGGGGTACTTGGGCCGGGAGGCAGAGGGTGACTAAGGACGAGAGGCGGTGGGGGATCAGGACAAGGAAGCAGAGGGGGACCAGGGCCTGGAGGCAGACGGCAGTACCAAGGCAGGGAAGCAGAGGGGCAGCAGTTCCAGGACACAGGGGTACCTGGGCCGGGAGACAGGGGGACCCGGGCAGGGAGGCAGAGGGGAACCGGGGCTGGATGGCAGAGGGTATCATGGCTGGTTGACAGGGGGACCAGGGCAGGGAAGCAGAGGAGTACCTGGGCCGGGAAATGGGGATCAGGGCCAGGGGAATAGGGGGACCTGGACAGAGAGGCAAAGTGGTACCGGGGCCGGAAGACAGGGGGACCAGTGCCGGGAGGTTGAGGGAACCCAAGTCCTGGACGCAGGCTAGGACCATGGCCTGGATGTTATAATAATAATAATAATAATAATAATAATAATGGAGTTTATTAAGCGCTTACTATGTGCAAAGCACTGTTCTAAACGCTGGGGGGTTACAAGATGATCAGGTTGCCCCCCGCGGGGCTGACAGTCTTCATCCCCATTTTACAGATGGGACTGAGGCCCAGAGAAGTGAAGTGACTTGCCCAAGGTCACACAGCTGACAAGCGATGGAGTCGGGATTTCAACGCCTGACCTCTGACTCCAAAGCCCGGGCTCTTCCCACTGAACCACACTGCTTCTTTAGACTGTACTATACTATAATGCAATATACGACATACTATCCCATTCCCAGGTGCTTAACACAGTGCTCTACGCAGCGAAAGCGCTCAATACATAATACTACTGAATGAATGAATGAACGAATGATATAGTCCCCAATGCTATATCTTCAGTCCTAGAGAGCGCGACGCATGCGCAGTCGAAGCCCGGGTGGGAGGGGGGAGAAGGGAGGTAGCTCTGCGCATGCGCGTGCGGAGCCGGTCGGCGGGGGGAGAAGCGGGGCGCATGCGCATTCGGAGCCTCGGGGAGGGAAGGGCGGCCCCCGCCCCGGAGAGAGCGGCGCATGCGCGGTCGGGGCCCGGGCCCGGGGAGAAGGGACCCCCGCCCTGGAGAGCGTAGCGCATGCGCGGTCAGAGCCCGGGAGGGAAGAGAAAGGGGGCCCGCCTGGGAGCGAGCGTGGCGCATGCGCAGTCTGAGCCTCGGCTCGGGGAGAAGGGAGCCCCCGCCCCGGAGAACGTAACGCATACCCAGTCGGAGCCCGGCCGGGGGGGGGGGGGGGCAGTGGGCCCGTCCGGAAGAGCGCGGCGCATGCGCAGTCTGACCGCGCCCGAGCTCGTTATGTACGAAGCTTACTATGTTGCCAAGTTGTAATAATAAGAATAACGATGGCATTTATTAAGCGCTTACTATGTGCAAAGCACTGTACTAAGCGCTAGGGAATTTACAAGGTGATCAGGTTGTCCCACGTGGGGCTCACGGTCTTAATCCCCATTTTACAGAGGAGGTAACTGAGGCCCAGAGAAGTGACGTCTCTTGCCCAAGGTCACACGGGTGACAAGCGGTGGAGAGGGATTCGAACCCCTGACGTGAAAGGAGACCAGAGCCTGGACACATGAAGTGGCCAGGTCCGGGAGGCAGAAGGGGACCGGGGCCTAGAAGCAGAGGGGGACCAGTGCCAGGAAGCAGATGAGTACCTAGGCAGGGACACAGGGATACCAGGGCCAAAGGGCAGAGGGGGATAAAGGCCACGAGGCAGGCTGAGGACCAGGGCAGGGAGGCAGAGGGGGACAAGGGCGGCAAGGCAGGAGGCATCATAGCCAAGAAGTAGGGGTTTACCTGGGCCAGGAGACAGGGGGGCTTGGGCTGGGAGGTAGAGAGGACCCAGGGCAGGGACGGAGAGAGACCCAAGGCTTGGCGGTAGAAGGCGACCAGGGCCCGGAGGCAGAGGGGTACTTGGGCTGGGAGAGAGGGGGACGAGGGTCAGGAGGCAGAGGGGTACTTGGGCCGGGAGAGAGGGGGACCAGGGTCAGGAGGCAGAGGGGTACCTGGGCCGGGAGAGAGGGGGACCAAGACCAGGAGGCTGAATGGTCCCTGGTCCTGGAGACAAGGTGACGAGGGCCGGGAGGTAGAGAGGACCCAGGGCTGGGACGGAGAGACACCCTAGGGCATGGAGGTAGAACTATACCAGGGCTAGGAAGTAGAGAGGGAACAGGGCCGGGCGGCAGACCGGGTCCAGGGCCTGGAGGCACATGGGTACCTGGGCCAGGAGACAGAAGAACCACGGCAGGGAGGTAGAGGTGCATTAGGGGTACTTGGGCCGGGAAACAAAGGGGCACCAGGGCCGAGGGGCCCGGGCTGGTGGGGGGGCAGGGGCAGGGTGGCATTGCGGGACTGAGCCCGGAAGGCAGAGGGGGACGAGGGCCAGGAGGCAGATGTATGCCTGGACTAGGAGACAGGAGAACCACGGCAGGAGGGAAGAGGGGCATAGGGGTACATGGGCCGGGAAGCAGAGAGGCACCAGGGCCGAGGGGCCCGGGCTGGTGGGGGACCTGGTGGGGGAACAGGGCCGGGAGGTAGAGGGATACCTGGGCCGGGAGGCAGAGGGGGACTAAGGCCGAGAGGCGGTGGGGTATCACGACAGGGAGGCAGAGGGGGACCAGGGCCTGGAGGCAGACGGCAGTACCAAGGCAGGGAAGCAGAGGGGCACCAGGTCCAGTACCGGGAGTCAGGGGGACCCAGGCAGGGATGCAGATGGTTCCCAGGGCTCGATGTCCGAGGGGTATCTGGGCTGGGTGACAGGGGGACCAGGGCAGGGAAGCAGAAGAGTACCTGGGCCGGGAAATGGGTACCAGGGCCAGGGGAATAGGGGGACCTGGACCGAGAGGCAAAGTGGTACCTGGGCCGGAAGACAGGGGGACCAGTGCCGGGAGGTTGAGGGAACCCTAGTCCAGGACGCAGAGATGGACCAGGTCCTGGAGGTAATAATCATAATCATAATAATAATGATAATAATAATAATAATAATAAGAATAATAATAATGGCATTTATTAAGCGCTTACTATGTGCAAAGCACTGTTATAAGCACTGGGGGGTTACAAGGTGATCAGGTTGCCCCCCGCGGGGCTCACAGTCTTCATCCCCATTTTACAGATGGAATTGAGGCCCAGTGAAGTCAAGTGACTTGCCCAAGGTCACACAGCTGGCAAGCGGTGGAGTCGGGATTTGAACGCCTTACCTCTGACTCCAAAGCTCTTGCCACTGAACCACACCGCTTCTCTCTACTGTACTATTCTATACTGTAATATACGACATACTATCCTATTCCCAAGCGCTTAGTGCAGTGCTGTACACACTGTAAGCGCTCAATAAAGAAATACGATTGAATGAATGAATGAACGATATAGTCGCCAAAACTATATCTTCAGCCCTAGAGAGCGGAGCGCTTGCGCAGTCGAAGCCCGGGTGGGGGGGAGAAAGGAGGGAGTTCTGCGCATGCGCGTGCGGAACCAGCGGGTGGAGGAGAAGCGGGTCGCATGCGTATTCGGAGCCTCGGTGAGGGGAGGAGGAGGCCCCAACACGGAGAGGGCGGAGCATGCGCAATCGGAGTATGGCACGAGGCGGGGGGAGGAGTGAGGCCCGTCCTGAATAGCGCGGCGCATGGGCGGTCGGAGCCTGGGGGGGAATGGAAAGGGGGCCCGGCTTGGAGAGCGCGGCGCATGCGCAGTTAGAGCCCGGGCGGGGAGGAAGTAGTGGGCCCTCCTGGGAGAGGGTGGCGCATGCGCGGTTGGAGCCCGGGCCGGGGGAGAAGGGAGCCCCCGCACTGGAGAGCGTAGGGCATGCGCAGTCGGAGCCTGCAGCTACTCCTGCAGCTCGCGAGGTCGGCCAGCAGGGGGCGCCCTCGCAGCTCCTCCCGTTCCACCCAATCTACTGGTGCTTGGGGAGTGGTTAGGGTGGGGACACTCCAGCAGCTCGCGAGAATGGCCAGCATAGGACGACCTCGTCGCTCTTCCCGTATCCCCCCTCTCCTTCAAAGAGTGGATCGTGGGGATCGGCTGGAGCTGGGGTTATTCCTGCAGCTCCTGGGCTCGGCCAGCAGAGGTCACCCTCGCAGGTCCTCACGGCCCACACGCCATTCAGTGGAGTGCGGGGATTGGCTGGGGCCGTGGCCCGACCTGCAGTGCTCTGTGTGGGCCAACAGAGGGCGCCCTCGGAGTTCCTCCCATTCCCCGCAATCAAATGCTGTTTGGGAAATGGCTGGGGTCGGGGATTATCCTGAAGCTCGCGAGGCAGGCCAGGAGGAGGCGCCCTCGAAGCCCTCCCGTTCCCTCCAATTAACTGAGGCTTGGGGATTTCCTGGGGTCGGCGATTTTCCTGCAGTTCGCGAGCTCGGCCAGCAGAGGACGCCCTCGCTGCTCTTACCGTTTCCCACCCTTTCCTCAACTGAGTTGAGCAGAGGGATCTGCTGGAGCCCGGGACCGTCCTGCCGCTCCTGGGATCGGCCAATAGACGGCGCCCTCGCATCACCTCCCGGTCAACGCCCCATTCACTGGGGCGCGTATTAGTTGGGGCAAGGGATTTCTCTGCTGATGGCGCTCCCGGACAGCTGATGGCGCCCTCGAGGGGAATCCCGTCGCCTCCAAATTAGTGTAGTCCGGGGATTGGAGGGGAGCGGGTACTCACCTGCAGCTCTTAGACTCGGTCAGCAGAGTTCGCCCTCTCAGCTTTTCCCGACCCCTGCAAATCAACCGGTGCTTGAGAATCGGCTGAGTTTGGGGATTCCCCTGAAGTTCGCAAAGTCGGCCAGCAGGGCGCGCATTAAAACCTCCTCCCGTTCCTCCTAAGCAACTGGTGCTTGGGGATTGTCTTTGGTCGGGGATGCTCCTGGAGCTCGCGAGCTCGGCCAGCAGAGGACTCCCTCGCAGCTCTTCAGGGTTCCGCCCCTCTCCGTAAATGAGTGGAGAGTGGGGATGGGCTGGAGCCGGGGACAGTCTTGCAGCTCCTGGGCTCGGCCAGCAGAGGGCGCACTCGCAGCTCCTCGTGGGCAACTCGATATTCAGTGGAGTGCGGGGATTGGCCTGGGCCGTGGCCCGACATGCAGTGCTCTGTGTGGCCCAGCAGAGGGCGCCCTCGCTGCTCCTCCAGTTCCCACCAATCAACTGGTACTTGGGAATTGGCTGGGGTCGAGGATTCCCCAGCAGCTCGCGAACTCGTCCAGCAGAGGGTGCCCTCGCAACTCTTACCATTTCCCCTCCCCTCCTCAACTGAGTGGAGCGTAGGGATCTGCTGGAGCCAGGGACCGCCCTGAAGCTCCTCTGTTCGGACAACAGAGGGCACCCTCGCATCACTTCCCGGCCCACACACTATTTCGTGGGGCTGCGAGTGGTTGGGGCAAGGGATTTGTCAGCAGCTCGCGGGCCCGGCCAGCAGATGGCGCACTCGCAGTTCATCCCGTTGCCCCCAAATTAGCGGAGTGCGGGGATTGGCTAGGACCGGGTATGTCCCTGCAGGTATTAGACTCGGTCAGCAGAGGGCGCCCTCTCTGGTTCTCCCGAACCCTCCAAATCAACCGGTGTTTGGGGAGCAGCTGAGGTTGGGGATTGCAATGACGTTAAAGATTTCGGACTGCAGGGGGCGCACTAAAAGCTCCTCCCGTTTCCCCAAAACAGCAGGTCCTTGGGGATTGGCTGGGGTGGGGGATACTCCTGCAGTTCCCGAGGTCGGCCAACAGGGTCGCCCTCTCAGCTCCTCCCTTTCACCCCAATAAACTAGGGTTTGTGTACTGGCTGGGGTCTGGGATTCTCCTGAAGCTCCTGAGATAGTTCAGCAGAGGATGCCCTCACAACTGTTCCCGGTTCCGCCCTCGACTTAAATGAGTGGAGCGTGGGGAAATGTTGGAGCCTCGGAAATTCCTGTAGCTCCTGGGCTCGGCCAGCAGAGGGCGAGCCTCGCAGCTCCTCACGGCCCACGCGCCATTCAGTGGAGAGCGGGGATTGGCTGTTGCCGAGGCCCGACCTGCAGTGCTCTGTGTGGTCCAGCAGAGGGCGCCCTCGCAGCTCCTCCCGTTCCCCGGAATCAACTGGGGCTTGTGAATTGGCTGGGGTGTGGGATTCTCCTCTAGCTCGCGAACTCCTTCAGCAGAGGATGCCCTCGGAACTGTTCCAGTCCGTCCCCCCCGCCGACTACTCCTTAAATGAGTGGAGTGTAGGGATCTGATGGAGCCCCCGACCGTCCCGCAGCTCCTGGGCTCAGATAACAGGGTGCGCCCGCGCATCACCTCACGACCCAATCCCAATTCAGTGGGTCGCGGATTGATTGGGGCAAGGGATTTATCTGCAGCTCGCGGGCCCGGCTAGCCAATGGCGCACTCGCAGTTAATCTCGTCGCCCCCAAATTAATGTAGTGTGGGGATTGGCCTGGACCGGGTATACCCCTGCAGGTCTTAGACTCGGTCAGCAGAGGGCGCCCTCTCTGGTTATCCCGAACCCTCCAAATCAACCGGTGCTTGGGGAGCAGACGAGGTTGGGGATTCCAATGACGCTAGCGAGCTCGGCCAGCAGGGGGCGCACTGAAAGCTCCTCCCGTTCCCGCAAAGCACCAGGACCTTGGGGATTGGCTGGGTTGGGGGATATTCCTGCAGCTCGAGAGTTCGGCCAGCAGGGTCGCCCTCGCAGCTCCTCCCTTTCCCCCCAATAAACTGGGGCTTGTGTATTGGCTGGGGTCTTGGATTCTCCTGAAGCTCGTGAGCTAGTTTAGCAGAGGATGCCCTCGCAACTGTTCCCGGTCCCGCCCTCTCCTTAAGTAAGTGGAGCGTGGGGAAATGTTGGAGCCTCGGAAATTCCTGCAGCTCCTGGACCTGGCCAGCAGAGGGCGCCCTCGCAGCTCCTCACGGCCCACACGCCATTCAGTGGAGTGCGGGGATTGGCTGTGGCCGTGGCCGGACCTGCAGTGCTCTCTGTGGGCCAGCAGAGGGCGCCCTCGCAGCTCCTCCCGTTCTCCGGAATCAACTGGGGCTTGTGAATTGGCTGGGGTCTGGGATTCTCCTGAAACTCGCCAGCTCGTTCAGCAGAGTACGCCCTCGCAACTGTTAACGTCCCCCCATCCTTAAATGAGTGGAGAGTAGGGCTCTGCTGGAGCCTGGGACCGTCCACCAGCTCCTGGGCTCGGACATCAGAGGGCGCCCGTGCATCACCTCACGGCCCATTCCCAATTCCGTGGGGCGCAGATTGGTTGGGGCAAGGGATTTCTCTGCAGCTCTCGGGCCCGGCCAGCAGATGGCACCCACGCAGTTAATCCCGTCGGCCCCATATTAGTGTAGTGTGGGAATTGGCTGGAACCGGGTATTCCCCTTCAGCTCGTAGAATCAATCAGCACAGGAAGTTCTCTCAGCTTCACACGTCCCCTCCAAATCAACTGGTCCTTGGGGACTGGCTGGGGTTGTGGATACTCCTTCAGATCTGGAGGTGGGCCAGCAGGGGGCGCCCTCGCTGCTTCTCCCGTTCCACGGTACCTACTGGAGCTTGGGGGTCGTTAAGGTGGGGACTCTACAGAAGCTCGAGGGCTTGGCCAACAGAGGACACCCTCGAAGCACTTCCCGTATCCCCCCCTCCTTAAATGAGTGGATCGTGGGGATCGGCTGGAACTGGGGATATTCCTGCAGCTCCGGGGATCGGCCAGCAAAGGGCGCCCTCGCAGGTCCTCCCGTTCCCCCCCCAATCAACTAGTGCTTGGGGAATGGCTGGGGTCCGGAATTCCCCTGCAACTCACGAGCTCGGCCAGCAGAGAACGACCTCGCAGCTCTTACCGTGTTCCCCATCTCCTCAGCAGAGTGGAGTGTAGGGATCCGCTGGAGCCGGGGACCGTCCTGCAGCTCCGGGGCTCGGCCAGCAGAGGGCGCCCTCGCGTCTCCTCACGAACCACACGTCATTCAGTGGAGTGCGGGGATAGGCTGGGGCCTTTGCCCGATCTGCAGTGCTCTGTGTGGGCCAGCAGATGCCGCTCTGGCAGTTAATCCCGTCGCTCCCAAATTAGTGTAGTGAGGGGATTGGTTGTATTCGCCAGCAGCCATTAGACTCGGTCAGCAAAGTGCGCCCTTTCAGCTTCCCTCGACCCCTCCAAATCAACCGGGGCTTGGAAATCGGCTGAAGTTGGGGATTCCTCCTGTAGTTCGACATTTCGGCCGGCAGGGGGCGCAATGATAGCTCCTCCCGTTCCCCCCAAGCAACTGGTCCTGGGGGATTGGCTGGGGTCGGGGTTAATCCTGCAGCTCGCGGGCCCTGCCAGCAGATGGCACCCTCGCAGCACCTCCATTTCTCCAAAATATACTGGGGCTTGTGGAGTGGCTGGGGTCGGGGATTGTCCTGCAGCTCGCGAACTCGGCCAGCAGAGGGCGCCCTGGCAGGTCTTCCCTTCCCCATCATTCAGTGGGGCGCGGAATGGTGGCTGCAAGGGAGCTCCCTGCAGCTCACGGGCCCGGACAGTACATGGCGCCCACGCAGTTGCGCCGGTCGCCCCCAAATCACTGGAGTGCGGGGATTGGCTGGGGCCTGGGATTCCCCTGCACGTTTTGGCCTCGATCAGCAGGAGACGCCCTCTCAGCTTCTCTCATCACCTCCAAGTCAACTGGTGCTTGGGGTTCGGCTGATTTCGGGGACTCTGCTGAAGCTCTAGAGGTCAGTCAGCCGGAGGCGCCCTCGGAGGTCCTCCTGTTCCCCCAATCAACTGATGCTTGGGGATTTGCTGGGTTCGGGGTGTATCCTGCAGCTCGCGAGCTCGGCCAGCAGAGGACGCCCTCGCAGCTCTTCCCGTTTCTCCCCCTCTCCTTAAATGAGTTGAGCGTGGGGACGCTCTGGAGCCAGGGACCGTCGTGCGCAGCTCCAGGGCTCGGCCCACCGAGGGCGCAATCGAAGCTCCTCCGGGTCCGCCCCACGTTCAATGGAGCGTGGACATTGGCTGGGGCCGGGGCCTGTCCTGCAGGGCTCCGGTTGGGCCAGCATAGGGCTTCTCGCAGCTCCTACCGTTCCCCTCAATCAAACGGTACTTTTGGATTGGCTTGGGGCGGGAATTCTCCTGCATCTAGCGAGCTCGGCAGACAGAAGACTCCCTAGCAGCTTTTCCATTCCCCCCCTCCCCCCGTCTTTAACTGAGCAGGGTATAGGAATCGTCTGCAGCCACGGACCCTCCTGCGGCTCCTGGGCTCGGCTAACCGAGGGCTCCCTAGCAGCTCCTCACAACCCACCCCCAAATCAGTGAAGCCTGGGGATTGGCCGAGGCCGGAGCCTGTCCCGCACGACTCTGAGTGGGCCAGCCTACGGCGCCTCGTAGCTCCTCCATTTCCCGCCAATCAACTGGTGCTGGGGGATTTCCTGGGGTCCGGGATTCTCCTCCAGCTTACGAGATCGGCCAGCAGAGGACGCCCTCGCAGGTCATACCGTTTCCACCGTCTCCTTAACTGAGTGGAGCCTAGGGATCTCCTGAAGCCGGGGACAGTCCTGCAGCTCCTGGGCTCGGTCAAAAAACGGCGCCCTTAAATCACCTCCCCGACCACCCCCCATTCAAACGGGGCGTGGATTGTTTGGGGCAAGCGAGTTCTCTGCCGCTCGCGGACCCGGCCAGCAGATGGTGCCCGCTCTGTTACTCCCTTTGCCCGCAAATTAGTGTGGTGCGGGGATAGGCTGGTACAGGGTATTCCCCGGCAACTCTTAGACTCGGTCAGCAGAGGGTGACCCCTCAGCGCCTCCCGAACCCTCCAAATCAACCGGAGCTTGGAGATCGGC
The DNA here is from genome assembly GCF_015852505.1 of Tachyglossus aculeatus. Lineage (NCBI taxonomy): Eukaryota > Metazoa > Chordata > Mammalia > Monotremata > Tachyglossidae > Tachyglossus > Tachyglossus aculeatus. The sequence continues at coordinate 22,814,689 of NC_052081.1, forward strand.
TGAGGTCAAAGATTTTCGTGAAGCTCGCGAGGGCGGCCAGCAGGGGAGGCACAAAAAGCTCCTCCCTTTCTCCCCAAGCTACTGGTGCTTGGGGAGTGGTTGTGGCCGGGGAAGCCCCTGCAGCCTGAGAGATCGGCCAGCAGGGTGCGCACTCGCTGCTCCTCCATTTCCCCCCAATAGCCCGGTGCTTTGGGGATGGCTGGAGTCCGGGATTCACCGGCAGCTCGCGAGCAGGGCCAGCAGAGGACTCCCTGGTAGGTCTTCCGTTCACTCCAATATTCAGTGGGGCGCAAATTTGTTGGGGCAAGGGATTTCCATGAACTCACGGGCCAGGACAGCAGATGGCACCCTCGCAGTTTCTCCCGTCGCCCCCAAATCACTGGAGTGCAGGGATTGGCTGGGGCCTTGGATTCCCCTGCCTCTCTCCGACTCGATCAGCTGAAGACGACCTCTCAGCTACTCCCGCCCTCCAAATCACCTGGTGCTTGGGGATTTTCTGAAGTCGGGTTTTCTCCTGAAGATGGCGAGGTCGGCCAGGAGGGGCGCCCTCACAGCTCTTCCCGGTGCACCCAATCAAATGGTGTTTGGGAAATGGTTGGGGTCGGGGATTCTCCTGCAGTTCGCGAGCCCTGCCGACAGAGGACGCCCTATCAACTCAACCCGATTACCCCTATCTCATCAAATGAACGGAGCCTGGGGAAGGCCAGCAGCCGGGGACATTCCTACAGTTCCTGGACTCGGCCTGCAGAGGGCGACGTCGCAGCTCTTTACGGCGCACACGCCATTCAGAGCAGGATGGGTCTAGGCTGGGGACGTGGCCCGACTTGCAGTGCTCTTAATGGGACAGCAGAGGGCGCCTCGCAGCTCCTTCCTTCCTCCCCATCAACTGGTGCTTGGGGATATCCTGGGGTCCGGGATTCTCCTGCAGCTCCTTGGCTCGGTCAAAAAATGGCGCCCTTGTATCACCTCCCGGACCACCCCCCATTCAGACAGGGAGCGGATTGTATGGGGCAAGGGATTTCTCCACTGCTCGCGGACCCGGCCAGCAGATGGCGCCCTCTCTCTTACTCCCTTCGCCGGTAAATTGCTGTAGTGCGGGGATTGGCTGGGACAGGGTATTACCCTGCAACTCTTGGACTCTATCAGCAGAGGGCGCCCTCTCAGCTTCTCCCGAACCCTCCAAATCAACTGGTACTTGGGGATCGGTTGAGGTCCGGGATTTTCCCGAAGTTCGCGAGGTCGGCCAGCAGGGGAAGCACAAAAAGGTTCTCCCTTTCTCCCCAAGCTACTGGTGCTTGGGGAGTGGTTGGGGTCGGGGATGTCCCTGCAGCAGGAGAGTTCGGAGAGCAGGGGGCGCACTAACTGCTCCTCCATATCCTCGAAATAGCCCGGTGCTTTTGGGGTGGCTGGGGTCCGGGATTCTCCAGAAGCTCCTGGGCTCCGTTAAACAACGGCGCCCTTGTATCACCTCCCGGACCGACCCCCATTCAGACGGGGCGCGGCTTGTTTGGGACAAGGGATTTCTCTGCATCTCTCGGACCCGGCTAGCAGATGGCGCCCTCTCTGTTACTCCCTTCTCCCGCAAATTAGTGTAGGACGGGGATTGGTTGGGCCAGGGTATTCCCCTGCAACTCTTCGACTCGGTCAGCAGATAAGCGCCCTCTCAGCTTCTCCTGAGCCGTCCAAATCAACCGGTGCTTGGGGACCGGCTGAGGTCAGAGATTTTCCTGAAGGTCGCGAGGTCGGCCAGCAGGGGAAGCACAAAGAGACCTCCCATTCTCCCTAAGCTACTGGTGCTTGGGGAGTGGCTTAGGTCGGGGAAGCCCCTGCAGTACGAGTGGTCGGCCAGCAGGGGGCGCCCTCGCTGCTCCTCCACTTCCCCCCAATAGCCCGGTGATTTGGAGTTGGCTGGGGTCCGGGATTCCCCGGCAGCTGGCTAGCTCGGCCAGCAGAGTACTCTCTGGCATGTCTTCCCTTCACCCCCAAATTCAGTGGGGCGCATATTCTTGTGGCAAGAGATTTCCCTGCAGCTCACGGGACCGGACAGCAGCTGGCACCCTCGCAGTTTCTCCAGTCGCCCCCAAATCACTGGAATGCAAATATTGGCTGGGGCCTTGGATTGTCCTACAGCTCTCGGACTCGACAGCTGAAAACGACCCCTGAGCCACTCCCGCCCTCCAAACCCCCTGCTGCTTGGGGATTATCTGAGATCGGGTTTTCTCCCGAAGCTCGCGAGATCGGCTAGGACTGGAGGCTTCGCGGCTGCTCCCGGTCCACACATTCAACTGGTGCTTGGGAACTGGTTGGGGTCGGGGATTCTCCTGCATCTCGCTAGCTGGGCCGGCAGAGGACGCACTCGCCGCTCTTCCCGATTACCGCCGTTAATTTACATTAGCGGAGCCTGGGGAATGCCTGCAGCCGGGGACATTCCTGCAGCTCCTGACCTCGGACAGCAGAGGGCGCTCTCGCAGCTCTTCACGGTCACCTGCCATTCAGTGGAGTGCGGAGATTTTCTGGAGCCGTGGGCCCACCTACAGTGCTCTGTGTGGGCCAGCAGAGGGCGTCCTCGCAGCTCCGCCGTTTCCCGCCAATCGACTGGTGCTTGGGGATTTCCTGGGGTGCGGGATTCTTCTGCAGCTAGCGTGCTCGGCCAGCAGAGGACGCCCTCGCAGGTCATACCGTTTCCAGCGTCTCCTTAACTGAGTGGGGCGTAGGGATCTGCTGGTGCCGGGGACCGTCTTGCAGCTCCTGGGTTCGGTCAACAAACGGCGCCCTTGAATCACCTGCCGGACCAACCCCCATTCAGACGAAGCGCGGATTGTTTGGACCAATTTCTTGCAGCTCGCGGACTCGGCCAGCAGATGGCGCCCTCTCTGTAACTCCCGTCGCCCGCAAATTGGTGTAGTGCGGGGATTGGCTGGGTCAGGGTAGTCCCCTGCAACTCTTCGACTCGTTCAGCAGAGGGCCCCCTCTCAGCTTCTCCCGAACCCTCCAAATCAACCGGTGCTTGGGGATCGGCTGAGATCAGAGATTTTACTGAAGTTCGCGAGGTCGGCCAGCACGGGACGCACAAAATGCTCCTCCCTTTCTCCCCAAGCTACAGGTGCTTGGGCAGTGGCTCGGGTCTGGGAACCCCTGCAGCACGAAAGGTCGGCCAACAGGGGGCGCCCTCGCTGCTCCACTTTTCCCCCCCAATAGCCCAGTGCTTTGGGGTTGGCTGGGGTCCGGGTTTCAAAGGCAGCTCGCTAGCTGGGCCAGCAGAGGACTCGCTGGCTTCACCCCCTAATTCCGTGGGGCGCATATTTCTTGTGGCAAGACATTTCCCTGCAGCTCACGGGTCCGGACAGCCGATGGCGCCCTCGCGGTTTCTCCCATCGCCCCCAAATCACTGGGGTACATGGATTGGCTGGGGCCTTGGATTCCCCTGCAGCTCTCGGACTTGATCAGCTGAAGACGACCTCTCAGCTACTCCCGCCCTCCAAATCACCTGCTTGGGGATTCCCTGAGGTCAGGTTATCTCCTGCAGCTCGCGAGTTTGGCCAGGAGGGGCGCCCTCGCAGCTCCTCCCTGTCCACCCAATCAACTGGTGCTTGGGACATGGATGGGGTCGGGGATTCTCCTGCAGCTCGCGAGCTCGGCCGGCAGGGGACGCCCTCGCAGCTCTACCCGACTCCCCCCGTCTCCTTAAATGAGCGGAGACTGGGGATCGGCTGCAGCCGGGGACATACCGGCAGCTCCTGGGCTGGGCCTGTAAAGGGCGCGTTCGCAGCTCTTCACGGGCGACACGCCATTCAGTGCAGGGCGGGGATAGGCTGGGGACGTGGCCCGCCTTGCAATGCTCTTTGTGGGCCAGTCGAGGGCGCCTCGTAGCTCCTCCCTTTCCCCCCCAATCAAATAGTGCTTGGGGACTTGCTGGGGTTGCGGATTCTCCTGCAGCTCGCGAGCTCGGCCAGCAGAAGACGCCCTCGCAGCTCTGTCCGTTTGTCCTTTCTCGCCAACTGAGTGGAACGTAGGGGTCTGCTGGTGCCGGGGACCCTCCTGCAGTACCAGGGCTCGGCCAACAGAGGGCGCCCTCGAAGCCGCTCCCGGCCACACCCCCATTCAGGGGGGCGCAGTTTGGTTAGGGCAAGGGATTTCTCTGCAGCTCGCGGGCCCGGTCTGCAGACGGCGCCCTCTTAGTTCATCCCGTCGCCCCCAAATTAGGGTAGTGCGCGGATGGGCTGGAACAGGGTATTCCCAATTTCGGAATACCAATTGAACACCAATTGGAACACCAATTGGAACTCCAACACCAATTTTCGGGCGAAGGGAGTGACAGAGAGGGCGCCATCTGCTAACCAGTTCCGCGAGGTGCAGAGAAATTCCTTGCCCCAAACAATCCGCGACCCGTCTGAATGGGGGGTGGTCCGGTAGCTGATACAAGGGCGCCGTTTTTTGACCGCGCCCACGAGCACCAGGAGAATCCCGGACCCCAGGAAATCCCCAAGGACCAGTTGATTGGGGTGGGGGAAAGGGAGGATCTGCGAGGCGCCCTCGGCTGGCACACAAAGAGTACTGCAAGTCGGGCCACGTCCTCAGCCTATCCCCACCCTGCACTGAATGACGTGTGGGCCGTGAAGAGCTGCGACGGCGCCCTCTGCTGGCTGAGCCCAGGAGGTTCAGGAATGTTTCCGGCAGCAGGCGTTCCCCAGGCTCCGCTCATTTAACGAGATGGGGGTAATCGGGAAGAGCTGCGAGGTCGTCCTCTGTCGGCCGAGCTCGCGAGCTGCAGGAGAATCCCCGAACCCAACAACTTCCCAAGCACCAGTTGACTGGGGGACCGGGAGGAGCTGCGAGGGCCCTCCTCCGAGACGACCTCGTGAGCTTCAGGAGAAAACACGAACTCAGAGCATCCCCCATCACCAGGTGATTTGGAGGTCAGGAGTAGCTGAGAGGTCGTCTTCAGCTGACCGAGTCCGAGAGCTGCAGCGGAATACAAGGCCCCAGCCAATCCCTGCACTCCAATGATTTGGGGGCAACTGGAGAAACTACAAGGGCGCCATCTGCTGTCCGGGCCCGTGACCTGCAGGGGAATCCCTTGCCCCAAGAAATATGCGCCCCACTGAATTTGGGGGTGAGGGGAAGACCTGCCAGGGATTCCTCTGCCGGCCAAGATTGCGAGCTGCCGGTGAAACCCGGGCCCCAGTCATCCCCAAAGCACCGGGCTATTGGGGGGAACTAGAGGAGCAGCGAGGGCGCCCTCCTGACCCTGTTCCCGCTCTGCTGCCCGGCCCTAGTCCCTCTGTGCCTCCTGGCCCTGGTATCGTTCTAACTCCAGGCCCTTGGGTCTCTCTCCGTCCCAGCCCTGGGTCGCTTCTACCGCCCCGCCCTTTACCCCTCTGACTCCTGGGCTTGGTCCCCCACTCTCCCGGCCCATGTACCTCTCTGCCTTCTGAACCTGGTCCCCCTATCTCCCGGCCCAAGTACCGCTCTGCCTCCGGGCCCTGGTCCCCGCCTGCCACGGTCCACCTATGCCTCCCAGCCCTGGTCGCCTACTACCGCCAAGCCTTGGATCTCTCTCCGTCCCGGCCCCGGGTCCTCTCTACCTCCCAGCCCAGGTCCCCCTGTCTCCTGGCCCAGGTAAAACTCTCCTTCTTGGCCGTGATCCCCCAGCCTTCCCGCCCTTGTCCCTCTCTGCCTCCCTGCCCTGGTCCCCAGCCTGCCTCTTGGCCTTTGTCCCCCTCGGTCCTTTGGCCCTGGTATCCCTGTCTCCCAGCCTAGGTACCCATCTGCTTCCTGGAACTGGTAGCCCTCTGCCTCTAGGCCCCGGTCCCCTTCTGCCTCCCGGACCTAGCCCCTTTACGTGTCCAGGCCCTGGTCACCTTTTACGGCAGGAGTTCGAATCTCTCTCCACCGTTTGTCAACTGTGTGACCTTGGGCAAGTCACTTCACTTCTCTGGGCCTCAGTTACCTCCACTGTAAAACGAGGATTAAGACACTGAGCCCCACGTGGGACAACCTGATCACCTTGTAAATTCCCCAGCGCTTAGTACAGTGCTTTGCACATAGTAAGATTTTAATAAATGCCATAATTATTCTTATTATTACAACTTGGCAACATAGTAAGCTTCGTATAGAGTGAGCGCGGGCTTGGTCCGACTGCGCATGTGCCGCGCTCTTCCGGACGGGCCCACTTTTTCCTCACCCGCCCGGGTTCCGACTGCGCATGCGTTGCGCTCTCCAGGGCGGGGGCCCCCTTTTTCCCGGGCCCGGGCTCCGACGGCGCATGCGCCGCCCTCTCCCGGGCGGGCCCCCTTTCCCTTCCCGCGCGGGCTCTGACCGCGCATGCGCTACGCTCTCCAGGACGGGGGTCCCTTCTCCCCGGGCCCAGGCCCGGGCTCCTACCGCGCATGCGATGCGCTCTCCGGGGCCGGGGCCGCCCCCGCCCCTCGCCGAGGCTCCGAATGCGCATGCGCCCCGCTTCTCCTCCCCGCCCGGCTCTGCATGCGCATGCGCAGAGCTCCCTCCCTTCCCCCCCCCACCCGGGTTTCGACTGCGCATGCGCCGGGCCCTCTAGGGCTGAAGATATAGCTTTGGGGACTATATCGTTCATTCCTTCATTCATTGTCATATTTTTTTTATTGAGCGCTTACACTGTGTAGAGCACTGTACTAAGCGCTTGAGAATGGGATAGTCTGTCGTATATTACAGCATGGTATATTACAGTATAGAGAAGCAGTGTGGTTCAGTGGCAAGAACCAGGTCTTTGGAATTAGAGGTCAGGCGTTTAAATCCCGACTCCACCGCTTGTCAGGTATGTGACCTTGGGAAAGTCACTTCACTTCTCTGGGCTTCAGTTCCATCTGTAAAATGGGGATGAAGACTGTGAGCCCCGCGGGGGGCATCCTGATCACCTTGTAAACCCCCAGAGTTTAGAACAGTGCTTTACACATAGTAAGCGCTTAATAAATGCCATTATTATTATTATTATCATTATTATTATTATTATTATTATTATTATACTTATTGTTACCTCCAGGCCCTGGTCCATCCCTGCGTCCTGGACTTCGGTTCCCTCAACCCCCCGGCACTAGTCCCCCTGCCTTCCGGCCCACGTACCACTTTGCCTCTCGGACCAGGTCGTCCTATTCCCCTGGCCCTGGTCCCCATTTCGCAGCCCAGGTACTCCTCTACTTCCCTGCCCTGGTCCCCCTGTCACCCAGCCCAGATAACCCTCTGCCTCCCTGCCCGGGTCCCCCTGTCTCCCAGCCCAGGTACCCCTGTCTCATGGACCTGGTGCCCCTCTGCTTCCCTGCCTTGGTACTGCCGTCTGTCTCCAGGCCCTGGTCCCCCTCTGCCTCCCTGTCCTGATCCCCCACCGCCTCTCGGCCTTAGTCCCCCTCTGCCTCCCGGCCCTGGTCCCCATCTGGATCCCTGCCTTGGTCCCCCTCAAAGTCCTGGCCCAGGCCGGCCTCTGTCTCTATGACCTGGTCATGCCCCGTCTCTCGGGCCCGGTTCCCCACGGCTTCTCAGCAATAGTCCCACGGTCTCCCGGCCCAGGTACCCCTCTGACTGCCGGCCCTGGTCGCACTGTCTACCAGCCCTGGTCCCCCTCTTCCTCCCGGTCCTGGCCGCTCTCTGCCTCCCTGAACTTGTCACACCGCTTCTCGGCCCTGGTCCCCCTTTGCCTCCTGTCCCTGGTTCCCCTCTGCTTCCCGGCCCTGGTCCCCCGTCAACAGGACCCGCTACCCCTCCCCCTCCCGGCCCTGATCCCCCGCTGCCTCCAGGTCCTCGGCCGCCTCTGTCTCCCTGCCCTGGTCCACAAGGCCTCTCATTTTTGGTACCCCTCTGCCTCCGGACAAGGTACCACATCGCCTCCTGAAAGAAATCCCCTTCAGCTTCCATGCCCTGGCCCCCATATACCAGCCCAGGTACCCCTTGGCCTCCCGGCTCTGGTTCCCCTGTATCCCTTCCCAGGAACCCCTCTGTCCCCGGGCCCTAGCACCCCTCTGCCTCCTGACCCTGGTACCCCTGTCTCAGGGACCAAGTACCCCTCTGGCTCCTGGACCTGGTCCCCGCCTGCCACGGTCCACCTCTGCCTCCCAGCCCTTGTCACCTACTACCTCCAAGCCTTGGGTCTCTCTCCGTCCCGGCCCTGGGTCCTCTCTGCCTCCCAGCCCAGGTCCCCCTGTCTCCTGGACCAGGTAACCATCTACTTCTTGGCCGTGATCCCCCCTGCCTTCCCGCCCTTGTCCCCCTCTGCCTCCATGCCCTGGTCCCCAGCCTGCCTCTTGTCCTTTGTCCCCCTCTGCCCTTTGGCCCTGGTATCCCTGTCTCCCAGCCTAGGTACCGATCTGCTTCCTGGCACTGGTACCCCTCTGCCTCTAGGCCCCGGTCCCCTTCTGCCTCCCGGACCTGGCCCCTTTACGTGTCCAGGCCCTGGTCTCCTTGTACGGGAGGGGTTCGAATCTCTCTCCACCGCCTGTCACCTGTGTGACCTTGGGCAAGTCACTTCACTTCTCTGGGCCTCAGTTGCCTCCTCTGTAAATGGGGATTAAGACCGTGAACCCCACGTGGGACAACCTGATCACCTTGTAAATTCCCCAGCGCTTAGTACAGTGCTTTGCACATAGTAAGTTTTTAATGAATGCCATCATTATTCTTGTATTACAACTTGGCCACATAGTAAGCTTCGTACATAGTGAAAGCGGGCGCGATCCGACTGCGCATGCGCCGCGCGCTCCCGGACGGGCACACTTTTTCCCCACCCGCCCGGGCTCCGACTGCGCATGCGTTGCGCTCCCAGGGCGGGGCTCCCTTCTCCCCGGGACCGGGCTCCGACGGCGCACGCGCCGCGCTCTCCCGGGCGGGCCCCCTTTCCCTTGCCGCCCGGGGTCCGACCGCGCATGGGCCGCACTCTCCGGTGCCGGGCCCCCGCCCTCCGAGGCTCCGAATGCGCATGCGCACTGCTTCTCCTCCCTGCCCGGCTCCGCAAGCCCATGCGCAGAGCTCCCTCCTTTCTCCCCGCAACCCGGGCTTCGACTGCGCATGCGCCGCGCTCTCTAGGGCTGAAGATATAGCTTTGGGGACTGTATCGTTCATTCATTCAATCGTATTTTTTTATTGAGCGCTTACGCTGTGTAGAGCACAGTGCTAATCGCTTGGGAATGGGATAGTATGTCGTATATTACAGTATGGTATAGTACAATATAGAGAAGCAGTGTGGTTCAGTGGCAAGAGCCCGGGCTTTGGAGTCAGAGGTCAGGCGTTCAAATCCCGACTCCACCGCTTGTCAGCTGTGTGACCTTGGGCAAGTCACTTCACTTCTCTGGGCTTCAGTTCCATCTGTAAAATGGGGATGAAGACTGTGAGCCCCGCGCGGGGAATCCTGATCACCTTGTATACCCCCAGCGCTTAGAGCAGTGCTTTGCACATAGTAAGCACATAATAAATGCTATTATCATTATTATTATTATGACTATTATACTTATTATTACTTCCAGGCCCTGGTCCATCCCTGCGTCCTGGACTTCGGTTCCCTCAACCCCCCGGCACTGGTCCCCCTGCCTTCCGGCCCAGTTAACACTTTGCCTAGCGGACCAGGTCGTCCTATTCCCCTGGCCTTTGTCCCCATTTCCCAGCCCAGGTACTCCTCTGCTTCCCCGCCCTGGTCCCCCTGTCACCCAACCCAGATACCCCTCTGCTATCCAGCCCTGGGACCCCTCTGCCTCCCTGCCCGGGTCCCCCTGTCTCCCGGCCCAGGTACCCCTGTCTCCTGGACCAGGTGACCCTCTGCTTCCCTGCCTTGGTACTGCCGTCTGCCTCCAGGCCCTGGTCCCCCTCTGCCTCCCTGTCCTGATCCCCCACCCCCTCTCGGCCTTAGTCCCCCCTGTCTCCCGGGCCAGGTACTCCTCTACCTCCCGGCCCTGGTCCCCATCTGGCTCCCTGCCTTGGTCCCCCTCAAAGTCCTGGCCCAGGCCGGCCTCTGTCTCTATGACCTGGTCACGCCCCGTCTGTCGGCCCTGGTTCCCCTCGGCTTCTCAGCCATAGTCCCACTGTCTCCCGGCCCAGGTACCCCTCTGACTGCCGGCCCTGGTCGCACTGTCTACCAGCCCTGGTCCCCCTCTTTCTCCCGGTCCTGGCCGCTCTCTGCCTCCCTGAACTTGTCATACCGCTTCTCGGCCCTGGTCCCCCTTTGCCTCCCGGCCCTGGTTTCCCTCTGCTTCCCGGCCCTGGTCCCCCGTCTACCGGCCCGGGTACCCCTTTGCCTCCTGGCCCTGATCCCCCGCTGCCTCCAGGTCCTCGGGCCCTCTGTCTCCCTGCCCTGGTACTCAAGGCCTCTCAGCTCTGGTCCCCCTCTGCCTCTGGCCAAGGTACCACACTGCCTTCTGGAAGAAATCCCCTTCAGCTTCCATGCCCTGGCCCCCATCTACTAGCCTATGTACCCCTTGGCCTCTCGGCTCTGGTCCCCCTATATCCCTTCCCAGGAAGCCCTCTGTCCCCCGGCCCTGGTCCCCCTCTGCATCCTGACCCTGGTCCCCCTCTCTCCCGGCCTAAGTACCCCGCTGCCTTCTGACCCTGGTCCCTGCCTGCCACTTTCCACCTCTGCCTCCCAGCCCTGTTCGCCTTCTACCTCCAAGCCTTGGGTCTCTCTCCGTCCCGGCCCTGGGTCCTCTCTGCCTCCCATCCCAGGTCCCCCTGTCTCCTGGCCTAGGTAACCTTCTACTTCTTGGCCGTGATCCCCCCTGCCTTTCCACCCTTGTCCCCCTCTGCCTCACTGCCCTGGTCCCCAGCCTATCACTTGGCCTTTGTTACCCTCTGCCCTTTGGCCCTGGTATCCTTGTCTCCCAGCCTAGGTACCCATCTGCTTCCTGGCACTGGTACCCCTCTGCCTCTAAGCCCCGGTTCCCTTCTGCCTCCCGGACCTGGCCCCTTTATGTGTCCAGGCCCTGGTCTCCTTGTACGGGAGGGGTTCGAATCTCTCTCCACCGCTTGTCACCTGTGTGACCTTGGGCAAGTCACTTCACTTCTCTGGGCCTCAGTTAACTTCTCTGCAAAATGGGGATTAAGACCGTGAGCCCCACGTGGGACAACCTGATCACCTTGTAAATTCCCCAGCGCTTAGTACAGTGCTTTGCACATAGTAAGCGCTTAATAAATGACATCACTATTCTTATTATTACAACTTGGCATTATAGTATGCTTCGTACATAGTGAGCGCGGGCGCTGTCCCAATGCGCATTCGCCGCGCTCTCCCGGACGGGCCCACTTTTTTCCCACCTACCCTGGCTACGACCGCGCATGCGCTACGCTCTCCAGGGCGGGGGTCCCTTCTCCCCGGGCCGAGGACCGGGCTCCGACCGCGCATGTGCCGTGCTCTCCGGGGCGGGACCCCCCCCATCCTTGCCGAGGCTCCGAATGGGCATGAGCCCCACTTCTACTCCCCGCCCGGCTCCTCACGCGCATACGCCGAGCTCCCTCACTTCTCCCCCGACCCGCGAGCTTCGACTGCGCATGCGCCGCGCTCTCTAGGGCTGAAGATCTAGCTTTGGGGACTATATCGTTCATTCATTCATTCATTCAATCGTATTGTTTTTTTGAGCGCTTACGCTGTGTACAGCACTGTGCTAAGCGCTTGGGAATGGGATAGTATGTCGTATATTACAGTATGGTATAGTACAGTATAGAGAAGCAGTATGGTTCAGTGGCAAGAGCCCGGGCTTTGGAGTCAGAGGTGGAGTTCAAATCCCGACTCCACCGCTTGTCAGCTGTGTGACCTTGGGCAAGTCACTTCACTTCTCTGGGCTTCAGTTCCATCTGTAAAAGGGGATGAAGACTGTGAGCCCGGCGGGGGGCAGCCTGATCATCTTGTAAACCCCCAGCGCTTAGAACAGTGCTTTGCACATAGTAAGCGCTTAATAAATGCCATTACTATTATTATTATTATTATTATTATTATTACTATTATTATTATCACCTCCAGTTCCTGGTCCATCCCTGCGTCCTGGACTTGGGTTCCCTCAACCTCCCGGCACTCCTCTCCCTTTCTTCCGGCCCAGGTACCACTTTGCCTCTCGGACCAGGTCACCCTATTCCCCTGGCCCTGGTCCCCATTTCCCGACCCAGGTACTCGTCTGCTTCCCTGCCCTGGTCCCCTTGTCACCCAGCCCAGATACCCCTCTGCCATCCAGCCCTGGGACCCCTCTGCCTCCCTGCCCGGTTCCCCCTGTATACCGGCCCAGATGTCCCTGTCTCCTGGACCTACTGCCCCTCTGCTTCCCTGCCTTGGTACTGCCGTCTGCCTCCAGGCCCTAGTCCCCCTCAGCCTCCCTGTCCTGATCCCCCACCGCCTCTCGGCCTTAGACCCCTCTGCCTCCCGAACCAGGTACCCCTCTACCTCCCGGCCCTGGTCCCCGTCTGGCTCCCTGTCTTGGTCCCCCTCAAAGTCCTGGCCCAGGCCGGCCTCTGCATCTATGACCTGGTCACGCACCTTCTCTCGGCCCTGGTTCCCCTCGGCTTCTCAGCCATAGTCCCACTGTCTCCCGGTCCAGGTACCCCTCTGACTGCCGGCCTTGGTCGCACTGTCTACCAGCCCTGGTCCCCCTCTTCTCTCTCACTAAATTTGGGGGTGAATGGATATCCAGCCAGGGAGTCCTGGACTGGCCGAGCTAGCGAGCTACCGGCAAAACCCGTTACCCCGCCCACCCAAATGCACCGGGCTATTGGAGGGAAAGAGAGGAGCAGCGAGGGCGCCCCCTGCTGGCCGACCTCTCGTGCTGCAGGGGCTTCCCCGACCCCATCCACTCCCCAAGCACCCGTAGGTTGGGGAGAAAGGGAGGAGCTTTTTGCGCGTCCCCTGATGGCCGACCTCCCGAACTTCAGGAAAATCATTTGATCGAGTCTAAGAGTTGCGGGGAATACCCTGTCCCAGCCAATCTCCGCACTACACCAATTTGCAGGCGAAGGGAGTAACAGAGAGGGCGCCATCTTCTCAACGGTTCCGCGAGCTGCAGAGAAATCCCTTGCCCCAAACAATCCGCTCCTCGTCTGAATGAGGGGTGGTTCGGGAGGTGATTCAACGGCGCCGTTTTTTGACCGAACCCAGGAACTTCAGGAGAATCCCGGACCCCAGGAAATTCCCAAGCACCAGTTGATTCGGGGGGAAAGGGAGGAGCTGCGTGGCGCCCTCTGCTGGCCCACAAAGAGCACTTCAAGTCGGGCAACGTCCCCAGCCAATCCCCGCCCTGCCCTGAATGACGTGTGGGCCGTGAAGAGCCGCGACGGCGCCCTCTGCTGGCCGAGCCCTGGAGCTGCAGGTATGTCCCCGGCTGCAGCCGTTTCCCAGGCTCCGCTCATTTAAGGAGAGGGGGGGAATCGGGAAGAGCTGCGAGGGCCTCCTCTGCCGGCCGAGCTCACGAGCTGCAGGAGAATCCCCAACCCCATCCACTTCCCAAGCACCAATTTATTGGGTGGACCGGGAGGAGCTGCGAGGACGCCCCTCCTGGCCGACCTCGAGAGCTTTAGGAGAAAACCCGACCTCAGAGAATCCCTAAACAGGTAATTTGGAGGGCGGGAGTAGCTGAGAGGTCGTCTTCAGCTGATCGATTCCGAGAGCTGAAGGGGAATCCAAGGCCCCAGCCAATGCCTGCACACCAGTGACTTGGAGGCGACGGGAGAAACTGAGAGGGCGCTATCTGCTGTCCGGGCCCATTAGTTCAGGTGAAATCCCTTGCCCCAACAAATATGCGCCCCACTGAATTTGGGGTGAAGGGAAGACCTGCCGGGGAGTCCTCTGCCGGCCGAGCTAACAAGCTGCCACTGAATCCCGGACCCCAGTCCACCAAAAAGCACCGGGCTATGGTGTGAAAATGGAGGAGCAGCGAGGGCGCTCCCTGCTGGCCGACCTCTTGTGCTGCAGGGGCATCCACGACCCCAGCCACTCCCCAAGAACCAGTAGCCTGGGGAGAAATTGAGGTCTTTTTGTGCTTCCCCTACGAGCAGACCTCGCGAACTTCAGGAAAGTCTCTGACCTCAGCCGATCCCCAAGCACCGCTTGATTTGGAGGGTTCAGGAGAAGCTGCGAAGGCGCCCTCTGCTGAGCGAGTCACAGAGCTGCAGGGGAATACCCTTCCCAACCAATCCCCGCACTACACCAATTTGCGGGCGAAGGGAGTAACAGATAGCGCGACATCTGCTGGCAGGGTCCGCGAGCTGCAGAGATATCGCTTGCCCCAAACAATCCGCGCCCCGTCTGAATGGGGGGTGGGCCGGGAGGTGATACAAGGTTGCCGTTTTTTGACCGAGCCCAGGAGCTTCAGGAGAATTCCCGACCCCAGCATATCTCCAAGCGCCAGTTGACTGGGGGGGAAAGGGAGGAGATGCGTGGCGACCTCTGCTGTCCCACAAGGAGCACTGCAATTCTGGCCACGTCCCCAGCCTTTCCCCGCCCTGCCCACAATGGCGTGTGGGCCGTGAAGAGTTGCGACTGCCCCCTCTGCTGGTCGAGCCCAGGAGCTGAAGGAATGTCACCGGCTCCAGCCGTTCACCAGGCTACGATTTAAGGAGAGGGGGGCAACCGGGAGCAGCTGCGAGGGCGTCCTCTGCCGGCCGAGCTCGCGAGCTGCAGGAGAATGCCCTACCCCAATCACTTCCCAAGCACCAGTTGATTGGGTGGACCGGGAGGATCTGCGAGGGCGCCCGTCCTGGCCGATCTCTCGAGCTTCAGGAGAAAACCCGACCTCTGAGAATCCCCAAGGACCAGGTGATTTGGAGGGCGGGAGTAGCTGAGGGGTCGTCTTCAACTGATCGAGTCCGAGAGCTGCAGGAGAATCCAAGGTCCAAGGCAATTCCTGCAATGCAATGGTTTGGGGGCGACAGGAGAAAATGCGAGGGCGCCATCTGCTGTCCGGGCCCGTTAGTTTTGGAAAATCCCTTGTCAGAACAAATATGCGCCCCACTGAATTTTGGGGTGAAGGGAAGACCTGCCAGGGAGTCCCCTGCTAGCCGAGCTAGCGAGCTGCCAGTGAATCACGGACACCAGCCAACCCAAAAGCCCCGGGATATTGGGAGGAAATGGAGGAGCAGAGACGGCGCCCCCAGCTGGCTGACCTCTCGTGCTGCAGGGGCTTCTCAGACCCAACCACTCCCCATGTAACAGTAGCTTAGGGAGAAAGGGAGGAGAATTTTGTGCCTCCCCTGCTGGCCGACCTCGTGAGCTTCAGGAAAATCTCTGATCTCAGCTGATCCCCGAGTTTCGGTTGATTTGGCGAGTTCGGGAGAAGCTGAGAAGACGCCTTCTGCTGACCGAGTAAAAGATTTGCAGGGGAATACCCTGTCCCAGCCAATACCCGCACTACACCAATTTCTGGGCGAAGGGAGTAACAGAGAGGTCGCCATCTGCTGGCCGGGTCCGCGAGCTGCAGAGAAATCTCTTGCCCCAAACAATCCGCGCCCCGTCTGAATGGGGGGTGGTCTGGGAGGTGATACAAGGTTGCCGTTTTTTGATCGAGCCCAGGAGCTTCTGGATAATTCCGGAACCCAGCATATCCCCAAGCACCAGTTGACTGGGGGGGAAAAGGAGTAGATGCGAGGCCCCCACTGCTGGCCCACAAAGGGTACTGCATGTCGGACTACGTCCACAGCCTATCCCCGCCCTGCCCTGAATGGGGTGTGGGCCGTGAAGAGTTGCGACGGCGCCCTCTGCTGGCCGAGCACCGGAGCTGCAGGAATACCCCGGCTGCAGTCGTTCCCCAGGCTCCTCTCATTTTAGGAGGGGGGGGGGGAATCAGGAAGAGTTGCGAGGGCATCCTCTGCCCGCCGAGCTCGCGAGCTGCAGGAGAATCGCCGACACCATCCACTTCCCTAGCGCCAGTTGATTGGGTGGACCGGGAGGAGCTGCTAGGGCCCCCCTTCTGGCCTACCTTACGAGTTTCAGGAGAAAGTCTGAACTCAGAAGAATCCCCAAGCAGCTGACCTGGAGGTGGGGGAGTAGCTGAGAGATCGTCTTCAGCTGATCGAATCCGAGAGCTGCAGGGGAATCCAAGGCCCCAGCCAATCCCTGCACTCCATGATTTGTGGGAGACGGGAGAAACTGCGAGGACGCTATCTGCTGTCCGGGCCCGTGAGTTCAGGGAAATCCCTTGCCCCAACAAATATGCGCCCCACTGAATTTGGGGGTGAAGCGAAGACATGCCGGGTAGTGCTCTGCTGGTCGAGCTAGCCAGCTGAGGGTGAATCCCGGACCCCAGCCAACCCAAAAGCACCGGGCTATTGTGGCGAAATGGAGGAGCAGCGAGGGCGCCCCCTCCTGGCCGACCTCTCGTGCTGCAGGGGCTTCCCCGACCCCAGTCAATCCTCAAGCAACAGTATCTTGGGAAGGAAGTGAGGTCTTTTTGAGCTTCCACTACTGGCCGAACTCGCAAACTTCAGGAAAATCTCTGACCTCAGCCGATCCCCAAGCACAGGTTGATTTGGAGGGTTCGGGAGAAGCTGAGAGGGCGGCCTCTGCTAACCGAGTCTAAGAGTTGCAGGGGAATACCTTGTCCAAGCCAATCCCCGCACTATACCAATTTGCGGACGAAGGGAGTAACAGAGAGGGCGCCATCTCCTGGCCGGGTCCGTGAGCTGCAGAGAAATCCCTTGCCCAAGCAATCCGCGGCCCGTCTGAATGGGGGGTGGCCGGGAGGTGATTCAAGGGCGCCGTTTTTTGACCGAGCCCAGGACCTTCAGGAGAATCCCAGCCCCCAGGAAATCCCCAAGCACCAGTTGATTGCGGGGGAAACGGAGGAGCTGCGAGGCGCCCTCTGCTGGCCAGCAAAGAGCACTGCAAGTCGGGCCACGTCCCCAGCCTCTCCCCGCCCTGCCCTGAATGGAGTGGTGGTCGTGAAAAGCTGTGACGGCGTCCTCTGCTGGCCGAGCCAAGAAGGTGCAGGAATGCTCCCGGCTGCAACCGTTCCCCAGGCTCCGCTCATTTAGTGAGAGTGGGGTAATCGGGAAGAGCTGCGAGGGCGCCCTCTGTCGGCCGATCTCGCGAGCTGCAGGAGAAAACCCGATCCCAACCACTTCCCAAGCACCAGTTGATTGGGTGGACCGGGAAGAGCTACGAGGGCGCCCTCCTGGCCGACCTCGCGAACTTCGGGAGAAAGCCCGACCTCAGAGAATCCCCAAGAACCAGGTGATTTGGAGGGCGGGAGTAGCTGAGAGGTCGTCTTCAGCTGATAGGATCCGAGAGGGGTAGGGGAATACAAGGCTCCAGGCAATCCCTGCACTCCAATGACGTGGGGGCGACTGGAGCAACTGCGAAGACGCCATCTGCTGTCTGGTCCCGTGAGCTGCATGGAAATCCCTTGCTCCGAGAAATATGCGCCCCACTGAATTTGGGGGTGAAGGGAAGACCTGCCAGGGAGTCCTCTGCCGGCCGAGTTAGCGAGCTGCCGGTGAAACCCGGAACCCAGCCATCCCAAAAGCCCCGGACTACTGGGGGGAAATGGAGGAGCAGCGAGGGCGCCCTCTGTAGGCCGATCTTTCGTTCTGCAGCGGTTCCCAGACCCCAGCCACTCCGCAAGCACCAGTAGCTAGGGGAGAAAGGGAGGAGGTTTTTGTGCATCTCCTGCTGGCCGACCTCGCGAACTTCAGGAAAATCTCTGGCCTCAGCCGATCGCCAAGCACCGGCTGATTCGGAGGATTTGGGAGAAACTGAGAAGACGCCCTCTGCTGACCGAGTCCAAGAGTTGCAGAGGAATACCCTGTACCAGCAATCCCCGCACTACACCAATTTGCGGGCGAAGGGAGTAACAGAGAGGGCCCCATCTGCTGGCCGGGTCCGCGAGCTGAAGAGTAGTCCCTTGCCCTAAACAATCCGCTCCCCGTCTGAATAGGGGGTAGTCCGGGAAGGGATACAAGGGCGCCGTATTTTGACCGAGACCAGGAGCTTCAGGGCAATCCCGTACCCCAGGATATCCCCACGCACCAGTTGATTGGGGGGCGCGAACGGGAGGAGATGCTAGGCGCCCTCTGATAGCCCACAAAGAGCACCGTAATTCGGGCGACGTCCCCAGCCTATCCCCGCCCTGCAATGAATAGAGTGGGGGCCGTGAAGTGCTGCGACGGCGCCCTCTGCTGACCGAGCCCAGGAGCTGCAGGAATGTCCCCGGCTGCAGCTGTTCCCCAGGCACCGCTCATTTAATAAGATGGGGGTAATCGGGATGAGCTGCGAGATCGTCCTCTGTCGGCAGAGCTCGCGAGCTGCGGGAGAATCCACGATCCCAACCATTTCCCAAGCACCAGTTGATTGGGTAGACCGGGAGGAGCTGCGAGGGCGCCCCTACTGGCTGACCTCGCGAGCTTCAGGAGAAAACCCGTCCTCAGAGAATCACCAAGCACCACGTGATTTGGAGGGTGGGAGAAGCTGAGAGATCATCTTCAGCTGATCGAGTCCGAGAACTGCAGGGGAGTCCAAGCCCCAGCCAATCCCTGAACTCCAATGATTTGGGGGCGACGGGACAAACTGCGTGGGTGCCATCTGCTTTCCGGGCCCGTGAGTTCAAAGAAATCCCTTGACCCAACAAATATGTGCCGCACTGAATTTGGGGGTGAAGTGAAGACCTGCCAGGGAGTCCTCTGCTGGCCGAGTTAGCGAGCTGCCGGTGAATCCAGGAACCGAGCCAACCCAAAAGCACCGGGCTATTAGGGGGAAATGGATGAACAGCTAGAGCGCCCCCTGCTGGCCGACCTCTCGTTCTGCAGGGGCTTCCCCGACCCCAACCACTCCCCAAGCACCAGTAGCTTGGGGAGAAAGAGAGGAGCTTTTTGTGCGTCCCCTCCTGGCCGACCTCGCTAGCTTCAGGAAAATCTCTGACCTCAACCGATCACCAAGCTCCGGTTGATTTGGAGGGTTCGGGAGAAGCTGAGATGGCGCCCTCCGCAGACCGAGTCTAAGAGTTGCATGGGAATACCCTGTCCCAGCCAATCCTCGCACGACACCAATTTGCGGTCGAAGGGAGTAACAGAGAGGGCGCCATCAGCAGGCCGGGTCCGCGAGCTGCAGAGAAATCCCTTGTTCCCCGTCTGAATTGGGGGTGGTCCGAGAGGTGATACAAGGGCGCCGCTTTTTGACCGAGCCCAGGAGCTTCAGGACAATCCCAGACCCCAGGATATTCCCAAGCCCCAGTTGATGGGGCGGGGGGGGAAAGGCGAAGCGTCCTCTGCTGGCCCACAAAGAGTACTGCAAGTCGGGCCACGTCACCAGCCTATCACCGCCCTGCACTGAATGGCGTGTGGGCCGTGAAGAGCTGCGACGGTGCCCTCTGCTGGCCGAGCCCAGGAGAAGCAGGAATGTCCCCGGCTGCAGCCTTTCCCCAGGCACGGCTCATTTAAGGAGAGGGGGGTAATCAGGAAGAGCTGCGAGGGCGTCCACTGCGGGCCGAGATCGCGAGTTGCAGGAGAATCCCTTTCCCCAACCAATTCCCAAGCACCAGTTGATTGGGTGGACCGGGATAAGGCGCGAGGGCTCCCGTCCTGGCCGACCTCGCGAGCTTCAGGAGAAAACCCGACCACAGAGAATCCCCAAGCACCAGGAGATTTGGAGGGCGGGAGTAACTGAGAGGTCGTCTTCAGCTGATTGAGTCCGAGAGCTGCAAGGGAAATCCAATGCCCCAGCCAATCCCTGCACTCCAATGATTTGGGGGCGACGGGAGAAACTGCGACGGCGCCATCTGCTGTCAGGGCCCGTGAGTTCAGGGAAATCCATAACCCCCCAAAATATGCGCCCCACTGAATTTGGGGTTGAATGGAAGACCTGCCATGGAGTCCTCTGCTGGCCGAGCTAGCGAGCTGCCGGTGAATCCCGGACCCCAGCCAAACCAAAAACACCGGAGTACTGCGTGGAAATGGAAGAGCAGCAACGGCGCCCCCTGCTGGCCGACCTCTCGTGCTGCAGGGGCTTCCCCGACCCCAAGCACTCACCGAGCACCATTAGCTTGGGGAGAAAGGGAGGAGATTTTTGTGCATACCCTGCTTGCCGACCTCGTGAGCTTCAGGAAAATCTCTGACCTCAGCCGAACCACAAGCTCCGATTAATTTGGAGTGTTCGGGAGAAGCTGAGAGGGAGCCCTTTGCTGACCGAGTCAAAGAGTTGCAGGGGAATACCCTGTTCCAGCCAATCCCCGCACTACACCAATTTGCCGATGAAGGGAGTAACAGAGAGGGCGTCATCTGTTGGACTGGTTAGCGAGCTGCAGAGAAATCCCTTGCCCCAAACAATCTACGCCCTGTCTGAATGTGGGGTGGTCCGGGAGGTGATTCAAGGACGCCGTTTGTTGACCGAGCCCAGGAGCTGCAGGACGGTTCCCGGCTCCAGCAGATCCCTACGCTCCACTCAGTTAAGGAGACGGTGGAAACGGTATGACCTGCGAGGGCGTCCTCTCCTGGTCTAGCTCGCAAGCTGCAGGAGAATCCCGGACCCGAGGAAAGCCCCAAGCACCAGTTGATTGGCGGGAAAGGGAGGAGCAGCGAGGGCGCCCCCTGCTGGCCCACACAGAGCACTGCAGTAGGGCCCACGGCTCCAGACAATCTCCGCACTCCACTGAATGGTAGGTGACCGTAAAGAGCTGCGAGAGCGCCTTCTGTTGTCCGACGCCAGGAGATGCAGGAATGTATCGGGCTACACCGTTCCCCAGGCTCCGGTCATTGAAGGAGAGGGGGTAATCGGGAAGTGCTGCGAGGGCGACCTCTGCCGGCCGAGCTCGCGAGCTGCAGGAGAATCCCCGACCCCAACCACTTCCCAAGAACCAGCAGAAGCAGCGTGGCTCAGTGGAAGGAGCACGGGCTTTGGAGTCAGAGGTCACGGGTTCGAATTCCGGCTCCACCACGTGTCTGCTGTGTGACCTTGGGCAAGTCACTTAACTTCTCGAAGCCTGCGGTACCTCATCTGTAAAATGGGGATGATAACTGTGAGCCCCATGCGGGACAACCTGATCACCTTGTACCCCCCCAGCGCTTAGAACAGTGCTTTGCACATAGTAAGCGCTTAACAAATGCCATCATTATTATTATTATTATTATTTAATGGTTGGACCGGGAGGAGCCGCGAGGCCGCCAGTCCTGGCCGATCTCGCGAGCTTCAGGAGCAATCCCGACCTCAGAGAATCCCCAAGCACCAGGTGATTTGGAGGGCAGGAGTAGCTGAGGGGTCGTCTTCAGCTGATCGAGTCTGAGAACTGCAGAGAAATCCAAGGTCCCAGCCTATTCCTGCACTCCAGTGATGTGGGGGCGACGGGAGAAAAGGCCAGGGCACCACCTGCAGTCCGGGAACGTGAGCTGCAGGGAAATTCCTTGACCCATGAAATATGCGCCCCACTGAATTTGGGGGTATGAGAGTCCTCTGCAAGAGAGTTCTCGGCTGGCCGAGGTAGCCAGCTGCCGGTGAATCCCGGACCCCAACCAACCCCAAACCACCGGGCTCTTGGGGGGAAATGAAAGCGCAGCGAGGGCGCCCCCTGCTGGCCGACCTCTCGTGCTGCATAGACTTCCCCGTCCCCAGCCAATCCCCAAGAACCAGTAGCTTGGGGAGAACGGGAGGACCTTTGTGTGCTTCCCCAGCTGGCCGACCGCGCGAACTTCAGGAAAATCTCTGACCTCAGCTGATCCCCAAGCACCGGTTGATTTGGAGAGTTCGGGAGAAGCTGAGAGGGCTCCCTCTGCTGACCGAGTCTAAGAGTTGCAGTGGAATACCCTGTACCAGCCAATCACCGCACTACACCAATTTGCGGGCGAAGGGAGCAACAGAGAGCGCTCAATTTGCTGGCCAGGTCCACGAGCTGCAGAGAAGTCCCTTGCCCCGAGCAATCCGAGTCCCTTCTGAATGGGGGGTGGTCCGGGAGGTGATACAAGTGCGCCGTTTTTTGACCGTGCCCAGGAGCTTCAGGAGAATCCCGGACCCCAGGATATCCCCAAGTACAGATTGATTGGGGGCAGAAAGGGAGGAGATGCGAGGAGCCCTCTGCTGGCTCACAAAGAGTACTGAAAGTTGGACCACGTCCCAGCCTATCCCCGCCCTGCACTGAATGGCGTTTGGGCCGTGAAGTGCTGCGACGGCGCCCTCTGCTGGCCGAGCCCAGGAGCTGCAGGAATATCTCCGGGTGCAGCCGTTCTCCAGGCTTCTCTCATTTAAGGAGAGAGGGGTAATCGGGAAGAGCTGCGAGAGCGTCCTCTGTCGGCCGATCTCGCGAGCTGCAGGGGATTCCCTGACCCCATCAAGTTCCCAAGCACCAGTTCATTGGGTGGACCGAGAGGAGCTGACAGGACGCCCCTCCTGGCCGACCTCGCGAGCTTCAGGAGAAACCTGACCTCAGAGAATCCCCAAGCAGGTGATTTGGAGGGCGGGAGTAGCTGAGAGGTCGTCTTCAGCTGATCGAGTCCGAGAGAGGCAGGGGAATCCAAGGCTGGGGCCAATGCCTGCACTCCAATTATTTGGGGGCGACGGGAGAAACTGCGAGGGCGCTATCTGCTCTTCGGTCACGTGAGTTCAGGGAAATCCCTTGCCCCAAGAAATATGTGCCCCTCTGAATTTGTGGGTGAAGGGGAGACCTGCCAGGTAGTCCTCTGCTGGCCGAGCTAGCGAGCTGTTCGTGAATCCCCGACCCCAGCCAAACCAAAAGCACCGGGCTACTGGGGGGAAATGGAGGACAGTGAAGGCGCCCCCTACTGGCGGACCTCTCGTGCTGCAGGGGCTTCTCAGACTCCGAACACTCCCCAAGCACCAGTAGCTTGTGGAGAAAGGGAGGAGAAATTTGTGTGTCCCCTGCTGGCTGACCTTGCGAACTAAAGGAAAATCTCTCACCTCAGCCGATCCCCAAAATCCGGTTGATTTGGAGTGCTCGGGCGAAGCTGAGAGGGCCCCCTCTGCTGACCGAATCAAAGAGTTGCAGGGGAATACCCTGTCCCAACCAATCCCCGCACTACACCAATTTGCGGGCGACGGTAGTAACAGAGAGGGACCATCTGCTGGCCGGGTCCGCGAGCTGCAGAGTAGTCCCTTGCCCCAAACAATCCGTGCCCGTGTCTGAATGGGGGATGGTCCGGGAATTGATTCAAGGGCGTTGTTTGTTGACCAAGCCCAGGAGCTGCAGGACGGTCCCCGGCTGTAGCAGATCCCAACGCTCCACTCATGTAAACAGACGGTGGAAACGGAATGACCTGCGAGGGCGTCCTCTGCTGGACGAGCTCGCGAGCTGCAGGAGAATCCCGTACCCCAGGAAATCCCCAGGCACCAGTTGATTGGTGGGAAAGGGAGGAGCTGCGAGGGCGCCCTGTTGGCCCACACAGAGCACTGCAGGTGTGTCCCTGGCTCCAGATAATCCCCGCCCTCCACTGAATGGCAGGTGACGGTGGATTGCTGCGAGAGCGCCCTCTGCTGGCCGAGGCCAGGTGCTGCAGGAATGTCCCCGGCTGCAGCCGTTCCCCAGCCTCCGCTCATTTAAGGTGACGGGGGTAATCGGGAAGAGATGAGAGGGCGTCCTCTGTCGGCCGAACTCGCGAGCTGCAGAGAAATCCCTTGCCCCAAACAATCCACGCCCCGTCTGAATAGGGGGGGGGGGGTCCGGGAGGTGATACAAGGGCGCAGTTTTTTGACCGAGCCCAGGATCTTCAGGAGAATCCCGGCCCCTAGGAAGTCCCCAAGCACCAGTTGATTGGGGGGGGGGGGAAGGGAGGAGATGCGAGGCGCCCTCTGCTGACCCACAAAAGGCACTGCAAGTTGCGCCACGTCCCCGTCCTATACCCGCCCTGCACTGAATGACAGGTGGGCCGTGAAGACCTGCGACGGAGCCCTCTGCTGGCCGAGCCCGGGAGCTACAGGAATGTCCCCGGCTGCAGCCATTCCCCAGGCTACGCACATTTAAGGAGAGGGGGGTGATCGGGAAGAGCTGCGAGGGCGGCCTCTGCCGGCCGACCTCGCGAGCTGCAGGAGAATTCCCGATCCCATCCACTTCCCAAGCACCAGTTGATTAGGTGGAACGGGAGGAGCTGTGAGGGTGCTCCTCCTGGCCGACCTCGCAAACTTCAGGAGAAATCCTGTCCTGAGAGAATCCCTAAGCAGGTGATTTGGAGGGAGGGAGGAGTTGAGAGGTCGTCTTCAGCTGATCGAGTCCGAGAGCTGCAGGGGAATACAAGGCCCCAGCCAATCCCTGCAGTCCAATGATTTGATGGGGACTGGAGAAACTGCGAGGGCACCATCTGCTGTCCGGGTCCGTGAGCTGTAGGGGAATCCCTTGAACCAAGAAATATGCACCGCACTGAATTTGGGGGTGAGGGGAAGACCTGCCAGGGATTCCTCTGCCGGCTGAGATAGCGAGCTGCTGGTGAAACCCGGAACCCAGTCAACCACAACGCACCGGGCTATTGGGGGGAAATAGGGGAGCAGCGAGGGCGCCCTCCTGGCCCTGGTCCCGGTCGGCCGCCCTCCTGGCCCTGGTCCCGCTCGGCCGCCCGGCCCTGGTCCCTCTGTGCCTCCTGGCCCTGGTATCTTTCTACCTCCAGGCCCTTGGGTCTCTCTCCGTCCCAGCCCTGGGTCCCCTCTACCGCCCGGCCCTTTACCAGTCTGCCTCCTGGTCCTGGTCTCCCTCTCTCCCGGCTCAGGTACCCCTCTGCCTCCTGACCCTGGTCCCACTCTATCCCGGCCCAAGTACCCCTCTGTCTCCGGGCCCTGGTCCCCGCCTGCCACGGTCCACCTCTGCCTCCCAGCCCTGGTCGCCTTCTACCGCCAAGCCTTGGGTCTCTCTCCGTCCCGGCTCTGGGTCCTCTCTACCTCCCAGCCCAGGTCCCCCTGACTCCTGGCCCAGGTAACCCTCTACTTCTTGGCCGTGATCCCCTCTGCCTTTCCGCCTTTGTCCCCCTCTGCCTTCCTGACCTGGTCCCCAGCCTGCCTCTTATCCTTTGTCCCCCTCTGCCCTTTGGCCCTGGGATACCTGTCTCCCAGCCTAGGTACACATCTGCTTCCTGGCACGGGTCCTCCTCTGCATCTAGGCCCCGGTCCCCTTCTGCCTGCCGGACCTGGCCCCTTTATGTGTCCAGGCCCTGGTCTCCTTTTATGTCAGGGGTTCGAATCACTCTCCACCGCTTGTCACATGTGTGATCTTGGGCAAGTCACTTCACTTTTCTGGGCCTCAGTTACCTCCTTTGTAAAATGGGGATTAAGAGCGTGAGCCCCACGTGGGCTAACCTGATCACCTTGTAACTTCCCCAGCGCTTAGTGCAGTGCTTTGCACATAGTAAGCGCTTAATAAATGCCTTCATTATTCTTATTATTACAACTTGGCATCAGAGTAAGCTTCGTACATAGTGAGCGCGGGCGCGGTCCAACTGCGCATGCGCCGCGCTCTCCCGGACAGGCCCACATTTTCCCCACCCGCCCGGCTGCGACTGCGCATGCGTTACACGCTCCAGGGCGGGGGTCCCTTCTCCCCGGGCCCGGGCTCCGAACGCGCATGCGCCGCGATCTCCGGGTCGCCCCCCCCCCCCCCGCCGCCGAGGCTCCGAATGCACATGCGAACCGCTTCTCCTCCCCGCCCGACTCCGCACGCGCATGCACAGAGCTCCCTCCCTTCTCTCCCCCCTCACCCGGGCTTTGACTGCGCGTGTGTCGCGCTATCTAGGGCTGAAGATATTGCTTTGGGGACTATATCGTTCATTCATTCATTCATTGAATCGCATTTTTTATTGAGCGCTTACAGTGTGTAGATCACTGTGCTAAGCGCTTGGGAATGGGATACTATGTCGTATATTACAGTATACTATAGTATCGTATATAGAAGCAGTGTGGTTCATTGGCAAGAGCCAGGGATTTTGGAGTCAGAGTTCAGGCGTTCAAATCCCGAGTCCACTTCTTGTCGGCTGTGTTACCTTGGGAAAGTCACTTCACTTCTCTGGGCCTCAGTTCCATCTGTAAAATGGGGATGAAGACTGTTAGCCCCGCGGGTGGCAACCTGATCACCTTGTAACCCCTCAGCGCTTAGAACAGTGCTTTGCACATAATAAGAGCTTAATAAATGCCATTATTATTAGTATTATTACCTCCAGGCCCTGGTCCATCCCTGCGTCCTGGACTTGGGTTCCCCCAACCTCCCGGCACTGGTCCCCCTGTCTTTCGGCCCAGGTACCACTTTGCCTCTCGGTCCAGGTCCCCCTATTCCCCTGGCCCTGGTCCCCATTTCCAGGCCCAGGTTCTCCTCTGCTTCCCTGCCCTGTCCCCCCTGTCACCCAACACAGATACCCCTCTGCCATCCAGCCCTGGGAACCCTCTGCCTCCCTGCCCGGGTCCCCATGTCTCACTGTCTACCAGCCCTGGTCCCCCTCTTCTCTCTCACTGAACTTGGGGGTGAAGGGATGACCTGCCAAGAAGTCCTCGGCTGGCCAAACTAGCGAGCTACCGGTGAATACCGTTACCTCGCCCACCCAAAAGCACCGGGTTATTGGGGGGAAAAAGAGGAGCAGCGAGGGCGCCCCCTGCTGGCCGACCTTTCGTGCTTCAGTGGTTCCCCGACCCCAGCCACTCCCCAAGCACCCGTAGCTTAGGGAGAAAGGGAGGAACTTTTTGCGCGTCCCCTGATGGCCGACTTCGTGAACTTCAGGAAAATCTCTTACCCCAGCCGATCCCCAAGCACCGGTTGATTTGAAGGGTTCGGGAGAGCTGAGAGGGGGCCCTCGGCTGACCGAGTTTAAGAGTGGCGGGGAATATCCTGTCCCAGCCAATTCCCGCACTACACCAATTTGCGGGCGAAGGGAGTTACAGAGAGGGCGCCATCTTCTTGCCGGTTCCGCGAGCTGCAGAGAAATCCCTTGCCCCAAACAATCCGCGCCCCGTCTGAATGGGGGGTTGTTCGGGACGTGATTCAAGGGCGCCGTTGTTTGAACGAGCCCAGGGTCTTCAGGAGAATCCAGAACCGCAGGAAATCCCCAGGCACCAGTTGATTCGGGGGGAAAGGGAGGAGTTGCGAGGCGCCCTCTGCTGGCCTACAAAGAACACTGCAAGTCGGGCAACGTCCCCAGCCTATCCCCGCCCTGCACTGAATGGCGTGTGGGGCGTGAAGAGCCGCGACGGCGCCCTCTGCTGGCCGAGCCCAGGAGCTGCAGGAATGTCCCCGGCTGCAGCCGTTCCCCAGGCTCCGCTCATTTAAGGAGAGGGGGGGAATCGGGTAGAGCTGCGAGGGCGTCCTCTGCCGGCCAAGCTCGCGAACTGTAGGAGAATCCCCAACCCCAACCACTTCCCAAGCACCAGTTGAATGGGTGGACCGGGAGGAGCCGCAAAGCCGCCCGTCCTGGCCTATCTCGCGAGCTTCAGGAGAAAACCTGACCTTAGAAAATCCCCAAGCACCAGGTGATTTGGAGGGCGGGAGTAGCTGACGGGTCGTCTTCAGCTGATCGAGTCCGAGAGCTGCAGAGGAATCCAAGGCCCCAGCCAATTCCTGCATCCAGTGATTTGGGGGCGACGGGAGAACCTGCGAGGGCTCCATCTGCTGTCCGGCCCCGTGAGCTGCAGGGAAATCCCTTGCCCCAAGAAATATGCGCCCCACTGAATTTGGGGATGAAGAGAAGACCTGCCAGCGAGTCCTCTGTTGGACGAGCTAACCAGCTGCCGGAGAATCCCGGCAGCCAGCCAACCCAAAAGCAATGGACTATTGGGGCGAAATGGAGGAGCAGGGAGGGCGCCCCCTGCTGGCCGACCTCTCGTGCTGCAGGTTCTTCCCCGACCCCAGTCACTCCCCAAGCACCAGTTGCTTATGGAGACAGGGAGGACCTTTTGTGCTTCCCCTGCTTGGCGACCTCACGAACTTCAGGAAAATCTCTAACCTCAACCGATCCCCAAGCACCGGTAAATTTGGAGGCTTCGGAGAAGATGAGCGGGAGCCCTCTGCTGACCGAGTCTAAGAGTTGCAGGTAAATACGCTATCCCAGCCAATCCCCCCACTACACCAATTCGCTCGAGAAGGGAGTAACAGAGAGAACAGCATCTGCTGGGCCGGTCTGCGAGCTGCAGAGAAATCCCTTGCCCTAAACAATCCACGCCCCGTCTGAATGGGGGGAGGTCCGGGAGGTGATTCTAGGGCGTCGTTTTTTGACCGAGCCTAGGAGCTTCAGGAGAATCACGGAACCCAGGATATCCCCAAGAACCAGTTGATTGGGAGGGGGAAAGAGAGGAGATGCGAGGCGCCCTCTGCTGGCCCACAAAGAGTACTGCAAGTCGGGCCACGTTCCCAGCCTATCCCCACACTGCACTGGTGATTTGAAGTTGATTGCGTGGACAGGGAGAAGTTGCGAGGGCGCCCCTCCTGGCCGACCTCGCGAGCTTCAGGAGAAAACCTGACCTCAGAGTATCCCCAAGCAGGTGATTTGGAGGGCTGGAGTAGCTGAGAGGTCGTCTTCTACTGATCGAGTTCGAGAGCTGTAGGGGAATCCAAGGCTCCAGCCAATGCCTGCACTCCAACGATTTGGGGGCGACGGGAGAAACTGCGAGGGCGCCACCTGCTGTCCGGGCCCGTGAGTTCAGGGAAATCCCTTGTCCCAAAAAATATGCGCCCCATTGAATTTGGGGTGAAGGGAAAACCTGCCACGGAGTTCTCTGCTGGTCGACCTAGCCAGCTGCCGGTGAATCCTGGACCCCAGCCAACACAAAAGCACCGGGCTATTGTGGGGAAATGTTGGAGCAGCGAGGGCGCCCCCTGATGGCCGACGCCTCGTGCTGCAGGGGCTTCCCCCTTCCCCGACCCTAACCACACCCCAAGCACCAGTAGCTTGGGAAGAAAGGGAGAAGCTTTTTGTGCATCCCCTGCTGGCCGACCTCGCGAGCTTCAGGAAAATCTCTGACCTCAGCCGATCCCCAAGCTCCGGTTGATTTGGACGGTTCGGGAGAAGCTGAGAGGGCACCCTCCGCTGACCGAGTCTAAGAGTTGCAGGGGAATGCCCTGTCCCAGCCAATCCCCGCACTACACCCATTTGCTGGCGAAGGGAGTAACAGACAGGGCGCCATCTGTTGGCCGGATCCGCGAGCTGCAGAGAAATCCCTTGTCAGTAAACAATCAGCGCCCCGTCTGAATGGGGGTGGTCCGGGAGGTGATTCAAGGGCACCGTTACTTGACCGAGCCCAGGAGCTGCAGGACGGTACCCGGTTACAGCAGATCCCTGCGCTCCACTCAGTTAAGGAGACAGTGGAAACGGTATGACCTGCGAGGGCGTCCTCTGCTGGCCGAGCTCGCGAGCTGCAGGAGAATCCCGGAACCCAGGAAATCCCCAAGCACCAGTTGATTGGAGGGACTTGATTGAGAATCCCCAATCTGCGAGGGCGCCCTCTGCTGGCCCAAGCAGAAAAATACAGGTGGGCCCACGGCTCCTGAAAATCTCCGCACTCCACTGAATGACAGGTGAAAGTGAAGAGCTGCGAGAGCGCCCTCGGCTGGCCTAGCTCAGGAGCTGCAGGAATGTCCCCGGCTGCAGCCGTTCCCCAGGGTCCGTTCATTTAAGGAGAGGGGTGGAATCGGGAAGGGCTGAGAGGGCGTCCTCTGCCGGCCGAGCTCGCGAGCTGCAGGAGAATCCCCGACCCCATCCAATTCCCAAGCACCAGTTGATAGGGTGGACCGGGAGGAGCTGCGAGGGCTCCCCTCCTGGCCTACCTTGCGAGCTTCAGGAGAAAACCTGACCTCAGAGAATCCCCAAGCAGGTGATTTGGAGGGCGGGAGTAGATGAGGGGTCGTCTTCAGCTGATCAATTCCGAGAGCTGCAGGGGAATCCAAGGCCCCAGCCAATACCTGTATTCCAGTGATTTGGGGGCGACGGTAGAAACTTCGAGGGCGCCATCTGTTGTCCGCGCCCGTAAGCTGCAGGAAAATACCTTGCCCTAAGAAATATGCGCCCCACTGAATTTGGGGTGAAGGGAAGACCAGCCAGAGAGTCCTGTGCTGGTCGAGCTAGCCAGCTGCCGGTGAATCCCGGACCCCAGCCAACCCAAAGGCACAAGGCTACTGGGGGGAAATGGAAGGGCAGCGAGGGCACCCCTTGGTGGCCGACCTCTCGTGCTGCAGGGGCTTCCCCGACCCCAGTCACTCCCCAGGCACCGGTAGCTTGAGGTGAATGGGAGGAACATTTTGTGCTTCCCCTGCTGGCCGACCTCACAAACTTCAGGAAAATCGATGGCCTCAGCCGATCCCTAAGCACCGGTTGATTTGGAAGGTTCGGGAGAAGCTGAGAGGGCGCTTATCTGCTGACCGAGTCTAAGGGTTGGAGGGGAATAAACTGTCCCAGCCAATCCCCGCACTACACTAATTTGCGGGCGAAGGGAGGAACAGAGATTGCGCCATCTGCTAGCCGGGTCCGCGAGCTGCAGAGACATCCCTTGCCCGAAACAATCCGCGCCCCGTCTAAATGGGGAGTGGTCCGGGAGGTGATTCAAGGGCGCCGTTTTTTGACCGAGTCCAGGCGCTTCAGGAGAATTCCGGACCCCAGCGTATCCCCAAGCAGCAGTTGATTGGGGGGAAAGAGAGGAGATGCGAGGCGCCCTCTCCTGGCCCACAAAGAGCGCTGCAAGTCCGGCCACGTCCCCAGCGTATCCCCGCCGTGTATTGAATGACGTGTGGTCCGAGAAGAGCTGCGACGGCGCCCTCTGCTGGCCGAGCCCAGGAGCTGCAGGAATGTCCCCGGCAGCAGCCGTTTCCCAGGCTACGCTCATTTAAGGAGAGGGGGGGAATCGGGAAGAGCTGCGAGGGCGTCCTCTGTAGGCCGAGCTCGCGAGCTGCTGGAGAATCCACTTCCCAAGTACCAGTTGATTACTTGGACCGGGAGGAGCTGCGAGGGCGCCCCTCCTGGCCGACCTCGCGAACTTCACGAGAAACCCTGACCTGAGAGAATCCCCAAGCAGGTGATTTGGAGGGCGGGAGAACCTAATAGGTCGTCTTCAGCTGATCGAGTCCGACAGCTGCAGGGGAATCCAATTCCCCAGCCAATACCTGCACCCCAATGATTTGGCGGCGACTGGAGAAAGTGCGAGGGCGCCATCTGCTGTCCGGGCCCGTGAGTTCAGGGAAATCCCTTGCCCAAACAAATATGTGCCCCACTGACTTTAGGGGTGAAAGGAAGCCCTGCCAAGCAGTCCTCTGCTGGCCGAGCTAGCGAGCTGCCGGTGAATCCCGGACCCCAGCCAACCCAAAAGCACCGGGCTACTGGGCAGAAATGGAGGAGCAGCGACGGCGCCCCCTGCTGGCCGACCTCTGGTGCTGCAGGGGCTTCCCCGACCCCAACCACTCACCAAGCACCAGTAGCTTGGGGAGAAAGGAAGGAGCTATTTGTGCGTCCCCTGCTGGCCGACCTCGCGAGCTTCCGGGAAATCTCTGAACTCAGCCGATCCCAAAGCACCGGTTGATTTGGACGGTTCGGGAGAAGTTGAGAGGGGGCCCTCTGTCGACCGAGTCTAACAGTTGCAGGGGAATACCCTGTCCCAGCCAATCCCCGCGCTACACCAATTTGCGGGCGAAGGAAGTAACAGAGAGGGCGCCATCTGCTGGCCGGGTCCGCGAGCTGCAGAGAAATCCCTTGTCAGAAAACAATCAGCGCCCCTTCTGAATGGGGTTGGTCCGGGAGGTGATTCAAGGTCGCCGTTACTTGACCGAGCCCAGGAGCTGCAGGACGGTCCCCGGTTCCAGCAGATCAATATGCTCCACTCAGTTAAGGAGACGGTGGAATCGGTATGACCTGCGAGGGCGTCCTCTGCTGGCCGAGCTCGCGAGCTGCAGGAGAATCCCCGACCCCATCCACTTCCCAAGCACCAGTTTATTGGGTGGACCGGGAGGAGCTGTGAGGGCTCCCCTCCTGGCCGACCTTGCGAGCTTCAGGAGAAAACCTGAACTCAGAGAATCCCCAAGCGGGTGAATTGGAGGGCGGGAGTAGCTGAGAGGTCGTCTTCAGCTGATCGAGAAGCAGCGTGGCTCAGTGGAAAAAGCACAGGCTTTGGAGTCAGAGGTCATGGGTTCAAATCCAGGCTCCGCCCACTGTCAGCTGTGTGACTTTGGGCAAGTCACTTCACTTCTCTGGGCCTCAGTTACCATGTCTGTAAAATGGGGATGAAGACTGTGAGGCCACACGGGACAGCCTGATCATCTTGTATCCCCCCAGCGCTTAGAACAGTGATTTGCGCATAGTAAGCGCTTACCAAATACCATTATGATTATTATCATTATTATTATTATTATTATTATTATCGAGTCCGAGAGCTGCAGGGGAATCCAAGGTTCCAGCCAATCCCTGCACCCCAGTGATTTGGAGGCGACTGGAGAAACTACGAGGGCGCCATCTGCTCTCTGGACCCTAAGAAATATGTGCCCAGCTGAATTTGGGGGTGAAGGGAAGACCTGTCAGCAAGTCCTCTGCTGGCCGAGCTAGCGAGCTGCCGGTGAATCCTGGACCCCAGCCAACCCAAAATCACCGGGCTATTGGGGGGAAATGGAGGAGCAGCGAGGGCGCCCCCTGCTGGCCGACCTCTCGTGCTGCAGGGGCTTCCACGACCCCAAGCACTCCCCAAGCACCAGTAGCTTGGGGACAAAGGGAAGAGCTTTTTTTGCGTCCCCTGCTGGCCGACCTCACGAGCTTCAAGAAAATTTCAGACCTCAGTCGATCCCCAAGCTCCGGTTGATTTGGAATGTTCGGGAGAAGCTGAGAGGGCACTCTCTGCTGACCGAGTCAAAGAGTTGCAGGGGAATAAACTGTACCAGCC
The DNA here is from genome assembly GCF_015852505.1 of Tachyglossus aculeatus. Lineage (NCBI taxonomy): Eukaryota > Metazoa > Chordata > Mammalia > Monotremata > Tachyglossidae > Tachyglossus > Tachyglossus aculeatus. The sequence goes on from NC_052081.1 coordinate 22,847,417, forward strand.
AATCCCCGCACTACACCAATTTGCCGGCGAAGGGAGTAACAGACAGGGTGCCATCTGCTGTCCAGATCTGCGAGCTACAGAGAAATCCCTTGCCTCAAACCATCAGCGCCCCGTCTGAATGAGGGGTGGTCCAGGAGGTGATGCAATGGCGCCGTTTGTTGACCGAGCCAAGGAGCTGCAGGACGGTACTCTGCTCCAGCAGATCCCTACGCTCCACTCAGTTAAGGTGACAGTGGTAACGGTACGACCTGCGAGGGCGTCCTCTGCTGGCCGACTTAGCGAGCTGCGGGAGAATCCTGGACCTCAGGAAATACCCAGTCACCAGTTGATTGGCGGGAAAGGGAGAAGCTGCGAGGGCGCCCTGTTGGCCCACACTGAGCACTGCTGGTGGGCCCCTGGATCCAGACAATCTCCGCCCTCCACTGAATGGCAGGTGGTGGTGGAGAGCTGCGAGAGCGCCCTCTGCTGGCCGAGGCCAGGAGCTGCAGGAATGTCCCCGACTGCAGCTGTTCCCCAGGCTGCGCTCATTTAAGGTGACGGGGGTAATCGGGAAGAGCTGCGAGGGCGTCCTTTGTCGGCCGAACTCGCGAGCTGCAGAGAAATCCCTTGCTCCAAACAATCCGCGCCCGCTCTGAACGGGGGGTGGTCCGGGAGGTGATACAAGGGCGCCGTTTTTGACCGAGCCCAGGAGCTTCAGGAGAATCCCTGACCCCAGGAAGTCCCCAAGCACCAGTTGATTGGGGGGGAAAGGGAGGAGATGCGAGGCGCCCTCTGGTGATCCGCAAAGAGTACTGCCAGTCGCGCCACGTCCCCAGCATATCGCCGCCCTGCTCTGAATGGCAGGTGGGCCGTGAAGAGCTGCTTCGGCGCCCTCTGCTGGTCGAGCCCAGGAGCTGCAGGAATGTTCCCGGCTGCAGCCGTTCCCCGGGCTACGGTCATTAAGGAGAGGGGGTAATCGGGAAGAGCTGCGAGGGCGTCCTCTGTCGGCCGAGCTCGAGAGCTGCAGGAGAATCCCTGATCCCAACCACTTCCCAAGCACCAGTTGCTTGGGTGGACCGGGAGGAGCTGCGAGGGCGCCCGTCCTGGCCGACCTCGCGAGCTTTTGGAGAAAACCCGACATCAGAGAATCCCCAAGCACCATGTGATTTGGAGGGCGGGAGTAGCTGAGAGGTCGTCCTCGGCTGATCGAGTCCGAGGCCTGCAGGGGAATCCAAGGCCCCAGCCAATCCCTGCACTCCAATGATTTGGGGACGACTGGAGAAACTACGATGGCTCCATCTGCTGTCCGGGCCCGTGAGCTGCAGGGAAATCCCTTGCCCCAAGAAATATGCGCCCCACTGAATTTGGGGGTCAAGGGAAGACCTGCCAGGGATTCCTCTGCTGGCCGAGCTAGCGAGCTGCCGGTGAAACCCGGACCACAGTGAACCCCAAAGCACCGGGCTATTGGGGGGAAATAGAGGAGCAGCGAGGGCGCCCTCCTGGCCCTAGTCCCTCTCTGCCACTCGGAACTGGTGCCTCTGTGCCTCCTGGCCCTGGTATCGTTCTACCTCCAGACCCTTGGGTCTCTCTCCGTCCCAGCCCTGGGTCCCCTCTACCGCCCGGCCCTTTAGCATTCTGCCTCCTGGTCCTGGTCCCCCTCTCTCCCGGCCCAAGTACCCCTCTGCCTCCGGGCCCTGGTCCCTGCCTGCCACGGTCTACATCTGCCTCCCAGCCCTGGTCGCCTTCTACCGCCAAGCCTTGGGTCTCTCTCCGTCCCGGCACTGGGTTCTCACTACCTCCCAGCCCAGGTCCCCCTGGCCCAGGAAACCCCCTACTTCTTGGCCGTGATCCCCCCTGCCTTCCTGCCCTTGTCCACCTCTGTCTTCCTGCCCTGGTCCCCAGCCTGCCTCTTGGCCTTTGTACCCCTCTGAACTTTGGCCCTGGTATCCCTGTCTCCCAGCCCAGGTACCCATCTGCTTCCTCGCACTGGTCCCCCTCTGTCTCGAGGCCCCGGTCCCCTTCTGCCTCCCGGACCTGGCCCCATTATGTGTCCAGGCACTGGTCTCCTTTTACGTCAGGGGTTCGAATCCATCTCCACCACTTGTCACCTGTGTGACCTTGGGCAACTCACTTCACTTCTCTGGACCTCCTATATCTCCTCTGTAAAATGGGGATTAAGACCGTGAGCCCCACGTGGGACAACCTGATCACCTTGTAAATTCCCCAGCGCTTAGTACAGTGCTTTGCACATCGTAAGTGCTTAATAAATGCCATCATTATTCTTATTATTACAACTTGGCAACATAGTAAGCTTCGCACATAGTGAGCGCGGGCGCAGTCCGACTGCGCATGCGCCGCGCTCTCCCGGACGGTCCTACTTTTTCCCCACCCGCCCGGGCTCCGACTGCGCATGCGTTACGCTCTCCAGGGCGGGGGCTCCCTTCTCCCCGGGGCCGGGCTCCGACGGCGCATGCGACGCGCTCTCCCGGGCGAGCCCCCTTTCCCTTCCCGCCCGGGCTTTGACCGCGCATGCGCTGCCCTCTCCAGGGCGGGGACACTTCTACCCGGGCCCGGGCTCCTACCACGCATACGCCTCGCTCTCCGGGGCGGCCCCCCACCCCCGCCGCCCTCGCCGAGGCTCCGAATGCCCATGCGCCCCGCTTCTCCTCCCCGCCCTGTATCTAGGGCTGAAGATATAGCTTTGGGGACCATATCGTTCATTCATTCATTCATTCATTCAATCGTATTTTTTTATTGAGCGCTTACGCTGTGTAGAGCACTATGCTAAGCGCTTCGGAATGGGATAGCATGTCTTATATTACAGTATAGTATAGTACAGTACAGAGAAGTAGTGTGGTTCAGTGGCAAGAGCCCGGGCTTTGAAGTCAGAGATCAGGCGTTCAAATCCCGACTCCAGCACTTGTCAGCTGTGTGACCTTGGGCCAGTCACTTCACTTCTCTGGGCCTCAGTTCCTTCGGGTAAATGGGGATGAAGACTGTGAGCCCCGCGGGGGGCATCCTGATCACCTTGTAAACCCCCAGCGCTTAGGCCAGTGCTTCGCACTTAGTAAGCGCTCAATAAATGCCATTATTATTATTATTATTACCTCCGGGCCCTGGTCCATTCCTGCGTCCTGGACTTGGGTTCCCTCAACATCCCGGCACTGGTCCTCCTGTCTGCCCGCCCAGGTACCACTTTGTCTCTCGGTCCCGGTCCTCCCATTCCACTGGCCCTGGTCATCATCAATCGTATTTATTGAGCGCTTACTGTGTGCAGAGCACTGTACTAAGCGCTTCGGAATTACAAGTTGGCAACGTATAGAGACAGTCCCTACCCAACAGTGGGATCACAGTCTAAAAGGGGGAGACAGAGAACAATACCAAACATACTAATAAAATAAAATAAATAAAATAAATATGTACAAGTAAAATGAATAAATAAATAAATAGAGTAATAAATATGTACAAACAAATATACATATATACAGGTGCTGTGGGGAAGGGAAGGAGGTAAGATGGGGGATGGAGAGGGGGACGAGGGGGAGAGGAAGGAAGGGGCTCAGTCTGGGAAGGCCTCCTGGAGGAGGTGAGCTCTCAGTAGGGCCTTGAAGGGAGGAAGAGAGCTAGCTTGACGGATGGGCAGAAGGAGGGCATTCCAGGCCCGGGGAATGCCGTGGGCCGGGTGTATTGTTCCAGGTACGCCTCTGCTTCCCTGCCCTGGTCCCCCTGTCACCCAGCCCAGTTACCCCTCTGCCATCCAGCCCTGGGACCCCTCTGCCTCCCTACCCGGGTCCCCCTGTCTCCCGGCAGAGGTAGCCCTGTCTCCTGGACCTGGTGCCCCTCTGCTTCCCTGCCTTAGTACTGCCGTCTGCCTCCAGGCCCTGGTCCCCCTCTGCCTCCCTGTCCTGATTCCCCACCGCCTCTCGGCCTTAGTTCCCCTCTGCCTCCCGGTCCAGGTACCCCTCTACCTCTCGGCCCTGGCCCCCGTCTGGCTCCCTGCCTTGGTCACCCTCAAAGTCCTGGCCCAGGCCGGCCTCTGCCTCTATCACCTGGTCATGCCCCGTCTCTCGGCCCTCGTTCTCCTTGGCTTCTCAGCCATAGTCCCACTGTCTCCCGGCCCAGGTACCACTCTGACTGCCGGCACTGGTCGCACTGTCTACCACCCCTGGTCCCCCTCTATCTCCCGGTCCTGGCCGCTCTCTGCCACCCTGAACTGGTCACACCGCTTCTCGGCAGTGGTCCCCCTTTGCCTCCCGGCCCTGGTTCCCCTCTGCTTCCCGGCCCTGGTCCCCCGTCTACCGGCCCGGGTACCCCTCTGCCTCCTGAACCTGATCCCCCGCTGCCTCCAGGTCCTCGGCCCCATCTGCCTCCCTGCCCTGGTCCCCTAGGCCTCTCAGCTCTGGTCCCCCTCTGCCTCGGGCCAAGGTACCACACCGCTTCCTGAAAGAAATCCCCTTCAGCTTCCATGCCCTGGCCCCCATCTACCAGCCCTGGTACCCCTTGGTCTCACGGCTCTGGTCCCCCTGTATCCCTTCCCAGGAACCCCTCTGTCCCCTGGCCCTGGTCCCCCTATGCCTCCTGATCCTGGTCCCCCTGTCTCCCGGCCAGGGTACCCCTCTGCCTTCTGGGCCGGGTCCCCGCCTGCCACGGTCCACCTCTGTCTCCCAGCCCTGGTCGGCTTCTACCTCCAAGCCTTTGGTCTCTCTCCGTCCCGGCCCTGGGTCCTCTCTGCCTCCCAGCCCAGGACTCCCTGTCTCCTGGCCCAGGTAACCCTCTACTTCTTGGCCGTGATCCCCCCTGCCTTCCTGCCCTTCTCCCCCTCTGCCTCCCAGCCCTGGTCCCCAGCCTGCCTCTTGGCCTTTGTCCTCCTCTGCCCTTTGGCCCTGGTATCCCTGTCTCCCAGCCTAGGTACCCATCTGCTTCCTGGCACTGGTACCCCTCTGCCTCTAGGCCCCGGTCCCCTTCTGCCTCCCGGACCTGGCCCCTTTATGTGTCCAGGCCCTGGTCTCCTTTTACAGCAGGGGTTCGAATCTCTCTCAACCGCTTGTCACCTGTGTGACCTTGGGCAACTCACTTCACTTCTCTGGGCCTCAGTTACCTCCTCTGTAAAATGGGGATTAAGACCGTGAGCCCCACGTGGGACAACCTGATCACCTTGTAAATTCCCCAGCGCTTAGTACAGTGCTTTGCACATAGTAAGCTTTTAATAAATGCCATCATTATTCTTATTATTACAACTTGACAACATAGTAAGCTTGGTACATAGTGAGCGCGGGCGCGGTCCGACTGCGCATGCGCTGCGCTCTCCCGGACGGGCCCATTTTTTCCTCACCCGCCCGGGCTCCGGCTGCGCATGCGTTGCGCTCTCCAGGGCGGGGGCTCCCTTCTCCCCGGGCCCGGGTTCCGACGGCGCATGTGCCGCGCTCATCCGGAGGGACCCTGTCCCTTCCCGCCCGGTCTCTGATCGCGCATGCGCTACGTTGTAGAGGGCGGGGGTCCCTTCTCCCCGGGCCCGGCCCCGGGCTCCGACCACGCATGCGCCGCGCTCTCCGGGGCCTGGGCGCCCCCCCTCCCCTCGCCGGGGCTCCGAATGCGCATGCGCCCCTTTTCACCTCCCCGCCCGGCTCCGCATGCGCATACGCAGAGCTCCCTCCCTTCTTCCCCGACCCGGGAATCGACTGCGTATGCGCCGCGCTCTCTAGGGCTCAAGATATGGCTTTGGGGACTATATCGTTCGTTCATTCATTCATTCACTCAATCTTATGTTTTTTTATTGAGCGCTTATGCTGTGTACAGCACTGAGCTAAGCGCTTGGGAATGGGATAGTGTGTCGTATATTACAGTATGGTATAGTACAGTATAGAGAAGCAGTGTGGTTCAGTGGCAAGAGCCCGGGCTTTTGGGTCAGAGGGCAGGCGTTCAAATCGCGACTCCACCGCTTGAAAGCTGTGTGACCTTGGGCAAGTCACTTCACTGGGCTTCAGTTCCATCTGTAAAATGGGGATGAAGACTGTGAGCCCCGCGGGGGCCATCCTGATCACCTTGTAAACCCCAGCGCTTAGAAAAGTGCTTTGCACATAGTAAGCGCCTAATGAATGCTATTATTATTATTATTATTATTATTATTATTGTTATTATTATTATCATTATTATTATTACCTCCAGGCCCTTGTCCATCCCTGCATCCTGGACTTGTGTTCCTTCAGCCTCCCGGCACTGGTCCCCCTGTCTTCCGGCCTAGGTACCACTTTGCCTCTCGGACCAGTTTGCCCTATTCCCCTGCCCTTGTCCCCATTTCCCGGGCCAGGTACCCCTCTGCTTCCCTGCCCTGGTCCCCCTGTCACCCAGCACAGATACCCCTCTGCCTTCCTGCCCGGGTCCCCCTCTCTCCCGGCCCAGGTACCCCTGTCTCCTGGACCTGGTGTCCCTCTGTTTCCCTGCCTTGGTACCGCCGTCTGCCTCCAAGCCCTGGTCCCCCTCTGCCTCCCTGTCCTGATCCCCCACCAACTCTCGGCCTTAGTCCCCCTCTGCCTCCCGGCCCTGTTCCCCGTTTGGCTCCCTGCCTTGGTCCCCCTCAAAGTCCTGGCCCAGGCCGGCCTCTGCCTCTATCACCTGGTCACGCTCCGTCTCTCGGCCCTGATTCCCCTCGGCTTCTCAGCCATAGTCCCACTGTCTCCCTGCCCAGGTGCCCCTCTGACTGCCGGCACTGGTCGCACTGTCCACTCTCTGCCTCCCTGAACTTGTCACACCGCTTCTCGGCCCTGGTCCCCCTTTGCCTCCCGGCCCTGGTTCCCCTCTGCTTCCCGGCCCTGGTCCCCCGTCTACCGGCCCTGATCCCCCGCTGCCTCCAGGTCCTCGGGCCCTCTGCCTCCCTGACCTGGTCCCCAAGGCCTCTCAGCTCTGGTCCCCCTCTGCCTCCGGCAAAGGTACCACACCGCCTCCTGAAAGAAATCCCCTTCAGCTTCCATGCCCTGGCCCCCATCTACCAGCCCAGGTACCCCTTGGCCTCCCGGCTCTGGTCCCCCTGTATCCCTTCCCAGGAACCCCTCTGTCCCCTGGCCCTGGTCCCCCTCTGCCTCCTGACCCTGGTCCCCCTGTCTTCCGGCCCAAGTACCTCTCTGCCTTCTGGGCCGGGTCCCCGCCTGCCACAGTCCACCTCTGCCTCCCAGTCCTGGTCGGCTTCTACCTCCAAGCCTTTGGTCTCTCTCCGTCCCGGCCCTGGGTCCTCTCTGCCTCCCATCCCGGGTCCCCCTGTCTCCTAGCCCAGGTAACCCTCTACTTCTTGGCCGTGATCCCCCCTGCTTTCCCGCCCTTGTCCCCCTCTGCCTTTCGGCCCTGGTCCCCAGCCTGCCTCTTGGCCTTTGTCCTCCTCTGCCCTTTGGCCCTGGTATCCCTGTCTCCCAGCCTAGGTACCCATCTGCTTCCTGGCACTGGTACCCCTCTGCCTCTAGGCCCCGGTCCCCTTCTGCCTCCCGGCCCTGGTCCCTTTATGTGTCCAGGCCCTGGTCTCCTTTCATGGCAGGATTCCAATCTCTCTCAACCGCTTGTCACCTGTGTGACCTTGGGCAACTCACTTCACTTCTCTGGGCCTCAGTTACCTCCTCTGTAAAATGGGATCAAGACCGTGAGCCCCACGTGAGACAACCTGATCACCTTGTAAATTCCCCAGCGCTTAGTACAGTGTTTTGCACATAGTAAGCTTTTAATAAATGCCATCATTATTCTTATTATTACAACTTGGCAACATAGTAAGCTTCGTACATAGTAAGCGCACGGGCGCGGTCCGACTGCGCATGCGCCGCGCTCTCCCGGGAGGGCCCCCTTTCCCTTCCCGCCCGGGATCTGACCGCGCATGCGGTACGCTCTCCAGGGCGGGAGTCCCTTCTGCCCGGACCCGGGCCCGGGCTCCGACCGCGAATGCGCCGCACTCTCCGGTGCCGGGTGCCCCTTTCCCCTCGCCGAGGCTCCGAATGCGCATGCGCCCCGCTTCTCCTCCCCGCCCGGCTCCGCACGCGCATGCGCAGAGCTCCCTCCCTTCTCATCTCCACCCGGGCTTCGACTGCGCATGCGCCGCGCTCTCTAGGGCTGAAGATACGGCTTTGGGGACTATGTCGTTCATTCATTCAATCGTATTTTTTTATTGAGCGCTTACGCTGTGTAGAGCACTGTGCTAAGCGCTTGGGAATGGGATGGTATGTCGTATATTACAGTATGGTATAGTACAGTATAGAGAAGCAGTGTGGTTCAGTGGCAAGAGCCCGGCCTTTGGAGTCAGAGGTCAGGCGTTCAAATCCCGACTCCACCGCTTGTCAGCTGTGTGACCTTGGGCAAGTCACTTCACTTTTCTGGGCTTCAGTTCCATCTGTAAAATGGGGATGAAGACTGTGAGCCCCACGGGGGGCATCCTGATCACCTTGTAAACCCCAGCACTTAGAACAGTGCTTTGCACATAGTAAGCTCTTAATAAATGCCATTATTAATATTATTATTACTATTATTGTTATTATCATTATTATTATTACCTTCCAGGCCCTGGTCCATCCCTGCGTCCTGGACTTGAGTTCCCTCAACCTCCCGGCACTGGTCCCCCTGTCTTCAGGCCCAGGTACCACTTTGCCTCTCGGACCAGGTCGCCCTATTCCCCTGGCCCTGGTCCCCATTTCCCGGCCCAGGTACTCCTCTGCTTCCCTGCCCTGGTCCCCCTGTCACCCAGCCCAGATACCCCTCTGCCATCCAGCGCTGGGACCCCTCTCCCTCCCTTCCAGGGTCCCCCTGTCTCCCCGCCCAACTACCCCGTCTCCTGGACCTGGTGCCCCTCTGCTTCAGTGCCTTGGTACTGCCGTCTGCCTCCAGGCCCTGGTCCCCCTCTGCCTCTCTGTCCTGATCCCCCACCGCCTCTCGGCTTTAGTCCCCCTCTGCCACCCGGCCCAGGTACCCCTCAGCCCCCCGGCCCTGGTCCCCGTCTGGCTCCCTGCCTTGGTCACCCTCAAAGTCCTGGCCCAGGCCGGCCTCTGCCTCTATCACCTGGTCACGCCCCATCTCTCGGCCCTGGTTCTCCTCGACTTCTCAGCCATAGTCCCACTTTCTCCCGGCCCAGGTACCCCTCTGACTGCCGGCCCTGGTCGCACTGTCTACCAGCCTTGGTCCCCCTCTTTCTCCCGGTCCTGGCCGCTCTCTGCCTCCCTGAACTGGTCACGCCGCTTCTCGGCAGTGGTCCCCCTTTGCCTCCCGGCCCTGGTTCCCCTCTGCTTCCCGGCCCTGGTCCCCCGTCTATTGGCCCGGGTACCCCACTGCCTCCTGGCCCTGATACCCCGCTGCCACCAGGTCCTCGGCCCCCTCTGCCTCCCTGCCTTGGTCCCCAAGGCCTCTCAGCTCTGGTCCCCCTCTTCCTCCGGCCAAGGTATCACACCGCATCCTGAAAGAAATCACCTTCAGCTTCCATGCCCTGGCCCCCATCTACCAGCCCAGGTACCCCTTGGCATCCGGGCTCTGGTCCCCCTGTATCCCTTCCCAGGAACCCTCTGTCCCCTGGCCCTAGTCGCCCTCTGCCTCCTGACCCTGGTCCCCCTGTCTCCCGGCCTATGTACCCCTCTGGCTTCTGGCCCTGGTACCCGCCTGCCACGGTCATCATCATCATCATCATCAATCGTATTTATGGAGCGCTTACTATGTGCAGAGCACTGTACTAAGCGCTTGGGAAGTACAAATTGGCAACACATAGAGACAGTCCCTACCCAATAGTGGGCTCACAGTCTAAAAGGGGGAGACAGAGAACAAAACCAAACATACAAACAAAACAAAATAAATAGAATAGATATGTACAAGTAAAATAAATAAATGAATAAATAGAGTAATAAATATGTACAAACATATACATATATACAGGTGCTGTGGGGAAGGGAAGGAGGTAAGATGGGGGGATGGAGAGGGGGACAAGGGGGAGAGGAAGGAAGAGGCTCAGTCTGGGAAGGCCTCCTGGAGGAGGTGAGCTCTCAGCAAGGCCTTGAAGCGAGGAAGAGAGCTAGCTTGGCGGATGGGCAGAGGGAGGGCATTCTAGGCCCGGGGGATGACGTGGGCAGGGGGTCGATGGCGGGACAGGCGAGAACGAGGTACGGTGAGGAGATTAGCGGCGGAGGAGCGGAGGGTGCGGGGTGGGCTGTAGAAGGAGAGAAGGGAGGTGAGGTAGGAGGGGCGAGGTGATGGAGAGCCTTGAAGCCCAGGGTGAGGAGTTTCTGCCTGATGCACAGATTGTTTGGTAGCCACTGGAGATTTTTGAGGAGGGGAGTAATATGCCCAGAGCGTTTCTGGACAAAGATAATCCGGGCAGCAGCATGAATTATGGATTGAAGTGGAGAGAGACACGAGGATGGCAGATCAGGGAGAAGGCTGATGCAGTAGTCCAGACGGGATGGGATGAGAGCTTGAATGAGCAGGGTAGCGGTATGGATGGAGAGGAAAGGGCGGATCTTGGCAATGCTGCGGAGATGAGCCCGGCAGGTTTTGGTGACGGCTTGGATGTGAGGGGTGAATGAGAGAGCGGAGTCGAGGTCCACCTCTGCCTCCCAGCCCTGGTCGCCTTCTACCTCCAAGCCTTGGGTCTCTCTCCGTCCCGGCCCTGGGTCCTCTCTGCCTCCCAGCCCAGGTCCCCCTGTCTCCTGGCCCAGTTAACCCTCTACTTCCTGGCCGAGATCCCCCCTCCTTCCCGCCCTTGTGCCCCTCTGCCTCCCTGCCCTGGTCCCCAGCCTGCTTCTTGGCCTTTGTCCCCCTCTACCCTTTGGCCCTGGTATCCCTGTCTCCCAGCCTAGGTACCCATCTGCTTCCTGGCACTGGTACCTCTCTGCCTCCAGTACCTCTCGGCCCGGGTGCCTCTCTGCTTCCCGGCCCAGGTACCCCCATGCCCCTCTACCTCCCTGCCCTGGTTCCCCAGTCTCCTGGCCCAGGTACCCATCTGCCTCCTGGCTCTGGCCCCGCTGTGCCGCCCGGCCCTGGTCCCCCTGTCTCGTGGCCCAGGTAACCCTCTACTTCTTGGCGCCCCTGCCTTCCCGCCCTTGTCCCCCTCTGCCTCCCTGCCCTGGTCCCCAGACTGCCTCTTGGCTTTGTCCCCCTCTGCCCTTTGGCCCTGGTATTCCTATCTCCCAGGCTAGGTACCCATCTGCTTCCTGGCACTGGTCCCCCTCTGCCTCTAGGCCCCGGTCCCCTTCTGCCTCCCGGACCTGGCCCCTCTATGTGCCCAGGCCCTGGTCTCCTTTTGCGTCAGGGGTTCGAATCCCTCTCCACCGCTTGTCACCTGTGTGACCTTGGGCAACTCACTTCACTTCTCTGGGCCTCAGTTACCTCCTCTGTAAAATGGGGATTAAGACCGTGAGCCCCACGTGGGACAACCTGATCACCTTGTAAATTCCCCAGGGCTTAGTACAGTGCTTTGCACATACTAAGCGCTTAATAAATGCCATCATTATTCTTATTATTACAACTTGGCAACCTAGTAGGCTTCGTACATAGTGAGCGCGGCTGCGGACCAACTGCGTATGCGCCGCGCTCTTAAGGACGGGCCCACTTTTTTCCCCACCCGCCCGGGCTCCGACTGCGCATGCGTTTCGCTCTCCAGGGCGGGGGCTCCCTTCTCGCTGGGCCCGGGCTCTTACGGCGCATGTGCCGCGCTCTGCCTGGCGGGCCCCCTTTCCCTTCCCGCCCGGGCTCTGACCGCGCATGCGCCACGCTCTCCAGGGCAGGGTCCCTCCTCCCCGGGCCCGGGCTCCGGCTGCGCATGCGCGCGCTCTCCGGGGCGGGGGCCCCCCTCCCCTCGCCGAGGCTCCGAATGCACATGCGCCCCGGTTCTCTTCCCCTCCCGGCTCCGCACGCGCATTCGCGGAGCTCCCTGCTTTCTCCCCCCCCACCCAGGCTTCGACTGCGACCTCATCATCTCCTATCGCTGCACTGTGTCCACCCTCACCAACTCTGAAATCCCTCTCTCTGATCATAATCTTCTCACCTGCCTCCTCACTCACACTCCTTTCTCCTGTAAATCCATATTACTCCCTCACAGAGATCTCCGCTCTCTTGACCCCATCCATCTTTCGGAGCGCCTCACACCACACCTCGCCGCCCTCTCCTCTCTACCCAGTCTTGATGAGCAGATTACTGCTCTCAACTCTACCCTTTCTACTCAGATAGACTCACTCGCTCCCCTTTCCCTTCGCCGCTCTTGTACCACTAACCCACAGCCCTGGATCACTGCCACTGTCCGCCTCCTTCGCTCTTATGCTCGAGCTGCCGAACGCTGCTGGCGAAAGTCTAAACACCATGCCAACCCCGTTTACTTCAGGTTTATCCTTTCCTGCCTTAACTCAGCCCTCTCTTCTGCCAGACAAAACTATTTCTCCTCCCTTATTGACACCCATGCCCATCACCCCCGCCAGCTCTTCCGTACATTCAACTCCCTTCTCAGGCTCCCGGTTCCTCCCACTCCTCCTTCCCTCACCCCCAACGATCTGGCCTCCTACTTCATTAACAAAATTAAATCCATCAAGTCCGACCTCCCCAAAGTCACTTCCCCCCCTTCTCCAACCCCCCGGCTCTCAAAGCTCTCTGCTACTCTCCGATCCTTCTCAACAGTATCCTCAGAGGAGCTCTGCTCCCTCCTCTCAAGTGCTACTCCGGCCACCTGTGCTTCTGACCCCATTCCCTCTCATCTCATGAAATCTCTCACTCCATCCCTTCTCCCCTCCTTACCTTCCATCTTCAACCACTCACTCTCCACTGGTTCCTTCCCCTCTGCCTTCAAACATGCCCATGTCTCTCCCATCCTAAAAAACCCTCTCTTGACCCCACCTCACCTTCTAGTTATCGCCCCATATCCCTCCTACCATTCCTTTCCAAACTCCTTGAACGAGTTGTCTACACGCGCTGCCTAGAAGTCCTCAACAACAACTCTCTCCTCGACCCCCTCCAGTCTGGCTTCCGTCCCCTAACATTCCACGGAAACTGCCCTCTCAAAGGTCACCAATGACCTCCTGCTTGCCAAATCCAACGGCTCATACTCTGTCCTAATCCTCCTCGACCTCTCAGCTGCCTTCGACACTGTGGACCACCCCCTTCTCCTCAACACCCTATCCGACCTTGGCTTCACAGACTCCATCCTCTCCTGGTTCTCCTCTTATCTCTCCGGTCGTTCATTCTCAGTCTTTTTTGCAGGCTCCTCCTCCCCCTCCCATCCCCTTACTGTGGGGGTTCCCCAAGGTTCAGTGCTTGGTCCCCTTCTGTTCTCAATCTACACGCACTCCCTTGGTGACCTCATTCGCTCCCACGGCTTCAACTATCATCTCTACGCTGATGACACCCAGATCTAAATCTCTGCCCGTGCTCTCTCCCCCTCTCTCCAGGCTCGCATCTCCTCCTGCCTTCAGGACATCTCCATCTGGATGTCTGCCCGCCACCTAAAACTCAACATGTCGAAGACTTAACTCCTTGTCTTCCCTCCCAAACCTTGCCCTGTACCTAACTTTCCCATCTCTGTTGACGGCACTACCATCCTTCCCGTCTCACAAGCCCGCAACCTTGCTGTCATCCTCGACTCCGCTCTCTCGTTCACCCCTCACATCCAAGCCGTCACCAAACCCTACCGGTCTCAGCTCCGCAACATTGCCAAGATCCGCCCTTTCCTCTCCATCCATACCGCTACCCTTCACATTCAAGCTCTCATCCTAACCTGTCTGGACTACTGCATCAGCCTTCTCTCTGATCTCCCATCCTCGTGTCTCTCTCCACTTCAATCCATACTTCATGCTGCTGCCCGGATTATCTTTGTCCAGAAACGCTCTGGGCATATTACTCCCCTCCTCAAAAATCTCCAGTGGCTACCAATCAATCTGCGCATCAGGCAGAAACTCCTCACCCTGGGCTTCAAGGCTCTCCATCACCTCGCCCCCTCCTACCGCACCTCCCTTCTCTCCTTCTATAGCCCACCCCGCACCCTCCGCTCCTCTGCTGCTAATCTCCTCACTGTACCTCTTTCTCGCCTGTCCCGCCATCGACCCCCTGCCCACGTCATCCCCCGGGCCTGGAATGCCCTCCCTCTGCCCATCCGCCAAGCTAGCTCTCTTCCTCCCTTCAAGGCCCTACTGACAGCTCACCTCCTCCAGGAGGCCTTCCCAGACTGAGCCCCTTCTTTCCTCTCCCCCTCGTCCCTCTCTCCATCCCCCCATCTTACCTCCTTCCCTTCCCCACAGCAGCTGTATAGATGTATATAAGTTTGTACATATTTATTATTCTATTTATTCATTTATTTATTTTACTTGTTCATATCTATTCTATTTATTTTATTTTGTTAGTATGTTTGGTTTTGTTCTCTGTCTCCACCTTTTAGACTGTGAGCCCACTATTGGGTAGGGACTGTCTCTATATGTTGCCAACTTGTACTTCCCAAGCGCTTAGTACAGTGCTCTGCGCACAGTAAGCGCTCAATCAGTACGATTCATGATGATGATGATGACTGCGCATGCGCTGCGCTCTCTAGGGCTGAAGATATAGCTTTGGGGACTATATCGTTCGTTCATTCATTTATTCAATCGTATTTTTTTTATTGAGCGCTTAGGCTGTGTAGAGCACTGTGCTAAGCGCTTGGGAATGGGATAGTATGTCGTATATTACAGTATGGTATAGTACAGTATAGAGAAACCGTGTGATTCAGTGGCAAGAGCCTGGGCTTTGGAGTCAGAGGTGAGGCGTTCAAATCCCGACTCCACCGCTTGTCAGCTGTGTGACCTTGAGGAAGTCACTTCACTTCTCTGGGCCTCAGTTCCATCTGTAAAATGGGGGTGAAGACTGTGAGCCCAGCGGGGGGCAACCTGATCACCTTGTAACCCCCCAGCGCTTAGAACAGTGCTTTGCACATAGTAAGCGCCTAATATATGCCATTGTTATTATTATTATTATTATTATTATTATTATTATTATTATTATTATTATTATTATTATTACCTCCAGGCCCTGGTCCATTCCTGCGTCCTGGACTTGCGTTCCCTCAACCTCCCGGCACTGGTCCCCCTGTCTTCCGGCCCAGGTACCACTATGCCTCTCGGACCAGGTCGTCCTATTCCCCTTGGCCCTGGTTCCCATTTCTCGGGCCAGGTACTCCTCTGCTTCCGTGCCCTGGTCCCCCTTTCACCCAGCCCAGATACCCCTCTGCCATCTAGCCCTGGGAACCCTCTGCCTCCCTGCCCGGGTCCCCCTGTCTCCCGGCCCAGGTACCCCTATCTCCTGAACCTGTTGCCCCTCTGCTTCCCTGCCTTGGTACTGCCGTCTCTCTCCAGGCCCTGGTCCCCCTCTGTCTCCCTGTCCTGATCCCCCACCGCCTCTCGGCCTTAGTCCCCCTCTACCTCCCGGCCTAGGTACCCCTCTACCTCCCGGCCCTTGTCCCCGTCTGGCTTCCTGCCTTGGTCCCCCTCAAAGTCCTGGCCCAGCCCGGCCTCTGCCTCTATGACCTGGTCACGCCCCGTCTCTCGGCCCTGGTCCCCTCGGCTTCTCAGTCATAGTCGCATTGTCTCCCGGCCCAGGTACCCCTCTGAATGCCGGCCCTGGTCGCACTGTCTACCAGCCCTGGTCTCCCCCTTCTCCCTCACTGAATTTGGGGGTGAATGGATGTTCTGCCAGGGAGTCCTGAACTGGCCGAGTTAGCGAGCTACCGGTGAAACCCGTTACCCCGCCCACCCAAAAGCACCGAGATATTGGAGGGAAAGAGAGGAGCGGCGAGGGCGCCCCCTGTTGGCCGACCTTTCGTGCTGCAGGGGCTTCCCCGACCCCAGCCACTCCCCAAGCACCCGTAGCTTGTGGAGAAAGGGATTAGCTTTTTGCGTGCCCCCTGATGGCCGACCTCGCGAACTTCAGGAAAATCTATGACCTCAGCCGATCCCCAAGAACCAGTTGATTTGGAGGGTTCGGGAGAGCTGAGAGTGAACCCTCTTTTGACCAAGTCTAAGAGTTGCGGGGAATACCCTGTCCCAGCCAATCTCCGCACTACACCAATTTGCGGGCGAAGGGAGTAACAGAGAGGGTGCCATCTTCTCGACGGTTCACCGAGCTGCAGAGAAATCCATTGCCCCAAACAATCTGCTCCCCGTCTGAATGGGGGGTGGTTCGGGAGGTGATTCAAGGGTGCCGTTTTTTGACCGAGCCCAGGAACTTCACGGGAATCCCGGACCCCAGGAAATCCCCAAGCACCATTTGATTCGCGGGGGAAGGGAGGAGATTCATGGCGACCTCTGCTGGCCCACAAAGAGCACTGCAAGTGGGGCAACGTCCCCAGCCAATCCCCGCCATGCCCTGAATGGCGTGTGGGCCGTGAAGAGCTGCGACGGCGCCCTATGCTGGACGAGGTGAGGAGCTGCAGGAATGTCCCCGGCTGCAGCCGTTCCCCAGGCTCCGCTCATTTAAGGAGAGGGGTGAAATCGGGAAGAGCTGCGAGGGCGTCCTCTGCCGGCCGAGCTCACGATCTGCAGGAGAATCCCCGACCCCATCCACTTCCCAAGCAACAGTTGATTGGGTGGACCGGAAGGAGTTGCGATGGCTCCACTCCTGGACGTCGTTGCGAGCTTCAGGAGAAAACCTGAACTCAGAGAATCCCCAAGCAGGTGATTTGGAGGGCGGGAGTAGTTGAGACGTCGTCTTCAGCTGATCGAGTCCGAGAGCAGCAGGGGAATCCAAGGCCCCAGCCAATTCCTGCAACGAGTGATTTGGGGGCGACTGGAGAAACTACGAGGTCGCCATCTGCTGTCCGGGCCCGTGAGCTGTAGGGAAATCTCTTGTCGCAAGAAATATGCACCCCACTGAATTTGGGGGTGAAGGGAAGACCTGCCAGCGAGAACAATGCTGGTCGAGCTAGCCCGCTGACAGTGAATCCCGGACCCCTGCCAACCCAAAAGCACCGGGCTATTGTGGGGAAATGGAGGAGCAGCGAGGGCGCTCCCTCCTGGCCGACCTCTCGTGCTGCAGGGGCTTACCCGACACAAGCCACTCCCCTACCACCAGTAGCCTGGGGAGAAAGGGAGGACCTTCCGTGCTTCCCCTGCAGGACGACCTGGCGAACTTCAGGAAAATCTCTGATCTCAGCCAATCCACAGGCACCGGTTGATTTGGAGGGTTCGGGAGATGCTGAGAGGGCGCCCTATGCTGACCGAGTCTAGGTGTTGCAGGGGAATACCCTGTCCAAGCCAATCCCCCCACTTAACGAATTTGAGGACGAAGGGAGTAACAGAGAGGGCGCCATCTGCTGGCCGGGTCCGCGAGCTGCAGAGAAATCCCTTGCCCCAAACAATACGGGCCCCATCTGAGTCGAGGGTGGTCCGGGAGGTGATATAAGGGCGCCGCTTTTTGACCGAGCCTAGGAGATTCAGGAGAATCCCGGACCCCAGGATATCCCCAAGCACCAGTTGATTGGGGGGGAAAGAGAGGAGATGCGAGGCGCCCTCTGCTGGCCCACAAAGAGTACGGCAAGTCGGGCCACGTCCCCAGCCTATCCCCGCCCCTGCACTGAATGGCGTGTGGGACGTGTACAGCTGAGACCGCGCCCTCTGCTGGCCGATCCCAGGAGCTGCAGGAATGTCCCCAACTGCAGCGTTTCCTCAGGCACCGCTCATTTAAGGAGAGGGGGGGAATCGGGAAGAGCTGCGAGGGCGTCCTCTACAGGTCGAGCTCGCAAGCTGCTGGAGAATAATCGACCCCATTCAATTCCCAAGCACCAGTTGATTGGGTGGGCCGGGTGAAGATTCGAGGGCGCCTGTCCTGGCCGACCTCGCGAGCTTCAGGTGAAATCCTGACCTCAGAGAATCCCCAAGCAGGTGATTTGGAGAGCGGGAGTATCAGAGAGGTCGTCTTCAGTTGATCGAGTCCAAGAGCTGCAGGGGAATCCAAGGCCCCAGGCAATGCCTGCACTCCAGTGATTTGGGGGCGATGGGAGAAGCTGCGATGGCGCCATCTGTTGTCCGGGCCCGTGAGTTCTGGGAAATCCCTTGTCCCAAGAAATATGAACCTCACTGAATTTGGGGTTGAAGGGAAGACCTGCCAGGCTGTCCTTTGCTGGCCGAGCTAGCGAGCTGCCGGTGAATCCTGGACCCCAGTCAACTCAAAAGCACCGGGCTATTGGGGGGAAATGGAGGAGCAGCGACGTCGCCCCTTGCTGGCCGACATCTCGTGCTGCAGGGGCTTCCCTGACCCCAACCACTCCCCAAGCACCAGTAGCTTGGTGAGAAAGGGAGGAGCTTTTTGTGCATCCCCTGCTGGCCGACCTCGCGAGCTTCAGGAAAATCTCTGACCTCAGCCGATCCTCAAGCTCCGGTTGATTTGCAGTGTTAGGGAGA
This sequence comes from Tachyglossus aculeatus, assembly GCF_015852505.1. Lineage (NCBI taxonomy): Eukaryota > Metazoa > Chordata > Mammalia > Monotremata > Tachyglossidae > Tachyglossus > Tachyglossus aculeatus. The sequence goes on from NC_052081.1 coordinate 22,865,749, forward strand.
AGCTGAGAGGGCGCCCTCTGCTGACCGAGTCAAAGAGTTGCAGGGGAATACCCTGTCCCAGCCAATCCCCACACTACAACAATCTGCTGTCGAAGGGAGTAACAGAGTTGGCGCCATCTGCTGGTCGGATCAGCGAGCTGCAGAGAAATCCCTTGCCCCAAACAATCAGCGCCCCGTATGAATGTGGGGTGGACCGGGAGGTGACTCAAGGGCGCCGTTTGTTGACTGACCCCAGTAGCTGTAGGTCGGTCCCCGGCCCCAGCAGATCCCTACGCTTCACTCAGATAAGGAGACGGTGGAAACGGTATGACCTGCGAGGGGCGTCCTCTGCTGACTGAGCTCGCGAGCTGCAGGCGAATCCCCGACCCCAACCACTTCCCAAATACCAGTTGAATGGGTGGACAGGGAGGAGCCGCGAGGCCGCCAGTCCTGGCCGATCTCGCGAGCTTCAGGAGAAAACCCGACCTCAGAGAATTCCCAAGCACCAGATGATTTGGAGGGCAGGAGTAGCTGAGGGGTCGTCTTCAGATGATTGCGTCCGAGAGCTGCAGGGGAATTCAAGGCCCCAGCCAATTCCTGCACTCCAGTGATTTGGGGGCGCCGGGAGAAACTTCGAGGGCGCCAATTGCTGTCCGGCCCGTGAGCTGCAGGAAAATCACTTGCCCCAAGAAATATGCGCCCCACTGAATTTGGGGGTGAAGGGTAGACCTGCCAGAGAGACCTCTGCTGGTCGAGTTAGTGAGCTGCCGGTGAATCCCGGACCCCAGCCAACCCAAAAGCACCGAGCCACTTGGGGGAAATGGAGGAGTAGCGAGGGCGCCCCCTGCTGGCCGACCTCTCGTGCTGAAGGGGCTTCCCCGCCCTCAGCCACTCCCCAAGCACCAGAAGCAAGGGGTGAAAGGGAGGACTTTTTGTGCTTCCCCTGCTGGCCGACCTCGCGAACTTCAGGAAAATCTATGACCTCAGCCGATCCCCAAGCACCGGTTGATTTGGAGGGTTCGGGAAAAATGAGAGGGCGCCCTCTGCTGACCGAGTCTAGCAGTTGCAGGGGAATACCCTGTCCCAGTCAATCCCCGCACAACACCAATTAGCGGGCGAAGGTAGGAACAGAGAGGGTGCCATCTGCTCGCGGGGTCCGCGAGCTGCAGAGAAATCCCTTGCCCCAAAGAATCCTCGCTCCGTCTGAATGGGGGGCTGGTCCGGGAGGTGATACAAGGGCGCCATTTTTTGACTGAACCCAGGAGCTGCAGGAGAATCCCGGACCCCAGGAAATCCCCAAGTACCAGTTGATGGGGGGAAGGAAGGAGCTGCAAGGCGCCCTCTCCTGGCCCAGAAAGAGCACTGCAAGTCGGGCCAAGTCCCCAGCCTATCCACGCCCTGCACTGAATGGCGTGTGGGCCGTGAAGAGCTGCGACGGTGCCCTTTGCTGGCCGAGCCCAGGAGAAGCAGGAATGTCCCCGGGTACAGCCGTTCCCCAGGCTTGGGTCATTTAAGGAGAGGGGGGAAATCAGGAAGAGCTGCGAGGGCGTCCACTGCCGGCCGAGATCGCGAGCTGCAGGAGAATCCCTGACCCCACACACTTCCCGAGAACCAGTTGATTGGGTGGACCGGGATGCGGCGCGAGGGCGCCCGTCCTGGCCGACCTCGCGAGCTTCAGGAGAAAACCAGACCTCAGATAATCCCCAAGCACCAGGAGATTTGGAGGGCGGGAGTAACTGAGAGGTCGTCTTCAGCTGATCGAGTCTGAGAGCTGCAGGGGAATCCAAGGCACCAGCCAATCCCTGCACTCTAATGATTTGGGGGCGACGGGAGACACTGCGAGGGCGCCATCTGCTATCAGGGCCCGTGAGTCCACGGAAATCCCTTGCCCCCCAAAATATGCGCCTCACTGAATCACTCTCCACTGGTTCCTTACCCCCTGCCTTCAAACGTGCCCATGTCTCTCCAATCCTAAAAAAACCCTCTCTTAACCACACTTCACCTTCAAGTTATCTCCCCATATCCCTCCTACCATTCCTTTCCAAACTCCTTGAACGAGTTGTCTACACGCTCTGCCTAGAATTCCTCAACACCAACTCTCTCCTCGACCCCCTCCAGTCTGGCTTCTGTCCCCTACATTCAATGGAAACTGCCCTCTCAAAGGTCACCAATGACCTCCTGCTTGCCAAGTCCAACGGCTCATACTCTGTCCTAATCCTCCTCGACCTCTCAGCTGCCTTCGAAACTGTGGACCACCCCCTTCTCCTCAACATGCTATCTGACCTTGGCTTCACAGACTCCGTCCTCTCCTGGTTCTCCTCTTATCTCTCCGGTCGTTCTTTCTCAGTCTCTTTTGCAGGCTCCTCCTCCCCCTCCCATCTTCTTACTGTGGGGGTTCCCCAAGGTTCAGTGCTTGGTCCCCTTCTGTTCTCGATCTACACGCACTCCATTGGTGACCTCATTCGCTCCCACGGCTTCAACTATCATCTCTACGCTGATGACACTCAGATCTACATCTCTGCCCCTGCTCTCTCCCCCTCTCTCCAGGCTCGCATCTCCTCCTGCCTTCAGGACATCTCCATCTGGATGTCTGCCCGCCAGCTAAAGCTCAACATGTCGAAGACTGAACTCCTTGTCTTCCTTCCCAAACCTTGCCCTCTCCCTGACTTTTCTATCTCTGTTGACGGCACAGTCATCCTTCCCGTCTCACAAACCCGCAACCTTGATGTCATCCTCGACTCGGCTCTGTCATTCACCCCTCACATCCAAGCCGTCACCAAAACCTGCCGGTCTCAGCTCCGCAACATAGCCAAGATCCGTCCTTTCCTCTCCATCCATACCGCTAACCTGCTCATTCAAACTCTCACCGTATCCCCTCTGGACTACTGCATCAGCCTTCTCTCTGATCTCCCATCCGTGTGTCTCTCCCCACTTCAATCCATACTTCATGCTGCTGCCCGGATTATCTTTGTCCGGAAACGCTCTGGGCATATTACTCCCCTCCTCAAAAATATCCAGTGACCACCAATCAATCTGCTCATCAGGCAGAAACTCCTCACCTTGGGCTTCAAGGCTCTCCATCACCTCGCCCCCTCTTACCTCACCTCCCTTCTCTCCTTCTACAGCCCACCCCGCACCCTCCACTCCTCTGCCGCTAATCCCTTCAGCATACCTCGTTGTCGCCTGTCCCGCCATCGACCCCCGGCCCACGTCATCTCCGGGCCTGGAATGCCCTCCCTCTGCCCATCCGCCAAGCTAACTTTCTTCCTCCCTTCAAAGCCCTACTGAGAGCTCACCTCCTCCAGGAGGCCTTCCCAGACAGAGCCCCTTCCTTCCTCTCCCCCTCGTCCCCTTCTCCATCGCCCCATCTTACCTCCTTCCCTTCCCCACAGCACCTGTATATATGAATATATGTTTGTACATATTTATTACTCTATTTATTTATTTATTTTCCTTGTACATATCTATTCTAGTTATTTTATTTTGTTAGTATGTTTGGTTTTTTTCTCTGTCTCCCCGTTTTAGACTGTGAGCCCACTGTTGTGTAGGGACTGTCTCTATATGTTGTCAACTTGTACTTCCCAAACGCTTTGTACAGTGGTCTGCACAAAGTAAGCGCTCAATAAATACGATTGATGATGATGATGATGACGATGGAGTCCTCTTCTGGCCGAGCTAGCCAGCTGCCGGTGAATCCCGGACCCCAGCCAACCCAAAAGCACAGGGCTATTGTGGGGAAATGGTGGGGCAGCGAGGGCTGTAGGGGCTTCTCCGACTCCAGCTACTCCACAAGCACCAGTAGCGTGGGGAGAAAGGGAGGTCTTTTTGTGCTTCCCCTGCTGGCAGACCTCGCGAACTTCAGGAAAATCTCTGACCTCAGCCGATCCCCAAGCACCGGTTGATTTAGACGGTTCGGGAGAAGCTGAGAGGGGGCCCTCTGTTGACCTAGTCTAACAGTTGCAGGGGAATACCCTGTCCAAGCCAATCCCCGCACTACACCTATTTGCGGGCGAAGGGAGTAACAGAGAGGGCGCCATCTTCTGGCCGGGTCCACGAGCTGGAGAGAAATCCCTTGCCCCAAACAATCCGCGCCCCGTCTGAATGTGGGGTGGTACGGGAGGTGATTCAAGGGCACGGTTTTTTGATTGAGGCCAGGATCTTCAGGAGAATCCCGGACCCCAGGAAATCCCCAAGCACCAGTTGACTGGGGGGGAAAGGGAGGAGCTGCGAGGCGCCCTCTGCTGGCCCACAAAAGCACTGCAAGTCGGGCCACATCCCCAACCTATTCCCGCCCTGCACTCATTGGCGTGTGAGCCGTGAAAAGCAGCGAAGGCGCCCTCTGCTGGCCGAGCCCAGGAGGTGCAGGAATGTTCACGGCAGCAGCCGTTCCCCAAGCTCCGCTCATTTAATGAGAGGGGGGTAATCGGGTAGAGCTGCGAGGTCGTCCTCTGTCGGCCGAGCTCGCGAGCTGCAGGAGAATCCCCGAACCCAACCACGTCCCAAGCACCAGTTGATTGGGTGGACCGGGAGGAGCTGCGAGGACGCCCCTCCTGGCCGACCTCGCAAGCTTCGGGAGAAAACCCGACCTCAGAAAATCCCCAAGGCCCAGGTGATTTGGAGGGTGGTAGTAGCTGAGAGGTCTTCTTCAGCTGATCGAGTCCGAGAGCTGCAGGGGAATGCAAGGCCCCAGGCAATCCCTAAACTCCAATGATTTGGTGACGACGGGAGAAACTACTAGGGCCACATCTGCTGTCCGGGCCCGTGAGTTCAGGGAAATCACTTTCCCCAACAAATATGTGCCCCACTAAATTTGGGGATGAAGGGAAGACCTGCCAGGGAGTTCTCTGCTGGCCGAGTTAGCGAGATGCCGGTTAATCCCGGACCCCAGCCAACCTAAAAGCCCCTGGCTATTGGGGGGAAGTGGAGGAGCAGCGACGGAGCCCCCTGCTGGCCGACCTCTAGTGCTGCAGAGGCTTCCCCGACCCTAACCATACCCCAAGCACCAGTAGCTTGGGGAGAAATGGAGGAGCTTTTCGTGCATCCCCAGCTGGCCGACCTCGAGAGCTTCAGGAAAATCTCTGACTTCAGCCGATCCCCAAGCTCCGGTTGTTTTGGAGGGATCGGGAGAAGCTGAGAGGGCGCCCTCTGCTGACCGCGTATAAGAGTTGCAGGGGACTACCCTGCACCAGCCAATCCCCGCACTGCACCAATTTTCGGGCAAAGGGAGTAACAGAGAGGGCGCCATCTGCTGGCCGGATGCGCGAACTGCAGAGAAATCCCTTGCCCCAAAGAATCTGCGCCCGTTCTGAATGGGGGGTGGTCCGGGTGGTGATTCAAGGGCGCCGTTTGTTGACCGAGCCCAGGAGCTGCAGGACGGTCCCCAGCTCCAGCAGATCCCTACGAGACACTCAGTAAAGAAAATGGTGGAAACTGTATGACCTGCGAGGGCGTCCTCGGCTGGCCGAGCTCGCGAGCTGCAGGAGAATCCCGGACCACAGGAAATCCCCAAGCACCAGTTGATTGACGGAAAAGGGAGGAGCTGTGAGGGCGACCTCTGCTGGCCCACAGAGAGCACTGCATCTGGGCCCACGGCTCCAGACAATCTCCGCACTGCACTGAGTGGCAGGTGACCGTGAAGAGCTGCGAGAGCGCCCTCTGCTGGCCGAGGCTAGGAGCTTCAAGAATGTCCCCGGCTGCAGCCGTTCCCCAGGCTCCGCTCATTTAAGGAGATGGGGATAATCGGGAAGAGCTGAGAGGTCGTCCTCTGCTGGCCGAGCTCACGAGCTGCAGGAGAATCACCAATTCCAACCACTTCCCAAGCATCAGTTGATTGGGTGGACTGGGAGGAGGTTCGAGAGTGCGCGTCCTGGCCGATCTCGCGAGTTTCAGGAGAAAACCCGACTTCAGAGAATCCTCAAGCACCAGGTGATTTGGAGGGCGGGAGAAACTGTTAGGTCGTCTTCAGCTGATCGAGTCCGACAGCCGCAGGGGAATCCAAGACCCCAGCCAATCCCTGCACCGCAGTGATTTGGGGACGACTGGAGAAACTGCGAGGGCGCCATCTGCTGTTCGGGCTCGTGAGTTCAGGGAAATCTCTTGCCCCAACAAATATGTGCCCCACTGAATTTGGGGGTGAAGGGAAGACCTGTCAGGCAGTCCGCTGCTGGCCGAGCTAGCGAGCTCCCGGTGAATCCCGGACCCCAGCCAACCTAAAAGCATCGGGTTATTGGGGGGAAATGGAGAAGCAGCAAGGGCGCCCCCTTATGGCCTACCTCTCGTGCTGCAGGGGCTTCCCCGACCCCAACCACTCCCCAAGCACCAGTAGCTTGGGGAGAAATGGAGGAGCTATTTGTGCTTCCCCTGCTGGCCGACTTCGCGAGCTTCCGGAAAATCTCTGACCTCAGCCGATCCCCAAGCTCCGGTTAATTTGGAGGGTTCGGGGAAGCCCAGAGGGCTCCCTCTGCTGACCGAGTCTAAGAGTTGCAGGACAATACCCTTTCCCAGCCAATCCCCGCACTACACCAATTTGTGGGCGAAGGGAGTAACAGAGGGGGCGCCTTCGGCTGGCCGGCTCCACGAGGTTCATAGAAATCCCTTGTCCCAAACAATCCGCTCCCCATCTGAGTGGGGCGTGATCCGGGAGATGATTCAAGGGCGCCGTTTGTTGACCGAGGCCAGGAGTTGCAGGACGGTCCCCGGCTCCAGCTGGTCCCTACGCTCCACTCAGTTAAGGAGACGGTGGACACGGTATGACCTGGGAGGGCGTCCTCTGCTGGCCGAGCTCGCGAGCTGCAGGAGAATCCCGGAACCCAGTAAATCCCCAAGCAAAAGTTGATTGGCGGGAAAGGGAGGAGATGCGAGGGCACCCTCTGCTGGCCCACACAGAGCACTGAAGGTGGGCCCAGGGCTCCAGACAATCTCCGCACTCCACTTAATGGCAGGTGACCGTGAAGAGCTGCGAGAGCGCCCTCTGCTCGCCGAGGCCAGGAGCTGCAGGAATGTGCCCGGCTGCAGCCATTCCCCAGACTCCGCTCATTTAAGGACTGGAGGGTAATCGGGAAGAGCTGCGAGGGCATCCTCTGCCGGCCGTGTTCGTGAGCTGCAGGAGAATTCCCCACCCCAACCACTTCCCAAGCACCAGTTGATTTAGTGGACCGGGAGGAGCGGCCGGGGCACCCGTCCTGGCCGATCTCACGCGCTTCAGGAGAAAACCCGACCTCAGAGAATCCCCAAGCACCAGGTGATTCGGAGGGCGGGAGTAGCTGAGGGGTCGTCTTCAGCTGATCGAGTCCGAGAGCTGCAGGGGAATCCAAGGCCCCAGCCAATTCTTGCACTCCCGTGATTTGGGAGCGACGGGCGAAACTTCGAGGGCACTATCTGCTGTCCGGGCCCGTGAGCTGCAGGGATATCCCTTGCCCCAAGAAATATGCGACCCAGTGAATTTGGGGGTGAAGGGAAGACCTGCCAGAGATTCGTCAGCTGTTCGAGCTAACCAGCTGCCGGTGCATTTCGGATCCCAGCCAACGCAAAAGCACATGGCTATTGTGGGGAAATGGAGGAGCAGCGAGGGCGCCCCCTGCTGGCCGACCTCTCCTGCTGCAGGTTCTTCCCCGAAACCAGCCACTCTCCAAGCACCAGTTGCATGGGGAGACATGGAGGACCTTTTTGTGCTTCCCCTGCTGGGTGACATCCCGAACTATAGGAAAATCTCTGACATCAGCCTATCCCCAAGCACCGGTTGATTTGGAGGGTTCGGGAGAAGCTGAGAGGGCGCCCTCTGCTGACCGAGTCTAAGAGTTGCACTGGAATACCCTGTCCCAGCCAATTCTCGAACTACTCCAATTTGCGGGCGAAGGGAGTAACAGAGAGGGCGCCATCTACTGGCCGGGTACTCGAGCTGCAGAGAAATCCTTACCCCAAACAATCCGCGCCCCGTGTGAATACGGGGTGGTCCGGGAGGTGATACAAGGGCGCCGTAGTTTAGCAGAGCGCAGGAGTTTCAGGAGAATCCCGGACCCGAGGAAATCCCCAAGCACCAGTTTATGGGGGGGGGGGGGGAGGGAGGAGCTGCAAGACGCCCTCTGTTGGCCCAGAAAGAGCACTGCAAGTCGGACCATTTCCCCAGCCTCTACCCACCCTGCACTGAATGGCGTGTGGGCCGTGAAAATCTGCGACGGCACCGTCTGCTGGCCGAGACCAGGAGCTGCAGGAATGTCGCCGGGTGCAGCCGTTCCTCAGGCTCCGCTCATTTAAGGAGAGGGAGGTAATCGGGAAGAGCTGCGAGGACGTCCTCTGCCGGCCGAGCTCGCGAGATACAGGAGAATCCCCGATCCCATCCACTTCCCAAGCACCAGTTAATAGGGTGGACCGGGAGAAGCTACGAGGACTCCCCTTCTGGCCGACCTCGTAGCTTCAGGAGAAACTCTGACCTCAGAGAATCTCCAAGCAGCTGATTTGGAGGGCGGGAGTAGCTGAGAGGTCGTCTTCAGCTGATCGAGTCCGAGAGCTGCAGGGGAATCCAAGGCGCCAGCCAATCCCTGCACCTCAGTGATTTGGGGGCGACTGGAGAAACTGCGAGGGTGCCATCTGTTGTCCGGGCCCATAAGCTGCAGGGAAATCCCTTGCCCTAAGAAATATGCGCTCCACTGAATTTGGGGATGAAGGGAAGACCTGCCAGCGAATCCTCTGCCAGGCGAGCTAGCCAGCTTCCGGTGAATCCCGGACACCAGCCAACCCAAAAGCACCGGGCTATTGGGAGGAAATGGAGGAGCAGCGAGAGCGTCCCCTGCTGGCCGACCTCTCATGCTACAGGGGCTTCCCCGACCCCAGCCAGTCCTCAAGTACCTGTAGCTTGGGGTGAAAGGGAGGTCTTTTTGTCCTTCCCTTCTGGCCGACCTCCCGAACTTCAGGAAAGTCTCTGACCTCAGACGATCCCCAAGCACTAATTGATTGGGTGGGCCGGGAGGAGCTGCAAGGGCGCCGCTCCTGGACGACCTCGCGAGCTGCCGGAGAAACCCTGACCTCAGAGAAACCCCAAGCAGCTGATTTGGAGGGCGGGAGTAGGTGAGAGGTCGTCTTCAGCTGAATGAGTCCGAGAGCTGCAGGGGAATCCAAGGCCCCAGCCAATCCCTGCACTCCAATGATTTGGGCCCGACGGGAGAAACTGCGACGGCGCCATCTGCTGTCCGGCCCGTGAGTTCAGGGAAATCACTTGTCCCAACAAATATGCGCCTCACTGAATTTGGGGGTGAAGGGAAGACCTGCCAGGGAGTCCTCTGCTGGCCGAGCTAGCGAGCTACCGGTGAATGCCGGACCCTAGCCTACCTAAAAGCACTGGGCTACTGGGAGGTAATGGAGGAACAGCGCCGTCGCCCCCTGCTGGCCGACCTCTTGTTATGCAGGGGCTTCCCCGACCCCAACCACTCCCCAAGCACCAGTAGCTGGTGGAGAAAGGGAGGAGCTTTTTTTGCATCCCCTGCTGGCCGACCTCGCGAGCTTCAGGAAAATCTCTGACCTCAGCCGAACCCCAAGCTCCGGTTGATTTGGAGTGTTCGGGAGAAGCTGAGAGGGCGCCCTTTGCTGACCGAGTCAAAGAATTGCAGGGGAATACCCTGTCCCAGCCAATCCCCGCACTACACCAATTTGCCGACGAAGGATGTAACAGAGAGGGGGCCGTCTGCTGACGGGGTTAGCGAGCTGCAGAGAAATACCTTGCCCCAAACAGTCCGCGCCCCGTATGAATGGGGGGTGGTCTCGGAGGTGATTCAAGGTCGCCGTTTGTTTACCGAGCCCAGGAGATGCAGGACGGTCCCCGGCTCCAGGATATACCTAAGCTCCACTCAGCTAAGGAGACGGTGGAAACGGTATGACCTGCGAGGGTGTCCTCTGCTGGTCGATCTCGCGAGCTGCAGTAGAATACCGGACCCGAGGAAAGCCCCAAGCACCAGTTGATTGGCGGGTAAGGGAGGAGCTGCGAGGGCGCCCTCTGCTGGCCGACACAGAGCACTGCAGGTGGGCCCACGGCTCCAGACAATCTCCGCACTCCACTGAATGGCAGGTGACCGTGAAGAGCTGCGAGACCGCCCTCTGCTGGCCGACGCCAGGAGCTGCAGGAATGTGTCCGGCTGCCCCGTTGCCCAGGCTTCGCTCATTTAAGGAGAGGGGGGGTAATCGGGAAGTGCTGCGAGGGCGACTTCTGCCGGCCGAGCTCGTGAGCTGCAGGAGAATCCCCTACCCCAACCACTTCCCAAGAACCAGTTGAATGGTTGGACCGGGAGGAGCCGCGAGGCCGCCAGTCCTAGCCGATCTCGCGAGCTTCAGGAGAAATCCCGACCTCAGAGAATCCCCAAGCACCAGGTGATTTGGAGGGCGGGAATAGCTGAGGGGTCGTCTTCAGCTGATCGAGTCCGAGCACTGCAGGGGAATCCAAGTCCCCAGCTTATTCCTGCAATCCAGTGATTTGGGGGCGACGGAAGAACAGGCCAGGTCGCCATCTGCAGTCCGGGAACGTGAGCTGCAGGGAAATTCCTTGACCCATGAAATATGCACCCCACTGAATTTGGGGGTGAAGGGAAGACCTGCTAGAGAGTCCTCTGCTGGCCGAGCTAGCCAGCTGCCGGTGAATCCCGGACCCAAGCCAACCCCATACCACCGGGCTCTTGGGGAGAAATGGAGGCGTAGCGAGGGCGCCCCCTGCTGGCCGAAATCTCGTGCTGCAGGGGCTTCCCCGACCCCAGCCAATCCCCAAGCACCAGGAACTTGGGGAGAACGGGAGGTCCTTTGTGTGCTTTCCCTGCTGTCCGACCTCGCGAACTTCAGGAAAATCTCTGACCTCAGCCGATCCCCAAGCACCGGTTAATTTGGAGTGTTCGGGAGAAGCTGAGAGGGCGCCCTCTGCTGACCGAGTCTAAGAGTTGCAGTGGAATACCCTGTACGAGCCAATCACCGCACTACACTAATTTGCGGGTGAAGGGAGCAACAGAGAGGGCGCCATCTGTTGGCCGGGTCCGTGAGCTGCAGAGAAATCCCTTGCCCCAAACAATCCGCGCCCCGTCTGAATGTGGGATGGTCCGGGAGGTGATTCAAGGGCGCCGTTTTTTGACTGAGCCCAGGAGCTTCAGTAGAATCCCAGACCCAAGGAAATCCCCAAGCACCAGTTGTTTGGGGGGGGGGGGGGGGAAGGGAGGAGCTGCGATGCGCCCTCTGCTGGCCCACAAAGAGCACTAAAATTCGTGCCACGTCCCGATCTTATCCCCGCCCTGCACTGAAGGGCGTTTGGGCCGTGAAGAGCTGCGACGGAGCCCTCTGCTGGCCGAACCCAGGAGCTGCAGGAATGTCCCCGGCTACAGCCGTTCCCCAGGTTCCGCTCATTTAATTAGAGGGGGGTAATGGGGAAGAGCTGCGAAGGCATCCTCTGTCGGCAGAGCTCGCGAGCTGCAGGAGAATCCCCGAACCTCATAGAATCCCCAAGCAGGTGATTCGGAGGGTGGGAGTAGCTGAGAGGTCGTCTTCAGCTGATCGAGTCCAAGAGCTGCAGGGGAATCCAAGGCCTGAGCCAATCCCTGCACTCCGATGATTTGAGAGCGACGGGAGAAACTGCGAGGGCGCCATCTGCTGTCCGGGCCTGTGAGTTCAGGGAAATCCCTTGCACCAACAAATATGTTCCCCACTGAATTTGGGGGTGAAGGGAAGACCTACCATGGAGTCCTCTGTTGGCCGAGCTAGCGAGCTGCCTGTGAATCCCGGACCCCAGCCAACCCAAAAGCACCGGGCTACTGGGGGGAAATGGAAGAGCAGCGAGGGCGCCCCCTGCTGGCCGACCTCTCGTGCTGCAGGGGCTTCCCCGATCCCAACCACTCCCCATGCACCAGTAGCTTTGGGAGAAAGGGAGGAGCTCTTTGTGCGTCCCCTGCTGGCCTACCTCGGGAGCTTCAGGAAAATCTCTGATCTCAGCCGAACCCAAACACCGGTTGACAAGGAGGGTTCGGGAGAAGCTGAGAGGGCACCCTCTGCTGACCGAGTCTAAGAGTTGCAGGAGAATGCCCTGTCCCAGCCAATCCCCACACTACACCAATTTGCGGGCGGAGGGAGTAACAGAGAGGGCGCCATCTGCTAACCGAGTCCGCGAGCTTCAGAGAAATCCCTTGCCCCAAACAATCCGCGCTCCCCTCTGAATGGGGTGTGGTCCGGTAGCTGATACAAGGGCGCCGTATTTTGACCGAGCCCAGGAGCATCAGGAAAATCCCGGACCCCAGGAAATCCCCTAGCACCAGTTGATTGGGGTGGGGGAAAGGGAGGAGATGCGAGACGCCCTCTCCTGGCCCACAAAGAGTGCTGCAAGTCGGGCTACGTCCCCAGCCTATTCCCGCCCTGCACTGAATGGCGAGTGGGCCGTGAAGAGCTGCGACGGCGCCCTCTGCTGGCCGAGCCCAGGCGATAGGGGAACGTCCCCGGCCGCATCCGTTAACCATCCTCCGCTTATTGAATGAGAGGGGGGTAATCGGGAAGAGCTGCGAGGGCGTCCTCTGTCGGCCGAGCTCGCGAGCTGCAGGAGAATCCCCGAACCCAACCACGTCCCAAGCACCAGTTGATTGGGTGGACCTGGAGGAGCGGCGAGGGCGCCCCTCCTGGCCGACCTCGCGAGCTTCGGGAGAAAACCCGACCTCAGAAAATCCCCAAGGCCCAGGTGATTTGCAGGGCGGGTGTACCTGAGTGGTCGTCTTCAGCTGATCGAGTCCGAGAGCTGCAGGGGAAGGCAAGACCCCAGGCAATCCCTAAACTCCAATGATTTGGTGACGACGGGAGAAACTACGAGGGCGCCATCTGCTGTCCGGGCCCGTGAGTGCAGGGGAATACCCTGCACCAGCCCATCCCCGCACTACACCGCGAGACAGGGGGACCAGGGCCGGGAGGTAGAGGGTATCCAGGGTCGGGAACGACAGAGTCACCAGGGCCTGGAGGTAGAGGGAGAACAGGGCCGAGAGCCAGGGGTCGACCAGGGCCGGGAGGTAGAGGGGGACCAGTGCGGGCAGGCAGAGGGGGACAAGTTCGGGGAGGCGGAAGTGGACCAGGGCCAAGATGTAGAGGGGTTCCTCATTCCGGAGACAGGGGGGCCAGGGCCTGGATGTATAGGGGACCCAGGGCTGGGATGGAGAGAAGGGTCAGAGCCAGGAGGCAGAAGGTGACGAGGGCTGGCAGGGACAGGGGGCCGACCATGGCCCGGAGGCAGAGAGTGACCAGGGCCCAGAGGTACCAGGCAACGAGGGCTGGGAAGCACCGGGGCACCATGCCGGTAGGCAGAGAGGGACCAGGTCCGGGCGGGAGATTTGGACCGAGGCAGGGAGGTAGAGGTGAACGAGGGGCAGAGGGAGAAGGGGACCAGGGCCGGAAGGTTGTGGGGGACAAGAGTCAGAGAGTAAAGTGGGACCAGGGCTGAAAGGCAGACATGGACAAGGGCCAGGAGGTAGAGGGGAACGAGGGCCGAGAAGCGGGGTGGGGGAGCAGGCAGGGTGTCAGAGCAGGACCAGGGCCAGGAGGTAGAGGGGTACCAGGATCGGGAGACAGAGGGGGACCGGGGACGAGAAGCGGGGGGGACCAGGGCAGAGAGGCAGAAGGGTACCTGGGCCGGAAGACAGTGGTACCAGGCCCGGGAAGTAGAGAGGTACCTGGGCCATGAGACAGGGGGACCAGGGTCGGGAGGTTTAAAGGGAGCAGGGCCGGGAGGCAGAGGGTGACCAGGGTCAGGAGGTAGAGGGTGACCAGGGCCTGGAGGCAGAGGGCGACGAGGGCCAGGAGGCAGAGGGGTACCTGGCCCGGGAGATGGGAGAACCTAGGCCGGGAGGTAGAGTGGACACAGGGCCAGGACGGAGACAGGGGCCAGGGCCTGGAGATAGAGGGAGACCATGCCTGGCAGGACAGGGGGACCAGGGCCGGGAGGTAAAGGGGTACCTGGGCCGGGAGACAGGGGGACCTGGGCCAGGAGTCAGAGAGGGACCAGGGTCGGGAGGTAGAATGGGAGTAGGGTCGGGAGGCAGAGAGGGTTCAGGGCCGGGAGGCAGAGTGGTACCTGGGCTGGGAGACAGGGGGATCAGGGCTGGGATGTGGAGGAGCAACTGAGCAGAGGGTTGGGGGACCAGGGCCGGGAGGCAGAGGGTAACCAGGGCCAGGAACCAGAGGCGTACCTGGGCCGGGAGGTAGAGTGGGACCAGGGCAGAGAAGTTGGGGGGACCAGGGCCAGTAACTAGAGGGGGACCTGGACCAGGAGACAGGAGGACCAGGGCTGAGAAGCAGAGGGGGACCATGGCCGAGAGGCAGGGGGTGACCAGGTCATAGATGCACTATGGCTGACCTGGTCCGGGAGGCAAAGGGGTACCTGGGCTGGGAAGCAAAGGGGGACCAGGACGGAGATGTGGGGGGCGACAAGGGCATGGAGGCAGAAGGGGGCCAGGGCCGGGAGGCAGAGGGGGACCAGGGCTGGGAGGCCGAAGGGAACCAGTGCCTGAAGGCAGAGAGGGACCAAGGCTAGGAGGCAGAGGGGTACCTAGGCCGGGAGACAGGGGGACCAGAGCGGTAGGAAGAGGGGTCCAGTGCTAGGAGGCAGAGGGGTACCTAGCCTGGAAGACAGGGGGACCAGGGCGGGGAGGTAGAAGCGGTCCAGGGTGGGGAGGCAGAAGGTGACCAGGGTCAGGAGGTAGAGGGGAACCTGGGCCGGAAGACAGGGGAACAAGGGCCGAGACTCAGAGGGGGATCAGGGCAGGGAGAGAGGGGAAACAGGGCCGAGAAGCAGAGGGCGACCAGGGCCGGGGGGCAGATGGGGACCAGGGCGGATAGGCAGAGGGGAACCAGGGCCAGGAGGCAGAGGGGTACCTATGCCGGGAGACAGGGGGACCATGTCCAGGAGCTAGAAGGTACAGAGGGTCAGGACACAGACTAACCCAAGGGCCTGTAGGTTGCAGGATACCAAGGCTAGGAGGCCATGGGGGACCAGGGCCGGCAAGCACAGAGGGACCAGGGCCAGGAAGCAGAAGGTTACCTGGGTCGGAGGCAGAGGGGGAGCAGGGCTGGGAGGCCGAAGGGAACCAGGGCCTGAAGGCAGAGGGGGACCAGGGTCGAGAAGCGGGGGGGACAATGGCAGGGAGGCAGAGGGAGACCAGGGCCAGGAGGCCGGGGAAGACCAGGGCCGGGAGGCAGATGGGGACCAGGGCAGGTAGGCAGAAGGGGACCAGGTCCAAGAGGCAGAGGGGTACCTGGGCCGGGAGACGGGGGACCAGGGCCGGGAGACAGAGGGCGACCAGGGCCAGGAGGTGGAGAGGTACCTGGGCCGGGAGGCAGAGGGACCAGGGCATGGACCTCTGCCTCCTGGCCCTGGTCACCCTCTACCCCCAGGCCCTGGTCCCCCTCTACCTCCCAACACTGGTTCCTTTGAGCCTCCCAGCCCTGCCCCCCATCCGTCTCCTCGCCCAGGTGCCCTTCTGCCTCCCGTCTCTGGTCCCCTGCCTAACGGACCTGATCCCCCTCTGCCGCCCGGACCTTGTTCCCCATGCTTCTCGGCCCTGGTCCCACTTAGCGTCCCGGCCCAGGTACCCCTCTGCCTCCTGGCTCTAGTTCTTCTCTGCCTTGCGGCCCTGGTCCACCGTCTACCGGCCCGGGTACTCCTCTGCCTCCCGACCCAGGTCACCCCCAGCCTCCCTGCCCAGGTCACCCCCAGCCTCCCGATCCTGGTCCCCCTCTGCCTCCCTGCCCTGGTTCCCCTGTGCCTCACAGCCCTAGTTCCCCTTTAGTTCCAAGAAGTGGGGGGACAAGGGCAGGGAGGCAGAGGAACCGATCAGCCCGCAGGGCCTGGTCCCCGTTTCCCAGCCCTGGTCCCCCTCTGCCTTCCGACCCTGGCTCCCTGTCTCCCGGCCCAAGTACCCCTCTGCCTCCTGGCCCTGGTCCCCCTCTGCTTCCAGGACCTGGTCACCCTCTGGCTCACTGCCCTTGTCCCCCACCGCTTCTCGACCCTGGTCCCCATTTTCCGTACGGCCCAGATACCCCTCTGCCTCTTGGCCCTGGTCCCCCTCATCCTCCCAGCCCTGATCCGCCATCTCTCGGCCCAGGTACCCCGCTGCCTCTTGGCCCTGGTCCCCCACTGCCTCCCTGCCCTGGTCTCCCTCCGCCTCCCGGCCTTGGGTCCCCTCAAACCTCCGGCCATGGTCCCTCTGCGTACTGGCCCTAGTCCCCTCTTCCTTCCTGCCTTGGTCGTCCCCTGACTTACGCCCCGATCCCCCTCTGACTTTCGGCCCTAGTTCCCCTTTTCTTCTGAGAAGCGGGGGGTACAAGGGCAGGGAGACAGGGGTACCACTCTGACTGTCTGCTTGATCCCCATTTCCCGGCCCTGGTCACCCTCTGCCTCTCGGCCCTGGTCCCTCTCTGCCTTCCCAGCCCCCGTCCTCCTCTGCCTTCCCGCCCTGGTCCCCCTCTGCTTACCGACGCTGATCAGCCTCTGCCTCCCTAACCTGGTCGCCCCCGGCCTCTCGGCCCTGGCTCCCCTTTGCTTCTCAGCCGTACTCCCCATCTCCCGGCACAGGTACCCCTCTGACTCCCAGCCCTGGTCCCCCTGCCTCACGGCCAGGGACCCTTCTGCCTCCTGGCCCTGGTCCCCGTGTCTCCCGGCCAGGGACCCTCCTGCCTCCTGGCCCCGGTCCCCTTGTCTACCGGCCTTGGTCCCTCTCGGCCTCCAAGCCCTGGTCCCCCTCTGCCTCCC
Organism: Tachyglossus aculeatus; assembly: GCF_015852505.1. Taxonomy (NCBI): domain Eukaryota; kingdom Metazoa; phylum Chordata; class Mammalia; order Monotremata; family Tachyglossidae; genus Tachyglossus; species Tachyglossus aculeatus. Next base: position 22,882,469 of record NC_052081.1, read on the forward strand.
TTCCCCAGTCCCCTTCTGCTTCCCAGCCCTGGACGGCCTCTGCCTCTCTGAGACCTGGTCGCCCCCCACCTCTCAGCCCTGGTTTCCCTCTGCCCAGCCATGGGCCCCGTCTCCTGGCCCAAGAAACCCTCTGCCTCCCAGCCCCAGTCCCCCTGTCTACCGACCCTGGTCGCCCTCTACATCCATGACCTTGTCCCCCATGCCTCTTGGCCCTGGTCCCCCTTGGCCTCCCGGCCCTGATCCCCGTTTCCCAACCCCGGTCCCCCTCTGCCTGCCAACCGTGGTCCCCCGTCGCCTGGCACAGGTATACCTGTGCCTCCTGGTCCTCGTCCCCTTCTGTCTCCAGGCCCTGGTCACCCTCTGCCTCCCTTCCTTTGTCCGCCGCCTTCTCGGCCTTGGTCCCCCTTTGCCTTCCAGCCCAGGTACCTCTCAGCCTCCTGGCACCGGTCCCCCTCTGCCTCCCGGCCATTGTCCACCTGTCTACTGGTCCAGGTTCCCTTCTAAATCCTAACCCTGGTCCCCCTATGACTCCTCGCCCTGGTCCCCCTCTGCATCCCGGCCTTGGTCCCCTTCTGCCTCCCTGCCTTGGTGCCCCTGTGCCTCTCGGCCGTGGTCCCCCTCTGACTTTCGTCCGTAGCTCCCCTTTACTTCCGAGAAGCAGGAGGGGCAAGGGCAGGGAGGCACAAGTACCCCTCTGCCTGCCAGTCCTAATCCCTGTTTCCCTGCCCTGAGCCCCTCTGCCTCCCGGCCCTGGTCCCCCACTCCCTCCTGGCCCAGGTGCCCCTATGTCTTGCGGCCCTGGTCGCTTTGAGCCTCGTGGCCCTGACCTCCCTCTACCTGCAGGCCACAGGGTCTCTCTCTGTCCGGGCCAGGGGTCCCCTCTACCTCCCGGCCCTGGTCCCCCTGTTCTGCCAGCCCTGGTCTCCCTCTACCTTCCCACTCTGGTCCCCCTGTCTGCCTGTCCAGGTACCCCTTTGCCTCCCTGCCCTGGTCCCCCTCAGCTGCCCTGCCATGGTCCCTCTCTGCCTCTGAGCCCTGTTCCCTCTGTGCCTCCCAGCTCTGCTCTCCCTCTACCTCCAAGCCCTTGGGTCTCTCTCCGTCCCGGCCCTGGGTCCCCTCTAATTCCCGGTCCTGGTACCAATATCTCCCAGCCCAAATACCCCTCTGCCTCCTGGTCCTGGTCCCGCTCTGACACCCTGCCCTGGTCCCGCCCCACTTCTCGTCCCTGGTCCCCCTCTGCATCCCGGCCCTTGTCCCCCTCTGCCTTTCAGCCCTGGTCCCACTTTACTTTATGGCCCTGGTCCCCCCGACCCACGACCTTCCAGCCCTGGTCCCCTTCTCCCCCCTGCCCTAGTTCCCCTCTACCTCCCTGCCTTGGTCCCCATCTTTCGCCCGGACTTGTCCCTCTCTGCCTTCTGGCCCAGGTCCCCCCGTGCCTGCCAGGCCACGCCTCCCTCTCCCTCCTGGACCTGGCCTTTCTCTCCATCTCGGCCCTGGGTTCCCTCTACCTTCAGGCCCTGGCCCCCTGTCTCCAGACCCAGGTAACTCTCTACCCCCTAGCCCGCGTATCCTTCTGCCTCCCGGCCCTGGTCTCCTTCTACCTCACGGCCCTGGTCCCCCTATCTCCCGTCCCAGGTACCCATCTGCCGTCCCAGGTACCCCTCTGCTTCCTGGCCCCGGTCCCCATCTGCCTCCTGGCCCAGGTCCGCCTCTGCCTCCATACCCTGGTCCCCCCTGCTTATCGGCCCCGATCCCCCTCTGCCTCCCGACCCAGGAACCTCTCTGCCTCCTGGCCCTGGTCCCCCTCGGCCTCCCCGACCTGTCCCCGTCTGCCTCCCGGCCCTTTTCCCTCTGTGCCTCCCGGCCCTGGTCTCCCTGGACGTCCAGGCTCTGGTCCCTCTCTCCATCCCGGCCCAGGTCCCCTCTACCTCCCGACCCTGGTCCCTCTGTCTCCCGGCCCAGGTTCCACACTGCCTCCATCGCCACTGGCCCTGGTCCCTCTCTGCCAACCTGTCCTGGTCCCCCTCTGCCTCTCGGCTCTGGTCTCCCTGTCTCCCGGCCCAGATCCCCCTATGCCTCATGATCCCGGTCCCCCCTACTTCTTGGCCATGGTCCCGCTCTACCTCCCGGCCCAGTACGCCTCTAGCTCCTGGCCCTGGTCCCCCATCTCTCGGCCCAGTTACCACTCTGCCTCCCGGCCCTGGTCCCCCTATCTCCCAGCCCAGGTATCCCTCTGCCCCCCGGCCCTAGTTCTGCCTCTGCCTCTCTGACCTGGTCGCCCCCGCCTCTCAGCACTGATTCCCCTGTTTCTCAGCCATGGTCCCCCTTTCTCCAGGCCCAGGTACACCTCTGCCTCCTGGTCGTGGTCCCCCTCTCACCCGGCCCAGGTACTCCTCTGCCTCCTGGCTCTGGTCCCCATCTGCCTCTCCACCCTGATCCCCATCTGCATCCCGGGTCTGGTCTCCCTCAACCTCCAGGCCCTGGTCCCTCTCTCCATCACGGCCCTGGGTCACCTCTACCTCCAGGCCCCAGTCCCTGTTTCCCCGGCCTCCAGGCCCTGGTCCCCCTCGGCCTCCCAGCTCTGGTCCCCCTTTGCCTCCCTGCCCTTGTCGCCCTCACGTTTCCGCCCCGTCCCCCTGTGTCTCCTGGCCCAGGTCACCTTCTGCCTCCCGGCCCTGGTTCCCCTCTATCTCCCCACCTTGTTCCCCCTCTACCTTCCAGCCCCAGTCCCCCTATGCCACCCTGCCCCTGCCCCCCACCAGCCCGGGCCTCTCGGTCCTGGTGCCTCTCTGCTTCCCGGCCCAGGTACCCCTATGCCCCTCTACCTCCCTGCCCTTGTTCCTCTGTCTCCTGGCCCAGGTACCCACCTGCCACCTGGCCCTGGTCCCGCTCTGCCACCCGGCCCTTGTCCCTCTGTGCCTCCTGGTCCTGGCATCGTTCTACCTCCAGACCCTTGGGTCTCTCTCCGTCCCAACCCTGGGTCCCCTCTACCTCCCGGCCCTCGTCACTTTGTCTCCCGGACCAGGTACCATTCTGCCTCCTGGTCCTGGTCCCCCTCTCGCCCGGCCCAGGTACCCCTCTGGCTCCTGACCCTGGTCCCCCTCTCTCCCGGCCCATCTACCCCTCTGCCTCCTGGCCCTGGTCCCCTCTTGGAGTGCGGGGATTGGCTGGGGCCTGGGATTCCCCTGCACGTTTTGGCCTCGATCAGCAGGAGACGCTCTCTCAGCTTCTCTCGTCACATCCAAGTCAACTGGTGCTTGGGGTTCGGCTGATTTCGGGGATTCTCCTGATGCTCGAGAGGTCGGCCAGCTGGAGGCGCCCTCGCAGCTCGTCCCGTTCCCCCAATCAACTGATGCTTGGGGATTTGCTGGGGTCGGGGATTTTCCTGCAGCTCCTGGGCTAAGCTAACAGAGGGCGCACCCGAAGCTCCTCCCTGCCCGTCCCATAATCAATGGCGCACGGGGAATGGCTGGGTTCTGGGCCTGTCCTGCAGTGAACTAGGTGGGTCAGTAGGGGGCGACATCGCATCTCCTCCTGTTCCCCCCGAATCAACTGGTGCTTCGGAATTGGCTGGGGTCGAAGATACTCCTGCAGCTCGCGAGCTAGGCCAGCAGAGGACGCCTTCGCAGCTCTTCCCGTTTCTCCCTCTCTCCTTAAATGAGTGGAGTGTGGGAACTGTCTGGAGCCAGGGACCGTCGTGCAGCTCCTGGGCTCGGCCAACAGAGGGCGCACCCGAAGCTCCTCCCTGCCCGTCCCACAATCAATGGAGCGCGGGGAATGGCTGGGGCCGGGGCCTGTCCTGCAGGGCTCCGGTTGGGCCAGCAGAGGGAGCCCTCGCAGCTCCTCCCGTTCTCCTCAATCAATGCTTTGGGATTGGCTGGGGTCGGGAATTCTCCTGCAGCTCGCGATCTCGGCAGGCAGAAGACTCCCTCGCAGCTCTTCCGGTCCCCCCCCTCCTTAACTGAGTGGAGTATCGGGATGGTCTGCAGCCGCGGACCCTCCTGCAGCTCCTGCACTCGGCCAACAGAGGGCTCCCTGGTAGCTCCTCACGGCACACCCCCAAATCAGTGAAGGGCGGGTATTGGCCAAGGTTGGGGCCTGTCCCGCAGGGCTCTGAGTAGGCCAGCATAGGGCGCCCTCGCAGCTCCTTCCGTTGCCCACAAGCACCTGGTGCTTGGGGATTGGCGGGGATCGGAGATGCTCCTTCAGCTCACGAGATCGGCCAGCAGAGAATGCCCTAGCAACTCTTTCCGTTTCCCCCAACTCTCCATAAATGAGTGGAGGGTGGGGATCGGCTGGAGCCAGGTAACGTCCTGCAGCTCCTGGGCAGCCCTCGCTGCTCCTCACGGTCCACACGCCATTCACTGGAGGGCGGGGATTGACTGGGTCCCGGGCACGTCCTGCAGTACCCTGGATGGGTCAACAGAGGGTGCCATTCCAACTCCTCCCGTTCCTCCCAATCAAATTTGCTTGGGGATTGGCTGGGGTCTTGTATTCCCCTGCAGCTTGCGAGCTCGGCTAGCAGAGGATGCCCTCGTAGCTCCTCACGGCCCACCCCGAATTCAGTGAAGCGCGGGAATTGACCAAGGCCGGGGTGTGTCCCGCAGGGCTCTGAGTGGGCCAGCATAGGTCGCCCTCACAGCTCCTTCCGTTGCCCTCAAGCACCAGGTGCTTGGGGATTGGCTGGGATCTGGGATACTCCTGCATTCGCGAGAGCGGCCAGCAGAGGACACCCTAGCAGTTCTTTCCATTTCCCCCCTCTCCATAAATGAGTGGAGGGTGGGGATCGGCTGGAGACGCGGAACGTACTGCAGCTCCTGGACAGCCCTCGCAGCTCCTCACGGCCCACACGCCATTCAGTGGAAGGCGGGGATTGGATGGGGCCGGGGCCCGTCCTGCCCTGTCCTGGATGGGTCAACAGAGGGCACCGTCTCTACTCCTCCCGTTCCTCCCAATCAACATTTGCGTGAGGATTGGCTGGGGTCGGGGATTCTCCTGCAGCTCGCAAGCTCGGACAGCAGAGGACGCCCTCACAGCTCTTCCTGTTTCCTCCCCTCTCCTTTATGATTGGATCGTGGGGATCGCCTGGAGCCGGGGAACGTCCTGTAGCTCCTGGGCTTGGCCAAAAGAGGGCCCCCTCGAAACTCCTCCCGTCCCACCCTTAATTCAGTGGAGCACGGGGTTGGCTGGGTTCTGGGCCTGTCCTGCAGTGAACTAGGTGGGTCAGTAGGGGGCGACATCGCATCTCCTCCTGTTCCCCCCGAATCAACTGGTGCTTCGGAATTGGCTGGGGTCGAAGATATTCCTGCAGCTCGCGAGCTAGGCCAACAGAGGGCACGCCCGCAGCTCTTCCCGTTTCGCGCTCCTCTTTCCATGAGAGACCGTGGGGATTGGCTCGATGCTCGGACCTTCCGGCAGCTCCTGGAATCGGTCAGCAGAGAGCGCACTCGCTGGACCTCTCTCCCCCACATTCAGTGGAGTGCTGGGATTGGCTGTGCCCGTGGCCCGACCTGCAGTGTTCTGTGTGGGCCAGAAGAGGGCGCTGTCGCAGCTCCTCCCGTTCCTCGCAATCAACTGGCCCTTGGGGATTGGCTGGGGTCGAGGATTCTCCTGCAGCTCCTGAGCTCGGCCAGCAGAGGACGCCCTCGCAGATCTTTCCGTGTCCCCCCTCTCCTCACCTGAGTGGAGCATAGGGATCTGCTAGAGCCGGGGGCCATACTGCAGCTCCTGGGCAGATGGCGCCCTCACAATTAATCCCGTCGCCCCCAAATTAGTGTAGTGTGGAGATTGGCTGGGACCGGGTATTGCCCTGCAGCTCTTAGACTTCGTCAGCTGAGGGCGCCCTCTCAGCTTCAACCAACCCTCCGAACAACTGGTGCTTGGGGAACGGCTGAGGTTGGGGATTCTCCTGAAGTTCGCGAGGGCGGACAGGAGGGTGCGCACTAAAAACTCCTCCCGTTTCCCCCAAGCAACTGGTACTTGGGGATTGGCTGGGGTCGGGGATAATCCTGCAGCTCCTGCGGTCGGCTAGTAGGGAGCTCCCTCGCAGCTCCTCCTTTTCCCCCCAATAAACTGGGGTTTTTGGATTGGCTGAGGTCGAGGACTCTCGTGGAGCTCGCGAGCTCGTTCAGCAGAGGACGCCCTCTCAACTCTTCCCGATCACCCACTCTCCTTAAATGAGTGGAGTGTGTGATTCGGCTGGAGCCGGGGACATTCCTGCGGCTCCTGGGCCCGCCAGCAGAGGGCGCCCTCGCTGCTCGTCACGACCCACACGTGGAGAAGCAACGTGGCTCAGTGGAAAGAGCACGGACTTTGGAGTCAGAGGTCATGGGTTCAAATCCCGGCTCTGCCAATTGTCAACTGTGTGACCTTGGGGAAGTCACTTCACTTCTCTGGCCCTCAGTTACCTCATCTGTAAAATGGGGATTAAGACTGTGAGCCCCCCGTGGGACAACCTGATCACCTTGTAACCTCCCCAGCGCTTAGAACGGCGCCCTGGCCGGACTTCCCTTCCCCCTCATTCAGTGGGGCGCTGACTGGTGGCTGCAAGGGAGTTCCCTGCAGCTCATGGGCCCGGACAGTAGATGGCGCCCTCGCAGTTTCTCTGGTCGCCCCAAATCACTGGAGTGCGGGGATTGGCTGGAGCCTGGGATTCCCCTGCACGATTTGGCCTAGATCAGCAGGAGTCGCCCTCTCAGCTTCTCTCGTCACCTCCAAGTCAACTGGTTCTTGGGGTTCGGCTGATTTCGGGGATTCTCCTGAAGCTCGAGAGGTTGGCCAGCGGGAGGCACCCTAGCAGCTCCTCCCGTTCCCCCAATCAACTGATGCTTGGGGATTTGCTGGGGTCGGGGATTTTCCTGCAGCTCGCGAACTCGGCCAGCAGAGGACGCCCTCGCAGCTCTTCACGTTTTTCCCCCTCTCCTTAAATGAGTGGAGCGTGGGGATTGTCTCGAGCCAGGGACCGTCGTGCAGCTCCTGGGCTCGGCCAACAGAGGGCGCAATCGAAGCTCCTCCCGGCTCGTCCCCCATTCAATGGAGCGTGGGGATTGGCTGGGGCCGGGGCCTGTCCTGCAGGGCTCCGGTTGGGCCAGCAGAGGGCGCCCGTGCAGCTCCTCCCGTTCCCCTCAATTAACTGGTGCTTGGGGATTGGCTGGGGTCGGGAATTCTCCTACAGCTCGCGATCTCGGCAGGCAGAAGTCTCGCTCGCAGCTCTTCCCGTCCCCCCACCCTCCTTAACAGAGTGGAGTATCGGGATCGTCTGCAGCTGCGGATCCTCCTGCAGCTCCTGGGCTCGGCCAACAGAGGGCTCCCTCGCAGCTCCTCATGGCCCACCCCCAAATCAGCGAAGCGCGGGAATTGGCCAAGGCCGGGGCCTGTTCCGCAGGGCTCTGAGTGGGCCAGCATAGGGCTCCCTCGCAGCTCCTCCCGTTGCCCACAAGCACCTGGTGCTTGGGGATTGCCGGGGATCGGGGATACTCCTGCAGCTCGCGAGATCGGCCAGCAGAGGACGCCCTAGCAACTCTTTCCGCTTCCCTCCTCTCCATAAATGAGAGGAGGATGGGGATCGGCTGGAGCCGGAGAACGTCCTGCAGCTTCTGGGTAGCCCTAGCAGCTCCTCACGGCCTACACGCCATTCAGTGGTGGGCGGGGATTGACTGGGTCCCGGGCACGTCCTGCAGTACCCTGGATGTGGCAGCAGAAGGTGCCAACCCAACTCCTTCCATTCCTCCCAATCAAATTTGCTTGGGTATTGGCTGGGGTCTTGTATTCTCCTGCAGCTCGCGAGATCGTCCAGCAAAGGAAGCCCTAGCAGCTCTTTCCGTTTCCCCCCTCTCCATAAATGAGTGGAGGGTGGGGATCGGCTGGAGCCGGGGAACGTCCTGCAGCTCCTGGGCAGCCCTCGCAGCTCCTCACGGCCCACACGCCATTCAGTGGAGGGCGGGGATTGGATGGGGCCGGGGCCCGTCCTTCAGTGTCCTGGATGGGTCAGCAGAGGGTGCGATCCCAACTCCTCCCGTTCCTCCCAATCAAATTGGCTTGGGGATTGGCTGGTGTCTCGTATTCCCCTGCAGCTCGCGAGCTCGGCTAGCACAGGACAGCCTCGCAGCTCCTCACGGCCCACCCACAATTCAGTGAAGCGCGGGGATTGTCCAAGGCCGGGGCCTGACCCGCAGGGCTCTGAGTGGGCCAGCATACAGCACCCTCACAAGTCCTTCCTTTACCCCCAAGCACCAGGTGCTTGGGGATTGGCGGGGATCGGGGATAGTCTTGCAGCTCGCGAGATCGGACAGCAAAGGACGCCCTAGCAGCTCTTTCCGTTTCCCCCCACTCTCCATAAATGAGTGGAGGGTGGGGATCTGCTGGAGCCGCAGAACGTCCTGCAGCTCCTGGGCAGCCCTCACAGCTCCTCACGGCCCACACGCCATTCAGTGGAGGGCGGGGATTGGATGGGGCCGGGGCCCGTCCTGCCCTGTCCTGGATGGGTCAGCAGAGGGCGCCGTCTCTACTCCTCCCGTTCCTCCCAATTAACTTTTGCGTGAGGATTGGCTGGGGTCGCTGATTCTCCTGCAACTCGCGAGCTCGGACAGCACAGGACGCCCTCACAGCTCTTCCTGTTTCCTCCCCTCTCCTTTATGGGGATCGTGGGGATCGCCTGGAGCCGGGGAACGTCCTGTAGCTCCTGGGCTTGGCCAAGAGAGGGCCCTCTCGAAGCTCCTCCCGGCCCACCTCCAATTCAGTGGAGCACGGGGTTGGCTGGGTTCTGGGCCTGTCCTGCAGTGAACTAGGTGGGTCAGTAGGGGGCGCCATCGCATCTCCTCCCGTTCCCCCCGAATCAACTGGTGCTTCGGGATTGGCTGGGGTCGGGGATTCTCCTGCAGCTCGCGAGCTAGGCCATCAGAGAACGCGCTCGCAGCTCTTCCCGTTTCGCGCTCCTCTTTACATGAGAGCAGCGTGGGGATTTGGTTCGATGCACGGACTCTCCGGCAGCTCCTGGGATCGGTCAGCAGAGAGCGCACTCGCTGGACCTCTCTGCCCCACATTCAGTGGAGTGCGGGGATTGGCTGTATCCGTGGCCCGACCTGCAGTGCTCTGTGTGGACCAGTAGAGGGCGCCCTCGCAGCTCCTACCCTCCCCCGCCATCAACTGGTGCTTGGGGATTGGCTGGGGTCGGGGATTCTCCTGCAGCTCGCGAGCTCGGCCAGCAGAGGACGCCCTCGCAGCTCTTACCATTTCCCCCCTCTCTCCAACTGAGTGGAGGGTAGGGATCTGCTGGAGCCAGGGACCATTCTGCATCTCCTCTGTTCGGACAACTGAGAGAGCCCTCGCGTCACCTCCCGGCCCATACCCCATTTCGTGGGGCACGGAGAAGTTGGGGCAAGTGATTTATCTGCAGCTCGCGGGGCCGGCCAGCAGATGGCGCACTCGTAGTTAATCTCGTCGCCCCCAAATTAGTGTAGTGCGGGGATTGGCTAGGACCGGGTATGCCCCTGCAGGTCTTAGACTCGGTCAGCAGAGGTCGCCCTCTCTGGTTCCCCCGAACCCTCCAAATCAACCAGTGCTTGTGGAGCAGCTGAAGATGGGGATTCCAATGACGTTAACGAGTTCAGCCAGCAGGGGGGCGCACTAAAAGCTCCTCCCGTTTCCCGAAAGCGTTGGGAAATGTTGGATCCACGGAAATTTCTGCATCTTCTGGGCTCGGCCAGCAGAGGGCGCCCTCGCAGCTCATCACGGCCCACACGCCATTCAGTGGAGTGCGGGGATTGGCTGTGGCCGTGGCCCTACCTGCAGTGCTCTGTGTGGGCCAGCAGAGGGCGCCCTCGCAGCTCCTCCCGTTCTCCCGAATCAACTGGGTTTTGTGAATTGGCTGGGGTCTGGGATGCTCCTGAAGCTTGCGAGCTCGTTCAGCATTGGACGCCCTCGCAACTGTTCCCGTCCTCCCCCCCACCCCTCCTTAAATGAGTGGAGAGTAGGGATCTGCTGGACCCGGGGAACTTCCGGCAGCTCCTGGGCTCGGACAACAGAGGACGCCCGCGCATCACGTCACGGCCCACTCCCAATTCAGTGGGGCGCTGATTGTTTGGGGCAAGGGATTTCTCTGCAGCTCGCGGGCCCGGCCAGCAGATGGCACCCTCGCAGTTAATCCCGTCGCCACCGTATTAGTGTAGTGCGAGGATTGGCTGGGACCGGATATTCCGCTGCAGCTCGTAGAATCCATCAGCAGAGGACGGTCTCTCAGCTTCTCACGTCCCCTCCAAATCAACTGGTCCTTGGGGAGTGGCTGGGGTCGGGGATATTCCTGCAGCTCGCAGGCCCTGACAGCAGATGTCGCCCTCGCACCTCCTCCCTGTCCCCCCAATAAACTGGGCCTTGTGGATTAGCTGGGGTCAGAGATTCTCCTGCAGCTATCGAGCTCGGTCAGCAGAGGACGCCCTCGCAACGCTTCCCGTTCCCCCCCCCCCCATTAAATGAGAGGAGCGTGGGGATCGGCTGGAGCCCGGGACATTCCCGCAGCTCCTGGACTCGGACAGCAGTGGGCGCCCTCCCAGCTCCTCATGTGGGCCAGCAGAGGTCGCCCTCGCAGCTGCTTCCGTTCCCCGCAATCAACTGGTGTTTGGGGATTGGCTGGGGTCGGAGATTCTCCTGGAGCTCGTGAGCTCTTGTAGGAGACGACGCCCTCGTAGCTCTTACCTTGTCCCCCGTCTCCTCAACTGAGTGGAGCGTAGGGACCTGCTGAAGCCGGAGACGGTGCTGCAGCTCCTGGGCTCGGCCAATGGAGGGTGCCCTCACATCACCTCCCGGCCCACCCCCCATTAAGTGGGGCGCGGATTGGTTGGGTCAAGGGATTTCTTTTCAACTCGCGGCCCGGCCAGCAGATGGCGCCCACGCAGTTAATACCGTCGCCTCCAAATTAGTGTAGTGCCGGGATTGGCTGGGACCGGGTATTCACCTGCAGCCCTTAGACTCGGTCAGCAGAGGGCGCCCTCTCAGCTTCTACCGACCCCTCCAAAACAACCGGTGCTTGGGGATCGGCTGAGGTCGGGTTTTCTCCTGAAGCTCGCGAGGTCGGCCAGGAAGAGGTGCCCTCGAAGCCCTCCCGTTCCCTCCAATTAACTGAGGCTTGAGGATTTGCTGGGGTCGGGGATTTTCCTGCAGCTCGCGAGCTCGGCCAGCAGAGGATGCCCTCGCTGCTCTTACCCCCCACCTCCTCAACTGAGTGGAGCGGAGGGATCTGCTGGAGCCGGAGACCGTCCTGCAGCTCCTGGGCTTGGCCAAAAGAGGGTGCCCTCACATCACCTCCCGGCCCACCCACCATTTCAGTGGGGCGCGGATTGGTTGGGGCAAGGGATTTCTCTTCAATTCGCGAGCCCGGCCAGCAGATGGCGACCATGCAGTTAATCCCGTCGCCCCCCAGTTAGTGTAGTGCCGGGATTGGCTGGGACGGGCTATTCACCTGCATCCGTTAGACTCGGTGAGCAGAGGGCGCCCTCTCAGCTTCTCCCGACCCCTCCAAACCAACCGGTGCTTGGGGATCGGCTGAGGTCGGGTTTTCTCCTGAAGCTCGCGAGGTCAGCCAGGAGGAGGCGCCCTCGAAGCCCTCCCGTTCCCTCCAATTAACTGAGGCTTGGGGATTTGCTGGGGTCGGGGATTTTCCTGCAGCTCGCGACCTCGGCCAGCAGAGGACGCCCTCGCAGCTCTTACCCTTCCTCCCCCTCTCCTTAAATGAGTGGATCGTGGGGATCGGCTGGAGGCGGGGACATTCCTGCAGCTCCTGGGCTCGGCCAACAGAGGGAGCCCTCGCAGGGCCTAACGGCGAAAACGCCATTCAGTGGAGTGCAGGGATTGGCTGGGGCCGTGGCCCGACAGCAGTGCTCTCTGTGGGCCAGCAGAGGGCGCCCTCGGACTTCCTCCCATTCCCCTCAATCAAATGATGCTTAGGGATTGGCTGGTGTCGGGGATTCTCCTGCAGCTCGCGAGCTCGGCCAGCAGAGGACACCCTCGCTTCTCTCACCGTTTCCCCCCCTCTCAACTGAACGGAGCGGAGGGATCTGCTGGAGCCGGGGACCGTCCTGCAGCTCCTGGGATCGGCCAACAGACGGCGCCCTCGCATCACCTTCCGGCCAACGCCCCATCCACTGGGGCGCGGATTAGTTGGAGCCAGGGATTTCTCTGCTGATCGCGCGCCAGGCCAGCTGATGGCGCCCTCGCCGATTTCGCCCCCAAATTAGCGTAGTTCGGGGATTGGAGCGGACCGGGTATTTCCCTGCAGCTCTTAGACTCGGTCAGCAGAGTTCGCCCTCTCAGCTTTTCCCAACCCCTGCAAATCAACCGGTGCTTGAGAATCGGCTGAGTTTGGGGATTCCCCTGAAGTTCGCAAAATCGGCCAGCAGGGGGTGCACTAAAACCCCCTCCTGTCCCACCTAAGCAACTGGTGCTTGGGGATTGTCTTTGGTCGAGGATACTCCTGCAGCTCGAGAGGTCGGCCAGCAGGGTACGCCCTCGTAGGTCTTAAGATTTCCCCCCACTCCTCAACTGAGAGGAGCCTAGGGATCTGCTGGAGCTGGAGACCGTCCTGCAGCTCCTGGGCTCGGCCAACGTAGAGTGCCCGCGCATCACCTCCCGGCCCACCCCTCATTCAGTGGGGCACGGATTGGTTGGGGCAAGGGATTTCTCGGCAGCTCGTGTGCCCGGCCAGCGAATGTCACCCTCGCAGTGAATTCGTAGCCCCCAAATTAGTGTTGTGCGGTGACCGGGTATTTCCCTTCAACTCTTAGACTTGGTCAGCAGAGGGCGCCTTCTCACCTTCTCGCTACCCCTTAAATCAACCGGTGCTTAGGGACGCGTAAGGGTGCAGATTCTTCTGAAGTTCGAGATGTCGGCCAGCTAGGGGCGCACTAAAATCTCCTCCCGTTTCCCACAAGCAACTGGTGCTTGGGGACTGCCTGGGGTCGGGGATACACCTGCAGCTCGTGAGGTCGGCCAGCACTGGGCGCCCTCGCAGCTTCACCCTTTCACCCCAATCAACTCGGGCTTGTGGATTGGCTGGGGTCAGGGATTCTCCGGCAGCTCGCGAGCTCGGCCAGCAGAGGACTCCCTCGCAGCTCTTCCCGTTTCCCCCCTTCTCCTTCAATGAGTGGAGTGGGGATCGGCTGGAGCCCGGGACATTCCTGCAGCTCCTGGGCTCGAACAGCAGAGGGCGCCCTCCCAGCTCCTCACGGCCCACACAACATTCAGTGGAGTGCGGGGATTGGCTGGGGCCGTGGCCCGACCTGCACTGCCCTGTGTGGGCCAGCAGAGGTCGCCCTCGCAGCTGCTCCTGTTCCCCGCAATCAACTGGTGTTTGGGGATTGGCTAGGGTCGGAGATTCTCCTGCAGCTCGTGAGCTCTTCTAGGAGACGACGCCCTTGCAGCTCTTACTTTGTCCCCCGTCTCCTCAACTGAGTGGAGCGTAGGGATCGACTGGAGCCGGGGACCGTCCTGCAGCTCCTGGGCTCGGCCAAAAGAGGGTGCCCTCACATCACCTCCCGGCCCACCCCCCATTCTGTGGGGCACGGATTGGTTGGGGCAAGGGATTTCTCTTCAACTCGCGGGCCCGGCCAGCAGATGGCACCCACGCAGTTAATCCCGTCGCCCCCAAATTTTTGTAGTGCCGGGATTGGCTGGGACCGGGTATTCACCTGTAGCCCTTAGACTCGGTCAGCAGAGGGCGCCCTCTCAGCTTCACCCGACTCCTCGAAGTCAACCGGTGCTTGGGGATCGGCTGAGGTCGGGCTTTCTCCTGAAGCTTGCCAGTTCGGCCAGGAGGAGGCGCCCTCGAAGCCCTCCCGTTCCCTACAATTAACTGAGGCTTGGAGATTTGCTGGGGTCGGGGATTTTCCTGCAGGTCGTGAGCTCGGCCAGCAGTGGACACCCTCGCAGCTCTTCCCGTTTCTCCCCCTCTCCTTAAATGAGTGGATCGTGGGGATCGTCTGGAGGCGGGGACATTCCTGCAGCTCCTGGACTCGGCCAGCAGAGTCCGCCATCGCAGCTCCACACGGCGAACACGCCATTCTGTGGAGTGCGGGGATTGGCTGGGGCCGTGGCCCAACCTGCAGTGCTCTGTGTGGGCCAGCAGATTGCACCCTCGGAGTTCCTCCTATTCCCCTCAATCAAATGATGCTTGGGGATTGGCTGGGGTCGGGGATTCTCCTGCAGCTCGCGAGCTCGGCCAGCAGAGGACACCCTCGCTGCTCTTACCGTTTCCCCCCGTCTCCTCAACTGAGTGGAGCGGAGGGATCTGCTGGAGCCGGGGACCGTCCTGCAGCTCCTGGGATCGGCCAACAGACGGCGCCCTCGCATCACCTCCCGGCCAACGCCCCATGGGGACCTAGGGCCAGAGGGAGAAGGGGACCAGGGCCAGAAAGTAAAGTGGGTCCAGTGCTGAAAGACGGAGGGGGACAAGGGCCGGGAGGCAGAGGGGGACCATGGCTAGGAGGCAGAAGGGTACTGGGAGAGAGACAGGGGGACTAAAACCTGCCGGTCTGAGCTCCGCAACGTTGCCAAGATCCGCCCTTTCCTCTCCATCCATACCGCAACCCTGTTCGTTCAAGCTCTCATCCTATCCCGTCTGGACTACTGCATCAGCCTTCTCTCTCATCTCCCATCCTCTTGTCTCTCCCCACTTCAATCCATACTTCATGCTGCTGCCCGGATTGTCTTTGTCCAGAAACGCTCTGGGCATGTTACTCCCCTCCTCAAAAATCTCCAGTGGCTACCAATCAATGTGCGCATCAGGCAGAAACTCCTCAAACTGGGCTTCAAGGCTCTTCATCACTTCGCCCCCTCCTACCTCACCTCCCTTCTCTCCTTCTACAGCCCACCCCGCACCCTCCGCTCCTCTGCCGCTAATCTCCTCACCGTACCTCGTTCTCGCCTGTCCCGCCATCTACCCCCGGCCCACGTCATCCCCCGGGCCTGGAATGCCCTCCCTCTGCCCATTCGCCAAGCTACCTCTCTTCCTCCCTTCAAGGCCCTACTGAGAGCTCCCCTCCTCTAGGAGGCCTTCCCAGACTGCCCCTTCCTTCCTCTCCCCCCGTCCCCTTCTCCATCCTCCCCATCTTACCTCCTTCCCTTCCCCACAGCACCTGTATATACGTATATATGTTTGTACATATTATTACTCCATTTATTTATTTTACTTGTACATATCTATTCTATTTATTTTATTTTGTTAGTATGTTTGGTTTTGTTCTCTGTCTCCCCTTTTAGACTGTGAGCCCACTGTTGGGTAGGGACTGTCTCTATATGTTGCCAACTTGTACTTCCCAAGCGCTTAGTACAGCGCTCTGCACACATTAAGCGCTCAATAAATACGATTGATTGATTGATTAATTGATTGACTAGGGCCAGAAGGTAGAGGGGACCCAGGGCCGGATTGGAGAGAGACCCAAAAGGCTGGAGGTAGAAAGAGACCAGGGCCATGAGGCACAGAAGGACCAGGACCAGGAGCTTGAAGGGGACCAGGGCAGGGTGACAGAGCAGGACCAGGGCCAGGAGACAGAGGGGTAACCGGGCCCGGATGCAGAGGGATCCAGGGCCGAGAAGCAGGGGGACCAGGGCAGAGAGGCAGAGGGCGAACTAGGGCCAGAGGGAGAAGGGGAACAGGGCTGGGTAGCAAATGGAGACCAGGGTAGGTAGGTAGAAGGGGATCAGATGCAGGAGGCAGATGGGGATCAGGGCCGGGTGGCAGAAAGTAAAGAGTGCTGGGAGGCAGAGGACGATCAGGACAGCGAGGCAGAGGGGAATAAGGGCCACGAGGTCGGGGGTTACAAGGGCCGGGAGGCATAGGGGCACGAGGGCCAGGAGGCAGAGGGGGACCAGGGCTAGGAGGCAGATGGGGATCAGGGCCGGCAGGCAGAGGGGGATGAGTGCGAGGAGACAGAGGGGGACCAGGGCCGGGAGGCAGATTGGGACCAGTACCGGGAGGCGGAGGTGGACCAGGGGCTGGAGGAAGAGGGTAACCAGGGCGGGGAGGCAGGGGGGGACCATGGCCAGGATTTAGAAGGGTACCTTGGCCGGGAGAGAGGGGGACCAGGACCGGCAGGCAAAGTGGGACTAGGGAAGGACGGCCCCGGGGTATCAGGGCCAGGAGGCAGAAGGGTACCTGGGCCGGTAGATGAGGTAACAGGGCCGGAAGTCAGAAGGGTACCTTGGCCGAGAGGCAGAGGGGGACCAGGGTAGGTAGGCAGAGGGGGACCAGGTCCAGAAAGCAGAGGGTTACCTGAGCCGGGAGATGGGAGATCAGGGCCGGGAGGCAGAGGGGGATCAGGGCAGGGAGGCACAGGGGTCCCTGGGCCGGGAGACAGGAGGACTAGGGTCGAGAGTCAGAGGGGGACCAGGGCCGAGAGTCAGAGGGGGACCAGGGCCTAGAATCAGAGGGGGACCAGGGCCGACACGTGGCGGGGGACCAGGGCAGAGCAGCAGAGGGGGACAAGGGCCGGGAGATGGGCAGCATATCTGGGTGGTATATCTGACTTGCGACAGAGAGGGAGAACCGGGCTGAGGCTGAGGCTCAACCGGAGGCTGAGGTGGACCGGGGCAGCTAGGCAGAGGGGGATCAGGGCCAGAAGGCAGAGGGGTACCTGCGCTGGGAGACAGGAGGACGAGGCCCGGGAGACAGATGGGAACCTGGGCCGGGAGACAGGTCTACCTGGGCCAGGAGACAGGCGCATCAGGGCCGAAAGTCAGAGGGGAACCAAGACTGAGACTCAGGTGGGATCCAGGGGAGGGAGGTAGAGGGGGACCAGGCCCAGGAGGCAGAGGGTAACCAGAACAGGGAGGCAGAGAGGGACCAGGGCCGGAAGGCAGAGGGATACTTGGGTTGGGGGACAGGTGGACCAGGGCCGCAGATAGAGGGGAACCAGGGTCGGGATGGAGAGAAACCCAAGGGACTGGAGGTAGAAGGAGACCAGAACCGGGAGGCACAGAGGGACCAGGGCCGGGAGGCAGAGGGGGACCAGAGCAGAGCGGCAGAGGGGGACCAGGGCAAGGAGGCTGAATGGTCCCTGGGCCAGGAGACAAGGCGACCAGGGCATGGAGGTAGAGGGGAGCCACGGCCGGGGAGGAGAGAAACCCAAGGCCTGGAGGTAGAAGACCAGGGTCTGGAGGCACAGAGCGTCCACGACCAAGAGGCAGAGGGGGACCAGGGCACAGCAGCAGAGGGGTAACAGGGCCAGGATGCAATGCAGTACCTGGGCTATGACACAGAGGGAACTGAACAGTGAGGCAGAGGGATACCTTGACCAGGAGAGGGGGGACAAGGGCCGGGAGGTATTGGGGGACCAAGGCTGAGAGTCGGGTTGGACTGGGGCAGGGAGGCATAGGGGGACCAGGGCTGGGAGGTAGAGGGGACCCAGGGCCGGGACAGAGAGAGACCCAAGGGCCTGGAGTTATAAGGAGACCTGGGCAGGGAGGAACAGAGCGACCAGGACCGGGAGGCAGAGGTGGACCAAGGCAATGCGACAGAAGGTGACCATGGCCAGGAGGCAGAGGGTTACTTGGGCTGGGAGGTGGGGGATAAGGGCCGGGAGAAAGTGGGGGACTAAGGCCTGGAGGCAGAGGGGGACCAGGGCCAGGAGGCAGAAGGGTTCCTGGGCCAGGAGACAGGTGGACCGGGGCAGGGAGGCAGAAGGGTACCCCGACCCGGAGACAGAGGAACCAGGGTCGGGAGACAGAGAGGGACCTGGGCAGGGGGAGTAGAGTGGTACCAGGGCCATGGCACAGAGGGACCAGAACAGGGAGGCAAAGGGGTTCTTTGGCCAGGAGACGGGGGACCAATCAATCAATCAATCAATCAATCGTATTTATTGAGCGCTTACTATGTGCAGAGCACTGTACTAAGCGCTTGGGAAGTACAAATTGGCATCACATAGAGACAGTCCCTACCCAACAGTGGGCTCACAGTCTAAAACGGGGAGACAGAGAACAGAACCTGTTCCAGACCAGGTCCTGGAAGTAGTGGGAGACCAGAGCTGAGGGGCGGTGCAGACTGGGGCAGCGAGGCATAGGGGGACCGGGGCCGGGAGGTCTCTCCTATCAAGTGCTACTCCGGCCACCTGGGTACCTGGCCACCTGGTCAGTGCTTCTGACCCCATTCCCTCTCATCTCATGAAATCTCTCGCTTCGTCCCTTCTCCCCTCCTTAACTTCCATCTTCAACCACTCACTCTCCACTGGTTCCTTCCCCTCTGCCTTCAAACATGCCCATGTCTCTCCCATCCTCAAAAAACCCTCTCCTGACCCCACCTCACCTTCTAGTTATCGCCCCATCTCCCTCCTACCATTAATAGTAATACTAATAATGGCATTTGTTAAGCACTTACAATGTGCAAAGCACTGTTCTAAGTGCTGGGGCGATGCAAGGTGATCAGGTTGTCCCGGGGCTCACAGTCTTAATCCCCGTTTTACAGATGAGGGAACTGAGGCTCAAAGAAGTGAAGTGACTTGCCCAAGGTCACACAGCAGACATGTGGTGGAACCGGGATTCGAACCCATGTCCTCTGACTCCAAAGCCCGGGCTCTTTCCACTGAGTCAGGCTGCTTCTCTGTTCTTTCGAAACTCCTTGAACGAGTCGTCTACACGCGCTGCCTAGAATTCCTCAACACCAACTCTCTCCTCGACCCCCTCCAGTCTGGCTTCCGTCCCCTACATTCCACGGAAACTGCCCTCTCAAAGGTCACCAAAGACCTCCTGCTTGCCAAATCCAACGGCTCATACTCTATCCTAATCCTCTTCGACCTCTCAGCTGCCTTCGACACTGTGGACCACCCCTTTCTCCTTAACACGCTATCCAACCTTGGCTTCACTGACTCCTTCCTCTCCTGGTTCCCCCCTTATCTCTCCGGTCCTTCATTCTCAGTCTCTTTTGCAGGCTCCTCCTCCCCCTCCCATCCCCTTACTGTGGGGGTTCCTCAAGGTTCAGTTCTTGGTCCCCTTCTGTTCTCGATCCTCACTCACTCCCTTGGTGACCTCTTTCGCTCCCACGGCTTCAACTATCATCACTACGCTGATGACACCCAAATCCACATCTCTGCCCCTGCTCTCTCCCCCTCCCTCCAGGCTTTTATCTCCTCCTGCCTTCAGGACATCTCCATCTGGATGTCTGCCCGCTACCTAAAACTCAACATGTCCAAGACTGAACTCCTTGTCTTCCCTCCCAAACCCTGCCCTCTCCCTGACTTTCCCATCACTGTTGACGGCTCTACCATCCTTCCCGTCTCACAAGCCCGCAACCTTGGTGTCATCCTTGACTCCGCTCTCTCGTTCACCCCTCACATCCAAGCCGTCACCAAAACCTGCCCGTCTCAGCTCCGCAACATTGCCAAGATCCGCCCTTTCCTTTCCAGCCAAACCGCTTACCTGCTCGTTCAAGCTCTCATCCTATCCCGTCTGGACTACTGTATCAGCCTCCTCTCCGATCTCCCATGCTCCTGTCTCTCCCAACTTCAATCCATACTTCACGCCGCTGCCCGGATTGTCTTTGTCCAGAAACGCTCTG
Organism: Tachyglossus aculeatus; assembly: GCF_015852505.1. NCBI lineage: Eukaryota > Metazoa > Chordata > Mammalia > Monotremata > Tachyglossidae > Tachyglossus > Tachyglossus aculeatus. The sequence continues at coordinate 22,902,003 of NC_052081.1, forward strand.
GGCATGCTACTCCCCTCCTCAAAAATCTCCAGTGGCTACCAATCAACCTACGCATCAGGCAGAAACTCCTCACCCTCGGCTTCAAGGCTCTCCATCACCTCGCCCCCTCCTACCTCACCTCCCTTCTCTCCTTCTACAGCCCAGCCCGCACCTTCCGCTCCTCTGCCGCTAATCTCCTCACCGTACCTCGTTCTCGCCTGTCCCGCCATCGACCCGCGGCCCACGTCATCCCCCGGGCCTGGAATGCTGTCCCCCCTTCTTCGTCTAGTGCTATCTCCCCGCTCCTCCTAGTGCTATTCCCCCCAGCTGTGCCTAGTGCTACTGCCCCTCGCCCCGCCCACGGTTGTCACCCCCCTACCCCACCTACAGCTGTCGCCCCCCCCGCCCCGACTTGGGCTGTCCCCCCACCTCCCAGGCTCTGCCTACTGCTATCCCCCCGCTCCACCTAGTGCTATCCCCCCGCTCCGCCTAGGGCTGTCGCCCCCTGGCTCTGTCTAGTGCTATCCCCTCCTCTCCTCCTAGTGCTATCCCCACGCTCTGCCTAGGGCTATCCCCCCGCTCCACCTAGGTCTGTCACCCACCACCTTGACTAGTGTTGTCGCACCCCCCCACTCCATCTAGTGCTATCCCCCCGCTCCGCCTAGTGCTATCCCCCCATTCTACCTAGTGCTATCTCCCCGCTCCGTCTAGTGCTATCCCCCAACTCTGCCTATTGTTTTCACCCCCCGCCCCGACTACGGTTGTCGCCTCCCAGTTCCACCTAGTGCTATCCCTCTGTGCTCTGCCTAGTGCCATTCCCCCACCTAGTACTGTCCACCATGCTCCTTCTACTGCTATCCCCCCTCTCCGCCTAGTGCTATCCCCCCCGCCCCACCTAGAGCTGTCATCCCCCACCCCGCCTAGGGCTGTCGCCCCCCAATCCCGCCTAGGGCTGTCGCCCCCCCCGCCCCGCGAGGTGCTATCCCCCCCGCCCTGCCTAGTGCTATTCCCCCGCCGTGCCTAGTGCTATCCCCCGGCTCCTCCTAGTGCTATCCCCCGGCTCCTCCTAGTGCTATCCCCCGACTGCTCCTAGTGCTATCCCCCGGCTGCTCCTAGTGCTATCCCCCGGCTGCTCCTAGTGCTATCCCCCTCTGCTCCGCCTAGTGCTATCCCCCTCTGCTCTGCCTAGTGCTGTCCCCCCGGCCTAGTGCTGTCCCTCCCGACTCTGTCTAGTGCTGTCCCCCTCCACTCCTTCTAGTGCTATCCTCCCACTCCGTCGAGTGTTATCCCCCTGCTCTGTCTAGTGCTATCCACCCACTCCACCTAGGGCTGTTGCCCCCTGCCCCAACTAGGGTTGTTGCCACCCAGCACCGTCTATTGCTATCCCACTGCTCCGTCTCATGCTATCCCCCCGCTCCTCCTAGGGCTATCGCCTCCCGCCCCGCCTAGGGCTGTTGCCCCCCACTCTGCCTAGTGCTGTCGTCCCCTGCCCTGCCTAGGGCTGTTGCCCCCCTGCGCCTCCTAGGGCTATCCCTCCCAGTCTGCCTAGTGCTGTCCCCCTGCTCCGCCTAGTGCTGTCCCCCGGCTCCGCCTAGTGCTGTCCCCGCGCTCCGCCTAGTGCTGTCCCCGCGCTCCGCCTAGTGCTGTTCCCGCGCTCCGCCTAGTGCTGTCCCCCCGCTCCGCCTAGTGCTGTCCCCCCGCTCCGCCTAGTACTGTCCCCCCCTCCGCCTAGTGCTGTTCCCCGCTCCACCTAGTGCTGTCACCCCGCTCCACCTAGTGCTGTCCCCCCACTCCGTCTAGTGCTATCTCCCCACTCCGTCTAGTGCTATCCCCCCGCTCCATCAAATGCTACCCCCCGTCTCTGCTTAGGGCTGTTGCCCCCTGCCCTGACTAGGGTTGTTGCCCCCCCCCGCTTCGTCTAGTACTATCCCCCTGCTCTGCCTAGTGCAATCCTCCCCTGCTCTGCCTAGTGCTGTCCCCCTCTCCTAGTGCTGTCCCCCTTGCTCCGTCTAGTGCTATCCCCCTGCTCCGCCTGGTGCTATCCTCCCCTGCTCTGCCTAGTGCTATTCCCCCCGGCCCCACCTAGGGCTGTCGCCCCCCCACCCCCGCCTAGTGCTATCCCCCCGCTCCTCCTAGTGCTATCCCCCCGCTCCTCCTAGTGCTATCCCCCCGCTCCTCCTAGTGCTATCCCCCCGCTCTGCCTAGTGCTATCCCCCTGCTCTGCCTAGTGCTATCCCCCCAGCCTAGTGCTGTCCCCCCCGCTCCGTCTAGTGTATCCCCCGCTCCGTCTAGTGTATCCCCCACTCCGTCTAGTGTTATCCCCCCGCTCCGTCTAGTGTTATACCCCCACTCCGTCTAGTGTTATACCCCCGTTCCACCTAGTACTATACCACCGCTCCGTCTAGTGCTATCCCCCGGCTCCGACTAGTGCTATCCCCCGGCTCCGACTAGTGCTATCCCCCGGCTCCGACTAGTGCTATCCCCCGGCTCCGACTAGTGTTATCCCCCGGCTCCGACTAGTGCTATCCCCCGGCTCCGACTAGTGTTATCCCCCCTCTCCGACTAGTGATATTCCCCCGGTTCCGTCTAGTGCTATCCCCTCGTTCCTCCTAGGACTGTCACCCCCCGCCCCGCCTAGGGCTGTCATCCCCTGCCATGCCTAGTGTTGTCATCCCCTGCCCTGCCTAGGGCTATCCCCCCGCTCCGCCTAGTGCTATTCCCCCGCTCCGCCTAGTGCTATTCCCCCCGCTCCGCCTAGTGCTATTCCCCCAGCTCCGCCTAGTGCTATCCCCCCTCTCCATCAAGTGTTATCCCCCCACTCTACCTAGGACTGTCACCCCCCCGCCCCGACTACGGTTCTCTCCCCCCCGCTCCGCCTAGTGCTATCCCCCCCCGCTCTGCCTAGTGCTATCCCCCCGCCTAGTGCTGTCACCCCTGCTCCATCTAGTGCTATCCCCCCGCTCCGTCTAGTGTATCCCCCACTCCCCCTAGTTCTGTCACCCCCCCGCCTCGACTAGTGTTGTCGCCCCCCCCACATTCCGTCTAGTGCTATCCCCCCGCTCGACCCTAGTGCTGTCCCCTCCTGCTCTGCCTAGTGCTATCCTCCCCGCCTAGTGCTGTCCCCCCCGCTCCGTCTAGAGCTACCCCCCGGCTCCGTCTAGTGCTATCCCCCGCTCCGCCTAGTGCTATCCCCCCACTATGCCTATTGCTGTCACCCCCCGACCCGACTACGGTTGTCGCCCCCAGCTACGCCTAGTGCTATCCCCCCCTGCTCTGCCTAGTGCTATCCCCCCACCTAGTGCTGTCCCCCGTGCTCCTTCTACTGCTATCCCCCCGCTCCATCTAGTGCCATCCCCCCGCTCTGCCTAGTGCTATTCCCCCTGCCCCACCTAGAGCTGTTGTCCCCCACCCCGCCTAGGGCTGTCGCCCCCCCGCCCCGCCTAGTGCTATTGATTGATTGACTGATTGCTATCCCCCCGCCCTGCCGAGTGCTATCCCCCCGCCATTCCTAGTGCTATCCCCCCACTCCTCCTAGTGCTATCCCCCGGCTCCGCCTAGTGCTATCCCCCCCTGCTCTGTCTAGTGCTATCCCCCCAGCCTAGTGCTGTCCCCCCTGTCTCTTTAAGGTCCTATCTCTCCTTCTCTAACTGGTCCTATCACCCCTTCTCTCTCTGGTTCTGACCCCCTTCTCTGTCTGGCTCTGACTCTCGGCTCTCTCCGGACCCGCCTTGGCCCATTCTCTCCGACCTCGGCCCGCTCTCTCTGGACCACCCCCACCCCTGCTCTCTCTGGACCGCCCCACCCTGCTGTCTCTGGACCGGCCCCCCCGCCTTGCTATTTCGGGAAGTATCCTCCCTCCCGTTCTGGCTGGAACTATTCCCTCCCGGCTCCATCTGGAACTGTTCCCCCCCTTTGCTCTGTCTGGACCTATCCTCCCTGCTCCCTCTAGTCCTACTGTGCTTCTCTGTAATGTCCTATCTCTCCTTCTCTATCTGGTCCTATTACCCCTCCTTTATCTGGTTCTGCCACCCTTCTCTGTCTGGCTCTGCAGCCCGGTTCTCTTAGGACCAGTAAGAAAAGGAGATAAGACCTTACAGAGAAGGACAGTAGGACTGTCGGGGCTGGAGAGAGTTGGGGGGGCCGGGTCCCATCACCACTTCCCTGTCTGGATCTGTCCCCCTTCGCTGTCTGGCTGTGATGCCCGGCTCTCTCCGGACCCGTCCCGGCCGGCTCTCTCCGGACCCGCCCCGGCCGGCTCTCTCCGGACCCGCCCCGGCCGGCTCTCTCCGGACCCCGCCCCCTGCTCCCTCCCGACTTGCACCCCCTCTGCTGTCCCTCCGCCTAGTGCTGTCCCCCTCCACTCCACCTAGTGCTGTCCCCCTCCACTCCACCTAGTGCTGTCCCCCTCCGCTCCGTCTAGTGCTGTCCCCCTGTTGGGATGGCACCCGATGATGACACATCCAGGGTACTGCAGGACCTGCCCGGGCCCCAGTCAATCCCCGCCCTCCACTGGATGGCGTGTGGGCCGTGAGGAGCTGCGAGGGCTGCCCAGGAGCTGCAGGACGTTCCCTGACTCCAGCCGATCCCCACCCTCCACTCATTTATGGAGAGTGGGGGAAACGGAAAGAGCTGCTAGGGCATCCTCTGCTGGCCCATCTCGCGAGCTGCAGTAGTATCCACGATCCCCGCCAATCCCCAAGCACCAGGTGCTGGTGGGCAAAGGGAGGAGCTGCGAGGGTGCCCTATGCTGGCCTACTCAGAGCCCTGCGGGACAGGCCCCGTCCTTAGCCAATCCCCGCGCTTCACTGATTTGCGGGTGGGCCGTGAGGAGCTGCGAGGGAGCCCTCTGTTGGCCGAGCCCAGGAGCTGCTGGAGGGTCCTCAGCTGCAGACCATCCCGAGACTCCACTCTGTTAAAGGAGGGGGAGGGAGGAGGGGAAGAGCTGTGAGGGAGTCTTCTGTCTGCCGAGCTCGCGAGCTGCAGGAGAATTCCCGACCCCAGCCAATCCCCAAGCACCAGTTGATTGAGGGGAACGGGAGGAGCTGCGAGGGCGCCCTCTTCTGGCCCAACCGGAGCCCTGCAGGACAAGACCCGGCACCAGCCAATCCCCACGCTCCATTGAATGGGGGACGGGCCGGGAGGAGCTTCGAGTGCGCCCTCGGTTGGCCGAGCCCAGGAGCTGCACAACGGTCCCTGGCTCCAGACAGTCCCCATGCTCCACTCATTTAAGGAGAGGGGGAAAAACGGGAAGAGCTGCGAGGGCGTCCTCTCCTGGCCGAGCTCGTGAGCTGCAGGAAAATCCCCGACCCCAGCAAATCCCCAAGCATCAGTTGATTGGGGGAACGGGAGGAGCTGCGAGGGCGCCTCCGGCTGGCCGACCTCTCGAGCTTCAGGAGGATCTCCGAAATCAGCCGAACCCCAAGCACCAGTTGACTTGGAGGTGCCGCAAGAAGCTGAGAGGGCATCTCCTGCTGATCGAGGCCAAAACGTGCAGGGGAATCCCAGGCCCCAGCCAATCCCTGCACTCCAGTGATTTGGGGGCGACCGGAGAAACTGCGAGGGCGCCATCTACTGCCCGGGCCCGTGAGCTGCAGGGAACTCCCTTGCAGCCACCAATCCGCGCCCCACTGAATGAGGGGGAAGGGAAGACCTGCCACGGCGCCCTCTGCTGGCCGATTTCGGGAGCTACAGGACAATCCCCGACCCCAGCCAAACCACAAGCCCCAGTATATTTGGGGGAAATGGAGGAGCTGCGCGGGCGCCATCTGCTGTTAGGGCCCGCGAGTTGCAGGAGTATCCCCGACCCCAGCCAGTCCCCAAGTAGCAGTTGCTTGGGGGGAACTGGAGGAGCTGTTATTGCGCCCCCTGCCGGCCCAAATCGCGAACTTCAGGAGAATCCCCAAGTTCAGCCGATTTCCAAGCCCTGGTTGATTTGGAGGGGTCGGGGGAAGCTGAGAGGGCTCCCTCTGCTGACCGAGTCTAAGGGATGCAGGGGAAAGCCCGTTTACAACCAATCCCCGCACTATAATAATTTGGGGGCGACGGGATTAACTGCGAGGGCGCCATCTGCTGGCCCACACAGAGCACTGCAGATCGGGCCATGGCCCCAGCCTATCCTCACACTCCACTGAATGATGTGTGGATCGTGACGAGCTGCGAGGGCGCCCTCTGCTGGCGGGCCCAGGGGCCGCAGGAATGTCCCCGGCTGCGGCCGATTCCCATGCTCCAATCATTTAAGGAGAGGGGGGATTGGGAAGAGTTGCGAGGGCGCTCCCTGCAAGCCGACCTCACGACCTGCAGGAGTATCCCCGATCCCAGCAAATCCCCAAGTACCAGTTGCTTGGGGGGAACTGGAGGAGCTTTTAGTGTGCCCCCTGCTGGCCGCCCTCACGAACTTCAGGAGAATCCCCAACCTCAGCCGTTCCCCAAGCACCGGTTGTTTTGGCGGGTTGGTTGAAGCTGAGAGGGCGCCCTCTGCTGACGGAGTCTAAGAACTGCAGGGCAATACCCGGTCCCAGCCAATCTCTACACTACACTAATTTGGGGGCGACGGGATTAATTGTGGGGGCGCCATCTGATGGCCGAGCCTAGAAGCTGCAGTACGGACCCCGGCTCCGGCAGATCCCTACGCTCCACTCAGTTGAGGAGAGGGGGGACACGGTAAGATCTGCGAGGGCGTCCTCTGCTGGTCGAGCTCGCGAGTTGCAGGGAAATCCCCAACCCCAGCCAATCCCCAAGCACCGGTTGATTGGGAGCAACGGGAGGAGCAGCGAGGGCGCCCTCTGCTGGCCCACACAGAGCACTGCAGATCGGGCCACGGCCCCAGTCAATCCCCACACTCCACTGAATGGCGTATGGGCTGTGAGGAGCTGCGAGGGTGCGCTCTGCTGGCCCAGCCCAGGAGCTACAGGAATGTCTCTAGCTCCAGCCAATCCCCACGCTCCACTCATTTAAGGAGAGGGGGGGAAACGAGAAGAATTGTGAGGGCGTCGTCTGCTGGCCGAGCTCTCGAGCTGCAGGAGGGTCCCAGAACTTAACCACTCCCCAAGCACCAGTTGTTTGGGTGGAACCCGAGGAGCTGCGAGGGCGCCCCCTGCTGGCCGACCTCGCGAGTTTCAAGAGAAAACCCGACCTCAGCCAATCCCCAAGCACCTGTTGATGTGGAGGGGACGGGAGAAGCTGAGAGCATGCCCACTACTGATCGAGTCTAAGAGCTGCAGGGGAATACCCGGTCCCAGGCAATCCCCGCACTACACTAATTTGGTGGCGACGGGATTAACTGCGAGGGCGCCATCTGCTGGCCGGGCTCGTGAGCTGCAGAGAAATCCCTTGCCCAAACCAATCCGCGCCCCACTGAATAGGGGGTGGGCCGGGAGGTGATACGAGGGCGCCATCTGTTGGCCGAGCCCAGGAGCTGCAGGAGGGTCCGCGGCTGCAGACGATCCCGATACTCCACTCAGTTAAGGAGAGGGGTGGGGGACGGGAATAGCTGTAGGGGAGTCTTCTGCCTGCCGAGCTCGCGAGCTGCAGGAGAATTCCCGACCCCAGCCAATCCCCAAGCACCAGTTGATTGAGGGGAAGGGGAGGAGCTGCGAGGGTGCCCTCTGCTGGCCCAACCGGAGCCCTGCAGGACAGGCCCCGGCCCCAGCCAATCCCCGCGCTCCATTGAATGAGGGGCGGGCCGGGAGGAGCTTCGAGTGCGCCCTCGGTTGGCCGAGCCCAGGAGCTGCACAACGGTCCCTGGCTCCAGACAGTCCCCACACTCCACTCATTTAAGGAGAGGGAGAGAAATGGGAAGTGCTGCGAGGGCGTCTACTGCTGGCCGAGCTCACGAGCTGCAGGAAAATCTCCGACCCCAGCAAATCCCCAAGCCTCAGTTGATTGGGGGAGCAGGAGGAGCTGCGAGGGCGCCTCCTGCTGGCCGACCTCTCGATCTTCAGGAGAATCCCCGAAATCAGCCGAACCCCAAGCACCAATTGACTTGGAGGTGACGAGAGAAGCTGAGAGGGCGTCTCCTGCTGATCGAGGCCAAAACTATCAGGGGAATCCCAGACCCCAGCCAATCCCCGCACTCCAGTGATTTGGGGGTGACTGGAGAAATTGCGAGGGCGCCATCTACTGTCTGGTCCCGTGAGCTGCAGGGAACTCCCTTGCAGCCACCAATCCGTGCCCCACTGAATGAGGGGGAAGGGAAGACCTGCCAGGACGCCCTCTGCCGGCCGAGCTCGCGAGCTGCAGGACAACCCCCGACCCCAGTCAATCCACAAGCCCCAGTATATTGGGGGGAAATGGAGGAGCTGCGAGGGCGCCAACTGCTGGCAGGGCCCGCGAGCTGCAGGAGTATCCCCGACCCCAGCCAATCCCCAAGCACCAGTTGATTGGGAGCAACGGGAAGAGCTGCGAGGGCTCCCTCCGCTGGCCCACACAGAACACCGCAGGGCGGGCCATGGCCACAGCCAATCCCCGCACTCCACTGAATGGCGTGTGGGCCTTGAGGAGCTGCGAGGGCGCCCTCTGCCAGCCGAGCCCAGGAGCTACAGGAATGTTTCTGGCTCCAGCAGATCCCCACGCTGCACTCACTTAAGGAGAGGGGGGGAAACGGGAAGAATTGCGAGGGCGTCCTCTGCTGGCCGAGCTCGCAAGCTTCAGGAGGGTCCCCCACCTTAACCACTCCCCAAGCACCAGTTGACTGGGTGGAACCCGAGGAGCTGCGAGGGCGCCCCCTGCTGGCCGACAGAGAAAACCCGACCTCAGCCAATCCCCAAGCACCTGTTGATGTGGAGGGGATGGGAGAAGCTGGGAGGACGCCCACTGCTGATCAAGTCTAAGAGCTGCAGGGGAATACCCGGTCCCAGTCAATCACCGCACTACACTGATCTGGGGGCAACGGGATTAACTGCGAAGGCTCCACCTGCTGGCCGGGCCCGTGAGTTGCCGAGAAATCCCTTGCCCAAACCAATGAATGGGGGGTGGGCCGGGAGGTGATACGAGGGCGCCCTCTGTTGGCCGAGTCCAGGAGCTGCAGGATAGTTCCTGGCTCCAGCAGATCCCCACGCTCCACTCAGTTGAGGAGAGGGGGGAAACGGTAAGAGATGCGAGGGCGTCCTCTGCTGGCCAAACTCGCGACCTGCAGGAGAATCCCCGATCACAGCCAATCCCCAAGCACCAGTTGATTGCAGGGAACGGGAGGAGCGGTGAGGGCGTCCGCTGCTGGCCCACACAGAGCACTGCAGGTCGGGCCACGGCCACAGCCAATCCCCGCACTCCACTGAATATGGGGGAGAGAGAACCAGCAAGTACGCTCTCTGCTGACCGATCCCAGGAGCTGCCGGAGGGTCCGTGTATCGAGCCAATCCCCACGGTCGTCTCACGGAAAGAGGAGCGCGAAACGGGAAGAGCTGCGGGCGTGCCCTCTGATGACCTAGCTCGCGAGCTGCAAGAGAATCCCCGACCCCAGCCAATCCCGAAGCACCAGTTGATTCGGGGGGAACGGGAGGAGATGCGATGTCACCCCCTACTGACCCACCTAGTTCACTGCAGGACAGGCCCAGAACCCAGCCAACCCCGTGCTCCACTGAATTGGGGGTGGGCCGGGAGGAGCTTCGAGTGGGCGCTCTCTTGGCCAAGTCCAGGAGCTACAGGACGTTCCCCGGCTCCAGCCGATCCCCACGATCCATTCATAAAGGGGGGGGGGGGAGACAGGTAGAGCTGTGAGGGTGTCCTCTGCTGGCCGAGCTCGCGAGCTGCAGGAGGATCCCCGACCCCAGCCAATCCTGAAGCAAACGTTGATTGGGAGGAACGGGGGGGAGTAGGGACGGCGCCCTCTGCTGACCCATCCAGGACACTGCAGGACAGGCCCCGGCCCCATCCAATCCCCGCCCTCCACTGAATGGCGTGTGGGCCGTGAGGAGCTGCGAGGGCTGCCCAGGAGCTGCAGGAACTTCCCCGGCTCCAGCCGATCCCCACCCTCCACTCATTTATGGAGAGGTGGGGGAAACGGAAAGAGCTGCTAGGGCATCCTCCGCTGGCCGATCTCACGAGCTGAAGGAGTATCTTCGATCCCCGCCAATCCCCAAGCACCTGGTGCTTGGGGGCAACGGAAGGAGCTGTGAGGGAGCCCTATGCTGGCCTACTCAGAGCCCTGCGGGACAGACCCCGGCCTTGGCCAATGCCCGAGCTTCACTGAATTGGGGGTGGGCCGTGAGGAGCTGCGAGGGCATCCTCTGCTAGCCGAGCTCGCGAGCAGCAGGGAATACAAGACCCCAGCCAATCCCCAAGCAAATTTGACTGGGAGGAATGGGAGGAGTTGGGACGGCACCCTCTGCTGACACATCCAGGGTACTGCATGACATGCCCGGGCCCCAGTCAATCCCCGCCCTCCACTGAATGGCGTGTGGGCCGTGAGGAGCTGCGAGGGCTGCCCAGGAGCTGCAGGACGTTCCCCGGCTCCAGCCGATCCACTCCAGCCCTCCACTCATTTATGGAAGGGGGTGGGGAAACGGAAAGAGCTGCTCGGGCGTCTTCTGCTGGCCCATCTCGCGAGCTGAAGGAGAATCCCCGATCCCTGCCAATCCCCAAGCAGGAGCTGCGAGGGCGCCCTATGCTGGCCCACTCAGAACCCTGCGGGACAGCCCCCGGCCTTGGCCAATCCCCGCGCTTCACTGATTTGGGGGTGGGCCATGAGGAGCTGCGGAGGGAGCCCTCTGTTGGCCGAGCCCAGGAGCTGCAGGAGGGTCCGCGGCTGCAGACGATCCCGATACTCCACTCAGTTAAAGGGGTGGGGGTGTGGGGACGGGAAGAGCTGCGAGGGAGTCTTCTGCTTACCGAGCGCCCGAGCTGCAGGAGAATTCCTGACCCCAGCCAATCCCCAAGCACCAGTTGATTGAGGGGAACGGGAGGAGCTGCGAGGGTGCCCTCTGCTGGACCAACCGGAGCCCTGCAGGGCAGGCCCCGGCCCCAGCCAATCCCCGCGCTCCATTGAATGTGGGGCGGGCCGGAAGGAGCTTCGAGTGCGCCCTCTGTTGGCCGAGCCCAGGGGCTGCACGACGGTCCCTGGCTCCAGACAATCCCTACGCTCCACTCATTTAAGGAGAGGGGAAGAAACGGGAAGAGCTGCGAGGGCGTTCTCTGCTGGCCGAGCTCGCGAGCTGCAGGAAAATGCCCGACCCCAGCAAATCCCCAAGCATCAGTTGACTGAGGGAACGGGAGGAGCTGCGAGGGCGCCTCCGGCTGGCCGACCTCTCGAGCTTCAGGAGAATCCCCGAAATCAGCCGAACCCCAAGCACCAGTTGACTTGGAGGTGACGAGAGAAGCTGAGAGGGCGTCTCCTGCTGATCGAGGCCAAAACGTGCAGGGGAATCCCAGGCCTTAGCCAATCCCCGCACTCCAGTGATTTGGGGGCGACCGGAGAAACTGCGAGGGCGCCATCTACTGTCCGGCCCCATGAGCTGCAGGGAAATCCCTTCCACCCACCACTCCGCGACCCAATGAATGAGGGGGACCTGCCAGGGTGCCCTCTGCTGGTCGATCTCGCGAGCTGCAGGACAACCCCCGACCCCAGCCAATCCACAAGCCCCAGTATACTGGGGGGAAATGGAGGAGCTGCGACGGCGCCATCTGCTGGCAGGGCACGCGAGCTGCAGGAGTATCCCCGGCCCCAGCCAATCCCCAAGTACCAGTTGCTTGGGGGGAACGGGAGGAGCTGTTATTGCGCCCCCGGCCGGCCGAACTCGCGAACTTCAGGAGAATCCCCAACTTCAGCCGATTTCCTAGCCCCGGTTGAGTTGCAGGGGTCGGGGAAAGCTGAGAGGGCGCCCTCTGCTGACCGAGTCTACGGGCCTCAGGGGAATACCCGATCCCAACCAATCCCCGCACTACACTAATTTGGGGGCGACGGGATTAACTGCGAGGGCGCCATCTGCTGGCCCACACAGAGCACTACAGATTGATCCTCTCCTCCGGGTACCGCCATAGGAGCCCAGGATTCCAATCCTGAGAGGTCCGCCCGCCCTCCTGCCATCACACCAAGCGACCCTGTTACCTCACCCTCCCTCCATCCATCCGTCTGTCCCCAAGCAGCCTGCTATCGGGCGCCCATGACCCACGACCAGGCCATCCCCCCGCCCGGACATCTGCATTCCTGCCCGAGGACACCGAGGCCCCTGGGCTGGGCCCTTACCCCCCATCATCACTACACTCACCCTCGAAGCCATCTCCACTCTGTCCCAAGTAGCCAACTGGGATCGTGGGACATTGTGCCCCCTGCTTGATCGTGAAACATTGTGTCCCCCAGCTTGATCGTATAGCATTGAGCCCCCTGCTTGATCGTGAAACACTGTGTCTCCCAGCTTGATCGTATAGCATTGAGCCCCCTGCTTGATCGTGAAACATTGTGTCCCCCTCCCTCCATTCCCTCCTATCCCATAATTGACCTTCTTTGAGGAGTCCCCCCAGCTCCCCCTCTTCCCGGTCTGGATCTGACTGATTAACCCTAACCTAATCTTAATTCTAACCCTAATCCTAAAACTAACACCAACCCAGACTATAAACCTAAACACTAATACTCCTCTATCCACAATCCTGAACCTCACCCTAATACTCATCTAGGAAGACTTGCAACGAAGAACCTGGCAAAAGTCACGAAATGCGCTGTTGTAACAATTGCCACAAAAATACAAATTGTCGATTCTATGGTGTTTCCAGTGACAATGTATAGATCTGAAAGATGGACAAATCAGGACAGAAAGAACAATGATTATTTTGAAATGTGGTGCTGGAGAAGGCCTCTGTGAATGCCATGGATTGCCTGAAAAGCAAACAAATGGATTTTGGAGCAAATTAAGCCAAAGGCCAAATAACCCGACTTAGATTAGCCTATTTTGGACACATTATCAGAAAAACTAATTCTCTGGAGAAGACACTAATGCTAGGAAAAATCCAGGGAAAATGTGGAAGAGGCAGACTAGCAGGTAGTTGGATAGAGATTATAACAACAATAATGGAAGATCCATTAAAAAGGTTGAGGATTATGGCAGAGAACAGGACGTTCTAGAAAAAGTATATCCATGGAGTCCTTATGAATCGGAAACGACTCGGGGGCACATAATAATAATAATAATAATAATAATAATAATAATAATAATATAGAACCAGGGAAGAGAGCACTCAAAGGCTCTGGTAGAGGTCAGCAGGCAGCTGGAAGATAAACCATTCTGAGAAAGCACAATGATAAATCCCTCATCTAGAACAATTACCAAGAATCACAGACCATCAACTTAGAAACTGTGCTGCAGATCCATGTTCCATAGTTTTCCCCACAGTTGCTGTGGTGCTGACCCAAATCCTGGGAACCACCCTGCAGATGCTGAGATATTGACGCCAGTCATGGGGCTCTCCTCCTCCATGTCACAGAGATGGAGGACCCAAGTCTCAGGGTCCACCCTACAATTGTCAGGTTGCTGATTACTGACCTGAGGATCTTACCATGAATTCTGTGCAGTTGAACCAATATCCTTGACCCATCGCATAGCTGTTAGAGTAATGACCAAGGACCCAGAGTTCACCTCCTAGATGCTAGGGTCCTGAGTAATTTCACAAGACCCTCCTTCAGGGGCTGGGGCAATGACCCAGATGGACAGGGTTCTCCTCCCAAGTGGTAGGATGCTGAACCATTTTCCAGTAGCTTCTTCAGGTAATGAGATGATGCTGGCCCATATCCCCATTGACTCATCTCTTTCTTTCAACCCACATATTCAATGGGCCACCAAATCCTGTCAGTCCAATCTTCACAATGTGGCTAAAATCTGCCCTTTCCTCTCCATGCAAACTGCTACTACACTAATCCAAGCACTTATCCTGGTCACCTTGATTACCGCATCAGTTTCCTTGCTGACCTCCCTGCATCCTGTCTGTCCTTACTTAACTCTGAAGTCTTCACTCAGCTGCTGTTCATTTTTCTACAAAACCGTTCAGTACTTATTTCCCCTAATATCATAGTGCCATTCCACTTAGAAATCACATGGAATTTAGTTAGTTCAAGGAGTTGGTGAATCTGCTAATAATAATAATAATAATAATTAGTATTATTATGGTACTTGTTAAGCATTTACTATGTGCCAAGCACTGTCCTAAGTGCTGGAATAGATACAGGGTAATCAGGTTGTCCCATGTGGGGAATCACACTTTTAATCCCCATTTTACAGATGAGGTAACTGAGGCACAGAGAAGTTAAGTGACTTGCCCAAGATCACACAGCAGACAAGTGGTGGAGCCGGGATTAGAACCCATGTCCTTTGACTCCCAAGCCTGTGCTCTTTCCACTAAGCCACGCTGCCAAGTACAACAGTGTTTTCTTTCAAAGAATCAAACCTGGAGGTAGGTTCCAGAGAAGCAGGGTGATTTTGTTTGTTGGCTGGATGAATGGTGTTTTTGTTTTCTGATGTTGGTTGGCCTGCTAAAATCCAGATAGATACTTAGAGAAGACTTAATTAGATGTTCACACAGTATCCCTGCATAGCCTAGTGGTAAGAGCCCGGGATTTGGAGTCAGAAGATGTGGGTTGTAATCCACTTCCACTTGTCTACTTTGTGACCCTGGACAAGTCACTTTACTTCTCCATGCCTCAGTTACCTCATCTGTAAAATGGGGATTAAAACTTTAAGACCCTTGTGGGACAAAGACTGTGTCCAATCTAATTACCTTGTATCTATCTCAGTGCTTAGAGTAGTGCCTGGCACTTAGTAAGTGCTTAACAAATACATTATTATTATTATTATTATTAACAATATTATTTTTAATAATTATTATCAGTACCATCTGGATTCAAGTACTGAGATGGCCACTACACCTCTTTTCTTCACCATAGCATGAAAAGCAGTGTGGCCTAGTGAAAAGAGAACGAGCCTAGGAATCAGAGGATCTGGGTTCCAATTCCATTTCACCAATTTTTTTTATGGTATTGGTTAAATGCTTACTATCTGCCAGGCACTACACTAAGTGCCATAAGATACAAGATAATAAGGTTGAACAGAGTCCTTATCCCATATAGGGCTTACAGTCTTAATCCCCGTTTTACAGATGAGGTAACTGAGACACAGAAAAGTTATAGTGATTTGCCCAAGGTCACACAGCTGACAAGTGACAGAGTAAGGATTAGAACCCAGGTCCTCTGACTCCTAGACACAAGCCCTTTCCCCTAGGTCACGCAGCTTTTTTATTGCCTAGTATGTGATGCTGGGTAAGAGTATTCAACTTTCTCTGGGCCTCAATTTCCTCATTGCTCAAATGGAGACTCAATTCCTACTCAGATTGTGAGCCCTATAAGAGACAGGGACTATGTCCAACCTGAAATAATATATTATATTAATGTTATTATTTTATTATTGTTATTATCCAGTCAAATATTGAGAAGCAGCATGGCCTAGTGGAAGGAGCTTAACAAATACCATAAAAAATGTGCAGCTGAAGAATCTGAAATTCTAGTCAGCTGTAATAGCGTAATAAACCTTCCAGATTCAGCCACTTGTCTGCTGTGTGACCTTGGGCATTTTAACTTCCCAGCTACCTCAGCTAAAATGGGTAGTAAAGACTGTCAGCCCTATGTGGGAGAGGGACTGTATCCAACCTTGTATCTACCCCAGTACTTAGTACAAAGTCTGGCAAAGAGTAAGTACTTAACAAATACCATAAAAAATGAGCTGCAGAGATCTGAAATTCTAATCAGCTTCACTAAATTGTGTAATAAATCTTAGCATCAGCAAACTAGACCTCTTTTCTGTCATCAACAAGTAATTATAATTTAGCATTCTAAAAGTTAGGAGTAGCAAATGTTCTCTTTGATTTCACAGTAAGAATCTATGGAACTATAGATGGTGCATGCATAAAATCAGTAATCAAACAGTAAAATCCATTTGGATCTTTCCCTTACAATTGGTCTCTTCAAAATACCACTTGATGGCATTCCAGTTAAATGATCAATAGGATATTTTTATCGCAGTCTAAAACAAGAGTTGAGCTGGGCCAGAAAACTACTGGCAGAGTGGCTGACACTGGGAGCCTGGGGAATGAAGCAATAGTTTAGAGAACAGAATACATATACTTACTTTTTACGATGCAGAGAGAGCAGAGAAGAATCAACCTGCAGGCTGCCCTCATTATGAAGATCCAAAAGGGAAGGGAAATGGTTTACTGTTGTTAAAAGACACATACTTATGAGTCTTATGTCCTATAAGTCCTCTACCGAGGAGTGTTTAGAGATGGGCAACTCGTTTGTTTACTGCGCGGAAGGAGGCAATGGTAAACCACTTCTGTATTTTTTATCAAGAAAAATCTATGGATCCACTACCAGAACGATTGCAGATGGAGGTGGGGCTTTCTGGAAGAGATGGGTCCATGGTGTCGCTATGTGTTGGAGATGACTTGATGGCATAAGACAACTTGTTTGTGCAAAACAAGTTGAGGAAATGAGTCAGGCAATCCAGTCAAAGAAGCATCTGTTTATTCGGTGTGTTTTCCTGACTAAGTCTGGGCTAAGTTGTCCCCACTGTGGACTCTCTGGTATTTGCTAAGCTTCCTCACTTTATTTGCCAACAGAAAGCCAACATTAGAGGACGGCTTGTCCTTCTAGGCATCATGGGGCAAATAACCTGTCCCAGAGGGAGGGAAGAGGTCTGATTTGGGATCAAGCATGTCACATTTATTTATTCATTCATTCAAAAGAATTGTGCACCTACTGTGTGCAGAGCACTTAGAAAGTACAATTCGGCAACAGAGACAATCCCTACCCAACAACGGGCTCACAGTCTAGAAGTGGGGAGACAGATAACAAAACATAACAAAACAAGTAGACAGGCATCAATAGCATCAATATAAATAAATAGAATTATAGATATACACACATCATTAATAAAATAAATAGAATAATAAATATGTACATATAAACACAATTGCTGTGGGGTGGGAAGGGGGTAGAGCAGAGGGAGGGAGTAGGGGCGATGGAGAGGGGAGGAGGAGCAAAGGGGGGGCTCAGTCTGGGAAGGCCTCCTGGAGGAGGTGAGCTTTCAGTAGGGCTTTGAGGAGGGGAAGTGTGTTAGTTTGGTGGATGTGAGGAGGGAGGGCATTCCAGGTAGGGACTGTCTCTATGTGTTGCCGACTTGTACTTCCCAAGCACTTAGTACAGTGCTCTGCACACAGTAAGTGCTCAATAAATACGATTGATTGATTGATTGATTGATTGATTGATTGACGTAGGCCAGGGGTCGACAGCAGGAAAGGCGAGAACAAGGCACAGTGAGGAAGTTAGCAGCAGAGGAGTGGAATCTGTAGGCTGGGATATAGGAGTGAAGGGAGGTGACGTAAGAGGGGGCAAGGCGATGGAGAGCTTTGAAGCCAATAGTGAGGAGTTTTTGCTTGATATAGAGGTTGATAGGCAACCACTGGAGATTTTTGAGGAAGGGGGGTGACGTGTCCAGAGACATGTAGAAAGATAATCCGGGCAGCAGAGTGAAGTGTAGACTGAAGTGGGGAGAGACAGGGGGTTGGGAGATTAGAAAGGATGCTGATGCAGTAATCCGGTTGGGATACGATGAGTGATTGTACTAACAAGGTAGCGGTTTGGATGGAGAAGTAAAGGCAAAAGTGAAAATCTTGGCTAAGTTGAGTCCATAAGACCAACCATTTCTGGTCATCACCCTTGGTTGTATTTTTATATTTGTATTTGTATTTACCTTCTCACTCCTTGATCTGCTTCCCTCACTGGGACAAAGGAAGGAGAGTACGGGCAAACACCTGACCGCTTAGTCACACAGATGGCTAAATCAAGGCTCCCAACAGACCACTGGGAAGGCCTTTCTTAGTCCTTTATAAAGGGAATAGAAAATGGCTTCCTGAATCTCTTGCTCATTAGATGAACTTTATAATAATGATACTTACTAAGCACTTACTATGTGTCAAGCAATGTTTGAAGTGTTGGGGTAGATACAAGATAATCAGGTTGTACACAATTTCTGTCCTTCACAGGGTTCACATTCAGAGTATTGATGGTACTGACAATCTGATGGTATTGACACCTACCTACTTGTTTTGTTTTTTTGTCTGTCTCCCCTCTTCTAGACTGTGAGCCTGTTGTTGGGTATGGACCATCTCTATATGTTGCCGATTTGTACTTCCCAAGCGATTAGTACAGTGCTGTGCACACAGTAAGAACTCAATAAATACGATTGAATGAATGAATGAATGAGTAGGAGGGAGGAAGAGTGAGGCACAGAGAAATTAAGTGACTTGCCCAAGATCACACAGCAGACCAGTGGCAGAGCTGGGATTAGAACCCAGGTCCTCTGACACTCAGGCCCATGCTCTTTCCACTAAGACATGCTGCTTTTTACCATAAAGTGTATATTTACTGCACTTTATAGATAGGGAATTAGGGGATGTTTTTCCCACAACATGCATCCATCTGTATAGAACTTGGTGTGATGTTGGAAGAAACCATGATGCACATACCCACAGCACTGATTAAACTTTGTCTAGTATAATGCAAATTTTCCTCAAGTTTGGGGTTCCTGAGGAACCCCAAGATTTGAGGAGAAATGAGTGTACCGTGGACCATGTTTTGTCACCAAAAAAAAATGCTTTTTGATCAAAATCTATCTAAAAACTTTGATTCATCAAATATAACCATCAGAGGAGACAGGGAAAAATGACTGTGGGGTAAGCAGAAGCTGTAGCTCCTTCAACTCCCAATCTGTTATTTAAAAACACCAAAACTCCCCAAATTCTCACAAAATAAGTATGGCCACACTGATTTCCAAGTTTCAACGAAAAAAACTTTATTTACAATAGAGAATTTGATTTGAGACATGCATTTTTCTTTTCTTTTTTTTTCTTACAAATCAGCAAATGCAGGTCAAGTTTACACTCCTTAAGGCAAGAGTCCCCGTGCAGTAATACATGTTTATATTAAATCCCCAAAACAACCATCAGGGGAACTCATGTTCAAAGGGAAAGGTTAGGATCAGCAATTTGTCATTTTTGTAGAGAATTTGACAATCTCCCTGATACAGGAACTTGAGATCAACTTGCTATGAATTTATACTAAGAAAATGCAAACAATAGCAAGAAATTCTGATAGTCTCCTTATTACTGCATACAATTAAATCAACTTTGTTTAAAAAGAAAATACAGTAGTGCATACGAAAAAGTGAAAAGAGAACTTGTCCATAGAAATGAATGGACATAAGTGTGCCAATGGTCATATTGCACTCAACAGTGAAGTCAAGCAATTTGATTAAAAGTTAGCTTTTTCCCATTTTGGCAATCAGTTCATCACAAATCTTGGTAAGTTCTTCTATTTCTTTATTCTAAAAACCAAGCAAAGAAAAAAATTATATTTTTGGAAAGCCATGGCTTTAGGGAATTCATCTGGTCAAGTTTATTTCTGGTTTCTGAAATTACTCGTTTGGCTCAAATGTCTAAAATTAGTCATTAGCATCTGTGAGCTATTCATTAGCACATCTGAGAAACAGCAATCTCATGTGCTGACCCAACCCAGATTTTTTTTTAAATGGTATTTATTACGTGCTTACTATGCGCCAGGCACTGCATCTCGTAGATACAATATTTTCAAGTCAGACGTAGCCCATTGTCACAGTCTTAATCCCCAATTTATAGATAAAATAACTGAGGCACAGATAAGTTAAATGACTTGGCCAAGGTCACTCAAGAACACAGGTCCTCTGACTCCTAGGCCCGCGTGCTTTCTACAAGGCCATGCTGCTTCATTATTGGGAGGGACATGAAGATAGATGCTCTTAAGGTTGAATCCCATATCTGACCTTAGTTGGAATTCAGGAAATATAGAGTTTGTACTTAGCCGAATCCTGAATGATATTTCTACTTTTGTCAGTCTTCCAGAGGAGAAAAGCAGCAACTTAGAATAGAACCGTGGTGCATCAATAGGCTACACTACTTTTCTTTTTCTTTCTTTCTTTCCTTTCTTTCTTTTTCTTTCTTTCTTTTTCTTTCTTTCTTTCTTTCTTTCTTTGTTTCTTTCGTTCTTTCTTTCTTTCTTTCTTTCTTTCTTTTCTTTCTTTCTTTTTCTTTCTCTTCTTTCTTTCTTTCTTTCTTTCTTTCTTTCTTTCTTTCTCTCTCTCTCTCTTTCTTTCTTCCTTTCTTTCTGTCTTTCTTTCTTTCTTTCTTTCTTTCTTTCTTTCTATCTTCTTTCTTTCTTTCTTTCTCTTTCTTTCTTCCTTCCTTCCTTCCTTCCCTCCTTCCTTCCTTCCTTCCCTCTTTCTCTCTCTCTCTCTCTCTCTCTCTCTTTCTTTCTCTCATTATCCAGCGCTCAGAACAGTGCTTTGCACATAGTAAGTGCTTAATAAATGCCATTATTATTATTATTATTATTATTGTGTGCAAAGCACTGTACTAAGCCCTTGGGAGAGTACAATATAACAATAAACAGACACATTCCCACATAAACACTATGGACTTTCCCCAAAGGACAATTCCATAGACCGCTGCAAGTGACTTGGACAACACACTTTCCCTAACCCCTTTCTAGTGTTTGACATGATGGGTTGGTTACCTTCTGTTCCAGTGTTCTTTCTAGAGCATCCACTTTGAGTTGCTCTTTGCGGAGGCTGGCCTGGTATGCAGCCTGTTCCTGCTGTGCCTTTCCTCTGACTTGTGCAATTTCAGCATTGGCTCTGGAAAAACACAAGGAAAAACCAACAAAAAAAGCATGTGTGAGAAGTATAAATGTAGCAGGAAGGCAGGAGCATGGGACTCTCCCCTTTCTGTCCATGCAGCCCTTTCACCTTAACCTTGTGTTCTCACTGTTCCCCAAGCTCAGGTCCCTTGCTGCACTTATGCACATATCTTCACACTCTATTGCTTCCCTGACCTGTCAATTTAGTGTTTATCTCTTCCACTAGATTGAAAACTCCATAAGGGCTGGGATCAGGTCTACTGACACTTGTATTATCCAAACCTGAAATACAGTTCTCTGCACAGAGTAAGTGTTCAATAAATACTATTGACTGATTGAGGGGACAGTAACTAAGGACTCATTTTTTTCTTTTTGGAATTTGTTAGGCCCTTACTATGTGCCAGACACTGTACTAGTCAGTCAGTCAGTCAGTCAGTCAAACTGTATTTATTGCCTGCTTACTATGTACAAAGCACTGTACTAAGTGCTTGGGAGAGTATAATATGACAATAAAACAGACATTCCCTGCCCACAGCAAGCTTACAACCTAGAGAGGAAGACAGGGAGTGATACAAATAAATAAAATTACAGATCTGTACCTAAGTGCTATGGGGCTGGCGGAGGGATGAATAAAGGGAGAAAGTCATGGTGATGCCGAAGGGAGTGGGAAAAGGAGAAAGGGGAGCTTAGTCAGGGAAGGCCTCTTGGAGGAGATTTGCCTTCAACAAGGCCTTCAAGTTGGGGAGAGTAATTGTTTCTCGGATATCCATTCATTCATTCAATCATTTATTAAGCACTTACTGTGAGCAGAGGATTGTACTAAGCTCTTGGGAACATTCAATATAATAAACAGATGCATTTCCTGCCCACAGTGAGCTTACTGCCTAGAATAGGGGATACAGACATCAATACAAATAAATACACTGTAAATATGTACATAAGTGCTGTGGAGCTGGGAGGGAGGGAGGGAGAACAAGGGGAGCAAGTCAAGGTGATGCAGAAAGTAGTGGGAGAAGGGGAAATGGGTGCTTAGTCTGGGAAGGCCTCTTTGGAGGAGATGTGTCTTCAATAAGCCTTTGAATGGGGGGAGAGTCTGTCAGATTTGGGGAGGGAGGGCATTCCAGGCCAGAGGCAGGACATGGGCGAGGGGTAGACAGTGAGATAGGTGAGATTGAGGCACACTGAGAAAGTTAGCATTAGAGGAGCGATGTGTGCAGGCTGGGTTGTAGAATGAGAGTAGCAAGGTGAGGTAGGACAGGGCAAGGTGGTGGAGTGCTTTAAAGCCAATGGTGAGGAGTTTTTGTTTGATACGGAGGTGAATGGGTACCCACTGGAGTTTTCTGAGGAGCAGAGTGACATGTCTTGGACGTTTTTGTAGAAAAATGATCCAGGGAGCAGATTGAAGTATGGACTGGAGTGGGGAGAAATGGAAGCTGGGAGGTTATCAAGGAAGCTGATGCAGTAATCCAGGCAGGACAGGATGAATGACTGTATTAATGTGGAAGCAGTTTGGATGGAGAGGAAAGGATGGATTTTAGCGATGTTGTGAAAGTGGGACCAACAGGATGTAGTGATGGATTGAATACTGTGGGTTGAATGACAGAGAGGAGTCAGCAATATAGCCAAGGTTATGGGTTACGGAAGGATGGTGGTGCCATCAACATTGATGGGAAGGTCAGGGGGAGGACAGGGTTTGGGTGTGAGGATAAGAAGTTCTGTTTTGGCTGTGATAAGCTTGATGTGATGGGAGGACATCCATGTAGAGATGTCTTGAAGGAAAGAGGAAATGTGAGACTGCAGACAGTGAGAGAGATCAGGGCTCGGAGATGTAGATATGGGTATCATCCACACAGAGGTGGTAGTTGAAGCCACGGGAGTGAATGAGTTCTCCAAGGGAGTGGGTGTAGAGGGAGAATAGAAGGTACCCAGAACTGAACCTTGAGGGATCCCCACAGTTAGAGGGTGGGAGGCAGAGGAGGAGCCCCTATAGGAGACTGAGAATGAATGGCCAGAGAGAAAAGAGGAGAACTAGAAGAGGAGAGAGTCAGGGAGGCCTTGGATGGGGGACAGAAGGGGGACATGAAGAAGGAGGGTATTTAAGGCCAGAGGCAGGATGTGGGTGAGAGGTCAGCAGTGAAATAGATGAGATTGAGGTATGGTGAGAAGGTTATCATTAGAGGAGTGAAGTGTGCCCACTGGGTTGTATGAGAGTAGCAGATGAGGTAGGAGGGGGCAAAGGTGATTGTTTTAAAGCCAATGGTAAGGAGTTTCTGTGTGATGCAGAGGTGGATGGGTAACCACTGGAAGTTCTTGACGAGTGAAGAAATATGGCCTAAATGTTTTTGTAGAAAAATGATCCAGGCAGCAAAGTGAAGTATGGACTGGAGTGGGGAGAGACAGGAAGGTCAGCAAGGAAGCTGATACAGTAATCTAAATGGGATAGGATAAGTGCTTGGTCTAATGGTCTAATGGTTGTGGGTTCTAATCCCAACTCTGCCACTTGTCAACTGTGTGACTTTGGGCAAGTCACTTAACTTCTCTGTGCCTCAGTTACCTCATCTGTAAAAAGGGAATTAAGACTGTGAGACCCACGTGGACAACCTGATTACCTTGTATCTACCCCAGTGCTTAGAACAGTGCTTGGCACATAGTAAACGCTTAACAGATACCATCATTATTATCATTATTAATGTGGTAGTAGTTTGGATGGAGAGGAAATAGTGGATTCTAATGATGGGCTGAAGGTAAACTGACAGAATTAGGAATTACTGGGGGATTTCTATTGAAAGTATTGCATTCTGATACAATAAAATGCTATCAACTCTGCAATTTGCATGTTCCTAATCCCAAACCCATAATGATGTACAAACACAATAGACATGAAAAAATCTCATAAAACATTTTCTAAAGACAGTTCCTCCCATGAGCAGGGCAAAAAGTTTAAGGTATTTGTTGGCCTCAGGATACTTAACAAAAGTTGTTACCTTGCTATTAGTACAATGTTACAACTTTCACTGCTTTTTTGGAGTTTTTTCTGCTCTTCTGAATAGATTTGCTGAGATTTTTCATGTTTGCTTTTTAAGAAAATCACCTGCCCTACTAAAATGTTTCATTTTATGCTCTAAATGTTGCATTCCTGCACATATATAAGGTTGTCTCACTCCTGATTGTATGCCTGACTGGCAACTTTAAAAATAGAAATGAGAAAGAATTACCTGTCCAGTTTTTCCTCAGCATGGATTTTGAGTGCCTGGTATCTTTGCTCTTCCTTCTTCACACGGGACAAGTATTCTTGGGCACATTTCTTCAGCACTTCTTCATTCTGTCACAGAAAATAATAGATTTATGATCACTTGAGGCCTTGAGAGTTGACTTTGTGAGCAATCATCTCCCAGATGGGTTCCTTCCTGTCCTCCCAAATAGCTACCTCCCTGGTCCAAGTTCTGGTCATGTCATAATTAGACTTCTGCACCAGCCTCCTCACTGGTCTCCCTACCTCCAGGCTCTCCCAACTTCAGTCCATCCCCTCTACTGCAAAGATTATTTTCTGGCATTATCACTCAGTACACATATCTCCCCTCCTCAAAAATCTCTGAAGAGAGCCCATATTTCTGCAGCAAGCAGAAACTCCTTACCTTTGCTTTTAGGTCAATCCAATAACTCTCTCCATTTTACCTATCGGCTCTCTTCACCCATTATTTCTCAGCTCACACTCTTCATTCTTTACCACAAGCTCACCTAATTGTACCTCGTTTTTCTCTCTCTCATCTCCAATCCTTATCTCATGGTGTTATCATGGCCTGGAACTCTTTTCTCATCCAAATCCACAAAGCCTTTCAATAAATCGAGGGTCAATTAAGGGACCAACAAGACTGTTAGAATCGGCAGAGAAGTTGGATCTTGGTTTAGAAATGTTTCACATGAACACTGTCTCAGGTTGAGATGGAGAATGGGGGATCCACACACCTTTCGAAACCCCTCAAGAACTTCTTTCATCTTTTCATATCTCCTGAAGAGATCTGCCAAGGATTTCTCCACCGAATTCAGGTCGGCTAAGGCTTGCTCCTTCTCTACAATCAACTGTTGGACAGTGTGATGGGAGACAGACTTCTCTCTTTGTTCATCCTCTGTATCAGAAAATAGCAAGACTATTATTAATAAATATATCAAAGTGGAAAATCAGTGATAATGCTATAAGCCCCAGAATGAATCACTTGCTACCTACATATGTACTGCTTTGTGCTGTCTTAAAAAGGTTTCTTTTAGATGAAACAATGTGTGCCCAGATATGGTGAAGAGTCTGAATGACAGGGCTGGTGCCCTTTCCCAGAAGCTTTTTCCTTTCCCAGAGGAAGGCACTGACTGAAAAAGAAAAGACACTCTCCTCCTCTCCTGTACTACTGCGATGAGAACCCCATGTAGCTGTCTCTGATGTGTAGCCAGTGAACATAATTCCTAGCCCAGGTCTAATCACATGACTCCCAGGCCTCCTTGGATAATGGGGGAACACCACCTTCTGGGTAGGACTGAACAACCATGACCTGAGGAGAGTATGGGCAGGGTTTCTCTATGACCTGCAATACGAGGTTCCAACTTTTGAGCTGTGATTGGCTACTTCCAGTATGGATCAAAGAAAGAAAACTAGCCAAATAAGCCAGGTTCCACTACCACAAACCTTCTTTCAACCTTCCTCTCTATTTTGGCTTAGTTTGGGAAAAGAGAGGGTGGTCAAAGTCCAGTCTGCTACTCTGAGACAATCCCACCAACTCCTTTGCCCATACAAATAATAATAATAATGATGGCATTTGTTAAGCGCTTACTGTGTGCAAAGCACCGTTCTAAGCGCTGGGGAGGATACAAGGTGATCACATTGTCCCATGTGGGGCTCACAGTCTTAATCCCCATTTTACAGATGAGGTAACTGAGGTTCAGAAAAGTTAAGTGACTTGCCCAAGGTCACACAGCAGACTGTGAGCCCACTGTTGGGTAGGGACTGTCTCTATATGTTGCCAATTTGTACTTCCCAAGCACTTAGTACAGTGCTCTGCACATAGTAAGCGCTCAATAAATACGATTGATGATGGTGACAAGTGGCAGAGCCGGGATTAGAACCCACGTCCTCTGACTCCCAAGCCGGTGGCTCTTAACACTGAGCCTCACTGTTTCTCCAAATGGAGGATGGGAAGTCAAAGTCATTCTTTTCTGCCCCTGTACTCCAATATTTACTCTTATTCTACTCTGCCCTCATGAAAACAAAAAGGGAAATGACTACCACTACAGTTGGGAGCAGGGTTAATGCTAAGAGAGGTTCAAATTGAGCCATGGGGTTGGCCTTGTATGGATTCCCATTTTTCTGGGCTCATTTGAATGTCCACTCCTGGATATATATATTCATGAAATATATGTAATGGTACCAGAAAAGACTTAGGGTCTGTTCATATGAAAAAACTTTCACTGGGCCCAATGGATAAAGACTACATGAAATTGTTGCTGGTAAAAGAGTTTTACATTTCTTCTCCTTGGGCCCCGGAAGAGTCACCCTTCGGAGTATATACATAAATGTGACCTCAATCGTTTTCTGAATCCAACTTTAAACCACATTTCTCTTTGTACATGAAACAACAAATGCACTTTACTGGGTCTCCCTCAGATCAAACCATTTTGCTCTCTCTCAGTCCCTGGGTCAATTCTTCTCCTCCCTCTTCCCTCCCAAACAGATTGCCACATGGAGTTGGATTATAGAGGGAATTGGTCATTCAAATCCTTCTCTTTCTTGAGATGATTCCATTTTAAGCAAAAGGATTCAGCCCTGCAATTTATACTGGAGGATGAACAGCCAAAATATACCACCAAACAGTTATCTTACTTATTTCTTTAGAAACAGGATTAAAGGTGAGTTGCAGCAAATACAAAGAATAAAAGCAAAGAAAACAAACTGAAAAAAGGGCTAAAGGTTGCAATATGCAGAGTAAAATTGGGTGAGAAGCGTTACTTACCCGGCTTGCCTTTGTGTTTTGCAAGCAAATAGCAAGAAGCAACAAAAATGGAAGCAAAATAGAAAAATCAGGGAAGTTGTTAGGAAAGCAGAAAAAAATCAATGCAACAACCTGTATTGCAGAAAAGCACAGACATCTTTGCAAACTGCAATATTCCATCAATTACGTCACAAGACATCAATACATTTTTAAAGCTCCCAGTGTAAGGGGAACAAGCATGGCATAGCGAATATACACTTGGACCTGTGACCTTCGGGCATTTGAAATTTGCCCCAACCTCAACCCCAAGGCAATTATGTACAAATCTATTAATTATATATTAGAAATAATTTACTTATATTACTGGTTGCTTCCCTCTTTACGGGCAGGGAACATGTCTACAAATCCTGTTATACTGCATTCTTCCAAGCATTTAGTACAGCATGGCCTGAATTTAGCAGAGTTGCCTAGTGGATAAGGTGTGGGCCTAGGAGTCAGAAGGACTTGTGCTCTAATCCCAGATCTACCACTTGTCTGCTGGGTGACCTTGGGCAAGTCACTTCATTTCTCTTTGCCTCAGTTACCTCATCCATCAAATGGGATTTAAGACTGTGAACCCCGTGTAGGATAGAGACTGTGTCCAACGTGATTTGTTTGTGTCCACTCCAGTGCTTAGTACAGTACCTGGTATGTAGTAACAAACTGCTTAACAAATACCACAATTACTATTATTATTACCATGGATTGATTGATTGATTGGTTGACAGAAGGTTCATGAGGTAACTGAGCAGAAAAGGGATCGATGGAAAGGGACTTCTGTGAGGTGCTTGGCCTGAGCCACACAGCTGCAATTCAGGTGCAATCTAGCAACTGTCCACCAGGGGATCACGGAAATGTAGACCCAAAGAAGAAGCCTCTATTGATCCTGGTGAATTTACATGGGCAGACCCAAGAAAGCTGTGAATTACTGAGCTCCGTCTAATGTGTGGAAGTCTGTCTGTGTATTTATGGATTTTTGATGGGTTTAAGGAAAACTGTATAATCAAGGCAGTGTAAATCTTTTCTTTCCTCCTCTTTCTCTCCCTTTAAATGTCTGTGCCGAAGATTCCTGCGGTAGTTTGTACCCTTTATCCACCCTACCCTTAGTCCCACAGTCTTATGTATACACCCATAACTTATTCATTTATATTAACGTCTGTCCCCCTTCTAGACTCTAAGCTTCCAATCAATCATATTTATTGAGTACTACAATGGTCAGAGCACTGTACTGAGTGCTTGGGAGAGTACAATACAATGCTTGGGAGAGTACAATACAACAGAATTAGCAGACATGTTCCCTGACCTTAGTACAGTGCTTAGTACAGTGCTTAAGTACTTAATACAGTACTCTGCACACAGTAAGTGCTCAGTAAGTACAACTGAAAGAATGAATGACCATAATGAGCTTACAGTCTAGAATGGGAAACAGACATTAATCTAATGTGAAACTTGTGGGCAGGGAACATGTCTACCAACTCAATTATACCATAGTCTCTCAAGGGCTTAGAGTGACGTACTTATGTACAATACATAATAAGTGCTCTGAACATAGTAAGCGCTCAATAAATATGATTGATTTAAAGTAGATTAGAGTCTAGAGGGGGAGATAGACATTAATACAACTAAATATACAGGTTTGTATTTATATAAATATTTATATTTAAATAAATAAATACATAAATAAATGCACAGAGTGAGTGCTTAACAAATATGATTGACTGATGGATTGACTGGTTTGAGAATGGCCAAAGCAACTGTGAGCAGTGCTCCCTGGTGCCTACTTCACTAACCCTAATTGCTTTTGGTCAATTGACTGTACCTGCAATCCTGTGGGGCAGAACTGGATGTGAGATATTTTAAGGACCCTGTGACATAGCATGTCCTAGCCACATGTCTAGCAGTCCTTGCACATATTCATAAAGCAGTTTTGTCTAAGATAGAAGTTTGCTGTATCAATGAATGGCCGGAGGGAGCAGAGAGGTTTCACACCACTAATGCCAAATAAAATATATTTCCAAAGTTCATTTACAGGTCAGGGTGTAGAACAGCACAGAAAAAGACCTACCTATCATTTGAGCGATGGTCTTCTCATACTCTGCAACTATTTTCCTATAACAGAATGGAAACCAAATTGAGTGTATGGTACATGGAATGCCAATGCACATTCTTCATTACCATAATTTTACAGCCAAAAAGGTCACCAACTAAGTCCACTTTCAGGTAGAGCATAAACCAACCATATAATGAAATTCAATACTTTACCTAGTTATCAAAATCTGAGCCCATAAAAGACAGTAATTCTGTGATCCGAAGTTTGGGAAATAATACCTTGAGACTGAATTTTCACCACACACACTATTTTTTCTTTGAAAACAGGTTAATATGAGCTAAAGCCTTTCCTGAAAATTAAATGAAACCCAATTCTTCCTCTGTCTTGATTTTGGAATCACATACTGAACACTCTTTTAAGAAAAACAATATCATCCAAATGCTCAGGTCCATTGGACCAGTGGAAAGAGCATAGGATTGGGAATCAGGAGACCTGGGCTCTAATCACAACTCCACTTCTTGCCTGCTTTGTGACCTTGGCCAAGTTGCTTAACTTTTCTTGACCTCCGTCTCCTTGTCTGCAAAAAATGTGAATTAAATATTTGTTCCTCCTCCTGATTAGCTTATGAGCCTCATGAGGGACAGGGACTGTGTCTGATTTGATTATATTGTACTACCCTATGCTTAGCACAGTGTTAGGTTCATAATAAGCATTTAACAAATGCCATGATTACTATTATTACTACTACTACTACTACTACTACTAATACTAATAATAATAATAATGGTTGAGATTTTGAAATGTTTCTTTTCAAAATTACAGTGGGATGGAATGAAGTTCACTGTCACCAGGGTATCAAAGGTTCAAACACGTGAAGATCCATATGGGAAATACTATTGCAAGAAACACAGCGTTCTCCCATGATAGGCATTAGTTTGACATTTATGTGCATTAATAACCCCGACCCAGGATTTTTCACTTTCACAGTTAGTATTTGCATCACTTAGCTCCAGCCTTTAATATAACAAGGAATATTACTAGGACACATCCTTTAGTTGAGAAAGTGAAGTGGCAAAGAAAATAATTTTACAGCATCATTAACTCATTGGCTGAGCAGGAAAAGGACTAGGTATGTATTTCTGAAAGGAATTTTCTCATGGAAATACCTCACAGAATGACACCCTTTCAGGAGTTCCAATGTTAGTTCAGATTCAGCCCTGACTTGGACGCCAGATGACTCCATCTGGAGTCCTCCCTCTCTATCTTCCCTCTCCATCAACCAAACCCATCAGAACCATGGGTGTGGTCTGTAACTACTCAGTTCCCACATAGGGAACTCTGCCCAGCCTGACCCCAATCCAGCTTGGGCAATTTGGTCTAGAACTGGACTTCCACGACAGTTCCACATCCCGTTAATGGCTCCCAGACTAGCAAATTGCCCTGCCAGCTGGCTGAGATTTAGTCAGTGCAAAACCCCCACTGAGAGGAGACCAAGAAAACACAAGTCCTGCATTGTTTCACTGTAGGTACATTAGGCTTCATATGAAAACTTTCAAAGGGGCCACGGTCTAGCAACTAACCTCATTTCCATCACTTCTCGTCTGCTTTCTTCATATTTGTCTTTCCATTCTGAGACCTCTCTTTCCTTCGTTACAATCTGATAGGTCAGGAGAGGAGAAAAGTAGTTAGCATCTAAAACAACAAGTCCAGAGCCAAGCAATTCCCTGAATGAGATATTTGTCTAGCTAGGGCCTACATGATACCATGTTACCAGTGTCTTTTTGGGGGAACAAATGAGAGCTAATAGCAATTTCAGTGTCAATATTTTTAGGGGAGAGACCCTAACTACAGGTTGTTGTTTTATGATGTCTCTGATCAATGATGAAAGTCACCAAACCTTTTATTGGGCTTTTGAAAGTGGATTCACACTCTTCCCCCTCCACCCCAAATGAATACCTCTGCTCTGGCGATCTGTAGTGCAGAATTTAAATCTGTCTGCTGGTAAAGAAACCCTGTTTTTTTTTCTGGCTCTGAGGTACCAATCCTGGAGTACAAGGCAGTTTTGGAGATGGAGGCATCTGCAGGGACAGTGGCTTCAATCTGTGGAGTTGTTTTTAATTAAAAGAAAAGGCAACATTAATCATCGAACAACCGAGAAGCCGCATGGCCTAGTGGATAGAGCATGGGCTCAGGAGTCAGGAGGACCTGGGTTCTAATCCCAGCTCTGCCACATGACTTCTGTATAACCCTGGACAAGTCACTCAATTTCTCTGTGCCTCAGTTACCTCATCTGTAAAATGCGGATTAGTATGGTGAGCCCCACGTGAGACACGGAGTTTGGCAATCTGATTAGCCTTGTATCTACCCCAGGGTTTAGTACAGTACCTGGCACATAGTATATGATTAACAAATAACATAAAAACAACAAATATAAAAACAAACAAACAAAAAAGTGAGTCCCCCACCTATCAGGTTCATGAAGGGGTTTTTTGTCTCTGTGAGGAATAACACAAAGAACAATGAATAGGAAAACGTCAGACCCAATCTGTGAAAATTTGCACTGGGGCAGGCAACAACTAAGTCAGCCCTGAGCCTCTTCCTTTTGAATATCCATTCATTAGAATAGTTAGAAGCACTTAAGCAGGAGCAGTAAGAAAAAGGACTATCACTAGAGGCAGTCACTAGCCAGTAGAACTCTTCTTTGGAAGCATAGAGTGACTGATACATTCTGAAAATAGCAGAATATTGAGGGGGCTGCTCTCTGCTGGATTCTGTAAGATAGTATGCCATCTTATTCTCTGCATTCCTGAAGTAAGCTACTCAGGGATGCAATTATTACAGGAGTTAACCTTTCCCTTTGCCCAGAGTCTATTAGAATAACTACTTTTGAGATTCTGTCATTCATCCATTTTCACTTTTACTCTTTTAAGGACAGAGAAGCTTGACTTTGTAGAGTGGTTTGGGGAAAAGACATTGGTGCTTGAAGCTTCATACTAATTGTGAATAGCTATGATAACTCGACTCCCAACAACCCTTTCAAGCTGGAGTGTCCTTGATTCTATGAGAGAACTGGGGTACAATGTATGGTAACAATGCAAGCAGAATTGCTATGAACATCACAATCTTTTAAGATAAGTTACCTGGGTAAGTGCGCTTTTCTTCCCGCAACACAAAAAACAACCATGGCCTCCATCCCATGCATTAATTTTTAAAGGTATTAAGAAAAGAAAAACACACAGTAGTAACTACCCTGAGAGCAAAAGAAGTAACTTTCAATTAAGCTTCCCCATTAGACTGTAAATTATTTGAGGGCAGGGACTGTGTGTCTCCTAATTTTACTGTATTCTCCCAAGCTACCCAAATAGTGCTATGGGGCAGCAGGCACCCAGTACAGTACTCTACACATCTACACACAGATTTATTGAGAGTTATTGCTCAATAAATCTTAACAAATGAACATTTTGGATCAATTAAGGACCCAATTAAGGTGGGGGTTTAGCCAAAATAAGGAATATTTAGTAAAAGTAAAACTGTTTTGCCAAAATGAGGAATATTCAGTGACTGTAAAACTCCTAGAATTGGAAAACAGGGTCTAATGAGGAAATAGGAAAGATATCTCAGAACCAAAAGGCTTGACAAAATATACACTCAGGTAATAGAAGATTTTAGGTTAGAAGGAGAAGGGGAAGGAGGAAGAAGTGGGATATTCTTTTAAAAATTAGATCAGAAGTATTTTCCCCCAAAGGCACACTGCTAAAGGCAACAGCTAGTGCACCTCTACCAGCTGAAAAGCTGTACTTTTCT
This sequence comes from Tachyglossus aculeatus, assembly GCF_015852505.1. Lineage (NCBI taxonomy): Eukaryota > Metazoa > Chordata > Mammalia > Monotremata > Tachyglossidae > Tachyglossus > Tachyglossus aculeatus. Next base: position 22,934,551 of record NC_052081.1, read on the forward strand.
ACAGTTCAAGATCATAGACAAATGCAGGTTTAATGTATAGGATTGGCGGCCTGGATATAACTGTAAAGTTCAGTTAGTAGTACAAGTTAGTAGCACACATGCATGTTAAATCAAATGGGGAAATCCTCTGAGAAAAAGGGCTCTGGCTTGGACTTTTGGTTTTGATTTTACTGTCATTGGTTGGCCCTGAACACCTGGCACTGAAATAAGCAATAGCACAGCTTTCAGCTAGGAGTTGTAATGACTGCAGGTATTCTTGAGAGGCAGTATGGCCTGGCAGAAAGGCACAGGAGTAGGAATTAGGAGACCCAGATTCCAATTCCAGCTCTGCTACTTGTCTGCTATGTGACCTTGAGCAAGTCAAATTGACTTCTCCATGCCTAGGTTTCCTTATCTATAAAATGGGAATAAAATACCTACTCACCCTCTTCTCTGAGACTGTGATTCCCAGGTAGGACAGGGACTGTGTCCGATATGAGTATCTTTTAGCACAAGCTTGGTAGATAGTAAGCACTTAATAAATAATACTATTATTCTAATTATCATTTTCCTCTTCCTTTCCTTCCATTCTCCTCCCTCTTTTCCTCTCCCTCTTTCTCCTCTTCTCTTTTACTTCCCCTAAAAGTCCACTGCCTCCTCAAAGCTGAAACCTAATCTTCTTCAAAATAAAATGTTGGTGCACTGATTAGATATGAAAATTAGTAGACAGGGAAACATGTTTAAAAGGGATATCAAAAGCCCTAGACATCTGGAAGGAATCTAAGATCCCAATTAATCACAAAAGAAAGTCTAACAGCAGAAACTTCCTAAGTAGGTTCTATGGTGTTGGATGCAAAATTGTGACCCTGAATAAACCTTTATAAACCTGAATACCCTTTGGGTATATAGAAATGTATCCAATTACAACCAACAATTAAATTAAACAAATATAAATTTTGCAACTACTAACAGAAGCAGTGTGCCCTAGTAGAAAGAGTACGGGCCTGGGAATGAGAGGAGACTGATTCTGACTGACAATGCTGCCACATACCTGTTGTGTGACCCCTGGCAAGTCACTTAACTTCTCTAGGCCTCACTTCCCTTATCTGCAAAATGGGAAATCAATACCTGTTTTCACTACTAATTAGACTATGAATTCCATATGGGACGTGATAATCTCGAATCTACCCCAGTGCTAGGTATAGTGCTTGACACATAGTAAGCACTTAACAAAAACCACAATCACCATTATTATTATTATTATTATTATTATTATTATTATTATTACAAGATACACTGCTTTCCTTCCACTTCTCATTCTAACTGGTTTTTCCATTAAAAGGATAAACACTCTTACAACCTATGGGTACTAGTGACTAGAAAGTGAAATTCAGCATACACTCTGACTTTTCCTTACTACCAGAAAATAAATTTCATTAAAGTTAGAGCTTCATTTATCATCTTCCAGACTGCAAGCTTTTCTTCTAGGTTGTAAGCTCCTCATAGGCAGGAATAATATCTACCAACTCTATTATACTGTCTTTTTCCAAGCACTAAGTACAGTGCTCTGCACATACTAAGGGCTCAATCTCAAATGGAAGCACTATAAATAAAAGTTTCACTCTTTCTTAATCTATAATACCTAGCCTATTGCTTTTGAAGGAAAAAAAAACTTTAAACCTACAGATTATAAATGAATGTATTATTCCCAAATGACCTTGCCCTCCAATAGCTGTAAATTTATTCATTAAACCTTGTAGAGACATATACAAAATCTGCCCCACATGTCTCTAATCACATTTTCTCATTTCCTTACATGGTAGATGTCCTGTTACATTACCTAAAGGGGTTTACACTTGCAAAGTAGAAACGAAAGCAAATAAAAATTGATCAAACAAAAATAAAATAATTAAATTCTACTGCCAGATCCTGATAGCTTTTCCCTCACATCTTCCAGATCTGCCTTTTCCTCTCTACTCAAACAGCAATCACCCTGGTACAATCATAGTTTATAACATGACTAGACTACTGTATTGGCCTTCTTGATAGTCTCCTGCCTCTAGCCCCTCCCCTCTCCAATCTACTACACTTCTGCATGGATTGTCTTCCTGAAGCATCACTCAGCACCCATCTCTCTGCTCCTCAAAGCCTTTTCCAGGCTCCCCATGTCCTCAGCATCAAGTAGAAACTTCTCACAATTGGCTTCGGAGCTCTCCACCCACTCATTCTACCTTCTCCATCTGCAGTCTTCATTTGCTGCTCCCCAACCCACTCTTATTATACCTCCCAAACCAACTGCTCTTGATTCTCCTGCCGCCATCCAATCACTTGCTCAGAACTCCCTCTTCAAATCCAACAAACCACAGATATTCAAAGTCCTCCTGAAAGCCCACCTCCTCCAACACACCTTCCCCAATTAATTCCATCTTCAAAGCCATCAGCTTACCTCTAGCATTTATATAAATGCCTGGTTATGATTTTGAACTGTGTCCATCCTGATTAGCTTGTATCTACCCCAGTGCTTAGTACAGTGCCTGACACACAATAAGCACTTTAAAAATACCATCAAATATACTTACTTTACCCATCCTCAGCACTTACGTTTGTATATTTATTCAATCAAACATTTAATTTGCTGGTTTGAAATACTATTTTGTGGCTGAGTTCCCTATTGGAGTGTAAACTCTTTGTGGGCAGGAATATGTCACTTGCTCAGTTTTATACTTCGCAAGCACTCTGTACAGTGCAATGCAGCCAGTGGGTGCTTAATAAATACTACTACTAGCATTACTATACATTTCTCTCCACATCAAACAGAAACTCCTGACCACAAGTTTTAAGGTTCTCCACCAGCTTCCATCTTACATATCTGCTCTCTTTTCTTGCAAAACCTCAACTCACACTCTAAGCTCACTCAAGCTAATGTTCTTATTTTCCTTTATTCTACATTCTCTGATCTCCTTTCTCTCTCTATGGAACAAACTTCCCCTTCAAATCTGCTAAACAACATCCCTGCCCACCTTCAAGCTCTCCTAGGAAGCTTCCCCAACAATTTCCCACTTTCCCTGGTCAGATCATCCCCTTATGTGCATAATGGTTTATTGATTTTATTTTTTATCTGATGAATTGCCCCCTTCTGTTTCTCTCAGCCATGAATGATGGCAGGAACTGTGCCTTCTACTTCTACTGTACGTTCCTAAGTGACCACTACAGTGCTCTTCACACAAAAGGCACCCCATATATATTGATGATGATGACAATGAAGATATGAGTTAAATATCAAGCTGATATCACAATACTGAGTGGAAAAAAAATCAAGATGACCAAGAGCTCATGGAATGAAATGCCAGCTATGAAGCCTAGGCTTTGTAATGAGACACTCTTTTATTTTAAAACCTACAACCCATCCAGAACCTCTGGGAGCATCCAATAACCCTAAAATGTCTTTTAAAAATCATTTTTGTAATTGTCAATGATTATGGGCCTACCTTGACAGATCACAAGGGGAAAAATAAGTTCCATTTCCATAAGAAAATTAAAGTTTGACCTGAAAGTTAGAAAATTGGCAGTTCGATCTTTTTATATACCTAACTCAAGAAAAATGGGACTCATAGTGCTTTGACAATTATTATTTTTATATTATTAAGAGCTTACTATGTGTCAAGCACTGTTATAAGCACTGGAGTTAATCAGGTTGGACACAGTCCCTGTCATATATTGGGCTCACGGTTTCAACAGGAGGGAGAATAGGCAGCGAACCCCCATTTTACAGATGAGGAAACTGAGTCACAGAAAAGTTAAGTTAAGGTCACATGTCAAAAAAGTGGAGAAGCCACAATTAGAACCAGGAATCAGTCAGCCAATCAGATTTATTTAGCACTTACTCTGTGCAGAGCACTGTACTGAGAAGCAGTGTGACTTAGTGGAAAGAGCATGGGCTTGGGAGTCAGAGGTCATGGGCTCTAATCCCAGCCCCACCACTTGTCAGTTGTGTGACTCTGGGCAAGTCACTTAAATTCTCTGAGCCTCAGTTACCTCATCTGTAAAATGGGCATTAAGACTGTGAGCACCATGTGGGGCAACCTGATTACCTTGTATCCCCCCAGCGCTTAGAACAGTGCTTGGCACATAGTAAGCGCTTAACAAAAAGTGCTTAAAGCCCTCTGCCCTACCCCTTTCCCCTCCTCACAGCACTTGTGTATATTTGTACATATTTACTACTCTATTCTATTAATGATGTGTATATATCTATAATTCTATTTATTTTGATGGTATTGACACCTGTCTACCTGTTCTGTTTAGCTTTCTGTCTCCCCCTTCTAGACTGTAAGCCCGTTGTTGGGTAGGGACTGTCTCTATATGTTGCCCAATTGTACTTTCCAAGCACTTAGTACAGTGCTCTGCACACACAGTAAGTGCTCAATACGATTGAATGAATGAATGAACAAATGCCATTCATTCATTCATTCATACTAAGCACTTGTGAGAGTATAACAATATAACAAGTACAGTCCCTGCCCACAATGAGCTTACAGTCTAATGAGGGAGACAGACATTACTATAAATCAATAAAATTACAGATATGTACATAAGTGCTGTGGGGCTGGCAGGAGGGATGAATAAAGGACAGCAAGTCAGGTCAGTGCATAAGGGAGTGGGAGAAAAGGAAAGGAAGACTTAGGGAAAGCCTCTTGGAGGAGAAATGCTTTCAATAAGGCTTTGAAGGTGGGAAGAATTATTGTTTGTCAGATATGAAGACAAAGGGCATACCAGGCCAGAGGCAGGATGTGGACTAGGAGTCAGTGGTGAGATAGTTGAGATTGAGGTACAGTGAGAAGGTCTGCATTAGAGGAGTGAATTGTGTGGGCTTGGTTGTAGTAGGAGAGTAGCAAGGTGAGGTAGGAGGGGACAAGGTGACTGAGTGTTCTACAGCTGATGGTAAGGAGTCTCCTTGACTCCCAGGCCTGTGCTCTTTCCACTCCTCTTGACAACTGCTTAGGGCTTCCACCATCCTACTCCACCATCACTTTAATTTTTATGATTTTTCTCCAGGTGTAGAGATAGACAAGATTGAGTTAGAAGGCTAGCATTAGAGGAGAGAAGTGTGTGGGTTGGGTTGTATTAGGAGAGTAGTGGGGTGAGGTAGAAGGGGGCAAGGTGATGGAGTGCTTTAAAGCCAATGGAGAGGAGTTTATGTTTGATACCAAGGTGGATGAGCAACCACTGGAGTTTTCTGAGGAGCAGTGTGATGTGTCCACAACGTCTTTGTAGAAAAATTATCAGAGTGAAGTATGGACTGCAGTGGGGAGTGACAGGAGGTTGGGAGGTCAGCAAGGAGGTTGATGCAGTAATTCAGGCAGGATAGAATGAGTGATTGTATTAATGTGGTAGCAATATAGATGGAGAGGAAATGGAAAATTTAAGCGATGTTGTGAAGGTGGCACTGATAGTGTTTAATGATGAATTGAATATGAGGGATGAATGAGAGAGAGGAGTCAAGGATAATGCCAAGGTTAAGGGCTTGTGAGACATAAAAGATGGTGGTGCTGTCAACAGTGATGGGAAAGTCAGGGGGAGGACAGGGCTTGGGTGTGAAGATAAGTAGTTCTGTTTTTGGACATGTTAAGTTTGAGGTGATGAGAGGCCATCCAAGTAGAGATTTCTTGAAGGAGGGAGAAGATGCAAGACTGGAGATGGGGAGAGAGATCAGGGCTGGAGATGTAGATTAGAGTGTCATCTGCATAGAAGTGGTAGTTGAAGTCATGGGAACAAATGAGTTCTCCAAGGGAGTGGGTATAGATGGAGAATAGAAGGGGACCCAGAACCGAACCTTGAGCAACCCCACAGGCAGGTGGTGTGAGGCAGAGGAGGAACCTGCGAAGGAGAATGAGAATGAACCGCCAGAAAGATAAGAGGAGAACCAGGAGAAGACAGTCAGTGAAGCCAAAATTGGATAACGTTTCCAAGAGAAGGGGGTGGTCCACAGTGTCGAAGGCAGCTGAGAGATCGAGAAGGATTATGATGAACTAGAGGCCACTGGGTTTGGCAAGAAGGAGATGATTGTTGACCTTTGAGAGGGAAGTTTCTGTGGAGTGAAGAGTCTGGAAGCCAGATTGGAGGGGGTCAAGGAGAAAATTGGAGGAGAGGGATTTAAGGCAGTGGGTGTAGACAACTTACTCAAGAATTATGGAGAAGAATGGTACTAGGGAGATGGGGTGAAACTGGAGGGAGCTGTGAGGTCAAGGGAGGGTTTTTTAAAGATAGGGGAGACATGGGCAGCAAGTTCAGGACAACTAACTACCTTCTGTCTTTACACTATAAGCTCTTTGTGGGCAAGAAACATGTCTACCAACTCTGGGGCATTATACTCTTCCAAGTGCTTTGTATAGTACTCTGCACACAGTAAGTGTTCAATAAAGAAGCAGCTTGATGTAGTGGATAGAGCATGGACCTGGGAGTTAGAAGGTCATGGATTTTAGTCTCAGCTCTGCCACTTATCTGCTGTGTGACCTTGGGCAAGTCACTTCACTTCCTTGTGTTTCAGGTACTTGATCTGTAAAATGGGGAATGAGACTGTAAGCCCCACGTGGGACAAGGACTGTGTCCAACCTGATTTGCTTGTATCCACCCCAGCACTTAATACAGTGCCTGACACACAGTAAGCGCTTAACAAATACCACAATTATTATTAATAAATATGACTACATTTAAATAGTCATTAAATAAATAAATAATAAATATGATGATTGCAATGGAGTGACTCCTTTTTTCATTCACCTTTTTCTATTTGCATTCCACCAAAACCAAACACTGGTTTGCAATTTGCGCCCTCCACCCCCTCCTCTGATTGGTTCTCCCAGGTTGGATCTAATTGGGGGTCTAATCTGCTTGTTGATTTCCTGTCATACCCATTCCTCTAATGGGTCCCTACTGTCAGTGGTGTCACTCCCTCTGGTTAGTCTCCTCTGATGGAGGAGGGGAGGGACCAGCAAAAGTGATGGAGGAAATAGTTAATGTGATGGTCGCCAATTGCTACATTTCTGTTCTCCATCTCAGCCCTCTCCTCCATCCAGCTGTTCCTGCACCTCCACTTAACTCTTCTACATCTCTGACAGAAAAAGAGATCATCATCATCATCAATCGTATTTATTGAGCGCTTACTATGTGCAGAGCACTGTACTAAGCGCTTGGGAAGTACAAATTGCCAACATATAGAGATAGTCCCTATCCAACAGTGGGCTCACAGATAATAAGAGAGAGACACAGACAGTAATCTCCTGGATCAACATGCTGGCTGATGGCTTCCCATTGGAGGAGGAGTGGGGTACACACACCTCCTTGACCAGCCAGGAGGAAGAGAAGGGGTCAGAGGATACTTAAGTCCCCCTCAGAGCCCAGAGCCCTCCACTTCCCCAATCTCCCTATCTCAACAATGATTTAAGGCCTCTTAATTCTCTTAACTTTGATTTAAAATGTGCCTGCATGCCTTAGCAAAGCTACTCATTGTCAGGGTCTTGGAAGACTCATGTCCACAGAAAGGCAATTGCTCTCAAAGGTTCATGCTCCTTTTATCCATAAATTGAAAAGTAATCCACTATTATGAGAATGTTGAAATCTGCTTCAAATGATTTTCCTAATTTCATCTCCCCAATCCCCCAAAATAGATGAACACAGATTAACTAAGATTTCCTCAGGAGGCACAGCATCTTTTTAACTGGTTAAAATGGAGAGATTGAGAGATGTTGATGAGGGAAAAATAACATCTTGGGGTTGTCCAAAGCACTTGGAATCACATTTTTTTTCTCATCTGGGGGTTGTGGGGAATACAACCCCCAATCTTTCCAGCTTTCAGATGAAAAGTTAGTTTTCTTGCCTAAAGAGGCAAAATAGGCAAAATCATGCTACCCTCAACAAATGCAGAACGCACCTTTTTGCAGTCCCCTAAAGACACAATTCTTTCATCCTCTGCAAGAACAATATTGCCAATGGACTCTTTGTACAAAATGAATATTCAGAAGGGTCCCTAGAAGAGAAGTGTGTGGAGGCCCATTTATCAAAACACAGGCTCTGGGTCTTCAGTTTGATCAACTTCAACTGTGCTTTTAGGCCCCGAGGCCATCTTGACTCCTGCCTGATGAATGGTGGTCTATAAACATCATCTAAGCACTTCTCAAAGGTGCAGTTAAGCAATCTGCATGCTGTTTTGCGTATCGTCTAGATCACGACAGATTGTTAAAAAAGCAGTTCTCTGTTTCCTAACTGTTCCACAAAACATACTCATGTAGCAGACCACTGCAGGCAAAAAACTGGTACCTTAGTATTAAGTGAGCCCAGAGAAGACAGGGTAATCTGTCTGGCTAGCTTCAGTGCTTCTATCCTCATGGCTGCAAACTCTAATTCCTCCTGTCAAATGGTTGGTTTTGAGTAATCCACGGAAAAAATGCATTACAATATTATGTAAATGTTTTTCATGTCTAAATAATGAATGCTGTACACATGATGATGACTCCTGAATAGCATACACATTTAGTGTTCCTTCCATAATTAAGAGCTCAGCAGATCATGAAATTAAATGGTTTAATTAAAAACTGGTTTCAAATAGTTTACCAGAGAATCATAAGTACTGTACAGTTATGAATAACCACGTGGATTTCCTGGGTCTGATTATTATGGCCACATTTTCTGACTTTTTTTAATGCACACTAGAGGTGCAATGCTAATGTGGCTTCAAAAAACATATTGACTTGCTCCATTTGGAGCTCCCACTCCTTTAACATTCTTTGATCCATTTGTCAAAATTAAAGATGATAGAAGTTAGTTGTTTGGTTTCCAAATTTTGCACTGTGTCCAGATGTTATCACAACGGGTGGTTAAGACAACCAGGTGTGTATAAATAAAACTTCTTTACTGGTGACATAACATATTCTGCTTAGTGCATAAATCTCTAGAAATACCTTTGGGGGTAGCAATGACCTCTGAAAATGAATAACTCCTAAATTCCATTTTTGGCTTTCAAAGCAGTGGGTTTGATTCCAACTAAGCACTGCAACCATGCAGCAATCTCAGCATAATTATTGATGACATTTTATCAATGGGCATCTTGGGAAATGTTACATTAAGTCTTGATTTGATTTTGGTCTTTCTGAGGGGGATTCATGGTCTACTGATACTCTGACAACCTAGAAAGGAACACTGATATTTCACAATTGTGCTACAAACCTGAAGTTTCTGAGCAAATATTGGGGGGTTCTTTTCTGCTAAATCAGGCTCTAGATATTCAAGTGGATCACACAGTGACGTTGGATGAGATATCCTATTGAGGAGAGCTTCTGCAGAGACAAAGGAATCCTCCACAGCCGTCTGAATGGGAGGAATACAGAACAAACAACATGCAAAAGTCGTGGTAATACTGTATCTAGATCAATACCAGCCTTTATCAACTTTACTAAATTCCAAAGGGGCTGTCAAGCAGTGTCCAAACTTTATATCTAGAGACTAAATTTCATGTTAGTGTCAGGAATTCTCAGACCACAGGATGGAATAAGATGCCATTTATCTAAAGTAATGGACAGATAAGAGGATCCATTTGGAAATGTTTTGAAAAACCAAAAACCTAAAAAGATAGAACTGAAATGAAGAACCATTCACATTAGAGGAACCATTATAAAATACTCCAAACAGTCACAAATGAAAAATACTAGTAGACCAGGACAATGGAATTCAAAATAAGGGACAGTACTAACGCCTGTACTATCTAACATGCATTTAGAGAAGCAGCGTGGCTCAGTGGAAATAGCATGGGCTTTGGAGTCAGAGGTCGTGGGTTCAAATCCCGGCTCCACCACTTGTCAGCTGTGTGACTTTGGACAAGTCACCTAACTTCTCTGTGCCTCAGATACCTCATCTGTAAAATGGGGATTAAGACTGTGAGCCTCACATGGGACACGCTGATCATCTTGTATCCTCCCCCAGCACTTAGAACAGTGCTTTGCACATAGTAAATGCTTAATAAATACTGTTATTATTATTATATAGATGTCGACATAATAAACTCAGAGTAAGTTTGCTGATAATGCAGGAGTTACATTCTAGAAAAAACATGCATTAAGGAAACCTATACCTTATTGGATGTCGTGTGTGTGTGTGCCTGTGGGGCGGGGGGCAGAGGGGTGCATAGCCATTTCTCCTGACAGTGCATTTTGTTCTATCCAGACAGATATGTGTTGTTGGAAGAATGGTCCTGATTCTTCAGCAGTTACTAACATGTAGTTTAACCCCTTAATAGAAGAACTATTTTACTTCAGCTAGTGAGTGGTAGAAGATATTACCTTGCATGTATATCTCGAACAACTCATTGAGCTATGCTGATAAAAGTATATTACCAGGATTGACCTGATACGAACAAGAGGGACAACTTTTTCAGGTCAGGAACTCACAGTGAAGTGTAATCTAAATCTAGAGGGCATGTGATTTGACTTTTGGGACATCTACTGAAGAAGAGGAAGTACATTGCTGGAATACACCTGTGCTCTATAAAGCCCATAGAAAACACAGGTGTAATGTGCTGTACATTATACACAGTCACAATGTCTACCTTGGGTCCAGTCCAGAATGCTGACTTCAACATAGCCCATAAGCCTATAGTTCGGGATCTGGTTCAATTTGATCTTGATTCCCCATGTTCTCTGGGTTATTATAAATTACTTACTAGCTCAATGGCATCTGAAGCTGTTCCTAAGGCTATGGACTCCAACTCTTTCTGCTTTGATTTCTCAGGAGCCTGTGAGCTTGTTTCTTGGTTAGGAGCAAGCACTCGGGAGGTTGGATGGTGCATTTTCACCCCAGCATTCACCTGGGCTTCAGTCTCTTCAAAACTTGACCTGAAGAAAAAAAAAGACACCTCTCCTAAAGCAGTCATTTAGAAATGCCCCAGAAGTCAATCAATCAATCACATTTATTGAGCACTTACTGTGTGCAGAGCACTGTACTAAGCACTTGGAAGCGTACAGTGTAAAAGAGTTGATAGACATGTTTCTTGCTCACAATGAGCTTACAGTCTAGAAGGGGAGACAGATATTAAGATAAATAAATTACAGATATGTGTGTAAGTGCTGAAGGGCTGAGGGAGGGGTAAATAAAGGGTACAAATCCAAGTGAGAAAGTGGTGCAGGAGAAGAGGAAATGAGGACTTACGAAAGGCCTCTTGGAGAAGATGTGTCTTCAATAAGGCTTTGAAGGTGGGGAGAGTGATCATTTGTCATGAAGGGGAGCTTTCCAGGCCAGAGGCAGGACTTAGGCAAGAGAATAGAGGCTAGATAAATGAGATTCAGGTAGAATGAGTAGTTTGGCTTTAGGGAAGCAAAATGTGTGGGCTGGTTTGAAGTAGGAAAGCAGAGAGGTAAGGTAGGAGGGGGCAAGGTGATTGAGAGCTGTTAAAGCCAATGGTAAAGAGATTTTGCTTAACGTGGAGGTGGATAGGCAACCACTGAAGGCTCTTGAAGAGAGGGGAAACATGAATGTTTTTGTAAAAAGATAATTCAGGCAGCAGAGTGAGGTATGGACTGGTGTGGGGAGAGACAGGAGGCAGGGAGGTCAGCAAGCAGGCTGATTAAGTAATAAAGGCAGAATAGGGTAAGTGCTTAATCTATGTGGTAGGAGTTTGGGTGAAAAGGAATGTTGTGAAGGTTGAACAACAGGATTTAGTGACACGCTGAATATAATAATGATGGCATTTGTTAAGCGCTATGTGCCAAGCGCTGTTCTAAGTGCTGAGGAAATCAGGTTGTCCCACATGGGGCTCACATTCTAATCCTCATTTTATAGATGAGGTAACTGAGGCACAGAGAAGTTAAGTGACTTGCCCAAAGTCACACAAGCTGACAAGTGCCAGAGCTGGGATTAGAACCCATGACCTCTGACTCCCAAGCCCTTGCTCTTTCCACTGAGCCATGCTGCTTGAAAGAGAGAGATGAGTGGAGGACAATACCTAGGTTATGGGCTTATGAGACAGGAAGGATGATGGAAATTCAGAGAAGAAATTCAGTCGGAGGACAGGGTTTGGGTGGGAAGATAAGGAGTTCTATTTTGGACATGTTAAATTTGAGTTGATAGCAGGCCATCCAAGTAGAAATAACTTGAAGACAGGAAGAAATGAGAGACTGCAGAGGAGAGAGATAAGGGCTGGAGATGTAGATTTAGGAATCATCTGAATAGAGATGGTAGTTGAAGCCATGGGAGCAAATGAATTCTCCAAAGAAATGGGTGTGGATGGAGAATAGAAGGAGACCCAAAACTGAACCTTGAGGGACTCCCACAGATAGGGAGTGGGAGGCAAAAGGGGATTCCTCCTCAAACCCCCTGTCCACCTGTCTCCCCATCCCTTGCCCCTAATGACCTGGCCAACTACTTTACTGAGAAAACAGACACTACCAGAAGAGATCTCCATAAAATCTGTCCTGCCCCACTCCAGTACCTCCCCTAGTCCTGCCCCTTCTTCAACTCTCCCATCTTTCCTAGTAGTATCTCAAAAGATCTTCTGCTTTTTCTCAAAATCCACCTGTTTCAACTGCACATCCGACCCCGTTCCTTTACACCTTAACAAAACACTTGTCCCCTCCTTTCTTCCCCTCCTAACTTCCATCTTCAAATGTTCACTCCCCAGTGACTTCTTCCCCATTGCTTTCAAACATGCCCGTGTCTCCCCATCCTAAAAAAACCCTCCCTTGACCCCACGACTCCCTCCAGTTATCATCCCATTTCCCTCCAACCATTCTTCTCCAAACTCCTTGCGCAAGTTGTCTATACCCTCTGTCTCTAGTTCCTCTCCTCCAATTCTCTGCTTGACCACCTCCAATCTGGCTTTTGTCCCCTTCACTCCACTGAAACTGCTCTCTCAAAGGTTACAAATGATCTCCTTCTCACTGTATCCAGTGGTGGCTATTCCTCCTCGACTGCTCAGCTGCCTTTGACACTGTTGACCACCCCCTTGCCTGGAAATATTATCCAACCTCGGCTTTACTTACGTTGACTTCTCCTGGTTTTCTCTTATCTCTCTAGCCACACATTCCCAGTATTTTTCATGGTTTTCCCCTCTTTCTCCCACCAACTGAGGGTGTCCCTCAAGGTTCAGTTCTGGGTCACTTTCTATTCTCCATCTACACCCACTCCTTCGGCAAACTCATTCACTCACACGACTACAACTGCCACCACCTCTATGCAGATGATACCCCAATCTACATCTCCAGCCCTGATCTCTCTCCCTTTCGGCAGTCTCACATTTCCTTCTGCCTTCAGGACATCTCTCCTTGGATGTCCTGCCATACCTCAAACTTAATATGTCCAAAATAGAGATCCTTATCTTCCCACCCAAACTCTGCCCTCCCTCTGACTTTCCCATCCCATCCAACCACTATCCTTCCTGTCAAACAAGTCCATAACCTTGGCATTATCCTTGGCTCCTCTCTCTCATTCAACCCACATAGTCAATCCATCACTAAATCCAGTCAGTTTGACCTTCACAATATCACTAAAAATCTGTCCTTTCCTCTCCACTGAAACCGCTACCATGTTAATCCAATCGCTTATCCTATCCTGCCTTAATTACTGTATCAGCCTCCTCGCTCACCTCCCAGCTTCCTGTTTCTCCTCACTCTAGTCCATACTTCATTCTGCTGCCCAGATCATTTCTCTACAAATATCTTCAGGCCATGTTTCCCCACTCCTCAAGAAGCTTCAGTGGTTGCCCATCCAACTCTGCATCAAATAGAAAGTCCTCACCATTGTCTTTAAAGCACTCAATCACCTTACCCTCTCCTACTACAACTCAGCCTGCACACTTCTCCCCTCTACTGCTAACCTTCTCACTTTACCTTAATCTCATTATCTCACCATCAACCTCTAACCCACATCCTGCCTCTGGTCTGAAACTCCCTCCCTCCTCACATCTGACTGAAAATTACTCCCCACAACTTCATGGCTTTGACAGCCCATCTCCTCCAAGAAGCTTTCTCTGACTAAGCCCTCTTTCCCTCCTCTTCAACTTCCTTATGTGTCACTCTTCATTTATTCATCCCCCTTCCCAGCCCCACAGCACTTACCTACATGTCTGTAATTTTATTATTTATATTATTGTCTGTCTCCTCCTCTAGACTGTAAGTTAGTTATGGGCAAGGCATGTATCTGTCATATTGCTATATTATACTCTCTCAAGTGCTTAGTACAATGCGCTGCATATAGAAAGTGCTCAATAAATATGATTGACCGACTGACTGATTCTTTCACAGTTGCAGGTGGCATGATTTTACAAAATATTCTTCTTCAACTGCATGTTGGACTGTAGTTTTTGAAGTGAAGTGCAACTCTTATTTTGTGTCTTTTCTAAATCTGAACATGTTCATTATTAAAAAATGAAAAAAATTGACTTCTGAAAGCAACTTGGAAAGTGCAATCTTTTCCCTTAACTAACCACATACAGTTCAGTATAGCATATCAAATCAAATCAGTCAGTTTCATGTAATTGTGCCCCACAGTGCCCCACTATGCCCTGTAGGATTTTCAGTCTCTGCAGAGGCTTAAGCTAAAACATTCCCTGGGACGAGCGTCGGGTATAAAGTCAGTCTGCTCTGATGATAGAGAGAAAAATGAAATGGGATTGGGACTCTGTGTAGTGAACTTGTATCCCTATTTCTGATCTTGGACTAGTTTGAATGGTTTTATCAAAATGGGGAATCTGTAGCTTTACCGTCTCTTTCGTTAGTGACATACCCTGAACATGGCGTAGGAGAATCTGATAATCTGACTGGAGGAGACTGCAGCAGTGTGTCCTGAGGAGCCTCAAACATAAGGTACAAAGACTGCTTCTTTGGAGTGTCGTCATCACGCTTTAGGAAGAAAAAGAACATTGTTTAATTGCTACTCATTAGTTCACGTGAGATGTGACTTAGGCTGACCAGGAAAGTGATTTCACAAGGTGAGGATGGCTATCAGACATACTCCCAAAATGAACCAGTCATTGATCTTCTCCTAGTAATCCATGGCCAAATAAATAATGGGTTTTGCATGCATAAACCCTGTAGTAGAAATGCTGCATTTTGGGGGCTAATCACACTTTCACGTCCTCTTACCTAAAAGACATCTCCATCTGGATGTCTTAAAGTCATCTTAAACTCAATATGTGTAAAGCAACTCATCATCTTCCCTTTCTAGTCCTTTACACCACCTAATTTCCCCATCCCTTGACCTGCTGGGAAGAGCACAGGCCTGAGAGCCCCAGGATCTCGTTCTACTCCTTGTTCCATCACTTGCTTTTTATGTGACCTTGGGTAAGTAACTGACTGCTCTATGCCTCAGTTTCCACATCTGTAAAACGGAGATATAATAATAATAATAATAATAATAATAATAATAATAATAATAATAATAATAATAATAATAATAATTGTGGCATTTATTAAGTACTTAGTATGTTCCAGGCCCTGTACTACATGCTGGGATGGATATGAGTAAACCAGGCTGGACACAGTCCCTAGCCCACATGGAGTTCACAGTCTTAATCCCCACTTCACAGCTGAGGTAGTTGACGCACAGAGAAGTGAACTGATTTGCTGTAAAGGGGATACCACAGAAGAATAAAGAGGAGGACTCTTAGTGGCATTTAACCAATCTATAGCATGTGAGGCCTGAACGAACACAAGACGTATCTCCCGGTGCCATCCTGAGAGCTGTGGGCCCCTTGATTTATATTCCTGGGCGGAAGGCCCCTGATAAAAAATGGCCTAACGCAATAACGCACCCACAGCCTCCTCCCTCTACTGTCGGGCATGAAACCAGCACAGCTTATAAAAATGTGCTGCTTCCCTCTTGCTATTGAGATGCCACCATAAATGATACAAAGGTCGGTCTGTTGTGTTCCCTGTGGTTACACTGTGCAGCTGTTGTCCTGGCATCTCTCTACACTGATTGGGGTGTATGCTTCCACATTGAAGTTGCTTAAACTTAATGGTTTTCAGGTGCCTTGTATTATTGGTACCCCTGTGAACTTATCCTTGCACTTACATTTGGTTCAGAAAGCCAGGTACCAATACTATGATGCCTATTTTTGGGAAGATTTTTGGGGTTTGGGGAGACAGGTCGCATACCGGGATGGTTGAATACACAGAAGTGAGCAGTGGTTAGGCAATGGCTGGCAGGCTTGACGGCTTCCACTACCTTGCCAGAGTTAGAGTTGGCAGTGGGCCTCACTCCGGAAAAGGTAGTGGATTTGATGGACCGGCCCCAACTGGAAGCTAGAGGGAAGTTGGAGTAGGAGGCTGCAGGCAACCTAGGGTTGGTTGCTGCTCACCCCTCTCTGTGCTCTAGATGATGCTCTCCTTGAGACCCGGGGAAACATCAGGTAGTAGAAGAGGAACTGGAAGAACCAGAAGCCTGCCTTTCTCAGACTCGGACTCCTCGCAGCTGCACTGCAGGTGGCAGTGGTGTACTGACAAAGGCAAGAGACAGAGGCTCTCGGGATTAATGGTGAGATCACCATGGAGCTAAGTGCATTCCTCTAGAGACGGAAGTTCCATTCATCACAAACGAATAGCTAAATAAGTGTAGTTCTCCCAAATGGGAAGTTCCATTCGTAAAATGTACATTCATATCAGCATCTACTAATTTTAAGTGGTAGGCACCAAATCAGCATCTCAAGAAGAATCAATGTTTGCCTGAAGCAGACAGCCTGTGCTGTAACCTGATACTTAGGTCCCTGGAAGAAGAGTGTTAGAGGCCCCTTAGCCTCTGCGGAATAAAGAGAAGTCACTGATGTGATGGGAGATCATCTGAGTTCTATTTTAAGGCCCCGAATGGACAATATCAATGTGTTTGGACTGAGGTTCTCCGGGGGCGGGGGTTGGGGGGAGGTGTGTGTGTGTGTTCATTCATTCAATCATATTTATTGAGCGCTTACTTTGTGCAGAGCACTGTACTAAGCGCTTGGGAAGTACAAGTTGGCAACTTATAGAGATGGTCCCTACCCAACAACGGGCTCACAGTGTGTGTGCATGTGCCCAATGAGTGGAAATGTGAGATGGTAGCTATAGAAAAATTATGAGCATATGGATGCGGATGGTGTAGGAATGAGGAAAAGGCCATTTGCACCTGTAAACATAGGAAAAATGTGAAAAGCTTGGAGCTCTAAGGAGATAGTGAGGTAGTGAATTTGGATAGAGAAGGAATCTGTATGTAGCAGAAAGGAATGAGAATGTTGAATAAGGATTTAGGCATTTGGTTTTTTGAAGGGGATGACCCTTTTGCCTGTGTATGAGTATATATGTGGAATAAGTTGTGTTTAAATGAACTGGCCAGTGTTGTGAAAATTTGTATTGTGTATTGTTGGGAGAAATCTCTAAGGGAATTTGGGTAGCTCCACAGGTTGAGAGTAATGACAGAAAACCTGAGAGGCTAGAGCTATCATCTTAGAAGATCAAAAGGGAAAATTCATTTGAGGGAAGTCCCTCCCTCAAGCAAATGATTAGCTTCCATTATTGTGAAGTTAGTTCTCAATTGGTTAAGTGTGAAAATGCAAAGGAGGAAATTGGAAGAAGAGGATTTGCAATTGCACTTTCAGGTTAGAAATGCCTGTAGGGATGAGGAGTCAATGGCTACTTTGGTAAAAGAGGTCTGTAAGAGGTCTCAATCGATTGAGTCAACACAGGCTGTCATCTTTATATCCAGCTCGTATAAATGTAATGGCCTGAACAAGGAAACTTGCCTTTTATGTTCATTATGGAACTAACAATCTGTGGTGAAAAAAAGGGAATGTAAGATAATATATGCATTCCTTTCTTATATAATTTTGGGTAAATTGGAATATGGAAATTTGGTGCAAAGAAATGTCATTCTGAATGAAAGGATAATACTAAAGATCAGAAGAGAGAATTTGGAATGACTAACTGAATCTGGATTCTATGTAAATGGGAAATTAAAGGAGGACCTCAGGAATCTGTGTTAGATACTGGGAGCCCTACCGGGTTACACCAGTTTCTTGGGAAAAGGACCCTCGAGAGTGGGACACTTTCTTATTTGACTAGGGATTTTAAAATCCCAACTCTCAAACCGACTATTGACGAATAGGATTAGGCTGAGAAACTTTGTCAGCCATTAATATTAAAGAATTTGTGATAAGGGAGGCAGCTCCACACAAGGGAGAGATTTAATTCCTGAGCATTACAAATTAAGTATATTCTTGTTATATTGGTTTTTCATTCAAATCATCTTTAACATAAAATGTCTATTACATTAAGGGTTAAAACAAATGAAAGTCCCGCATGCTATTTCTATGATAGCCTGGTGAATGGGGCTAGGAGCAGATAAAGTTTGTCACTTTGAGTAGTATGATCACATGTAAAAGAAAAAGTCTGGATGTTTGTTTATCTTTGCCCTTGAAATTGTGTTTCCTTTTAAATGATTGGGGGAAATTTTAAGAAATCAGATCCCAGGTATTTGGAAAGTAACAGAAGGATAATGGTAATATGTGCTATTGTTAAATATTCATTCATTCATTCATTCAATCGTATTTATTGAGCACTTACTATGTGTAGAGCACTGTTCTAAGTGCTTGGGAAGTACAAGTTGGCAACACATAGAGACAGTCCCTACCCAACAATGGGCTCACAGGAAAGAGCTGTTACTTCAATCAAATATATCTGGCTACATGATGCTCCTGGGTACTTTTTCAATAATTCTATGGCTAAGATTGTATCTTCCTAGGTTTTAGTCCAATAAAACACACTGGCTTCCAGACAGCTCCCGCAAAAGGATCACTGCTCAGCTGCCTCCCAGAGAGCATGTCTTCAACCTGGGCTGTAATGTGAAAATATCAGGGAAGGGGACATGCTCCCACCAGACCACTGGCCAAGAGAGTTTGGGCACCAGCATCTGGTAAAGATGGGGACTTCAAGACTATGAGAACATCTGTCTTTGTTTGATGGATTGTTTTATATAATTGTTGGGATGTTGTTTATTGGTAATTGTAAACATAGAGCAATGGAACACCTAGTGGGCAATAGAAGCAATATGTGAATCTGGTAGAACCCCACATGTTGTTTTTGTGGAGATGCAGGGGTTCTCCTCAGATCCTTCCCTTGGCCCTCCTACTGGTTTACTGTAGCTCAGTCAAATAGGGGAGCCAAGGACAACTGGTGGCAAAGGACTGTGAGCCCGTTGTTGGGTAGGGACCGTCCTTTATATGTTGCCAACTTGTACTTACCAAGCGCTTAGTACAGTGCTCTGCACACAGTAAGCACTCAATAAATACGATTGAATGAATGAATGAATGACAAGATTAATGTGAGCCCTGCATCTCACTGTCATTCTATTGTTGCTTCAGGAGATTAAGCTACTCTGTATGTACATCGTTGCTTTACTGTTGGACACACCACAAGGTATGGATGCTAATGCATGGGTATACCTTTTTGTAGAGAAGGATGCTTGTTAAACAGCTTTAAGTGAGGTGGCACTGCAAACCACCTCCAAAGCATGCATGCATTTATCTAGGCTACTCCTATCAAACAACACACAACCATAGTCACCCATCTTCCGGGCAGGGGCTCGACTGGACCAAGCAGAAGGTGGGGGGTGCCACTTGCTAGATGTGGCAGCCCACTGGTCATAATAATCCAAGGGGTGGTTGAATACCGAGGGGTGGAATGTGACAGGCCCAAGGCCTGGACTTCATTTTGCTTGGCCAAGAAGACATTAGCTCAAAGTGGGCACAGTACGTGCACCACTATCCCTGGGGTTAGTAGATGTTGTTGAAATCCTTGATTGCAGCTGCTGACCCTGAGGGCCTGCAGAAGTGGTATTTGCCCACGCCCCTGAGCTAATGAGAACAAGACAGGGCAGAGAAACTATCCCGAGTGGAACGTAACTAGGTCCAACCAGATACCCCTATATAAACTGGCACTAAGGAACAGCTTTATGTAGTGGGATGAGACCTCTGTCCACTGGTCTAACACTCTCCCCTACCCAGAGTGTAGGATGCCTGCTCGGTGTTGACACCTGGTTGGTCGTTGCTTATATGTCTGAAGACCTTACTTTGACTGGGGTCTCTGTGCTGCCTGTTGCTGTTGCATGAGGCTTTAAGTAGCCTTGGGTGGATAGATGCAATATCTTAATGCATGATATTTTAAGTGCTAGCATATTAGATAAGCTAGGTGAGCCTAGCTACTAGGCCGTGTTGTAATGAATGAATGGTTTAATGCATCCTGTACTATTACTGTTCTTTGTCCTTGTTCTCAAGACTTGTTGTGATGGCTTTCTATACTAACGGTTCCACGATTTAGCACAACGCCTTGATAAAGCCACAGCTACAGCCTGGGGTGTGTGATCAGCTCTATTTTGGTCATGGTGGAGCAGAAGTTAATCTGGAAATGGTAACCATGCAGACAATGGTTATTCCCAACACTTCACATAACCATCCATACTACAGCAGCTTGGGCCCACGTGTGTGCCACCACTTGGCATCCCTGGAAATGGATGTCCTCACTCCTGGGGAACCTTGGTACATGAATTCTCCTTGCTTGCTTGCTAATTCTATTTTTCTTTTTCCTACTTTATGTTTGCTGCTGTTGTCAATGCTGCACTGCTGCCCCACGACGTACTCAACATCCAGAAGTGAAGACATTTGCTCCTAGAGCCTGGTGATTGGCAAAGTGCCAGGGGTGGAGTGCAAGGGGGATACAGTGGAAGAATAACAAGGAGGGTTCTTAGTTGCTCAATCTTAACCAATCTAATGTGCGAGCCCTGAATGAACACAACACATATCTCCTGGTGCCAATCTGAGAACTGCGGACCTTTTGATTCATATTCCTGGGAGGAAGGCCCCTGATAAAGAATAACTGTGTCGCTGCACCCGATGCAGAACGGCCATACTCCAGGAATGTAGTCCTTGTCTCATAGAGCAAGGACAGAAACAAAGTCTGGACTGTGGGAAAATGCTGAACTTGGTCAGGAGGATATTTTCCAAGATGATAACTCGCCTATAGCCTCCCTCTACTGTCGGGCATAAAACCAGTACAGCTTATAAAAATATACTGCTTTCACCTTGCTATTGAGATGTCACCATGAGTGATACTGATGTTGGTCAGTTGTCTTCCCTACGGTTATCCCATGCAACTGTTGTCCTGGCATCTCCCTGCACTGATTGGAGTGGGAGTATGCTTCTGCATTAAAGTTGCTTACACCTAACAGTTTTCAAGTGCCTTGTATTATTGGTACCCCTACGAACCTTTCCTTTCACTTACATTTTCCCAAGGTCACACAGCAGACAAGCAGCAGAGCCAGAATTAGAACGCAGGTACTTCTGACTTTCAGCCCATGTTCTATCCACTAGGTCATGCTGCTTCACCTGTTCTCCCTCTCCCTTTGACTGTGAGCCCCATGCAGTAGAGGGACTACATCTCACCTAATTACCTTGTATCTAGCCCAGAGCTTAGTAGAGTGCTTAGCACATAATAATAAGTGTTTAATGAATACTGCTATTGTTGTTTTCACAGTTGGCAGTACCACCATCCTTCCTTTCTCAGAAGCCTGCAACCTTGGTAATTTCCTTGACTCCATGCCCTCTTTTAATTCTCATATTTAGTTTGCTGCCATATCTTACCAGTTTTTACTCAACATTTCCACATTCACTCCCTTCCTTGCCATCTAAACAGCCACTACCCCAGCCAAGGGCTTGTAACAACCCCCAAGGACTCGCTGGCCAAGATCCTCAGTTCCTTGAGGGTAAAGACTGTGGCTTCCTTCCACTATAATCAATCAGTCATATTTATTGAGTGCTCACTGTGTGCACTCACTGTGTGTGTACTAAGTGCTTGGGAGAATACAACACAATATAACAGATGCATTCTATAAGCACTTAGTACTTGGGTGCTTATAAATTGTGTTGACCTCATTATCTTGTACCTACCCCAATACTTAGTACAGAGCTTGACACAGGGTAAGCACTTAACAAATACCACAATTGTTATTATTATTATTATTATTCACTTAGAACAGTGTTCTGCACACAGTAGGTACTCAAAAAACACTACTGATTGATTTATAGACCACTTAATCCAAACAATCGTCAGTCCAAAACAGGAACAAAATGTTCCCATGTGAGTACATTGTTCTGTTGAGAAATTTTTCATCCCAGACTTTGTTAGACCCTTATTGATGGACTCTATTACTGTCTGCTCAAAAAGCTGATGAGGCCCAGTGAAAAACACGGTTCTCATTTTGGAACATCGGGACTTGAGACAATGCATTATGCCATAAAGTGGGCTCATTCTCATCAGAGTAGCTCCACACAAAGCAGGTGCTTAATGAATGCTACCACCATTACTGGTAGATACTCCCTATAGACTCTAAGTTCCTGTGGGCAGGGATCATGCCTACCAACTCTGTTGTACTATATTTTCCCAAGCTCTTAGTTCAGTGCCTTGTACACAGTAAGCACTCAGTTAAATACTATTGATTGATTTTCTTTGGGAAAGGGTTTCAAGGATTTTTTTCTCCTTACCATCATGAGTGGCAGGACAAATAAAAGCAGGAGATCTGACCTAAAATGGATGATCTTATGCTTGGAAAGCAAAGAAGAGGGCTTCACAGGGGGCTCCACAAGGAGCCTGGGGCACTCCAGTATATCAAATCAAGCTTGAAGTGTTCCTCATTAATATTAAAATTTCTTTTTAGCATTAACAGAAAACTGAGCTACTGAGATATCACTCCTACCTTTACATTAAACAACAATGTAGTTACTAGGGTTGAAAAAATATTTAGCTCTCAAAACATTTAATTGAAGCATCCTATCTTTAAGAAAATATCCCTTATCTCCCAGACTGAGCCCTGTGTGGGGGAGGAACTAACTGTGTCTGATGTGATTAGCTTCATCTACCAGCACTTAAGTCCTTGGTACCTCATAAGTGCTTAATAAATAGTATTTTATTATTATTTAATAGAGACAGGAGGAGGGGTAGGTAGGAAGAGGAGGAGGGGTAGGTAGGAAGAGGAGGAGGAGGAGGAGGAGGAGGAGGAGGAGAAGAGTTCTAGTCTGGAGTTGAACGTTCCATCAGGAAAATCAGTAACTCTATGGAGGAGTCTGGTATTGAATTCCATTGTGGGAATCTTGAAATGCTGTAGTGAGATGATTATTATGAACAGAATTGAATCAAACTGAATCATAAAACAAGTCTCTGCAAATCCTGAAATGCCCCATTTACCAGCAAATCCTCTCCTCTTCTAGTAGGACTAGAAAATATCCCTGCAATGACTAAATTCACAATCTGTTCTTCATGTGGTGGGCTTCCCCAAAGTCACTAAAATAAAGACACCAGCAACAATAATTTGCCAATATAAACCCAAAGGCCAAAGAAACTTACAGGTAAGGAGGAGCCAATTTTCTCCATATATTCTATTTCATAGGAGTTGCTGTAATCCAACTCTGGAAGTAAAACAAAGAAAGAAACATTAGCTAATAACATGGTACACACATTGGAAATGCAGCATTTGTTATATAAATTTATATACTAGCAGGTATCACACTTTTAGAATGTCCCATAAACCCTTCACCTTTAGCAGTGACAACTAGCAAAAAGCAGAGGTCCTCAATTCTACTTACAGATGAAAGACACAAAAAAATATGCAGGCAGATCAAGGTCATCAACCACTTGGAAAAATCAATCAGCAGTTTGAGAATAACCAGTCTGAATGAGCGTTCCTAAAATAATTTGATTAAAATACTGCTTTTTGATGGAGGGATTTCTCCTTTTGATAAAATTATTATCAAATGAATACAAGAGAAGAAAGAGATAAAGGAGAAGAGGTCGAGAGTAAGAGAGGTAAGTAAGATGAAGAGGAAGAAATGATCCACGATAAACTGCCATTCAAGGATCTATTGCCAGTCTGGGCAATAGAAAACTGCCTGTATGAGTTTAATAGGTCAGGTTGGGAGCTGAGAAGGGTGCAGAAGAATGGGTAGAAGGCTGGAGGGAGGAAGAGGGAAGGATCCATGGGGAAAATCTTACAAACATACATCCATTTAACCTTAAAAAGCAGACATAGAGCAGCAGAGGTCCCTCTCCTCTTCTAGTCGGCCTTTCTAAAATTCTCATTCAAATGTATTCAAGGTTTTGTCTGCTCAATCCCTGGGGTGGGGAAACCACCTTAGAACTTTAGGGGAATCCATGCTAAGATGAAGAAAGATATATTTAACTCTGCACTTTAAAATCTTTGAATTTCTAATGAATTTCATAGATTGTAAGCCCCCCTGAGGGGCAGGGACAATATCTAATTCATTCATTCAATCATTCAATCATATTTATTGAGCACTTACTGTGTGCAGAGCACTGTACTAAGCACTTGGGAAGTACAAGTTGGCAACATATAGAGATGGTTCCTACCCAACAGCGGGCTCACAGTCTAGAAGGGGGAGACAGACAACAAAACAAAACATATGAACAGAATAAAATAAATAGAATAGTAAAAATGTACAAGTAAAATAGGGTAGTAAATATGTACAAACATATATACAGGTGCTGTGGGGAGGGGAAGGAGGTAGGGCTGGGGGGATGGGGGGAGGGAGGAGGGGGAGAGGAAGGAGGATTCCCACGTCTATATTCTCTTCCAGGGCTTGGTACAATGCTTTCAACATAGGAAGCACTTTCTAAATGCTATTACTACTACTACTACCACCACCACCACCACTAAGACCTATTCACTCTCCTATGTAGAACTGTGAGCCACATGTGGGCAGAGACTACGTCCAACCTGATTAACTTGTATCTGCCCAGAGCTTAGTACAGTGCTTGACACATAGTAGGCAATTAATGCCATCATTTTTACTAATACGCTTAGCCTCAAAAATGTGAATTCCCCATGACTTCCAAGTACTCACATGTCCTCCTCTCAAGCACTTATGTATATATAGAATGCATCTGCCAACTCTGTTGTGTTGGACTCTTCCAAGCACATAGTACAGTGCTCTGCACATAGTAAGGACTCAATAAATACCATTGATTGATTGATATCTTTATACTCTCCTGCCCGTAATGCATTTTATTGCCTATCTCCCCAACTAGATTGTAAGCTCCTTGTGGGAAGGGAACATATATACCAATTCTGTTTTATTGTACTCTTCCAAGTTCTTAGTGCAGGGTTCTACTCAGTGTAATAATTATGATATTTGTTAAGCACTTACTACGTGCCAAGCTGTGAGAAGCAGCATGGCTTAGTGGAAAGAACATGGGTTTGGGAGTCAGAGGTTGTGGGTTCTGATCCCTGCTCCTCCACTTGTCTGCTGTATGACCTTGGGCAAGTCACTTAACTTTTCTGTGCCTCAGTTACCTCATCTGTAAATCGGGGATTAAGACTGTGAGCCTCACGTGGGACAACCTGATTACCTTGTATCTACCCCAGTGCTTAGAACAGTGCTCAGCACAGCCCAGTGCTTAACAAATACCATTATCATCATCATCACTGGGGTAGATGCAAGGTAATCAGGTTGTCCCACGTGGGGCTCACAGTCTTAATCCCCATTTTCCAGATGAGGTAACTGAGGCACAGATAGGTTAAGGGGCTTGCCCAAGGTTACACAGCAGACAAGTGGCAGAGCCAGGACTAGAACCCATGTCCTCTGACTTCCAAATCCATGCTTTTTCCACTAAGCCATGCTTACTGTTATGTTACTATATGCACCATAAGATCTGGATGCTTACCCGTTATTATGCCCTTTTGCCTCCTGGGACTCATACTTATGTCCTGTAATCTTAAACTGTGCATGTTCTTTCGTGAGTGGAGAGCCCCAGAAAAAGGGTAGGGGTGTTCTATTGCTGGTATCAAATAATGATAATAATGATGGCATTTATTAAGCACTTACTATGTGCAAAGCACTGTTCAAAGCGCTGGGGAGGTTACAAGGTGATCAAGTTGTCCCACGGGGGGGCTCAAAGTCTTAATCCCCATTTTACAGATGAGGTAACAGGCACAGAGAAGTGACTTGCCCAAAGTCACACAGCTGACAATTGGTGGAGCTGGGATTTGAACCCATGACCTCTGACTCCAAAGCCCGTGCTCTTTCCACTGAGCCATGCTGCTTCTCTCATGCAAGTTCCCCAGAAAATGGAGAGTGATGTACCACGATTCTGATTTGTGGCTGTTACCCACAACCCTAATCCGTTACTGCTCTGGCTAACCCACTCGCCCAAACTAATGCCTGAGGGTTAGGATGAATCACTGTGGCATAGCTTTCCTCTACCTAGAAGGCTAATTTGATGGGGATCAAAGTCGGGAAAGCACAGTTTCCTCAGGGTATGGATCAGTGGACAAGACCCAAGGGGTGGAGTGTGACCAGTTAAGCCTTGACCATGCTAACAAGCTTAAGCTAACTCATCCCGGAGGGCTGTTTGGGAGCAATAGGAAGCAACTGGCTAAACAAACAGACCCTATACTTCTTGGCACTAACGATTCCAGAAGGGCTTGGTGAGCAATAAGGCCGAATGATTAGACCAGAATGAATCATTTCCAGTGAGTGTTGTCACATGATTCTTTTCCCTCTAAATATGGCCAATGGAAGGGAAGAGGATCAGGAAGTTACAAGGTATATATGGAGAGGGGTATCCATGAACTCTTTGTAGTAGGTTGGAACTCTGTCACACTGCTGTGGAGAGTTGTCTCTACCCAGAGTCGGGAAGGTCCACTCTGTAGGATCCTGTGTGAGGCCAAGTGACCATTAGACCTTCTCGCTGGAGCTAGGAGAAGTATTCCCCTTTGTCAACTTGACTGCTGGGTGATTTGAAAGGTAGCCTATGCTGGGATGAATTGAAAGGTAGCCCCTGGAGACAACCAGTGTCTTCTTCTTATTTCCAGCAGCTGCTAGAACTTGATGACCATGCTAGCCAGTCTACTTATCACTTATTAGCCTAGGAATAGCTTTGCTACCGAGAATTATTTATTGCAGGTTCTTTGTGTTCTCATCTCAATAAACCTACTTCTGCTACTCATTAATCCCCTAGTTGTTGAGTCCATTTCTAACCCTCTGATTCACAAACTCATGAGTTACTCCACAGTTGGTTCTGCCCAGACTTAGCAACTCTACAGAGATCTATCATGTAGGCTTTAAATCTAACCCATTTGTGTTTCATTAGTTTGTCACTTTGAGGGGGAGAGAGAAGAAATGGATTGGAATAAAAATCACATGCTGGTTTTGTTGAGGAATACCAGTGTCAGTCTAATGACAAAAGCCCAGTAGCATAAGACTTTTTAGGATGTCACTCAGTGTTATTGCTGAATCAGCTTTTTCCCTCCCCAAGAGTTACCACTATTACCACTATTGTCCTGGAGTTGCCTGTCCATTAATTATTCAGAAGAATCAGCCAGCTCATCTTACAAACCTAAAATTTCATTGAGGAAGGAACTAAGAGGTGATATGTAGACAAAAGAACAGCTGTGAGAGGAGTTGGTGCATGGAACAAGAAAAGCAACAGAGGTTTCCCAGATTTGGGAAACCAGAATTGGTTGCTAGACGCTTCAGGGAAACCCTCCATATGAAATCTTACATTCCTCAGGGTTGACTCAAAGAAGAGTCTCAGATCACTCAACTCAACTCATGGCCGTGTTTTTTCTCCTTGAAAGAATAGTCCTCTCTATTTGCCAGATAAACCAGTTCCTCTCCTCATGGGAAACACCAGATTTCACAAAAGCCAGGAGCCAGGACTCCATATTCAGTGGAGGCATCCATCATGTGTTTCCTTAGGCTTTCAGAACTCTATTTTATATATCATTCATTCTGGATATGGCATCACGCAACTCCAAGGCCTAAGAAGGCACCATGATCTTCCTCGGTGCTTGCCTCAAATATCAAAACCTCTGACATTTTTATTTAGAAATTTGAAAACAGCCTCACACTCATGGGATGTGAAGAAAAATGGGAACAGCTTCTCCTCCATGTTACTTATCTGGCATATGTCCAGTGGTTCTGGCTCAAAGAAAGCGAGGAGTCATTTGTTCATGCCTAACAAGAACCTTGCCCAGTTGGCCATGAAATAAACAGTATTCTATTACTAAAAGTTGTCGAGTTCCTCTGTGATTCAAAAGGGAAAAGGCTATTTGTGTTCATTAGGATTTAAAATCAAACGTGCCAAACATCTCTTTGCCAAGTCTTCTCAATTTCTTCCTCTAGAGCTCTGGAAGGGGTTGGCACAGACTGGGCTCTGACAGGACTCTTACAATGTACTGAAGTTGGTGGGTATGAATGAGTGTGCATAAAGCAGAAAGGGCTTTGCCCACAGAACCCAACCCCTGAAAGACAAGCAGTGTGGCCTAGAGGAAAGAACCTGGGCGTCAGAGGATCTGGCTTCCAATACCAGCTCTGCCATTTAGCAGCTGTGTGACCTTGGGCCAGCCACTTACTTTCCCTGTGCTTCAGTTTCCTTATATGTAAAATAACAATTCAATACCTGTTCTCCCAGCTACCTTATTGACACTTAAGCCCATTGCCCTCACCAGTTGCTCCAGACATTTAATTCCTTCCTCAAACCCTCTGTCCCCCGCCTCCCCCATCCCTTGCCCTTAATGACGTGGCTACCTACTTTACCGAGAAAACTGAAACTATCAGGCGTGATCTCCCTAAAATCTCCCCTGCTCCTCTCCAGTACCTTCTTCTTCCTGCCCTTAGTTCAACTCTCCCATCCTTCCTAGTAGTACTCAAGGGCATATCTCCTTCCTTCTCTCAAAATCCACCCCCTCCACCTGCGCATCTGACCCCATTCCTTCACACCTGATCAAAACATTTGCCCCTTCCCCTCCCAAGTGCCATCTTCAACTGTTCACTCTCCAGTGGCTTCTTCCGCACTGCTTTCAAACATGCTCATATCTCTCATATCCTTAAAAAAACCCTTGCCTGATTCCATGGCTCCCTTCAGTTAATTGCCCTATCTCTTTTCTACCATTCCCCTCTAAACTCCTTGAGTGAGTTGTCTACACCCACTATCTCAAGTTCCTTTTCTACAACTCTCTCCTTGACCCCCTCCAATCTGGCTTCCGTCCCCTTCACTCTACAGAAACTGCCCTCTCAAAGGTCACAAATGATCTCCTTCTTGCCAAATCAATGGCTTCTACTCCATCTTAATCTCCTAAACCTCTCAGCTGCCTTTGACATTGCTAACCACTCCCTTGTCCTGGAAACATTATTCAACCTCAGCTTCACAGATGCTGTCCTCTCCTGGGTTTCCTCCTAACTCTCTAGCCACACACTCCCATTATCTTTTGTGGGCTCCTTCTCTGCCTCCCACCAGCTAACTGTAGGTGCCCCTCTGGGTCCCCTTCTATTCTCCATCTTCACCCACTCCCTTTGAGATCTCATTTGCTCCCGTGGCTTCAACTACCATCTCTATGTGGATGGTTCCCAAATCCACATCTCCAGCCCTGATCTCTGCAGTCTCACATTTCGGCACTTGGATGTCCTTCTGTCATCTCAAACCTAACATGTCTAAAACAGAACTCTTTATCTTCACAACCAAACCCTTCCCTGCCCTGACTTTTCCATTACTGTACACATTACCAACATCCTTCCTGTCTCACAAACCCTTAACCTTGGGGTTATCCTTCACTCCACTCTCTAATTCAACCCACATATTCAATCTATCACTAAATCCTGTAAGTTCAACTTTTATGACACTGCTAAAATCCGCCCTTTTCTCTCCATTCAAACTGCTACCATGTTAATTCAATCACTTATTCTATCCCGCCTTGATTACTACATCAGCCTCCTTGCTGACCCCCTGTCTCCTGTCTCTCCCCACTCCAGGGCATACTTTACTCTGCTGCCCAAATCATTTTTCTACAAAAATGTTCAGTCCCCATTCCTCAAGAACCTGCAGTGGTTGCCCATCCACCTCTACATCAAATAGGAACTCCTCACCAACAGCTTTAAAGCAGTCAGTTACTTAGCCAACTCCTACCTCACCTAACTATTCTCATACTGCAAATCAGCCTGCACACTTTGCTCCTCTAATGCCAACCTACTCACTGTACCTCAACCTCATCTATCTCACCATCGACCCCTCACCCATATCATGCCTCTGGCCTGGAATACCCTTCCTCCCTCTCTGACAGAAAATACTCTCCTCACCTTCAAAGCCTTTTTGAAGGCATATCCCCTCCAAAAGGACTTCTTTAACCAAGCCTTCATTTCCCACTCCCTCTGTGTCACCCTGACTCGCTCCCTTTATTCACCCACCTTCACAGTCCCACAGCACTTATGTACATATCTATAATTGATTTATATTAATGTCTGTCTCCCCCCTAGACTGTAAGTTCGTTGTGGGAAGGGAAACTGTCTATTATTAGAGCAGCAGCATGGCATAGTGGAAAGAGCCCGGGCCTGGGAATCAGAAGGTTATGGGTTCTAATTCTGGCTCTGCCACTTGTCTGCTGGGTAACCTTGGGCAAGTCACTTCACTTCTCTATGTCTCAATTACCTCATCTGTAAAATGGGGATTGATACTGTGAGCTCCAGCTGTGACAGGGACTGTGTCCAACCTGATTTGCTTGTACCCACCCCAGCAGTTAGTACAGTGCTTGGCAAATAGTGAACACTTAACAAATACCACAGTTACTATTATTATTATTGTTAGGTTGTACTCTCCCAAGCGCTTAGTACAGTTCACTGTGCACAGTAAGCTTTTTTATAAACATGATTGATTGATACTTAGACTGCGAGCACCATGAGGGACAGGGACTGAATCTAACCTATTTTGTACTTACCCTACTGCTTAGTACAGTGCTTGGCACAGAGTAAATGCTTAACTACCACAATTATTGTTATCAAAGGAGGGTTAAAATATGTGCCTCAGCGATCAAGCCAATATGTCCAGTGTATCCTGACATTCAATTAAACTCAATTCTTCCATGACCCTTGTTTGCACTTTGCATTTTGACTAGAACACTGCTCTCAGAACCCACTGCTTGAAATGAGGAGGGGCAGGGAAGCATCAGTGGCAATGATACCCCCAGGATTCCACCTGCCACAACCCAGGTGAGGCAGCTACCCTACCTTACAGGCACCCAGGTATTGCTATGGGCTCTATAGAAGTGAACAATTTTAGCTTGTTCTTATGGACCATCCATGGAATTACAGGCATTTGGTCATGCTGGTGATGAGACAGCACCCCTCCTCCATGGTGACAGGGTTGTGGCAGGGCAGTAGCAGGTTGAGGGGGAATGTGATAGCTGCATAATCTCCCCTTCTTCCTTCCTCCTCTCCTTCTCCCCCTCCTCCTCCAAATCCTCCTGGCCCTTCCCCTTCCTCCTGTGACCCTCCCCTTCCTGCTCCTCCTCTTCTTCAGGAGCAGCGGCAGCAGTAGCTACCACTGCTCCAATCCATCACAATTACAAGTGCTTCATCCTGGTGCTCAGCAATTTTCAGGTACTTTATCCAAGCAGTGGAGCCATGCTTTCATCTCACTCAGGTAAGCAGTCCGTTAATCAGTGTGTTGCAGCCGTTATTACTACTACTAACAACACTGATCACTCCTGGAGTTTTGGGGAGAGAAAGAGGAAGCAGTATGCCCTACGAAAAAGGACATGGGAATCAGGAGCCTCAAGGTCTAATACCAGCTCTGTCCCTGACCTGCAGTTTAACCTTCTGCAAGTCACTTAACCTCTCTATGCCTCAATTTACTCATCTGTAAAATGGGTATGATTCCTGCTCTCCCTACTCTTTAGATGGTGAGCCTTGAAGGGAAGAGAGGCCTTGTCTGATCTGATTACTTTGATCTGATCAGTGCTTAACACAGTTCTTGACATATAGTAGGCACACAGTAACTACCGTACTGAGTAACAGTCAGGACAGGCTTCTTTGCCTGGGTAGCCTGAGTCCCAGAGAACACTCTGGTGAAGGAACAGAAGGGCCTAGAAGCAACATAGTCTAGAGGAAAGAATATAGGCCTGCAGAGTCAGGGGACCAATGATCTAATCCCAGCTCCACCACTTGACTGCTGTGTGACATTGGGCAAGTCTCAACTTCTCTGTGACTCAGTTTCCTCATCTGTAAAATGATTCAAGAGAAGCAGCGTGGCTTAGTGCAAAGAGCATGGGCTTAGGAGTCAGAGGTTGTGGGTTTTAATCCTGGCTCCGGCACTTGTCAGCTGTGTGACTTTGGGCAAGTCACTTAACTTCTCTGTGCTTCAGTTATCTCATCTGTAAAATGGGGATTAAAGACTGTGAGCCCTACATGGGACAACCTGATTACCTTGTATCTCCCTCAGCGCTTAGAACAGTGCTTGGCACATAGTAAGCACTTAACAAATACCATTATTATTATTATTATTATTCAATACTTGCTCTCCTATTTAGACTGAGAGCCTCGGGTGGGATAGAAATTGTGTCTGACCTGATAATTTTGTATCTACTGTAGTGCTTAGTACAGTGCCTGGCACATAATAATAATGATGATGGTATTTGTTAAATGCTTACTTTGTACCAGGCATTGTACTATGTGCTGAGTGGATACAATCAGATCAAGTTGGACACAGTCCTGGTTCCATGTAAGGCTTACAGTCTCTATTCCCATTTTACAGATGAGGTATCTGAGGCACAGAAAAGTGAAGTGACTTGCCCAAGGTCACAGAGCAGACAAGTGGCAGAGTGGGATTAGAACCCATGACCTTCTGACTCCCAGGCCCATGTTCCATCCACTGCTTCTCCATAGCAAGTATGGCGAGGCATAGTTATTTTAGTAAGCGGTTAACAATTATTATTATTATTATCACAGTGCCCTCCAAACAGAACTATTGACACCCCTCTCTCCCTGCAAAGGTCACAATGAATGCTTCCTGGTTTGTACCCTTTTTCTGTAACATAGCCAGAACTGCCTTTTATCTGGGAGGCTTTGTGAGTCTGTATGGCGACCCGGCAACTTCACCTCAGGTGCCCTGTAGGCCTGTCGTTCATCTTTGCTGCTTTGAGTCCAGGCCCAGGGTTACGTCTCCCCTGGCAGTACCTGGCACTACCTCTGCAGTCTGTCATTTGCACCTACCTTCAGGACATCTCTACTTGGATGAGCACAGAACACAGCGCAAACAGGGATAGAGCACCTGGAATGCAGTATCCCTGTGCACCATGCTCAGCTCAGGAAATTGCAGGATGGCCCAGTGGCCAAATAATAATAATAATAATGATTGCATTTATTAAGCGCTTACTATGTACCAAGCACTGTTCTAAGCACTGGGGAGGTACAAAGTGATCAGGTTGTCCCGTGGGGGGCTCACAGTCTTCATCCCCATTTTGCAGATGAGGTAACTGAGGCACCGAGAAGTTAGGTGACTTGCCCAAAGTCACACAGCTGACAACTGGCGGAGCCGGGATGTGAACCCATGACCTCTGACTCCCAAGCCCGTGGTCTTTCCACTGAGCCATGCTGCTTCTCTGGAAAGAGCGTGAGCCTAGGAGTCCGAGAAGCTGGGTTCTAATCCTGGCTCCACTACATAATAATAATGGTATTTGTTAAGCGCTTACTATGTGCAAAGCACTGTTCTAAGCATTGGGGGGGATCCAAGGTGATCAGGTTGTCCCACATGGGGCTCACAGTCTTCATCCCCATTTTACAGATGAGGGAACTGAGGCACAGAGAAGTGAAGTGACTTGCCCAAAGTCACACAGCTGACAAGTGGAGGAGCCGGGATTTGAACCCATGACCCCTGACTCCCAAGCCCGTGCTCTTTCCACTGAGCCACGCTGCTTCTCTGGAAAGAGCATGAGACCAGGAGTCCAAGAAGCTGGGTTCTAATCCTGGCTCCACCACATACCTGCTGTGTGACCCTGGACAAGTCACTTAACTTTTCTGTGCCTTAGTCCCCTCATCAGGAAAATGGGGATTCAATACAATTCTCCCTCCTTAGATTGTGAGCACCATGTGGGTCCTGATTATCTTATATCAACCTCAGCACCTTGAAACAGCACTTGGCACATAGTAAGTACTTAACAAATACTACAATTATTATTATTGTTATATTATAAAGCAACAGAAAATTCATCCTCAGCTGCAAGTGCTGTGTGACTGCATGCAAATCCACACCTCAATTACCTGTCTGATGGTTTCCTTTACAGTCCTTCTTTGCTTCTTGCTCATTTAAGACAATTTGCCCCGCAAAAGGATGGGGGTTTGGAGGACCATTGTTTTGCTTACCATCTGTGGGGGAATCAAATTTGGTCTCATTTACAAATGTCGACAAGTCAGATGGCTGTGGGTAGTCCTGTTTATCTGCCTCAAGATCGACAGCCATGCAGGTCCACTTCTGATTGGTCACCGCAAGTTTTTCCTCATCGGTCGCATGAGCCACAGTGGTGATGACCGGTGGTGTTTCTGGAGTTGGCAGTGGGGTGGGATCCTGAAATGCACAAACATCTTTGCTTACTGCTATTTCTGATCCCCAAAGAGGAATCCACCCACACTCTGCTGTGTTTGCCCCATTAGCCATTCTCAATTCTCCACTGATGCCCTTGTGAGAAATAAAGCATTGATGAAACAATTTTTACACTGCCAGTATTTCATTTATTATATTCTTTTTCTGACTCATGTTTTGTAGCAAAACTGAGATCCAAGTAAAGCAGATAAACTCATCTTGTCATCATTTTTTGATGTTTGTGGAGGTAACTTGTTAGGTTTTCCAACTGCCTCCTCACTGGTCTCCCTGCCACCAGCTTCCCTCCTCTCCAGTCTATACTTCACTCTGCTGCCCTGATCCATTTTTTGTATTTGTCAAGTACTTTCCTAAGCACTGGGATAGAATTAAGTTTATCAGGTTGGGCACAGTGGCTGTCCCACCTGAGGTTTCCAGTCTAAATTGGAGGGAGGAAGCTTTAATTCCCATTTTACATTGAAGTAACTGAGGCACACAGAAGTTAAGTGACTTGATCAAGGTGACACATCAAGTAATTGGCAAATCTGGGATTAGAACCCAGATCCTTCTGATGCCCAGGCCCATGCTCTTCCCAATAGGACATGCTGTTTGTTGCTGTTCTGCCCACATCACCCCACTCCTCAATAGCCTCCATTGTTGTCCATTCCTCTTTTCATCAAGCAGAAATTCCTGACTATTGGCTTTAAGACACTCATTCAGCTCGCTCCCTTTTATCCTCACTCCTCTCCTGCTACGTCATTCCAGCTTGCCAGCTTTGTTCTTCTTAAGCCAATTCACTCGTCGTGTCTCTTCTGCCATCGACCTTTTCTCCATGTGGTCCTCCCTGCCTGGAACTCCCTCTCTCTTCAAACTGGACGGATCTCAACTCTCTCTATATTCAAAGCCTATCTGAAATTACATCTCTTCCAGGAGGCCTTCCTCAATTAAGTTCTTAATACAGTGTTCTGCATACAGTAAGTGTTCAATAAATATGATTCACTGATAATGAGGTTTGATCCCATATTAATCAACGGTGCTCAATAAATAACATTGATTGATATGGGATCAAGCCTCATTATCAGTCATAGTTATTGAGCACCTACTGTGTGCAGGGCACTATACTAAGCCCTTAGAACAGTGGAATATAACAGAGTTGGTCAAAAAGTTCCCTGTCCACAACAAGCTTACAGTCTAGTGGAGGAGGCAGAAATTAATATAAATATATAAATTACAGGTATGTATATAAATGCTGTGGAGCTGCTGGATGGGTGAGTATAAGGCACAAATCCAAGTGCAGGAGTGACACGGAAGGGAGTGGGAGAAGAGGAAATGAGGGTCTACTTGGGGAACGCCTCTTGGAGCTAATATGCTTTTAATAAGATTTTGAAGGTGGGAGAGTGATCATCTATCGGTTATGAAGACAGAGGGCATTCCAGGCCACAGTCAGGATGTGGGTAAGAGGTTGGTAACAAGGTAGATGAGAACGAAGTATAGTGAGTAGGTTGGCATTAGAGGAGTTAAGTGGATGGGGTGAGTGGCAGTAGGAAAGCAGCAAGATAAGCTTGGAGGGCAAGTTAGTAAAGTGCTTTAAAGCAGATAGTAAGGAGTTTCTGTCTGATGCAGAAGTGGATAGGCAACTTGAGGAGTGGTGAAAAATGGAATGAACATTTTTTAAAAAAAAAACTGGATATAAGAATGAAATATGGACTGGAGTGGACAGTGTCAGGAAGTAGGGAGATCAGCAAGGAGGCTGATGCAGTAATCAAGGGGGGATAGGATAAGTATTTGGATTAATGTGGTAGCACTTTGGATGGAGAGGAAAGGGCATATTTTAGAAATGCTGTGAAGGTTGAAGCAACAGGATTTGGTGACAGATCGAATATGTGGGTTGAATGAAAGAGATGAGTTGAGGATAATACCAAGGTTACGGGTTTGTGAGGCAGGGAGGATGGCCTTCAGTGACAGTAAAGTCAGAAGAAGGAAAGAGTTTGGGTGGGAAGGTGAGTTCAATTTTGGACATGCTAAGTTTGAGGTATTGGCAGGACATCCAAGTAGAGATGTCCTGAAGGCAGGAGCAAATGAGAGACTACAGAGAAGAGAGAAAGAAGGAGTGGAGATGTAGATTTGGGTACCATCTGCATAGAGGTGGTAGTTGAAACCATGGGAGTAAATGGGTTCTCCAAGGGTGTGGGTGTAGATGGAGAATATAAGGGGATCCAGAAATGATCCTTGAGGGATTCCCACAGTCAGGTGGTGGGAGGCAGAGGAGGAGCCCATGTCAGAGACAGAATGAGTGGCCAGAAAGATTGGAGGAGAACCAGGGAAGGACAGTATCAGGTGAAGCCAAAGTTAGACATTTTTTCCAGGAGAAGGGGGTGGTCCACAGTGTCAAAGGCAGTTGAGAGGTTGAGGATGATTAGGATGGAGAAGAGGCCATTGGATTTAATGAGAAGTCATTGATGAACTTGGAGAGGACAATATCCATGGAGTGGAAAGGCAGAATCCAGGATGTTGAATATACAGTTGGAGGAGAGGAAATGGTTGCATCAGATGTAAATAAATCTCTCAAGATGTTTGAAAGGGATGGTAAGAGGGAGATGGGGTGATAACTGGAGGGGGCTATGGGTAAAGGATGGGTTTTTTTTAGGATAAGGGAGACATGAGCATGCTTGAAAGCAGGGAGGGGCAAGTGCTTTGATACAATGCAAAGCAGTGGGGTCAGGTGCAAGTGGAGGGTCAGATTTTGAGAGAAGGCAAGAGATCTCCTTTTTAGATTCTGCTGGAAAAGATGGGAGAGTTGAAGAAGGAGCAGGAGGAAGGAGGGGCTGGGGAGGAAAACAGGAGATTCTAGGGAGATCACTCCTGATGATTTCAATTTTCCCAATAAAGTACATGATCAGGAATTTGGGGGCAAGTGATGAGGTGGTGGGGGGACAGATGGTTTGAGGAGAGAGTTAAACGTCTGAAGCCATAGGTGGGGTCAATGGGCAAGGGAGTCATTCATTCATTCATTCATTCAATCATATTTATTGAGCGCTTACTATGTGCAGAGCACTGTACTAAGCGCTTGGGAAGTACAAGTTGGCAACATCTAGAGATGGTCCTTACCCAACAGTGGGCTCACAGTCTAGCAGGGGGAGACGGACAACAAGACAAAAAATATTAACAAAATGAAATAAATAGAATAGTAAATATGTACGAGCAAAACAGAGTAATCAATCTGTACAAACATATATACAGGTGCTGTGGGGAGGGGAAGGAGGTAGGGCAAGGGGGATTCATTCATTCAATCGTATTTATTGAGTGCTTACTGTGCACAGAGCACTGTACTAAGCGCTTGGGAAGTACAAGTTGGCAACATCTAGAGACGGCCCCTACCCAACAGCGGGCTCACAATCTAGAAGGAGGAGATGGACAACAAAACAAAACATATTAACAAAATAAAATAAATAGAATAGTAAATATGTATGAGCAAAATAGAGTAATCAATATGTACAAACATATACAAACAAAACAAAACATATTAACAAAATAAAATAAATAGAATAAATATGTACAAATAAAATAAGTAAATAAATAGAGTAATAAGTACGTACAAACATATATACATATATACAGGTGCTGTGGGGAGGGGAAGGAGGTAGGGTGGGGGGGATTCATTCATTCAATCGTACTTATTGAGTGCTTACTATGTGCTTCGAAAAATAATGTTGTAAGCAGAGGACAGGGAAGAGTAAAGCAGGCAAGGATGAACTGACAGTGGATGAGGTTGGCCTGATATCTGGGTATTCGCAAACAGCATTCTGCCGCTCATGCACAGGAGCAAAGAAAATGGACTGTGGAGGTCATCCAGGTCTGTGGGTTAGTGGTACAAGATCGATGAAGGAATAGGGAAACGAATGAGTTGACGCCAGTAGGGAGGGTGGTGTTGAGAGTGTCAGTATGGTTGTCAAGGGAAGGTAGTTTGGGTATGGAAACTAAATGGGGCATAACCCCAAATCAGAGCTCTGTGAGCTCTTCACCCCCTGCTAGGCCCTCAGTTGGTTTAACAGAGGAACTCAAAGGAGTAGGTATTCAGGTAAAATGACAAAATGGGATTCCAAAATTTCAGAGACAAAAGAGCTTCATTCTTACCCAGAGCAGCTCAGTTTTTCTCAGTGAAAACCTGTCCTTGGAGTTGTCTCATGATGATTTTGCTGGCTGTACCAATCTATACTCCTTGTGAACTTCAGCACCATTTTGATGAATCCTTTTCTCACTGGCATATCACTCATTCATTTGCTTAGTTTCATTTATCTACATTGACCTAATGAACTTTGGTGTTCTAAATTACATCATATTACTTAGTAAGGGATTGTTGCTAGGATGAACCCACTGCCTGTGAATTCCAGCACCAGTTTATGAGTCCTTTAATCTCTGGAGTATCACTCTTATTCATTTGCTTAGTTTCATTTACCTAAATTGATTTAATGAACGTTGGTGTTTTAAAGTATATCATATTACTTAGTAAGGGATTCTTACTAGGATGGAATCCACTGCCTGCAAGCTCCAGCACCAGTTTAATGAGTCCTTTTCTTATTGATTTGCTTAGTTTTGTCATTCTTAATTGATATAATAAACATTGGGATTTCAAAGGACTTCACATGTGATTCCTACCCGGTTAGATTCCATTACCACAGGAGTTTCGGCAAGCAGAAAGTATCAAAGGGCTGGAGAACATTTTGGATAAATCTATGGACAAGACATTCATAACATATTAGTAGAGGGGAAAAAACAGGACTAGAGAAGGTAGATTCTAGTCAACCCTGATGGATGTAAGGATGAGGGAGTGAAAAGAGTGAGAGGAGTGAGGAGAGTGAAGGGAACGAGAGTGGTGAGAGAAGTTAGTGGAGTGAGAGGATGGGAGGAATGAAGGGAGTGAGGGGAGTTGGAGTGAGGGTATGAAAGGAGTGAGGGGCATGAGGGATGTGAGGCATAAAGGGAGATGGGGAGAGAGGGGAAATATGGGAGTGACTGGTGTGAGGGGAGAGAAGGGAGTGAAGAGAGGAAGGGGAGTAAGGAGTTTGGAGGGTGTGAGGAGTGTAAGGGGATAAAGGAGAGAGGGAGTGAGAGGATGTGGTGGGGGTGAGGGGTTTGAGGGGAGTGAGAGCTTCGAGAAAAGTGAGGGGAGTGAGGCGAGAGAAAGGAGGTGAGGGAAGGAAGTGAGGGATGCGAAAGGGCTATGAGGGGAGTGAGAAGGGAGTGAGAGGGCTGAGAGGTGTGTGAGGGGACTGAGGGATATGAGGGATGTGAGAGACATGAGGGAAGTGAGGGATGTGAGGGGTTTGAGGGGAGTGAGGGGAGTGGGAGGAGTGAGGGGTGAGGAGATTGAGGGGTGTGAGGGGAGTGAGAGGAGTGAAGACTGTGAGGGGTGTGCGACTCAGTGCCAATTACCTATTGAAAGGCTGACAGGTAGGGACTG
The DNA here is from genome assembly GCF_015852505.1 of Tachyglossus aculeatus. Lineage (NCBI taxonomy): Eukaryota > Metazoa > Chordata > Mammalia > Monotremata > Tachyglossidae > Tachyglossus > Tachyglossus aculeatus. Next base: position 22,974,406 of record NC_052081.1, read on the forward strand.
GGGAATGGTTACAAGAGTGTTACTATTTACCAGCACAGTTGTTCCTTAATATGTCCTTACCCCACAAATTGAGTCCCCAGAATCACAGCTTTCAGGATCTATTCAGGTTCACAGATTGTCTCTGTTGTTGGCCAAGAGGGCCAGAGCCCTGCCCTCAGTTGTGGCACCATAGTTAGCCTGGATCCATCTCCTGCTCTTTTAACTCCTCTCGGCTGTGGGCAGGGAACATGTTCCCCAACTCTGTTGTACTGTACTCTCCCAAACACTTGGTACAGTGCTCTTCATGTAGCAAGCACTCAATAAATACCACTAATTAACTTATTCTAACACCAAGTTACTTATTTTGCCTCAATCTTGTTTCTCTTGTTGTTGACCCCTTGCCCACATCCTCCCTCCTGTTTGGAACTTCCTCTATCTTCACATACAGCAAATTTAAAAAAAGTCCTACTTAAACAGAACTCATCTTCTCACTTGAGCATGTCCCCAAGGTCAACCCTGTAGGTAACAACACCATTCTTGATTCTCTAATCCCGACTCCACCACTTGTCTTCTGTGTGACTTTGGGCAAGTCACTTAACTTCTCTGTGCCTCAGTTACCTCATCTGTAAAACGGGGATTAAGACTATGAGCCCCACATGGGACAATGTAATCACCTTGTATCCCCCACCAGCACTTAGAACAGTGCTTTGCATATAGTAAGCACTTAACAAATACTATCATTGTTATTATTATTATTATCCCTGTCTCATAAGCCTGTGACCTTGGCATTATTTTTGACTAATCTCTTTCATTTAATCCACACATTCAACCTGTCATGAAATCCTGTCCATTCTACCTTCACAATATCTCTAGAATTCATTCTTTCCTCTCTGTCCAAACTGCTACCACACTGATCTAAGGACTTACAATTTCCCACTTTGACCACTGCATCACCTTCCTCACTGACCTTATTTCCTGCCTCCCCAACTCCAGTCAGTCAGTCAATCATATTTATTGAGCACTTACTGTGTACAAAGCATTGTATTAAGCACATAGGAGAGTACCATGTAGCAATGTAGTTTTGTTGTTGAACTGTACTTTCCAAGCACTTAGTACAGTGCTCTGCACACAGTAAGTGCTCAATAAATATGATTGAATGAATGAATGAATGAATTAACAGACACATTCACTGCCCACAGCAAGCTTACAGTCTATAGTCTACAGTCCATATTTCACTTTGCTATTTGGATTATTTTTCTGAGAAACCATTCATTCCACATCTCCTCACTCCTCAAGAACCCCCAAATGTTGCCAGTCCACCACTGCATCACACGGAAACTCCTAACCACTGGCTTTAAGGCACTCAACTGGCTCTTTCCCTCCTACCTTACCTCACTGATCTCCCACTACAACCCAATCCACACACTTCTAACACCAACCTGCTCTCTGTACTTTGATCTCATATATCTTGCTGCTGATCTCTTGCTCGTGTCCTTTCCTGTGACCTGAAATTCCTTCCTCCTCCATATCTGACAGTCAATTGCTCTCCACACCTTCAAAACCTTCCTAAAATCACATTTCCTCCAAGCAGCCTTCCCTAAGCCCTCATTTTCCCTAGCCACTCTCCCCTATTTGTCACCTCTGCACTAGACTTGAACGCACTAAATAGTTTGATACTCACCCCAGCCCTACAGCACTTTTGAAAATATCTTTAATTTTACTATTTCCCCTTCCTGTAACTTATTTTAATTTCTCTCTTCTCCCGAAGACTGTAAACTGCTGGTGGGCAGGGACTGTATCTACCAACTCTATTGTATTGCCCTTTCCCAAGTTCAGTGCTCTACGCAGACTGAGCATTCCTTTCCTTGACTGAGCCCTCCCCTCCTCTTCTCTCAGTCCCTTCTGTGCTGCTCATACGTGCTCCTTCATTCATCCTCTCTCTCTTCCCCATGACACTTATGTATATATCTGTAACTTATTTATTTTTCTATTAATTTACTAATATTAAGTCTTTCTCCCCCTCTAGACTGTGAGCTCACTGTGGGCAGGGAATGTGTTTGATGTCATACCGTACTCTACCAAGTGCTTAGTACAGTGCTTTGCACACAGTGTGACTAATAATAGTAAGTGCTCAGTAAACACCATAAACTGATTAAATAATATCAGTTTCCTGCCCAAACTCCCCCTCTGCACCCTATTCTCCCTCTCCTCTGGGTCACTTGTGTGCTTGGGTCCATCAGTGAATACCCAGTAAGCTCGCTGATATTCTCACCCTATCCTCACCCTCCAAGTGATACTATTGCCTCCCCTCTGTAATTTATTTCAATGTCTGTCTCCCCCACTAGACTGTAAACTACCTGAGGGCTGGGATCATGCCTACCAACCATATTATATTCTCCCAACTGCTTAGAACAGTGCTCTGAACACAGTAAGAGCTCAATAAATATCCATGATTGATGATTGAAATATCGGCTCCTCCACACATCCTGGGTGCCACTTAGAGATAGAGAGCCAAAGGCTGAAGGGAGGCAGCAGGGCCCAGAATGTTATTTCTTATGGCTTGCTTTAAAATAGCAAAGACATTCCCACCAGGCTCTTACTTCAAAAGGAAAGCCTGAATTTCCTTTAAGATCATACCCAAACCGATTTTCAAGTGAGAGTTTGATCAAATTTCAGGACACCAAGACATTTTTTAAAAGAGAACGTAAGCATGATTTCTAGTGGATGGCTTAAAACAGTGAGACCCATTTCAGCTCTCCCCCAGGTGAGAAAACAGCATGATAAGTATCAAAACAGCAGTGTACCTGTGAAGGTGGGTCAGAGAGAGGAGACCGTTTTGGAGATTTTTTCACCCTAAATGTATCACTGGAAACAAAATTGAAAACGTAAATACAACATACAAAGAAGTACCATAAACAGCAGTACTATTAGTGTAGCATTCAGAGCAAAAGAAAAGATCACCATCTCTGCTAGCCTGTCTTGAGACCCTTTAATTTGCACCAGCAGCAATGAAATTGATGCTAACTCCAAACAATCTGGCTTTTAGATTGTATTTTTACATGGCTTGCAAAGAGAGCAAAATCCATCAAAGGGTCAAATCTTTCTGATATCCCTTTTATCCCTAATAATGTGCAGATATCAAATTGATCTAAATGAGTGACCATTTAGATCATTTAGACCATGAGTGACAAAACTAATATTTTGGCATCAAATTCATTTATCTGACAAAATATGCTTAATTTACTCTGGGGAAGGTCCTCTTATTTTCTTATCAATTGGCTTCCCTCTAGACTATAAGCTTCTTGTGGGCAGGGAACATGTCTACCAGCTCTGTTACACTGAACTCTCCCAAGCATTGAATAATAATAATAGTAATACAATAATGATGGTATTTGTTAAACACTTACTATTTGCCAGGCAGCACACTAAACACTGGGGTGGATATAAATGAATCAAATTGGACACAGTCCCTATCCCATGTGGAGCTCACAGTCTCAATCCCCATTTTACAGGTGAGGAAATTGAAGCACAGAGAAGTGGTGAGTTGCCCATGGTGATAGTGGATAGTGGATAGAGCACAGGCCTGGGATTCAGAAGGACCTTGGGTTCTAATCACAGCTCTGCCACTTGTCTGCTGTGTGACCTTGGACAAGTCACTTCACTTCTCTGTGCCTCAGTTACCTCATCTGTAAAATGGATATTAAGATTGTGAGCCCCATGTGGGACAGGAACTTTGTCCAACACAATTTGCCTATAGCTACCCCAGCACTTAGTACAATGCCTGGCACATAGTAAGCATATAATGAATGTTATCATTATCATTATTATTGTTATTTATTTCAATTAAATGTTCTGGAGGCCAGGAATTACAGAGGGACAGGCTGGAGCTAAACGTAACTGAATATAATGCCAGAAACACCTATTCTAGGTCATGCCTGCCTAGACCTGGCTGTTTCTGAATGAATCACCTAGTGGAACTGTCTTTAGGACCCAAATCTACCTGGAGAAACCCATTTTTAGGTTCAGGTTATGTGGAAGGGGTGGAATTCTCTGTCACAATGAATATCCATACACTACTAGTCTCCCAGTCCTCCACCATAGCCCAGGATCAGGACACTCATTAATTGGCAGGGAGTATTTTTGGCATTTCCAGCCTCTGGACCTGTCCCTCCACTCTCCTGCTCTCCTGGGAAGCTAAGAGAAGCCAGTTCTCAGAAGTAGTGGGCTGGTGGTTGTAGGGTTGAGGGGAACAGCTCAAAGCCTTCAGTGCACCAGGCAGCAGCTGCTTTCAGGGAAATTCTCAGGCACTCAAGTGAGATACAGAAAAAACAGTTTTAGATGAAAAACCTACATTTACCTGGCTGGAGTCTATTAATTAGTGTTGGGATGCTGCACGTTGATCAAAATAATTCTCACTACTGTAAGGTGACAAATGAGGCAAGTTTCTTGAAGCCACTAAAAAGCTATAGATTTTAGAGCGTGGTTTCCACCTTCCGGGAGTGGGGTCACCTATGCAAAAATGGCCAGGATGTCTCACTGAATAACTGGAATTGGCAGTTACATTTCCTTCCTGGGGTAATCACAAACTCTGCCTCTCTAGAAGGAGATTCTTGCCTGGCCTAGATAAAAGTCTACCTGAAGGCTGAGCCTTTAGCCCTTTTCCCCCCTTAAATATATCAGGCTCAACAAGAACGTAAAAACAAGTATTCAACTTTGAAATTTCCTATTCTAAGGCAGAACACAACAACAGTTTAGAGTTTAGTCTGTGTAACAGACATATTCCCCAAACAGTAAATAAGGGGGGTGTGGGGGGTGTGTGTAGTGTGTGTGTAGTGTGTGTGTGTGTGTGTGTGTGTGTGTGTTTCCGGCCTAAATGTTATTGATTTGTATAATGAACAGATCCAAAATCCCTGGTGTAAAAGAGATCCAGATAGACCCACCACTCTATGCCAGCTATGCTAGTGCTGGGCAAAACTGCCAGATGCTTGGTCTCAACCACTTTGATTTACATCATAAGAAGGAGGAAATGGAGAACCAGCCTGCAGTTTTACCACATCTGCGGCTTTCAATGGCGTTATCTTGGCTAGGATCCAGAATAGCAGGAAGGTTTAGAGTTGGTAAACTCTGCCTTGCCCAATGACTGACAAAGCAGTAGTTTGTGGTTTTGTTTTCTTTTTACAGTGAAGCATGTCAATGAACAACCCAAATCAAAGGATTATACTACAATGGAAGAAACAAGCATTTTGGTGCAGGTCAGGGAGAAGAGGAGTGAGGCTGTTAATTACTTTAACATCCATGTACTTCACATTATCAGGAATCCAGTTCTTTCCACTTTGTGTTCCTCAACTATAAATTTGGTGTAGATTTGTAATTGTTGTAATTTTTGTAATTTTAATGCTCTATAATAGATTTTTTTGCTAGACAAAGACTGATCATTATTTAATTTAAGTTCATTTTAAAAGACATGGTGCTAAAGAAGGCCACCTCCCCTTCAATTTATAAATTATAAATAAATAATACATAAATTTAAATTGACTGTAATGAAAACAAAAATGAAAATAAAACGTGTTAGTTCAAATGGGGATTCCTTATGTAAGGATAAAAAAAGACTTTCACTCTCGACAGGCAGTCAGGCATTGAATAATTGTTTACATAACCAGGCAGTTTCACTTAACAATAATCACCAGAAATAACCAAAAAATGACCTTCGCTACATACCCCAATATTCCCAAACATGCCACAGAAATACAAACGTTGCAGCAGTCTTATGAAACAAAAAGAGAATGAAAGCCTGAACCTCCCTATCCCACATTCCTACAGGACAAGTTTTAGCACAAAAGGCAGATTCATAAATTTTACTTACAACAAAGAACAGACAGACATCACATCTTCTACCATCCTAAGACAAAGAAGACAAAGAAAAAGAGAGACAGACAGAAGGAACTGACAAAAAAGATAAATCTACAGACAACTGGTTATCAATGTGCTGGTTAAAATAACTGTGCTCTCTGGACCCCACTGAAAGTATTTTCAAAGCCCTCAGTGAGAAGTGAGGGCTGCCTGGGAATTGGCAAAGCCACCTCATTTGACTCCACGTTATGTTTTGCCAAAAATCATCTTGAAAATCGTCATTCCACAGTAATGTTTCCCAAGCCAGGACTCTCCAGTTCCACGGTTATTATCACTTGAGCCTGAACTGCTAGACCCACTCTGCTTCATACAGTTGAACTGTTCAAGTGGATCATGGGGTTACTAAAGGGCAATGTGAAACAAAAGCTGTTTAGTCAAATAAAAAATGATGGCTACATTTGATATCCCTTGATTAGAAACTACTGTTCATTACCTCTGGGAATGAAAGATGCTGTTGGATGAGTTGCACTTTTAAATTAGCTTAATGCCTTCCTTTCTATTTGGATTCATTACAAATTTCAAAAATTCATTAGACATTATTTCAAAGGATTATCCTGATACTGATTTTAAATGATTCTTTCAGGGAAAGATTACTAGATTTAGAAAACATCACTCCCTGTTCCTGGCTCCCCCTTCTGTTCTCACTCCCCCTAGCTCTCATTGAATGAATCTGAAAGGGATCAATGGTATTGCTGAGTTCAGTCCTCTATGACAGTTTGGCTAGTTCCTAAGTACTAAATGTCTTAGGGGGAGGGGAGGAGCTTTTAGATTTGAACAGGCCACCCCTTGCCTATTCATAATTAAACACTGAGAGGGCAGCTCCTGGTTTTGGATCAGGGATGATTAGTCAATTTGGTCACTTCAGGAAAACGAGGCTGTAAAGAGGAAAAAGCCTTTGGTTGGAAAACAGTAGTAAGTTTTTGTCTAGGATTCTACTAATGCGCCATCCAGGGTAAGACTTTTGCTCCTGGATTGCCCTGCACCTCTCAGAGGTTGTCCTCCTTCCTTCCAGAACTCAAAAGATGAACCATAGTTTCAATTCAAAACTAAAGCAGGCAGTCCATCAGCCATGTGATTATTTAAGGAGGATATGTAATTTTTTTAAAGGTCCCATAGAGTTTGGAGGGATTGAAATGACTTTCCTCCTCTGGAGGATTTCCTCCTTCAGAACTCTTGTCTGATCAAGAACAATTGATGCATCTTGATCCTGCAGAGAAATTGACTCTAGGGTTAGTGACTTGCATGCATTTGCTCTGTCTCATTGCTGCCAGTAATGCTATCACTAGGGCACAAGTGGTCACATATAAATATGTAGGCATAAGAAGTAGAATGGCCTGGGCCTGGAAGACAGAGGAACTGCGTTCTAATTTCTGCTCTGACACTTGCCTGCTGTGCGTGATCTTGAGCAAGTCACTTTAACTACTCTGTACCTCCATTTCTTCATCTGTTCACCTGTTCACCCATCTACTTATACTGCAGGCCCTTGTGTAGGATAGGCATTAACTCCTCACTCTCAGCTTCAAGGCTCTCCAACACCTCACCCCCTCCTACCTCACCTCCCTTCTCTCCTTCTACAGCCCAGCCTGCACCCTCCGCTCCTCTGCAGGTAACCTCATCACTGTACCTTGTTCTCGCCTGTCCCGCCGTCGACCCCTGGCCCACATCCTTCTCCTGGCCTGCTCTCCCTCCACACATCCGTCAAGCTAGCTCTCTTCCTCTCTTCAAAGCCCTACTGAGAGCTCACCTCCTCCAGGGGGCCTTCCCAGACTGAGCCCCCTTTTTCCTCTCCTCCTTCCCCTCCCCACAGATTTGTACAGATTTATTACTCTATTTATTTTACTTGTACATATTTACTATTTATTTTGTTAATTATGTGCATATAGCTTTAATTCTATTTGTTCTGACGATTGACACCTGTCTACATGTTTTGTTTTGTTGCCTGTTTCCCCCTTCTCGACTGTGAGCCTGTTGCTGGGTAGGGACCGTCTCTGTATGTTTCCGACCTGTACTTCCCAAGCGCTTAGTACAGTACTCTGCACACAGTAAGTGCTCAATAAATACAATTGAATGAATGAATGAATGAACCTGATTACCGTGTATTTACCCCACTGCTTAGTACAGTTGTTGTCACAAAGTAAGCACTTAACAAATATAATTATTATTTTTAGGCAGGGGTATGACTCATTGTGGATTGCATACATGGTCTTTGTCTACATTAGCTAGCAAGAAGCAAAACTGAAACTAGAACCCAGGTCTTCTAGTTACCACTAGACCAACAGAAGAGCTGAACTGGAGAGAAACACTGTTGGTCACAATAATCAAAAGAGGGTTGAGGGTGAATTAGAGTTTGCCAGAATAAAGGCTCTGCTCTGGCACACCACCCCAGAGGAAGATAAAATGCCTCATCTTTTGCCGTTCTCTGTGTACAATTCCCAAGACAAGCTCTATCTACCTATAAAATGGAGAGGAATTGCTGTAAAATAATTAATAGTATTTTAAAGAACCATTCAACACCATATTTATTGTTTTCTAACCATTCAAAAATTGAATTTTCATAGAAAGTAGTTGAAATGGAGAGAACCATTCTAGATTCCAGTGTGACATGCACTTTTTTGCAGGAGCTACGGGAGTTTATGATCTATACATATCCAACATCTGGTATTTGACCCTTCAGGTTTGACAGAACAAAGAATTTGGAGACAGAGACCTCCTAAAGCAATACTTTTGAAAATTTAAGCTGACAGCTGCTTATCTCCTGATCTCCTGGAGATCTCCTGATAAGTGATTTTTAGTTTGGGATTCTTAATTCTGCCCCTGTGACAAAAAGGGAAGAAATATCTTGCCTGAATAATGACACATTTACTAATCTAGCATTTTTCTCAGGATTGGTTCCAGATTCCATATCTGTCTCAGAATCCAAAATTGAGTTTAATCTTTAACTTACGTCTTTAGGGGAGTCTTCTTTTTCTTTGCTGGCTTGTTTAGATTGTCCCCTTCCATTCCATTTGTTTCACTGGCATTAGCCGAGATCTCGAAAGAAGCTGGAGATTTAGAAGGTGAGCTAGATATTTTAGAAGAAGACTTGAATGGGTCAATAGAGTCATCACAGGTGTTTGGATCAAAACTGTATGTTTGTTGGGGCAACTTGGGAGACTCTTGCATTTTTGTTGTGGAAGAGAAAGGGTTGAAATTGGGATCATCCCATTTGTCAATATCAAAGGTGTAGGAGCCTTTGGAGACAGGGATATCATTGGGTTCTGCAGGAGATTTGGTGGGAGAATTAGGAGTGTTGTCCAGCTTTTCCACTATTTTTTTAGGCTTTGGCCTCCTCAGAGGCATTTTGGCAACTGGCTTTTTACCAATCTTTTTGGGAGGAGGAGGGCTTTCCTGTGACCCTTCACAATTATCTTTGTCCTCCGAATAATCAAATTCTAACCTCACTGCAAGACCCTTAGGCGGAGATCGTTCCTGCCCCCCCGTGTCAGGTGGGGTCACCTCCACAGCTTTGGGGGCCGTAGAAAGAGGAGATGTCTTCTTCCCAACTGGAGGGGAGTTCTGCACTTTGCTTTCCCCGATACCTAAGGAACTGGCCCTTTCCACACTAGCAGGCTCTAATGGGTTTGCTGTCCCAGGCCCCACTGTGGGATCTGAGTTGTCCTCGGAAACTTCTGGGGGTCCAGAACTTTCTCCCTTAGATGATTCGTCCTTGGTCTCTGACTCTAATTTTCCCTCAATGGGATCAGGAGGTTCTGGGGCCCCGAGAGTTGGGTCTGGCTGAGTTTCTTTCACTTGAGGTGTTTCTGGGGCTTTCTTTGTGGCTGGCTTCTTCTTTAAAGATGGAGGTCTGGGCTTTTTGGATCTCTTCAGGGTACTTGAGGCACTGCTTGATCCAGTGCTGTAAGTATCTGCTGTTAGAGCCACGGTCTCGTTGTTTCCCAAATAGGAAACCCCATCAAAGTCACTCGCTTGCAAACTGAGGGAACGGGATAGTGTTGATCTGGAAACGGGGACAGAATCCGTGGATTTCCTTCGCACATTCACTTTGGGTTCCCAGTTCTTGGCATCAGGGGAGCTGGGTTCCAAAGTCTGAAAAGTATCTATCAACTCAATGTTGTCAAAGTCCAAGTTGTAAGTCCCACTGCTGGCTATTGGCTTATCTTCATCAAAGACAGTGGAAAATGAGTGTGAGGGAGGACGGAACGGACTTCCTTCCAATGATTCATTTTGTGGTACATCTGGGATGAAAATAGTCTCAGAACCAAATCCTGTGGGAAGAGAAACCAGAAAATCAGTAGAGAAGTCAGAGAACACTGAACATTCCATTGTTTCCCTTATCCACAATTCTAGGTTTTAAAAGTGGGAGTGGGTTGGGGGGTGGGGAGGAGCAAGAGAGAACAGCCAAGAGAGGGGGAGGAAAAGGGAGGAGGAGAGATGATGAGGGATGAAGGAAACACAAGGGTTTTCCATAAAGAGGCAAAAAAATCAAAGTGGCTTTGGCTCAGGAGCTGGTTTGATCTCTGTGTGTGTCTGCTACCGAGTTATTCAAAGATTTTGACATCCTTGGAGGTCTTAAATAAGCTTATTAAAATGTCCTAGAGATGGATAGGGATCAATCCATAAAAGCAAGTCCTGTGATATGATTAGAAAGTTATAAAACTGCACAGGATCCCATTATGAAAGGGAAGTAGAAACGACTGAATGCCTCTGAAACAGTCATTCATGTCTCAAGCAGTCTTCCAGGAAGAACCACTTTGGAACCACAGTGATTTCTCAATTAAGTAGGAACCTCCACTTGTGCATTTTAAGTTTATTTTCAAAGAGCGATACACATGGTGACTCGTTAGATCCTTGGCCTTTTCTCCAGTGCTCCACATGTTTTTTTCTCTTAACAATAATAATGGTGTTAAGTGCAACCAGATTGTCTCACATGGGGCTTATAGCCTCAGTCCCCATTTTGCAGATGAGGGAACTGAGGCCCAGAGAAGTGAAGTGACTTGCCCAAGGTCACACAACAGACAAGTGGGGGTGCTGGGATTGGAACCCAGGCCCTCTGACTCCCAGGCCTGGGGTTCTTTCCACTAGGCAACACTGCTTCCCAAAACACAGTGATCTCTTTTTACAAATATGAAATGTAGCAAAATTCTTGAAAAATATGAGAAAACCTTCCAGCTCTTGTCTATAGAAAAAACACTGTTTAAGGAGAATACAGAGAAAGAAAATACTGCATATGTTGAACTCTTTCCTATCCCCCAGTAACACAAACTGATGGTTGGTAAAGCCAACAGACTGAATTCAAAGACCTTTAAAAGACTTTGCTCCAATATAGCAATGACAGCATTAATTATATAGGAGAACTGTGGAAGGATGCACACTGAATTTGCACTGTACAATAAGTACAAACAACAAACAAGATCTCCCTAAATCTTTACAAAAATTGAGTGAGTTTGACATGAGCATACAATCCCTTTTCACTTATTTCTATCAATAATGGAAATGTATAACAAATAGTACTCAAGGGTTTGGTGAAAATCTTATCATAAAAACATCTGTTTATCTTTATATTTCTCTCACCACAGCCACTTCAACATGTGATAATTTGATTTTCATGGCATAACTTAGTGCTCAGAATGGAGGTGTTGAAGTTGAGACAGGGAAAAAAGTAATCAAACCACATGGGAATAATTATTTATTTCCACTAAGCGAGTGTGTCAAACATCAGCTCATTATCCTTCTTCTACCAAGTAAGAAAAAATGATGGAGGGGCCTTCCTTTAGGGGACTCATAGGATGGTCACTGCAGCAATGAATGAGTGCTGCATTGAGTGCTATTTGATAGGCTCCGTACAACCACTGGCATTTCAACCAATGCTTCAAAAAGTGGTTTCCAAGTTACCAAGTACCAAAATGGCACAATGTCAGAGTTCTGTAGAAAGAAGATAACAACAAGGGGTTCTGTAGCAACAGTCATTCATTCATTCAATCATTTATTGAGTGCTTACTGTGTGCACAGCACTGTACTAAGCACTTGGGAAGTACAAGTTTGCAACATATAGAGATGGTCCCTACCCAACATCCCATTATCCCTTTGAGAACAAGGAGACCAGTTTGCAAATCGAAATGGAAAACAAATGGTCAAGTTCCTTTGATCTGTTTTTCCAACTGGAAAGGCTCATCAGTCAATGTTTCAAGGTGCTGGGTAAAAATAACTCAAAGATTAAGAAATTACTTGCAGCAGATCAACCAGTGTATCAAGACTCAGCAGTCTCTCATGATCCTGACAAAAGGCAGGATATGGCTGTGATATACATATCAAATTAAGGAAAATATAGTAGGATGCTGAAGGAACTGAAGGCAATATAGACCATCACACTCAACACTTTGTATCTCTGAGGAAGCTTCATGACTACAAGCACTTCTCTTTTGTACCACTGAGGTATGCATAGTGTCTCACCCTTCTCCCAGACAAGGAGGGCCTCCTGCAGAAATAGAAATTACACTACAAAGATCTTCTAACCATATCTTCTACTATCAAAGTTGAAATAAACAAAGTAAAGGGATTCTGTCAATACTATGCAGTAGACATAGCTCTTATTCCAAAATTTGAGGAAGCCCTCACCTTCAGAGACATAAAAATGGCAGTTCCCAAAATAGATTCATTCATTCATTCATTCAATCGTATTTATTGAGAGTTTACTGTGTGCAGAGCACTGTACTAAGCGCTTGGGAAGTACAACTTGGCAACATATAGAGACGGTCCCTACCCAACAGTGGGCTCACAGTCTAGAAGGGGGAGACAGAGAACAAAACATACTAACAAAATAAAATAAATAGAATAAATAAGTACAAATAAATAAATAGAGTAATAAATACATACAAACATCTATACATATATACAGGTGATGTGGGGAGGGGAAGGAGGTGGGGGGGGATGGGGAGGAGGAGGAGAGGAAGGAGGGGGCTCAGTCTGGGAAGGCCTCCTGGAGGAGGTGAGCTCTCAGTAGGGCTTTGAAGGGAGGAAGAGAGCTAGCTTGGCAGATGGAATACACACTAAGATCTAGAAGGATGGGGAGAACACACTACAAAAGCCAACTGAAAACTCTCCACAAGAACACATTCGGGATGGTTGCAAGATCTCAAAGACATCACCACATTTTAGAAAGACAAGTTTAGAAAGACATACTTAGAAGAGAATTCAGGCTGGGGTAGCTATCCTGGGATCTCTACCACTCTGTATGACTGATGCCTTCCCAGACTGAGCCCCTTCCTTCCTCTCCCCCTCGTCCCCCTCCCCATCCCCCCCATCTTACCTCCTTCCCTTCCCCACAGCACCTGTATATATGTATATATGTTTGTACATATTTATTACTCTATTTATTTATTTATTTATTTTACTTGTACATATCTATTCTATTTATTTTATTTTGTTAGTATGTTTGGTTTTGTTTCCCCCTTTTAGACTGTGAGCCCACTGTTGGGTAGGGACTGTCTCTATATGTTGCCAATTTGTACTTCCCAAGCGCTTAGTACAGTGCTCTGCACACAGTAAGCACTCAATAAATATGACTGATGATGATGATTGATGATGATGCTAGAGAGAGTCTTCTGAATGAATTATTTTTTATTTTAAGGTATTTGTTAAGTACTTAATATGTGCCAAGTACTGTACTAAGTAAGCACAAGATAATCAGGTTGTATATGGTCAGGGGATCAAAGTCTTAATCCCCATTTTACAGATATTATAACTGAGGCATGTAGAAGTTCACATGGCAGCCAAATGGTGGAGCTCGGATTAGAGCCCATGTCCTTCTGACTCCCAGGATGCTGTCCTATCTACTAAGCCACTTTGTTTCTCCAGAAAAATATCAGAATCTGGGCACTCCAGACTGTAGTGGGCAGAATGGATGTAATGACTGTGGCATGTGTGATATAACAGAAGAGAAGATAAGAGCATGAAGACTTTTACACTGCCATCTAAACCTTTAGGAAAGCTCTGGGCACCAACAGAACCTGTCAGAGGTGATCACCATCACCACAGCCATGACTTAGGGGTGCGTAGTAGATATAGTCCTGGAGGATGCAGTATGAATCTGGATGTTAGTGTTAGAAACATTTCTAATCCTCCAGGAAACTCTTCCTTTTCAAATGGCTGTAAGCATTATTAAAGGTTTTAGAATTAATCATTCAGAAGTTTCTCCATGTGGGTGGCTGCACCCTAGAAGCACTTGAGCAAGAACACACACTGATAAATTTTAAATTATTTTGTTCAATGGACTGTAAGTTTCTTGAGGACAAGGATCATGTTTTTATAATCTCCCAAATGCTTAGTATCAATCAGTCACATTCATTGAAAGCTTACTGTGTTCAGAGCATTGTACTAAGCGCTTGGAAGAGTACAATATATAACAATAGAACAGTTGGTAGACATGTTCCCTGCCTACAACAAGCTTACAGTTGTCTCCCCTTCCCTTTGGGAAGCAGCATGGCTCAGTGGAAAGAGCCCGGGCTTTGGTGTCAGAGGTCATGGGTTCAAACCCCAACTCCGCCAATTGTCAGCTGTGTGACTTTGGGCAAGTCACTTAACTTCTCTGTGCCTCAGTTACCACATCTGTAAAATGGGGATTAAGACTGTGAGCCCCCTGTGGGACAACCTGATCACTTGTAACCTCCCCAGCGCTTAGAACAGTGCTTTGCACATAGTAAGCGCTTAATAAATGCCATCATCATTATTATTATTATTATTATTACAGTCAAGCGGGGAGAGACAGACATCAGTATCAATCAAGTTATGTACATAAGTGCTGTGGGGCTGAAGGAGGGGTGAATAAAGGAAGCGAATCCAAGTGCAAGGGTGACACAGAGGGAGTGGGAGAAGAGGAAATGAGGACTTAGTCAGGGAAGGCCTCATCATCATCATCATCATCAATCGTATTTATTGAGCGCTTACTATGTGCAGAGCACTGTACTAAGCGCTTGGGAAGTACAAATTGGCAACATATAGAGACAGTCCCTACCCAACAGTGGGCTCACGGTCTAAAAGGGGGAGACAGAGAACAAACCAAACATACTAACAAAATAAAATAAATAGAATAGATATGTACAAATAAAATAAATAAATAAATAAATAGAGTAATAAATATGTACAAACATATATACATATATACAGGTGCTGTGGGGAAGGGAATGAGGTAAGATGGGGGGGATGGAGAGAGGGACGAGGGGGAGAGGAAGGAAGGGGCTCAGTCTGGGAAGGCCTCCTGGAGAAGGTGAGCTCTCAGCAGGGCCTTGAAGGGAGGAAGAGACCTAGCTTGGCAGATGGGCAGAGGGAGGGCATTCCAGGCCCGGGGGATGACGTGGGCCGCGGGTCGATAGCGGGACAGGCGAGAGCGAGGTACGGTGAGGAGATTAGCGGCGGAGGAGTGGAGGGTGCGGGCTGGGCTGTAGAAGGAGAGAAGGGAGGTGAGGTAGGAGGGGGCGAGGTGACGGACAGCCTTGAAGCCCAGGGTGAGGAGTTTCTGCCTGATGTGCAGATTGATTGGTAGCCATTGGAGATTTTTGAGGAGGGGAGTAATATGCCCAGAGCGTTTCTGGACAAAGATAATCCGGGCAGCAGCATGAAGTATGGATTGAAGTGGAGAGAGACACAAGGATGGGAGATCAGAGAGAAGGCTGATGCAGTAGTCCAGACGGGATAGGATGAGAGCTTGAATGAGCAGGGTAGCGGTTGGGATGGAGAGGAAAGGGCGGATCTTGGCAATGTTGTGGAGCTGAGACCAGCAGGTTTTGGTGACGGCTTGGATGTGAGGGGTTAATGAGAGAGCGGAGTCGAGGAAGACACCAAGGTTGCGGGCTTGTGAGATGGGAAGGATGGTAGTGCCGTCAACAGAGATGGGAAAGTCAGGGAGAAGGCAAGGTTTTGGAGGGAAGACAAGGAGTTCAGTCTTCGACATGTTGAGCTTTAGGTGGCGGGCAGACATCCAAATGGAGATGTCCTGAAGGCAGGAGGAGATGCGAGCCTGGAGAGAGGGGGAGAGAGCAGGGGCAGAGATGTAGATCTGGGTGTCATCAGCGTAGAGATGATAGTTGAAGCCGTGGGAGCGAATGAGGTCACCAAGGGAGTGCGTGTAGATCGAGAACAGAAGGGGACCAAGCACTGAACCTTGGGGAACCCCCACAGTAAGAGGATGAGAGGGGGAGGAGAAGCCTGCAAAAGAGACTGAGAAAGAACGACCGGAGAGGTAAGAGGAGAAC
Source organism: Tachyglossus aculeatus (assembly GCF_015852505.1). Taxonomy (NCBI): domain Eukaryota; kingdom Metazoa; phylum Chordata; class Mammalia; order Monotremata; family Tachyglossidae; genus Tachyglossus; species Tachyglossus aculeatus. Next base: position 22,990,542 of record NC_052081.1, read on the forward strand.
CAGGAGAGGACAGAGTCTGTGAAGCCAAGGGGGTGGTCCACAGTGTCAAAGGCAGCTGAGAGGTCGAGGAGGATTAGGACAGAGTATGAGCCACTGGATTTGGCAAGCAGGAGGTCATTGGTGACCTTTGAGAGGGCAGTTTCCGTGGAATGTAGGGGACGGAAGCCAGACTGGAGGGGGTTGAGGAGAGAGTTGTTGTTGAGGAATTCTAGGCAGCGAGTGTAGATGACTCGTTCAAGGAGTTTGGAAAGGAATGGTAGGAGGGATATGGGGCGATAACTAGAAGGTGAGGTGGGGTCAAGAGAGGGTTTTTTTAGGATGGGAGAGACATGGGCATGTTTGAAGGCGGAGGGGAAGGAACCAGTGGAGAGTGAGCGGTTGAAGATGGAAGTTAAGGAGGGGAGAAGGGATGGAGCAAGAGATTTCATGAGATGAGAGGGAATGGGGTCAGAAGCACAGGTGGCCGGAGTAGCACTTGAGAGAAGGGAGGAGAGCTCCTCTGAGGATACTGCTGGGAAGGATGGGAGAGTAGCAGAGAGTGTTGAGAGCCAGGGGGATTGAGAAATGGGGGAAGAGGCTTTGGGGAGGTCGGACCTGATGGATTTAATTTTGTTAATGAAGTAGGAGGCCAGATCGTTGGGGGTGAGGGAAGGAGGAGGGGGAGGAACCGGGGGCCTGAGAAGGGAGTTGAGTGTACAGAAGAGCTGGCGGGGGTGATGGGCATGGGTGTCAATAAGGGAGGAGAAATAGTTTTGTCTGGCAGAGGAGAGGGCTGAGCTAAGGCAGGAAAGGATAAACTTGAAGTGAACGAGGTTGGCATGGTGTTTAGACTTTCGCCAGCAGCGTTCGGCAGCTCCAGCATAAGAGCGAAGGAGGCGGACAGTGGCAGTGAGGCGTCTTGGAGTTGATGTGCCTTCAATAAATCTTTGAAGTTGGGAAGAATAATTTTCTGTTGGATATGAAGAAGGCCATTTTTCCAGGCCAAAGACAGCACATGGGTGAGAGATCAGCAGTGAGACAGATAAGATCGAGGTACATTGAGTAGGTTGGCATGGGAGGAGCACATGCAGAGGCTAGGTTGTAGGAGGAGAGCAGGGAGTAAAGTAGGAGGAGGCAAGGTGAGTGAGTGCTTTAAAGCCAAAGGTAAGGAGTTTGTTTTTGATGTGTAGATGGATGGGCAAACATGACCTGAACGTTTTTGCAGAAAACTGATCCAGGCAGCAAAGTGAAGTATGAACTGGCTTGGGGAAAGACAGTAGGCAGGGAGTTCATTCATTCATTCATTCATTCAATTGTATTTATTGAGCACTTACTGTGCGCAGAGCACTGTACTAAGTGCTTGGGAAGTTCAAGTTGGCAACATATAGAGACGGTCCCTACCCAACAGTGGGTTCACAGTCTAGAAGGGGGAGACAGACAACAAAACAAGACATATTAACAGAATAAAATAAGTAGAATAAATATATACAAGTAAAATAGAGTAATAAATAGGTACAAACATATATACATATATATAGGTGCTGTGGGGAGGGGAAGGAGGTAAGGCGGGGGGATGGGGAGGGGAGGAGGGGGAGAGGAAGGAGGGGGCTCAGTCTGGGAAGGCCTCCTGGAGGAGGTGAGCTCTCAGGAGGGCTTTGAAGGGAGGAAGAGAGCTAGGGAGTTCAGCAAGGAGGCTGGTAAAGTAATCAAGGAGGGATAGGATAAGTGCTTGGATAAAAGCACATCTCCAGTTTGGATGGAGAGTAAAGGATGGATTTTAGTGATGTTGTGAAAGTTGAACTGATAGGATTTAGTGATAGATTGAATATGTAGGTTAAAAATTTGGACATGTTAAGTTTGAGGCATACAGTGTTCTGCACACAATAGGTGCTTAGTAAATAGATGATGATGATGATATAATTGAAGAAAACCAAGTCTGCCCCAGGAAAATCCTACACATATTTAAAAGTCTTCACCAGTAACACCTGGCTGAATACTATCACTGAATTATTTTACCTAGAAGCACACTTTACAGTGAAGTACTGAGAGACAATTAGGCAGAAAACCTGAAAAAGAAGGCCAGTACTTCCCATGGGCAATGAACAAGAGTGTGAAGTATCAGTGCTTAGCAAATACCATAAAGAAAAAATAGTATTGGAGTGCCTACTGTATGCAGAGCACCGATAGAGTACAACAGAATGAGTAGGTATGATCTCTGCTCTCCAGGAGCTTAGAGTCTAATGGGGAGACATACATTAAAATAAATTACAAATAGGAGGAAGTAATTGAGCATAAAGCAATGCAAATATCTTTTTGTGTACATATATGCATATGAACACACGTGCATATGTTCAGAGGTGCAGATGCCCTTTTTGATCTATACTCTGTCACCAATGGCATAAATCAGAGTTATGTAGTAGAGCTAGTCCTGTTCAATGTATCCTTTGTAGCAATATGGAGCATGAAGGATGGGTTGTGAGTGTATAAAGTGCTCAATAAATACCACTAACTGATTAATAGGTGGCAAGCCCTTGCTTATGTGCTCCCTCTTGCCTGGAACTCCCTCCCATTTCAAATGCAGCATATACATCTTCAAACCCAACTACAAACATATCTTCCCCAGGATACCTTCTCATTACTCCACCCTACTGGCCCTCCTTTCTGAATCACCTGTGTACTTGGGCCACTATCCCTTAAGCACTTTGATACTGCTCCTACCATGAGCCCCATAGCAACTTATGTACATATCCTGACATTCTGACACTTTCTCTAAGTTTATTTTATGTTAAAACCTGTCTCCCCAGGTAGACTGTAAGACCTTTGAGAGCAGGGATTGTGACTACCAACTCTATTATACTGCACTCTCCCAAGCGGTTAGTATAGTTTGATCTGCACACAGTAAGTTTTCCAAAAAAAAATTGATTGGAAGTGTTGAAGTAACAGCTGCGGGATATACAGTGGGGAGACTATATCACAGTTAGAGGAGAAATCACAGTTAGAGGAGAAATCACAGTTTCAGTTAGAGGAGGAGGATCACAATCACAGTTAGAGGAGAAATAAACCATTCACCCATCCTGAGTGGGGGTGATGTCATTTCCGAAGGACTATGAAGATAAGGAGAGCAGTGCTCTGCTGGATGGATGTGAAGGAGGAGGAGGCATTCTGGATGGGGGGATGGCAGGGGAAAAATGGTCCGAGTGGGGAAGGTGAGAACAACGCACAGTGAGGAGGCTGGCTGAAGAGTGAGTAGGTTAGTTTCCCTCCTAAACATATTCCTCCTAACTTAATCAGCATAGCCAATTCTGCCAGAATTCTTACTGATATGGAAGTTTACAACCTTGACTCCTCTCTATCTTTTGTCTCCCACATTCGATTTGTCTGTAGTCTGACTGTAGGCAGCACTACAATCCTTTCTCAAAAGCCCTTACCCTTGGCATTATCCTTGACTCCTTTCTCTTATTCTACCCACATATTCAATCATGTCAGTTCAACCTTCATGACATCGCTAAAATTCACCCTTTCCTTGCCATTCAAACTGCTCCCACATTAATCCAGGCACTTATTTACTTTAACACTCTCCCTGATGACCTCCTTGCCTTCTGTCTTTATCCCCACCAGTCCATACTTCACTCTGATACCCAGATCATTTGTCTATAAAAATTGTTCAGTCCTTGGTAGCCCATCCTCCTCTGTATCCAAGAGGAACTCCTTACCATTGGCTTTAACGCACTCAATCACCTTGTCACCTCCTGCTTCACCTCACTGCTCTCCTACTACAACCCAGCCTGCACACTTCACTCCTTTATTGCCAAACTACTCAGTGTACCTCTATCTCACCTTTCTGCTGACCTTTCGCCCACATCCTGCCTCTGGTCCGGAACACCCTGCCGCTCCCCACTTTCAAAGTCTTATGGAAGGTATATCCCCTCCAAGAGGCCTTCCCTGATTGAGCCCTCATTTCCTTTTCTTCTACTCCCTTCTTTATTGCCCTGATTTGCTCCCTTTATTCACCCCTCCCTCAGCCCTGCAGCACTTATGCACGCACGTATCTGTAATCTATTATTGTCTATCTCCCCCTCTATACTGTAAGCTAGCTGTGGGCAGGGAACGCATCTATCAACTCTGTTATATTGCTAACACTGTACTCTCACAAATGCTTAATACAGTGCTCTGCACACAGTAGGCTCTCAATACATATGATTGCTTGATTTAAGCTCTCATTTTCTCCTGGCATGAATAGTTCATCAGCTTCATCAGCCTCTACACTTATCTCCCTGCCTCCTGCCTCTCTCTTCTTAAGTGTATCCCGCACTCAGCAGCCAGGATCATATTCCTAAAATGCCCCATTGAAGAGGCCATTCAGCTTGTCCATAACCTCTAATGGTTACCTAGTTCTCTCTGCAAGTCATAGAAACTCCAGAGTGCCCTATCTTGATCAGATCATCTTGATCTGCACATAATAAACACTCAATAAATATGACTGTTTGATGGATTGATTGATTGGACGATATTCCACACTCTAGACTGGAAGCTCATTATGGGCAGGGAATATGTCTACCAACTCTGCCATATTCTCTCAAGTTCTGAGTACAATGCTCTGCACACAGTGAGCACTCAATAAATATTACCGATTGAATGATTGATTGATTCTTATCTTTCCACTTTTTTCACCTGCTATACTTCAGTTCACACTCTTTATTTGTCCTAAATTAATCTCCACACTGCACCTCGCTCCCAGCTCTCACATCTCTGGGCCAGACACTTGCCATTCATCCTGTATGGAATGCCCTCTCAGGTCCTTAGCCACAGACCAATTCCTCTGTCTTTAGGCATTTTTCTCTCCCTCTGGACTGTAACACATCTACTAACACTGTTGTATTGCACTCTCCCAAGCACTTAGTCAAGAGTTCTGCACACAGTAAGCACTCAATAAATAATAATAATAATGGCATTTTTAAGCACTTACTATGTGCAAAACACTGTTCTAAGCACGAGGAGGTTACAAGGTGATCAGGTTGTCTCACAGAGGGCTCACAGAGTTAATCCCCATTTTACAGATGCGGTAACTGAGGCACAGAGAAGTTAAGTGACTTGCCCAAAGTCACACAGCTGACAATTGGCAGAGCCGGCATTTGAATCCATTACCTCTGACTCCAAAGCCCGGGCTGTTTCCACTGAGCCACGCTGCATCATCAAAGGTAACCATCATTGGTTACCTTTAAATTAAGTCCCCCAGAAAAGTCATTCCTTCAGGAGGCATTCCTCAACTAACCTCTACCTCTCTGATCACATTGTCTCTATAGTCATCCTGAGAATGCACACACACACACACACACAGACATACAGAACTATATATATATATATATATATATAGTATATATATATACACTTAATTAAAGGGGGGAAAGATACCTATGTAAAGCAAATAATGTAAAGTATATACATAAGTATTTCCAAGACCCAAATACTGATGGAAACAAGATCAATATATTTAAAAAGTAATAAAACCTACAAAATAGCTACATAGTTAAATAGCCATGTACATATGTACCAGTAATATTTAGATTTTTATTAGTATAAATGTAAATATTTTGTTTTCAAAGTGTCATTTTTCATAACCTACTCAGCAAAAAGATAACTTCTACTACAGATCTGGTACTATGTAGCTAAATAAAGCTGCCATTATCTAATGCTAAACTCAAATGATTCAAACACTCTATTCCAGTCAATCAAAATGCTTCAAAGAGTGAGGGGGAGAGGAAGAGAGGTGTTCGTTTCAAAGTCAAAGTGGCTCTCTTTCCAGGGACAGGGCCCTAATGGAAATTCCCCTGAATTAAAATTCAATTAATGCAATTTGTCAGTGTGCTAAAAGAATAGTGTTATAATGGGGGATAGTTGGGAAGATTTATTTACTCCATTTTTAGTCATATTTTTTCTTTCTTGCTATTTTCAGTTGTACCTATGTTTCTATATCTAGAAACACTCCCTTGCATGAGTAGAAGTGTGAATACTGGGAAAGTTCAAATTCTCAAAGATGAACAAATTCACTAGGTGAACTTGTGAATGACGGTGAACTGGCGCATCACTCATATGCCTGAAACCTGAGAACCTGCTGCCCAGGGAGGTCAGGAGGAGGAAAGGGAGGAGCAGTGAGGAAGGAGACAGGAGATAGCTATTTATTAGCGGGAATATACTGTATACATAAAATATATTCATTTCCTCTGCACAGGCCCACTGAGACCCACTGTTGTTCCAGACAGAAGATGCCATCATCATTATCATCCTCAATGACTGTGGACACAGATTGTAAGGCTCTTCCTCTGAGGGACAAGGATGATGTCTAATGTGTATCCTTTCCCAGTGCTTAGTTCACTGCTCCTCTAAGTGCTAACCTCCTTACTAAGGCCCAATCTCACCTGTCTCACCACCAACCCCTGGCTCATGTCCTGCCTCTGGCCTGGAATGTCCTACCTCTTCAAATCCTACAGACAATTACTCTCCCCACCCCTTCAAAGCCTTATTGAAGGTGCATCTCCTCCAAGAGGCCTTCCCTGACTAAGCCCCACTTTTCCTCATCTCACACTCCCTTCTGTGTCACCCTGACAAGCTCCCTTTGCTTACTCCCCACTCCCAGCTCCACAGAACATATGTATATGTCTGTAATTTTATTTATTTGCATTGATGTCTGTCTCCACCCCTCTAGACTGTGAGCTTGTTGTGGGCAGGGCATGTCACTGCTTGTTGTTGCATTATACTTTTCTAAGTGCATAGTAAAGTGCTCTGCACACAGTAAACACTTAATAAGTACCATTATTACTACTACAATTCATTCATTCAATCGTATTTATTGAGCGCTTACTGTGTGCAGAGCACTGTACTAAGCACTTGGGAAGTACAAGTCGGCAGCATATAGAGACGGTCCCTACCCAACAACGGACTCACCACTGCTGCTACTACTGTAGCACACCTTAGGGAACAGACAATAAGAAAAACAGTTACAGGCTCTGCTTTTGAAGAGTTTACATAAAATGGGGGAGACAGGCTTTGTGTGGGGGTGGGTGGGTGGGTGCATGTATACATATATATAAAAGTGCACAGCACATAGTAGGCACTCAATGAATACAAGATTGATATATTAGATGCAAATTCTTCAAAAGTAAAAAACAAAGCATTGATGTTAAAATAATTTCAGTTAAAATGGTTTCCAAATCATACTGAATCCCCCTTGCGCACCCCGCCCCCGCGGTGCGCACTCAACAACAAGGACTTCCTCTTTTCCTAGGAGTGTGAAATGTTAAGTGCATCAAAGGCTTAGCCATTTTAATGACACCAAAAGATATATGATACATCACAATGATGGTTGCGGAGGTACTCCTTCACCAAGTACAGCAACCTTTAAAGCAGTCATGAAATAAGTCTCTTTAAAGACTATATTTCATTGAAATAGAGAGGAAGCCCTGATACACAACCTTAACTGCCAAGCCCCACATTGCAATTACCAAATAGGCAACCCCCAGTTTAGCCATCATTTTTCTCTTTGATGCTAAGAGGTTTCTTGCCTTTTGGTCCTTTAATTTCCTGCTTGCTGCATAGTAAAGAGGGACAAAAGGGCACTGAAATTTTGTTGAGAAATAGCCAATCACTGATTTGAGGATCAAGATTCCCCCAATCATCACCCTTGCCAATCAAGACCATTAAATTTCCTTTTGAGGACTGATTCATCAGAAGACTTCTTCTGGTGAACTTTAATCTAGTGATGCAATAACAAATGGACATTTAATGAACAGACTGGCACTGTGTTGGCCAGACACAACTGGGCAGCTCATGGACAGAAAAGAGTTTCAGTCAGGTATTGATCTTTTTGGCCACGGTCTCACAAACACGAATGGGGGAACCTCGCCATCACTGTCATCTTAAAAACTGAAAGGCAGCTATATATACATATCAGACTGGCACACTAATACTGAAGTAAACTTGTAGCAAAATAAAATGGACACTAGAAAGATAAAAGGATCCTCAAAGGATCAGAACAAGATCGAGTCTTCATAAGTAGGTTTAAGTGCTGCAGATGTAGCCAGTATTAACCTGATTATGGTGAATAAATGATAATGAAGAGAATTCCTATTCCAATTCTAATTGAATTAGGATTAGGCCATTAAAACAGGAGGACTGAAGGGCAGGTTAGGAAGCACAAGGGAGATATGTTTTTTCTTATATTAACAAGCATTTAGTCCCAGTTAATTTGCAATACTACGAGTCATGTATCGCTCAGCTGATATTATGCATAACCATCTGTTCTTTTCTACCCAAACATGAATAACAACAGGCTGTTATTGCTGCCTAACCCTGACGTTCATCAGTTCAAACATCATCCTAGAAACTAGAAGAAGTTTTATTGTGCATCTAGTTACACTGTGTTGTTTTTTTCTCAGAGAGTTCACTTGATCAATAATGTCTCATTGACATTTGGTCATTATCATCATCAATGGTATTTATTGAGCACTTATTATGTGCAGAGCATTGTACTAAGTGATTGGGAAAGTACAACAGAGTTGGTAGACATGGTTCCTTGTCCACAATGAGCTTACAGTCTAGAAAGACTGTAATTTAAATATAAATAAATAATTTATAATACACAATTTATAAATGATAATTTAGTCTAGACAGAGTGTGGAAGAATAGTTTCCCATCCAACACTGTCCCCGCCCTACTTCTGGGATCAAAATGGCCAACTTCTGAGAATGATTTTTCAAAGGGTAAAATGTCTCACTTTCAAAATTTCTTACCGGAAAATAGAAAGCAGCTGTGACCAAGCATAACCGGTGGGAGGGAGAAAGGAGGGTGGTGGTTATATAGTAGGAAGGAAACTGTATGACTAACACTCTGATTTAAAAATCTAAATGTGTTCAGGATTAGGTTTCTCTCCAGGAAAATATTTTCCTGCATAAAAGGTTTTAGAATGAAGTAGAATAAGATGAATGAGAACCACACATTGGAAAATGCTTACGCTTATAGCTGATTAATCAGACCTGACTGAGACATTACTCTGTCCACAGAACTCATTTGCTTGCAACTATGAGTTCATTCATGCCTGTTAGTGTTGGTTTGTTTTCATATCATGTTCGCAATCCAGGCCCTTCCTCCCATCTAAGGGCAATATGCTGAACCAAGCTCATGTGTTGCAGAAGATCAATCAATCAATCAATCAATCGTATTTATTGAGCGCTTACTAGGTGCAGAGCACTGTACTAAGCGCTTGGGAAGTACAAATTGGCAACACAAAGAGACAGTCCCTACCCAACAGTGGGCTCACAGTCTAAAAGGGGGAGACAGAGAACAAAACCAAACATACCAATAAAATAAAATAAATAGGATAGAAATGTACAAGTAAAATAAATAAATAAATAAATAGAGTAATAAATATGTGCAACCATATATACATATATACAGGTGCTGTGGGGAAGGGAAGGAGGTAAGATGGGGGGATGGAGAGGGGGACGAGGGGGGAGAGGAAGGAAGGGGCTCAGTCTGGGAAGGCCTCCTGGAGGAGGTGCAGCTCTCAGCAGGGCCTTGAAGGGAGGAAGAGAGCTAGCTTGGCGGAGGGGCAGAGGGAGGGCATTCCAGGCCCGGGGGATGACGTGGGCCAGGGGGTCGATGGCGGGACAGGCGAGAACGAGGTACAGTGAGGAGATTAGCAGGTGGAGGAGCGGAGGGTGCGGGCTGGGCAGTAGAAGGAGAGAAGGGAGGTGAGGTAGGAGGGGGCGAGGTGATGGACAGCCTTGAAGCCCAGGGTGAGGAGTTTCTGCCTGATGCGCAGATTGATTGGTAGCCATTGGAGGTGCTGAGACATCATCACTAACCTTTAAATGGGTCTACTTTGACAATCCTTTTTCATTTTTAACACAATAGCAAGTGGCTTGGGGACAGCTTGCAGCCTTTCTGCCAAGCTTTGCTGTGAGGCTGAACCCCAAAAATTCTGCTTGCCCCCTGGGGACTAGGGGCTAGAGAAATGCTATGCATCTCTATTTCCCCACTCAGCAGGCCTGAACTTCTGGACCTGCAGGTGATAAGCAAGGCTGGGAACCCTAGCCCCCAGACGGTGGTCCATGGTTAAAAACAGCAAGATACTTTTTTGAATGTGCAGCCTGCAATCCAGCTAGAGTTGAGCATTGCTGCTGTCAGGCATGAAACAGAGAAGGATGGTGATTCTAGGGGCATAAACCAACCCCAACAGATTCCAGACTGGACCAACACCAACACTGCCCTGCCCTGAGGACCCTCTTCCAAAATACAAGATTCAGAAGCCCAGCAGCTTCCCAGAGAAAGTCTCCCTATAGAAGTGTGGCAGAATCTCTGTCCCTAGAATGCTGCAATGTTTGCCACTCACCACACCTACCCCAAAGCCTAGATACGTTCTCCTCCAATTCTAAATGTGTGGGCATTTCTAGTAACAGTCTCCTAGAATTAACAAACGAATGGCCTCTTTCTTCCCTGGCATTCAACTTATTTTGACATCCCCATGATTAGAGTTTTTACCTTAATTAGCTAACAGTGGGGTATCAGCCTTGTTCCTTGTGCCTTCATGTGAAATAATTACAGCCGTCTAAGGAAACAAACATCAGCTTCCCTAACTATCTTTGTACAACTGAGGGTATACTGACCTACCTACCTAGCAACAACTGCCCTGAACAATTTACCATCTGCTTCAGGAAAAGATAAAAGGCTCTTGACTTTCAGAATAACCTCTTCTTCCCAAAACTACCATGGGAACGTGTCTGCTAATTCTGTCGAATTGTATTCTCCCAAGGGCTTAGTACAGTGCTCTGCACCTAGAAAGGCTCAATACCACTGATTGATTGATTATTGAGATCAAACTGGCTTTACTTGCAGTGTTGCTCACTGAATGCCCAGAGATCCCTTTCTTTCAGAAACCTGGCCATGTTTTTCTACAGTGTCCAGGTTGACAGACCCATACATTCCTCCTCTCCCCCAGAAGCCATTAAGGAGATCATCATCATCATCATCAATCGTATTTATTGAGCGCTTACTATGTGCAGAGCACTGTACTAAGCGCTTGGGAAGTACAAATTGGCAACATATAGAGACAGTCCCTACCCAACAGTGGGCTCACAGTCTAAAAGGGGGAGACAGAACAGAGATAGTCCTGCATAAGTGCATCTGAGGTTTGTTCACCAAAGACTGACACGATTGACTGTTGGTAAGACCTATGCCATCAAGCACTTGATATTCTCCCCACCCTCAGCCCCACAGCACTTATGTACATATCCATAATTCATTTATTTATTAAATATTAGTGTTTGTTTCCCCTCTAGACTGTAAGCGCCTTGTGTGCAGGGAATGTGTCTAAACTCTGCTGCAGTATATTCTCTCACATGTTTAGTACAATGCTCTGCACAATGCTCTGCTCAATAATTCCACTGATTGAGATCCCACGGCCCAATCCTCAGAGCCAAAAGGTGAACAATGAATTGCTATTCAGAAGCATTCAGCAATCAACATTCAGCATTGGCCTCAGATCCTTGAAAAACCCCCAAAATAGATTTTGCTCTCCTGACCTTTTCCTCACATCATTCTTAATGTAAAACGTTCTCCTCTTCCTTCCTCTATAAGTCACATTCTATGCATTGTTGGCTTGTTGAAGCTAGAAACTGTCTTTAGCAAACATTTTTCCTGAAACAGAACTTCCTAAAATTCTCTTTCCTTGCGCTGTTTCAGGCCAGGAAGGTAAAAATGGCATAGCTACCCTCCCATCTGCTTTTGGGTTCTAGTTATGGGGAAACAAAAGAGAAAGAGGAGAAATTTGCCTGGATACTATGAATATGACTTCTGTAGCCTTTCTCACTTCTGTTCCATTCAGCACATATCTGGCTGGTCTCCTAGGCTTTCCTATTCTTTGGAAATCAGGTCGTGTTAAGAGTGTTCGGCTATTTTTAAAGCCTTCAGATTATTTTTTAGGAACTGAAAAAGAAACTAGGCAATGATAAGGAGAGGGAAAGAAATAAGGAGATGGTCTGGAGAAACAGATGCATAAAAGCACAAGTCAGACATATTTCAGGATGTTTTCCATAAAGGCTAGCATGCATGAAGAAATGAAGAAGCAATTCCTAAGAGAACTATTTCTTCCTAGAATTTAGCACACCCCAAATGCACTAGAACTGTTCAACCTCTTTTCATAATCATTCATGTTACCATTAATGAATGACTGTATCCTCAAAACATGATGTAGGATGCACATTTTTATCACATCTTTGGAGAATTCAAGTGCTTAGCATGTAGACATACTGACATACAATCTCCTTAATTATCATTTTTCTTTGGTCTTTTTTGCTTTATATGATAGAAATATAGGAAATAAAAATTAAATTCAGAAAAAACACTGATCCAGAGGACTTAATGGTTCCCTTTCAATATTTACACCACATAAATTAACGAAAAAGAATCTCCCTTCTTTTTAGCTTGAGCATGGCAGCCTGCAATTTGTTCAGTATATTTGGAAAATTAGGTTTGACTAATACTGTCCAACAGGAACTGCTGACAAAAGTATTAAAATTGTGTTTGTCCCACTTTAGCCCTTCCCTGTACCCTTTTTCTGAAATTGGTGAATGATTTTCCATGGCAAATTCTTTCCATTTCCCCCTTGCCAGTATTGGGATGTCTATTTGCTTAGGAAGTAACTTCTGTGGCTCTTAGCTTAGGAAATAAACTTGAACCTGGAGAAGGGAATGTGACACTGGGCTTAGTTCTTCCCCCTATTACCACCTACAACACATAACCTTCTTCTCTGGGTCACATCACCTTCACTCATCTGATTTATTATTAATTATTGTATTTGCTAAGCACTTACTATGTGTCAAGCACTGTTCTAAGCCCTAGGTTAGTAACAAGTTAATCAGGTCCGACACAGCCCTTGCCCCACATGGAGCTCACCATCTAAGGGAGGGAGAACAAGCAATGAATCCCCATTTTTACAATTGAGGAAACTGAGGCCCAGAGCAGTTAAGTGGCTTACCATGAAGTGACTTACCCAAGGTCACAAAGCATACAAGTGGCAGAGTCAGGATTGGAATCAGGTCCTTTGACTCCCAGGCTGTGCTCTCTCCACTAGGCCAGGCTGCTTCTCATGTGGTAATTTGGGCTTCCCTTCCCTTTCCTTTTCCCCAGAAAAACTCCTCCAGTGTGGCTCTGCCCAGCTCGGGTTCTCTGAACTGGAACCTTTCAGCTGTTAATCAATCAATCAATCAACTGTATTTCCCGTTGTTGGGTAGGGACCGTCACTACATGTTGCCAACTTATACTTCCCAAGTGCTTAGTACAGTGTTCTGCACACAGTAAGCGCTCAGTAAATATGATTGAATGAATGAATGAATTGATCACTTACTATGTGCAGATCAAACTAAGTGCTTGGGAGAGCACAATACAACAGAAGCAGCAGACATGTTCCCTGCCCAAAACATGTTTACAGTCTAGAGAGGGAGACAGACATTAATGTGAATAAATAATTTAAAAAAAATATAATACAAAAATAGGTACATAAGTACTGTGGGGCTGGGGGTGGGGTGAATATGAAATGTCCAAAGGTTACAGATGGAAGTGCATAGACGATGCAGAAGAGTGAGCGAGCTGGGAAAAAGAGGACTCAACTGGAGAAGGACTGTAGGAGAAGATATGATCTTAGTAATCCTTTGAAGGTTGGGAGAGTGGTGGTCTGGCATATATGGAAGGGGAGGGAGCTCCAGGGTAGGGGGAGGATGCAGGAAAGGGGTTGGTGGTGAGATAGATGAAAATGGGTCACAGGGAGTAAGCTGGCACTAGAGGAGCAGAATGTGCAGGCTCAGGTGTAGTAGGAAATTGTTGGGTGAATAGGACGGGGCAAACTGATCGACTGCTACAAAAACAACAGTAAGGAGTTTTTGTCTGATGCAGAGCTGGGTGGGCAGCCACTGGAGGTTCTTGAGAAGTGGGGAGACATGAACTGAAAGTTTTTGTTGATAAACAATTTGGGCAGCAGAGTGAAGTATGGTTTGGAGTGGGGAGAAGATGGAGGCTGTGAGGTTAGTTTATAGACTGTGAACCCACTATTGGGTAGGGACTGTCTCTATATGTTGCCAACTTGTACTTCCCAAGTGCTTAGTACAGTGCTCTGCACACAGTAAGTGCTCAATAAATATGATTGATTGATTGATTGATTGATTGATTGATTAGCAAGGAGGAAGATGTGGCAGTCAAGGAGGGAAAGGATAAGTGCTTGGATCAGCAGAATAGCAGTTTGGTTGGCAAGAGAAGGGCAGATTTTAACACTGTTGTGAAGGTACAACTGACAGGATTTGGTGATATGGGTGGAGTGAGAGAGATGAGCTGAGGACAACACCAAGGTTATGGGCTTGTAAGGTAGGGAGGATAGCTGTGTTGCCTACAGTAATAAGAAAGACAGAGTGGGGAAAGGGTTTGGGTGGGAAGAATAAAAGTTCAGTTTAGGACATGTTCAATTTAAAGTGTCAGCGGCACATGCAAGTAGGTTGGGCTTGAAGGTAGGAAGAAATGTGAGATTGCAGGGAAGGAAAGAGGTCAGAGCTGGAGATGTAGATTTGGGAATCATCATTTGGGAAGCCATCGGACTGAACGAGTTCTCAAAGAGAGTGGGTGTAGAGGGAGGATAAAAAGGGATGAAGAACTGTTCCTTGAGAGACCCCTACTTTCAGAGGATGGGAAGCAGAGAAGCCAGCAAAACGAACTGAGAAGGAGCAGTCACAGACATAGGAGGAAAACTAAGAGAGAACAGTGTCAGGAGAACTAAGAGAGAACAGTGTCAGGAAAACAAGGTTGGTTAAAGTTTCAAGGAAAAGGGGGTGGTCTTCAGTGTTGAAGGTAGTTGAAAGGTCTAGAAGGATAGAGTAGAGACTGTCAGATTTGGACAGAAGGTTACTGGTTATCTGTAAAGGGGGAGGAAGCCAGATTTCCTCCTACTATCCAGCCCACCCACTTTGCTCCTGTAATGCCAACCTACTCACTGTACCCTGATCTTGTCTGTTTCATCGCCAGCCCCTTGCCCTCATTCTCCCTCTGACTTAAAACTCCCTCCCCCATCGTAGATGACTCTTCCACCTTCAAAGTCTTATTAAAATCGAATCTTCTCCAAGAGGCCTTCCCCAACTAAACCCTCATTTCCCTTACTCCCTTACCCTTCTATGTTGCTATGCACTTACCTCCTAAGCACTTGATACTCATCCCACTACCCCGCCTCAGCACCTGTGCACTTATCCTTATATTCTCCCATTTCTCCTATCTGTAATTTTTTTAAAGTCATATAACCCCTTCTAGACTGTAAATTCCTTGTGGGCACTAATTATGTCCCCCAACTCTATTGTATTCTCCTAAAGCTCTTGGTGCCCTCACAGGGTCATACCTGGAGAGATTCCAGTACTCTACCGGTCTCGACTATGGGAGGAAGAGTAATGCTGAGGCATACCCATTCCATTCCTAACTTGGCCAGTGGCTAGCGAGTGGAAAACAATCCACTACAAGTCAATACTCCCCTTTGCTGGGCAGTAGTAGAACTGGAGAGAATCAAGAGCAGAAACTCAGGTTTACTGTGCGGAAGGAGGCAATGGTAAACCACTTCCATATTTTTACCAAGGAAACTCTATGGATACACTACCAGAACGATGGCAGATGGAGGTGGGGCGTTCTGGGAGCGAGAATGAAGAACATGAGTTTTTACATTTTAATAATGAGGAACGGGAGGACAAGGCTGAGCAGAGCTCAATACGAAAACCAGCTGCAACTAAGTAGAGTGTTGTGAAAGAATTACCCCCCGGTCTCCTACAACATCAGCAGTTCCCTTGCTGAAAGAAAAGAAGGGGAGGTGAGGTGCTAGGTACATAAGTTTCAATCCTCTCACTGTTTAGGTCTGAATAACTGAAACACAAAAGGGGAGGAAAAATGCTAACTCCACCTCTGCCACTGCAGAAGTGAGGAGCAAGAATCAGGTTGGGCAGAGACACCAGCCTAGGACCTGGGGAAAGTCACTTAACTTTGCTGAGACTCAGTTTCCTCACCTGTAAAATGGGGATTCAATACCTGATCTTTCCCGCTACTTAGATTTTGAGCCCCAAGAGGGACATGGTTATCTTGTATCTCCTCTACGTTTAGTCCAGTGCTTGGCACATAGTATGCACTTAGCAAATACCACTGTCATAATTATTAATAGTGCAGCAGTTTGTCGGGCCCCAAATCCTTAGTTTCTGCAGCCATTAGAGAAAAAGTCACTATTTTCATTTGGTTAGTCACTTGATTCTCTGGAAAACACATTAATCCCTTCATTTCCCATTGCTCATATATAATAATTCCCCAAAAGGCCTAGACTTTCCATGTTCTACAAAAGGAACTGAGATTCAGTTCAGGCCACTCGAGCTGTGAAAGAGTTCTGGGGGACAATGGAAAACTAATATGTAAAACTAATACCTGCCTCCTGAGGGATGCACTTCCACCCTCCACCCTCCACCCCCCACCCCCCTAACATGCACATACACAATACACTCCCTTTCGTTACCTGGATCTTCTGGGGGCTGCTGGGGGCTGATTTCCTGTTCTGCTACAATTTCTGGAGGTGGAGGCGGGACTGGCACTGGAGAAGCCTTAACAGGAGTGGTTGACTCTGGCGTTTCGAATGCTTCTTCCGAGTCGGAACTCCTGATGAAAACAAAGAATAAAGGCCGTGTAAGGAACCAGCTCAGTAAGGACAGCAGCATTTCTGTTTACCGAAGGAAGGGCCCATTATACTTCCAAGCTCAACCTGAGGAAAAGGGAAAATCCTTCTGAAGCCTGGCACTGGGACCAGGTTTAATGACCCCATGGCAGCCTGAATGGATTCACCACAGCAGTATTACTCAGGCAGAATATCATTGTCCCCAGTTTTCTATACACAAAAGTGAACACACCCTTTTAACTCACTGCTGCGTGAAATGTGGGCTTCTGGGTTTAGCACGAAAAACAACACAAGTGGATCTTTTTCTGAACTTTGGAAATGTTTCTGGCAGGAGTTATTCAAATACATTGAGCAACTCAGAGGAGTGTTCAGGAATGCCCTGGGGCACATTTCAGTGTTAAGATTTGAAAATGGCAGAGAATCCAACAAATACAAGAAAGTATATCACAACCAAAGTTCAAAAGGAGACCACTCTTAAACACCAACAACTGACATGTATGCAGTACTGCTAACTTGCTTGCAGTAAATTTCACTCATCCCTTCACTCCAGGTAAATCATTACCAAACAAGTAAACCTGAAATCTTTTTGGAGTGTGTAGGAGTGGCAGAAGCAGCTTGACCTAGCGGAAAAAGCACAGAAGTGACAGTCAGGAGACCTTGGTTCTAATCCCAGCTCTGCCATTTGCCTGCTCTGTCATTTTGGGAACTTCTCTGTGCCTCAGTTTCTTCATTTGTAAATGAGGATAAGGAACCTGCTCCTCTGGCCCTCTCCTTGTCTTTGAGCCCCTTGTGGGACAGGGACTGTGTCCAGTCTAATTATTCTATACCTACCCTAGCACTTAGTTCAATGCTTGGCACAAGGTATATTATCAATCAATGATATTTACTGAATGTTTACTGTGTGCAGAGCACTGTACTAAATGCTTGGGGGAGTCTACATGTTTTGTTTTGTTGTCTGTCTCCCCCTTCTAGACTGTGAACCCACAGTTGGGTAGGGACCATCTCTATATGTTGCCGACTTGTACTTCCCAAGCACTTAGTACAGTGCTCTGCACACAGTAAGTGCTCAATAAATACAATTGAATGAATGAATGAATACAACAGAGTTAGTACACACATTCCCTGCCCACAAAGAGCTTACGGGCTAGTGGGGGAGACAGATATCTAAATAAATTGTGGATTTGTACATAAGAGCTGCAAGGCTGTGAGGTGAATATCAAGTGCTTTTTTAAAAAAATATTTATTATTATTATTGTTACTGAACTGGACTTCAAGACCATTTGTTTTCAAAGGACGCCTATGGGCAATATAATAATGTTGGTATTTGTTAAGCACTTACTATGTGCAAGGCACTGTTCTAAGCGCTGGGGTAGATACAAGGTAATCAGGTTGTCCCACGTGGGACTCACAGCCTTCATCCCCATTTTACAGATGAGGGAACTGAGGCCCAGAGAAGTTAAGTGACTTGCCCAAAGTCGCACAGCTGACAAGTGGCAGAGCTGGGATTTGAACCCACAACCTCTGACTCCAAAGCCTGGGCTCTTTCCACTGAGCCACGCTGCTTCTCCAATGAGAAGCAATGAGAGACAAGGAATGCTTTCTTTGCTTTGTTGCTTTGTATTAACCCAAGGGTATAGTACAGTAAGTGCTCAATGAATATCATTGATTTGTTGATTCCTATCCTTCTTCTGTGAGACTCAGACACTAGGCATTGACTGTATCCAGGTTAGGGCTACATCCCCAGCAAAAGCACTGAGGAGGTGATGATGGTTTCCAGCAAACACGTGTTTCACTGAAATGTAGTCACAAATCACAGGGGTACGATCATCACCTCTTCGGTGATGAAAGAGCTGGGGCTTTGGAGTCGGAGGTCATGGGTTCAAATCCCGGATCCACCACATGTCTGCTGTATGGCCTTGGGCAAGTCACTTAACTTCTCTGAGCCTCAGTTGCCTCATCTGTAAAATGGGGATGAAGACTGTGAGCTTCCAGTGGGACAACCTGATCACCCTGTAACCTCCCCAGCGCATAGAACAGTGCTTTGCACATAGTAAGCGCTTAACAAATGCCATTATTATTATTATTATTATTATCACCAATTTTCCCATGATACAGATAGAGACACAGAGGTACAAGTGTTAGGAAATGCTCCTCTGACTAAATGGTCAGTCAGACACATGCTGGTTTCCTGCTTCCAGTTCAGAGTTGTATGGACAGGAACCCAATGATCTGCCCTCCCTTCTGCAACCCCACCCTTACTGCCTCAACATCACTAAATGAGGGATAATCTGTTAAACATCAACCATATCGGTAACCCCTGTGGAAATAACTCTGCTTTCTACTTGAGAACCTGTTAATAGCCTGTTATAGGCAACGGGGCAGGGGAGGAAGCTGGAAGGGAAAACTGTATTTTTTGATCTTTTTATCTTTTTATTAAATGGAACAACATAGACTAGGCCATTTTTCCTGAACCAATCATCAGCACAACAACCTAAAAATTGCCATCACTGGCCTCTATTATGTTGAATCAGAGTGCTGGGGAACTTTTCTTTTTAGATTTTTCCTCTTGCTGCCCATAGGTCTACATGACTTATTTTCCCCAACTTTACCCTCCATTTATGTGACATGGACATGAGCATGGAAGAAAGCATTGCCCTTTCCTCAGAAACAACAGAACTCCACACTGGCAATGCACCAATCCCAAGTAATCAACAGTATTTACTGAGTAGCTATTATGTGCAGAGCACTTGGGAGAATGCAAGAAAATTAATAGATAAGATTCTTGTCTTCAAGAAGTGAACGATTTAGTTGGAGTGACAGATGCTAAATACATTACAGGTAACAATATGTACATAACGGATACTGGGATGGAGGAGGGAGTGAGAATGCCCAAGTGCTTAGTCGACGTGGAGTGATGAAGAGGAAGATGGGAAAAAGGGGATATAGAATGGAGAGATGAGAATTTAATCAGGAAAGGCCTCCTGGAGGTGATGTCATATCAGAAGGGCTTTGAAGATGGGGAGGGCAGTGGAGTGCCAGATTTGAATGGGGGAAGGAATTCCAGATGAAAGGCAGGGCATGATCAAGAGGTTGGTGGTGGAAGAGGCAAGCATGAGACACAGTGAGTAAGAATAAAGCATACAGGGCGAGGTGCAGTGGAGAGAAGGGTGAGGATAAGTACGGGGAGAAAGCTGATTGAGCTATTTAACCATAGGAGTTAGGAGTTTCTGTTTGATTCAGAGAAGAATGGACAACCACTGAAGGTTTTTGAGGCACAGGGAGACTAGTGCAGACTGATGTTTTAGAAAAATAATTTGGTCAAGAGACTGAAATATTGCCTGGAGTCACGGAGGTCTGGCAGATTGAAATATAGCCTCAAGGCAGGAAAATTTGTGAGGAGGCTGATGCAGTAGACAAGTAATCTGATGATAAGTGCCTGATCAGTGAGGCAGCAGTTTGAATGAAGAGCAAGAGGTGAATTCTGGAAATGATGTAGAGCATGAACTAACAGGATTTGGCCACAGACTGAATATGTGGGTTGGAGCAGCAGGGAGGAGTCAAGGATGACTTGATGATAATGATGATGACAGTATTTCTTAAGTGCTTACTACGTGCCAAGCACTAAGTGCTGGGGTAGATATAAGGTAATTAGGTTGTTCCATGTGGGGCTCACAGTCTTAATCCCCATTTTACAGATAAGGTAACTGAGGAACAGAGAAGCTAAGTGACTTGCTCGAAGTCACAGAGCAGATGAGTGGCAGAGCTGGGATTAGAACACACAACCTCTGACTCCCAAGACCGGGCTCTTTCCACTAAACTACGCTGCTTCCTTAATCCAGGTTATGAGTTTGAGAGTCGAGAAGGATGCTGGCACCCAGTGAACAAACCACTCCATGATATCAGAAGGAAAGGATCTCAAGAAATAGTAAAACAAGTCAGAAAAAAGTGTTGGTGATAATGATAATAATAATAATAATAATTGTGGTATTTGTTAAGTGCTTAGTTTTCGCCCTGTCCCACATCAGGCCTTCAGAGACTTAACCCCCATTTTACAGATGAAATAACTGAGGCACAGAGAAGTGAAGTGACTTACCCAAGGTTATACAGCAGACAAGTGGCAAACCCAGGACTAAAACCTATGACCTTCTGACTCCAGGCCTGTTCTTTATCCATTGGGCCATGCTGCTTCTCATAATGAGAGCCAGGCTCCTGTTCATTGGAACAGACATTCCTGGGGCCAAATCCATTTTCTGCCTGACCAGTACTATCGAACAAGGGTTGAAAAAATAGAGCCAGCTGGTCTCTTCCTAGAAAACCTTTCATGTCTAGGAGGCTCTAACTTCTGCTGCTCCTCAACGCTGTTCACATCCAGCATTCCCTTTCCATGGGGGATAAAATCTGCCACACCAGAAAAGTGATTTTGCCTAATGAAAATGACCCCCACAAACTTCCTCCCTCCAGTCTCCAGATTCAAAGAGGTTAAACTACGAAAACCTACTCAATGAATAGCTCTGACCGGTAAATGAAGAACCTGTCAACTCTGTACTACAAAGCTACATATAACCTGTGTTTCTTGAGATTTGCTGTTGGTTTCAATCAATCAATCAATCAAATTTATTGAGTGCTTAATGTGTGCAGAGCACTCTACTAAGCAATTGGGAGAGTACAATTTAACAATATAACAGACACATTTCCCTCCCACAGTGTTTTGGCCAAAGTACAATCACCAAAGTTGAAATCTACTTTATTCCCTTACATTCATTCAATCGTATTTATTGAGCGCTTACTGTGTGCAGAGCACTGTATTAAGCTCTTGGGAAGTCCAAGTTGGCAGTATATAGAGACAGTCACTACCCAACAGCGGGCTCAAAGTCTAGAACGGGGAGACAGAGAACAAAACATATTAACAAAATAAAATAAATAGAATAAATATGTACAAGTAAAATAAATAGAGTGATAAATAACAAATATAAGTGCATCTGTTGTTTGGAAAGTTATTGTCAGCAATGTGTAATCCCAGTCACCCACACCTTGCTTGAGGGACACAAGTTGTTTGTGGGACTGGAT
Organism: Tachyglossus aculeatus; assembly: GCF_015852505.1. NCBI lineage: Eukaryota > Metazoa > Chordata > Mammalia > Monotremata > Tachyglossidae > Tachyglossus > Tachyglossus aculeatus. The sequence continues at coordinate 23,012,314 of NC_052081.1, forward strand.
TTTCTTCACTAATGCCGCTGAATTCCAATAAGATTTGGGCTCCCACAGTCACCTAGACCCTACCGCTTGCCCTGGTGGTAAATCTGTACTATTCCTCCATAGAGACCTTGATCTTTTGACCCCATCCAATTTTTTTCAACTCATAATGCCCACTTAGCCTCCATATCCAAACTACTTTCCCTTGATGCCCAAATTAACACTCTCAACTTCACCCTCTCTACTGAACTCAACTCTCTCACTCCCCTATCCCTTCATTGATCTCATACCACTGACACACAGCCCTGGATGTCCTACACAGTCTGCTTTCTTCACTCTCATGCATGAGCCACAGAGCACTACTGGCAGAAATCTAAATATTAGGCCAACTTGGCACACTTCAAGTTTATTCTTGCATGCTCTAACTCTGCCCAGCAAACTTATTTCTCAGTCATTATTGACACCCTTTCCCATTACCCTAGCTAGGTGTTCCAGACATTCAACTCCCTCCTCAGGCTCCTTGCCCCCACCACATCCCCCATTCCTTGTCCCCAATGACATGGCCACCTACTTTATTAAGAAAATTGACACTATCAGGTGTGATCTCCTTAAAATCTCCCGTCCCTCCTCAGTTCCTCCCTGCTCCAGCCCCTTCTTCAACTCTCCCATCTTGCCCAGAAGAATCTCTAGGAGATCTCCTGCTAACTCCACTCCCACCACCTGTGCATCCAATCCCATTCCTTCACATCTTGTCAAAACACCTGCTTCCTTCTTCCCTCCCTAACAGCCATTTTTGATCACTCACTCTCCACTGGCTTCTTCTCCACTGCTTTCAAACATTCTCATGTCTTCACTATCCTAACCCCCCCAACATTTACCCTACGGCTCCTTCCAGTTATTGTCCCATCTCCCTCCTACCATTCCTCTCCAAATTCCTTCAGCAAGTTGTCTATACCCACTGTCTCAAGTTCCTCTACTCCAATTTTTTTCCTTGACCCCCTCCAATCGGGCTTCCGTCCCTTTTACTCCACAGAAACTGCACTCCCAAAGGTCAACAATGATCTCCTTCTTGTCAAATTCAATGGCCTCTACTCCACCCTAATCCTCCTCTATCTCTCAGCTGCCTTCAACACTGTTGACCACCCCCTTCTCCTGGAAATATTATCCAATCTTGGCTTCACTGGCACTATCCTCTCCTTGTTCCCCCCTTATTTCCCTAGCCATTCATTCTCATTCTCCTTCGTGGGCTCCTCCTCTACCTCCCACCCACTAACTGTTGGGGGTCCCTCAAGGTTCAGTTCTGGGTCCCCTTCTATTCTCCATCTACAACCACTCCCTTGGAGAACTCATTTGCTCCCATGTCTTCAACTACTACCTCTAGGCATCTGTTATCCAAATCTACATCTCCAGTCCCAATCTTTCTCTGCAGTCTCACATTTCCTCCTACCTTCAAGATATCTCTACTTGGATGTCATCCCGTCACTTCAAGCTTAATTCAAAACAGAACTACTTACCTTCCCACCCAAACCCAGTCCTCCCCCTGACTTTCCCATCACTGTAGACGGCACCACCATCTTTCCTGTCTCACAAGCCCATAACCCTGGCGTTATCTATTCTTGACTCCTCTCTCTCATTCACCCCACATATTCAATCCATCACAAAAGCCTATCAGCCCCACTTTCACAACATCGCAACACTCACACATTCTTCTCCATCCAAACTAATACCATGTTAATACAATCACTCATTCTATCCTGCCTGGATTACTGCATCAGCCTCCTTGTTGACCTCCCAGCCTCCTGTCTCCCTCAACTCCAGTCCATACTTCACTCTGCTGCCTGGATCATTTTTCTATAAAAACCTTCAGGACATGACTTCCCTCTCCTTAAAAAACTCCACTGGCTGCCCATCCACCTCCATATTAAACAAAAACTCCTCACCTTTGGCTTTAAAGCACTCATCATCATCATCAATTGTATTTATTGAGCGCTTACTGTGTGCAGAGCACTGTACTAAGCACTTGAGAAGTACAAATTGGCAACATATAGAGACAGTCCCTGCCCAACAGTGGGCTCACAGTCTAAAAGGGGGAGACAGAGAACAAAACCAAACATACTAACAAAATAAAATAAACAGAATAGATATGTACAAGTAAAATAAATAAATAAATAAATAGAGTAATAAATATGTACAAACATATATACATATATACAGGTGCTGTGGGGAAGGGAAGGAGGTAAGATGGGGGGGATGGAGAGGGGGACGAGGGGGAGAGGAGGGAAGGGGCTCAGTCTGAGAAGGCCTCCTGGAGGAGGTGAGCTCTCAGTAGGGCCTTGAAGGGAGGAAGAGAGCTAGCTTGGTGGATGGGCAGAGGGAGGGCATTCCAGGCCCGGGGGATGACACGGGCCGGGGGTCGATGGCGGGACAGGCGAGAACGAGGTACGGTGAGGAGATTAGCAGCAGAGGAGCGGAGGGTGCGGGCTGGGCTATAGAAGGAGAGAAGGGAGGTGAAGTAGGAGGGGGCAAGGTGATGGACTGCCTTGAAGCCCAGGGTGAGGAGTTTCTGCCTGATGTGCAGATTGATTGGTAGCCACTGGAGATTTTTGAGGAGGGGAGTAATATGCCCAGAGCATTTCTGGACAAAGATAATCCGGGCAGCAGCATGAAGTATGCTGTCACCGTGCCCCCTCTTACCTCACATTGCTACTTTCCTACTGCAACCCATCCCACACACTTCACTCTAAAGCTAACCATCTCACTGTTCCTCCATCTCATCTATCTCTCCACAGACCCCTTGCCTGCCTCTGGCCTGGAACGCCGTCCCTCCTCAAATCCGACAGACAATTACTTTCCCTGCTTTCAAAACCTTATTGAAGACATCTCCTCCAAGAGGCCTTTCCTGACTAAACCCCACTTTTCCTCATCTCCCACTCCCTTCTGCATCACCCTGACTTTCTCCCTTTTTTCTTCCCCACTCCCATCCCCATAGCACTTATGTACATATCTGTAGTTTATTTATTCATATTAATGTTTGTCTAGTCTGTAAGCTTGTTGTAGGCAGGGAATACCTGCCTGTTTATTGATGTATTGTACTCTCCCAAGAACTTAGTACAGTGCACTGCACACAGTAAGTGCTCAATAAATACAATTAATGAAGGAAGGAAGGAAGAAGAAAGAGAAGGAAAAAGAGGAGAAGGAGGAGAAAAAGGAGAAGAAGAAGAAGAGGAGGAGGACGAGGAGGAGGAGAAGGCATGGATTTTCCAGTACACTTTCTACACAGCAAAAAAACGTTAATTAGTGGAAATAACTGGTAGTTTTTTAATCAGAAGTCTTCCAGAATTTTTTGAGCCTCTGCTCAAAAAACTTGGAGCGTTGGAATTTCTTCATTCAACCTACAGAGATTTTGCAAATTAAAATGTAGTGGCGATCCAAGGGTAAAATAATATTCCCTTTATTCTTAGAAAAATACAATTTAGTGACTATGTTCTCTAGTGGCTCAATGTTATTTGCAACTGGAACACTGATTTCATTTGTCACCTCCACCGAAAGTGACAGACGATCCCCAAGATTCTGCAGTAATCTTCTCAAATTATAACAAAGAGGAAAACCGATTCATTTTCACCCTTGTACCTAGCAAGCACACAGGCACTGATGATGACGGAATCTCTCATTCCAAATGCTGAATTAGCCTTAGTGCAGTCATGACTCTGCTGAGGACCTGCTGATAGCACTATTGGCTTGCACTGCACCACTGGCACTCTGCTCCCTGCCAGGCACACAGAAGGGTGGAAGCGAGTGCAGGGGAGCAGCATACAGCCAAGACCATGCCAGAGTTTTACTCTGTGAATTTTTTTTTAACAGTAGTTGTTAAGTGCTTACTAAATACCAGGCACGTACTGAGCACCGGGGTTCATACAAGCTAATCAGGTTGTACGGAGTCCATATCCGACATGGGGCACAGTCTTAATCCCTACTTTTCAGATGAGGTCACTGAGGCTCAGAGAAGTTAAGCAGCTTGCCCAAGGTCACACAGCAGACAAGTGGTGGAGCCGGGATTAGAATCCAGGCTCTTTCCACTAGGCAATACTGCTTCCCTATTTACAGATCCATTTACAGCCACATGATGCAACTCAGAACTGAAGCTGTGCCAAAGTGACATGACCCCATACCTCCATGAACTTCATCTCCCCTCCCCACAACCCCTCCAAATGTCTGCCAACTACTTTTGGGATCTCTGCTGGGCCTGCCCACCTGGCAGGACTACCTAGGTTGTTCTTCTTTCACCAATAGTTCTGTGCACCAGTGTTCTGCCACTATCTGATGGGTGACCTTGGGTAAGTCATTTAACTTCTTTGTGCCTCTTTCCCTTTATCTGCAAAATGAGGATTCAAAACCTGTTCTCCCTCCTACTTAGACTCGGAGCCCCATGTTGGACATGATTATCTTGTATCTACCCCTGTACTTATTACGGTGCTTGACATATAGTAAAACACTTAACAAATACCACAATCACTATTAATCATCATTATTATGTTATGTTTATAAACATACTTATAAGGATAAATGTATCCTTATAAGGGTACTATTAATAGTCTCATTTTACCTGCCCACCTGGGATTTATGCCACAATAGTAGTGGTAGAAGTAGCTGTTGTGGTTACACTATTAATTAATGAATGTCCACTGGGGATAATGTACTATACTAAGCATTTGGGAAGTACAAAACATAAACATGACTCATTCCTTACCTACAAAGAACATACACTCTAATGGAGTAGACAGACATAAAAATATTGACAAATAGTAATTTAATGCATAATTGGTAAAGGTATACCAATATACTCAATATGCTTTAGTGTTGGAGATTATTGGTGTTTCAGCTGCAGTGCTGTGGACTAATCGACGAAGGCTTGTTGCAGGAGGTGGGACTTTAGGAGGGCAATGAATGTGGAGAGTTCTGTGTGGTCTGTCAGATTTGGGAGGGAAGGAGTTCTAGACCAGAAGGAACAGCAGGAACAGGAGGAGAAGGAGAGAGAAGAGAGAGCAAGGTGCAATTAGAAGTTTGGTTGGGAGTGGAAAGAAGGAAGCAAGCTAGGGTGCAGTGGGTGAAAAGACACAAAATGTCTAAACAACGATGTGGAACAGGTGAATATTTTGAAGGTTTGATAAATTTGGCAAAACTGAGAACCTGGGTTCTAATTCTGGCTCCGCCACTTGCTTGCTATGTGACCTGGGGCAAAACAATGAACTTCTCTGGGCCTCAGTTACCTCATCTGTAAAATGGGGATTAATACTGTGAGCCCATGTGGGACATGGACTATGTTCAACGTTGTATCTACCTTGGCACATAGTACAGTGCCTGGCATATAGTAAGTGCTTAAAAAATGCCAATAAATAAAACCAGCTAAATTATGTGGCTACAATCTAAGTATGTACAAAGCTGATGACAGAATAAACATTTAAACTAATACTCCTATCTTGTAGCTAACATTTTGTTGGAGGATCCTATTTGCGGAGAAGAATGGATATTGCCAAAATTATGCCCCATGGTATCCAAATAGGAATCAGCTCTAGACAGCCATCTTCCATTTTTGAACTCTGTTCTCCAAATTGGAGGAGCTGCTTAGTGCAAATTGAGTTTTGCTGATTGCTCAGTCAGAGAGAATTTATGGCAGCAGAATGGATGCAGTGTTGAGCCTGTAGATCAGGGAACACATAATTTATTATTCTTGTGAAGGGTGGCAGTTGAAGCAACAGATAAGAATGTAAGGAAGAAAGAACTTAATAGAATATTGAATCTGGAAGGCGTGGCTGAAAGCCAATCAACAGCAATATGAATAATTTCCAGAATGCCTCATGGCTAGGATAAATTTGACAACATGAGGCATTTCCTGACTGATCCCCAGCTGCTGGTCATGCAATCCTATCAGCACTGATGCATTCATCCGTTAATTTATTCATTTCATTCCTTCCTTTTTTTATCATTTCTGTGTATGGTTTTATTTTCTTATTGTATGTTTGTCAATTTGTGCCCACTTGTATCTAATAATTAATAATAATAATTGTGGTATATGTTAATCACTTTCTAAGTACCAGGCAGTGTACTAAGTGCTGGGGTTGATACAAGCAAATTGTATGCTTGTATGGGGCTCACAGTCTCAATCCTTATTTTACAGTTGAGGTAAATGAGGCTCATAGAAGTGAAGTGACTTGCCCAAGGTCACACAGCAGACAAGTGGCACAGCAGGAATTAGAACCCACATCCTTCTGACTCTGAGGTCCATGCTCTATCCACTACCCTGTCCCGTATGGGGCTCACAGTCTCAATCCTCCATTTTACAAATGAGGTAACTGAGGCATGGAAGTGAAGTGACTTGTCCAAGGTCATACAATAGACAAGCGGTGGAGTCAGAATTAGAACCCATGACCTTCTGACTCCCAGGCCCATGCTCTATCCACTACACCATGCTGATGGAAAACTCTTTGAGGGCAGGGCAGGGGACTTCATCTTCCACTTTTGTTATATGTTCCCAAGAACCTAATAATAACAGCAACAACTACAGAGATAATAAAATAATAATAATATTTGTTAAGTGCTTTCTATGTGCCAAGCACTGCACTAAGCCCTAGGGCTGATACAAAGATAATCAGGTTGAACACAGTCTCTGTCCCATAAGGGGCTCTAAGTCTAAAGGGGAGGGAGAACAGAGAATTAATCCTCATTTTACAAATAAGGCAATTGATGCACAGAGATGTTAAATGTGAGCTCGTTGTGGGCAGGGAATGTATCTATTTGTTGTTGTACTGTACTCTTCCAAGCTCTTAGTAAAGGGTTTTGCACACGGTAAGTACTCAATAAATAAGATGGAATGAATGAATGACATGCCGAAAGTCTCACAGCATACAAGTGGCAGAGCAGGAATTAGGACCCGGAGACTCTGACCCAAAGGATCCTCTGTTCCTTTATTCATTCATTCATTTATTCAATCGTATTTATTGAGCGCTTACTGTGTGCAGAGCACTGTACTAAGCGCTTGGGAATTACAAGTTGGCAACATATAGAGATGGTCCCTACCCAACAGTGGGCTCACAGTCTAGAAGGGGGAGACAGAGAACAAAACAAAACATAGTAGGTTCCCAAGTATCTTTATGTGCACACTGGGATGGTCATCTAGTTCCAGCTGGTTCAAACCTGGGAGGGCAAGGTGGGATTTGAAAGTGGACCTGGATACAAGAGGGACAGAAAGTCCTTCCTGGGGCCACACCAAGATCCAGGCTGAGGATGGGCAGTGAGCAAGGGAAGTCATGTCTGTCTTTATGTCTGTGTGTTTTCTTTGACCTCCATGTCCTTTCCGCTGGTTTGGCCCAAGAATGGGAGGCTCCTGGGGAAGGTTAGTCCCCTGCCCTTAGTTTCTGGGGTAACATGGAATAGAGGGGCAGTTTCCCCATAATTTTGTTCCTTTCCAGTGTAGGACTGGAACATCTGGGGCTGGGGGTGGGTGGGGTGGGGTGGGTGCCTAGTTTTTTATTTTGAACATTGGGGTGGAACTCCATGGCCTATTGGAAAGAGCCCGGGCCTGGGAGTCTTCAGACCTGAGTTCTAATTCTGACTCAGCCACTTGCCTGCTGTGTGACCTTGGCCAAGTCACTTAATTTCCCTGGGCCTCAGTTACCTCATCGGTAAAATGGGGATTAAGACTTTGAGGCCCATGTAGGACATGGACTGTGTCAAACCTGATAAGCTTGTATCTACCCCAGCTCTTAGTCTGGTGCCTTGCCCATTATAAGTGCTTAAAAGATACCATTAAAAAACAAACAAAACAAAAAATTAATTCATTCGATCATATTTACTGAGTGCTTACTGTGTGCAGAGCACTGTAGAAAGTACTTGGAAAGTACAATTCGGCTGCTGCATTGAATGTTGTATGTGTTTGGGAGAGAAAACTCCCCTTTGCCTATGAACGTCAACAGGTTTCACTTCAGTGCAATGCAGCTCCCTACCCCTGGGAAACTGAGAGTGCCTGAGGCCACAGTGAGGAAGAGTGTCTGGAGTCTTGGGAAGCAGGATGGCTTCCTGGACTTAGTACAGTCCAGTTGGGAGAACACAGCAGGGTCTGTTGCTGAGATGGTACCCACAGTCACAGCCAAGTGATGACCCCTCAACGATTGCCACAGGGGATGTCAGTGCCTCACTCAACAACAGTGTCCACACCACATGAAGGCACAGCAGGGGCTGCTGAGAAAGTGGATAGGGATAGTTTGTCGCAGGGCCATGGACTGTGGCTGTACCCAAACATCATGTCTTGTTGTCTACAGGGGACTGAATAAAGGAAGTTGGACAGTTTAACACAAATTGTCAAAAATAAAGAAAATCAATTTGTGCACATGTCCTCCTGACGCTTAGATCTCTCAATACCTGGCACTCAAAAAAGCTCTTTAACTACATATTTCCATCTATAAATATGGATCTACAGGGTATATCCACTGAGACTTTTAAACACAAAAGGGGTACCCTTCTTAAACACTCACACAAGCCCTGCCTCAAAATATGGAACATATGCAGATGCCACAAGATACCAAAGATACCACCATCTGCAAGGAAAAATGTGAAAGATGAAATTGGGGCAATTATCAAGGCATCTCTTCATTATTCATTGCCAGCAAGAGACTCACCAGAATTCACTTGGATCGACTAACTGAGAATCTTGTTTCCTGAATGCTCCTGGAATCACAGTATGGCTTCAAATTAATCACTAATTGCCACCAGAGAAATAACCTTTACAGCAGATCAGGTACAGGAAAAGACCTGTGGGTGCAGCACCAAGACCTCTTATACACCTTAAGAAGGCATTTGATCAATCAATCAATCAATCAATCATATTTATTGAGCGCTTACTATGTGCAGAGCACTGTACTAAGCGCTTGGGAAGTACAAATTGGCAACACATAGAGACAGTCCCTACCCAACAGTGGGCTCACAGTCTAAAAGGGGGAGACATAGAACAGAACCAAACATACCAACAAAATAAAATAAATAGGATAGAAATGTACAAGTAAAATAAATAAGTAAATAGAGTAATAAATATGTACAAACATATATACATATATACAGGTACTGTGGGGAAGGGAAGGAGGTAAGATGGGGGGATGGAGAGGGGGACGAGGGGGAGAGGAGGGAAGGGGCTCAGTCTGGGAAGGCCTCCTGGAGGAGGTGAGCTCTCAGCAGGGCCTTGAAGGGAGGAAGAGAGCTAGCTTGGCAGATGGGCAGAGGGAGGGCATTCCAGGCCCGGGGGATGACGTGGGCCGCGGGTCGATAGTGGGACAGGCGAGAGCGAGGTACGGTGAGGAGATTAGCGGCGGAGGAGCGGAGGGTGCGGGCTGGGCTGTAGAAGGAGAGAAGGGAGGTGAGGTAGGAGGGGGCGAGGTGATGGACAGCCTTGAAGCCCAGGGTGAGGAGTTTCTGCCTGATGCGCAGATTGATTGGTAGCCATTGGAGGTTTTTGAGGAGGGGAGTAATATGCCCAGAGCGTTTCTGGACAAAGATAATCCGGGCAGCAGCATGAAGTATGGATTGAAGTGGAGAGAGACACGAGGATGGGAGATCAGAGAGAAGGCTGATGCAGTAGTCCAGACGGGATAGGATGAGAGCTTGAATGAGCAGGGTAGTGGTATGGATGAAGAGGAAAGGGCGGATCTTGGCAATGTTGCGGAGCTGAGACCGGCAGGTTTTGGTGACGGCTTGGATGTGAGGGGTGAATGAGAGAGCGGAGTCGAGGATGACACCAAGGTTGCGGGCTTGTGAGACGGGAAGGATAGTAGTGCCGTCAACAGAGATGGGAAAGTCAGGGAGAGGACAAGGTTTGGGAGGGAAGACAAGGAGCTCAGTCTTCGACATGTTGAGCTTTAGGTGGCGGGCAGACATCCAGATGGAGATGTCCTGAAGGCAGGAGGAAATGCGAGCCTGGAGGGAGGGGGAGAGAGCAGGGGCAGAGATGTAGATCTGGGTGTCATCAGTGTAGAGATGATAGTTGAAGCCGTGGGAGCGAATGAGGTCACCAAGGGAGTGAGTGTAGATTGAGAACAGAAGGGGACCAAGCACTGAACCTTGGGAAACCCCCACAGTAAGAGGATGGGAGGGGGAGGAGGAGCCTGCAAAAGAGACAGAGAAAGAACGGCCGGAGAGATAAGAGGAGAACCAGGAGAGGACGGAGTCTGTGAAGCCAAGGTCAGATAGCTTGTTGAGGAGAAGGGGGTGGTCCACAGTGTCAAAGGCAGCTGAGAGGTCGAGGAGGATTAGGACAGAGTATGAGCCGTTGGATTTGGCAAGCAGGAGGTCACTGGTGACCTTTGAGAGGGCAGTTTCCGTGGAATGAAGGGGACGGAAGCCAGACTGGAGGGGGTCGAGGAGAGAGTTGTTGTTGAAGAATTCTAGGCAGCGCGTGTAGACAACTCGTTCAACTCATGCACAGAGATGACTGCACTTTAGAGGCACATATCCAAGAATCCACGCAAGTAATTATAAACCCACTTCCCTAATTCAATCAGGAATGACTGACTGATGACAAGTTTAAAGAGCATCAAGTTAAGCAGCAAGTGGTCAGAGGCAGGATAGATGAGATTGAGGAACACTGAGAAGGTTGGTGTTAGAGGAACAAAGTGAGCAGGATGGGTAATAGTAGCTTAGCAAGGTAAGGTAGGAGGAGAGAGTTGATTTGGTGCCTTTAGCAAATGGTAAGGAGTTTCTGTTTGATGCAGGGATGGATAGACAACCACAGAACATTTCTGAGGAGTGGAGAGACGTGGACTGAGATGTTTAAAAAAATGAACCATGCAGCAGAATGGAGTATGGCCTGGAAAGAGGAGAGACAGGAGGAAGGGAGGTCAGCAAGGAGTCTGATGCAGTAGTCAAGGCAAGATATGAAAAGTGCTTAGATCACCATGCTAGCAATGTGGGAGGTGGGAAAGGGGAGGAGTCTAGAGATGCTGAAAAGGTAGAACCAACAGGATTTGGTGACAAATTGACTATAATAATAATAATTATGGCATTTATTAAGCACTTACTATGTACCAAGCACTGTTCTAAGTACTGGGGTAGTTACAAGGTAATCAGGTTGTCCCATGTGGGTCTCACAGTCTTAATCCCCACTTTACAGAGGAGGGAACTATGGCAGAGAGAAGTTAAGTGGCTTGCCCAAGGTCACACAGCAGACAATCAATCAATCGTATTTATTGAGCACTTACTGTGTGCAGAGCACTGTACTAAGCGCTTGGGAAGTACAAGTTGGCAACATATAGAGACGGTCCCTACCCAACAGTGGGCTCACAGTCTAGAAGGGGTGTGGTGGCACCGGGATTAAAACCCATGTCCTCTGACTCCCAAGCCCGTGTTCTTTCCACTAAGCCACACCGCTTCTGCACTAAATGAGAGAAACGAGTCTTGAGCAGTTCATTCATTATTCATTCATTCATTCATTCATTCAATCATATTTATTGAATGCTTACTGTGTGCAGAACGCTGCATTAAGCATTTGGGAGAGTAACAATAAATGGATACGTTCCCTACCGACATTGAGCTTACAGTCTAGTGGGGGGAGACAGACATCAATAAAAATAAATAAATTACAGATATGTACCTAAGTGCTGTGGGGCTCGGAGGGGAGAATAACAAAGGGAGTAACTCAGGGTGATGCAGAAGGGAGTGAGAGAAGAGGAAAGGGGGGCTTAGTCAGGGAAAGTCTCCTGGAGGAGATATGCCCTCTCTTCAACACGCTATCCAACCTTGGCTTCACAGACTCCGTCCTCTCCTGGTTATCCTCTTATCTCTCCAGCCATTCATACTCAGTCCCCTTTTCAGGGGTCCTCCTCCCCCTCCCATACCCTTACTGTGGTTCTTGGTCCCTTTCTGTTCTCTACACTCACTCCCTCAGTGAACTCATTCACTCCCACGGCTTCGACTATCATCTCTACACTGATAACATCCAAATCTACATCTTTGCCCCTGCTCTCTCTCCCTCCCTCCAGGCTCATGTCTCCTCCTGCCTTCAGGATATCTGCCCGCCACCTAAAACTCAATATGTCCAAGACTGAACTCCTTATCTTCCCTCCCAAACCCTGCTCTCTCCCTGACTTTCCCGTCACTGTAGACGGCACTACCATCGTTCCCTTCTCACAAGCCCGCGACCTTGGTGTCATCCTCGACTCCGCTCTCTCGTTCACCCCTCACATCCAATCCGTCACCAAAACCTGCCGGTCTCACCTCCGCAACATCGCCAAGATCCACCCTTTCCTCTCCATCCAAACCATTACCTTGCTGGTTCAATCTCTCATCCTACCCCGACTGGATTACTGCTTCAGCCTCCTCTCTGATCTCCCATCCTCCTGTCTCTTCCCACTTCAGTCTATACTTCACACTGCTGCCTGGATCATCTTTGTGTAGAAACATTCTGGGCACGTTACTCCCCGCCTCAAAAATCTCCAGTGGTTGTCTGTCAACCTACGCATCAAGCAAAAACTCCTCACTCTTGGTTTCAAGGCTCTCCATCGCCTCACCCCCTCCTACCTCACCTCCCTTCTCTCCTTCTACAGCCCAGTCCACACCCTCCGCTCCTCTGCCACTAACCTCCGCTCCTCTGCCACTAACCTCCTCACTGTACCTCGTTCTCGCCCATCCCCCCGTCGACCCCCGGACCACATCCTCCCCCTGGCCTGGAATGCTCTCCCTCCACATATCTGCCAAGCTAGCTCTCCTGCCCTTCAAAGCCCTACTGAGAGCTCACCTCCTCCAGGAGGCCGTCCCAGACTGAGCCCCCTTTTTCCTCTCCTCGTCCCCATCCCCCCGGCCCTACCTCCTTCCCCTCCCTACAGCACTTGTATATATGTTTGTACAGATTTATTACTCTATTTATTTTACTTGTACACATTTACTACTCTATTTATTTTACTTGTACATATTTACTAGTCTATTGATTTTGTTAATGATGGTGCATCTAGCTTTATTTCTATTCTGATGACTTGACACCTGTCCACGTTTTGTTTTGTTGTCTGTCTCCCTCTTCTAGACTGTGAGCCTAGAGACGGTAGGGACTGTCTCTATATGTTGACAACTTGAACTTCCCAAGCGCTTAGTACAGTGCTCTGCACACAGTAAGCGCTCAATAAATAGACTGACAATGAATGAAGATGAGGCCCCCTGGAGAGAGCAGCAAGGGAGCCAGGTTTCAGTGATGGCGAGGAGGAGGCGTGACTGAATCAGGAACAGGTTAAGGATGAAGGGAAGCTTCCCCCATGATGGTGTGGGGGTTCCACAGGCCACACTTGGCTGAAGCTGTGGGGGAGGTAGTTGGGGAGGGGACTGCATGAGGGGTGGAGAGGGTTTCGATGGGAATGACTTGATGGGGGCTGAAGCAGAGGGAGGAGGATGAGGGCTGGCACTGGGGTGAGATTACAGGGATGGGATGGTGGGGAGGGGTTGAATGGTGGGGGAGATGCTGTGGGAGGGAAGGACTGGGATGGGCTGACATGAGGTGGGAGGGGGGGGTTTGAAGGGTAATAGTGGGTTTGGTGAGGTAAAAGACAGTAATGGTTTAATCTGAGGAGATGGTTGAATTGTCCTTGGGTCATTGATAGTGAGAAGGCCAGTGATTAGGAAAACCCTGAGAAGATGGTTAAATTATCCTTGGGTCTTTGAGCATATCACTTACGGGCAAAATTCATCATCTAATAGCAGAATGGAATCACAAACAATGAAGTCCGAGAACAAAGTCTGAGAACAAAGGCCATTGCCTAGTATTGAAGCTATGCTAACATCAATTGGGTTTATCCTCATTCCTGATTATCTTGCACCTTCCCCCACACTTAGTAATAATAATTATTAATAATAATTAGGTATTTGTTAAATTCTCACTATGTGCCAGGCATTGTACTAATCGCTGGGGTGGATACGAGCAAATTGGGTTGGATACAGTCCCTATGCCACGTTGGGGTTCACAGCCTCAATCCCCATTTTACTTATGAGGTAACTGAGGCACAGAGAAGTGAAGTGACTTGTCCAAGGTCACAGAGCAAACAAGTGACAGAGCCTGGATTAGAACCTATGACTTCTGACTCCCAAGCCCATGCTCTAGCCACTAGGCCATGTGCTTACCACACAGTAATGCTTAACAGATGGCACAATTACTATTATTTTCCCTGAATTTCTTCTGAAATTCTCCTAACTACTGAATTGAAGCTATACTCACAGCCACACAGCTCCACTGGGTAGGACTTGTAAGAGTCCCAGACTTGTAAGAAGAGAAGATGACCGTGGGATTCCCAAGAAGCTGCTGCATGGGCAACTGAAACCGGGCACAGGTAAGCCAGGATGGCCGAGCACACAATTTAAAGATACAGTAGAGTGCCATTTCAAAAAAGGCAGTTTAACAGCAGACTGTTGGAAGAAAACTGTTGTCAACAAAATAGCCTGATGAACCAGACTACTGAATTTCTCCTAGCAGAGAAACAAGGCTTTATAGTTAAGCATTTCCCAGAAATCAGTGTTCCCAGCTGTGCTTCAATGTGGAGCAGATTGCACTGCATTTAAGATTTCTTATGTTCCTTTAAATTCATGGCAGCTGGCTAGATGCTATGCAGCATTCACAAAAAGATACTTCTGCCCTAGTAATTCTGATAATAATGGTATTAAGTGTTTTCTACATGTCAAGCACCTCACTAAGTGCTGGTATTGCTACAAGATAATCAATTCTATCACAAGCATTTTAAGACTGAATAATGTGCTTCTGTAGTATGTTTCATTTCATTCAGAAGACAAAACTATGGGCAATGAGAAGCAGCATGGCTCAGTGGAAAGGGCACGAGCTTTGGAGTCAGGGGTCATGGGTTCAAATCCCAGCTCTGCCAATTGTAAGCTGTGTGACTTTGGGCAAGTCACTTAACTTCTCTGTGCCTCAGTTACCTCATCTGTAAAATGGGGACTAAGACTGTGAGCCCCCTGTGGTACAACCTGATCACCCTGTAACCTCCCTGGTTCTTAGATCAGTGCTTTGCACATAGTACGTGCTTAATAAATGCCATCATTATTATCCATGAATGGATCATGGGAGGTAGTGTGGCCTAGTGTAAAGAGCACAGGTCCGGGAATCAGAGGACCT
This sequence comes from Tachyglossus aculeatus, assembly GCF_015852505.1. Taxonomy (NCBI): domain Eukaryota; kingdom Metazoa; phylum Chordata; class Mammalia; order Monotremata; family Tachyglossidae; genus Tachyglossus; species Tachyglossus aculeatus. Next base: position 23,027,435 of record NC_052081.1, read on the forward strand.
GTGTTCTAATCCCAGCCCTGGCACTTGCCTTCTGTGTGACTTTGGACAAGTCACTTGACTTCTCTGTGCTTCAGCTTCTTCACTTGTGAAGTGAGAATACCTTCTCCTCTCCCCTTTAGACTCAGAGTCTCATGCGGGACAGGGATTGTATCTGACTTACATATACTGCATCTATCACAGTGCTTGACACATAACTAGCACTTCACAAATGCCACAATTATTACTGTTATGAGTGGGAGTGGTAGCAAAGGATTACATGTGACTGACTGAAGTGTGCAGTTTACACCTCCCCTAAACTACGGATTAAATTTAATGTCCTTTGGCATATCTCTTCCTGTGATCACAGGTTAGTCAGACAAATAGGCTCCAAACTAAGACCAAATGTTGACACACCTACAGAGGGTTAGGTGAGATGTCTTGTAAGAGCAGAAGACAATAGAACTGTAATTGGTCGACTAGTGCCATTATGTGGAAGATGCTTGGTGTAACTATCAACAAGCCTATTATAAAGGGTGGAGGAAAATGACCGTCGCTGCTGCTCACTATTATCTGAAGGGATGACAAAGACAGCCTGGGCTGGAGGAGACCATTTTGCCGCGGATGCCCACATTAGTCTTGGCCCATACTTGGACTGAATGCCGATGGAGATTAATCATCCTGTGGAAAGAAATTTTCAAAGACCCTGGGTTGTAGGGCTTAAATGGTGTCAGACATCTCATCACCCCTGGGTTGGAGGCTTAACAGAAGCAGGATCCTTTACTATTAATGTTTTCTTTCATTCTTTCATTCAATTGTATTTATTGAGCACTTACTGTGTGCTGACCACTGTACTAAGCGCTTGGAAAGTACAATTCAGCAATAAAGAGGGACAATCCATGCCCACACCAGGCTCAGTCTAGAAGGGGGGAGACAGACATCAAAACAAGTAAACAGGTATCAATACATATAAATGGAATTACAGATATATACTTGTATACATAAGTGCTGTTGGGCAGAGAGAGAGAGGGGTAGAGCAAAGGGAGAGAGTCAAGGTGATGCAGAATGCGGGGGTAGCTGAGGAAAAGGGGGGCTTAGTCTGGGAAGGCCTCTTTGGAGGAGGTGAGCCTTCAGTAGGGCTTTGATGGGGGGAAGAGTGATGGGTAGATTTAAGGAGGGAGGGCATTCCAAGACAGAGGTAGGACATAGGCCAGGGGGCGATGGCAAGACAGGCGAGAATGAGGCACAGTGAGAAGGTTAGAATCAGAGGGGTGGAGTGTGCAGGTTGAGATGTAAAAGGAGAGAAGGGAGATGAGGTAAGAAGGGGCAAGCTGATGGACAGCTTTGAAGCCAATAGTGAGGAGTTTTTGTTTGATATGGAAGTTGACAGGCAACCACTGGAGATTTTTGAGGAGAAAAGTGACATATCCAAAACATTTCTGTAGAAAGATAATCCAGGCATGAGAGTTTTGTATGGACTGAAATGGGGGAAGACAGGAGGTTGGGAGGTCAGAAAAGAGGCTGATGCAGTAATTCACTCAGGATAGGATGATTGATTGTACTAAGGTAGTAGCGGTTTGGATGGAGAGCAAAGGGTGGTTCTTGGTGATGTTGTGAAGGTGAGGCCGGTAGGCTTTGGTGATGGATTGGATATGGGGGGTGAATCTGTATGCTAATAAATATTTTCATACTGTGATGCTGAATATCGTGGTTTATTCTGTTGGTAAAGCTAAGTCACAAACCTCCCCCGTCCCTAACTGGCTATAATGGGACGTAATCAATCAATCAATCATATTTATTGAGCACTTACTGTGTGCAGAGCACTGTACTAAGCGCTTGGGAAGTACAAATGCTGACACACAATTCCCTGCTATGTTTACAAAAAGATTGTCCCCTACTGTGCAGCTGCATTTTCTTGTTTTCAATCTCTGTCACTAGTTTTAAATCTGCCTTAGCTTCACCATCGTCCCAAATAATCTTCTTCAAGACATTAATCCCTCTCCAGATTGCTGCATGTCAGGCTATTTTGTTGGCTACAGTTTTCTTCCAACAGAATGCTGCTAAACTACCTTGTCTGAGGTGGAATTCCACTGTATATTTAAATTGTGTGCTTGGCCATCCTGGCTTACCTGGGCCCAGTTTCAGTTGCCCACAGAGCAGCTTCTTGGGAGTTGCACTATCATCTCCTCTTCCTACAAGTCCCACAGAGTGTAGCTATGTGGATGTGAGCACTGCTTCAATGCTAGTGAGCTGACTGTTCTAGGGTCTCGTTATTGGTCTAGGGTTATTCTCACCCTGCCATCTGGTGTTGAGTTTGGCTCAGCAATGATGCTGATGAAATTGTTCAAGATGCAGAACGTTTTCTGGAGTAGGCTCAGGTCAGAGAAAATACAAGAGAGGAAGCTCTCTTTCCTAAGTAAAAGATGCCCAAAACCATGTGCACAGCCACACATTTAAAAACAACGAGACCCAGATGAAAAGACTTCATCTAGTCACCAGCAGGGGGCACAGAGTATGAGTCTGGAAATGTGCCTGGAAAACTGCAGCACTGTAGGAGAAGGACGATGTACAGGGAAGGAGGCATGGAGGTTCACAGGAGCCCTGGGAATTCAGAGGACTGGAAATAATTTTAGGGGAAATTTATTTTTTGTATCCAGGACACGAGCATGGGTGGTAACATGGCCCATTAGAAAGAGCACAGACTGGATCCCCCACTTGCTTGTTTCGTGGCCTTGAGGCAGTGGGTAGGTCACTTAACTTCTCTATGCCTCAGTTTTTTCATCGGCAAAATGGGGATACATTCACTCATTCGTTCAATCATATTTATTGAGTGCTTACTGTAGTAGTAAAATAATAATAATAATAATAATAATAATAATAATAATGGCATTTGTTAAGCATTCACTATGTGCCAGGCATTGTACTAAGTGCTGGGGTGCATGCAAGCAAATCAGATTGGACACAGTCCCTGTCCCACATGGGGCTCACAATCTCAATTCCCATTTTACAGATGAGGTTAACTGAAGCCCAGAGAAGTAAAGTGATTTGCCCAAGGTTATACAGCAGACAAATGGCAAAGCTGGGATTAGAACCCATGACCTTCTGACTCTCAGGTCCATTCTCTACCCACTATACCATGCTGCTTCTATTGTGCGCACAGCACTGTACTAACCCCTTGGGAGAGTACAATATAACAATAAGCAAACACATTCCCTGCCCACAATGAACTTACAGTCTAGAAGGGGAGACAGGCATTAATATAAATAAATAAATTACAGGTGTGTACATAAGTGCTGTGGGGCTGGGAGGGAGGATGAATTAAGGGAGCAAGTCAGGGTGACACAGAAGGGAATGGAAGAAGAGGAAAGGAGGGCTTAGTTAGGGAAGGCCTCTTGGAGATGTGCTTTCAGTAAGGCTTTGAAGTCGGGGAGAGTAATTGTCTATAGGATTTAAGCTCATTGTGGAGAGGGAATGTGTCTGTTTATTATTGTATTGTAATAATAATAATGGTATTTGTTAAGCACTTACTATGTGCCAAGCACTGTTCTAAGCACTGGGGGCAGGGGGGTACAAGGTAATCAGGTTGTACCATGTTGGGCTCACAGTCCCCATTTTACAGATGAGGCAACTGAGGCACAGAGAAGTTAAGTGACTTGCCCACAGTCACACATCTGACAAGTGGAGGAGCCAGGATTAGAACCTATTACCTCTGACTCCCAAACCTGTGCTCTTTCCACTGAGCCACGCTGCTTTTACAGTGTTCTACACACAGTAGGCACTCAAATATGACTGAATGAATAAATGAATGAATTTGAGGAGGGAGGGCATTCCAGGCCAGAGGAAGGACGTGGGCAAGGGGTCAACAGTGAAATAGACGAGATTGAGGAACAGTAGGAAGGTTAGCATTAGAGGAGCAAAGTGTGTGGGCTGGGTTGTAGTAGGATAGTAGCAAGGTGAGGTAAGAGGAGGCAAGGTGATTGAATGCTTTAGAGCCAATGGTGAGGAGTTTTTGTTTGATGTGGAGGTGGATGGGCAACTACTGGAGTTTCTTGAGAAATGGGGTACCAGAATGTTTCTGTACAAAAATGATCTGGGCATCAAAGTATTTACTGGAATGAGGAGAGATGGGAGGCTGCGAGGTCGGCAAGGAGGCTGATAAAGTAATCAAGTAATAAATACCTGTTTTTCTTCCCCATTGTATTGTGAGGCCCATATAGAGCAGAGACTTTCCCAGAGTAACTGCTTAACAAATGCCAAAATTATGATTGTGATGATTAGATGAGTCCATTTAATCCTAATTGCAGCCCTAGAAGATGTGCAGCTGTACCATGTAACACTGATGGTTTGAGGAAGCCATGAATAAAATGAATTGGCTCCTGGCTCCTTACAAAACAACTTGGTTTTGCATTTCAGAATGCCTGTCTTTTAGCTAGCTCTGGAAGACATCTCAAGAGAAAGTAAAAGAGGAAACAAATTAGGCTGGATTTTAATCTTCCCTCTCTTTGGCCCACTGATATGAACGATCTGTGTTAAGCTGCCTTCTGTCCATTGATGGCTGTAATTTTAGTTGGTTATTCTAAAGGAAATTCTCAATAATTTCATTAAAATGAAGACCTATTGACAGTACAATTGAAATGAATGCAACAAGGACATGTGATGGGCTTAAACTGCATCATGAGAGAGTAAGGTTAAGCAAGAGTAAGGACACAGAAATGAGCTAAAGATCCTTTTTCCTCTCTAGAGAAGCTTAAAAAGTGGATAGGCACCACATGGCTGGATTATTTGGATGTCAGCAGGCATATGAATGAACTAGTGGAAATTTCTGAGGATCAGTCCTCTCTACAGCCCCCGCTATTGCCAGGATGCCATGTGTAATTTCCATCTGGGGACTGATCAGGAAATGGTGTCAGCAGCCACAGTAATGACTGACTGGACTGTGCTCCTCTAAGTGGTAGGTGGTGTGTATTTCTGGTCATTGTTTCTGTTCGAGTCCCTCAGTCCACCCCTGAAACCAGCCCTCCCAAGCCTGGCCTCTACAGCCTGAGGATTCCCACCCAGAGGGGAAGGAGAGCAGTATAGTCTAGTGGATAGACCACGGGTCTGAGAGTCAGAAGGACCTGCATTCTAATACCAGCTCCACCACTCTTCTCCTGTGTGACCTTAATAATAATAATAATAATTGTGGTATTTGTTAAGTGCTTACTATGTGCCAGGCACTGTACTAAGCACTGGGGTGACTACAAGCAAATTGAGTTGGACACAGTCCCTGTAAAGTGATTTTCCCAAGGTTACACAGCAGACAAGTGGCAGAGCAGGGATAGTCACTTAACTTCTCTGTGCCTTAGTCACCTCATCTGTAAAATGGGGATTAAGACTGTGAGCCCTATGTGGGACAGGTACTGTGTCCAACTCAATTAACTTATATCTACTCCAGCACTTAGTACAGTGCCTGGGTCATAGTAAGCACTTAAATAACACAATGATGATGATGATGATTATGGAGCTGGATGGGCTCCTGGGAAAGAGAAAGCAACAATGGCTTCAGGAAGAAAACCAGGAGGAAAAGAGGTTGTGGGGGAGGGGAGGGGAGGCAGAGGCAAGGACAAGAACTGGGCCTAGAGGAATGAGGGGCTGGTCCATTTGGACAAAAGGAGTGTGGGGTGATGGCGCCTGAGGCAATGGGCTCCACAAGTGGCATTCTGACTTAAGACAGGGTGGGGCTCTGGACTGGAGAAGTCCAGGGGCTACTGACTCACAGAAAACAAAGGACAGGGGCAAAGTTCCAGCTAGAGGCTGCTTTCTTGTGCCAGGCTGAAGGCTTCCCTCTTGGGACAGAGGGGGCACCAGGGACTGAGATGGGGGAAGCAGCGAATCCTCAGCCTGTCAATAATGCTTGCTATGTGACCTCGAGCAAGTCACTTAAATTCTCCGGGCCTTAATATCCTCATCTGTAAAATTAAAATAACCTTTCTATAATAATAATAATATGGTGTTTATTAAGCACTTACTGTGTACCAAGTACTGTTTTAAGCACTGGGGTATATTCAAGTTAATCAGGTTGGAAACCGTCCCACAAGGGGCTCACATTTTACAGATGAGGTAACTGAGGTAAAGAAAAGTTAGGTGATTTGCCCAAGGTCAAACAGCAGACAGGTGGCAGAGATGGAATTAGAACCCAGGTCCTCTGACTCCTAAGCCCCATGCTCTTTCCACTAGGCAACACTGCTTCGTTTCTTACCTCAGGATTATGACAAGGATCAATCAATCAATCACTCCTTTTTCTTGACTTTATTTTTTATGAAGCACTGTACTACTACTAATAATAATAATTGTGGTGTTTGTTAAGCACTTACTGTGGCCCAGGCTAAGCACTGGGGTGGATACAAGCAATTTAGGTTAGAAAAAGCCCCTGTCCCATGTGAAGCTCACAGTCCCAATCGCCACTTTACAGGTGTGGTAACTGAGGCACAGAGAAGTGAAGTGACTTGCCCAAGGTCACACAGCAGAAAAATGGTAGAGCTGAGATTAGAACCTATGATCTTCTAACTCTCAGGCCCACGCTCTATGTGATGCTCTACTACGTGCTTGGGAAAATATAATACAATAGAGTAGGTAGACTCAACCCTAGTAGAATACAGGGATATTGTATCCTCCCAAGCTCTTAGTACAGTGCTCTGCACATAGTGAGTGCTCAATAAATACAATTAATTAATTTATTGGATAAAACAATGTGAATGATGTGAAAGCTGCTTACATATTTACTATATTGTTAAAATATTTAATAGCCATTAATATTTAATGGTTTCTACTGCAACTTCCATTGCTAGTGTTGCAGGCACTTACTATTCCAATATATGTGTGGTTTTTCAATCCCTGTACATAGTCCACTGATGATTCATGGTCAAAAATAATTTTCAGACAAATCTTTGGGTTTTTTTAGCCATAATATTTTCAGTCAATATTTTCATCAGGAATAGATTTCTGATTCTCTAACAGAAAATATACTATTACTCTTTCCCTCCTCTCCCCAAAACAGGCTGTAATTCAAAACAAATTTAATCAATTAACTCAATATTTGTCAGGAGGTCCTCCACAGGCAGGAGAGAGGAAAACAGAAAACAAGACCCTAGAACTGCTAGGATCTCCAGACTCTCTGAGTGGACTCTTGAGTTTCTCTCTGGCCACTTGAAGAACTCATTAAACACCCACTCTCCCCACTCCTAAAACATGGACCGCTAACACCGATGAGCATGTAGAATACAAAGCAATATATTTAACTTTGGTGTCTATCACATTATTTCTCACCCAGAGATGCAAGCTGATAATGCTTGTTACTTAATCCCAGAAAAGCATTTTATTTTTCATCTCGCTCCATCCCTTGAAAGATCACCTGAAATGAAGTGAACTTTGTAGTCTAATATTCAGCCATCTTATCATAAAATCAATCATATTCATTGAGCACTTATGGTGTGGAGAGCACTGAAATAAGTGCGTGGAAGAGCACACTACAACAGAGTTGGTAGACTTGTTCCCTGCCCACAATGAGCTTACAATCTAGAGGGGAAGACAGACATTAAATATAAATAAATAAAATTACAGATATGTATATAAGTGCTGTGGGGTTGAGGGAGGAGTGAATAAAAAATGCAAATCCAAGTGCAAGGGCAACACAGAATGGAGTGGGTGAAGAGGAAGTGAAGGCTTAAGGCCCTACTGAGAGCTCACCTCCTCCAGGAGGCCTTCCCAGAGTGAGCCCCTTCCTTCCTCTCCCCCTCGCCTCCATCCCCCCATCTTACCTCCTTCCCTTCCCCACAGCACCTGTATATATGTATATATGCCTGTACATATTTATTACTCTATTTATTTATTTTACGTGTACATTTCTATTCTATTTATTTTGTTAGTATGTTTGGTTTTGTTCTCTGTCTCCCCCTTACAGACTGTGAGCCCACTGTTGGGTAGGGACTGTCTCTATATGTTGCCATCTTGTACTCCCCAAGCGCTTAGTACAGTGCTCTGCACACCATAAGCGCTCAAAAAATACGATTGATTGATTGATTGCTTAGGGAAGTCTTCTTGGAAGAGATATGCTTTTAGTAAGGCTTTGAAGGTGGAGAGGATGATCACTGGTCAGATATGGAGAGGGAGGGTGCTCCAGGCCAGTGAAGGGTGTGGGTAAGAGGTCAGTGGCAAGATAGGTGAGATCGAGGTACAGTAAGTAGATAGGCATTAGAAGAATGAAAGGTGTGGTTTGGGTTGTAGTAGTAAATCCATGAAAAAAGGTAAGAAAGGGACAGGTGATTGAGTGCTTCAAAACCAATGGTAAGGAGTTACTGTTTGATGTGGAGGAGTGGGGAAACAGACTGAACATTTTAGTAGAAAAATGATCAGGCAGCAGAGTGAAGGATTGACTAGAAAGGGGAGAGCAGGAGGCAGGGAGGTCAACAAAGAGGCTGGTTTTATTTTAGTTTTTTTTTTTAATGACATTTGTTGAGCACTTAATATGTGCTGGGCACTTGAGTAGGTGCTTACGTACAAACACGCTAACCTGACTGAACACAGTTCATGTCCCACATGGGGCTCACAGTTTTAATCCCAATTTTACAGATGAGGTAACTGAGGCACAGATAAGTTAAGTGACTTGCCTGAGGTCATACACCTATTGTGGTGGAACCGGAATTAAACCCCGGGTCCTTCTGACTCCCAGGACTCTGCTCTATCCACTAGGTCATTCTGCTTCTCTAGTGCAGTTGCATTAGATGCGGTAATTAGAGCAGGATAGGATAAGTGCTTGGATTAATTTGGCAGCAGTTTAGATGGAGAGAAAAGGGAGTATTTTAGCAATGCTGTGAAGAGTGAACTAACAGGATTTGGTGACACTGAATATATGTGTTCAATGAGCGAGATGAATCAAAGATAACGGATAGCGCTATCTACAGTGATACGAAAGTCCGAGGGTTTGGGTGGAAAGATAAGGAGTTCTGTTTCGACGTGTTAAGTTTGAGGCATCAATCAATCAATCAATCAATGATATTTATTGAATGCTTACTGTGAGCAGACTACTGTACTAAGCACTTGGGAGAGTACAATGTAACAATATAACTGACCCATTCCCTGCCAGCCTCGAAGGGGAGACAGACAATAACATAAATAAATTAACTTTGGATATGCTCATAATGTTCATACCCAAGTACAGGTGTCATGAAGGCAGAAGGAAATGTGAGACTGCAAAGAAGGAGAGAAATCAGGGTTGAAGATGTAGATTTTGGAATCGTTCACATAGAGGTGGTAGTTGAAGCCATGGGAGCAAATGGGTTTCCCAAGGGAGTGGGTGTAGATGGAGAATAGAAGGGGACCCAGAAGTGAGCCTTAAGGGACTTTCACAGTTAGGGGGTGGAAGGCAGAGGAGGAGCCCATGAAAGAGATGGAGAATGTGTGGCCAGAGAGATAGGTTCAGAACCTGGAGAGGACATGTCAGTGAAGCCAAGATTGGATAATGTTTCCAGGAGAAGGGGTTGTTAGACAAAGTTGAAGGAAGCTGAGAGGTCAAGGAAGAGTAAGATGGAGTAGAGGCCATTGGGATAGCAAGAAGATCACTGATGACTTCTGGGAGGGCAGTTTTGGTGGAGTGAAGGGGGAGGGAGTCAAGGAGAGATCTGGAGGGGGTCAAGCTATGAGAACTGGAGGCAGCGAGTATAGAGAAGCTCAAGGAGTTTGGAAAGGAATGGTACGAGAGAGATGTAAATCCCCATACAATTTGGACTGGGTGAAACTGAGACTTGTCCTGAGACATCCCTGGATTCATTGGAGTTCTGAATACCTGTGGAAAACTTCTGCAGTGGGGAAATGTAAGCTTTTGAGGTCAAGAGCTGAGTTTCTGGAATGGCCTATGTAGAAGATCAGGATTCAGTCCCTTCATCCCTTTTCATCTCCATCATCTGTACTGCGGTATGTTTTCCTGACCCAGAAAAGTCTCTGCCTAGAAACTGTCCATTTCTACTTATTTCCAAATTTGCCCTTTCCCCCTTGTGGTACTTGTTATGTGTTTACTATGGAGTAAGCACTGTGCTTAGTCAGTACATTTATATAATTGAGTTTGATTGTCAGCCCTCCATGAGAAGGGTCTGTGTCTGATTTGATAATTTTACTTCTCCCCAGCCCTCAGTTCAGGGCCCTGCACACAGTAAGGTCTTAGCTAATGTCAGAACGATTACCATTATCATTAAGAATTTGTGTATGCTATATATTATTTATTTGTCTTGCCTTGGTTCAGAGACTAAATTCTTATCAGACAAGGACTGTGCCTACTCCTGCCTATTCTTGGGCTAGATATAGAAGGACCTGGTTTTGTCACTTGTCTGCTGTGTGATCTTGGGCGAGCCACTTAACTTCTCTGTGCCTCATTTACCTAATCTGTAAAATGGGGATTAAGATTGTGAACCCCATGTGGGACATGAACTGTGTCCAACCTGATTAGCTTGTATCTACTCCAGTGCTTAGAACAGTGTCTGGCCCATGGTAAGTGATTAACAAATACCATCAGAAAAAATACCACAATAATAATAATAATAATAATAATAATAATAATGGTATTTGTTAAGCATTTACTTTGTGCCAAGCACTGCTCTGATTGCTGGGGTAAATACAAGCTGATCAGATTGTCCCACGTGGGACTCACAGTCTTAATCCATCCTTCCCGTCTCACAAGCCCACAACCTTGGTGTCATCCTCGACTCCGTCCTCTCGTTCACCCCTCACATCCAAAACCTGCCGGTCTCACCTCTGCAACATTGCCAAGATCTGCCCTTTCCTCTCCATCCAAACCGCTACCATGCTTGTTCCAGCTCTCATCCTATCCTGTCTGGATTACTGTATCAGCCTCCTCTCCGTTCTCCCATCCTCCTGTCTCTCCCCTCTTCAATCCATACTTCACGCCGCTGCCCGGATTGTCTTTGTCCAGAAACGCTCTGGGTATGTTACTCCCCTCCTCAAAAATCTCCAATGGCTACCAATCAACCTATGCATCAGGCAGAAACTCCTCACCGTCGGCTTCAAGGCTGTCCATCACCTCGCCCCCTCCTACCTCACCTCCCTTCTCTCCTTCTACAGCCCAGCCCACACCCTCCGCTCCTCTGCCGCTAATCTCCTCACCATGTCTCGTTCTCACCTGTCCCGCCGTCGACCCCTGGCCCACGTCATCCCCCGGGCCTGGAATGCCCTCCCTCCGCACATCCGCCAAGCTAGCTCTCTTCCTCCCTTCAAGGCCCTACTGAGAGCTCACCTCCTCCAGGAGGCCTTCCCAGACTGAGCCCCCTCCTTTCTCTCCCCCTCCCCCCCTCCATCCCCCCCGCCTTACCTCCTTCCCTTCCCCACAGCACCTGTATATATGTATATATGTCTGTATGTATTTATTACTCTATTTGTTTGTTACTTGTACATATCTATTCTATTTATTTTATTTTGTTAATATGTTTTGTTTTGTTCTCTGTCTCCCCCTTCTAGACTATGAGCCCACTGTTGGGTAGGGACTGTCTCTATATGTTGCCAACTTGTACTTCCCAAGTGCTTAGTACAGTGCTCTGCACACAGTAAGCGCTCAATAAATACGATTGATGGAATAATCCTGGCTCCTCCACTTACCTGCTGTGTGACTTTGGGCAAGTTACTTAACTTCTCTGTGCCTCAGTTACCTCATCTGTAAAATGGGGATTAAGACTGTGAGCCCCCACATGGGACAACCTCATTAGCTTGTATCTACCCAGTGCTTAGAACAGTGCTTGGCACATAGTAAGCACTTAACAAATACCATCATTATTATTAGTAGTATTACAGTATAACAGTGTCTGTAGATACGGTCCTGGCCCCAAGAGTTTACAGTCTAGAGGGGGAGACATACATTATAATAAATTAGGTATATATGTAAGTGCTGTGGAACTGAGGGCAGGGTACAATTTGGATGAATATCAAGTGAACCTAGTTAGAATGTAAGCTCCTCTAGAGCAGGAAACATATTACTTCTTGTTTGTACTTTCAATGCTTTTAGCACCGTGTATTTCATGTATTGGATGCACAGTCAATCCCATTAATACTGCAACTACTATTACTACTTGGCTACTACCAATCAATCAATCATATTTATTGAGCACTTACTGCATGCAGAGCACTGAACTAAGTGCTTGGGAGAGTACAGTATAACAATATAACTGTGCTCGTATGCACGTTCCCTGCCCACACTAACTTTACAATCTAGAGGGAGATGGTAATCTACTATTACTACTAGAGAATTTCCTTTCTCTGTAGAAGCTGTCTGATGAATGGGCTGTCACCGTAGACATTCCCAACTCTCTGCCAAGCCACTCTGCCTCCTGATTGCCCCTCAACTCCTTCCCTCCCTCTAATAGTAAGCAAAAACATAATCACTTCCAGGAATTAGGAAACAATTCCTTGATCCAAGAAATCCACAGGGACACTAGACACGCTTTTAACTCAGAGATGCATCCATATTTAATGGCTTAGTTTCGTGACCTTAATCATGGCCACTGCACAGAGAGCCAACCTGAAGGCAGCCAGTGAAGCCTGGACAAAATATCAACTAAAGCAGATAAACAACGTTGGCGGCATACACTGAGAATATGAAGAGTTTCTCTTGTTAAACACACACACACACACACACACACACACACACACACACACACACACACACACACACACACATATTATCTGGGAGGTGTACTGAGAGAGAAAAAAAATAAACTTTTGTTCAGTTACATCAAGCTATCATCCTTTCTTTGACCCTTAAATTTCCTGTTCTCTATTCTTGGCCTGACGTGATCTGTCAATGATGAACTGGAGGCCATTCACTCACTTTACCCTTATATTGATTGTTGTTCCTGGAAATCAGAACATCCCTTCCACTTGCAGGTTTGTTCATTTTGCAAAATTGCAGGTTCAAAAACCTCCCCTGAGGTCTTGATCAGCCTGCAACAGTAAGGCTTGAGTAACTCAGTTTCATACCCACAGGCTTGTTTTTCCAGTATTGTGTGAATGGGTTTTAATTTAAAAAATGCATGTAGCTTTGTTTTTCCAGAGGAAAAATCCAAGTTCTTCTGCATTTCACCTCTGTTCCTTGAACAACTGAATATTTGACATGGAAGTGTTCTCTTCACTTCTTTGCAAGAAAAGAAAATGCAAATGAATTGCTATAAATACTAAGTATCTTGCTGGTGTAGGCAAAACAAGGCTTTAATTTTCCCCTCAAGTTATGGGCATCCAGCCTTGTAGATAGTAATGCAGATAGACTTGGTGAAAAGGATCTGAGGTGTCCATATATAGAAATGAATTCTATGTGATTGAACACAGTGTTTAACCAACAGAAGGGAAAGCAAGATCTCAAAAGCACATCATCCATCTTATCTGGAGCAGGAAAGTGAGAGTGAATTTATGAGAATGAGAGGAAGAAGCAGTGTTCCCTTGTGGATAGAGCATGGGCCTGGGAATCAGAAGGACCTGGATTCTAATCCCAGCTCTGCCACATGTCTGCTATGTGACATTAGGAGAGTCACTTCACTTCACTTCTCTGGGCCTTAGTTATCTTATCTGTAAAATGGAGAGCTTTAAAGCCAATAGAGAGTTTTGGTTTGATACGGAGGTGGATAGGCAACCACTGGAGATTCTTGAGGAGGGGAGTGAAATATCCTGACAGAATAGGAGGAGGGGTGACAGAATAGAGTCTGTTATGTTTCTTTGGTGACTTTGGAGAGAGTGATCTCAGTGAAATGAAGAGAGTAGAAACTGGAACATTCAGGATCAAGAAGAGTTGGATGAGAGGAAATGGAGGCAGCAGATGTATACAACCTGTTCAAGAAGTTTGTACAAGGATGGGAGGAGGAGGCAGAGACAATAGGAAGTTGGTTTAGTGGGATCCAGGCGAGGTTATTTTACAGTAAGGTGGGGCATGAGCATGTTGAGGAGAGTCAATCAGTCAGTTGTATTTATTGAGTGTTGACTGTGTGCAGGGCACTATACCAAGTGCTTGGGAGAGTACAATGTAACAAAAAACAGACACATTCCCTGCCCACAGTGAGCTTACAGTCTAGAGGAGCAGCATGGTTTAGTGGATAGAGCACGAGCTTGGGAATCAGAAGATCATTGGTTCTAATCCTAACTCTGCCACTTGTCTTCTTGTGACCTTGGGTAAGTCACTTCTCTTCTCTGTGCCTCAGTTAACTCATCTGTAAAATGGGGATTGAGACTGTGAGCTCCATGAGGGACAAGGACTGTGTCCAACCTGATTTGCTTGTATCCACCCAAGTGCTTAATACCACAGTTATTATCACTATAAGATGGGGAAACAACCATTGATAGAAATAAATAAATTATAAATATGTACATAGTGCTGTGGGACTGGGAGGGGGGATGAATAAAAAGGGGCAAGTCAGGTTGATGCAGAAGGGAGTGGGAGAAGAGGAAAGGAGGGCTTAGGCGGGGAAGGCCTCTTGGAGGAAATGTGCCTTCATTAAGGCTTTGAAGGAGGGGAGAGTAATTGTCTGTAGGATATGAGAAGGGAAGGCATTCCAGGCCAGAGGCAGGATGTGAGTGAGAGTTCAGTGGCGAGATATATGAGATCGAGGTAGTAATAATGATAATTGTGGTATTTGTTAAGCACTTACTATGTGCCAGACACTGTACTAAGTGCTGGGATGGATACAAGTAAATTGGGTAGGGTACAGTCCCTGTCCCAGTTGGGGCTCACAGTCTCAATCCCCATTTTACAGATGAGGTAACTGAGGCACAGATAAGTGAAGTGAATTGCCCAAGGTCACACAGCAGACAAGTGGCAGAGACAGGATTAGAACCCATGACCTTCTGACTTCCAGGCCCATCCACTACGCCACCTTGCTTCTCACTGAGAAGGTTAGCATTTGAGGAGCAAAGTGTGTGCGCTGGGTTGTAGGAGGAGAGTAATGAGGTGAGGTAGAGGGGGGCAAGGTAATTGAGTGGTTTAAAGCTAATGGTGAGGAGTTTCTGTTTATGCCGAAGTGGATGGGCAACCAACCACTGTAATCTGACTTACAGATTAGGTAAATGAGGCACAGAGAAGTAAAGTGGCTAGCCCAAGATCACACAGCAGACAAGTGGCAAAACCAGGTCCTTCTATATCTAGCCCAAGAATAGGCAGGAGTAGGCACAGTCCTTGCCTGATAAGAATTTAGTCTCTGAACCAAGGCAAGACAAATAAATAATATATAGCATACACAAATTCTTGATGATAATGGTAATCGTTCTGACATTAGCTAAGACCTTAATGTGTGCAGGGCTCTGAACTGAGGGCTGGGGAGAAGTAAAATTATCAAATCAGACACAGACCCTTCTCATGGAGGGCTGACAATCAAACTCAATTATATAAATTAATCCATAGTAAACACATAACAAGTACCACAAGGGGGAAAGGGCAAATTTGGAAATAAGTAGAAATGGACAGTTTCTAGGCAGAGACTTTTCTGGGTCAGGAAAACGTACCACAGCATAGATGATGGAGATGAAAGGGGATGAAGAGACTGAATCCTGATCTTCTACATAGGCCATTCCAGAAACTCATCTCTTGACCTCAAAACTTACATTTCCCCACTGCAGAAGTTTTCTCTGAAGTGGGGAGAAACAAGAGGATGGGAGATCGGAGAGGAGGCTGATACAGTAGTCCAGACGGGATAGGATGAGAGCTTGAACGAGCAGGGTAGCGGTTTGGATGGAGAGGAAAGGGCGGATCTTGGCAATGTTGCGGAGCTGAGACCGGCAGGTTTTGGTGATGGCTTGGATGTGAGGGGTGAACGAGAGAGCCGAGTCGAGGATGACACTAAGGTTGCAGGCTTGTGAGACGGGAAGGATGGTAGTGCCGTCAACAGTGATGGGAAAGTCAGGGAGAGGGCAGGGTTTGGGAGGGAAGACAAGGAGTTCAGTCTTGGACATGTTGAGTTTTAGGTGGCGGGCAGACATCCAGATGGAGATGTCCTGAAGGCAGGAGGAGATGCGAGCCTGGAGGGAGGGGGAGAGAGCAGGGGCAGAGATGTAGATTTGGGTGTCATCAGCGTAGAGATGATAGCTGAAGCCATGGGAGTGAATGAGTTCACCAAGGGAGTGAGTGTAGATCGACAACAGAAGGTGATCAAGAAATGAAACTTAAGGAACCCCCACAGTAAGGGGATGGGAGGAGGAGCCTGCAAAAGAGACTGAGAATGAATGACCAGAGAGATAAGAGGAGAACCAGGAGAGGACAGAGTCTGTGAAGCCAAGGTCGGATAGCGTGTTGAGGAGAAGGGGGTGGTCCACAGTGTCGAAGGCAGCTGAGAGGTCGAGGAGGATTAGGATAGAGTATGAGCCGTTGGATTTGGAAAGCAGGAGGTCATTGGTGACCTTTGAGAGGGCAGTTTCCGTGGAATGTAGGGGATGGAAGCCAGACTGGAGGGGTTCGAGGAGAGAGTTGATGTTGAGGAATTCGAGGCAGCGCGTGTAGATGACTCGTTCAAGGAGTTTGGAAAGGAATGGTAGGAGGGAGATGGGATGATAACTAGAAGGTGAGGTGGGATCAAAAGAGAGTTTTTTTAGGATGGGAGAGACATGGGCATGTTTGAAGGCAGAGGGGAACGAACCAGTGGAGAGTGAGCGGTTGAAGATGGAAGTTAAGGAGGGGAGAAGGGATGGAGCAAGAGATTTCATGAGATGAGAGGGAATGGGACCCATGACCTCTGACTCCCAAGCCTGTGCTCTTTCCACTAAGCCATGCTGCTTCCCCTCATTCCCCTTGCTTCCTAAGTGCTTAATGCAGTGTTCTGCACACAAGAAGGACTCAAAAATAATGATAAATAACATTGGTTGATTGGGAGACAGATGTAAACGTATTTTACAAACAAAATAGGTAAAATAATAACTGAAGATACAATTGAGAAAGCAGGTTATATACATAATCCAAGCTTGGCTTCACTGACATTGCTAACTCCTGGTTCTTCTATCTCTCTAGCCACTCATTCGCAGTCTCTTTTATGGGCTCCTCCTCTCTGCCTCCCATCCCCTAAATATGGAAGTCTCTCAAGGCTCACTTCTTGGTCCCCTTCAGTTTTTAATCAATCAATCACTGATATTTATTAAGCACTTACTGTGTGCAGAGCACTGTCCTAAGCACTTGGGAGAGGACAACACAATAACAGGCACATGCTATGCCCACAACAAGCTCCATCTACACCCACTCCTTTGCCGAACCCACTCATTCCTATGGCTTCATCTACCATCTCTATGAGATGATTCCCAAATCTACATCTCCAGTCCTTATCTCACTCCTTCTCTGCAGTCTCACGTTTCCTTCAGCCTTCAGGAGATCTCTACTCAGATGTCCTGCCAATAAGTCCAAAACAGAACTCAATCTCCCACCCAAACTTCATCCTCCTCCTGATTTTCCCAACACTGTAGACAGCACTATGAATTTATCTGTCTCACAAGCCTGATGGCATTATCCTGGACTCATCTCTCATTCAACCCACATATTCAATGTCACCAAATCCCACAGGCTCAACCTTCACAAAATTTGCTCCTTCCTCTCCAACAAAAAGTGCTAGCATATCAAAGCACGTACTTTTATCCCATCTTCATTACTGCATCAACTTCCTTGCTGATCTCCCCCTGAATCTCCCCACTCCAGTCCATACTTCCCTCTTCTGCCTGGAACATTTTTCTATAAAAATGTTTATTCCATATTTCCCCACTCCTCAAGGACCTTCAGTGGTTGCCCATCCACCTTGCAACACACAGAAACTCCTTACCATCAGATTTAAAGCACTCATTTACCTTGCCCATGACCGTCTTACCTCACTGTGCTCCTATTACAACCCAGCCCACATACTGAGCTCCTCAAATACCAACCAGCTGACTGCACCTTGATCTTGTCTACCTCATCGTCCACTTTTCACCTACAACCTGCTTCTGGTGTGGAATGCTCTCCCTCTTCATAGCCAGCTGACGATCACTCAGAAGCAGCATGGACTAGCAGAAAGAGGACTGGCCTGGGAGTCAGAGGACCTGGGTTCTAATCCTAGCTCTGCCACTTGCCAGCTGTGTAACCTTGGGCAAGTCACTTAACTTCTCTTCATTCATTCATTCCATCACCATCATATTTATCGGGTAGTTACTGTGTGCAGATGATTCATTCATTCATTCATTCAATCATATTTATTGAGCGCTTACTGTGTGCAGGGCACTGTACTAAGCTCTTGGGAAGTACAAGTTGTCAACATATAGAGACGGTCCCTACCAAACAATGGGCTCACAGTCTAGAATGGGGAGACAGACAACAAAACAAAACACGTGGACAGGTGTCAAGTCACCAGAATAAATAGAAATGAAGCAAGATGCACATCATTAACAAAATAAATAGAAGAGTAAATATGTACAAGTAAAAGAAATAGAGTAATAAATCTGTACACATACATATACAGGTGCTGTGGGAGGGGAAGGAGGTAGGGCCAGGGGGATGGGGAGGAGGAGAGGAAAAAGGGGGCGCAGTCTGGGAAGGCCTCCTGGAGGAGGTGAGCTCTCAGTAGGGCTTTGAAGGGAGAAAGAGAGCTAGCTTGGCGGATGTGCAGAGGGAGGGCATTCCAGGCCAGGGGGAGGACACGGGCCAGAGGTTGACAGCGGGACAGGGGAGAACAAGGTACAGTGAGGAGGTTAGTGGCAGAGGAACAGAGGGTGTGGGCTGGGCTGTAGAAGGAGATAAGGAAGGTGAGGTAGGAGGGGGCGAGGCGATGGAGAGCCTTGAAGCCGAGAGTGAGGAGTTTTTGCTCAATGCATAGGTTGACTGGTAGCCACTGGAGATTTTTGAGGATGGGAGTAACATGCCCAGAGCGTTTCTGCACAAAGATGATCCGGGCAGCAGCGTGAAGTATAGAATGAAGCGGGGAGAGACAGGAGGATGGGAGATCAGAGAGGAGGCTGATGCAGTAATCCAGTCGGGATAGGACGAGAGATTGAACCAGCAAGGTAGCGGTTTGGATGGAGAGGAAAGGGCGGATCTTGGCAATGTTGCAGGGTGAGACCGGCAGGTTTTGGTGACGGATTGGATGTGAGCGGTGAGCGGGAGAGCGGAGTCGAGGATGACACCAAGTCTGCGGGCCTGTGAGACAGGAAGGATGGTAGTGCTGTCTACAGTGATGAGAAAGTCAGGGAGAGGGCAGGGTTTGGGAGGGAAGATAAGGAGTACAGTCTTGGACATATTGAGTTTTAGATGGCGGGCAGACATCCAGATGGAGATGTCCTGAAGGCAGGAGGAGACACGAGCCTGAACGGAGGGAGAGAGAGTAGGGGCAGAGATGTAGATTTGGATGTCATCAGCTTAGACATGATAGTTGAAGCCATGGGAGTGAATGAGTTCACTGAGGGAGTGAGTGTAGATAGAGAACAGACGGCAATCAAGAACTGACCCTTGAGGAAACCCTACAGGAAGAGGATGGGAGGGGGAGGAGGAGCCCACAAAGGAGACTGAGAGTGAACGGCTGGAGAGATAAGAGGAGAACCAGGAGAGGACGGAGTCTGTGAAGCCAAGGTTGGATAGTGTGTTGAGGAGAAGGGGGTGGTCCACAGTGTCGAAGGCAGCTGAGAGGTGGAGGAGGATTAGGATAGAGTAGGAGCTGTTGGATTTGGCAAGAAGGAGGTCATTGGTGACCTTTGAGAGGGCAGTTTTGGTGGAGTGTAGGGGACGGAAGCCAGATTGGAGGGGGTCAAGGAGAGAGTTGGTGTTGAGGAATTTGAGGCAGTGGGTGTAGAAGACTCATTCAAGGTTTTGGAAAGGAATGGTATGAGGGAGATAGGTCGGCAACTAGAAGGGGAGGTGGGGTCAAGAGAGGGTTTTTATAGGATGGGGGAGACCTGGGCATGTTTAAAGGCACTCTACTAAGCGCTTGGGAGAGTACAATGCAACAATAAATAGACACATTCCCTGCCCACAATGAGCCTACAGTATACGGTAATGTGGGGGAGACAGACAGCAATACAAATAAATAAATTACAGGTATGTGCATAAGTGCTGGGAGAGGGGAAGAACAAAGGGAGCAAGTCAGGACGACCAGAAGGGAGTGGAAGAAGAGGAAAGGAGTCTGGGAAGACCTCTTGGAGGAGATGTTTATTTATTTATTTATTTTATTTGTACATATTTATTCTATTTTATTTTGTTAATATGTTTTGTTTTGTAGTCTGTCTCCCGCTTCTAGACTGTGAGCCCGCTGTTGGGTAGGGACTGTCTCTATATGTTGCCAACTTGTACTTCCCAAGAGCTTAGTACAGTGCTCTGCACACAGTAAGCGCTCAATAAATATGATGAATGAATGAATACTAAGCGCTTGGAAAATACAATTCAGCAACAGAGACAGTCCCTACCCAACAGCGGGCTCACAAACTAGCACCACAGGAGTGGAGTGTGCGGGCTGGGCTGTAGAAGGAGAGAAGGGAGGTGAGGTAGGAGGAGGCAAGGGGATGGACTGCTTTGAAGCCAATAATGACAAGTTTTTGCTTGATACGGAGGTTGACAGGCAATTGGTCTGCTCATCTGCGGGCTTAAGATGGTGGAAACGTTGTTCCCGGGAACCCACGGGAGAGGAAAATTGAAAGTTTTAAAATGAGATGTTTCCGCCCGGTTTCAAACCGGGGACCTTTCGTGTGTGAGGCGAACATGATAACCACTACACTACGGAAACCCACGGGTACTACCTTCCACCACATCATCTGATTGCCACTGAACATAGCTAGACAAACAGATTATCCTTTACCAATCAAACACTGAATCTAGAATATTGATTATGTGATAGAGAACTGTACTAAGCTCTTGGAAAGTACAATACTACAACGCTGTGGATCTTTACATTGGTCTGAAATTTGATATCACACTGCCACCTCACTCTGTTCTAAGGAGGGTTCTAATCCCACCTCCGCTGCTTGTTTGCTGTGTGACCTTGGGCAAATCACTTAACTTCTCTGTGCTTCAGTTACCTCATTTGTAAAATGAGATCAAAAGTGTGATCCTTATGTGGGACAACCTGATTACCCTCTATCTATCCCAGCACTTAGATCAGTGCCTGGCACTTAACAAATACCATTATTATTATTATTATTATTATTATGTGCCGGCTGAAAAATTCCACTGACTCGTCTATCGTGACATCGTTGGTCCTTGTGCTTCCTAAGTAGAGGAATTCTGTGACGAAGTTTAGCTCTGGGTGGCCGATAGAAACTTTTGGTTGTGTGACTGTTGACCTATCACCTCTGTCCCCTTTAAATATATCTTGACTCCGTAAAGCCTGGCTTATCATTATTATTATTATTATTATTGCTTTTCAGGGCAGCAGGTTAGAACCCACTGACTTGACACCTGTGCACATGTTTTGTTTTGTTGCCTGTCTCCCCCTTCTAGACTGTGAGCCCGTCTCTATGTTGCCAACTTGTACTTCCCAAGCGCTTAGTCCAGTGCTCTGCACACAGTAATCGCTCAATAAATATGATTGAATGAATGAATGAATGTGCCTTCAATAAGGCTTTGAAGGACAGGAGAGTAACTGTCCGTCAGATTAGAGAGGAGGGAGAGTATTCCAGGCCAGAGGCAGGACTTCGGTGAGGGGTTGGCGGTGAGATCGAGCCACAGTGAGAAGGTTAGCATTAGGAGTGAAGTGTGTGGGCTGGGTTGTAGAAGGAGAATAGCATGGTGAGGTAGGAGGCGGCAAGATGGTGAAGTGCTTTAAAGCCAATGGTGAGCAGTTTTTGTTTGATGAGGAGGTGGATGGGCAACCACTGGAGTTTTCTGAGGAGCAGGGTGATATGTCCTGAACGGTTTTGTAGAAAAATGATCCGGGCAGCAGAGTGAAGTATGGACGGGAGTGGGGAGAAATAGGAGGTTGGGAAGTCAGCAAGGAGGCTGATGCAGTAATCCAGGCGGGATAGGATGAATGATTGTATTAATGTGGTAGCAGTTTGGATGGAGAGGAAAAGGAAAATTTTAGTGGTTGTGAAGGTGGGGCGGACAGGATTTGTTGATGGATTGAACATGTGGGTTGAATGACAGAGGAGATAAGGATAATGCCAAGGTTATGGCCTTATGAGACAGGAAGGATAGAGGTGCCATTTACACTAATGGGGAAGTCAGGGAGAGGGCAAGGTTTGGGTGGGAAAATAAGGAGCTCTGTTTTGGACATGTTGAGCTGGAGGTAACGGGAGGACATCTAAGTAGAGATGTTTTGAAGGCAAGAGAAAATGTGAGACTGCAGAGAGTGAGAGAGATCAGGGCTGTAGATGTAGATTTGGGTATCTGTGCCTCAGTTACCTCATCTGCAAAATGGGGATTAAGAGTGTGAGCCCTGTGTGGGACAAAGATTGTGTCCAACCCTAATATCTTATACCTACCACAGTGCTTAGTACAGTCCTGACACATAATACATGCTTACAAATACCATTAAAAAAATACTCTCCATAAGGCCTTCCCCAACTAAATCCTCATTTCCCATTCCCTTCTGTATCACTCAGATTTGCTCCTTTTTTCACCCTTCCCCCAGTCCCACAGCACTTACGCATGTATCTGTAATTTATTTATTTATATTAATGTCTGTATCCTCCTCTAGACAGTAACCTTGTTGTGGGCAGGTAACGTGTCTATCAACTCTGTTATACTGTACTCTCCCAAGTACTTAGTGCAGTGTTCTACACACAATAAGCACTCATTAACTATAATTGATTGGTAGAAATGACTGATAGTTGATTGGTAGAAATGACTGATGGGTTAATACAAGTTAAGGTGCAGAGGATTAATCAGGGAAGGGTTACAATTTGGTGGAACAGAACAGTGCTTTGTAAATGTCATTGACTGGTTGACTGATTGGAACAGTATAAGCAAGGGAACAGACATGAGAGAGTCCAGAGCAAGATAAACTTGGAAGATTAGCTTGGGAGGAATGAAGAAGACAAGTTGGGGAGAAATGGGTGAAGGGAGAAGATAAGGACATTACAATGAGCTGGTGGAGCGCCTTGAAGCTGGCTGTGAGGAGGTTTTGCTTGGGCACAGGGATATGGGATGTCATGGAGGGGTTTGAGGTGAGAAGAGATGTGGATTGAGCAACAATTCAGGATGATCTGTGAAGCAGCCTAAAGGCTAGATTGTAGCTGGGCAGAGGATACTGTCTGGGAGAACTGTCGGCCCTTACATGTGCATAGATCTCTGTTTCAAAATTATTAACCTATTTTTATCCTTTTAAATATTTTTCCCTTATTCATCTTTTCTCCCTCTTAGCCTGTGTTTTAAACTAAGTGGATCAGGTTCTTCTAAAGCAACTCCCAGTCTCTGTGGCTCTGAGTGCCTGCCTAAGTTACTGATAATCAACTCCTCTGGGCCCAGCAAAAATTCAGTCCCCAACCACCCTCAACAGAGGCTCCAGAACAGTGTCTCCTGCTATAGGACCCCATCACAGGTTTTCTATCTAGCTCCCAGAGACTGCTGCTAACCTCACCTGGCAAGCCAATGGGCTATGTTAGGAGCTGGGTAGAGAATGCAGGCTGCTTGACGTAATCTGTCACCTGTAATGGAAAACAAAACAAATCCCTGCCCTGCTGAGGTTCCAATAGGGCTTCTTCCTTTGCTTCTTTTTGTACGGTATTTAAGTCCTTACTATGTGCCAGGCACTGTACTAACTGCTGGAGTAGATATAAGCTAATCAGGTTGGACAAAGTCCACCTGCCACATGGGACTCACAGCCTTGTACAGATGAGGTAACTGAGGCACAGAGAAGTGAAATGATTTATCCATGGTCTCCCAGCACATAAGCAGCAGAGCCTGGATTAGAACCCAAGTCCTTCTGACTCCTTTGCTCTATCCATCAGGCCATGCTGCTTTTCTCCAGACCCTAAGCCAAAGGGAGAATTCCCAGGACAGTCTCTTGGTTTCTGAAGAGGCAGCTGAACTCTCGGCAGACTCAGGAACTGGGTATTTTGACAAACTAACTGGGCAGGCCATGCCCCAGAAATGGAAATGCCTCCCCTGCCCCTGCCTTCTTGGTTGGAATATATTATGAGAGGCAGAATGACCCTGTGGAAGGAGCATGGGCCTGGGGATCAGGAGATCTAACCCAGGCTCCATCACTTACCTGCTGTGTGATCTTGGGTAAGTCACTTCACTTATCTATGCATCAGTTACCTCATCTGTAAAATGGAGATTAAGACTGTGACCCTTGTGGGGGACATACGTGGACTGTGTCCAACCTGATTATCCTGTATCTACCCCAGTGCTTAGTATGATGCCATGCACAGTGTAACCACTTAACAAATAGCATTAAAAAAAATTCCCTCACCTAGTAGTAATGGCATTTAGTGAGTGCCCACTAAGTGCAGTGCACCATACTAAGCACTTAGGAAAATCCAACTGAACAACCTGGGCCTGTTTTTAGGAAGGGCAGAAGGGGGATTAAGTTGTCCCTACTTTGTCATGGGTTCAAATTCCGGCTCTGCCAATTGTCAGCTGTGTGACTTTGGGCAAGTCACTTAACTTCTCTGTGCCTCAGTTACCTCATCTGTAAAATGGGAATTGAGACTGTGAGCCCCATGAGGGACAACCTGATAATCTTGTAGCCTCCCCAGCGCTTAGAACAGTGCTTTGCACATAGTAAGTGCTTAATAAATGCCATTATTATTATTGCTATCATTGTCAAAATTGTTGGAGGGCTCCCTCCCCCACAGACTGATGTCTGGGACTCTTTGCTTCTCTTCAGTCAGAGAACAGGAAGTTGAACAAAAAAACAAACTGACACAAAACAAAACAAAAAGGCAGCCCTGCAGGATTAGAGACAGAAAGAACAGAGGAATCTAGAAGAAAAAACCCAGTCAGACCCTTAAACACAATACCTTCCTCCAGTGGCAGCAAATGCCTTAAACATCCCCTTTTTCTTTTTATCATGAAGCTGTCAAATGTGACTACTCCAGAGGCTACAGAATATAGCACTCTCCGCCCTTCCCACCCTAACTTCCTTACTTACTGTGCCTTGTCCTTGGCTCTCCCAGTTCGAACCCTCGTCCCCCTAACTGGAACACAGTATTAAGAATTTGGGAGAGGAGTAGTAGTAGCAGTGGCTTAGTGGAAAAAGCATGGGCTTGGGAGTCAGAGGTCAGGGGTTCTAATCCTGGCTTCACCAGTTGTCAGCTGTGTGACTTTGGGCAAGTCACTTAACTTCCCTGTGCCTCAGTTACCTCACCTGTAAAATGGGGATTAAGACTGTGAGTCCCACGTGGGACCAACAGATCACCTTGTTTCTATCCAAGCACTTAGAACAGTGCTTGGTACATAGTAAGCACTAACAAACACCATTATCCAGCATTTAGAACCGTGCCCAGTGCTTAGAACAGTGTTTGGCACATAGTCAGTGCTTAACAAATATCATAATTACTGTTATGTGCTTGCTGTGTGCAGAGCACTGTACAAAGCACTTGGGAGAGTAGTAGTAGTAATTCAATCACTCATCCTATCCCACAGTGAATTACTGTACCAACATCCTTGCTCACCTCCCAACCTCCTGTCCCTCCCCACTCGACTCCAATACTTCACTATGCTGTCTGGATCATTTTTCTATAAAAATGTTCAGGACATGTCACCCTGCGCCTCAAAAAACTCCAGTGGTTGCCCATCCGCCTCCTCATCACACAAAAACTCCTCACCATTAGCTTTAAAGCACTCCACCACCTTGCCCCCTTCTACCTCACCTCACTATAATTTTCTACAACCCGGCTCACACACTGCACTCCTCTAATGCTAACCTTCTCACTGTGCCTTGATCTCGCCTATCTCACCAATGACCCCTCGCCCAAGTCCTTCTTCTGGCCTGGTACACCCTCCCTCCTTTAATCTGACAATTACTCTCCCCTCCTTCAAAACCTTATTAAAGGCACATCTCCTCCAAGAGGACTTCCCAGACTAAGCCCCACTTTTCTCTTCTCACTCTCCCATCTGCATTGCCCTGACTTGCTCCCTTTGTTCTCCCCTACTCCCAGACCCATAGCACTTACGTAAATATTTGTAATTTATTTATATTAATGACTGTCTCCCTCCCTAAACTGTAAGCTCATTGTGGGCAGGGAATGTGCCTGTTTATTGTTGTATTGTATTCTCTCAAGTACTTAGTACAGTGCTCTGCACACAGTAAGTGCTCAATAAATATAACTGAATGAATAAGTAGTAGTAAGTAAATAAGTAGGTTTGCTTGTGAGGTCCTCAAGACCAGAGATAAAGACTTCTACATTTATTTTACTGCCCCCAATTGCTCACCACACATTTTGCTCCTAGCAGAGTGCTCTGAACAAAGGAAGTGTCCAGTGCAGTGTTCTGCACTTCTCCAGCCCAGCCCGCACCCTCTGCTCCTCCGCCGCTAATCTCCTCAACATACCTCGTTCTCGCCTGTCCCGCCATCGACCCCCGGCCCACGTCATCCCCCGGGCCTGGAATGCCCTCCCTCTGCCCATCCGCCAAGCTAGCTCTCTTCCTCCCTTCAAGGCCCTGCTGAGAGCTCACCTCCTCCAGGAGGCCTTCCCAGACTGAGCCCCTTCCTTCCTCTCCCCCTCGTCCCCCTCTCCATCCCCCCATCTTACCTCCTTCCCTTCCCCACAGCACCTGTATATATGTATATATGTTTGTACATATTTATTACTTTATTTGTTTATTTATTTATTTTACTTGTACATATCTATTCTATTTATTTTATTTTGTTAGTATGTTTGGTTTTGTTCTCTGTCTCCCCCTTTTAGACTGTGAGCCCACTGTTGGGTAGGGACTGTCTCTATATGTTGCCAATTTGTACTTCCCAAGCGCTTGGTACAGTGCTCTGCACATAGTAAGCGCTCAATAAATACAATTGATGATGATGATGATCTGGGGCCCCTCCTTTGCTCCAATGGCCATGGAGTTTGCACATCTTGCCTAAACAGGTTTGTTTTCTCCAAAAGAAGGGTCTGGCTAAATTGCTCCTTTCCTGGGAGGAAGAGCTTTCAGCATTTGCTATGGTTTATCTTTCATGAGACAATGAACAACTGACAGAACTAATCACCAGGTGGGATTAAGCCAGCAAGAGCCCCTGGGATTCCATCTTTTAGGATTCCACGGGGATACTGGCTCGATTCCCCCAGTATGGGTTTCTTCACTCATCTCTGGCTGAGGAGTTTGCGGACCTTCCTTACATCAACTGGGCTTGGCTCTGAGCCCATTAGACTGAAATGGTGGTAGGGGGAGGAGGCACAGATTATGGAATTTCTCCTTCAGGCACCTCCAAAATCTAGTCTAGGCCTTGAGACCCAATTTGGCCCTGCTCCAAGCTCCTCCAGCACCCCTGATTCCACCCAGTCAATCAGGACTTCAGAGGATGCTGAAGAGCAGGAAATGTCCATGGCAAAGTTCCCTTTGTTCTCAGATACTTCTGAACTTCAAATAAAACCAAGAGTGAGGGGAGGAAGTTGGATTTCCTTTTTACGCAGAGAATACCACTTCACTTTGTGAAAACAGACCACCCCTCTGCTGAGGGGAATGCTATAAATAGAACTGTGCTCAAAGTGTAATATTCTTCCATATTTGGGTGGCAACATTTCCAAAGGAGGCAGCCTGGGCTACTTTTCAAGGTTTATATTTTGTCCTCAACAAATAACAGAGTCAAAACAAAAGGTCAGTATGGAAAAATAAAATCAAAAGCAACCATTAATATCTCTCACTTTGCCCTAAACTGATAAGCCCCCTGGAAAGTGATGCAGTTTAATTCTGCTTGTCAAATTCAATTTTAGTCTGTTTTTCATTCATCACCCTATCGGGCTGGGAAATCCCTGGGGGACGGGGAGGGGGGTCCTTCTGGATTCCTATCCAGTGTTCCTCACTGTCTCCTCAACTCACTCATCCTAGAAGAAAGTATTTCCTCCTGAGGTTTTTCCTTGGCTTTTCTGTCTTGCTTGGAAGTGACAGTCATCAATCAATCAATGAATTAGTGCTACTTATTGAGCGATTACTGTGTACAAAGCACACTGTACTAAGCGGTTGGGAGAGTTCAATATAACAGAGTTGGTAGACATGTGCCCTGCCCACAATAAGCTTACAGTTGACAAGTGAAGACTCTTCACTGTTCCACTCCTAATTTCTGCTACCAAAAACTGCTGAGTAGGCACGAGTGGTTAGAGACTCAAAAAGAACCTTTGGTAAGAGACACAGAGGAGGTGGGCACAAGCAAATTGTCTGAATAATCCATGTCCAATCACATCCTGGTGCCCTTTGAGGCAAATGCTTGGATATATTTCAGTTGAAGATTTGGATCATCTCTTCATCACACTTATTGAGCACTTGCTGTGTGTGGAGTACTGTACTAAGCATTTGGGAGGGTGCAATGTAACAGAGTTGGTAGACACATTCATCTCTTGTGGCCAATGTGGATTCATGAGTTTTTTCCCCAAAATAATTTCAGCATATCTACCTTGAAAGAAAATCTCCAGAGTTCACATCCTGAAATGTGCTTATTCCTGCACAATGCTCAACTAAAATAGCTGAGTGAATACTGAATAATGGCCACCAGAAAAGCCCAAATCACCAGATCTTCTCTCACCACTTATCTACAACAACAGTTATAAAGCAGGCCTGATTGACTCTGGTTCATAATCTACTGGACTATAAGTCCCTTGAGGGCAGGAATCAGGTTTATTATTTAACCTCTACCCTAAGGTCCGAGCACTGAGATGCATTAGACTGGTGAGTTTTCACTGGGGGACCAGGAGGATTGCAGAAATGAATCATAATTATGTGCCTGGAAAATGACAATGTTTATATGCTGAAGACAGAGCAGGGGAGGTGGGGGATGAGGGGGATGGGGAGGGAGGGGAAACATACTGCACCACAGGCAGTTTTGGAGGGGTAAGTGAGGGGATTGACTGCAACATTATAACACTAAAGACCCCAATACATCATTAAGAGTTCAGGGGCCCCAGGGATGGAAATGAGGGTAATTTGGGGGTAATGAGTCTCACTTGGGTAGTGTGAGTTCCCTGGTGGATTTGCAGTGGAGGCAGACATCAGGAACACACAGTCAACTCTTGACAACATTCTGACTCTGGGAGCCAAAGTTGAAGTAGCATACGAAGTGTTTTGTAGTACATGAAGTTATATCTGCCAACATGCTGGATGCCAACAATATAGTAGTAATTATCATCATCTTCACCATAATAATAATAATAGTATTTGCTAAGTACTTACTGTGTGCAAAGCACTGCACTAAGTGCTAGGGTAAATACACTATAACCAGGTCCTATAAGCTCACCATCACAGGGAGGGAGAACAGGTATTAAATCTCCATCAGGTATTGAATCCCCATTTTACAGATGAAGAAACTGAGAAAAAGAGAAGTTAAGAAACTTGTCCAAGGTCTCACAGCAGGCAAGTGGTCAAACAACTGGGATTAGAACCCAGGTCCTCTGACTCCCAAGTCCACACACTTTCAGTCAATTAATGGTATTTATTGAGCACTTACCATGTGAAGAACACTGTACTAAGTGCTTGGGACAGTACAATACAACAGAATTAACAGACAAGTTCCCTTCCCATAACAAGTTCGCATGCCAGGTTATGCTCCTCCTCAGCATGTAGTGGGTATGACCAAGTCTAATGCATCAGTGTTGCATTACTGAACTCTGAGCAGGCTACCCGCCTTGGGTTGAGCAGACACATTGCTAGATCATTCAAGGATAGAGAGCTCTAGGGAGAAAAAAAAATGGTCACTGTAGTAGTTTGGGGCTAAATGTAGACTAATAAGGAGTGAGCAGTGTCAGTATGGAGAATTGGCACAATCTAGGGGACTTTCACAGCTTTTGCAGCTCCTATTCTGTCCAAGCTCCAGTGATTTCTTTCATGCAGAATGCCCATTCCTTTCAAGGTTCAGCACCATGGAAACAAAAGAAATCAACATGAACAACAATATGTCACGTTCTCAATGAAAGGGTTCATTAGAGAATGCTGTTTTAAGCATATATTCAAGACTATTTCAGAAGAAATGCCTAAGAGAGAGCAGGGGAACATGTAGAGACACTAAGCCGGGGGTGGGTGCAGAAGCTAATGGATGCGAAGGTGGGGAGTGGACATGGAGAATCCACCAGAATCAATCAATCAATCAACGGTATTTACTGAGTGCTTACTGTGTGCAGAACGCTTAGGAGAGTTCAACAAAGTTGTTAGACATACTCCTTGCCCACAAAGAGTTTACAGTTTAGAGGGGGAGATAGACATTAAAATGAATTATGATTATGTACATAAGCTATGTGGGACTGAGGTGGGGTGAAAATCAAGTGCTTAATAATAATATTCAGTGCTCCCCTAGACTGTGAACCCCTTATGGGACAGGGTCTGCATCCGACCTGATTAACTTGTACCTACTCCAGTGATTGCTACACTGCTTGGTACACAGTAAGTGCTAATGAATGCCATAATTATTATTATAACAGATAACAACGGCATAGACGACAAGGAAGAAAGAGGGAGAAGAGGAGAAATGAGCGCTTAGTCAGAGAAGGATCCTTGGAGGAGATATAATTTTAATAAGGCTGTGAAGGTAGCGAGAGTGGTGGTCTGTCAAATATGAAGGGGAAGGGAGTGCCAAGCCAGTGGGAGAATGTGAGCAAGGGGTCAGTGGTGAGATTGATGCCAGAAGATCAGTCCAAGGAAAAGAGCACAAATATGAAGTATAGCAGAGATAGAAGAGAATACAAGAGAGAAAGAGAGAAAGTAGATGGTGGCAGTGTTACAAAAAAAGGTACAAGAGCATCTGAGTAGATAAAAGCAATTCATTAGTCAGCCCTTGGGCACTGTCATTTGTTGCTACAAGGCTCCATGTGTGGGCATGTCGAAGCTTTTTTTTTTAACTCCCATGGCAATAACAATAGACACAATACTTTGAAAACGGCATTCAAGTAAGGCAGCAGTGAACCAATTTCCTTTATGGGTCATATCATCTGTGTGTAAAGAAAGGACATACCCTTCATGGATGATAGAAAGACATCAAAACAATATTACTCTTTCAGGAGTCTAGCCAACTGCATCCCCAGTGTTATTTTAATTAGAGGAAGGATCAGACTCAGATTTAGCTATCGGTTTTCAGGCAGAGGCAAAATATCTTCAGTTTCTTGAGCATTTAGCCTTTTTTTTTTTTACACATGCTTGTCTTCATCTTGCAAAAATCTATGATTTCTGGGTTTAACTGCAAAGAATCCAGCACTATCTCAGCATTTCAAACTCTAGTCAGTTGATTTAAATGCTGCAAGCTTGTTTCAACAGTGGACAGAAGAGGTGAACACATGCTACCAGTTCCAACATTGGATACGTTTATATAAACAATTCTGACTGAATCAGTCCTTTAAAATATTATTTAATGGTAAATGCATTCCCCAACGGACTTAAAAATTAAACCACCACACAACTCAGGGCATTGTCTAAGCTCTGGTATGCATTTTGAAGAGCCCACCCAATCATATTTCAGTCTCAAGTGGTTTCCTAGGCAACCAAAGCCCTGACACAGAGACAGGCTACCCCATGGAGGAAGGAAATGCAAAAGAGAAAGAGAAAATCCAGTGTAGTCATTGGCCCCATTGTAACACCCTCATTGCACTCTACTTGATCGATGTCCTACTCTCAGCTGCTCCTTCCTGAAAGCATTAGAGTATGAAGACATAGCCCAGCATAACATAAGAGGAGGGACGATGGCAGAATTCCTGTCATGGATTAGAAGCCAGATTGAATGTAGATTTATTCACTTCTCTTTTTTTTTTATGGCATTCGTTAAGCGCTTACTATGGGCGAGGCACTGTAAACTGTAAGCTTGTTGTGGGCAGGGAATGTGTCTACTAACTCTTGTTATACTGTACTCTCTCAAGCATTTAGAACTCAATGAATACCACTGATTGATTTTTAAAATATGACTGATTAATTGATTGATTAGAGAATTGTGGCTCAGTGGAAAGAGAATGGGCTTGGAAGTCAGAGGTCATGGGTTCGAATCCTGCTCCACCACTTGCCAGCTGTGTGACCTTGGGCAAGCCACTTAACTTCTCTATGCCTCAGTTACCTCATCTGTAAAATGGGGATGAAGACTGTGAGCCCCACATGGGACAACCTGATCACCTTGTATCCCCCCAGTGCTTAGAACAGTGCTTTGCACACAGTAAGTGCTTAGCAAGTACTACTATTATTATTATTATTTTTCTTTTTTACTATGTATTGGGTTAGATATAAGCTAAGCAGGTTGGACACACTCCATGTCCCACCTGGGGCTCACAGTCTTAATCCCCATTTTACAGATGAGGGAACTGAGGCCCAGAGAAGGTAGGTGTCTTGCCCAAGGTTACAAAGCAGACAAGTGGCAGATAAGTGGCAGAGCTGGGATTAGAGACGAGATCTTCTGACTCCTGGGCCCGTGCTCTTTCCATTAGGTCTAGGATAAAGGTCAAAGAGAGATTAGGTATGGAGAAGGCCCAACACAAAGATAAGGCTAGGAATTAACCTGGCTCCAGAAGGGGAAAAAAATAAAATTCCCCCTTGTTCCTCCCAATCCAACAAAAACAAAAAGAGAGTTGGGTTTGGAAAGGACTTCCCTGTGCTCACACTACAGTGCCCCTTCCTACCCTCACTTCCATTTCAGGACCTCTAAGCATAAGGCCCATAGCTGGAGCACTGCCACACATGCACAGAACAGTCCCACAAGACAGTTGCTCCGAAGCATAATCAGAACTCCAGTTCCCAAAAGCTAACAGGATCACCATTCCAAGGGTGAACTCAACGTCACACAATACAGGAACTCCGTGGCCCTCTTCCATCCCAAGGTTAGACCTGGAAGTTACAGTCACGGAGCTCAACTCAAGTTGAGCCTTAGATTCCCCATCATTCAAGACTCCATAACATATTACTAAAAAGTGGGAAAAAAAGTTGATGTTGTTATGATTTTTCAGAAAATTACACTTGGAGGGCCTTCTGTTTCTAAATACTTGGGTGAGTGTAAGGGAGGTAAAAGACCCTATCTCTGCCCTCAAGGAGTTTACAATCTTATAGATTTAGAGGTGGAAATGTCATTTCAAACCAATCTGTTTGAAATCTATAAGCAAGGATTGAGATAGATAAATGAGTTACATATCACTAGTCACTTCTGGGATATATTATGCTGAAAGCCATGCTTTCTCTCTGCACTGCCTAACAGGGTCTTAAAATGACCACAGTGAGCAATGCTAGGAAATGTGTTTGATTTTTAAAAAAAAAAAAAATATTGTGTTCTAGATTTCATGAACAGGTACTACCATTACCTAGAGAGACTGATTTTCTCAGTGGACAAGAAATTCCCTCTAGACTGTAAGCTCTTGGTGGGCAGGCAACAGGTCTATCAATCAATCAATTGCATATTATTTCCCGAGCACTTACTGTGTGCAGAACATGGTACTAAGCGCTTGGGAGAGAATAATATAGCACAGCCCCCTCCTACCTCACCTCCCTTCTCTCCTTCTACAGCCCAGCCCATACCCTCTGCTCCTCTGCCACTAATCTCCTCACCGTGCCTCGTTCTCACCAGTCCCGCCGTCAACCCCCGGCCCACGTCATCCCCCTGGCCTGGAATGCCCTCCCTCCCTTGGCACATCCGCCAAGCTAGCTCTCTTCCTCCCTTCAAGGCCCTACTGAGAGCTCACCTCCTCCAGGAGGCCTTCCCAGACTGAGCCCCTCCTTCCAATCTCCCTCCTCCCCCTCCCCCCGCCCTACCTCCTTCCCCTCCCCACAGCACCTGTATATATGTACATATGTTTGTATGTATTTATTACTCTATTTATTTTATTTGTACATATTTATTCTATTTTATTTTGTTAATATGTTGTGTTTTGTTCTCTGTCTCCCCCTTCTAGACTGTGAGCCCACTGTTGGGTAGGGACCGTCTCTATATGTTGCCAACTTGTACTTCCCAAGAGCTTAGGACAGTGCTCTGCACACAGTAAGCGCTCAATAAATACGACTGAATGAATGAATGTGTCCCCTTACTATTGTACTGCATTTTTCTGAGTGCTTAGTACAGTGCTCTGCACAGAGTAAGCACTCAATAATTGATAGCTATTTCCAGGGAGGGATAGGTATCCTTGGAAAGGCCATGAAACTTTGAGGCCAGGAGAGAACATTTTTTGCTACTACAGCTCTGGCAATGCCTGCGGGCACGAGTCCCCTTGCTGTCTCTTCTCACCACTCGGCAGAGTGAAACGACTGAGCAAAACCACTATTAAGTAACTTTTGCCACCATCCTTTCACGACACCCAAGGTCCCTTCTTGGATGCCGGCTGTGCACACAGGGTCATGGGGGAATCATGCAGCAGCAGCAGCAGTGCACAAACTCAAGTGATAGAACTTTGGGAAGCTTGGGAGTGACTGGACTCTCGATGAACTGGACGACAGCCCCCTGAGGCCCCTCCTGATTCTCTTTACCACTGGGCTTTTTGGACTCTGAATTTTGCATCTATGTTGTTTGGTGTTTATATTATTTCATCTTTCTCACTGTGTCTGTCACCAAACCCTGTCCCGTATTCTTTTAGACTGTGAGCCCCTGGAGGGCTACAGATCGTGTTGAACGCATACCTGTGTATTTTTTGCAGCGCTTAGTACAGTGTTCTGTACATAGTAAGTGCTTAATAGATACTTTTACTAGTATCTGCAAGCTGGCTCTGGGCTGCCAACCACTATGACTCCACTCCTCTACGCTGTCAAGGAGAATCCATCTTGTCCTGCTCTCCATCACCCCAATGGGAAAGAAAATTGCCCCCAGAAGGAGGCCACCACAAAATCCCAGGGAGACTGGCAGCTGCTACAGCTGTGTCTGGAACTTTGAGCCTCAATGGGCCTGAAATTCTTCTTCTCTAGTTGCAGTACTCTACTGGTCTTGGGTTTTATTTTGGGTACTTTGCATATTCGTCCTTGTGTTTTAAGCCACTTTACTGTTTTCTGATGTTTCTGTTGCCAATCCCCTCTATCTCCACTTATATTCTTAGACTGAGAGACTCCTGAAGGCCAGGGACCATGTCTAATTCCCATCAGTGTATTCTTTCACTGTGTATTCTTTCACTGTGTATTCTTTTACCAATCAATCTGTGCATCAGGCAGAAACTCCTCACCCTCGGCTTCAAGGCTGTCCATCACCTCGCCCCCTCCTACCTCACCTCCCTTCTCTCCGTCCACAGCCCAGCCCGCACCCTCCGCTCCTCTGCCGCTAATCTCCTCACCATGCCTCGTTCTCGCCTGTCACGCCATCGACCCCCGGCCCACGTCATCCCCCGGGCCTGGAATGCCCTCCCTCTGCCCATCCACCAAGCTAGCTCTCTTCCTCTCTTCAAGGCCCTACTGAGAGCTCACCTCCGCCAGAAGACCTTCCCAGACTGAGCCCCTTCCTTCCTCTCCCCTTCGTCCCCCTCTCCATTTCCCCCATCTTACCTCCTTCTCTTCCCCACAGCACCTGTATACATGCATATATGTTTGTACATATTTATTACTCTATTTATTTTTTTATTTATCTTACATGTACATATCTATTCTATTTATTTTATTTTGTTAGTATGTTTGGTTTTGTTCTCTGTCTCCCCCTTCTAGACTGTGAGCCCACTGTTGGGTAGGGACTGTCTCTATGTGTTGCCGACTTGTACTTCCCAAGCGCTTAGTACAGTGCTCTGCACACAGTAAGCGCTCAATAAATACGATTGATTGATTTCCCAGTACTTAGGAAAATGCTCTGCAGTATTTACTTCTACCACTACTACTACTGATACGGAGCAGTGAAGAATGGATGATGTTAAGCCAGGGTAAGATCTGGACACAGGTGTTCATACACATTGCTATGGGATTGGATTTTAATGTTCAAGTTGAGAATTGGTAGGACTTCCCTAACTGTGCACAGTAAACTAGGAAGTGTGTTGATTGTCATACCAACACCTAAGAGTGCTGAGGGCTCACACACCTAAACACATGCTCTGCTCTAACGTATGCTTACATTTCATGTCTTGCCACTTGTGTGCTATGTGACCTCCAGAGAAGTTACTTCACTTCTTTGTGTCTCTGTTTCTTCATTTGTAAAATGCGGATTCAAGGCCACCAACACCTAACATCTGTGTGACTTTCGGCAAATAACTTAACTTCTCTGTGCCTCAGTTACCTCATCTGTAAAATGGGGATTAAGACTGTAAGCCGTCCGTGGGACAACCTCATCACCTTGTAACGTCCCCAGTGCTTAGAACAGTGCATTGCACATAGTAAGTGCTTAATAAATGCCATTATTATTATTATTATTATTAACAATGCTGAGGGCTCACATACCCAAACACATGCTCTACTCTAACATATGCTTACATTTCATGTCTCATCACTTGTCTGCTATGAGACCTTAAGCAAGTTACTTCACTTCTCTGTGCTGTTTCCTCATTTGTAAAATGGGGATTCAAGGTCTGTTCAAGGCTTGTGTGGGACAGGAACTATGTCTGACCTGGTTATCTTACATCTATCCCTGTGCATAGTAACAATAATGATGGCATTTGTTAAGCACTTATTATGTGCAAAGCACTGTTCTAAGTGGCGGGGAGGATACAAGGTGATCAGGTTGTCCCACGTGGGGCTCACAGTCTTAATCTCCATTTTACAAATGAGGTAACTGAGGCACAGAGAAGTTAAGTGACTTCCCCAAAGTCACACAGCTGACAAGTGGTGGAGCCAGGATTTGAACCCATGACCTCTGACTCCCAAGCTCATGCTCTTTCCACTGAGCCACGCTCCTTCTCAAAAACCTTCTGATCTGTAGTCAGATGTGTTATCTATTGCTTGGCTCATAGTAAGTGCTTAACAAACACCATCATTGTTATTATTTTTATTACTGTAGCAAATTAGGGAACATCCTTCTGACAATGCATCCTTCTGACGTATTTGGTGTGCTGTGTTATTAAAGAAACTACCTGAGCACATAAGTGCATTGACAGCTTAGGCTTGTGCGGTGTCAGAACAGGTGTGTATTTCAGCGTGAAGTTTTACTTAAAGGGAAATCTAACTCTTGAGATATCCAATCCGTCACCAAAACCTGCCAGTCTCACCTCCACAACATCACCAAGATCCGCCCTTTCCTCTCCATCCAAACCGCTACCTTGCTGGTTCAATCTCTCATCCTATCCTTACTAGATTGCTGCATCAGCCTCCTCTCTGATCTCCCATCCTCCTGTCACTCCCCATTTCAGTCTACACTACACTCTGCTGCCCGGATTATCTTTGCGCAGAAATGCTCTGGACATGTTACCCCCCTCCTCAAAAATCCCTAGCGGCTGCCTGTCAACTTACGAATCAAGCAAAAACTCCTCATTCTCAGCTTCAAGGCTGTCCATCTCCTTGCCCCCTCCCTTCTCTCCTTCTCCAGCCCAGCCGGCACCCTCCGCTCCTCTGCTGCTAACCTCCTCACTGTACCTCATTCTCGCCTGTCCCGCTGTTGAGCCCTGGCCCACGTTCTTTCCCTGGCCTGGAATGCCCTCTCTCCACACATCCGCCAAGCTAGCTCTCTCCCTTCCTTCAAAGCCCTACTGAGAGCTCACCCTCTCCATGAGGCCTTCCCAGACTGAGCCTCCTTTTTCCTCTCCTCTTCCCCATCCCCCCACCCTACCTCCTTCCCCTCCCCACAGCACCTGTATATATTTGTACAGATTTATTACTCTATTTATTTTACTTGTACATATTTACTATTCTATTTATTTTGTTAATGATGTGCATATAGCTTTAATTCTATTTGTTCTGACGATTTTGACACCTGTCTACATGTTTTGTTTTGTTGTCTGTCTCCTCCTTCTAGACTGTGAGCCTGTTGTTGGGTAGGGACCGTCTCTATATGTTGCTGACTTGTACTTCCCCAGTGCTCTGCATACAATAAGTGCTCAATAAATACAACTGAATGAAAGAACGGCTGGGGGGGGGGGGGGGGGGGCCCGTGGCGGGGTGTGTGTGTGTGTGTGTGTGTGTGTGTGTGTGTGTGTGTGTGTGTGTGTGTGTGTTCTCCTGCAAAGAGGAAAGTGAACTTTCCAACCCTCAAACAGTCTTTGAAACCTGGCCTCAGGCAGTAGGACCTGGTCCTTCATTCAGCTAAATGGTTCCAAGAAGAGAACTGCAGATCTCTCAGGTGACCCCCTCCATTCCTCACAAGTGGGGGCAAGCGAAAGTCTGATGAGCTGAAGCCTTGAGCCCATCACCACTTAGGCCCAAGAAACCTCAGAGGCTACTAAAGGTTATTGCAGCCACTTCCTTCCCACCAGCACAGCATTCAAGACATCTGGACGGTTGTGGGCATCTTTTTCTAAGGACTCTACACATGGTCCCAGGACTACTCCAGAGATGTACAATGCTTTGTCCCATTTTTGCTTGGGATATTTTCCCATTGCTGAATTTCACCTGTTGCTCCTTGGCTCATAATCACTCTAATGGTTGCCTCTTCCCACTGAATGCCTCCCTCCCTCCCCAGTGTAGATCAGGGACGTATTTAAATTAGGGTGTCTAGAATCCCTCCAGTGCTTAGTACAGTCTTTTACACAGTGTAAGTGCTCAGTGTGTCTTTGTGATGAGAATGATGATGAGAAAGAGGATGAATGGAGGGAAAAAGAGCTGACATTACCCTGATTTCCACAGTCTATTTTTC
The DNA here is from genome assembly GCF_015852505.1 of Tachyglossus aculeatus. NCBI lineage: Eukaryota > Metazoa > Chordata > Mammalia > Monotremata > Tachyglossidae > Tachyglossus > Tachyglossus aculeatus. The sequence goes on from NC_052081.1 coordinate 23,066,146, forward strand.
CAAAACCAAGTCATAAAGACTTTTCTAACACATTATTCCTGCCATTAACTTGTGCTTCAATACTACCACCAGTGTCTTGTGCCACAGGGAAAAGAGATATTAAAATATTAAAATAGCTAGGCTTTCAGAAATAAGCTCAAATCAGTGCTAAACCTTTTGTGATATTTAATAGCTCAACAGCACACAGACATGAATACACATTGAGATAATTTTCACCTTTCATAACAAAATAAGATCAATGTCCTCCTTGGCTTGACAATAATGAATTGTGAAGCTACGAGAATGACGATAGGACTCAGTTCAGTGTGTCATTCAGCTTCGACTGATATTAAACATGAAGCTCTGAGCCAGAAAAGACCCCATTCTGAAAGTAGAGGGGTGGGCTAACATTACATCTTCCCATTGAAGAATCCTCTATGATGCCTCAGGACCACAGATCATTAGTGGGTCACTATCTTCAATCTGTTCTCTCCACTACAATGCACTGACTAAGCCCAGTGCTTCTTTAAATCTGCAGATAAATGGGTCTGATCATGAAAATACTATTTGCAGAATCACACATTTCCAGTGGAAAAAACAAATTATTCAAACCAAAAAGAATCAACCAAGATCGTAACACTGAGGCCCACTTTGGATGCCCCTTTGTTTTCTAGAAACCCGACAACCAATCCTGAGTTTACAAGTATCATCTTCCAAATATGACTGTGGGCACGTATGACTTGATGCTAACAAAAATGACCAGCCTAACAGAATCTATTCAGGATAAAGGCCACTCAGTAAGGCACTGCCCTAGAGTTTAGAAGAAAGACCAAGCTGCTAGGTTACTGAAGTGCTAGATACTGTCACAATAAAGGACAAAACTAACCCACGCAGTTTATAACTGATAAACAATCTTGTGTTTTAAGACTGTATTCATTGTTTTGCTAAGGGACACTTTTCCCTATACAAACTGTAATGTAAATTGGGCACCATTGGAACCACATTGGCAAAGCGTCAAAAATGACTATTATGGATGGCCTTTTATCTGAAGAGCCAATCTGTCATTCACAATTTCCTTCCAAAACAGCAGTGTCATTTGCGCTGCTTTTTCTGATGAAGAACAAACAGAAGTGAAAATCCCAGAAAATGCCCGGATTAAGACAAGCCCTGAATGAGAAACTGAGAACTCAGGATGATTTTTTTTCAGCTACTACCCTGCTGTCAAGGTACTAGATGGAATATATATAATCCAGAGTAAAATGAAGCAACTCTGGGGTCAGCAGGTGCAAATGTAAAGTAGAAGAATGCCAGTAGATGTAAAACAAATCTATTCCAGCAATCCCTCAGCAAGATCAACACTGCATCTTTACCTGAACAGAACCGACATGGACAAAGACGCCAAGCACAGGCTCCCTGTCCAGTTTCGGCAGGCTGCCTGTGGGGTGGAATGTATGGTTACAGGGAGTAAAGACATTCTGCACTTACATTGCCTCGGAAGGTTCCCAGTTCAGGCTGCTGGTCGGTGCCTGCTGAAGAGACTGCGACCCGCCCATCGTCAGCTTGCCCTTGAGTCGAAGCTAGCCGAAAGCAAGGCCAGCTTTCTTGTTAAATCCACCAGCTAGGGGACCTGGGAGAGCTGCCTGCTTGGGTTGTGGTACTGCACTGCAGAGGGAAACAGCTGCTTGTATCAATGGCAGCGGCAGCCGAAACACTGAAGGAGCAGCTCCTCGCTTCTGAACTGGAGCCAGGATATATGTGTGTGTGTGTGTGTGTGTGTGTCTCTGTGTGTGTGTGTGTGTGTGTGTGTGTGTGTGTGTGTGTGTGCGTGTGTGGTCTAAGAGAATATTCTTTTCTTTAAAAATCCCAGCTCCTGTGCAAGGCACGATGATGTCACCAGCACCGAATGAACCATGCTCAAACCAGCTGTTCAGACGGCAAGCGCTGCTACAAAAAGCGGGGCCCCTGGCTTCTGAAGCCAGCAGGGCTGAGGGGTAGAGCTGCAAAACCTCCTTTCAAGCATGCATTGTCAGTGCAAATCAAAATGCAAATTGATCAGGGGACTGGCTCCTGGGTGCATTTCTTTTCATCAGCAAACACAATGATCATTCCATGCTGAAAACCAACCAGGATGATTGGACACAAACTCAAATGGCCGTGATGGTGTCCGGAGCTGCCTATCCCTATTGGAAAAACAATGGAATCTCCCTTGGAGGACAAATCGGAAGAATGGCATGGCAGCCAACATAGCAAGCCAATCAGTGAGTGTGCGGGAAGCAGTTCGATTTGGAGATACTGTTACCGTTAACCACTCAGATTCTGTAGCCTGCTACCCTTTTAGTAACGTAGCTTTATGGAGGGCTCACCCAGTAGATTAGGAAAGGCCAGTGAGATACCACCCAGGAATGAAGTTTCATAAGTAAGAACAGGATAGATTACAATCCCTGTGGAGAAAGAAACATTTCTTCCCAAATTCTTAATATTGACCTTTTTGGATTCAAAACCTTGCCATTTTCTGGTCCTGTATATATGTATATATGTTTGTACATATTTATTGCTCTATTTATTTATTTATTTATTTTACCTGTACATATCTATTCTATTTATTTTATTTTGTTAGTATGTTTGGTTTTGTTCTCTGTCTCCCCCTTTTAGACTGTGAGCCCACTGTTGGGTAGGGACTGTCTCTATGTGTTGCTAACTTGTACTTCCCAAGTGCTTAGTACAGTGCTCTGCACACAGTAAGCGCTCAATAAATACGATTGATTGATTGATTGATTGGTCGTGGTCTCCGACCTGAAATTATTGGGGATTGGAAAGGACAGAAAGCACTGTCTCTCATAAAACAGTATATTTAGCCAACAAATAATTTCTCCTCAAGCATTATGAGTGCTTGAATATACCAAAAAATTATGGGACCATAAACATCTTCAACCATGCTACCAGCTATACTGGCAAAGAAGCACTTCCAAAAAAATATGGGAAAAGTCAAACCACCTTACTTGACTGAACTTCTTATTTACCTAATTTAAATCAAGATAAAGATGTTTCAATTTCAAATGATTTCTTAATCCTTTTTTATTAAAAAAACATAAATATGCAATGCCCAAAGCAATCACTCCAAGATATTTGTTTTCCTAAGTTTTTACCAATAGAATAAATAAGGTCATTCAAATAGGGCCATTTGAAAGTAAAATGACAAAGCACGGTTTACAAAGATCTAATGGTGGTGTCAATAGAAACACAGCAAATCAAAACAGTTCCCCACAATGTAACAACATAAAATTTCCTGGGAGCAATGTGGGGATTGACCTTCACATTAATGGGAAACTATTTAATGAATATGTCAATCTTGCCTGGAGAAGTAACTATCAGTAGTTAAAATTGGGAGGCTCTCTCCCGGAAATTACATTACCCGGTGGTTGTCACTCAATGTCACCTGGGTGAGCCATGCTGCTATGAAATTTTAATTATTTGTCTGTTGTAAAAAATGTGTGAGCCTAATTACTTTCGCTTTCCCAAAGAGGATCTAGGGTTGGTTATGTCTTTTCAAATTGGAAAACCCTTTTAGACTGTGAGCTCCTTGTGGGCAGGGATGGTGTCTACCAACTCTATGACACTGTACTTTCCCATTGCTTAGTGCAGTGCTCTGAACACAGTAAGTGCTTAATAAATAACTATTGGGGGGTTGATTGATTAAAAAGACTGTGGACGTCTATCTGGATTAGAAATTCCTTAAAGGAATCTTTTCCATATCTGTAATCCCTCCCCAGTGTTGCTCTGAGCAGGAAGGGCTAGAGAAATGGGTATATTAACATGGTTCACTGCAAAACCTGGATCTCTGAAACGTCAACACCCGGTTGCGCATTCAGCATGAGAGCAATGCATGCTTTATGAGCTTATTACTGCCCTGACACTGTGACCAGTGCTGGAGCCTTTGGAAAAGGAGTTGCAAGGGCCCCCCAGCGCTTATGTACACATCCCTCTACTCCGCCTCTTCTCCTAATCTGTAATTCACTTAAATGTCAGTCTCCCCCACCAGATTATAAACTCCCCATGGACAGGGATTGTGTCTACCATCTCTACTGTAGTATATTCTCCCCCAAACTATTAATACAGTGCTCTGCACATGGAAGTGCTCAATAAATACTATTCATCTAATTGTATTTATTGAGCACTTACTGTGTGCAGTGCACTGTACTAAGTGCTTGGGAGAGTACAATGTAGCAATAAACAGACACATTCCAAACCCTTGCACTTGAGGAGCTGCAGCTTCACTGGAAGAGCTGTTTGGGATCTCTTCCAAAATGACCAGAGCATGGGAGTGCACTGAAGGAAAGAGTCCCACATGATTTTCCCTTATTTTCAAGTAAGTTGAGAAGAAACCAGGCCTTGGCCTTATCATAATGACTTTGCCAACTTCTTTATTGAGAAAATTGAAGCCACCAGGGGTAAACAACCCCAAATCTCCCCAACTCCACAGCTCCCTCCCACCCCATCATCCACTGTTTCATTCTTCTTCTTCTTCTTATAAATAATAATTGTATTTATTGTGCACTTACTGTATGCAAAGCACTGTACTAAGCGCTTGGAAGAGTACAATATAACATCACATTCCCTGCCCACAACAAACTCACAGTCTAAAGGGGGAGACAAACATTAATATACATAAATACAAAATAAATTACAGATATATCTATATATTTCATATATATACATATATATACACAAATGTGCTGTGGGGAAGGGAGGGAGGATGAATGAAGGAGCAAATATGAGTGGTGCAGAAGGGAGTAGGAGAAGAGGAGAGGAGGGCTCAGTCAGAGAAGGATTCCTGGAGGAGATGTGTCTTCAATAAGGTTTTGAACTGGGGAGAGCAATTATCTGTCTGATATGAGGAGCGAGGGCATTCCAGGCTATAGGTATAATGTGGGCGAGAGGTTGGTGGTGAGATAGACGTGATCACGGTACAGTGAGAAGGTTAGCACCAGAGGAACAAAGTGTGCAGGGCTGGGTTGTAGTAGGAGAGCAGCGAGGTGAGTTAGTAAGAGGCAAGGGGGTTAAATGGTTTAAAGCCAATGGTGAGGAGTTTGAGGAGGAGATCTCTGCCTGCTTTCAAAACCTACCCTTTTTACCCATGCTTTTGACTCCATCCATTTGCCCCTTCTAAAAACACATGCACCCACTCTTACCTACCAAAATCTGTCCCTTCGTCTCTATTCAAACCACCACAGTGCCACCACACTGGTCCTGACATCTGTCCTAAATGAGCTTAACTACTGCATCAGTCTCTTCACCAACCTCCCTGCCTCCAATCTCTCTTCAAACTTCACTCTGCTGCCCAGATCTTTTCTCTAAAGTATCATACCACACACATCTCCCCATTCCTACAAACCTCCAATGGTCACTCATTCTTTTGGTGCCAAGCAGAAACTGACATTAAAATACTCAATCAGCTCCCTTCTTTCTAATCATCCATTCTTCCCTCCCACTACAACCCAGCCGCCCATCTTTGTTCCTCTCAAGCCAACCTACTGACTGTAACTTGTTTTCATCTCTCCCACTGAGGACCTCTTGATCCAGCCTCTGCCTAGAACTCCCTCCCACTTGATACCCTCCAGGAGATCTCTCTCCATCTTCAAAGCCCTTCTGAGATCACATTTTTTCCAGGCCTTTAATGACTAATCTCTCATCTTCCCACCTTGTAGTCCTTGACTGGCACATCAACCCTTCCATGGCCCTGAAACAATAATGATAATAATAGTGGCATTTGTTAAGCACTTTCTCTGTGCCAGGCACTTTACTAAGCTTGGGGTAGCTATAAGAATACCACGACTCACAATCTTAATCCCCATTTTACTTATGAGGAAACTGAGGCCCAGAGAAATGAAATGATTTACCAAGGTCACACAGCTCCTTCTAAAAACACATGCACCCACTCTTCCCTACCAAAATCTGTCCCTTCATCTCTATTCAAACTGACAGCGTGACAGAGCCAGGATTAGAACCCAGGTCCTCTGACTCCCAATCCTGTGCTCTTTCCACTTGGCCACACTGTTTCATTTGTTAGCACAGCCCTCGTAGCATTGATGCTCACCTCTCTTTATTCTAATACTCCATCCATCTGTTCACCTACTGAAGTGACAATCTCTCCCCCTAGACTGTAAATCCTTGAAGGCAAGGGTTGGGTCTTTTAACTCTGAATTCTCCCAAGAGCTTTAGTAAGTGCTCTGCATGTAGTAGGTGCTCAGTAAGTACTATTGATGATGATGGTAACTGCCATTGATGATGATGATAACTATGATAGCTAGCTTTATAGTAGCAGGGGCCTCAGGAAAATTTGTTTTCAGCTTGTCCCCACATTTTCTTTTCCCCTTGCTTCTTGCCACCTTAATCCCCATTGGGTGATGACAACCGTGTTTGGTCAGTGGGAAGAGGAAGTGACTGATCAGGGAGGGTCCCTGTACCCCTAGAAATATGAGATTGTCTAGGAAAGAGATTGGGGCTACCTGCAGGGTAACCAGGAGCAGCTCTCACTGACCACCCCCTGCCCACAGTCCCCTTGGTTCCCATCTGCCACCAGGATCCCTCTAGGCAATGCCTGCTCACCCAAGCTGCTAGTTTTAAGTGCCTGGTTCCCTGGGTTCCTGCTATCTCTCTGAGCTGAGTGTCCAAATATAGCTCTGAACTGAGTCCCTGAGCTCTAGCCCCAAGCTGTATCTTGAACTGTAGCTCTAGACAGGGTCTCTGGGCAGCATCCCTGAGCCATGTCTCTGAGCAGACTCTCTCTCCAAACAGCATCTCTGGGCTGTGTCTCTGTTTTCTGAGCCCAGCAGTACCTCTGGCTGTGTTCCCTGAGTCTGCTTTTGTTTTTGAGGGTTTTTTTCTTTCCCTTTTATACCCTACCACCTCCTCCTTCCACTGGATCCTACCAAATGGAGCCACAAATGTTCAGGCAAAATGAACATGGAATTTGTGAACTTGTGATAGATCTTTATTTTCACCTAACTTGTTGCTGATTGTGAGGAAATGGGATCCAGGAAACATAATCTCATAATTGACAATGCAGAAAAAGCTGACTTCAGGCACTAAATCTTTGGGTCAGTTCAAAATGTTGGTTTGTGGAGGGCTGCTCTCCACTGAATGATCTGAGCTCCACCTTTCCAGTTGAAAAACCAAATCTGTAAGCTCCACCATCAGAAATATAATTTCTTAGGATTTTTACCTTGTTAGAGGACAATCATTAAATGACTCATCAACAGTCATCTGCACGGTAAAACTCATGACTTCCCACTGGAAGATGTCATAGACTGAGAACACTGATGGACAGGTATGGTGTCTTCACATCTTCAGTTAAGATGGGCAGATTTATTTGGGTCACTGCAGTTTGATGCTGTTCTGTTCTTAAACTGGTTTTCACCCATCAATGGGAGGACCTGTACACAGTGTGCAGAGCTGGACTCTTTTTGTAGCCAAATGAATGTGAAGAGCTGACCTCCAGAAATATTAACTATCCAAGGATTTTAAGAGCACAAGTAAGAATTCTGGGGATTCAAAGGTATATTTCCTGCAATTAATGAAGTAAATCAATCTTTGTGAACTGATTTCTTTTTCATAATACAGCCCTACTCTTGGTTCTGAACAACCACACTGTTACATAAAATGCAGAACTAAGCAGCATGGTATAGTGGATAAAGCACAGGCCTGGGAGTCAGCAGAAGGGTGTGGGTTCTTATCCACTTGTCTGCTGTGTGACCTTGGACAAGTCACTTCATTTCTCTGTGCTTCGGTTACCTCATCTATAAAATGGGGATTGAGACTATGAGTCCCAAGTGGGAAAAGGACTTTGTCCAACTGATTCGCTTGTATCTACCCCAGCACTTAGTACAGTGCCTGGCACAAAGTAAGTGCTTAACAAATACCAAGATTATTATTATTATTATTATGTTATGCATTAATTCCTCCAAAGTCCAAGATCTGTAAGCGGTGCCTAGTGTTTCACCCGAATGCTGCAGGGAAGGAAAGATGAAGGGAGGAAGGGGTGGGGAGGGAATTTTCCTTCTGCCACAAATGACCAAATGATTGGTCATTTGCAGGTAGGATTCCCAATTACACAGGGGCTTTGGAGTGAGGTAGCACAGATGGGTGGGAATAGAAAGGGCAGAAATCCCTGCACACAGTAAGCACTCAATAAATCCAACTGAATGAATGAAAATCTTCCCTCTCCTGCCCTAAGTTCTGGGCTCCTAAAGGCTGCTCCCCCTCACCTGGTCCCTTTCATTAATTTCAGCCAAGCTACCCTTTTTTTCCTACCCCAACTCTGTGCTGCAATGGGTAAGGCAATTGCGGTTTCCCATCACAGCTTCCTCTCAGCTCTTTAGGAAGTTGGAAATGCCTCCACGCTAATGCCACACCTGGACTCCATGACAACAAAAGCAGACAGGCAGCTTCTTAGCAAGAGACAAAGTGCCCAGGTCAGACTGGCTCACCACCACTTGGAATGAAGAGGTGGGATCAGCACTTACACTTGAAGTCTACTAATATTGGCCTGTCCCTTTTTTTTTTTCTTTTTTTCTTTTTTTAATGGTAAAGTGCTACCATGTGCAGGCACTGTTCTGCTGGAAACAACAGTGGTGGTATATCAATTCACCAATCAATCAATCCACCATATCTATTAGGTGCGCAATAAATGATTGATTAGTGATTACTGTGTGCAGAGCACTGTATTAAGCACTTAGGAAATTACACTAGAGTTGGCAGACATGTTCCCTAACCCCAGGGAGCTTACAGCCTATCGGGGGAGATGGGCATTAATACAAATAAATTATGGATATATACATAAGTGCTGGGGGCCCAAGGGTGGGATGAATAGCCCATTGTTGTGTAGGGATTGTCTCTGTTGCCCAATTGTACTTTCCAAGTGCTTAGTACAGTGCTCTGCACACAGTAAGCGCTCAATAAATACAACTGAATGAATGAATAAAAGGAGCAAATTCAAGTACATGAGCAATTGGGAAGGGAATGGGAGGAGAGGAAATGAGGCCTTAGTTGGTAGGGTCTCTTGGAGATGTGATTTTAATAAGATTTTGAAGGTGAGGGGAGTGATCATCATTTGTCAGATATGAAGGGGCAGGGAGTTACAGGCCAGAGGGAGGACATATATGAGGATTTGGTGGCAACATAGGTGAGAAAGAGGTACAGGTGAAATGTTGGCATTAAAGAAGTGAAGTGAGTGGAGTGGGATGTAGTAGAAAATCAGAGGCAGCTAAATGACTGATTGCTTTAAGGCCTATGGTAAGGAGTTTCTGTTTGATGCAGATATGGATGGGCAACTACTAAAAGTTCCGGAGGAGGAGAAGCAACTTGGCCTAGGGAAACAAGCACAGGTCTGGGAGTCAAAGGACCTGGATTCCAATCCCAACTCTGTCACTTGTCTGCTGTGTGACCTTGGGCAAGTCACTTCACTTTTCAGTGCTTCAGTTACCTCAACTGTAAAATGGGGATTAGGACTGTGAGCCCCATATTTGATGTTGTTCTGTAGTGCAGATATGTACACAGACTGTGTATATATCCATAATTTATTTATTTATTTATATTAATGTCTGTCTCCCCTTTTAGTCTGTAGGCTCCTTGTGGTCAGCGAACACAGCCTGACACACAGTAAGCGCTTAACACATACATTTAAAAAAGGGAAACATGGATAGAACTTTTTTTAGAAAAATGATCTGGGCAGTACTGTGAAATATGGACTGAAGTGGGGAGAGACAGGAGGCAAGGAGGTAGGCAAGGAGGCTGATGCAGTCAGTAATTAAGGCAGGATAGGGAAAATGCTTGGCTTAATGTGGTAGCAGTTTGGACAGAGACAAGCACAAATCTTAGCGATGTTGTAAAGGTTGTAGTGGGGATTTGGTGACAAATTGAATGTGTGGCTTGAGAGATAAATCGAGGATAATACCTGGCTTGAGCAGAAGCTTGTACACAACTCTAGTTTACAAAAAATCCTATTTAAGTGAGGAGTTTGGATGGGGGCTGTGGTTATGGGCCAGGGGTATCCATTCCAAGCCCCTTGAACTTGGAGTGCAGTATAAGAAGTTACCAGCCAATTAGGGTTTCAGGATACATTGGCGGACTGGGCCTTCTTTAAGCATTTCTCCTCTGTTGTAGGAAACGGTGGGCTTTTGCTTGCACTGCAATTTCTCCGGGTAACCTCAAACTTGTATTTTAAAAACTGATCCTGTTGTGCAAAATAGTGGGATTCACCTCCTCACGAAAACACTCAAGCCATGCTCTCCTGACTGCTCCTGATGCTATAAATTCAAACCAGAAAGGCATGGGAAGTAACTGTTGATTCTGGAGTTCCTCAGGTGGTGATTTTAGGCCAGGGAGCCATTAGCATGAAAAGGGCCCAGCTTGACTTTGTTAGGACAAGTTAACCTCAAAGAGCTCAGTGCATAAGAAAACAGTTTTTCTATTACCCAAAGCTGGTGATCACGACAAGAATGTCACAGAAGCAGAATACAATACAAAATAAAATCCTATATATAATCTCAAGGAGTTGTTGACCTTGCTAATCATTTTATGTCATGAGTGACCAGAATGACATATTAAACTGGGAATAATGGAAACAGTATGGGCCTGGGAGTTGAAGGATCTGGGTTCTAATCCCAGCTCTGCCACTTGCCTGCTGTATGACCTTGAGCAAGGCACTTAACTTCTCTGTGCCTCAGTTATCTCAAGTGTAAAATGGGGATAAGACTATGAGCCCCATTTGGGACAGGTACTGTGTACAACCTAACATGCATCTACCTCAGTGGTTACAACAGAGATTAGTTTAACAAATACCATTAACAAAAGAGAGAGAGAGAGAGAGAGAGAGAGAGAGAGAGAGAGAGAGAATGCCTTTATGCTGAATTGCATTCTTACTGTAGCTTTTCTTCTCTCTGATCTCCCATCCTCGTATCTCTCCCCACTTCAATTCATAGTTCATGCTGCTGCCCGGATTGTCTTTGTCCAGAAACGCTCTGGGCATGTTATTCCCCTCCTCAAAAATCTCCAGTGGCTACCAATCAATCTGTGCATCAGGCAGAAACTCCTTACCCTCAGCTTCAAGGCTGTCCATCCCCTCGCCCCCTCCTACCTCACCTCCCTTCTCTCCTTCTACAGCCCACCCCGCACCCTCCGCTCCTCTGCCGCTAATCTCCTCACCGTGCCTCGTTCTCGCCTCTCCCGCCGTCGACCCCCAGCCCACGTCATCCCCCGGGCCTGGAATGCTCTCCCTGCGCACATCCGCCAAGCTAGCTCTCTTCCTCCCTTCAAGGCCCTACTGAGAGCTCACCTCCTCCAGGAGGCCTTCCCAAACTGAGCCCCCTCCTTCCTCTCCCCCTCGCCCCCCTCTCCATCCCCCGTCTTACCTCCTCCCTTCCCCACAGCACCTGTATATACGTATATATGTTCGTACGTATTTATTACTCTATTTATTTATGTATTTATTTATTTATTTTGCTTGTACATATCTATTCTATTTATTTTATTTTGTTAATATGTTTGGTTTTGTTCTCTGTCTCCCCCTTCTAGACTGTGAGCCCACTGTTGGGTAGGGACTGTCTCTATATGTTGCCAACTTGTACTTCCCAAGCGCTTAGTACAGTGCTCTGCACACAGTAAGCGCTCAATAAATATGATTGATTGATTGATTGATTTGAATAAATGAGTTAAATAACTTGAGTCAATTACACTGTATTTTATAATTATAATTTAAAAATAATTATTTGGTATTTGTTAAATGCTTATTAAGTGTCAAGAACTGTACTAAGATACTTAATCCCCATATTGCAGATGAAGGAACTGAGGCACAAAGAAGTTAACTGACTTGCCCAAAGTAACACACCAGATAGATGGCAGAGCCAGGACTAGAACGAATTCATGTCCTCTGACTCCTAGGCCCTTGCTCTTTCCACTATGCCACGCTGCTTCCAAAAACTTCACAAAAGATGACACAGGACCCAAGAAAAGTCTCCCATTCCTTCCTTCCAAGGAAGTAGAAGAATACTTCCCCCTGCTCCTCACCACAGTACCCCAACAGTAAATATCTGAACTAGGCAGATGGTCTGAGTTCATCAGACCATCAGACCATCAGACAATGGAGAAGCAGCGTGGCTCAGTGGAAAGAGCCCGGGCTTTGGAGTCAGAGGTCATGGGTTCAATTCCCTGCTCTGCCACTTGTCAGCTGTGTGACTTTGGGCAAGTCACTTCACTTCTCTGGGCCTCAGTCACCTCATCTGGAAAATGGGGATTAATATTGTGAGCCACACAAGGGACAACCTGATCACCTTGTATCCTCCCAAGCGCTTAGAACAGTGCTTTGCACATAGTAAGCGCTTAACAAATACCAAAATTTATTTATTTATTTATCAGTGTCCTTGCTAACAATTGCATGGGCTCCTGGTAAACTCTCCCAATAATGGAGTCTCCCATCAAGAACAATGGCTGAGGTTCAGCCCTAAACCCTGCTCAAAATATTTTTTCTTAGTACTCATATGGCACAACTCACACACTTCCCCGCTGCCGGGGAACAAAGTATAGCAAGAAAATAGGCAGGTGGGAGGGGGCCATGAGGGCAACACTTTGTGAAAGGCATGTGCCATCTTCATCCATGTAAACCTGCTTCCAAAAGGACTGGAATGTGGGTCCCTGATGTTCTCTCCAATGGCTCAACACAAGGGCTACCCTTCCAATACAGAACCAATGAAACCACATATCTTGCAAAATTAAGGAACAGAATCAAAACAACCTTAGTACAGTGTTCTGCACACAGTAACTACTCAATAAGTATGACTGCTTGACTGACTAAAAAATCCTGAAAGCTGCCCAGCACCACACTGCATTGCTTTCTGCTGATGATGATAATGACAATAATAATAATAAACTGTGGTATTTGTTAGGCACTTACTATGTGCCCGGCACAGTTCTAAGCACTGGAGTGGAAATAAGGTTGAAAACGGTCCCTGTCCCACATAGGGCTTACAGTCTTAATCCTCACTTTACAGATGAGGTAACAGGCACAGAGAAGCAAAATTACTTGCCCAGAGACACACAGAAGACAAGTGGTAGAGCTGGGATTAGAACACAGGTCCTTCTGACTTCCAACCCTGTGCTCTTTCCACTAGGCCATGCAGCTTCTCTAATCTATTCTGAGGACTGATAGGGAAGAAAAGTATGGTCAAAGATGCCTTGCTTTTCAAATGTAGCTTTTCATAAACCCTGAGGGACCATGCCAAATGTCGCATTCAAACTCATTTTCCAACTCTACAACCCTACAAAGGAATCCAGATCTTCAGTGGGAAGATCTCAGATGAAATATCAGAGCCAAAAATACTGTGTGATTTAATATACTGGCATTGAGCCAGATGATCTTTTATTCCTTCTCCTGCCTCAGACAGAACCCAGGGTCCCCAGTCAATCTCCCACAGAATTTCTCACCAGGCCTGTCTCTCCTCATTTTACAAGATCTTGCTCCTGAAGGCTAATATTTATTGTATTCTCCCTTTGGCCAGAGTTCCTCCAAGAATCCTGACCATATTAAGTTCTTGTCAGCATATCCCTTCTGTCCCTCCATTAAATCAGGAGTGAATGTTGAGGGGAAGGAAAAGAGAGAGAGAAAGGAAAGGATGAATAATTTCCCATTCTATCCAACAACATGAGAATTTCATGATTTTTCTTGAAGTTCTTCTTCCCCATTCATTCATTCAATCATATTTATTGAGCGCTTACTGTGTGCAGAGCACTGTAGTAAGCGCTTGGGAAGTACAAGTTGGCGACATATAGAGCAGGTATCTAATCGCCATTTAACAGACGAAGAAAGTGAATGGGAGAAGCAGCGTGTCCTAGTTGACAGAGCATGAGCCTGGGAGTCAGAAGGTCATGGGTTCTAATCCTGACTCTGCGACTTGCCCAAGGTCACACAAAAAACAAGTCACCTAATTTCTCTGTGTTTCTGTTACCTCATCTGTAAAATGGGGATTAAGACTGTGAGCCTCTGGTGGGACATGGACAGTGTCCAACCTGATTACCTCGTATCTACCCCAGCACTTAGAACAGGGCCTGGCAAGACAATTTTTAGGTTATATTCCCAAGGAGCAACTCTTTAATTGACTTCTGCCCTTCCTATAACAGAAAGGGCAGCCAGATTGTACCATTCCAGACTCTAATCCTGGTCCTTGCCATTATCGTTACCAGTCGATCATTTTCAGGGGTAAATCAATCAATCAATCAACAGTATTTACTGAGCACTTACTGTGTGCAAGGCACTGTACTAAGTGTTTGGGTGAATTACGGTTTCCCCAGGACCTGATCACAGCACTTATGTACATATCCACAACACTTATGTATAATAATGATAATAATAATAATAATGACATTTATTAAGCACTTACTATGTGCAAAGCACTGTTCTAAGTGCTGGGGAGGTTTCCCTTCTTCTCTGTGCCTCAGTTATCTCATGTGTAAAATGGGGATAAGACTGTGAGCCCCATTTGGGACAGGTACTCTGTACAACCTAACTTGCAAAAAATATTTTGTGCAGGGTTTAGGGCTGAGCCTCAGCCATTGTTCTTGATGGGAGACTCCATTATTGGCAGAGTTTGCCAGGAGCCCATGCAATAGTTAGCAAGGGCACTGATGAACTCAGACCATCTGCCTAGTTCAGATATTTACTGTTGGGGTACTGTGGTGAGGAGCAAGGGGGAGTATTCTTCCACTTCCTTGGAACGAAGGAATGGGAGACTTTTCCTGGATGATCAGGTTGTCCCATGGGGGGGCTCACCGTCTTCATCCCCATTTTACAGATGAGGTAACTGAGGCACAGAGAAGTTAAGTGAGTTGCCCAAAGTCACGCAGCTGACAATTGGCAGAGCCGGAATTTGAACCCATGACCTCTGACTCCAAAGCCTGTGTTCTTTGGAGTCATATTAATGTCTGTCCCCACCTCTACTTTGTAAGCTCACTATGGACAGGAAATGCATCTGTTTATTGTGATACTGTACTCTCTTAAGCACTTAATTTAGTGCTTTCCACACAGTAAGCGTTGAATAAATACAATTGAATGAATGATCTTTGCAGATACCAGATTTGAGAGCAACGGGTTTTGAAGCTCAGACACTAAAATTCCAGTTCTATCCTCTTCTTTCGCCTCAGCCACATCTGGCTTTTCTAAAACACCTAACCAGCATAATCTGATGAATACCTGTAGTCAGTGGGGGAGGGTGGGATCATGAAAATGCCTAGACAAGAGTGGTCTGGGCTCAATTTGTGAAATGATGCAATTTTTGCAGCACACATTAGATCCACCAGGTGCCTGGATTACTCAGACAGGAGGATGTTGCCCTGCATAGCTGAGAGAAACATACATCTGAACATTATGTAGGAAGCTGTAGTAAAACACTGCTGGGAACACCAAGCTACTGGAGCCCAAACTGGTAAGAGCAGCAGTACAAAGTTGAAAACACAGAGCTTGGCCTTCAAGAGAGAAAATTCTGGCATGGAAATGAATTCATTAAATATGAATCCTTCGGGAACCTGCCACTAGCTGCACCATCCAAGAGGGCTCTTCCCCCAGTCATCATCATCAGTGATCAATCAGTGGTATTTATTGAGTGCTAACTATGTATAGAGTACTGTCCTAAGAACTTGAGCCCCAGTGAATAATTCTCATCAGTGAAATAAATTGATTTTCTAATCAGCTCTTTCTAAAACTGACCATTTTCTGCCCCAGCAGAAAACATTGCATTTATTTTGACTACTGTAGTAGTAAATATGTTTGTCTCCCCATTAGAATGTCAGCTCCTTGTTAGCAGGAAACATATCACTTGGTTATGCTATACTTCCCAAGCTTTCCAAGTGCAGTGCACTGCACCAAGTGGGCATTCAATAAACTATCTCTTTTTGGAACTGACTGTCTGAAGCTGGCACTCAAGGCAGCCTCAAGGATTTTTAAACATGGCCAGTGAGGCTGTGAAGTGGTGGCAAGGTCCAAGGCCCAGAGATAAAGGCCCATGGGCTGACTACTGGCCCACATCTCACTCAGAGGAGGAGGAGGGCTGTGGTCACTACGTGTGGGGATCTAAGTGGAGAGCGGACATGGCTTTCAGCCCAGTCAGCACTAGCCAAGTTTTCTAGGGAAGTACCTGAAGAAGCAGAGCTGATATTGACATGTCGGTGATGGTCAGTCAGCCTCCATAGGCTACCCAAAGAGAAAAATGGGAAGGACGTGAACTGCCGCACCTCCATCCGAGATCCCTAATCCAATCCACATGAGGGTTTTTCCACCCTGAATATGGCCAACACATGACTGCTGCCCATTACCTTGGACTAACTTTCAACCCAATGAATTGGAATATCCCAGGAGGTGAATAATTTACACAGTACCTTTGGAAGTCCTGCGTCAGGGCTGTGCTTTGGGAAGAGGGTGTTTCATCATCGTGAACTGAGGCAGAAGCCAAATATAAATTTTCAGAAACTGGGTGAACAATGTCTTTACTCTCCAGTACTCCAGTAGCCTGCTCAGTGCTGAAAAATAGTAAAATAATTAGTTGCAATAGGATTTTGCTCATAAATAGCAATAATAATACAATCAATCCAAGCCCCTTGACAATGGCCCTCTAAAGGAACAAAACTGCCACAATGCTTTCAGAAACCTCTTTTTTGGAACAGTTATACTGAACTTTTTTTAGTTCTTTAAAACATCTCAGATCATGGGAGCAAGCCACAAGACTGAAATTAATACCCTTGCGGTTTTCAGAGAATGCTGATTTATTAAGACTGGTGGGAGAGAAACAAAAGGAAAAGTCATGGTACCGCTAAACATTTCTCAAACATCTCAGATCTTAGAAAGCTTAGAAAACAGTTTTGAATGTTTAAGTACCACTAGATATGTGGGTTTTGATACACACTACCAAACTACTCTAAATAGACAAGCAAACTTCCTGAGATACCTATTTATCTACATATCCACATAGCTATATAGATATTCAAATATCTAGATAACTAAGAGATATCCACGATGCAGATACATAAGCATTTGTACTCCCATCTCTGGAAACAGAGTTAACAAGACTACTAGAGCATGTCCAGAAAATAGGAAGACAGAAAACAAGACTTCCCTCTTCTAAATGTAAAGGTAGTCCAGTTGTGATTGTATCTCATTCCCAGATAATATAGGTCTTGCACTTCTGTTTCCTATTTTCACTTCAGTCCTTAACCTCAATTCCACCTCCTATAAAAGCCTGAATGTTTTCACAACTTGGTTTCCCAACTGGTTTAGAAAGAAAGCTCAATTTTTGCTGCATACTGTTAGCAATACTTACACTGCAGAAAGTATTGCTAACAGTATGCAGCAAAAATTGAGTTTTCTTTCACTGAAACCAAATGTTAGAATATATTTAAAAGTGTGTACTTGAAATTCATAGGCATGCTCAGAGGAACTACATTTGAAAAAGTTCTGGATATGTTCCAATATGTGATAAAAAGAAATGCGACGCAGTAGGTTTGGGCCAATGATGCACCCTTCTAGTGATGCAGGATGAAAAAGAAGCCTTAACATGTGCTGACCTTGATGAGATAATATTTTGGTGAAAGAGTGTCCTCTCCTGGACAGTCACAATAACAGACTTCTAGCAAAAATGCATAAGGTTACATTACATCTTTATATAGTCCTAGAATCCATCTATCAGTAGTATTTCCTGAGCACCTACTATGGGTACAGGTCTGCAACTCAATATATGGGAAAGTATTACTGAGTTACCACTGAATTACCATTGATCACTGCCTTCAAAATTGATCAGTAAAGAAAGAAGCCTGCTATATAGGGAGCCTGCTCCCACAACCTCAGGCTACGACTGTTATTTTGCAACAGAAAATAAGTTTGGTTTTCCCAGTTCACAAAATTATGACCAGCAAGTGTGTACAGGAAAAATTAAAAAATCCATATGCAGTTTTCAGCTAAGAGTGAGACAGCATGGGGTTGATTTTCTCAAACCAAATCCAAGGTTCAATCCCTACAGAACCTTCCCCACGGAGTGAAGATTCAAAGCCCAGTGGTGGATACAGACCCTCACAGAGATCCTGAAGGCAAGATTTTTAGTGCTCAGCAGTGCAGTCAGTAAAATTCTGAGAAGCAGGATAGTCCAGTAGAACTAGCACAGGCTTGAGAGTCAGGAGACTTGGGTTCTAACCCTGCCTCTGCCATTTACCTGCTCTGTGACCTTGGGTGAATCACTTAACTTCTCTGTGCCTGAGTTTCCTCATCTTTAAAATGGGGGTGAAATACCTTTACCCTTCCCTCAACTCCCTCACTCCCCTGTCCCTCTGCACATCTCATACCACCAGCCTACAACTCTGTATCATCTCTGCTCCTGTGTTTGAGCTGCAGAGCACTCCTGGTGGAAAGCCAGACACAAGGCTGACCTCGTCCATTTCAAATTCATCCTTACCTGCCTTAACTCTGCACTCTCAATCAATCATTTCTATTTAGTGAGTGCTTACTATGTGCAGAGCACTATACTAAGTACTTGGGAAAGTACAATACAACAGAATTAGCAGACACATTCCCTGCTCATAATGAGCTTATAGGCTAGAAGATAAACTCCACCTACTATTTATCCATTCTTGTTGACTCCCTTGCCCATTACCTGCACCAGCTGTTCAGACATTTAAGTCCCTCCTCAAATCCCTTGTCCCCGACATCCCCTTCCCAATCTCTTGCCCTCTATTGACCTGGCCACGGACTTCATTGATAAAATTGAAAGATCACCCATGATCTCCCTAAAAATCTCCCCTGCTCCTTTCCAATCCCTCCCTTGTCATACACTTTCTTCAAATCTCCCATCTTTTCCAGCAGTATATCAAGAGATCTCCTGCCTCTTCTTGAAATCTACCACCTCCATCTCTGACCTCACCCCTTCGCACCTTAATAAAACACTTACCCCCTCTATCATTCCTTCCATGACCTTGACTTTCAACTGTTAAATTTTCAATGGCTCCTTCCTACTGCTTTCAAACATGATCATGTTTATCCTATCTTCAAAAAAATCTCTCCTTGATCCCATGACTCCCTCCTACCATTTCTGTATGAACTCCTTCAGTGAATTGTCTACATATACTTCCGAGCCTCCAACTCTCTTTTTGACTCCCTCCAATTTGGCTTCTGGCTTCTTCATTACAAATAAACTGTCCCTTCTAAGATCACTGAAGACCTTCTACTTGCCAAATCCAACGGCCTATACGCCATTCCAATCCTCCCCAACCCCTCAGCTGCCTTCAACAGAGTGGACCACCCCTTCTCCTAAAACATTATCTAACCTTAGTTTCATTGATACTATCCTCCCCTAGCTCTCCTCTTACCTCCCTGGTTTCTCCTTTTCAGTCTCTTTCACAGGCTCCTCTAACTGCGGGAGTCCCTCAAGGCTCACTCCTGGGTCCCTTTCTATTCTCCAGCTACACCCACTTCCTTGGATAGCTCATTCACTCAGAGCATCAACTACCATCACTATGCAGATGATTTCCAAATCTTCCTCTCCAGCCCTGACCTCTCTCCTTCCTGCAGCCTCACATTGCCTCCTGACTTCAGTACACCTCTACTTGGGTGTCCCACTGACACCTCAAACTTAACCTATCCAAAATCAAATTCCTCATCTTCCCACCCAAACCCTATCTTCCCTTCAAAGCCCTACTGAGAGCTCACCTTCTCCTGGAGGCCTTCCCAGACTGAGCCCCCTCCTTCCTCTCCCCCTCCTCCCCCTCCCCATCCCCCCGGCCTTACCTCCTTCCCCTTCCCACAGCACCTGTATATATGTATATATGTTCGTACGTATTTATTACTCTATTTATTTATTTATTTTATTTGTACATATTTATTCTATTTATTTTGTTTTGTTAAAATGTTTTGTTTTGTTGTCTGTCTCCCCCTTCTAGACTGTGAGCCCGCTGTTGGGTAGGGACCGTCTCTATATGTTGCCAACTTGTACTTCCCAAGCACTTAGTACAGTGCTCTGCACACAGTAAGCCCTCAATAAATACGATTGATTGAATGAATGAATGAATCTTCTCCCTGTCTTTCCCATCACTATCCTCTCTATCTCACAAGCCCATGCATTACCTACAACTCATCTCTCTCATTCAACCCGTCACCAAATCCCATCAGTTCTACCTTCACCATATTGTTAAAATCCCCCCTTTTCTCTACATTCAAGCTGTTACTGTGCTGATGCAATCTCCTATCATATCCGGCCTTGTCTACTGTATCAGCCTCAAACAATCAACCTTCCAAGCTTGAGAAAATACAATATAAACAATATTAATGGACACGTACCTTGCCCATAATGAGCTTAGGCGATAGACATTAATATAAATAAGCAATTCATAATATATAATTTAAAGATATGTACATAAGTGCTGTAGGGTTGGGGGTGGGGTGAATATCAAATATCCAAAGGTCACAGATCCACGTGCATAGATGATGCAGAATGGAGAGTGAGCTGGGGAAATGTGGCTTAATCGGGGAAGGCCTCATGCAGGTGATGTGATCCTAATGATGCTTTGAAGGTGGAGAGCATGGTGGTCTGGCATATCTGGAGGGAAAGGAAGTTCCAGGCTAGGGGGAGGACTTGGGAAAGGGGTCGTCAGTGAGATAGATGAGATCAGGTCACAGTGGGTAAGCTGGCCCTAGAGGAGTGGAGTGTACGGTATGGGTTATAGTGGGCGATCAGTGAGTTGAGGTAGAATGAGTGAGCTGATTTAGTGCTTTAAAGTCAGCCAGTCAATTGTATTTATTGAATGTGTACTGTGTACAGACCACTGTATTAAGAGCTTGGGATTTTCTGCCCACAATGAGTTTACAGTCTAGAGGACTGCAAAGCCAATGGTAAGGAGTTACTGTTTGATGAGGCGGTAGATGGGCAGTTATTGAAGGTTCCTGAGGAGTGGGGAGACATAGACTGAACATTTTTGTTGAAAAATGATCTGTGCAGCAGAGTGAAATATAGACTGGAGTGGGGAGAGAGGAGGCTGAGTCGTCAATGAGGAAGCAGTTGCAGTAGTCAAGGCGGGCTAGGATAAGTACTCAGATCAGTGTGGAAGGAGTTTGGAGGAGTGGAAAGTGTGGATTTTAGCAATGTTGTAAAGGTAGAACTGACATGATTTGGTGACACATAGAATATGTGGGTGGAATGAAAGCGATGAGTTGAGGATAATGCCAAAGTTAAGGACTTGTGAGAAAGGAAGGATAGTAGTATTGTCTAAAGTGATGGGAAAGACGGGGGAGACAGAGTTGGGTGGTAAGATAAGAAGTTCAGTTTTACACATGTTTAGTTTGAGTTGTCAGTGGGACATCTAGGTAGATAGGTCTTGAAGGCAGGATGGAATGTGAGATTGCAGAGAAGGAGAGAGGTCAGGGCTGGAGATGTAGATTTGGGAATTATCTGCATAGAGATGGCAGTTGAAGCCATGGGAGCAAATGAATTCTCCAAGGGAGTTGGTGTAGATGGAGAATAGAAGGGGACCTAGAACTGAGCCTTGAAGGACCTTCTGTCAGAGAATGGGAGGCAGAGGAGAAACCAACAAAAGGAACTGAGAAGGAGCAGTCAGAGAGTTACGAGGAGAACCAAGAGAGGACCAAGGCTGGATAAAGTTTCAAGTAGAAGGGGGTGGTCTACAATGTTGAAGGCAGTTGAGAGATCTAGCATAGAGTAGAGGACACCCGGCCTTGCTGACCTCCCTGCCTCCTGTCTTTCCCCACTCCAGCTTTTACTTCACTCTGCTGCTCAGATCATTTTAGAAAATGAATGTTCAGTTTATATTTCCTTACTCCTCAAAAATCTCCAGTGGTTGTCCACCCATCTCTTCAAAGAGAAACTCCTTACCACTGGATTTCAAGCACTCAATCAGCTCGCTGCATCCTACCTTACCTCATTGATTTCCTACTACAATCCAGTCAGTCTACACACTTCACTCCTCTAATGCCAAACTATTCACTTTATCTCTAACATCTTCTTTTGCTGATGAACC
This sequence comes from Tachyglossus aculeatus, assembly GCF_015852505.1. Classification (NCBI taxonomy): domain Eukaryota; kingdom Metazoa; phylum Chordata; class Mammalia; order Monotremata; family Tachyglossidae; genus Tachyglossus; species Tachyglossus aculeatus. The sequence continues at coordinate 23,088,178 of NC_052081.1, forward strand.
CTTGCTCATATACTCCCTCTAGCCTGGAACTCCCTTCAGAAACAACAGACCACCTCTCTCCCCAACTTCAAAGCCCTAATAGAATCATGTCGACTCCAAGAGGCTTTCCTCAACTAAGCTCTCATTTCCCCAACTCCCTCACCCTTTTGCACTGCCTATGCACTTGGACCTGTACCCTGTAAGCACTTCATATTCACCCTAAGCTCAGTCCCACAGCACTTATGTCCATATCTAGAGTTTATTTTGTCTGTCTTCCCATCTTGACTATAATTCCTTGAGGTCAGGGAAATTCTTTTGTATTGTACTCCCCCAAGCCTTTAGTACAGTGCTCTGCACACAGTAAGTGTACAATAAATACTGCTGACTGGACTGTGAACCCCATGTGGGGCAGGAGATATGTCTGATGTGATTATCTTGTACTTACCCCAAGTATTTGGCATACAAGCAGCACTTACCAAACATGATTATTCTTACAATCCTGTCATTTTTTAACCAGCTGCAGAGCCCCAGGGGGCCAAAAACTTTTCCTTAAGTAAAGCTTCTTCTCCTCCTCCTTTGCTTAAGCATTACAAAATTGCCTCAGTCATCAAATGCCAAAGATGCTGATTCCTTTTCACAAGTCAGGGTAGCACAGCCCTGTGGGGAGGCAGGAGAAGCAAGGAAGCAGAGGCCATGGCAAAGTGGGGAGGAGTTGGGGAGAAGGTCAGTTATGGCGAAACAAAGATAAGATATTTAGACTAGAAGAAAACTGCAAGAACAGGTGCGGGGTGGCAGAGTGGCAAGGCTAAAGAAAATATAGAGCAAACCCATGCACACTAAGAGACACTTAGCAAACTCAATGGGGAAACTAGGACAAAGGTCATCCCTTACTGCCACCTGTAAGAGGTGACCTAGACTGAGCAAAGAATATGGCACAACATACGAACCAGAAAAGGAGTGTCCAGAGGCAGTACGGATGAAAAGCACCAGATGGAATTAAGACAAACACATACAGGGTGGGGAGTGGTCTAAAACCTAAATTTAGGGTGCCTGTAACACATGCTCTTTGGGGCTGCAGCGGAGGAGAAACCCCTTGATCCTGAGCTGAACCCTGAACCTGGTAGGGGCAGCAGGAGACTGGGGAGGAGCTCATTGCCTTCATCTCATGTAGATTCCTGGGCAAATCAGTCACGGAGCAGGTCTCAGGCTGACCGCCTCATGAGGGTAAGCGCACTGTCCTCAATCAATGGAATTTATTGTGTGAATGCTATGTGCAGAACAACGTACTAAGCGCTTAGGAGAGGAAAACACGTTGGAGTACGTAGGCACAGTCTTTGCCCACAGCAGCTTACAGACTAAAGGGTTAAAATAAATGACATACTCCACAAGTGCAGTGGGGGTAGGGTGAAAGTCAAAGTGCTTAAGGGGTATAGACCTAGGGACACAGGTGATGCAGAGAGGAGGGAGAAGAGAAAAAATAAGGGTTTAATTGGAGGAGGCCTCTTGTCCTCCTCTCAGGTAGTTCAATTGGAGGAGGCCTCTTGTCCTCCCCTCAGGTAGTTCAAGATAGTGAAAGGTTAGCAGCAGGGCAGGTTCACAGTTTCCAGGCCACCAATCCCTCCTTCCACTTTTCTCACCTACTTGCCCTCTGTAAACAACCTCGGCTGGCAAGCCAGGAGCAAGTATGCTGTGCTCTTTAAACAACAAAGTCAGGCACAGACTAATCAACTTCCCACTACTGAGGTCCTGGGGGGGACCATGAATTCCCCTGAGCACTCACTCTGTTGGTATTTGGTACCTATTAATTGAATTGCATCCTTCAATGTATTATCATTCATATCTGTTCTCCTACTCCTCTACCTACTATGCATTTGGCAATTTTTGTTCACTGGACTGAAAGCTCCCCCAAAACAACTACAATGTCTTTCCTTCTGTAACATGTTCCCAAGTACCTTATACAGAGTTAATGATAATTATGATAATGGTGTCTGTTAGCACTCCCTGTGGATCAAGCCCTATTCAAAGCTCTGGGGTAGATACGAGATAAGCAGATGGGACACAGTTCCTGGGAGGGAGAAGAGTTATCTTATCCCCATTTTATCAATAAGGGAATTGAGTGTCAGAGAGTTAGTGCCTGTTTACTTGTTTTGATGTCTGTTTCCCCATTCTAGACTGTAAGCCTGGTATGGGCAGGGATTGTCTTTATTGCTGAATTGTACTTTCCAAGTGCTCGGTATAGTGCTCTGCACCCAGGAAGTGTTCAATATATACAACTGAATTGAATAAATGAATGAACAAATGAATAGTGACTTGCCCAAGTACACACAGCAGGCAAATGGCAGAGCTGGGATTAGAACCCTGGTCTCTTGGTTTCCAAATTCATCCTCTTTCTGCTAGGTCACACTGCTTTTGTACATAGCAGAGACCCAGCACAGTGCTCTGCGCACAGTAATAGTGTCTCCCACTGAAAATGATGTAAGTATGGGTCCTGCCCCTTGCAGTGAATTACACAGCAAGCAGCAGAGGGCTGACCACAGACCATGCCCCCAAAGGGTGTTAGCAACGGTTAGCATGAGCTGCTTTGCAGCTCCTCAATCTGTCTTTCACTTAACAGTACACACAGATACATTAAAAAATGACCATCTGAATCAGAATTGAAGATGTTTTTTCAGATCCTTTCTCCATCACAATCAGAGAAGCAGAGCTGTGGGTGGTATATGCACCCAATCCTGATCAACTTCTTCTATAATAATAATAATAATGGTATTTGCTAAGCACTTATTATGTGCCAAGCACTGTTCTAAGCACTGGGATAGATACAAAAGTAATCAGGTTGTCCCACGTGGGGCTCACAGCCTGAGGCACAGAGAAGTTAAGCTACTTGCCCAAAGTCACCCAGCTGACAAGTGTTGGAGCCGGGATTAGAACCCATGACATATGACTCCCAAGCCCGGGCTCTTTCCACTAAGTCACAATGCTTCTTTGTGCTTGAGGAGTCAATGAGGCACCTGGAAGCTGGTGTCAGGAAGCACCTCCAAAAAACTTGGAAACCCTTCCAATTCAGTAGACTGGGAAACACCATCAGTAGTCTTTGAGACAATTACCCAAGGTGATAGGCTGACAATGGTGACCAATCATGCAGATGATGAACCAACTCAGCAAGCAACCAAAGGTGCTCACAGGTAACTCAGAGATGAACGATATCACTAAATTTGGCTGCCTAGGCAATTCACAGGCCAAAGTTGTATGGATAACTAGAGATGGAGAAAAATGAATCAGGAAAACCAGTATGTTCATTGTGAAAATAACGGGCAGTGTTGAGTCAATGATGTATTAAAAATATACCAAATCAATCAGTGGTATTTACTGAGCACTTACTATGTGCAAAGCACTGTTCTAAGCACTTGGGAAGAGTACACTACAACAGAATTAGCAGCCATGTCCCACCACACTAAAGGACTACTAAGCTGTATTAGTGCTTAGAAATAGCTCTAGACACACATAAAAAGGTACTTCCAGTTTCTCGAGCAGTTCCAATAACATGCAGAATTCTGAAATTGTGAGGCAATGTTCATCTCCCAGTTTCACTGGGTAATAATAATAATAATGATGGCATTTATTAAGCACTTACAACATTTAAAGCACTGTTCTAAGCACTGGGGAGGTTACAAGGTGATCAGGTTGTCCCTCGTGGGGCTCACAGTCTTCATCCCCATTTTACAGATGAGGAAACTGAGGACCAGAGAAGTGAAGTGACTTGCCCAAAGTCACACAGCTGACAAGTGGCAGAGCTGGAATTTGAACCCAGGACCTCTGACTCCAAAGCCTGGGCTCTTTCCACGCTGTGAGCCACGCTGCTTCTCACAATACAGACGTAAAATGTAAATATAAACATAATAGTAATAATAAATAAATGTAATATTTTGTCAAGTGCTTACTATGTGCCAAGCATTATACTAAGCATTGGAGAATATACAAGATAATCAAGTCAGATACATCCCTGTCCCACAAGGGGATCACAGTCTAAGGGGGAGGGAGAACAGGTATTTCATCCCCATTTTACGGGACACCAAGGCTCAGATAAGTCAATGACGTGTCAAAGGTCACACATCAGGCAAGTGGTGGAGCTAGGTTTAGAACTCAGGTCCCCTGACTCCCAGTCCCACGTGCTTTCCACTAGTCTGCAGGTGCTCCAGTACCATACTGAAGCATACTGAAGCAGAGCTCTATAAAGAAGTGAAAGTGGGTGATGCAACCAGGAAGAGTACAGCAAGGACATTAAAGATGCAATAAAACACAGTCTCAAACATAGTGTGATCTTGCAACAACCCATCGGAAGAGTGTTGTGGTGGGGTCCATGATGAATTGGTGCATTTTGTGCTATGACATGCTAATCAGGCAAAATCCTTCAAAATGAGCCCATCAACAAACAGTTTATACAGGTTCCTGACTTATTGTCTTCAAAGCTTAAATTACTTTTGTGTGCACAGAATGTGTCTGTTGTTATATTGTACTCTCCCAAGAGCTTAGTACAGTGCTTTGCACACAGTAAGCACTTCATAAATATGATTGAATGAAAGAAGGGATGAAGAGCCCTATCTTGTGACCAGTGGGCTGTGCTGGGGAAGAGGGAGGTGGGCCTTTCCTCAGAAGCTGACCCCACGGCAGGGGCAGGGGGGCAGAATCTATCTGGGGACTTGTGGGGGTCATAGGGATGGGGAGTGGGCCAGGGGGCACGCGTCCTGCTATGAGACCTCTTCCTGGGGCTGTCCCCCGAGTAAAGAGCAGGAGGATGAAATCTATCCGGGGACATGTGTGGATTGTGAGGGTGGGGAAAGACTGGAGGGATGGTGCAAACTGAAGGGACCCCATCCCGGTTCCTTGGGAGGGAGAGTGCCCACCTGGCGCATTTCGTTCTGTATCCCCTGGCCCCTAGCATCACTGCCACTCTGGGGACAGAGAGGAGACAGGGAGGAAAATCAAGAGGGGCTTTGTAAGTGGAGGGGAATATGCATAGGAGCTGGAGAGCTGGTGCCACATTGTGTCATATGTTTGGCAGATGTCAATCACAGGGAATATGGTGCCATTTTGGGTCTTAGTTCAACCTCTTATACTAAGGATTGGTAGATTTAACTTGTTCATTCATTCAAAAATCTTTATTGAGTGCTTACTGTGTGCAGAGCACTGTACTAAGTGCTTGGAAATAATAACAATAATAATAGTAATAATAATGGTATTTGTTAAGCGCTTACTATGTGCCAAGCACTGTTCTAAGCGCTGGAGTAGATACAAGGTAATCAGGTTGTCCTACGTGGGGCTCACAGACTTAATCCCCATTTTACAGATGTGGTAACTGAGGCACAGAGAAGTTAAGGGACTTCCCCAAAGTCACATAGCTAATAAGTGGCAGAGCTAGATTAGAACCCAATTCAGCAATAGAGACAATCCCTGTCTACAAGGGGGGAGACAGACATCAGAACAAGTAAACAGTCATCAATATAAATACAATTATAGATATACACACATCAAAACAAGTAAACAGGACTCAATATAAATAAATAGAATTATAGATATGTACATATCACCTGTCTACATGTGATTTTGACACCTGTCTACATGTTTTATTTTGTTTATGTTGTCTCCCCCTTCTAGACTGTGAGCCCGTTGTTGGGTAGGGACTGTCTCTATATGTTGCCAACTTGTACTTCCCAAGTGCTTAGTACAGTGCTCTGCACACAGTAAGTGCTCAATAAATACGATTGAATGAATGTATACACAGCTGCTGTGGGTGGGGAGAGGAGGGCAGAGCAAAAGGGGTGAGTTGGGGAAATACAGAGTGGGGGGCAACCTGAGGAAAAGGGGGCTTTTTCCCCCCCCCCTTAGGGGAAGTGAGCCTCTTGGAGGAGGCGAGCCTTCAGCAGGGCTTTGAAGGGGGAAAGTGTGATTGTTTGGTGGATTTCAGGAGGGAAGGGCATTCCAAGACAGATGTAGGACATGGGCCAGGGGTTGACGGTGGGACAGGTGAGAATGAGGCAAAATGAGAAAGTTAGCACCAGAGAAGCAGAGTGTGCAGGCTGGGATGTAGAAGGAGAGATAATAATAATAATAACAGCATTTATTAAGCACTTACTATGTGCAAAGCACTGTTCTGAGCGCTGGGGAGGTTACAAGGTGATCAGGTTGTCCCACAGGGGGCTCACAGTCTTAATCCCCATTTTACAGATGACGTAACTGAGGCCCAGAGAAGTTAAGTGACTTGCCCAAAGTCACCCAGCTGACAATTGGCAGAGCGGCGATTTGAACACATGACCTCTGACTTCAAAGCCCGTGCTCTTTCCACTGAGCCAGGCTGCTTCTCTGCGAGGTGAGGTAAGAGGAGGCAAGGTGATGGAGAGCTTTGAAGCCAATAGTGAGGAATTTGTGTTTGATATGGAGGTTGATAGGCAAACACTGGAGATTTTTGAGGGCAGTGACATGTCTGGAACGTTTCTGTAGAAAGATAATCCGGGCAGCAAAGTGAGGTATGGACTGAGGTGGGGAGAGACAGGAGGTTGGGAGGTCAGAAAGGAGGCTGATGCAGTAATTCAGTCAGGATATGACGAGTGATTATACTAACTTGGTAGCGGTTTGGATGGAGAAGAAAGAGCAGATCTTTGTGGTGCTGTGAAGGTGAGACTGGCAGGCTTTGGTGACAGATTGGATATGTGGAGTGAATGAGAGAGCGGAGTCAAGGATGACACCAAAGTTGCGGGCTTGGGAGACAGGACGGATGGTTATGCCATCCAAAGTTACGGGAAAGTCAGGAAGAGGACAGGGTTTGGGAGGGAAGATAAGGAGCTCAGTCTTAGACATGTTGAGTGGTGGGACATATAGGTGGTGGGAGGACATCTGAGTAGAGATGTCCTCAAGGCAGGAGGGGATGTGAGCCTGGGGGGTTGGGGGGTGGGGAGAGGGAGAGAGGGAGAGAGGGAAAGAGGGAGAGAGAGAGAGAGAGAGAGAGAGAGAGAGAGAGAGAGAGAGAGAGAGAGAGAGAGAGAGAGAAACAGGGAAAGAGATATAGATATTTAGGTGTCATCCGCATAGAGATAATAGTTAAAGCCATGGGAGTGAATGAGTTCACCAAGAGAGTGAGTGTAGATGGAGAACAGAAGGGGAACAAGAACTGACCCTTGAGGGACCCCTACAGTTAGAGGATAGGAGGGGGAGGAGGAGCCTGAGAAGGAGACTGATAATGAACAGCCAGAGAGATAAGAGGAGAACCAGGAGAGGACAGAATCAGTGAAGCCAAGATTGGATAACGTGTTGAGGAGAAAGGGATGGTCCACAGTGTCAAAAGCAGCCGAGAGGTCGAGGAGGATTAGGATGGAGTAGGAGCCTTTGGATTTGGCAAGAAGGAGGTCATTGGTGACTTTTGAGAGGGCAGTTTCAGTGGAATGGAGGGAGAGGAAGCTTGATTGGATGGTGTCCAGAAGAAAGTTGGAAGAGAGGAATTGAAGGCAGCGAGTGTAGACAACTTGCTCCAGGAGTTTGGAAAGGAAGTGTAGGAGGGAGATTGGATGATAGCTGGAAGGGGTTGTGGGGTCAAAGGAGGATTTTCTTTTAGGTTGGGGAAGATCTGGGCATGTTTGAAGGCTCTGGAGAAGAAGCCATTGGAGAGTGAGTGGTTGAAGATGGAAGTTAAGGAGGGAAGGGGCGAGAGTTTTTAAAAGATGCGAAGGAATGGAGTCAAATGTGCATGTAGAGGGTATGGCACTTGAGAGGAGGCAGGAGATGTCCTCTGAAGATACTGCTGGAAAGGATGGGAAAGTTGAAAATGGGGCCAAGAGGAGGGGGTGGATTAAGGAGGGGGAGGGGTGATTTTGGGGAGCTCAGACCTGATGGTGTTAATTTTCCTAATGAAGTAGGTGGCCAGATCATTTGGGGGGTGAGGGATGAGGTAGGGGAAGGTTCAGGGAGCCTGAGGAGGGAGTTAAATGTTCGGAACAACTGACAAGGGTGATGGGCATGGGTGTCAATAAGGGACGAGAAATAGTTTTTCTGGGCAGAGGAGACGGCAGTTAAGGCATGAAAGGACAAACTTGAAGTAGACAAGATTGGCCTGATGTTCAAATTTCCACCAGCGTTCAGTGGCTTGGGCATAAGAGCGAAGGGGGCACACAATGGAGGTGATCCAAGGCTATGAGTCAGTGGTGCGAGAGCAATGAAGGGATAGGGGAGCGAGTGAGTTGAGTTGGTGGAATTGAGAGCATCTATTTGGTCATCAATAGGATGCCCAGAAACTCTAACACTACCTCTTATGCAAATCGCAGCCCTGTCACGTACCCCTGCAGTAGGCAGACCAGCCTGTTATGTGGCACTGATGGACTGCTTTTCATAAGTGCAGATTTGGGGAAGATAAGGATACAAGGGGGAGATTCAACAACAGCTATCTTTCTGGGCACCAGGTGCATAAGAGATTACAGGTCTTTTCAGGCTCACCTGTACACCTGAATGAGATCCCTTCATCAGTAGTGTCATCTTTCAATGCAAAGGACAAGACTATATTACAGCACAAGAATGATTTTGGCATCTGAAGTATAATCTATCTTTATATTAAGGTACCTTTTTATAACTTCATCATGGGCATTTCAAATTTGATTGCAAACATTCAATTACCTGTTTAGCAGAAAACTTGTAGATTGTTTTGCACATAAAACATCCTGTAAACATGAAAATTGCACTGTCCTACAGGATAAGAACCTAGTTTCTTTACCAAGTTGAGATTGAACCCTCTGAACCCTGAAATAGAGGGATCACCTCTAAAATGCACCATGCCATCATGTAGACCTTAGTCTATCTTCAAATGTTGCCACCATGTTCTTTTGTTTGTCTGTTTGCTTGTTTGTTTTTAATGGTACTGGTTAAGAATCTACTGTGTGCCAGGCACTGAATTAAGTATAGGGGAGGTACAAGGCAATCAAAGTCCATGTCCCTTCATGGGGTTCAGTTTTAATCCTATTTTACAGATGAAGTAACTGAGCCCCAGAGAAGTTAAGTGACTTGCCCAAGGTCACACAGAGACAAGTGGTGGAACCAGGATTAGTACCCAGGACCTCTGACACCCAGACCCATGCTGTTTCCATTGGGCCACAGTGCTTCTCTCACAATCTGCCAATCAAATAACCAATCAATGGTATTTATTGAGCACTTCCTGTATGCAGAGCACTTGGGAGAGTATAGTATAACAGAGCCTTTGCTTTCCAGTTCCTAAGGGGCAAATTCCACTGTGGCTTATGTATAGGACGAAAGGGAGCCAGCCAGGCTAATCATCCCAGGATATAAATAGGCAACAGGTGATTGTGAAACATCACATGGCTCATATCTCTCCACTCCTCAAAACCTTCCACTGGCTTCCTATTTATTTCAGCATCAAGGAAAAACTCTTCATGATTGCCCAACAACTCTCCCCTTCTTAATAACTGCTCTTTTCTCCCGCTACTCCTCAGCTTCCTTAGTTCCTCCCGATCTAACTGTACCTCACTATTGACTCTACCACCTCCATCCCTTCACTAAAGCTGCTCAAGTCCAGAGTCTCCTCCCTCCCCAAATTTAACAGACCACAACTTTCCCCATATTCAAAACCATCCTTAAATCCTACTTCCTCCAACAGGCCTTTCCTGAATACCCACCAACACCTTAAGTCATTCCAACCAATCATCCTCAGCACCTGTGTGTATACACTTATTCAAGTGCATGATCAATTGTTTATTCTGATTACTCTATTAGTAAATATTTTTAGGTCAACCTACACCATTAAGTACAAACCTCTTGTGAACAGAGAACATCTATCTTCTTTCTGTTATGCTTTCCCAAGCACATAAGGCAGCATAGTGCACCCAATACTCAACTCACTAAGTACTCAAAATCATTACTATGGCAAATGCTTTGCAGGGACCAAGGATTGGTTTTAAGTGATCTAGAGGTAGACAGCATGGTCTAGAGGAAAGAATATAGAAAGTTGACTTGAGACCTCAATTCCAATCCCAGCTCTGCCACTGACCTGCTCTATAAGCTTGGGCAAGTCACTTATCCTCTCTGACTTCAGTTCCCCCTGTGGGACAGGGTCTGTGTTCAACCAGATTATTCCAGATTATTTTGTGTCTCCTCAGCACTTGGTACAGTGCTTTGCACATAGTGAGTGCTTAAATACAACTATTTTTATTTTTATTATTATTTTTTCTACCCTCTTCAGTCCTCAGGTAGATGTTGCATATTCGGTTAATTATTCTGACCACTCTAGTTGTAAATATTTTTATGTTTGTCTCCACTGTTAGAGTTCCAGCTCCTTGTGAACAAAGAACATGTTGCTTCTTTATCCTATAATTCGCAAGTGCCTAGTACAGTGCACTACCCCAAACTGGTGCTCAGTAAATTACTCTTACTACTACTACCACTACTGCCCCAGTACCTAGCACAATGTTAGGCCCCAGAGAGCCCAAGAGGGCTCTGGAATGACCCACTTGGTCAGCAGTGTGGTGGCATGGCCCTCATCTTGGCCTGCCATCCTGGAGTTGGGCTGGGGTTGTGAGAGTACCAGCTGGAAACTGATCCAGACCAGGATGTACTAGTGGAAAAAGCCCAGGACTGGAAGCTTGAGACATGGATTTGGATCTCGGCTCCATCACTGTTCTGCTTTTGATCTAGGGAAAGGCATTTAATGTCTCTGGGCCTCAGTTTCCTCATCTATAAAATGGGGATAAAATAAATTGTGAGCCCCATTGTGGGACAGGAAGGGTGTCTCTGGTCACACACCTTTGTATCTACCCCAGGCTTGGCACATTGTAAGAGCTTTAGGAAGTCTTAACTACTAAAAAAACTGAAGTCCTTTTTCTCCCAGGTGAAGCTGCCACAGTGAAAACAATGGCTGAAATTCTAATGCCTGCAAATCAAAGTTGGAGGAAATCAACAACTCAGAGGCTTCCAGTACAGCCTTTTGGCAGAAACACTATCAGTCTGGAGAGAGACACTGACAGGAAAATGTGCTGCCTTGTAGCAAGAAGCCCAGAGATGAATTCCATCCTTAATTATGTGGCCAGGAAGTTCAGTCCCCTCCTCTCTCAGGTTGGGTTTGGGAGGAAACAAAACATCTGTGAAATCAGCACTAATCAAAGAAACCAATTTCAGATCGAACAAATTAAAATTAAAAGTATATTTGTAAAGGTCCAGCAGAAATAGACAATTTGGCTTGGTGTAAAGGCTCTCCCAGTTAAAGCCAACAAACACCAGACAAATGCTTTTTCTTTGCTTTGAAACACTGCAGTGGACCGGGGCAAGTCACCTTCATTGAGCAGTGGTTGAAAAGACAAGACTACAACACTGCAGAGGAGCCCTCCGAAGGACAGAGGCTCTATCTGATCTATCTTGTATCCACCCCAGCACTTAACACAGTTGATGAATTAGTTGAATTCAGCTGAAGCGCTATGAAATCCTATGAAGCACTACATTGAATGAATTGAAGCAGCATGACCTATGGAAAGAACACAGACCATGGAGTCAGAAAGACCTGGGTTCTATTTCTGACTCTGTCACCCGTTTTCTGTGTGACCTTGGACAACTCACTTAACTTCTGTGTGCCTCAGTTACCTCATCTGTAAAATGGGAATTAAGACTGTGAGCCCCATAAGGGACATGAACTGTGTCCAACCTGATTACCTTAAATCTACCCCTGTGCTTACAATGGTGCCTGGCACATAATAAATGCTTAACAAATACCATTAAAACACATGCCATTATGATTTTAAAACACGACTGTAGGTTAACCTCTTCATCTTTGCCAAATGGAAAATCCTAAAGTATTTCAGAAACTCACAAAAGGCCCTGCTTTAAAGACAAGCATGTCTACAGCAGTACAGTCCAGGGTAAAAATGGCTCAGCTCCACTCCCCAGCTTTGCCTCCACTGATGGCCAGCTTATCTGCCAGGGCATGGTGCTGTAACACAAATTTAGCTCCTACCAACTCTTCACTCATTATCTCCTCTGCTCCTGCTTCCTTCCTTGGGAGAGTCCCTACTATTTTTCTAAGACCCCACTACGTCTCCCATGAGGCTGTCTTGCCTTGTCTTTCCCATCTGTTCTTCATGTAACTCCCCACCACCACACCCTTCCTGCCCAGTCTGTGTAACATTATCTCAAAACCTGAAAAAAAGGCTCAATGAGTCAGGTTCACAAATTTTCAATCCTCCTTCCTGATAGAAACTGCAGAATGCAATCAAACCAAAGGTCACTAAGAGCTTATAAAACACAGTCAGTCCAAGTCCTTAAGTAGAAATACCTTAGACCAAACTTCCCTGCTCCTCCATTTGAGTTCATGACTCACTGAAAATCTTGTCACCATCATCATCATCATCATCATCAATCGTATTTATTGAGTGCTTACTATGTGCAGAGCACTGTACTAAGCGCTTGGGAAGTACAAATTGGCAACATATAGAGACATCATCAGTTCTAGTCAGTCAGTTGGTCAATCGTATTTATTGAGTGCTTACTGTATGCAGAGCACTGTACTAAGCACTTGGCAGAGTACTATATAACAGTATAACAGACACATTCCTTACCCACCATGAGTTTACAGTCTACAGTGGAAGACAGATGTTAATATAAATTACAGATATGTACATAAGTGCCATGGGGCTACAGGGGCAGGTGAGATGAATAAAGGGAACAAGTCAGGGTTACGCAAAAGGGAGTGGAAGAAAAGGAAAAGAGAGCTTAGTCAGGGAAGGCCTCTTGGAGGAGATGTGCCTTTAATAAGGCTTTGAAGTGGGGAGTGTGTTGGATATGGCCAGAGGCAGGATGTGGGCGAGAGGTTGGTGGTGAGATAGACAAGATCGAAGTACAGTGAGAAGGTTAGCAGGAGAGAAGTGTACGGGCTGGGTTGTAGTAGAGGAATGAGGTAGGTGGTTGCGATGATTGAATGCTTTAAAGCTGATAGTAAGGAATTTCTGTTTGGTGTGGAGGTGGATGGGCAACTACTGGAGGTCCTTGAAGAGTGGGGAAACAGGGCCTGAACGTTTTTGCAGAAAAATGATCCGGCCAGCAGAGTGAAGGATTGACTCGAAAGGGGAGAGCAGGAGGCAGGGAAGTCAGCAACGAGGCTGATATAGTAATCAAGGCAGGATAGGATAAGTAATTAGATTAAAGTGCTAGCAGTTTGGATGTAGAGGAAAGGGATGACTTTTTGCCATGTTGTAAAGGTTGAACCAATGGCATTTAGTGATGGATTAAATATGTGGGTTTAATGAGAAAGATGAGTCAAGGATACTGCCTAAGTTATGGGCTTGTGAGAAAGGAAGGAAGGTGGTGCAGTCTACAATGTTGGGAAAGTCAGAGGAAGGACAAGGTTTGGGTGGGAAAATAAGTAGTTCTGTTTTAGACATGTTAAGTTTCTAGAACAATTCCTGACAGTCACTACTTCCCCCATGTGACCTGCGGTTCAAAACTTTGCAGTACTGGTAGGCTGACATGATCCCTGGTAAATGGTGATGGTAATCTATCCAGAACAGAGCACCTAAAGGCACCTATGGTGTGAAAAACATTGTACCGAGTGACTACTTTATGCCAAGCACTGGGCTGAGTACCCCTTCTGGACAGAGCCCTGTGCTCGGTGCCTAATATGTGCAGAGCCTTGTGCCAGCTATTTGCAGAGCCCTGTGCCCAGTGCCTATTATGCGCACAGTCCTGCATTACATGCTAGAAATAGAAAATACAGTCCTACTCTGGAGGAGCGGCTAGATAAATGCAGGCAAATGCTTTGTTAGCTAACACTTGGGTTTTCTGCAACAGAACAGGGCTCATTATGTGGACAATGGCTGGGATTGCCCTTGGGAGCATCCTCTGACTTTGCTCCCCTCATCCATGGCTCATATTTTATTACTTTATTACTATTTATTTATTATTTATTACTTATTTCATTTGTAAATATTTATTCTATTTATTTTATTTTGTTAATATGTTTTGTTTTGTTGGCTGTTTACCGATTCTAGACTGTGAGCCCGCTGTTGGGTAGGGACCGTCTCTAGATGTTGCCAACTAGTACTTCCCAAGCGCCTAGTACAGTGCTCTGCACACAGTAAGCGTTCAATAAATACGATTGAATGAATGAATGGATATATGTTTGTACATATTTATTACTTTAGTTGTATATGTTCTCTTTATTTTCTTTTGTTAATATGTTTCGTTTTGCTGTCTGTCTCCCCCTTCTAGACTGTGAGCCCACTGTTGGGTAGGGACCGTCTCTAGATGTTGCCAACTTGTACTTCCCAAGCGCTTAGTACAGTGCTCTGCACACAGTAAGCGCTCAATAAATACGAATGAATGAATGAATGAATGAATATTCTGGGAAACTTGCTGCGAGTTCCTCCCATCTCTTCAGTTGGCCCATCCCACATACTTGTCTGCTTCTCATGAGATCTCCCTCTGAAATCTTTGTGCAAAAATTCACCCCAGTCTACCTTCTTCCCTCCTGGAAAAATGGGATAGCATCAGCAACCTAGATGTCTCTGTGTTGGGATAGGCAGGGATGGTTGTACCATACCACCCCACTGGGCTGACTTTTCTCACCACCAGAATATGGGAATACTAAGATCTGTGTCGGGCAGCCTTTGGCAGGAGGATTTGGGGCCTGTAAGTATCTGTTCCCAAGCATGAAGTCTCTAAAATATCCCACCCTGAGCACACGGTCAGAATGCTGCGTCCATGAGTCCAGAGCCATCATTTTATGTCCCCAGTGCTGGAAGACTGCGACGGATCATGGATATTTATGCGTGGGTCATGGTTTGGGTGAGTAAATCATGGATGGACTTTCCAAAAGAATGATTCACCCTCTGTACTAGTATAGAACACAAAGCAAGTATGTGTTGACGGAAGAAGGAAAGCGTTCAAAAGGCCATTTGAATGTCAGAGCTCCAATTTTAACATCCTGTTTGCCTGAAACTTCCAAAATGCCAGAGCTCAAAGGTCACAAATGATCTCCTTCTTGACAAATCCAATGACCTCTAGTCCATCCTAATCCTCCTCAACCTCTCAGCTGCCTTCAACACTGTGGACCACCCCCTTCTCCTGGAAACGTTATCCAACCTTGGTTTCACTGACTATGTCCTCTCCTGGTTCTCCTATTATCACACTGTCCATTCATTCTCAGTCTCCTTCACAGGCCGCTCCTCCTCCTCCCACCCCCTAAGTGTGGGGGCCCCTCAAGGTTCATTTCTGGGTCCCCTTCTATTCTCCATCTACACTCACTCCCTTGGTGAAATCTTTTGCTCCCATAGCTTCAACTACCATCTCTATGCAGATGATATCCAAATCTATATCTCTTCCCAGATCTCTCTCCCTCTCTCCAGGCTCACATCTCCTCCTGCCTTCAAGACATCTCTACTTGGATGTACTCCTGTCACCTCAAGCTTAACATGTCCTAAACAGAGCTCCTTATCTTCCCACCCAAACCCTGTCCTCCCCCTGACTTTCCCATCACTGTAGATGGTACTACCATCCTTCCCATTTCCCAAGCCCATAATCTTGGCGTTACCCTTGACTCCTCTCTCTCCTTCAACCCATGTATTCAATACGTCACCAAATCCTTATTAAGCACAGTAAGCACTCAATAAATAAATACGATTGAATGAAATCCTATTGGTCCCACCTTCACTATATCACTAAAATCTGCCCTTTCTTCTCCATCCAAACTGCTCTCATGTTAATACAATCACTCATCCTATTCTGGCTAGATTATTCATTCGCTCCATTCATTCAATCGTATTTATTGAGTGCTTACTGTGTGCAGAGCACTGTACTAAGCACTTGGGAAGTACAAGTCAGCAACATAAAGAGAGATGGTCCCTACCCAACAACGGGATCACAGTCTAGGAGGGGGAGACTTCCTCTCCCCTGCCTCCCCCTCCCCATCCCCCCCGCCTTACCTCCTTCCCATCCCCACAGCACCTGTATATATGTTTGTACATATTTATTACTCTATTTATTTTACTTGTACATATTTACTATTCTATTTATTTTATTTTATTAATATGTTTTGTTTTATTGTCTGTCTCCCCCTTCTAAACTGTGAGCCCGCTGTTGGGTAGGGACTGCCTCTATATGTTGCCAACTTGTACTTCCCAAGCGCTTAGTACAGTGCTCTGCACACAGTAAGTGCTCAATAAATACGATTGAATGAATGAATGGATGAATGTAGACAGGTGTCAAATCCGTCAGAATAAATATAATTATAGCTATACGCACATCATTAATAAAATAGAGTAGTAAATATGTACAAGTAAAATAAATACAGTAATACGCACAAATATATACAAGTGCTGTGGGGAGGGGAAGGAGGTAGGGCAGGGGGGACGATGGGGAGGAGGAGATTACTGCATCAGCCTCCTTGCTGACCTCCCAATCTCCTATATCTCCCCATTCCAGGCAACACTTCACTCCGCTGCTCAGTTCATCTTTCTACAAAAATGTTCAGGACATGTCACCCCCTCCCTACCCCACTCAAAAATCTCCAGTGGTTGTCTATCCACCTCTGCATCAAACAAAAACTCCTTGTCATTGGCTTTAAAGCACTCCATAATAATAATAGTGATGGCATTTGTTAAGCATTTACTATGTGCAAGGCACTGTTCTAAGCACTGGGGAGGATACAAGGTGATCAGGTTGTCCCACATGGGGCTCACAGTCTTAATCCCCATTTTACAGATGAGGGAACTGAGGCACAGAAAAGTTAAGTAACTTGCCCAAAGTCACACAGCTGATAAGCAGTGGAGCCGGGATTGGAACCCATAACCTCTGACTCCCAAGCCCGTGCTCTTTCCACTGAGCCACGCTGCTTCCATCATCTTGCCACCTCCTACCTCACTTCGCTTCTCTCCTTCTACAACCCAGACCACATTCTTTGCTCCTCTAATGCTAACCTTCTCACTGTGCCTTTTCACTGTGTCTCACCAACCCCTGGCCCAAGCCCTGTCTCTGGCCTGGAACGCCCTCCTTCCTCAAGTCCGACAGACAATTACTCTTCCTTGCTTCAAAGCCTTATTGAAGGCACATTCTCCTCCAAGAAGCCTTTCCAGACTAAGCTTTTTTTCATCTCCCACTCCCTCCCTGATTTGCTCCCTTTACTCTCCCTCTCCCCCTGCCCCAGCCCCACAGCACTTATGTATATATATTTGCAATTTTATTTATTTGTATTGATATCTGTGGCTCCCCTATTCTAGACTGTGAGCTCATTGTGGGCAGGGAATGTCACTGTTTATTGTTGTATTGAACTTTCCCAAGCACTTAGTACAGTACTGCGCACACAGCAAGCACTTAAAAAATACGATGGAATGAATGAACTAACATAGGCTAGAGTCCCAGACACCAAATCTGATGTGTCAGGTTACCTTTGGAGAAAAGTGGCCTAAGATCATTTTAGGGGTAAACTTTGGGAACAGCAGTGGCTCAGCTATAGTTCTACACTCTTAGCAACTGTTGCCCTCTTTCCCTGCACCGACCTTATTGAGTGCGTCTTGACTGATCTCCTGGTAAAGTAATAACTAATTGTATTTACAGGCTGGACTTGCCCAACTAAATCTACATCAGAGAACATACCACTCAGCAACCTCAATATTGAGCATTATACTATTGTCAAGCAAGAGACAACGGCCCCTACAAGAGGCAAACAGAAGGTATCATTTCTTGACTATAAAGATGGAGTGCCAGTGCCTTATCTCCTATTACGCATCCCCATCTGGAAGATAACTAGAACATAGACTCTTTCGTCTTCACTGCTGTTTTTGGGCTTTGCCTTCAAAGACTGCCCAGGTCTGCAACAGGACAATCATTAGGGCCTAAAACATAAACCAAGTTTAAAGGCGATTTGCTAAATAAGGCAATATAGTTCTTTGCAATCTGCCATCTACTGTACTATGCAACCAGGATGCTGGTCAGTTATCAGAAATGTCTGCCTAGGCACCAGAAGTTTCTGACAAATCAACATCCGGCCAGCAGATCCTCTCAATGAGCAGCGGAAAGGCTGAGGAGAGAGTCAGCCCAAGAACTTCAGAAAGGAAAGATGGTCTGGAAAATTTTACTGTCATGGAGGGAAACCCCCTCAGTTTTTCCCTTAGTTCCCCTGGGCTTGCCCTCTTTGCCTATCTTTCCAAATATACTGTCATCCCCATTCATGGCAGAGCCCTGAAATGTCTGGGATTTTATGATCTAGTGGGATCTGGAAAAGCAAACTAGTCTTGCCTTCAATTAGAGGGTGCTCCTAGTGCAGGGGGCATAGCAATGTAATTGTGTATGAAATTTTTTTAAAAAAATCAGAGCTATAGGGGATAATTGCATGCAAAATTCTACAAAGCAGGGACAGGAAAATTCCTAGGTAAAAGAACTAAGCAAGTTCCAGTTGCTAAACAAAACTCCGGGGGGCGGGTGGGGGGGGAGAGAGAGAGAGAGAGAGAGAGAGAGAGAGAGAGAGAGAGAGAGAGAGAGAGAGAGAGAGAGGGGAGAGTGAGTGAGTGTGTATGTGCGCACAAGCACGCTTGGAGAGCCAAACTGTGCGAGTGAGTACCAAATCAATCAATCAATCAATCGTATTTACTGAGCGCTTACTGTGTGCAGAGCACTGTACTAAGCGCTTGGGAAGTACAAGTCGGCAACACATAGAGACAGTCCCTACCCAACAGCGGGCTCACAGTCTAGAAGGGGGAGACAGAGAACAAAACCAAACATACCAACAAAATAAAATAAATAGAATAGATTTGTTAGCCTCAGAAAAACAGTATAAGAAAGCAGAAAAACAAAATCATCTGAGTCTCGGAATCAGGTCCAGTAATGAGCAAACACATAAAAATTAATCAGAAATCAGCTGGGCTTCAAAGAGATGCAAGCTTCAGCTGTCAGGGTTTGGGTAAAGATTTATTAAATATAATCTACAGGATGTTCTTTGCATGTGCTTTTTGGCAAAGTTCTGTGAACATGGCAGCAACCTCCAGACTTCTTAAGAGTCAACTACTGATCAAGACTTCAGATCAGAAGTTACAGTCAGAGAAATATATTATATTCAGAATCTTATGCTTGGCAAACATTTGAAAGTTGTTAAGGAGGACCTAACAGGAGGAGGAGGAGGAAATGGAAAATGGCTGTTCAATCTATTTTATTTCGGTTAAGTTAAATAGAGAAAAGAAAATGCATAAAGTGGATATTTCATGCTGTTATTCTGGGGGATTTCCTGGGAACATTTGAGATTCCTAGCTAATACTTTATTAGCAGTTATCCTTGAAAGTGGCTAATCAAGGAACAGGTTGGCTGTCCTCCTTAAGGGAGCAGCATGTTGAGATTTTTGTACTCCCCCTCTGGAAGAGGGCATTGTCTTAGTTCCTCTGCTACAAGGACAACATTCATGCTACTTGGCCTGTGTTTACTTGGGAAATGTCTTTTCCGGGTGGAGCAGGCAATATTCTCTCCTCTCCTCTATTCCGTTAAGGAAGCAATATCCCTTGGTGCTCACCAAGAACTTTGGATTAACTCCATTTTCACTCTCTTTGCCAACGGTGCTCTAGGAATCAAAACAGAGGCCTAGGCTAGAAAACCCAATATAAGGTCCTCTCACTCAAACTCACAACGTGCAGCAAATTTTACATGAGGTCTCAAATATATGAGTCCTGAACACCAATTTTTCTTTTTCATCCACTGTCTTTTACTAAGTTTCTTCCTTTGATCTTCAATCTAACCTATATTTCCTTCAATAATCAATTATTTATTAAATTCAGAGCATGGTACTAAATGCTTGCTATAGATAAAAGTAGAAAAAGACCTATGATCTCTTAAGAGTGAAAAAAGGACAAAACAAACCATGTATTTCTCAAAAATTAACTGTGGTCACTCAATTTTGCTTCAACTAAATAACTTCTTGAAACGTTTTCCACTTTTGTATTTCAGTAAAACAAATATTCTTCTAGGATTGGCTTTGCTGTCTGGGGCAACCAAGGTGTTGGCTTGGGGGTTATTTGACTCCAACTTTTGTCCTACCTTGTGGATCAACTTTCTTTTGAAGGCTCCTTGTGGGCAGGGATTGTGTCTACCTAATCTACTGTATTGTAGTCTCCCAAGTGCTCACTTCAGTGCATTGCACACCATAAGAGCTCAATAAATACGACTAATTGATTGATTGACTGATTGATTGGGTCTGACCCAGGGCCAGCAGAGATTAAGTCAGTCATGATTCCTCTATAAAAGTGTGAGTCGGGAGCATTTCCCATTTCTGATTTTCAACATTAAAAAAATACTTGACCCTAAAATGCACAGCCCGGATCCTACAGCTTCTGAAATCCACCCTCTCCCTTTGCCCCAGTTTGATACTATTTGTCCCTGATCATCCTGTATCTACCCCGGGGCTTAGCTCCATGCTCAGCACATAGAAAGCACTTCGTCATTACCACCTTACTGTTCTGAATACGTACAAACTCATAAGAATGTTTGGTGAACCTGAAACTCGGTTATTTAATGCTTTTGTCATTTCCAGACAAATTTTTAGGCAGGTCTGATAGATTAGTGAGTAACTTTTTATAAACCACTTCAACCAATTTAATAACATCAGGGCCTTATTAGAGATTGGCTGTGGGCAAACACTCTCAAACTGTTTTTCCTTTCAAGGGAAATTAAAACTTTCTAATGAAAAGGCAACTGTAATTCTGGAAATTTATTTATAAAAGGGTCAGTTGGCTACAGCCGTGTTCCACCCTCACACTGGAGAAGCCGGTCTTTTCTGAGTGGACAGACATGTGACCAATGGGTGAGGCAGTTTAAGCCTAGTGGAAAAGCACCAGGCTACACGTCTGGATTCTAGTCCCAGCTGTGCAACTTGTCTGCGGTGAGATCTTGGGCAAGACACTTTTCTGCTCTGTGCCTTAGCTCTGCCATCTGTAAATAAGTGTTTTTTCCCTCCCGCTTAGACTGTGAGCCCCATAATTGTCTCTGTTTGTTGCCGAATTGTACTTTCCAAGCGCTTAGTACAGTGCTCTGCACACAGTAAGCACTCAATACGATTGATTGAATGAATGAATGAATGAATGAATGAATGAGGAACAGGGTCTGTGTCTAGCCTGATCATCCTGTATCTTCTCTAGCTCTAAGCTCAGTGTTCAGCACATAGTAAGAACTTAGTCGATACCACATTATTACTAGGAAGAGAAGCAAGGCTATCTACAGATGAGGCAGCACAGATTTTCCCAGGAGTCTTCAGATTGTTTCGTGAATAGTCAAAGTCTCCATTATTAACTAATAGTTTCATTTTTAGTAATCCCTGAGGTAGATTCTCCTTCCACAGCACCCATGAGGATGACCTTTGTGTGAGGCAAAGGTGTCGTGCACTAGCAGTACATAATGGGATTTTCTGGGTTTGGGATAGCGGTGCCCCCTGCAATCATGCAGAGTTAAACTCCCATGCCTTCTAAAATGGGGAAAGACTTGAACTCAATAGTTTCACCATTTTTGAATGATAAAAAAACATTCAGAATAATGGTAGTGTTCTTTGGAATATTGTGATTATTTTTGTTTCTTGCAATGAAATGACTAGGTCCATTCTTAAGCATTAAGCAAATCACCTGCAGAACGAGTACTTACAGCTTCACTGATTTTTTTTACGATAACAATTTATACTCTTATACAGGATCCCCTGTGGGGTCCAAGGAGTTGAGATGAACAGGCACAAAGTCAAATTGGACATTTCAGGAAGGTTCAGATTCTCCCTCCAATGCCCTCTCCACCCTTTTTTCAGACTCTCCTGGGCTAGGGAAGACCACACTGCACAGCCTGACAAGGCTGAATTGGAAACGGTCCAGACTTTTGTTTCCAGAGGGTGCTGATCCTCATGAGCCAGGGTTTCAGACATGTGAAGCACACCCCAGTGAGCTGAAACTGTAACTTCCAGGAGCCTAGTAATAATAATGAAAATAGTATTAAGCGCTTTGTGCCAAGCACTGGGGTAGATACAAGGTAATTGGGTGGTACACTGTCCCTGTCACACACAGTGCTGGGCTACTGGTTTGAGCCAATGGACTCATGTGCCACTGAGGGGGCTCTGCTTCAGCCAGGCAGGGCTAGGACCTAGTCCAATTGAGCCTGGGGTCCGGGACGTGATCACGTCTCTAAAGCAGTATATGTGGGAGACTCTCAATAGATTTCGGAGGATGGAATCTAATTCAAAGGAGGCTCTTAAAATTGAAAGAAAAATCACAGTGAGCTAAGGTAGCTCAGGAAAGGAAGCAGTGTGGCCTAATGGATAAAATATCGACCTGGGAGTCAGAGGACCTGAGTTCTAATCCCAGCTTCACCATTTGACTGCTGTGTGCCCTTGGGTAATCACTTCACCTCTCCGTTCTTCAATTTCCTATACTGCAAAATAGGGATTCAATGCCTATTCTCCCTCCTACTTGACTGTGAGCCCCATGTGGGACATGGATTGAATCGGCCTAACTTGTATCTATACCAATGCTTAGAACAGTGCTTGATACATAGCAGGCACTTAACAAATACCATTTAAAAAATATCCACTATCTATTCAAATCTGTGAGCTGGTTATGGGCTGGGATTGTCTCTCTTTATTGCTGTAGTGTACTTTTCCAAGTGTTTAGTACAGTGCTCTGCACACAGTACGCATTCAATAAATACGATTGAATGAATGAATGAATGAAAATTTCAGAACCAGAACCTGACTTACCTAGGAGTGGTCAACCCCGAGGAGCTCTGGACAGCAGTGTCACCACAAAGAGGAGGAACATCTGAGGACTGGTTATCTAAATCTGCAGAAGAAGCCAACTGAGTGGCATCCACTGCTACTGGACAACTGGAAAGGAAGATAAAATAATAGGATTGATTAGCTATTTAATAGGAACCATCTAGGCATAATGTTGCTGTAACAGAAAATATTTTTATATGAATACTTTACTCCAGGACTACACTGATCTCCTCTAGGAGTCCCAGACTCTGTGGGCCAACACCTCCCTTCCCCACTGACCAGTCAGTGCTATTTATTTAGTGCTTACTGAGTGCAGAATGCTTGGGAGAGTACAACTAGAGTAAGCAAACACATCCCCTGCCCTCGAGGAGTTTACAATCTAGTGAGAAGGAAGATGGCTAATCTCATACTTTGGAGAGAAATCTCAATCTACTTTTCTAAGATAAGCAGAGAAGCAGCATGGCTTAGAAGAAAGAGCAAGGGCTTGGGAATCAGAAGTTGAGGGTTCTAATCTCAGCTCCACCACTTAACAGATGTGTGACTTTGGGCAAGTCACTTAACTTCTCTGTGCTTCTGTTACCTCATCTGTAAAATGGGGATTAAGACTGTGAGCCCCACATGGCACAACCTGATTACCTTGTATCTACCCCAGCGCATAGAACAGTGCTTGGCACAAAGTAAGTGCTTAACAAATGCCATTATTATTATTAAGATATCAGAAACATTTGGGATAATCTAAGCACACTACACAAAGCAATTTTTTGCATAACATTTGAGGGGAGAGGGAATCCATATTCCTCATGGCACAAGCCCTGTCTACTTGTATTTGATGCCTGAAAAAGTAAACTGTTTCCCATTCCTATCAATCAATCGTATTTATTGAGCGCTTACTGTGTGCAAAGCACTGTACTAACCACTTGGTAAGTACAAGTTGGCAACATATAGAGACGGTCCCTACCCAACAGCGGGCTCACAGTCTAGACGGGGGAGACAGACAACAAAACAAAACATATTAACAAAATAAAATAAATAGAATAAATATGTACAAGTAAAATAGAGTAATAAATACGTACAAACATATATACATATATACAGGTGCTGTGGGGCAGGGAAGGAGGTAAGGTGGGGGGATGGAGAGGGGAAGAAGGGGGAGAGGAAGGGGGCTCAGTCTGGGAAGGCCTCCTGGAGGAGGTGAGCTCTCAGTAGGATCTTGAAGGGAGGAAGAGAGCTAGCTTGGCAGATGTGGGGAGGGAGGGCATTCCAGGCCAGGGAGATGATGTGGGCTGGGGGGCGACGGCGGGACAGGCGAGAACGAGGCACAGAGAGGAGATTAGTGGCAGAGGAGTGGAGGGTGCGGGCTGGGCTGTAGAAGGAGAGAAGGGAGGTGAGGTAGGAGGGGGCAAAGTGATGGAGAGCCTTGAAGCCGAGGGTGAGGAGTTTCTGTCTGACGCGTAGGTTGACTGGTATCCACTGGAGATTTTTGAGGAGGGGAGTAACATGCCCAGAGCGTTTCTGGACAAAGAAAATCCGGGCAGTGGCGTGAAGTATGGATTGAAGTGGGGAGAGACAAGAGGATGGGAGATCGGCGAGGAGACTGATACAGTAGTCCAGATGGGATAGGATGAGAGCTTGAACGAGCAGGGTAGCGGTTTGTATGGAGAGAAAAGGGCACATCTTGGCAATGTTGCGGAGCTGAGACCGGCAGGTTTTGGTGACTGCTTGGATGTGAGGGGTGAATGAGAGAGCAGAGTCAGAAGCCAGACTGGAGGGGGTCGAGGAGAGAGTTGGTGTTGAGGAATTCGAGGCAGCACGTGTAGGTGACTCGTTCAAGGAGTTTGGTAAGGAATGGTAGGAGGGAGATGGGGCGATAACTAGAAGGCGAGGAGGGGTCAAGAGAGGGTTTTTATAGGATGGGAGAGACATGGGCATGTTTGAAGGCAGAGGGGAAGGAACCAGTGGAGAGTGAGTGGTTGGAGATGGAAGTTAAGGAGGGGAGAAGGGACAGAGCGAGAGATTTCATAAGATGAGAGGGAATGGGGTCAGAAGCACAGGTGGCCGGGGTAGCACTTGAGAGGAGGGAGGAGAGCTCCTCTGAGGATAGTGCTGGGAAGGATGGGAGAGTAGCAGAGAGCGTTGAGAACCGGGGGGTTGGAGAAGGGACAGTGACTCTGGGGAGCTCAGACCTGATGGATTTAATTTTATTAATGAAGTAGGAGGCCAGATCGTTGGGGGTGAGGGAAGGAGGAGGGGGAGGAACCAGGGGTCTGAGAAGGGAGTTGAATGTACGGAAGAGCTGACAGGGATGATGGGCATGGGTGTCAATAAGGGAGGAGAAATAGTTTTGTCTGGCAGAGGAGAGGGCTGAGTTAAGGCAGGAAAGGATAAACTTGAAGTGAACGAGGTTGGCATGGTGTTTAGACTTTCACCAGCAGCGTTCGGCAGCTCGAGCATAAGAGCGAAGAAGGCAGACAGTGGCAGTGATCCAGGGCTGTGCGTTAGTGGTACGAGAGCGGAGAAGGGAAAGGGGAGCGAGTGAGTCTAGCTGAGTAGAAAGGGTAGAGTTGAGAGCAGTAATCTGATCATCAAGATTGGGTAGAGAGGAGAGGGAGGCGAGGTGGGGAGTGAGGTGCTCAGAAAGACGGATGGGGTCAAGAGAGTGGAGATCTCTGTGAGGGAGTAATATGGATTTAGAGGGGAAAGGAGTGTGAGTGAGGAGGCAGGTAAGAAGATTATGATCAGAGAGAGGGATTTCAGAGTTGGTGAGGGTGGACACAGTGCAGCGGTAGGAGATGATGAGGTCGAGGGTATGACCAAGTTGGTGAGTGGGTGAGGTGGGATGGAGCAAGAGGTTGGCAGCGTCAAGGAGAGATAGAAGGAGGGCGGCAGAGGAGTCACCAGGGATATCCATGTGGATGTTGAAGTCTCCATTCCTAGTGGCCCAGGGGTCCAATTGAAGGCATTCACATAACAATAATAATAATTGTGGTATTTATTAAGTGCTTACTACGTGTCAATCATTGTTTTAAGTGCTGGGAAAGTCACAAGATAATCAGGTTAGACAATCCCTGTTTCACATGTGCGGCTCACATTCTAAGTAGAAGTAGAAGGGAGAACGTTTTACAAATGAGCTGAGGCACAGAGAAGTTAAATGACTTGTCTAAGGTCAGAGAGCAGGCATGTGGCACAGCCAGGATTAGAACCTAGGCAGCAGGCAGCAAAAGGAGGAAAAAGCAAAGAATGCTCCAGACTGTAAGCTCGTTTTGGGCAAGGAATATGTATGTTTCTTGTTGTATCATACTCTCCCAAGCACTTAGTACAGTGCTCTGCCTACAGTAAGTGCTCAATAAATACAACTGATTGACAAATGATGAGTCCTCTGAGTCCCAAGCCCGTGCTCTTGCCACTGCTCTCACATTATGCAGGGTAGTGGGACTGCAAAACTATCAATCATATTCTTAGAAGTCATCTATCAAAAAAATCACGCAGAGTTTAGCCACCAGCTGCTGTCTAACAGCTGCAGGCAGCATACTATAAGTTTAGTCAAATGAGCAAAAGGCGAGCCTGATATTTGGTCTTGGAACGTTCCTTGGGGAAAAACTGTCTCCAGCAAATGTGTGGCCTGCGGCCTGAGACACTAGCATTTATTTCACAGGGCTCCTCTTGGCCTTAAAGTGAAACGTTTGTCAGTTTACTGTGAGACAGTGCTCTGCACATAGTAAGCGCTCAATAAATACGATTGATGATGAGACAGGGAAGTTTCAACTATTGAGTCTGGAAATATCTGTTCAAATCCATTAAACAATGGAAATGCTCTGTGTTGCATCACACATCTTTGTAAGTCGTTTACAGTTCCTGATATGGGCTCAGTCTGAATTTGAGGGAAACTAATGAAGAAAGAAGAAAAATCCAAAGGGTCCTTAAGTAATACTCTTTGAGCACTTGATATTCATCCTCCCCTCAGCCCCACAGCATTTATGTACTTACCATTAATTTATTTTTTTCATAATTAATGTCTGTCTCCCCCTTTACACTGTAAGCTCCTTGTGGGCAGGGAATGTATCTAACAACTCTGTACTCTCCTGAGTGCTTAGTACAGTACTCTACATGCAGTAAAAGTTCAATTAATACTAGTGGTTGATTGACTAATCTCTGAGAAAGACTCTAAACATCTTCTTTAAAGATCCCACGATTGGAAATGTGAGCTATACCATCATTCATTGTTGTATTTATTGAGCACTTACTGTGTGCAGAACACTGTCTTAAGCACTTGGAAAGTCCAATACAGAAACATTCAGCCAGACACTTTAAGATTAGCTCGAAGGAAAAGTTCAACTGGCATTCCAACGGGGGTCTCAGTCTCACCTCAAAATGCCAGTGGGGGGAGAAGCTCTGCCTCAACTGGCTCAGCTAAACTGTCCACACTTTCAGAGGGACTCATAAGAGGTCTCCACTCCGCTCAAGTTTGTATTTTATTTCTGAGATCAGGACCTCTTTTCAGGAATATCACTGTTATTGTTGTATTGTACTTTCCCAAGTGCTCTGCATATAGTAAGCGCTTAAAAAATGATTGAATGAATGAATGAATGAAAACAGAAAGGTGTAAACAAATACATTTTTTTTTTAAAAAAAAAAAGAACAACTGAACAGACTGGTTGAATCCACATATTCAAATGCATTTTTGAGTGACTTTTCTGTGGAGAGATAGAGAAGCAGCATGGCTTAGTGGAAAGAGCATGGGCTTGGGAGTCTGAGGTCATGGGCTCTAATACTGGCTCTGCCACTTATCAGCTGTGTGACTTTGGGCAAGTCACTTAACTTCTCTGTGCCTGTTAATAATAATAATGCTAATAATAATAATGTTGGTATTTGTTAAGTGCTTACTATGTGCCAAGCACTGTTCTAAGCACTGGAGTAGGTACAAGGTAATCAGGTTGTCCCACATGGGGCTCATAGTCTTCATCCCCATTTTTAAAATTTACCTTGTATCTACCACAGCACTTAGAACAGTGCTCGGCACATAGTAAGCATTTAATACCAGTATTATTATTATTATTATTATTATTTATTATTATTATCAGAAATACTCATGGGGCCCAATCATCCTCTGCAGACACAGCACTACCTAGTGCCTAGAGAAGCAGCATCACCTATAGAGCACGGGCCTGGGAATCAGAAGGCTCTAGGTTCTAATCCCGGATCCACCACATATCTGCTTTGTGACTTTGGGAAAATCACTTCACTTCTCTGGTCCTCAGTTACCTCATCTGCAAGGTGGGGATTAAGACTGTACGCCCCATGTGGGACAGGGACTGCATCCAACCCAATTTGCTTGTATCCACCCCAGCACTTAGAACAGTACCTCGGAACATAGTAAAGACTTAACAAATACCACAACTACCATTACCAATTACCATTACCACTGCCCAGAAAAGCAAAACATGGACCTACTGAACCCACTTCAGTCTGGCCTGGGGAGCCTCATGACGATACCTGAGCTTCCTATTTTCCAGCCAGTCACTCTGTAATCTGGGCCAACATGGCCAAGTTATCCCTAAAGTTATGCTTCTTGAGTCAACCTCAGTGGGTTCTTTTTTTATGAATTTCAGGAAGGTGGCAACAGATTGGGGTTCCTCCAGACCCATCCTTCTCCCCACTAATCAAAGATTGTACTCTTCCATTCCTAAGACCTTGTCTTTTCCCTTCCTCGAAGGTGGACAGAGGCTTGGTTGGTACCTTTGAGATTCCTCATCTTCAGTGGTAAGCAACACTCATAAAACACAAGAGGCTTTCATGCTATACATATTCGATATATTTCTATGATTTGTGCAGTAGAGATTGTAGCAGAAGAACCCATACTTTGAATACCTCATTTGTACAGTTGGGCAAATTCAATGATAGATAACATCATGTCCTGAAAGCAAATGGTATTGGTTCTAGACTGTAAACTCCACTGTAGGCAGGAAATACGTCTACACCAACTCTGTTATACTGTACTCTCCCTAGTGCTTAGTGCAGTGCTCTGCACCCAGTAAGTGCTCAATATATATGACTGGTTGATTGACTGGTTCTGCCAAATCCCCATTTTCTATGATGGAAGGAAACAATAAATTCCCACTTTCACCCCATTTCCTTCCTCAACAACCTTATCAGAACTCTGTCAACCAGAAAAATGGATTGATTTCATCTGCTTTTACATCAGTGTACAAGCAATTATTGAGCACTGTCAAAAGTCTGAAACTCAGGCAGCAAAAGGAGGAAAAAGCAAAGAATGCTCCAGACTGTAAACTCGTTGTGGGCAAGGAATATGTATGTTTCTTGTTGTATCATACTCTCCCAAGCACTTAGTACAGTGCTCTGCCTACAGTAAGTGCTCAATAAATACAATTGATTGACAAATGATGAGACCCTGAATAATTAGGAGTTTATTTGCTTGTCAGGAAATGGAGCGGGGTCTGAGAGCTAGTTGGACACTCCTTGAAGTTCTTTCAAAAAGTGGCCACCAAGAGTGGAAAAGGCAAGGGTAGAGCATGGTATTATCAGCTGTCTGCTACTCTATTCATTTTCATTTGCAGTTCACCTTTGTGAAACCAAATCAAAATGAAGTATACACTGAAAAGGAAGAAGGCATAAAACCATGTCACTATGTGCTTTAAGGAAAGCGATCTACCTCTAATACAGTAATTAAAATAACATTTCCATTTATAAACAATAATTTTTAGATTTCAAATCATACCCACAGTTATCTTCCTGCACTCTTCACTCGGAAGAATATTTCCCTGAAAACTTTATTTTTCAACAAACTCCTCTATGAGATTTCATAATCCCCAGGATATTTTGTGTCATAATCAGTTGCTCTGGAAATGTTTCTTGGCATAATAAACAGAGGACTGTGGCCACAGATAGAAAGGACTGATTCTGGCTTCACCAGAATCTCTCAGGAGCAGATAGAGTGTGAGCAATCTACAATTCCTGTTTAGGAGAAAAGGCTGGGGTGGGAAGGGGGAGTACTTTGCAGCTGATCTCTGCCAACATCTGCCTTAATTTGTCCTCCAGCCTCGGGCAAATCTCCCAATCTATCAATTCTCCTAGGACTTGAAACTTCCCCATCTGTAGAAAAAGATTCTTAAGTGTCTCCAGGGGGAGACAGAACTAAATATGGACACATAGCCTGCCACAGGAGGAGCACACACTGGGAAGGGAACACACAATGGGGTGGAATGCACTGAATGTGATCTGGGGCAAGACATTTCACTGCTCTGCTCAAGTTTCCCTTTAAAATCGAGATAGGGTAATCTGTCCATCCCCATTTTACAGGGAAGATAAACGTATACATATGCAAAATGGTTCTAAGTTCACAGGGAGAAATGAGTGTGATGATATAAAACCAAGATATTACGTCATTAATACTTTATGAGTTTAATTCTGTTCTGTGCAGTGGCAATGGATTAATGATTTTAAAGTACTTTCAACAAAAAGCTGGGGAAGGTAGAATGATCTATCAGTAATATTGATGGAGCATCTTACTACGGGTTGAGCACCGTACTAAGTATTTGGGAGAGCACTAAGGCGTTAGAAGACACAATTCTTTTTTTTATGGTATGTGTTAAGCATTTACTATGTGCCAAGAAGTTCTAAGATGTGGGATAGATACAAGGTTAATCAGGTTGGACACATTCTCTCTCCTGCAGAGTCTGACTGCTAGGAGGGAGCATGATTTACTCCGCATTTTACAGATGAGGATGCTAATGCACAGAGACGTTAAGCTTGCCTGAGGTCACACAGCAGACCTCTAGACTGTAAGCTCATTGTGGACAGGGAATTTGTCTGTTACACTGATGTGTTGTACTTTCCCAAGCACTTAGTACAGTGCTTTGCACACAGTAAGCACTCAATAAACACAATGGATTGATTGATTGAAGTGGCAGTTGGCATTAGAACCCCATCCCTCTGACTTCCAGGCACATACTCTTTCCACCAGTCCATGCTGCTTCTCACTAAGAAACAAGGCTTTCTCAATATCGGCCTTCACAGAGTTTACCATCTAGCAAGGGAATTATGGGTGGCTCTGATAAGAAGGCTATGGTGAGTCCTTCCCCCACTCCCAAACTTCTCCCCGCCTCAGTCTGTGCAGAGAAGCAGAGGGAATAGGCAAAGGCTTTAGTCCCATTATTAGGGGGAAGCTGCTGGTCACATTAGGCTTGTGAGATCAAATCATGGGTCAGTGACTCTCTGCAGGCCTGTGGCTTCACTCCAGCTGGCAACCTCAGATTCTTCAACAGTGTAAAAGAGGATAGTCAGAGGACAGGCTAGCAGACCCTGGTCAAACATGTGGTAGATATTAGTCCTTGGAAACACGCAGATTAATTTGGCCTCATATTCATCCCCACTGAGCTGATGGAAGAAATTCAAGGTATTAAGGAAAGGGAGAAAATGAAGCCAAAAATGATGCCTTAAAAACAGAACAATTTCTACACAAACTATACATACATTTTTAATTGCCTCAAGGGATCAATATTTTCATTAGAGATATACCAAAATAGCAATCTTCCCTTCATGCTAACATAGCAAAAAATTCAATTTAGTTCTGCAAACATCAAGTAAGCCCCAAGGCATGACCACACTTGAATGGTCCCTGTAGTGCAGGTGACATATTGTAACCTTCAGCAGGGCCCCCTCCGCCCAACGCCCACCCGAGACATGAAAGAGAAGAATCCAACCATAGGCAGAGAAAGGTTCTTTCATGAGTGGTGTCTGACCCCCAAGATGCCCAAAGGGGGGGATGGAAATGGTAGAAACCAGAAATTAGTGAGAGGAAGACAGTGTGACCTAGTGGTTAGAACATGGGACTGAGAGTCAGACGATGCAGAAGACTCCCAGTCCCAGTTTTTTCACTGTCTTGCTGTGTGACCTTAGGCAAGTCACTTATCCTGTCTGGACCTCAGTTTCCTCACCTGTAAAATGGAGGAGAAACCTGCACTGCCTACCTCATAGATTGTGATTTTTATGTGGGAAGGGACTGTGTCCAATCTGATCAAGCATTTAGCACAGTAAACCTTTATTAAATAACAGAAGCAGCAAGGCCTAGCGGAGAGAGTCTGGGAGTCAGAGGCCCTGAGTTCTAATCCTTACTCTGCTACTTGCCTGCTGTGTGATCTTGGACAAGTCACTAAACTTCTCTGTGCATCTGTTAGCTCATATGAAAAGTGGGAATAAGATTGTGAGCCCCAGGTGGGACATGGACTAGTTCCAAACTGATTATCTTATAACTACTCCAGACCTTAGTACAGTGCCTGACACATAGCAAGTGCTTAAACACCACTAAAAAAATAAGAGGAAAAAAAACTGACAAATGGTCTTTTGTCCCCTCCATGCCATTTTAGGGTTATCATTTCTCATTCTAACATTCCTAATTCTATTCCGTAATGGAAAATAAAATTCATTCATTCATTCAATCATATTTGAGCGCTTACTGTACACAGAGCACTGTACAGAGCACTGTACTAAGCACTTGGAAAGTACAATTTGACAACAGACAGGGACAGTCCCTACCCAATAATGGGCTCACAGTCTAAAAGGGAAAATCCTGGACAGAAATGCGAGCTAAAAAATATGAAAACCAGTGAAGATGTGAAAACGACAAAATGAAGATCCAGAATAGGAGCAAATTTTTCTCCAAGGCCGTATTCTTTTTGGCAAAATAAAACACTTAGTACTTATCACTTTCATTAACATTTCAAATCTACTTATTAACTCAAAGATTCAGATATTAACACTGACAGCTAGCATTTGACTTTATAAAGAAAGCTACAGTGGATCACGTTGCTGTTTTGTCCCACGAAGTTTCCTCCACTGCCCTGGAAAAGAATTTACCTAATTTTAAAGTTTCAAACACACAGGACATCCATTTGAAATTATTTGAGTTAACTCTACCAAGCGGCTGTCAGCACACAATATATTCTGAGGGTGGCGGAGCCACTGAGAGACTTCATTCTCTTCTAGTAAAAATGTAAACCTTTCCAGCTAATTGTAACTAAATCTGGTGAATCTGCAGCTGATGAAAGACTCCCTGAAAACACTGACTGAAGACAGAATTCCATCGAACACGCTCCTCTGTAAAAAAAAATTAACACTTTCAGTTTACGGTGAAAAAAGTGTCACTGCTTGAGAAAGATAAAGTGACCTCAGTTTACAGGCCAAACAAATACACTTTCAGTTTACGGTGAAAAAAGTGTCACTGCTTGAGAAAGATAAAGTGACCTCAGTTTACAGGCCAAACAAAATCAGCATTTTGTTTTTCTCCCCTTCTCCCCCCACCCACCCCGCCAAGTCCAAGTGGTTATCTTCTTCCAAACTGGGGGGGGGGGGAGGCATTTACTTACACGACTTCCCTGCCGCCAGTTCAGTGTACTTACCAACATCAAGAAACAATAATAACCAGGGTTGAAGTTTTGAATCATCACCAGCTTTAAAGGCCACACACTCCAAAAAAAAATAATAAAAATCCAGCCCACATTTCTTAGGGAAGTAATTTCTAAACATCCACCGTTTCCATTGGGGCGTCCAAGTCAAAGAGCCACAGGGAAGTCTCCTTTCCCATGGTCCCTGCTGAACCCACTGCGAGTAAAAACTCTTCCAGGAGAAGCGAACAAGCTTTGCTGGGCTCTGTTTGGGGGCTCTGCTCCCTCCTAATTGTCGGGGCTGCTGGAGAGAGAGGGTGGAAAACACACAAAAGGCTAATGGATATAAAACTGCAGCCGTCTGGCAGGAGGCTCCTCCCCCGGGACTCCCGGAGGAAAAGGCCTGATCCAGCCCTGAGACAATCGCTCCGGCAGTGTCAGATCCCCGTCCGGACCGTGCACGGCTGCTTGGCCCCTTCTGCATTTGGACACGATTGCAACGGTCCGAAACTCCAGGAGTTCCTGTTTGGGGTGCATCTTGTTCCAACCAAATGGACACACACACACACAATCCATAGGACTATAGTGTGTGTAACTGTGTTTGCCAAGGAGAGACACGTGGTTCTCATTCTTCTCTTCCGGAGTGTTTTGCCGACTTTCTTCCAAGATTTTCTGAGTCATGGCTGGGCTGTTTTTTCCACTGCACTCTCCGCTGCACATGGCAGCAGCCCGGGAAGACCCAGGCGCACGAAATGATTCAAGAAGGAGTAAGGAGGGAGCTGGGCAGACTGTGCTTCCAGAGGTCTGGAAGACTGCAGAGAGTGGGAACCTTCTCATTTGATTAGGGGAGAGTTCAGCCCAGCTTTAACAAACAATGTGCTCTAAAGAGAGGGAAGAACTAAGGTACTTGTTTACTCATGTAAAATGATATCCGGCCTTTTCTTTCTCGCACTGTTAAATGTTCCCACACTATTAAATACCCCACTTCCAAAACAATGAACTGTAGCAGTCCTCCTACAAAAAAAAAAGGGGGGGGGGGTCCTTAGGAATGTTTCAGTACCACCTGATTAACCCTATCCATGCCTCCTTAGACAAGGGATTTACATCCACCATGATTAATGTGAATTTTAAGCTCATTTTCTTTCAGGGAGCTAATCATACAGCAAAATATCCACAAGGCCCTGGAGATATACAGTCTTTATCCCTGTTTCTGTTTAATTTTGAGGCATAGGAGCAAAAGAGGAATCAATGAGTGAACTTTTAGTCCTCCCATTAAAGCAATAGACCCTCAGCATGATATTATTTAAGCATCCCAAACTGTGCCATCAATCATATTATTGAGCCCTTAACTTTGTGCACTGCACTATACTAAGCGCTTGGGAGAGTACACTATAACAACCTGAAAGGTTTCCCTACAGTCATCCTCTCTGATGTCAAACAAGGAACTGTCCTGCTTTCCACGGACACATTAACCACAATGATGATAATAGCAATAAAGAATTCACCTTTGTATAGGTTCCTGAGCTGCCCAGCACCCATCATTCCCTCAGGATTAATGTAGGTGGTGTTCTGCACCAGCTGAGAAGGTCAGGACATTGGAAACAACCACCCTGAACCCTGGAAAGGACATGTTAGGGTCCCAGATTCGGTTGGAATGGAAACCCTTGGATCACAACTGTGGCAAATCAGGCAAGAGTATGGCAGCAGGCCACCACTGTAAAACTAATAATAAGTAATTGTAGTATTTGTTAAGCACTTAGTTTGTACCAAGCAGTATACTAAAACCTGGGTAGATAGAAAATAAACAGGTCAGACACAGTCCCTGCCCCATATGGGGCTCACAGTCTGGTGAGGAGGGAGAACAGGAATATAATCTCGATTTTATAAATGAGGAAATAGAGGCCTAGATGAGCTAAAACACTTGACCAAGATCATCTGGCAGGCAAGTGATGGAGCTGGATTTAGAACCCAGGTCTGCTTACTCTGGAGCTGGTGCTCTTCCCATTAGGCCACACTGTTTCTCCACTGTCATCGTGGCAGTTCTAGCCCATCCTGAGGTTGAGCATGAGGGGGTTGTCTGGCCCAACTGAAGATATCCATTTCCAGCTGACCTAGATAGGCCAGAACTGCTGGAATGACCAGGTGCCTGCTGGGATTACCACTTCCTGGTTATCCACTTCCACTCAGGCAGGAGGAACAGAGGACAGAGTTGCTTACCCACATGGAGAAGCACTGTGGCGTAGTGAAAAGAGCACAGGCCTGGGTGTCAGAGGACTTGGGTTCTAATCCTAACTCTGCCAGGTGCCTGCTGTGTTACCTTGGCCAAGTCAATTAACTTCTCTTTGCTTCAGGTGCCTCATCTATAAAATAAAGAGTCAATATTAGTTCTCCCTTCTACTAAGACTATGAGCCCAACATGTGAAAGAAGGATTGTGTCCAACCTGATTATCTTGTATCTATCCCTGTACTTAGTACACTGATTGGCACATGCGTTTAATCAATGCCACATTTTTTATTATTAACTGGTACATCCTGAGCCTTTTGAGAGAGTGTGAAGATAGCTAGAAACAACAAATACAAGAAAAGTGTGAAAATCAGAAAAGTGGTGGTGTGTAGGATATAAATGGGGAGGAAGTTCCAGACCAGAGGGAGGATGTGAGCCAAGGTCCAAGGATAGAGAAATGAGTAAATGACTAATCAGGAGGCAATTACTGTGTAAAGGTGAGGTGAGGTGTGCCAAATGGCTGAGCCCTCTTCCATTTCCTTGAAGTTTACGAAGGAGCTGATGCATCTGGCTCTGAGCAAGCCACTCTGGAGAGCATAACAGAAGCTTCAGGAATTCTTGCAGGGAGGCAATATTGCTTGGGAGTGGGAGAAGCTCCCTGCCTCCTCCATTCAGTATCTGTGCTTCAGCCTGCCTGTTCCTGGTTGTGCTGGACCCCATGGAAATGCCAAATCTGGTTGGCCCATAATTGTGTCCACACACATCCTTTTCTATTGAGCATTACAATGTGGCATCCCGGGCCCCCACCCTCTAGCCACCCAGTCTGGGTTTCGGGGGAGGGGGTGAAGCATAGGTGATGTTGATGATAATGATGATAATAACACTTATTAAGGCTGACTATGTGCCAAGCTTAGCAATAAGGTACATACAAGATAATGGGAATGTCTCACCCAATCTCAAAGTCTAAGAGCCTAAGACAAAGGAAGAACAGGTGTTTTATCCCCATTTTACCATCAAGGAAACTAAGGCACAGAGAATTGAAATGACTTACCCAAAGTCATTCATTCAATCATATTTATTGAGTGCTTACTGCATGCAGAGCACTGTACTAAGCAGCAGACAAGTGGAGGAGATGTAACTAGAGCCCAGGTCTCCTGACTCCTAGTCTTGTGCTCTTTCCGTTAGGCTATGCTGCCCTCTATTAGGCTATGATGCCCTCTATAGTCTGAAGGAGGTGGATTTTAGGTATTGGAACTTTTCGGGGAAGTCTGGATAAATGATGTAAACAGTGAATTGAATTTGTTTATTCAGCAGTTTAATCCTAAAAAGTCATCTTCACATTAGTAGCCCCTTTTCTGGAGACAGAACTTTCCAAATATCCTTACTTCCCCTCCTGGTTTTCAGTTAACTCCATCCCAGACCCCTCCCTCTCAGATACCATTATTTATGTCAGTGCTCAGGCTCTTGCAGCTATTACAGTGTGCAATTTACATCTGCTTATATCCCTTATTAGATCCAGGATCATGTAATTTACTTCTGTTGTACTTTCGCAAAAGCCGATATAGTGATCTCCACCCAGTGGGGACTCAGGATAATGCTAATAATAGTTGATGACATTGAAAGGATTTGGTGGTGATTAAAAGTAGATATTAAAAGACATCAGTAACTATAAGCTCTTAACTGATGAAGGCATAGACTGATGAACAAAATTAAATTAAGGAAAAGGTCATCCCACTTCCAGGTCTTCCAGGGAGGCAGTAGAATTAATATGATACAGTGAACCTCAGGGAACCCCAAATTGGGTGTGCTAAACTGAAAATGTGTTATATTGAAACTGCCACTGCTTTAAGTGAGGAACAGTGGATCTAGGTCTTTGAGAAGCAGCATGGCCTCGTAGATAGAGCATGGGCCTGGGAGTTAGAAGAACCTGAGCTCTAATCACAGCACCTCCACTGCTGTGTGACCTTGGTCATCAGTAAAATGGGGATTAAGACTGAGCCCCATGTGAGATATGGATTATGTCCAAACTGATTAGCTTCTTTCTATCCCAGTGCTTAGTGGAGTGCCTGACACATGGTAAGCATTTAACAAATAACATGAAAAAAAGGTCTTTAAACTGAGAGATTTGTTAGTAGGGTGTTGGATCAAATAAAAAGTGGGTGCCCACCAAGGACAGAAAGAAGCCTTACTAGAGTGGAAGAAAGACAGTAAAAACAGAAAACTGAATTTAGAAAGGTTGCCCAA
The DNA here is from genome assembly GCF_015852505.1 of Tachyglossus aculeatus. Lineage (NCBI taxonomy): Eukaryota > Metazoa > Chordata > Mammalia > Monotremata > Tachyglossidae > Tachyglossus > Tachyglossus aculeatus. Next base: position 23,125,775 of record NC_052081.1, read on the forward strand.
GTTTATCTTGCAAAGAGATGAGCTGACAGTTATGCAAAAGAAAGGGAGAACTAAACAATTCATAGACTGTGAGCCCCTCTTGGGATGGGGCCATGTTACTACCTACCCCACAGTTCCCACCTGTGTACTCTTTCCCAGGGCTTTGTACAATCTTCTATACACAGTAAACTCTTAATAAATGCTGTTACTACTACTACTAGCAAGGTACAAGCAGTATCATTTAAAAAAAGCCCTCTTGCAGCCAATCAGCACTCAAAGTCTCCAGCACTTGGCTAAAATAGTATTCTTAGGAACTGTTTCTGTATTTTCCGCAGGCACTGAAGTTGCATAAAGAATAGCTCCCAATCTACAAAAATGGCCAAACCCAGAGAAAAACAGTGTTTCTTTCAAATGGCAGTAAAACCCACAATGTTGAATGGAATAACTAGGTTCACCTCCCATTTCATGCTTGATTAAAGGGGGGTGTGCAGCAGTGCACTTTGGTGTACTATTCCAGGCATAGCCTGGATACTCGTGTAGCGCAAATCTATCAGTGGTGTGATCAACCGTGTTTACACTTCCTAGTCAGCCCAAGGGCCTGCTTGATTTGTGGTAGATGCCTGAAGGTCCTGGGCACTCTGGGTTGCTCCCCCTTCTCATGCCAGTCTACCCCTCTAGAGTCTGCCCAGAGGCTCATCAGAACACAGCAGACCGGGAGGAGAGACCCAGGGCCTAGAACGGTCTGAAATGTAGGTAAATCAGATGGTAAATTGGGGTTCAGGGGCAAGACCTGGCTCTATGGTTATAATCCTAGCTGCACTGGCCTCTCTTCATTAATGCTTTGTCAGTATCAAGCATACATTGTTCTCCAGCTCACTGGATCCCTGGAAGACTTTACCCTAAAAGATGCTTCTCCAAAAAAATCTCACCCCACACAGCCACAAACAACATCTCTTCATGGGCTTTCAGGAACTAAAGGGGCCCCCCACCCTCAAAAGGTCACCCTTTGTATCTAGGCTGAACAACTCCTAACCCCACTAGATTGATAGGACCTTTCCTGATTTTAAAGACCTTCTCTGGGAGGAGAGTTCGACTTTATTAACTCTCTCCACCTTCAAAGCCTTATTATAAAACGCATCTCCTCCAAGAGGCCTTCTCTGACTAAATCCTCATTACCTCTTCTCTCACTCCCTTCTTCATTGCCTTTACACTGGGATTTCCATGCTTTATTCACCCCTCCCCACATCCGCCAAGCTAGCTCTCTTCCTCCCTTCAAGGCCCTACTGAGAGCTCACCTCCTCCAGGAGGCCTTCCAGACTAAGCCCCCTCCTTCCTCTCCCCCTCCTCCCTCTCTTCATCCCCCCCCCCCGCCTTACCTCCTTCCCTTCCCCACAGAACCTGTATATATGTTTGTACGTATTTATTACTCTATTTATTTATTTTACTTGTACATATTCTATTTATTTTATTTTGTTAATATGTTTTGTTTTGTTGTCTGTCTCCCCCTTCTAGACGGTGAGCCCACTGTTGGGTAGGGACCATCTCTATATGTTGCCAACTTGTACCTCCCAAACACTTAGTACAGTGCTCTGCACACAGTAAGCGCTCAATAAATACAATTGAATGAATGAATGACTCCCGATAGCACTTATTTACAAATTCATAATTTAATTTATTTCTATTAATGTTTTTCTCCACCTCTAGACTGTAAACTCATGGAGGACAGAGAATGTGTCTACCAACTCTGTTATATTGTACTCTTCTAAGCGCTTAGTACAGTGCTGTGCATATAGTAAGCACTCAATGAATTTGATTGATCGATTGATGGATTTACAGAAGGTGATGGAAGAGAACTGAACCTGACTTCTGGATTCTCTGCATAACATTTGTTCAAATCTATACTGTGGATAGAAATAAGTCTCCTAAACACCTGTTTTTACAGCAGCTCTAGAAAAATAGTCTTACAAGTCAATGAGTCTTCCATATTGGATTCACTTCTCCATTCTCAGTCTCGTTCCACAGCCATTTACCAAAAGCATCTTCCAAGTCCTATGCTACCCAGCCGGAGCTCTGAATTCATCCATCTAACCACAGGGAGATGCTCTATGGCCATGGACCTGGGAGTCAGAGGACCTGGGTTCTAATCCTGGCTCCACCACTTGTCTGCTGAGTGACCTGGGCAAGTCACTTAGCTTCTCTGTGCCTCAATTACCTCATCTGTAAAATGGGGATTAAGACTGTGAGTCCCATGTGGGACAACCTGATTACCTGGTATCTACCCCAGCATTTACTGCACACAGTAGCCTCCCTTCAAGACCCTACTGAGAGCTCACCTCCTCCAGGAGGCCTTCCCAGACTGAGCCCCTTCCTTCTTCTCCCCCTCGTCCCTCTCTCCATCCCCCGCATCTTACCTCCTTCCCTTCCCCACAGCACCTGTATATATGTATATATGTTTGTACATATTTATTACTCTATTTATTTTACTTGTACATATCTATTCTATTTATTTTATTTTGTTAGTATGTTTGGTTTTGTTCTCTGTCTCCCCCTTTTAGACTGTGAGCCCACTGTTGGGTAGGGACTGTCTCTATATGTTGCCAACTTGTACTTCCCAAGTGCTTAGTACAGTGCTCTGCACACAGTAAGCGCTCAATAAATAAAATTGATTGATTGATTGATTGAATGAATGAATTTAGAACAGTGCTTGGTGCATTGTAAGCACTTAACAAATACCGTAATAATAATAATAATAATTATCATTATGGACTGGAAATAGATACTTGGTAGCAGGCAGGGTCAGCCCATGGGTGCACTGAATTGGGGCAATCTTGCATGCCCAGTACCCTGTAGGCCCCACCTCTTCCCTTTTCCAACCAAGAAGTAAAGCCAGAACAGGCCCAGTCAGTTCCAGAAACAATGGCTCCTGGTTTAGCTATCCACAAAGGATTAGAGTCATTTTGAACTATGACCTGTTCTTGGTCAAAACCCTCCAAGATGATTGGATAAGACAATGTAGTTTCTCGCCACCTCATCCGTTGTTCATTCATACATTCAGTAGTATTTATTGAGTGCTTACTGTGTGCAAAGCACTATACTAAGCACTTGGGAGAGTACGATATAATAATAAAGACACATTCCCTGCCAACAATAAGCTTACAGTCTAAATGGTTGGCTTAAACTACGTCATTCAGCAGCCTATTCATTCATTCATTCAATCATATTTATTGAGCACTTACTGTGTGCAGAGCACTGAACTAAGTGCTTGGGAAGTACAGTTCAGCAACAAAGAGAGACAGTCCCTGCCCACACCAGGCTTACAGTCTAGAAGAGGGGAGACATACACCAAAACAAGTAAACAGGCATCAGTATAAACAGAATTATAACTATATACACATCAAAACAATTAAACAGGCATCAATATAAATAGAATTATAGATATATACATAATTGCTGTGGGATCGGGAAAGAGCAAAGGGAGAATGCGAGGTGATGCAGAAGGGAGGGGAAGCTGAAGAAAAGAGGGACTTAGTTTGGGAAGGCCTCTTGGAGGATGTGAGCATTCAGTAGGGCTGTGAAGGGGGGGAAGAGTGATTGGCTGATTTGAGGAGGGAGGGCATTCCAAGCCAGGGGTTGATGGTGGGACAGGCGAGATCTAGGTACAGTGAGAAGGTTAGCACCAGAGGAGATGGAGAGGGGAAGAGGGAGGTGGGGTATTCTAGTGAGGTGGCTTCTACACCTCCCACAGTGGCCTCTCTGTTCCCCTCCCCCTGATATTGCCCCTTTTGGAGCCGTCCTCTGCCTCCTCTCTGTTCCCCAGAGGGGCAACACCATGGGGGTCGGGACTAATGGAGGGGAATGCCCCAGGTGGGCATGACCCTCCCGATGAACTAGGACAGAGCCACTTCAGCTTTTCTTCCACCTCATCCCTTTCCAGGGTAGTGGTGGGCATGACCCCCACAGAAGAAGTCATTCACAGAGGCAGCAGTGGGCACGACCACCCCAACCCTGAGGAGCCAGACATGGCATTATTAGGCTCGCTGAGAAAGATACTAATTTTGATTCTTCAGAAACATTCCCTCTGCCTCTCTCTTGTTCCCTAAGGCCTACTCTGATTTCACTAAGTCCAAATATTTGCAACTTTTCCAATCAATCAGATCCTGTCTGCAGGAGCCAATCAGAGGGCTTTGTTCATTAGGGTGTTATGAATCAATCCTTTCAAGTGGGTAGAGGACAAACAGCTAGAGGCACTCAGAAACAGCTGTAATCCAATCAAATGTACCTTTGGTAATTCACTCCTTTAACACGTACCCCCACGAAGAAGCTGGAAGAGATAGTCCCTGACTGTCAGACAAGCCCCGGGTCCTGACCCTTCCAGGATGGTCCCACTTGAAGGAACAGATCCTATTGTACTTGGACGAAAGAATTTTAAAGCAGCCGTCAAGTCTCCTCTAAAAATGAAATCATCATCCTTGCCTGGGCCAGAATTCGCTGTCAGTGTGGGCAGAAATTACATGCTGAAAAATGTGCAGCAGCTCTTCATACATTGCCTTGGCCATGCCCAGATTTTCCAGCCCAGCGAAGGAATGAGCCTGGAGCTTATAAAGGGACAGGCCAACTATGCACATCCATCCCTCTGGGAACAGGCTAAGCTGCACTTAAGATTTTTTTCTTTTGGTCAATGAAGAATGTCCCAGGACAAAGACACTTTGTAACATTAGCTGGGTTGCTATTCCCTCCCCCAGCCACACATACATACACACACAAAACATACAGATTTGGAAAGGCTGTGGGAGGGTTGGAGCAAGAGCACCCAAATATCTGATCTGTGTTCTACTGCCCACATGGTGACTGGGTGTGGGAATGTGTTTACGCAGTCTAACAGAATAATCTCCAGGGTGATGTAAGAGAATGATTAGCCTTCATCTTGTGTAGGACTTGACTTTAATGCCTTTTAAATTGTGTCTTTATAACCTGATTTTTCCATTTTTTATAGTGTTTGTTAAGTGCTTACTATGTGCTAGTCACTGTCCTAAGCACTGGGGTAGATACAAACTAATCAGGTAGGACCCAGTCCATGTCCCACATGGGGCTCACAGTCTTAATCCCCATTTTATAGATGAGATAACTGAGGCACAGAGAAGTTAAGTGACTTGCCCAAGGTCACGCAGCAGACAAGTAGCAGAGCAGGAACTACAACTCAGATCCTTCTGACACCCAGGCCCGTGCTATATCCACTACGCCATGCTACTTCTTGGGTCCTAGTGGATAAAATTGTCTTTGCCCAGAGATGGGAATACAGAAAGAAAGTCCACATACATACCTAGTGAATTTTCACACAAATCCACTGTTGAGATCTGAGCTTCAGATTTGTCCATAGTGAAAATTCCTTCATGAGGAAAAATCTTTTTTTCCTAAAAACAGCTTTACAGTCAATCGATCAATCAGTCAACAGTATCAGGTAATGAAGCCTCAGTACTGTCCATTTGGACCAGTTTGTCACTCTGCACTTGAGAGAGAATTGGGTCTTTTTGAACAGAAGCTTCATGAGAATTGTGAGACAAGGAGGTAAAAGTGAAAACAATCTCAGGTGCTGCAAACAATAAGCACAACAGCACAGCCAAGGACAATCTTCGTATGCGCACAGACGAGTCATAACTGTGGGTCCTGCATTGGCCTTTTAGCCAGTGGAGAATTTCATCATCAGTGGCAACTTCAAGCAGGATGGACACCTCTATACTAAACTCTTGAGTGTCTTTACAGTCATGCTTTTTTATGGTACTTGTTAAGCTCTTACTTTGTGCCAAGCACTGAATTAAGCACTGGGATAAATACAAGATAATCAAGTTGAATACAGTCCCTGACTGACAAGGGGCTCACAGTCTATGCAGGAAGGATAACAGGTATTGAATCCCCATTTTACAGACGAGGAAACTGAGGCCCAGGGAAATCAAGTGATTTGCCCAAGATCTCACAACAGACAAGTGGAGGACAAGTGGGACAAAAACCCAGGTCCTCTGACTCCCACGCCTGTTCTCTTTCCAGTAGGCCAATGCTGCTTCTCAGCTTCTTATCCTTCCCCACTGGAAACAAGCCATTGATGAGATTTAAATACAATGCCAAATCTGAATGAAAAAGATTTACTGGCCCTCCACTAATGAGGACATGCCTCTAAGTGCTCCTCTTTGAAGTCAAGTTTCAGAAACTTTTACAACCTAACCAATCTTCCTTGGTCAGGGAAGTTCATAGCATGCTCAGTGGAAGATGGAGAGCAGCTGTTCAATACACACTATAATAATAATGATGGCATTTGTTAAGCGCTTACTATGTGCAAAGCACTGTTCTAAGCGCTGGGGGGATACAAGGTGATCAGGCTGTCCTATGTGGGGCACACAGTCTTCACACCCATTTTACAGATGATGTAACTGAGGCTCAGAGAAGTTAAGTGACTTGCCCAAGGTCACACAGCAGACACATGGCGGAGCCGCGACTAGAACCCATGACCTCTGACTCCCAAGCCCGTGTTCTTTCCACTGAGCCATGCTGCTTCATTATAAATATGGTATTTGTTAAGCGCTTACTATGTGTCAAGCATTGTTCTAACCACTGAGATAGATACAAGGTAATCAGGTTGTCCCACGTGGGGCTCACTGTCTTAATCCCCATTTTATAGATGAAGTAACTGAGGCACAGAGAAGTGAAGTGACTGACCCAAAGTCACCTAACTGACAAGTGGCGAAGCCGGGATTAGATCCCATGACCTCTTACTCCCAAGCCCAGGCTCCTTCAACTAAGCTACACTGCTTCTCTTAATTCCTTCATTTACACTACTAAATGAAGGAATTTAATCAAGACTATGAAGCAGGCACCCTAAAATCAGAAGGACCAATCTGTTGATTCGAACAGAACCGGACTTTAATGCTTAGCAAAGGAGCTTCTCTGTTTTCAAACCACACAAGTGCATTTCAGCCCCCTCATTATTCATTCATTCATTCATTCAATCGTATTTATTCATTCATTCATTCAATCGTATTTACTGAGCACTTACTGTGTGCAGAGCACTGTACTAAGCGCTTGGGAAGTGTAAGTTGGCAACATATAGAGACGGTCCCTACCCAACAACGGGCTCACAGTCTAGAAAGGGGAGACAAACAACAAAACAAAACATGTGGGCAGGTGTCAATTCATCAGAATAAATAGAAGTAAAGCTGGATGCACATCATTAACAAAATAAATAGAATAGTAAATATGTACAAGTAAAATAGAGTAATAAATCTGTACTAACATATACAGGTACAGTGAGGAGGGGAAGGAGGTAGGGCGGTGGGGATGGGGAAGGAGAGAGGAAGGAGGGGGCTCAGGCTCAGTCTGGGAAGCCCTCCTGGAGGAGGTGAGCTCTCAGTAGGGCTTTGAAGGGAGGAAGAGAGCTAGCTTGGCAGATGTGTGGAGGGAGGGCATTCCAGGCCAAGGGGATGACATGGGCCGGGGATCGTGATGACATGGGCCGGGGATCGACGGCAGGACAGGTGAGAACGAGGCACAGTGAGGAGGTTAGCGGCAGAGGAGCAGAGGGTGCGGGCTGGGTTCTAAAAAGATGCTGAAATTGAGGGTCTTGGGAGATCCAGGTCCAAGATTTGATAGAAACATAGCCTTGCAAATCCTGCACCAACTACGGAGGGTTGACTTCATTTCCCACAAACCCTAGGAGCTTTCATTTAGATATCAGCAGCTCATCAGGCACTAGCAGTGACAAAATGATTTTTGACTCATGGAAAGCATTGCTGACATTCTATAATCCTGCTGACTGCTTGCCATGCCACCAAGTGCAGTAGCTAGAAACCCAGGATCACATTATCAAAATCACATATCCTCCAAGAGGCCTTCTCAAACTAAGCCCTCATTTTCCCTACTCCCTCTGCCTTCTGAATTGCCTTGCACTTGGATTTTCACCCTTTATTCACCCCAGCCTCAGCTTCACAGCAAATCTGTAATTTATTTTAATTTCTGTCTCCCTGACTAGACTATGAGCCCCTTTTGGGCAGGAAATTTTTCTACCAACTCTGTTATATTGTATTCTCCCAAGCAGTTAGTACAGTGATCTGTACATGTAAATGCTCAATAAATATGATTGACTGATTGATTAAAAGGGAATGATTCAATATACACACCCAGACTTCAGTGAGCAATTAGTATTTGGGGGCGGGGAGGGTTTGTGCAATATAAAAGCATCTCATAGAGATGTGTTGGAGGTAGCACATGACTATAATTAGAGAACTGGCAGGTTCAACCCTAATTTGACAGACATTAATATAAATAAATAAATTACAGATATGTACATATGAGAAGCATATGAGATATGAGATAGAAGCAGCTTGGCTTAGTGGCAAGAGCAAGGGCTTGGGAGTCAGAGGTCATGAGTTCTACTCCCAGCTCCACCACTTGTCAGCTGTGTGACATTGGGCGAGTCACTTCACTTCTCTGGGCCTCAGTTACCTCATCTGTAAAATGTGGATTAAGACTGTGACTCCACGTGGGATAATCTGATAACCTTGTATCTAACCCAGCGCTTAGAACAGTGCTCAGCACATAGTAAGCACTTAACAAATACTATCATTATTATTATTATTACATAAGTGCTGAGGGGCTGGGAGGGGGGGATGAATACAAAGAACAAGTCAGGGTGACACAGAAGAGAGTGGGAGAAGAGGAAAGGAGGGCTTAATCAGAAAGGAGGGCTTAATCAGGAAAGGTTCCTTGGAGGAACTGTGCCTCCAATAAGGCTTTGAAGGCAGAGAGATTAATTGTCCGTCAGACTTGAGGAGGGAGGGCTACCCAGGCCAAAGGCAGGATGTGGGCGAGGGGGGTCATCGGCGACATAGACAAGATTGAAGTACAGTGAGAAGGTTAGCATTAGAGGAGCAAAGTGAGCAGGCTGGGTTGTAGTGGAAGAGTAGTGAGGTGAGGTAGGAGGAGGGAAGATCAATAAGTGCTTTGAAGCCAATGGTGAGGTTTGCTTATGCTGCAGCCACTTGGTTATTTTCCTAGGCAGATCTCTTCCTCAAAAATTTTCCTTACTCTTGGAAAGTCTCTCTTCATGCTCTCTCCCCTTTGTAGTTTAACCGTTGTTAGGGATGTTATGAAATAGTGACAGATTTCAGGACACTGCTCTCCTATAGAAGCTAGTAGTTCGGGCAGGAAAATTGAATTAGAGCTTGTGGCTCAAGGTAACCAGATAAATTAGCTGTAAAACACTTTTTGCTCTCTCCCACACCAAGAATGAGGCCTTTACACTTCACCAACAACCATTTAAGATCTAAACTAACATATAATGTCATTCCTGGTCTAGAAGAATGAGTTTTGTAATGTCCATACATATCTAGACTGTAAGCTCTTGTGGACAGGGAACCTGTCTGCCAACTCATTCATTCATTCAATCATATTTATTGAGCGCTTACTGTGTGCAGAACACTGTGCTAAGTGCTTGGAAAGTACAATTTGGCAACAGATAGAGACAATCCCTACACAACAATGGGATCGCAGTCTAGAAGGGGGAGACAGACAACAAAACAAAACAAGCAGACACTCATCAATAGCATCTAAATAAATAAATAGAATTATAGATATATACACATCATTAATAAAAGGAATAGAATAATAAATATGTACATATTTACACAAGTGCTGTGGCGTGGGGAAGGGGGTAAAACGGGGGAAGGAGTTGGAGTGATGGGGAGGGGAGGAGGAGCAGAGGAAAGGGGGGCTCAGTCTGGGAAGGCCTCCTGGAGGAGGTGAGTTCTCAGTAGGGCTTTGAAGGGGGAAGTTTGGCGAATGTGAAGAGGGATGGCATTCCAGGCCAGAAGAAGGACGTGGGCCAGGGGTCAACAGTGGGACAGGCGAGAACAAGGCACAGTGAGAATGTTAGCAGCAGAGGAGCAGAGTGTGTGGGCTGGGCTGTAGAAGGACAGCTGGGAGGTGAGGTTGGAGTGGGCAAGGTGATGGAGAGCTTTGAAGCCATTAGTGAGGAGTTTTTGCTTCATACTAAGGTTGATAGGCAACCACTGGAGATTTTTGAGGAGGGGGGTGACATGCCCACAGCGTTTCTACAGTAAGATAATCTGGGCAGCAGAATGAAGTACAGATCGAAGTGGGGAGAAACAGGAGGTTGGGAGATCAGCAAGGATGCTGATGCAGTAATCCAGTCAGGATATGATGAGTGACTGTACTAACAAGGTAACAGTTTGGATGGAGAGGAAAGGCTAGATTTTGGTAATATTGTGAAGCTGAGACCGGCAGGTTTTGGTGATGGATTGGCTGTGTAGAGTGAATGAGAGAGTGAAGTCAAGGATGACACCAAGGTTGCGGGAGGATGGTAGTACCGTCCACAGTGACGGGAAAGTCAGGGAGCAGACAGGGTTTTGGAAGGAAGACAAGGAGCTCAGTCTTAGACGAGTTGCATTTTAGGAGGTGGGCAGACATCCAGGTGGAGATGTCCTGAAGGCCGGAGGAGATATGAGCTTGGAGGGAGGGAGAGAGAGCAGGGGAGGAGATGTAGATTTGGGTATCATCTGCGTAGAGATGATAGTTGAAGCTGTGGGAGCAAATGAGGTAACCAAGGGAGTGAGTATAAATGGAACAGAAGGGGACCAAGAACTGATCCTTGGGGAACCCCTACAGTTAGGGGATGGGAGGGGGAGGAGGAGCCCGTGAAGGAGACTAATTCATTCATTCATTCATTCATTCATTCATTCAATCGTATTTATTGAGCGCTTACTGTGTGCAGGGCACTGTACTAAGCACTTGGGAAGTACAACTTGGCAACATATAGAGACGGTCCCTACCCAACAGTGGACTCACAGTCTAGAAGGGGGAAACAGAGAACAAAACAAAACATATTAACAAAATAAAATAAATAGAATAAATATGCACAAATAAAATAGAGTAATAAATTCGTACAAACATATATACATATATACAGGTGCTGTGGGGAGGGGAAGGAGGTAAGATGGGGGGGGATGGAGAGAGGGATGAGGGGGAGAGGAAGGAGAGGGCTAAGGTCTGGGAAGGCCTCCTGAAGGAGGTGAGCTCTCAGTAGGGCCTTGAAGGGAGGAAGAGAGCTAGCTTGGCAGATGTGTGGAGGGAGGCCATTCCAGGCCAGGGGGATGACGTGGGCCGGGGGTCGACGGCGGGACAGGCAAGAACGAGGCACGGTGAGGAGATTAGTGGCAGAGGAGCGGAGGGTGCGAGCTGGGCTATAGAAGGAGAGAAGGGAGGTGAGGTAGGAGGGGGCGAGGTGATGGAGAGCCTTGAAGCCGAGGGTGAGGAGTTTCTGCCTGATGTGTAGGTTGATTGCTAGCCACTGGAGATTTTTGAGGAGGGGAGTAGCATGCCCAGAGAGTTTCTGGACAAAGACGATCCGGGCAGCGGCGTGAAGTATGGATTGAAGAGGGGAGAGACACGAGGATGGGAGATCAGAGAGGAGGCTGATACAGTAATCCAGACGGGATAGGATGAGAGCTTGAATGAGCAGGGTAGCAGTTTGGATGGAGAGGAAAGGGCGGATCTTGGCAATGTTGCGGAGGTGAGACTGGCAGATTTTGGTGACGGCTTGGATGTGAGGGGTGAACGAGAGAGCAGAGTCGAGGATGACACCAGGGTTGCGGGCTTGTGAGACAGGAAGGATGGTAGTGCTGTCAACAGTGATGGGAAAGTCAGGGAGAGGGCAGGGTTTGGAAGGGAAGACAAGGAGTTCAGTCTTGGACATGTTGAGTTTTAGGTGACAGGCAGACATCCAGATGGAGATGTCCTGAAGGCAGGAGGAGATGCGAGCCTGGAGGGAGGGAGAGAGAGCAGGGGCAGAGATGTAGATTTGGGTGTCATCAGCATAGAGATGATAGTTGAAGCTGTGGGAGTGATTGAGGTCACCAAGGGAATGAGTGTAAATCGAGAACAGAAGGGGACCAAGAACTGAACCTTGAGGAACCCCCACAGTAAGGGGATGGGAGGGGGAGGAGGAGCCTGCAAAAGAAACTGAGAATGAATGGCCAGAGAGATAAGAGAAGAACCAGGAGAGGACAGAGTCTGTGAAGCCAAGATTCGATAGTGTGTTGAGGAGAAGGGGGTGGTCCACAGTGTCGAAGGCAGCTGAGAGGTCGAGGAGGATTAGGATAGAGTATGAGCCGTTGGATTTGGTAAGCAGGAGGTCACTGGTGACCTTTGAGAGGGCAGTTTCCATGGAATGTAGGGGACGGAAGCCAGATTGGAGGGAGTCGAGGAGAGAGTTGGCGTTGAGGAATTCGAGGCAGCGCATGTAGATGACTCATTTGAGGAGTTTGGAAAGGAATGGTAGGAGGGAGAGAGGGCGATAACTAGATGGTGAGGTGGGGTCAAGAGGGGGTTTTTTTAGGATGAGAGAGATGTGGGCATGTTTGAAGGCAGAGGGGAAGGAACCAGTGGAGAGTGAGCGGTTGAAGATGGAAGTTAAGGAGAGGAGGAGGGACAGAGCGAGAGATTTCATAAAATGAGAGGGAATGGGGTCAGAAGCACAGATGGCCATTGTAGCACTTGAGAGGAGGGAGGAGAGCTCCTCTGAGGATACTGTTGGGAAGGATGGGAGAATAGCGGAGAGCGTTGAGATCCGGGGGGTTGGAGAAGGTCGGGGAGTGACTTTGGGGAGCTCAGACCTGATGGATTTAATTTTATTAATGAAGTAGGAGGTCAGATCATTGAGGGTGAGGGAAGGAGGAGGGGGAGGAACCGGGGGCCTGAGAAGGGAGTTGAATGTAGGCTGAGGGCAACGGAGGCAATCGCCCGTCCCTTCAGAACGGCACGGAGAACCAGGAGGGGACGGAGTCTATGAAGTCGAGGTTGGATAATGTGTTGACGAGAAGGGGACGGTCGACAGTGTCAAAGGCAGCTGAGAGGTCAAAGATGATTAGGATAACTCTGTTATCCTAATTATAATTATAATATAATTATAATATCCTGGTTATAATTGTTATATTGTATTCTCCCAAATGCTTAGTGCAGTACTCTGAACACAGTAAGTGCTCAACAAATATGATTGATGATGATGATGGTTTAAGTGGAAAAGAGCATCAGTCCTCAGCAACAGGTTTGTACTTGTAACAAGAATGACATCGCTTCCTGAAAGCCAAAGTATGAGACATCAGGGTTGATGGGAGGAGTGGCTTGTTACAGACTACAGGCAATTTAGGGTGGAGACAAACAGACTTTGCTTCACATGATCGGAATTAGACTGGCCCAGACAATGAGATACAAATTGCCTGCTGAATAATCTCCGGGAGGAGAAGAAGCTTTAGACAATTTAAGAGCCCTATATATGGAGCTGAGGGCTCACTGCAATCAACGAATCAGTGGTATTTAATGAGCACTATTTAATGAGAACTCCTCCCCATCTTACCTCCTTCCCTTCCCCACTGTACCTGTATATATGTATATATGTTTGTACATATTTGTTACTCTACTTATTTATTTATTTATTTTACTTGTACATATCTATTCTATTTATTTTATTTTGTTAGTATGTTTGGTTTTGTTCTCTGTCTCCCCCTTTTAGACTGTGAGCCCACTGTTGGGTAGGGACTGTCTCTATATGTTGCCAACTTGTACTTCCCAAGAGCTTAGTACAGTGCTCTGCACACAGTAAGCGCTCAATAAATACGATTGATGATGATGATGATGATGAGCACTTACTGTGGGCATAGCACTGTGCTAAGTGCTTGGGAGAGTACAATACAGAAAACATTCTCTCACAAAGTCCTTTTCCCCAACCCTGGTTTTACTATGATACCATTTTTTTTAAAGGTATTTGTGAAGCACTTACTATGTGTCAAGCACTGTATTAAGCACTGGGGTGGGTACAAGCTAATCAGGTTAGACACAGTCCATGTCCCACGGGGGATCCACAGTCCTAATCCCCAGATGAAGTAACTGAGACACAGAGAATTTCAGTGACTTACTCAAGATCACCCAGCAGATAAGTGGCAGAACTAGGATTAGAACTGGTGTCAGAAGTGGGATTGGAGGCAACTGGAATGGATTCCCAGACTCTTTTCCTGAAGGACCAGGAGTGGGACTCCCCTAGGTGAGGCACCAACTGGGTCAACTGACATTGGAGCGACTCAACTAACTTGGTGGAAGTGTTCACCTGGCAGATAGCAGCCCAGGGGAAGAAGGGAAAGGGAAAGGAAAAGACCTTGCTGGTCACATAAGTGTATTCCTCTAGAGTGGGAAGCATTCATGGGTCTGGAGCTAAGTGCTTCACCACATGTGAGTAATTAAGTAAGTATATTCCTCCCAAAAGAGAAATTCGGTTAGCCATGTATAATAAATCTTGCAAAGCTCAGCCTTTCTGACCTGGGTCTCTCACTCTTGCTGCACTGATCCTAGAACCCATCCCTGCACGATGGGTGGTAACCACAATTGCTTCTCATTTTATTTTTCTTGTCCACTTCTTAAAGGATTTTGATTCTGCAGCTCTGTGGTCAGTCTGCCACTGATTTCTTTATATGTGTGTCTTATTATTTTACATGGAGATAGTTGAGTTGTCCTGTCTAAACAGGAAGCTAAATTTTCTCTAAATTCATCCTTCTCAAATGGAAAAGGACTAATAAAGGCCTAAGTAACAGTACACAGAGGCTGCTCCAGTGTCACACCTAGAATAGGAGAAGGACTGAAATCTACACCTGTCAGCAAACCTCTTAAAATATTCAATGCTATATAGTTTACCACATTCAATGAAGGAAAACATCAACCCTGACGTTTGAAAGTATTGGAATTTCTCACATAAATGCTTGTATAAGCTCCTTCTCTCCTTGTTTCTCAGTGCAAGGTAGTGCACAATCATAGCATTTTCAAAACCATAAAATTTCCACTGGACATTTATTTGTGAAGCACAACCCCCACTCAAGCAAGGTGTGAGAACTGCTCAGAGGTGACATTCAGCACTAGTGCTTTCTCTGCAAATCACTCCATTGACTATATTTTGTCCTACTTGGCTCTTAAGTTTACAGAAATGTGTCCAACTTTAAGACCAAGTATTTCTAAGACTGGAAAACCAGTTCCTGTGCTGATGACCATTTGGTAATGAACAAATGTGCTCGCTTCAGCAGCACATGTACTAAAATTGGAACGATACCAAGAAGATTAGCATGGCCCTTGCACAAGGATGACACACAAATCTGTGAAGCATTCCATATTTTCAAGTGCTTAGTACAGTGCTCTGCACACAGTAAGCGCTCAATAAATACAATTGAATGAATGAGTGACCTGTGTGTTTTATTAATAATTAATAAAATAACAATTAATAGTAATAACCAACAATAATAATATTGGGGCAGTTAAGTGCTTACTATGTAACAAGCACTCTGCTAAGCACTGGGGTAGATATAAGATAATCAGGTTGGACACAGCCCCTGTCCCACATAAGGCCCACATTCTAAATAGAGGGGTTCCTTGAGGACAGAGATTGGGTCTTTTGCTGCTGTAAGCACCAAGTCCTGTACTAAGTGCTGGGATACATACAAGCTAATCAAGTTGGACACAGTCCATGTCCCACATGGGGCTCACAGTCTTAATCCCCATTTTACGGATGAGGGATCTGAGGCACAGAGAAGTGAATTGACTTGCCCAAGCTCACAAAACAGACAAGTGGCAGAGCAGGAGTAACAGCCCAGGTCCTCCTGACTCCCAGGACCATGCTCTATTCACTAGGCCTTGCTGCTTCTCGTGCTTTTCATTAGTGACCTTAGGAAGAGTAGTTTCTATGGAGTAAAGGGGGTAGAAACCAGATTGGAGGAGTTTGAGGTGAGAGCTGGAGGAGAAGTGGAGGCAGCAAGTGTAGACAACCCATTCAAGGAGTTGGACAGGAATGGTAAAAGGGAGTTGGAGCCACAACTGGAGGGAGCCATGGGAGCAAGGAAGGTTGGATTTTTTTTTTTTTTAGGATAGAGGTTACATTGATGTCCTTGAAAGTAGTGGGGAGGGAGCCATTAGAAAGTGAGCAGTTGAAGATAGTGGTCAGAGAGGGAAGAAGGGAGGGGGCAATTGCTTTGATAAAGTGAGAAGGAATAGGATCAGAGGCACAGGTGGAGGGGTTCTGGCTTCTTGGATTTCTCTACTGAGTGTGCTGGACTTCAAGTATTTACTTTTCATCTACATGACAGTGACCATATCCTGAAACTTTATTTTCAATTTTTCAAACATGATGGAGAAGAGGGAGAAAGATAGAAAGAAAAAGAGAAGCAGCGTGGCTCAGTGGAAAGAGCATGGGCTTAGGTGTCAGAGGTCATCGGTTCAAATCCCGGCTCCGCCAACTGTCAGCTGTGTGACTTTGGGCAAGTCACTTAACTTCTCTGTGCCTCAGTTCCCTCATCTGTAAAATGGGGATTAAAACTGTGAGCCCCCCGTGGGACAACCTGATCACCTTGTAACCTCCCCAGTGCTTAGAACAGTGCTTTGCACATAGTAAGCGCTTAACAAATCCCATTATTATTATTATTATTATTATTATTATTATTATTATTATTATTATTATAGAGAAAATGAGAGTCCAAACCAGACTATCAGCAAGATAAATACACATTACTACTGTACAAACCTCTTCTGCCTTTGCCCATGCTTGGAATGTTATTCAGGCCAATGTTTCAGTAACGTTAATGCTTGTGTCCACTGAAGTTACTTTGAAGTTTAAAAATCCCACAAACATAAAATGATAATTATGATAATGATGGTAATTGTTAAGCGCTTACTCTGTTCATTCATTCATTCAATCATATTTATTGAGTGTTTACTGTGTCCAGAGCACTGTACTATGTGCCAAGCACTGTTCTAAGCACCGAGGTAGATACAAGGTAACCAGGTTGTCCCACGTGGGGCTCACAGTCTTAATCCCCATTTTACAGATGGGGGAACTGAGGCACAGAGAAGCGAAGTGGCTTGCCCAAGGTCATACAGCAGACAAGCGGCAGAGCCAGGATTAGAACTCACGACTTCTGACTCCCAAGCCCATGCTCTTTCCACTAAGCCACGCTGCTTCTCTAAGAATTTGATGTTTGCACATGTGCTAGAAGACAAACTCACTTTGGCTATGAAAGTCAGTAAGGCCAAACACAAGTCCATCAGTGTTCCAGATGGATGTTATTGGATTAGATAACCCTTGCCAAATGCAAATGCAAACATTCACTCCCCCCTTTGAAGACAATTATCCTTAATGATCATTTTATCTCTGCTTACTACAACTAGGAAGCCTCTGCTATTACCTTTTTTTCAACTCTAATATATGTACAGAATCTGCACTTGATACAGTGCTCTGCAACCAATCAAACAATAAATGGTATTTATTGAGCACTTACTGTGCGCAGAGCTCTGTACTAAGCACTTGGGAAAGTACAATTCAACAGAGTTGGTTGACATGATTCCTAACCCACAAGGAGTTTACTATCTATAGGGAGAGACAGATATTCAATTAGATTAGGGATAGAGGAAACAGTAGAGTGTAAGAACAGCTTAGTGCAGTGCTCTGCAGCGGCATGGCTTAGTGGATAGACTTAGTGGATAGCCTGGGAGTCAGAAGGACCTGGATTCTACTCCTGGCTCTACTGCGTGTCTGCTGTGTGACCTTGGGCAAGTCACTTCACTTCTTTGTGCCTCAGTTACCTCATCTGTAAAATGAGGATTAAGACTCTGAGCCCCACATGGGACAATCTAATTACGTTGTATCTTCCCCAGCATTTAGAACAGTGTTTGGCACATAGTAAGTGCCAAATAGATACAAGATAACCAATACCATAATTATTATTATTATTATTCTCTGGGCCTCAGTTACCTCATCTGTAAAATGGGGATTAAGAGTGTGAGCCTCATGTAGGACAGGGACTGTGTCCATCCTGAATGACTTATATCTACCCCAGTACTTAGAACAGTGCTTGGCACATGATAAGCACCCAACAAGTACTATTATTATTATTTTGTATAATACATAATAGAGAAGCACCGTAGCCTATTGGAAAGAATAAGGGCCTGGGAGTCAGAGGACCTGGATTCTAATCCCAGCCCTGCCAATTGCTTGCTGTGTGACCTTGGGCAAGTCACTTAACTTCTCTGTGCCTCAGTTGCCTCAACTCTAAAATGAGAATTAAAACTTACTCCCTCCTACTTAGATTGTGAGCCCCAATAAGACAAGAACTGTGTCCATTCTGATGAACTTGTATCTACCCCAACACTTGGAATAGTGCTTGACACACAGTAAGTGCTTAACAAATACCAAAAAACAAATAAACAAACCTGGGTTCTAAACCTGACTCTGCCAATTGCTTGCTGTGCGGCCTTGGGCAAGTCACTTAACTTCTCTGTGCCTCAGTTTTCCTGTTCTCCCTCCTATTTAGACTGTGAGCCCCATGCGGGACAAGGACTATGTCCAACCTAATTTGTCTAGAGAAGCAGTATGGCGTAGTGGAGAGAGCACAGGCCTGGGGGGCAGAAGGTCATGGGTTCTAATCCCTGCTCCACCACTTCTCTGCTCCGTAAAATGGGGATTGAGACTGTGAGCCCCATGTGGGACAGGGGCCGCATCCAATCCGATTACTTTGTATTTACTCCAGTGCTTAGAACAGTGCCTGGCACATAGTAAGCGTTTAACAAATGCCATTGTTATTATTATTATTATTATCACCCCAGCACTTATTACAGTGTCTGACACTTAGCACTTAGCAAATGCCATTAAAAAAATAAATACTATTGACTGATTAATTTTTGTGGGGCTGAGGTACTTATCAAGGTGATACTATTTTTCTAATAGCAATCAGGTTGTATTACGACCAATCAATCAAATTAAAAGAAACATTTTGCACACAGTAAACACTTAGTAAATACCATTGGTTGATAATGGTGGTATTTGTTAAGTGCTAAGCATTGGGATAGATACAGTACAATCAGAACAGACACAGTTCCTGTCCCAAAGTGGAGTTCATTGTCTAAGGACAGTAGACACTGACATACTCAGAAAGGCAATACCTACTGAAGGCTACAACGAAAGCTACTCTTGTCACATATGTTCTGAGAAAGGTATCATCAGTCCCATATTAGTCTTTTCAGCACCCCTACTCCCATAAAAATGGCTAAATTCTGAGCCAGAAACTTCATTTTAAAACACAGATCGCTCACACAACAGCTCTCTCTCTCTCTCTCTCTCTCTCTCTCTCTCTCTCTCTCTCTCTCTCTCTCTCTCTCTCTCTCTCTCTCTCTCTCTCTCTCTCCCTCCCTCCCTCCCTCCCTCCCTCCCTCCCTTCCATCACTTCATTCATCTCTTAGAGAGGATGCTTCTTGCCTGACCTAATGGAGATAATGAAATCTATCTTGAGCTCCAATTCAAACCTGAGAGAAGGGAGCAGGTTTTGTGGAACACAACATAAAATCTCAGAAAAAGTTCCTGGAGGCTAATAAAAGATGTCTGCAATTACATGAAGCTGAAGAAAATTCAGGCACATGACAGCAAAAAGAGGCACAGCAGCTAAAGCCAGATAAACTGCAGATGAACAAGGAAAGTACTGAACTTCCAGAGCAGGTATTTGAAATCCTAATACTCAAGAACTTCCCAAAGAATCTGAGAAACCTGGCAATAATTGTTGTCTGATAGAAATACAGAAACTCCTTACCATTGGCTTTAAAGCATTCAATGATCTTGGTCTCTCCTACCTTACCTCCCTGATTTCCTACTACAACCCAGTCCGCACACGTTACTCCTCTAATGCTAACTTACTCACTGTACCTCCATCTCCTCTATCTAGCTGGCGACCCCTTGATCATGTCCTGCCTCTGGCTTGGAACTCCCTCCCCAGCTCCATACATGACAGAACACCATTCTCCCCACCTTCAGTATTATTCAAATCACATCTCCTCCAAGAGACCTTCCTAACTAAGCTCACATTTTTCCTACTCCTCCTCCATTCTGTATTACTCTTGCATTTGGATTTTCACCATTTATTAACCCCACAGCACTTAAGTACAAGACCATCATTTATTTTAATGCCTGTCAGCCCCTCTAGATTGCAATCTCCTGTGGGCAGGGTATACGTCTACCTACACTGTTGTATTGTACTTTCCCAAGCTCTTAATATAATGCTCTGCACACAGGAAACGCTCAATAAATATGATTGATGGATGGATTAATTCGTTTAAACATAGTGAAACAAAGGAAACAATGTCAAGCGAGTCCAAAGAGCCCATTTTATAGCTGTTGATGGGATTTGATCTCTTTGAAGCTGCACGCAGAGCAAAGGCTCTTGCAACTTTTAATTACAATGTGTCTGCCTGGAAACTTCCAACCCTACTGTTCTCTCAGTTATCTAAACATGGCAAATTGCCTATTTTGACAAATTAAGATAACTGAGGTTGTGTAAATTGGATATAGAAAGAAAATAAAATATGCCAGGAAAGGGACAATTTGGTATTTTGTATGCAAATAAAGATAACTTTTCTTGCCTTATTGGGAAACTATTGTCAGACACCTGTATGTAAGAAAATAGAGTATTGGAATAATCTCAGATAAAAGAAAAATCCAAATGAATCCAATTAGTAGCAGAAAGGAGGCCCTCTTCTATATGCTTGAATTTACATATACCCACACTTGCCATTCATCTGTACACAAAGTTGCTATTGTAGTTAGCAACAGCCGTAGCTGGTTCTTGGTATGAGTGCTCAGACTTGAAAAACAGGTGGTCACACATTCTTTCACCATGTGCAAATATTAATCAACTAATTTATTAAATGCCTACAGCTGTTTAGCACACCCATTTTGCCTGCCACAGCTACCAATTTAGAGCTGGGTAGGGCCCCAGTTATTAAGTCATACTCAACCACAACAAAACTAAAGCCTTTTGAGTGTTTTAGAGCTTTTTCACATTATGTTTCACTTTGAGTGTTATCCCACAGAAACCTTTCCTTCATGCTAAAAAAAGTTCACAAAGAGACACTATCAAGCCACAATTTGAAGCAGGATTAGATATCGTTTCATTTAGGAAAAGACAAAACAATACTCCTTTGAACAGGAGCCAAGAAAAATCTAAAGATTAGGGAATGGTTAAACACAGTTTAAACCCTAGCTTATATTATCTGGTTTCTTTGTTTAAAATGGTCCCTAGAGTGACTGTATTTCATAAGCATATATTGTCCTCTAAGAAACTCCAGATTTCACTGACCTTGCTACTCTGACATCATCTCTCACTTCACTCGAAGTGGTCTGACCTATTTCGGCTACAGCGTCCTTCTCTTGTGTAGACTGGAGAGGAGGATGACAGGATTCAGAAAAGCCTCTGAAAATGTGAAGAGGAAAAAAAAAACCAACATGAGTAGTTCATGAGAAGAAAGTGATTCTAATTTCCACATTCTTCAGGGATGGCTCATTTTCCACACAAACTACATGTGCGTAATGGCATAATGTACATTCAAAATTAAATTCCAATTGAAAAGCAGACAGATTTGAACTCCTAACTCGAGACGAAATAGACTTTTTCTGCTTTGTAAATCCTTGATGTGGTAATATATGGAACAAAAAATAAATAATTTCCCCTCTTGAAAAGCAATAAAAAATTATTGAAGAACTAAAGATAAGGAAGCAGAGACATGATAATCAATATGTTGCTAATTTCTGAGTTTCTGAGTTTTTTTCTTCCAGTTTTTAAACTTTACCTATCATTTGTTTAGAGTGAATTCAGAACCTAACAACTAAAATCAATCCATTGAATGTGGCAGTCACAGCTATCTAAAAATCTATACATAGACCTCAATTTTTCTAATCAGAATTTAGGGGCTCAAATGAGTCTGATTCATGACAACTGAATTTTCCCTAGAAGCATTTCTTTAAAGTACCTTTTAGAAGGAAATTCTGGAGGGTTATGAACTTGAAGTTTCCCAGGCTCAGGAGGTGAGGCGAGAGAGGACTTCCTGTCAATCATATGAGGAGAAAGTTCACATTCTGCCTCTGCAAGAGGCACATCAATATCCGTGCTCGCAAAACATTCAGCAGCAGCAGCAGCATCCTTCTCCATCTCTACAGTCGCCTTCAAGGAGCCATACAGTGTCTCAGCTCCCTGTTCTTGACAGCTTGTTTGCAGAGCTGAGTCACTGGTAGGAGTGAATAATGCTCTTGTAGTACCTGTTTCAGGACTGTTTCTGGATGGTTTATCACACCATGCACGTGCCTCAGTCTCTATCTCGCTCAAAATTATATCACATTCTGCTTCCCCAACTGTTTCTTCCAAGTCATTTTGGGACTCCTGAAAACTCTGGTCCTTTTTCAAGCTCTCCTCCAGTGCTTTCCTCAGGGGCTCCTGTTTCTCCAGGGACTTTGGGGCACTTCCTGCAGTTTCTGACTCTTCCAGCCCGCCAGTACCCTGGGGCTTGCTTTCATTACCAAGGTTGCTGATGCCAAGTTTCTCATTGCCGCCTCCTGCTAATGGTTCAACAGCTCCCAAAAGAGGAGAGTTTCGTGGAGCACACAGTGGTCCTGACTGGCTGGTGCCTTCGACATCTATCATGCTAGAGGGCCTGCCTTCTCTCTGCTTCTTTTCACTTGGTACCACCTCCCAGCTCTGGTTGCTGGGGTGTATTAGATCCGTTTTAGAGAAAGTTGCCCCTGAATTTTCCTGGGCAGTTAGATAATAGTCTTCCCCTTTGAAGTCTCTGTGGTTTTCCAGAGGAGGCTGCTGTCTGGTTGGGTCTGACGGGAGACATGAAGTATGGTCCAGCTCTCCTCTTTCCAGGCACATGTTATCTTCAACACTGGCACCTACCTTTTGTGCTACCCCCATCCCCACTGTCTCTGATCTCTCTGTCTGACCAGCTTTCTGGGGAAAGAGATTCGGGCCATCTTTGGAAACATCATCTGCCTGGATACTGGGCAGGCCCATCATCCCGCCCAGCTGTTTCTCGGGGGTGGTATTCCCTTGAGGAGACAACATGTCCTCGGGAACTCTGCAAGAATCATCAGGAGTCAAAGCCACTTCTTCTCCATCTCCTTTTGGCTCCACTTTTTGTCCTGGAGGGGAGGTGTGCCAGAAGGCGGGCTCATCTTTATGACTCAAGACCAAAACCTTTTCTTTTCTTTCTTCCAAAGAAAGTTGGGGGCGTTCAATATTCAAAGTGCTCCATACTGACTTGTCAATAATCTTGTTGATATGCTCCCTGAAATCAGGCAATCCAGCAGTGATGCAAGCCTGCCTCGGACCCTGCTCAACCCATCCTTGGAGGTCCATGGGCTTGTGGGAAACATCAGTTTTCTTCTCGTTGCTGCTTTCTGCATCCTCTGTTGGAACATGCCCAACATTCTCTGGGCATGCAGGGCTGAGCACATTACAACCAGGCTTGTCCTCTAGGCAGAGATTTGCTGGCACTTTTTTCTCATCAAACATCTCTTGCTGGCTCTCAGATGAAAGCGACGTCTGACCAAGGCAGGGGACGGGTTGGACGGCAAAGATATTGGGCTGTGCTCTGCTGTTTTCTTTACTCAGGGAGCCTTGGGATTCAGTTGTAGTGATTTCCTCCCCGGCAATTTCAGGGACCAGTGACAAAAGATTGTCCTTGGGCAATAGCGCAGCAGATGATGCCTCCAGGGTTGGCACATTTTCCGCTTCAGGATGGTTGCCTGTACTCCCAGGCCTGGTCTCTGTGGCCGAAGCTGGCTCCGGTACTCTGTTTGCCATTGCTGTTATCTCCATGCAGTTCTGACTGAGGCTTTCACTTTCAGGTGGCTCCGTGCCCACTTGCCCACGCACCCCCAGAGCAGTAGTCTGCAAATTAGGCTGAGCCACTGAAACTGTTGGGCCCACTGGCAGTGTCATGGGGCTAGTGATGATTTCAGGCCCTGTTCTGGTCTGCCATGCTTCAGTCTTGCAGGAGGTTGACTGCTGCCAGGAGTGGTCGGGGTGATCCAACGCCAAGTTGGACCCAACCGGATTGGGCAGTTCTCTCTCACTGATCCCAGAACACCGCTCAGGGTCATCTGCACTACCTGTGGATTCTGTTTCATCTAAAGAAATGTTCTCAGCTGCCTTCCCAGGCTCTTGCACCATCTCGTCATCTGTCTTCAAACCACTCCTTTCCTGGGTGGGGGAGAAGCTCCCAAAGCTATCTTCATCACGCTCTATTTGGGTGCTGACACTGTTGGAAGACTCCTGACATGAGCAGGCAGCCAACTGCTCTGCCTCCTCCTGCACTCCTGGGCCTGGGGCCGGGACGGGAGCCGGGACGCCACCCCTCATCCCATCATGCACCTTTTTCCCTGGGTCATCGGGGTGTGGGGCTGTGAGGCTGTGGCAAGAACTGGCTGAAGACCCTGAACCTGGGCCCGGGAACAGAGCTGGCTCACTATGCCTGTGTATATCCTCCTCTGACTTAAAGTGGCTGATGGGTTGTTTTTCTGTGTCAGTTTCTTTAGGAAATACATCCATATGACATGTTCCTTCATGCTGAATGCCTGAGATCAACAAATCATGCTGCTCTTGTTTGGGCTTGTTAAGCACTTGTTCAGGACAACAATATTCTTCAGCTCTTATGCTGGGTTTATTACAGCTCTGCAAGGTAACTTCATTTTGGGCTGGAAGACTCATAAGGTGAACATCTTTGCACATAGTCTCTTGCTTGAGGCCAGCCACTGTCTGCAAATTATCTCCTGTGAAAACTAGTGGCTCTACCACCTGCCCAGATGGCTCCAGTAGAGGATAGCCCAGAGTTAACCCTGTAGGATTGGCTGCAGCAGAATAGGTGATGGGACTCAGATTACTTTTGTGCTCGCTTTCCACCTCTAGACTGGAAGCACACTCCTGTGGAGGGTCACATGGAGCAATCCCTTCTCCCCTCTCGGTTGATTGGGCACTCTCTCCAAAGTTATTTGAGACCAATACTTTGGTACTAGATTGGGGCCCCAGGAGACTGGGCCCTGCAGAACCTATTAAGAGAGTGGGACTTGGAGAGCGAACCCCTTGCTGTGGAACCTGCAGCAAAATAAGAGTTTGTACTCCACTTTCTATCCCCGAGGCTTCTCCAGCCACCTGACTGTCCAGGTCAGAGTTTAAGTTCTCCTCAATGGCAGTCTCCAGAGAGGCATTTTGCCCCTCATTGGATGTCGCTCCATCCTCCAAATCACCGCTATCAAGCACTTTTGTTTGTTCCTTCTTCTCATCATCATCAGAAATACTTTCAGCCATCTGGATTTTTCTGTCAGTTCTTTGGTATTCCCTTAAATGGGGTTTCTCCACCTCGCCAACAGGAGCAGACTCAGCTCTTTTCAAACCCTTTCCACCCAGGACAGTTTCTGGGAGGGTGGGGTTGAGTTGTTCCATCTCCATAGCAGTTCCTGTAGGTACACTGGGGGACAAATCTCCATCCTGTTTCACTGGCTGAATCTCGGTCTCCTCCCATTGCCCATGCAGTGATTCATGCAAGACCCTAGTGCAGCTTTCCTGGGGCATTTCAGTAGCTGGTGAGCACAGAGCTGAGTCTTTGGACTTAGGATCAGGCTCATCTAAGCTCCAGAAGCTCTCCTGGAGGCACTGTACTGTGTCTTCAGGCTGAACTAATTTAAACCCCAAATCATGGCTGCCTATTGCTACCTCTTCACTCATTTCCTGTTCACTTCTGCAGCTGAATTCACATGGAGCTTCTTCAGAGAAATTCACATGATTTGCTGAGTTAATGTCCTTTGTGGCACATTCTTTTTCTAGATGACCATTTAACTCATCTTCTCTTTTGACATCACTTTGAATTTCAAGGTTGATATGTTGTTTGGTTTCCTCATTTGGTACCAGTAAACTTCCTGCTCTTTCATTTAACTCACCTAAAGGTGTGTATGGCACAGGGACTTGTGTTATATCCACTGTCTCCTGACCCATGAGAACATCTGCATCTCCCTCAGACACCTGAACAAGCTTTAGGCACTTTGGGCTTATTTCTGAAAGTTCACTTTGACCAGTAGAATCCGGTGAACACTTTTCCAATACTGACTTTCCATCTGCGATGGGTTGTCTCTTGTCCAGGGTTGAAATACATTCAGTAGCAGAGGCAAGAATAGACTCTCCAGCCAAACTGGATTCTACATTAGAGACAGCACCTGGAGCTTGAGTGTCTTCTGAAGGAAAATTTAAAGTTGGATGTGTTTTCTCTGTCTGGGAAAGCCCATGCTCACACAGAGGCTTGATACAGACAAACAAATCTTCTTCGATGTGGCCTATTTTATCAACATGGATGCATTTTTCAGAGGGTGCTTCTTGCACTGTGCTTTGAATGGATCCAGAATAGTCTCCTGGGAACAGGGTTTCCTTCGAAGGGCCTTTGGGTGAAAGAGTTGAGGAAGGGCTCTGGGTAACCAAAGGTGAATCCAACACAAGGAGCTGAATGTCAGCATGCTCTTGGCCATTTGTCTGTGGAATTACATTTGAACTAGCCTCTCTGATATCCCTGGTATCACTGGTTTCAGAGTTATCGATCAAATTCTGAGCCTCCCCATTTGCTCTGCATTCCTCTCTGTTGCAGCCTCCTGAGGCAGAATCATTTGGGATTAGGGTTTCCTGTTTCACTATGAGTCCATCTTCACCATCTGGGTCCCCCTTACTAATCCGGGTTGCAGCTGGTTCCTTATGGATTGCTTGCAGAAACCCTGACTCCTTGGGGGATTCTGATGGTGGAAAATCATCTTCTGCCTCTTTCCCCTGGGGGAGGAAACAAGGATTTGGATCACTCTTCCCACTCAGCTGTTCACTAAGATGCATCACTTCTAGTTCACTTGAATATGCTGGCAACATTTCTTGCATCAAAGAAGGGTACTCTGACGGACCAGTGTCCACGCTTGCCTCCCTCCAGTCCCCGTCAGCAGGCAAGATTGCAACAATTGTGTGGCCTAAATCCCCAGCTGCAGTCAACTTTGCTTCCTTGCTCTCTTGGGCATCTGACAGAAACTCCTCTACATTTCTCTGGGGAGGTGGCCGCTCTGCATCATCAGCTTTTTGATGTGCATGGATGTCGTCCTGAGCTAATTCCTCAAAAGGCAGGGAGGCAGGCATGCAGTGCTCATTCACTTCTCCAGCTTGGGAGGGGCAATCAGTGTCAAACAGTTCTCTGCATTCCTCTGTCGCGTGTCCTTGTCTTGTCAGATCTGGAGGCCCCTCGGCGGGGTTAATGCTGGCTGGACCTCCAGTAGCGTGGCCCCAGATGCTGCCAACAATGGAAATGTTTAATGTTTCATTGGTTTATTATCACAAAGGGCAAGAGAAGTAGAGCAAAGAAAAACCAAAACTACCCCCCTCGCCAAAGCCATGCTTCACATAAAACCCATCAGACTCACTGTGGGGGCTCCACTTGTCAAAGTGTGTCATATAAGCCCCTCTTCCTCTCACAAGTAATAGTATCAGAAAGCTGGAACTTTTACTGTCCAATTTGTGAGTGGCTTTTACAGTAACCTTTCTCTATGCCTACACCTTTCCCCATGTCTACCAACAAGGGCCATCGCTCAGGAAAGGTAACATGGGAACCATTCAGGGTTCATGGAACTGGAGGGTGTTTGATTTGAGCAGTGTTGGACAGTGGAGAAAGAATTCAGTCAAGACCAGAATACAGCGGTGGAGTGTAATGGGCCTAAGTAGTCAAACTGCCATTTCCTGTATCTGTAATTTATTTTAATGCCCGTCTCTCCCTCTAAGACTGTAAGCTTGTGGGCAGGGATCGTGCCTACTAACTCTATTATATTGTATTCTCCCATGTGCATAGTACACTGCACACAGGAAGTGCTTTATAAATACCATCGGTTGATTGATTTGCTCCCTTGAGGTGCCTTTTCATCTGGCCACTGCCCTGCCTCCACGTGGGCTCTTGAGTGAGTGTATTTTGACAAAAGTCAGCTTTGCCAACTCTTGTTTCAGTGGGGAACAGGGGGTGAGCAGCAGTCATCTCTACTGAACTGCCAATGGGCTCATATGTAGGTTTATAGAATTAACACAAGCATCTTTGAAGTCACAAAACTGCTTTAATGGATGCTGAAACATAGTAGTGTACTGTATAGCAAAAACAATTACAGGTGTACATTAAGATGATTTGCCTGTGCACTAGAATCAGTCAACCGATAGTATTCATTGAGCATTTACTCCAAGTGGAGCACTGGACTAAGTCTTCGGGATAGTATGATAGAGTTAGCAGACCATCCCTACCCTCAATCTTGCAATCTAGTGGGTACAAATAGCATTCAGTCATCCCTCTGATACAGCTTGTGTATAATGACATACTCGCCTACAATACAATTCTTTCAGTTTTGTAACTGTTCCTTTTGATTTGCAAAACTATTCATGTGAACAATATCCTCAGTGTTGGTGATTTTCTTTGGTGTAAAAAAATAAATCATTCAGATGAGAAATCAATCAATTAATGGTATTTATTTAGCACTTTCTAGGTGAAGAGCATCATCTTAAGTACTTAAGAGAGTGCAAGAGACACAATCCCTGAATCAGAATTGACTAACCTAGTAGGATTTGATGATGGGAAGCAGCATGGCCTAGTGGAAAGAGCACAGGCCTAGGAGTCAGAGGACCTTGGTTCTAACAGTGACTCTGCCATTTTCCTGCTGTGCCACCAAGGGCCAATCATTTACTTCTCTGTCCCTCAGTTTCCTCGTCTGTAAAATGGGGATTAAATCCTACTCCCTCCAATTTAGACTGTGAGCCCCATGTATATACTCTTGTGTGAACCCCAGCGCTTAGTACAGTTGCAGCATATAGTAAGTACTTAACAAGTACCATAATTTTTAAACTAAAACCTTCAAAATATCTTTTTACTAGCCAAGGGGGAACATCGCTGTGACAACATGAGGAGCAGCACAGCATAGTGGATTCAGCCTGTGTCTGCGGAGTCAGAAGGTCATAGGTTCTAATCCCAGCTCTGCCATTTGCCTGCTGTGTAATGCCAGGCTGGTCATTTAACTTCTCTGTATCTCAGTTTCCTCATCTGTAAAATGGGGATTAAATCCTGCTCCCTCTGAGTTAGACTGTAAGCCCCGTGTACATACTCTTGTGTGTACCCCAGAGCTTAGTACAGTGTGCAGCATATAGTAAGCATTTAACAAGTACCGTAATTATTACACTAAAACCTTCAAAATATCTTTTTACTAGCCAAGGTGGGGGGACATCGCTGTGACAACATGAGGTGCAGCATGGCATAGTGGATAGACCCTGGGCCTGGGAGTAAGAAGGTCTGCCACTTGTCTGTTATGTGACCTTGGGCAAATCAATTTCTCTGGGCCTCAGTTCCCCCCCACAAGGGACAGGGACTGTTCAAACTGGATTTACTTGTGTCCATTCCAGCACTTAATACAGTGCCTGGCATATAGTAAGCGCTTAACAAATACCACAGTTAATTAATGACCACAATGGCTTAACTCCTCCTAGTCCTGGGGCAATCTCTGAGGAACAGGGGACCAGGAAAAGTTACTATTTCAGTCAAAGCATGAATGCAGGTCAATAGCTATTTATGGGATAGTAAGAGACAGTTGGCTGGAATCCCATTTACATGAAAACTACTTGCTTAATGATTCTTTAGCAGAATATCGAGAAAGGAGTGCTCTTTTTGAGCACAAGCTCCTTAAGGAATGAGAGACAGTATGTGATTCAGTTCTCTCATTTGGAAAGTGAGGATGAAAACTGTGAGCCCATGTGGGACACGGGCTTGTCCAACCTGATCGGCTTGTATCTACCCCAACGCCTGTACCATTAAAAAAAGGAGAGAGGAAAGAGAGAATGGTACCCATTGCTGCAAACATAAAGCATAAAGGGACAGCCTTTCTGGGTGCACGTTGTGTCCAGGACTGAGGATTCCCCCACAGAGTTTTTCAATCACACACACTCCCAAAAGTGAATTTCAGTGTCAGCATTTTTGTTTCTTAAAACATGAAGGACAACTGTCACGACATCATCGGGGTGGGGGCATATCTCAGCCCCAAATCCCAGCCAAAATAGCCCCCCAAGAACCTCTGGCAGCACCTGGATCCCCATTACCTTCCTGAGACAGGCAGGTTTGGGGATTCTGGCCAAGTACACCCCAAATCCCTGCACTCATACTGCTACCATCACCTCTTGTCTCAAACCCGTGGCCTGAAGTCAGTAAGACTCGATATAGACAAAGTTAAGAAAGCTCTAAGATGCTGGCTTAGTAATATATCATAATGATCTGCATTCATTGTTTAACCCTGGACTCACTTCTTGTTGAGATTAAGGAAACACAAGAACTCTACTGTATTCTTCAATCATGCTGTGGGAAAGTGAAATGCCCTAAACATATCTAATTGAAAAGCCCCAGTTTTTAAACACCTGGGAACAGAAAGGGCAGGATTCGGTAGGAAAAGAGGTCAATGAACTAGAAGATGAAACATGTCATAGGGGATTTTTGAGGGGACTGTGATATTTGATCAATTAATAGCTTTTACTGAGCTTTTACTTGATGCAAAGCATTGTACTAAGCTACTGGGAGAGTATGACAGTGTTAGTAGAAACAATAACTGCCCTCTTGGAAATAGAGCCACATAACATTCCAGACAATAAATATTAATATGAGGATTTGTCTTGTCATCGGCTCCTTAACCCCATCCAAAAGTGTGAAAATATAAGGCAGACAGTATCAGTAGTTTCAAGAGGTTGGATAAATTATGGTTCAATGAGTACATAATAGTTATTTGAGAAAAAAAGTTAGGGTAGAAGGCATGCATAAAGCTTTATACTGGTTTCAGTGGTGATGAAATTGACAGCTGAGTTTTATCAATGTGTAAGTGAGAATGCTATGACTGATGGGTGACCAACAACCTCTTCCATGCTTTGTGAGTGTGTGTGTGTGTGTGTGTGTTAGTGTGAAAAGATCTTCCCTTACTACCCTGTTGCTTTTGTCACCCACACTGCCTGGCACCATTTTTGCTTTTCCCTTCATTTAATAATCTTCCCAAAGCCTCTATTGCCCTATTTCTACATGCTTTATGTCAGGCTGGTCTGCTTTCCACTGCTGTTTCACAACTGTCTGTAACTAATAATAATAACAATAATAATGGTATTTGTTAAGCCCTTAGTATGTATCAAATGCTGTTCTAAGCACTGGGATAGATACAAGTTAATCACACTGGACCCAGTCCCTGTCCCATATGGGGCTCAAAGGTTATAGGAGGGAGGACAGGTATGTCCTGTTAAACTGTACTGAGCAGGAATGGAAACAAAATAAACAGGATGGTCAAATGAGGCAGTTTAAGGACACAGTGAAGCAAACCCTACCGGCTCTGCCAATTGTCAGCTGTGTGACTTTGGGCAAGTCACTTAACTTCTCTGTGCCTCAGTTACCTCATCTGTAAAATGGGGATTAAGACTGTGAGCCCCCCGTGGGGCAATCTAATCACCTCCCCAGCACTTAGAACAGTGCTTGGCACATAGTAAGTGCTTAATAAATGCCATCATTATTATTACTTGAGGAGTAGCTTGGTGTAGTGGAAAGAGGATGAGCCCAGGAGTTAGCTGAACTGGGTTCTAATCCCAGCTCTGCTAACAGTCTGCTGTGTGACCTTGGGCAAGTCACTTAACTTCTCTGCACCTCCATTTCATCATCTGTAAAACAGGAATTCAAAATCTGTTCTCCCTCCTACTTAGACTGTAAGTCCCATGTGGGACCTGGATATCTTGTAGGTACCCCAGTGCTTAGTGAAGTGCTTGGCACATAGTAAGCACTTAACAAATGCCACAATTATCATTATGCTAAGTATGATCCATAACACAGCTTGGGTTAATGGAAATGCTCTAGAAATTAGATCTGGCATTTGTTGTGGCCCAGGTCTCCCAGTCATAAAGTGGGCAGACACTATCTTTGTTCCACCACCATCCCAAGCACCTATTCATTCATTCATTCAATCATATTTATAATAATAATAATGATGGCATTTGTTAAGTAAGTGCTTACTATGTGCCAAGCACTGTTCTAAACACTGAGGTAGATACAAGGTAATCAGGTTGTCCCATGTAGGGCTCACAGTCTTAATCTCCATTTTGCAGATGAGGTAACTGAGGCACAGAGAAGTTAAGTGAATTGCCCAAAGTCACACAGCTGATAAGTGGCAGAGCCAGGATTAGAAACCACAACCTCTGACTTCAAAGCCCGTGCTCTGTGTGCAAAGCACTGTACTAGGTACTTGGAAAGTACAGCAATAAGGAGAGACAATACCTGCCCACAATGGGCTTACAGTCTAGAGGGAGGGAGACGGCCATCAAAATAAATAAAAAGAATTATATATATATGTATATATATATATATATTTATATATATATACACATATATACATATATACATAAATGGTGTGGGGCAGGAAGATAGGGGTAAAAGCAAAGGGAGCGAGTCAAGGTGACTTGAAAGGGATGAAGATCTGAGGAAAAGGGGGCTTAGTCTGGGAAAGCCTCTTGGAGGAGGTGTGCCTTC
This sequence comes from Tachyglossus aculeatus, assembly GCF_015852505.1. Classification (NCBI taxonomy): domain Eukaryota; kingdom Metazoa; phylum Chordata; class Mammalia; order Monotremata; family Tachyglossidae; genus Tachyglossus; species Tachyglossus aculeatus. The sequence continues at coordinate 23,158,244 of NC_052081.1, forward strand.
AGTAGGGCTTTGAAGGGGGGAAGAGTGATTGCTTGGTGGATTTGAGAAGGCATTCCAGGCCAGTGGTAGGATGTGAGCCAGGGGTCAGCAGTGAGAGATGTGAGATCAAGGCACAGTGAGAAAGTTAGCAGCACCAGAGGAGTGGGGTAAGTGGGCTGGGATGTAGAGTGAGGTATGAAGGGGCAAGGTGATAGAGAGCTTTAAAGCCAATAGTAAGGAGTTTTTGTTTGATACAGAGGTTGATCAATAACCACTGGAGATTTTTGAGAAGGGAGGTGACATGCCCTGAACATTTCTGTGAAGATAATTCGGGCAGTGGAGTGATGTATTTACTGAAGTGGGGAGAGGCAGGAGGTTAGGAGGTCAATAAGGAGGCTGATGCAGTAATCCAGTCAGGTAAGGATGAGTGATTGTACTAACGTGGTAGCAGTTTGGATGGAGAGGAAAAGGCAGATCTTGGTGATGTTATGAAGGTGAGACCAATAGGATTTGGTGACAGATTGGATATGTGGGGTGAATGAGAGAACGGAGTCAAGAATGACACCAAAGTTATGGGCTTGTGAGACAGGAAGGATGGCTGTGCCATCTTCAGTGATGGGAAAGTTTGGAAGAGGACAGGGTTTGGGAGAGAAGATAAGGAGCTCTGTCCTTGACATGGTGAGATGGAGGTGGTGGGAGGACATCCAAGTAGAGATGTCCTGAAGGCAGGAGGAGATGCGAGCCTTGAGGGAGGGAGAGAGAACAGGGTAGGAGATATAGATTTGGGTGTCATATGCATAGAGATGATACTTGAAACCATGGGAGCGAATGAGTTCTCCAAGAGAATGACTGTAGATGGAGAATAGAGGGGGACCAAGAACTGACCCTTGAGGAACCTCTACAGTTAGGGGATTGGAGGGGGAGGAGAAGTTCACGAAGGAGACTGAGAATGAACGGCGAGAGATGAGGAGAACCAGGAGAGGACAGAGTCAGTGAAGCCAAGGTTGGATAATGTTTTGAGGAGAAGGAGATGGTCCACAGTGTCAAAGGCAGCTGAGAAGTCAAGAAGGATTAGGATGGAGTAGGAGCCTCTGGATTTGGCAAAAAGCAGGTCACTGGTGACCCTTGAGAGGGCAGTTTCAGTGGAGTAAATGGGGAGGAAGCCAGATTTGAGGGGGTCCAGGAGAGGAATTCGAGGCAGTGTGTGTAGACGACTGGCTTAAAGAGTTTGGAGAGGAAGGGTAGGAGGAAGATGGAGTCATAACTGGAGGGGGCTGTGGGGTTAAGGGAGTGTACTAGTGTACACTGTACACAGTGGCACAGTGTACCATGCCAAATGTGCACTCAATAAAAGCTACTAATTAGTCAGTCAATCAATGGCATTTACTGAGTGCTTACAATATGCAGAGCACAGAATTAATTTCTTGGGGGAGTACAATAAAACAGAATTAACTGACATGCTCTCTGCCCATAATGATCTTACAGTCTAGAAGATCTGTTATTACTACTACTGCTGTTGCTACTACTACCACCACCATGTTTCCCATGCCAGATGTCTATAACCTTAGTGTCATCTTCAACTCTTTGCTATCCTTCAACTATCACATTCAGTCAACTATCAAATCCTGCCATTTTTTCCTGCTAACATCACCTGGTCTTGCCCATTCCTCTCCACCCAAACTGCTACCACCTGGTACAAGCTCTCATCTTGCCTCAGGTAGACTACTGCCTCCTTGATAATCCAGGTTAATCCAGGCTCTCTGGATCAAAATTTCCTGAAGTATTACTCGGCCCACATCTCTTCTCTCCTCAGAACCTCCTTCTGGCTCTTTATGTTCCTTTGCATCCAATCAATCGATGTATTTACTGAGTGCTTACTATGTGCAGAGAACTGCACTAAGTACTTGGAAGAGTATAATACAACAAAATTAACAGACATGTTCCCTGTCCAACAAAAGCTCTCACAATCAGCTTCAAGGACCTCCACCACCTGGCCCCACTTTATCTTCCGGTTCTCTTCTCCCACTGTTCCCCAACTTTCTGTTTTCACCCTTCACAAGCCTATCTACTTGCCTCTGTCCCCTCACTCATGCTTTTCCTCTGACTTGGAACTCCCTTCCTTCTTCCTACGTCAGACAGACCACAGCTCTCCCCACATTCAAATCTAAAATTCCCCCTCCTCCAACCAACTTTCCCCAAACAATGAGTCATATCATAACCTTCAGCCAACTCTAGCACTTATGGACTTACATTCTCCTTAACATGTATGTAAATTTGTTTATTTTGATGATTTTAGGTGTAAATATTTTTATGTTCATCTCCCCCATAAGAATGTAAGCTTCTTGTGGACAGTGAGTGTGCCACTTTATAGGGACGCAGTATGGTCTAGTGGGAAAAACATAGGTTTGGGAGTCAGACTGCTTGCCCTTGTTTTGTTTTGTTGTCTGTCTCCCACTTCTAGACTGTGAGCCTGTTGTTGGATAGGGACCCTCTCTATATGTTGCCGACTTGTACTTCCCAAGAGCTTTTACAGTGCTCTGCACACAGTAAGCACTCAATAAATACGATTGAATTAATGAATGAATGAATGTCCTTTCTCTGGCCTGGAACTCCCTCCCCCTTCATATACAACAGACCACCTCTCCCCTCATCTTCAAAGCACTTCTAAAATCACATCTCCTCCAAGATGTTTTCCCTATGTCCTCTTCTTCCCCCCTCTTTGCCTTCCCTACTGCATTGTCTACACACTTAGGTCTCTACCCCTTTAAGCATTTTGATACTCATCCCACCCTCAACCCCACAACAGTTATGTGCATATCTATCTGTAATTTATTGTGGTGTCTAATCTGTAAACTCCTTGTGAGCAGGGGTCAGATCAAACTATTGTACTGTACTTCCTCAAGAGCTCAGTGCAGTACTTTGCACAGACTAAGGACTCAGTAAGTGCCACTGATGATTGATAATTATCCGCTCTCTCATTCACCCCTCACATCCAAGCCATCACCAAAACCTTCCGGTCTCAGCTCCGCAACATTGCCAAGATCCGCCCTTTCCTCTCCATCCAAACCGCTACCCTGCTCGTTCAAGCTCTCATCCTATCCTGTCTGGACTACTGCATCAGCCTTCTCTCTGATCTCCCATCCTCGTGTCTCTCCCCACTTCAATCCATACTTCATGCTGCTGCCCGGATTATCTTTGTCCAGAAATGCTCTGGGCATGTTACTCCCTTCCTCAAAAATCTCCAGTGGCTACCAATCAATCTGCACATCAGGCAGAAACTCCTCACCCTGGGCTTCAAGGCTGTCCATCACCTTGCCCCCTCCTACCTCACCTCCCTTCTCTCCTTCTACAGCCCAGCCCGCACCCTCCGTTCCTCTGCCGCTAATCTCCTCACCGTGCCTCGTTCTCGCCTGTCCCGCCGTCGACCCCCGGCCCACATCCTCCCCCTGGCCTGGAATGCCCTCCCTCTGCCCATCCGCCAAGCTAGCTCTCTTCCTCCCTTCAAGTCCCTATTGAGAGCTCACCTCCTCCAGGAGGCCTTCCCAGACTGAGCCCCCTCCTTCCTCTTCCCCTCGTCCCCCTCTCCATCTCCCCTGTCTTATCTCCTTCCCTTCCCCACAGCACCTGTATATATGTATATATGTTTGTACATATTTATTACTCTATTTATTTATTTGTTTATTTATTTTATTTGTACATATCTATTGTATTTATTTTATTTTGTTAATATGTTTGGTTTTGTTCTCTATCTCCCCCTTCTAGACTGTGAGCCCACTGTTGGGTAGGGACTGTCTCTATATGTTGCCAACTTGTACTTCCCAAGCACTTAGTACAGTGCTCTGCACACAGTAAGCGCTCAATAAATATGATTGATTGATTGATTGATTACCATTGCCAGATTCTGAATTTGGTATAAAACTTGATGCCATGTTGACATTTCATTCTAACCATCGGTCTCCCTAAACACATACCGATACTTTGGACTCAAAATTTCACCTCTGTCTATCCTTGAATCACTGCATGACGACTGCCTAAGTTGCAAAATTTGGTGATACCGTTCAGCTCTGACACTGATGTTATTCCTTTGCATTATTAAGGGTTTGCCAGGTGCAGGCTGGAACATAACCTCAATATTCTTCAGATTAATTATAGATCCATTGTGCTGTGTTGATTCAGTGAAGTGTTTTGTAATCATCTGCATGTTTTCTTGTGTGTTGTGTGTGCCTCCAGACCACAGTCAACAGCAATTAGGAGCTGAATCTACTTAGTTTTCATACTCATCAGGAGTATAAATGATTCAAGAACTTTTGATGAAACTCTCAACCTACTGACTGAAATACTTGCCCAAGGGGATGATAATAATAATAATAATATTGGAATGGTGTACTGTTACAAAGTGTCAACCATTTTTATGAAGCATTTGTTGGGTTCAGAGTGTTATACCGGGCACTTTCCGGGTGCTGAATGTACTGATGGAGCCTTGTGTTGATAACAACAGACAAGCCCTGCTGCTGAGATTTCAGAACTAAGAGCCTGCAGTGGCAAAACCATTATTGTGTTATTAGTTGGCACAGAATCACTTACATTTTTATATGGTTTTTGTTAAACCTTGTGCTAAGCTCTGTATTAAGTACTCATACACGATGATCAGATCAGACACAGTCCATGTCCCACATGGAGTTTACAATATTAATCCCCATTTTACAGGTGAGGGAATGGAGGCAAAGAGAAGTGAACTTGCCTAAGGTCATACAGCACACAAATGGCAGAGCTAGGATTAGAACCCAGGTCTTCTGGCTCCCAGGACTGTATTCTTTCTGCTAGACCATACTGCGTTCTCAATTGTTTCTTCTAGGATATGGATTACAATGTGATTACATGGGAGGGAGTGACACACTGCAAAGTGTAAACAAAAGTTCTTTATAGAAAGGACCTGGTAAGAGCTGAAGTAGTATGACTCCCACCCACTGCACTTATGCACATAATAATAACAATTGTAGTATTTGTCTACACTTTCTGTTTCAAATTCCTCTCCTCCAATTCTCTCCTTAACCCCCTCCTATCTGGCTTCCGTCTCCTTCACCCTACAGAAACCGCCCTCTCAAAGGTCAACAATGATCTCATTCCTGCCAAATCCATTGGCCTCTACTCCGTCCTAATCTTCCTTGACCTCTCAGCTGCCTTTGACACTGTGGACTACCTCCTTTGCCTAGAAAAGTTGTACAACCTTGGCTTCACTGACTCTGTCCTCTCCTAGTTCTCCTCTTATCTTTATGGCCTACTCATTCTTAGTCTCCTTCATGGGCTCCTCCTCTGCCTCCCACCCCCTAACTGTGGTGGTCCCTCAAGGTTCAGTTCTGGGTCCCCTTCTATTCTCCATCTACACCCACTCACTTGGAGAACTCATTTGCTCTGATGACTTCAGCTACCACTTCTATGCAGTTGATACCCAAATCTACATCTCCAGCCCTGATCTCTCTCCCTTTCTGCAGTCTCAAATTTCCTCTTGCCTTCAAGATATCTCTACTTGGATGTCCTCCTTTCACCTCAAGTTTAACATGTCCAAAACCTTATCTTCCCATCCAAACCCTGTCCTCCCCCTGACTTTTCCATCACTGTAGACGACACCACTGTCCTTCCTGTCTCACAGGACCTCAACCTTGATGTTATCCATGACTCCTCTTTCTCATTCAACCCACATATTCAATCCATCATTAAATCCTGTTAGTCCCACCTTCCCAACATCCCTAATATCCACCCTATCCTCTCCATTCAAACCGCTACCATGTCAACACAATCACTCATCCTAACCTACCTGGATTACTGCATCAGCCTCCTTGCTGACCTCCCAGCCTGTTTTCTCCCCCGTCTCTAGTCCATACTTCATTCTGTTGCCCAAATCATTTTTCTATAAAAACATTCAGGACACGTCTCCCTGCTCCTCAAAAAACTACAGTGGTTGCCCGTCTACCTCCTCATCAAAGAAAAACTCCTCACCACTGGCTTTAAAGCACTCTGCCACCTTGCCCCCTCCTACCTCACCTCGCTACTCTCCTTCTACAACCCAGCCCGCATGCTTTGCTGCTCTAGTTCTAACCTTCTCACTGTACCTCAATCTCATCTATCTCACCACCAACACTCATCCACATAATAATAATAATAATAATGACATTTGTTAAGTGCTTACTATACATGAAGCACCGTTCTTCCACATCCACATCCTTCCTCTGGCCTGAAATGCCCTCCCTTCTCAAATCTGACAATTACTCTTCCCCCCTTCAGAGCCTTATTGAAGGTGCATCTCCTCTAAGAGGACTTCCCAGACTAGGCTCCCCCTCTGCACACAGTAACTGCTCAAAAAACTGCTCAGAAGCAGTGTGGCTTAGTTGAAAGAGCACGGGCTTGGGAGTCAGATGTCATAGGTTCTAATCCCGGCTCTGCCACTTGTCAGCTATGTGACTTTGGACAAGTCACTTAACTTCTCTGTGCCTCAGTTACCTCATCTGTAAAATGGGGATTAAGACTGTGAGCCCCATGTGGAACAACTTGATTAACTTGTATCTACCCCAGTACTTAGAACAGTGCTTGGCACATGGTAAGTGCTTAACAAATACCAATTATTATTATAAATGATTGACTGACTGACACACTTTTATGATGTGCCAAACCCTGTACTAAGCACGGGGGCAGATACATGATATTCAGGTCTGACACATTCCCTGCCCCACATAGGGCTCACTGTCTAATTGGGAGGAAGAACCGGCTTTGTATCACATTACCCACATGAGGAAACAGAGGCACAGAGAAATTAAGTGACATGCCCCAAATCAAACAGTAGGTAAGGGGTGGAGCCAGGTTTAGAACCCAGGTGCTCTGACTTCCCATGTCCTTTTCACTAGACCATGCTACATTCTATATCCTTACACTTGTTTGCTACCCCTACCTGTAATTCCTTTAAATGTCCATCTCCCCCACCAGACTATAAGCTCCTTTGTGGGCAGGATTTCTATCTATTTATTATACTCTCCCAAGTGCTTAGTACAGTGCTCTCCTCCCAGTAAGTGCTCAATAAATGCCATGGATGGATGGACTGTATAGTGCTGATGTTATGCTCTACCCTCATGATCCTGCAGGTGGTTAATTAATTATGGTACTTGTTAAGCACTTACTCTGTGCCAAGCAATGTTCTAGACCCTGGGGCAGATCCAAAATAATCAGGTTGAACACATTCCCTATCCCACATGGGGCTCACAGTCTAAGTTGCAATAGTAGTCTAAGAAGCCTTGGGAGTGGCTGTACTCTTTGCTGTCCACGTGAGTCAGTTTGTTTTTCAGAATATTCCGACAGGGCTCAGCCACTCGCAGAATGTGCTATGGGCTTTTTGGGTTAAAAATCTTCACCCCTGATGGCATAGCCCAGCAGGCAGGATGAAGACTATGGCCCAGATCTCCTGACCCCCAGAGCAGTCGCTCTGTCCACTGGATCAATAAACAGCAGAGCTTAATAAGAACTGGACTTGACTTTTGGGGTCATCCAAAAGAATTAAAACACATGACTCAGCCCTCAAGAAGCTCATCATTTAATGGGGAAAATAATAGGCATTTTTGGATTAACTTATTAATTTTGGAATTACATACATATAAGTAAATCATAATGGATGCAGTTCTTGTCCTACATGGGCCTCATAGTTCAAGTAAGAGGGAGAATAGGTATTTGAGTCCCAATTTAACAGAGGAGGAAACTGAGGTGGAGAGAAGGGAAGTGACTTGCCCTAGGTCACACAGCAGACAAGCATCAGAACCAGATTAGATAGAACCCAGGTCCTCTGACTCTCAGACTCATGATCTTTCCAGAAGGCCACACTACTTCTTAATTTGCATGATTTGGGAGGTTCAAAGAAAAGAGACATTAGAAAAGAGGACATCAAAAGATGAAGAGGCAAGCAGCATTTCATATACTTTTACACAGGAAGTGGATAAATAGTGCAGCCCAGTATACAGTGTCATAGGAGGGGTTCTATAAATGGCTCTGCTCTCCATGAAGACTTTTACCTCTTGGATCTTGAGTTTTATCTCTGCAAGGAGTGAGTCATGCTGACACTCTGCCCATCCTGTAGTCATAAATAATATGCACAATGATATCCACACCCTCAGGAGGGGCGGTTTGTGTTCAAATTGCAAACAGAGGTGGAATTCCACCCCATCAAAGATGGCTCCATTGAAAAACCAAGAGTTGAATTGCCAATTTGGGATCTGAATTAACCCAAGAAACGGACTTCCTCCAGGGATAACAGATCCAGGGCTCACTAGCTTGATACTACTTATGGTATTTTTAAATGTTTACTACATATTAAGCAGTGAACTAAGTGTTGGGGTAGATATAGCACAATCAGATCAGACATAGTCCCTGTCCCACATGGGGCTCCCAGTCTAAAGAGGTGAGAGAACAGCTATGTCATCCCCATTTTACAAATGAGAAAACTGAGACACAGGGAAGTTATGTGACTTGCCAAGACCACACAGATCAGTGGGCAGGGCTGGGATAAGAACCCAGATCTTCTAACTACCAGGCCCATGCTCTTTCCTCTAGGCCCCATTGCTTCACTTTTTAAAAAGTGGAACAGAATCAAATAAATCATATTTACTGAGACAAAAAAATCAGACAGACAAATCAGACAAATAAATACCGTATGGCTGAGTCCCCCTTCCAGACTGTGAGCCTAGTTGGGCAGGGACTGTCTATATGTTGCCGATTTGTAGCGTCCCAAGCGTGTAGAACAGTGCTCTGCACTCAGTAGGTGCTCAATACATGTGATTGAATGAATTAATAAATGAAAATGGATGCAGCTCGAGCTGCCTACTACATAAGCATGACAGAATTTTACGGATCAGCTGCCTTGGTGCTAAGAGTTGAGGATAGAATATTTTTAGGTATTACCAGGGTTTGTCCCTTATTTGGCCATGTCTACTATATCCTCGCTGGAATCCCCTCCTGCCCTCCCCCTCTCAGATAAACTTTCAGAGTCTACTTGAAGTGCTCCAGTGCTACAGAGATTTAACCCCTGCAAAGCAGGGAGATGTTTCAGTTTCTTCAGAAACAAAGTGGGGTGGCGGTATGCCGCTTCCTCTGTCACTTTAAACACTGCCAAAATAGGAATAGCGTGGATAATTAAACCCAGTGATCAATCCAGAATTGCCTAGGGGCTCCATCATCATCATCATCATCATCAGCAGCAGCTGGGGAAATACTATGACAAGGAAATTAAAAAATTCATTCATTCGATCGTATTTATTGAGCGCTTACTGTTTGCAAAACATGATATTAAGTGCTTGGGAGAGTTCGATATAAGAATAAACACACATTCCCTGCCCACACTGAGCTTACAATCTATAGGGGGAGATGGACATTAATATGAATAAATAAATACATTAATTACAGATATGTACATAAGTGCCGAGAGGCTGGGTTGGGGGGATGAATAAAGAGAGAAAGTCAGGGTGATGCCAAAGGGAGTGGGAGGAGAGGAAAGGAAGGCTTAGTTAGGGAAGGCCTCTCAGAGGATAATCCTCAGATTTTCTTAAACCATCATTTAAACAATAGTTTCTTTTTCTGCTCTTGCATTTTTTACCACGTATATTAAAATGGAATTTTCCTTGCTTTGAATTTATATTAATGTCTGTCTCCCCCACTAGACTGAAAAACTTGGGGCAGTCTACCAACTGTGTTGTACTGTAATAATAATAATAATAATTATGCTATTTGTTACGCTCTTAATATGTGCCAGGCACTGTTTTAAGCGGTGGGGATAGATACAAGGTAATCACGTTGTCCCATGTGGGGCTCACAGTCTTAATCCCCATTTTACAGAAGAGGTAACTGAGGCACAGAAAAGTTAAGTGGCTTGCCCAAGGCCACACAGCAGACAAGTGGCGGAGCTGGGATTAGAACCCATGTCCTCTGACTCCCAAGCCTGTGTTCTTGCCATTAAGCCACACTGCTTCTCTGATATGAAGTGGGAGGGAGTTTCAGGCCAGAGACAGGATGTGGGTGAAGGGCCAGCAATGAGAAAAGTGAGAATGAGGTAAAGCGAATACGTTGGCATTAGAGGAGCTGAGTGTGCTGTGTTGTAGAAGGAAAGATTTCTACCCAGCTGTACTATATGCAGGTGTTCAAATATGCTTCCACTCATCTGAGAAACTCTTCCAACCCAGCAGACTTCATTCATCATTCACAGTACTAGAAACAGTCATTCAAAAATGGCTATAGACAGAAGGCTGCATCCTAGAGGCTAAAAAAGACATACAAAATGATTGTACGCCCCTTTACCAAACTAGCCAGGTACTATAGGCTGATGATAAATCCCTAAATTATTAAGAACTGACTGATTATATCACAGTTCCTGCCTTAAATAGTACTTCCCAAGCGCTTAGTACAGTGCTCTGCACACAGTAAGCGCTCAATAAATACGATTGATGATGATGATGATGAAACAAACAAAAAATCCATTCTTCAAAAATGGTAGGACAACAGGGTGTCATTAAGGACATATCCAATTCCTTCTTTTTTAAGTGCTGATGAAGTTCACATTCTCCTTCCCCAATTCCAAATGATATGAACCAATTTCCTCTCTACAAAGAGTATTAAGCTTCAATCTCATTTTCCCGAACCTTGTTGGAAGAATGAGCTAAACAGTAACTCATTCTAACTTTACAAAAGGAGTAGCTACCTTCTCTAAATCACTCCACTAAAAAAAAAAAACCTTCTGTTATTAAGATAGTAAGTCTTGCCTGTACCCTATGATGTCACACACATTATGCAGGGCACACAGTGTGATTCCATGGACTGGGCCAGATTAATGTAGGCACAAAACATTAGTGTCCCTAGTGTCCAATCTATCAGGCAGGGGACAAAACCCCCCATCTCTCTCCACCTTTCCTGCTTCTGGCCCCAGAACAGGTCTTTGCCCACAACCTCCCACTTGAATTCAAAGCCTTCCTCCATCTGTCTGAGGTTGGGGACTCTGGGCCTCAGGACCCTCTCCCTCTTCTTCTCCCTTTCTTCCCTCCAGTTATTCTGTAATTGCCTTCTCCTGCAATACTGCTTGACTCCCACACCAAGCATATCAGTGGGGGTGGGATGGAGAGAAGAGCAAGAAGCAGAGAGGGAAAGAGGGATTGAAAGAGAAGAGAGAAGATGATAGAGAACAGGAACAAGGGAGAGAAGTGCTTCCTAATTTACACTGAAACAGTCATTCTGGCTCAGTTTTTTTCCTGGAACCATGTTCCGGGAGGTTCTGTTTTATTGCCTCTCCCCCTTACACTATAAGCTCTGTGTGGGTCAGTAACTGTGAACAATCTGATTATTTTGTATCTACCCCAGTACTTAGTGCTGCAGGTTTTTTATATGTGTTGAGCACTTTCTTAGTACAGTGATCTGCAAACAGTCAGTGCTCAGTAAATATGACTGATGGATTGATGTATCAGGCACTATACTAAGTGCTGGGTTAGATACAATATTATCAAGTTGGACTCTGTCCATGTCCCACATGGGGCTTACAATCTTAGTGCCCATTTTATAAATGAGGTAACTGAGGCACAGAGAAGTTAAGTGACTGGCCCAAGCTCACACAGCAGGCAAGTGGCAGAGCTGGGATTAGAACCTTGATCCTCTAACTCCCAGGCCTGAATTGTTTCTGCTAGGCCAAGCTGCTCCTCTATGTGCTTGGCACATAGTAAATGCCTAACAAAATCACAGTCATTATTGCTATTCATTCAATCATATTTATTGAGCACTTACTGTGTGCAGAGCACTGTACTAAGCGCTTGGGAAGGACAAGTTGGCGACATATTGTTATCACTACTGTCCCATTTTAAGGAGCTAACAACCTGATAGCATTCCAAGGGGAAGTTGAGTTTAGCCCTACTGAGAGCTCACCTCCTCCAGGAGGCCTTCCCAGACTGAGTCCCCTCCTTCCTTTACCCCTCCTCCCCCTCCCCCCACCTTACCTCCTTCCCCTCCCCACAGCACCTGTATATATGTATATATTTTTGTACGTATTTATTACTCTATTTATTTATTTATTTTATTGGCACATATTTATTCTATTTATTTTATTTTGTTAATATGTTTTGTTTCATTGTCTGTCTCCTCCTTCTAGACTGTGAGCCCGCTGTTGGGTAGGGACCATCCCTATATGTTGCCAACTTGTACTTCCCAACTGCTTAGTACAGTGCTCTGCACACAGTAAGCGCTCAATAAATACGATTGAATGAATGAATGAATGAATAATCCACAGCATCCATTTCACTTGTTACTGCATCAGTGATACAATTCAGCAGGTTACTCAAATGGTATGACGAAAAAAATACTTCACGAAACTCTCAAAACCACATAACTTAAAGTGTAACTGTCAAACTGCATCAGACTGTGTCAGGAAGACATGCAGTGAACCTCTAAGGAGATAAATGAGAAATGATACAAAAAAGACGTGGATATATAATGTAGACTCCTATTTAGGAATACTTTATAAAAACTCAGACCATTGTTCTTCTTTCAGAGTGCTATGGACTAGTGAGGCCAGCTGAGTTGACTTTTGATTCATGGAGTTAATATGGAGATTAAGGGGAGGGTCTAAAAATCCAAGATGAGGCCACAACCCTCTCTATCTCATGGGAGTGTAAGAGTTGGCCCTTGCTGTTCTGAGATACTTTGCTATGCTCAGTGCCCTGTGTCATTTTTGTTTCAGGCTCTCAGCATCAGTCAGAGTCTATTAAGAGCCTCTGCTCTAAGTGTCACTTCATTCTAATTGTGGCACACCAGGCTGACCTATCTTCTCCTCTGCCTCCTACCTAACCCAGTAAACCACACCATCTAAGGTTTTGCTTAGATATCTCCCTTCTAGACTGTGAGCCCGTTGTTGGGTAGGTACCGCCTCTATATGTTGCCAACTTGTACTTCCCAAGCGCTTAGTACAGTGTTCTGCACACAGTAAGCACTCAATAAATACGATTGAATGAATGAATGAATGAATATCTCAACTCTGCCATTTACCTTCTGTGTGACCTTGGGCGAGTCACTGAACTTCTCTGTGCCTCTCTGTGCCTCAGTTCATCATCTGTAAAATGGGACAACCTGATTACCTTGTGTCTATTTAGAACAGTGCTTGGCACATAGTAAGCAATTAACAAATACCATCTTTATTAGTATTATTATATATCTATCTTATAGATATATATAAGATATACATAGATATATATCTTATAGATCTAGATATATAATATCTTATATATATAATCTTATAGATAGATAGCTATACCTTCTTCATTCTGTATTTGTTACAGTTCTTCTGCCCCTATAGTTGTTAAAGCTAATTTTGATCATATTTTCTGACACACGAACTGGGAAAGATGATCAAAGCTTCTAGAATTTAGGACCAAAAGAAGCATCTGTGCCACTGGTGTCCAATCTTGACTAGGCAGAGAGTTTTCTGGGACAGACTGGTATATAACCTCCATCTTTTTTTTTTCAGTCCAGACATCAATCTTATCAACAGTGCTCAGCACTTAAAACAGTGCTTGGCACATAGCAAGCACTTAGCAAATGCCATTATTATTATCATTATTATTATTATTATTGTTCTTTACTGATCTGATAACTTGTTCAGAACCTTCCTTGTATCTTCCTTGTGTGGGTGTGTGTGTATGTACTTTCAAAGCATATTCATCAGTTTATAGGACCTCCAAACACACACACATATAGTGTCTCATACAGGCACACACACACACACACACACACACACATACTCATATTCATACAGGTAAGACACACATACCCACACACAGTATTATTGCTTTCATTTTTCCTACTCAGGTGACAAAAAAATTCAAAATAGTGACATATTGGGCATACACAAAATGCCTAGCTTAAAAATGAAATCAAACTCAAATTGGAAAATGGGATTTACTAAACGTCCCAGCTATATAAGATTTAGTCGGGTCCATTCCTCAGCCCCAGTGTAGTCACTCCAGTGAATGGTGGGGAAGATTGATACTAAGACGATATTCACTACTATAAAAAGAAATCGAGATTCAAGACCTTGTGTGTGAACTTCCTTAGCAGGGTGGTTCTTTCAAGAAAAAAACCCCATCCTTTTCTACTTTATTCACAGACTTCTGTGCAGACATGATGTAGAATGACAGTCAGGATGTACTGTCAGTGTTAAAAGACTTTGCAAAATATTGCTTGACTTTCCTTTTTAAGTTTAGTGGGAAAGTGTGATTAAAGAAGCACCATAGGAGGGAGAGTAAAAAATAAGTTAATATAAGTAGAAAAATGGGAATTGCTTCTACCCATTTGAGTCAATCTGGCAAGCAAAAGCAATGAAAGGAACATCCATGTGCTGGCCATTTGAAGGAAAGTCCATAAGTACACTCAGTTCTACCATAACATGTCTCCACTACATATTCCATTAGGGAATTAAGGAATACTAGCCCCAAAACACAAACCTGTTTGGATCCAGGGTGTCAAAAGATAGCGACAGCTGTTTCAGATATTGAACTCCCTCCTCAAACCCCCTTTCCTCCTGCCTCTATCATCTCTTGTCCCTAGTGATGTAGCCACATACTTCAATAAATACGATTGATTGATTGATTTATAAAATTGAAACCATCAGGCGTGATCTTTCTAAACTCTCCTCAGCTCCTCTCCAGTCCCTCCCTCCTCCTATCCCCTTGTCAAATCTCCCATCTTTCCAGTAGATTCTCAAGAGATCTCTCACCTCCTTTTAAAATCTACCTCATCCCTTCACACCTTATCAACACTTGCCCTTTCCTTCTTCCCTCCCTGACCACGATTTTCAATTGTTCACTTTCAAATGACTTTCCCCCCACTGCTTTCAAACACGCTCAGGTATTACCTCCCTATTCTAACACACTTTTGATCTCATGGCTTCCTTCATTTATCACCCAACTCCCTCCTACCATTCCTCTCCAAACCCCTGGATTGAGTTGCCTACAACTACTGCCTCCACATCTTCTCCTCCAATTCTCTCCTCGACCCCCTCCAATCTGGCTTCCACTCCCATCTCTTCACAGAAATTGCCTTCTCTAAAATCACCAACGACCTTCTTCTCGCCAAATCCAATGGCTTCTACTCGACCCTAATCTATCTTCTCACCCCTCACCTGCTTTCAACACTGTGGACCACCCCTACTTCTAAAACATTATCTAACCTTAACTGGACTGACACTGCCCTCTCCTGGTTCTCATTCTTAGTCTCTTTGAGAGGCTCTTCCTATGTCTCCCACCCTCTCCAACCGTGGGAGTCCCTTAAGGTTCAGTTCTGGGTTCCTTTCTATTTTCCATCTTCACCTACTCCCTTGGAGAATTCATTCGCTCACATGGCTTCAACTACCACCTCTATGTGGATGATTCCAAAATCTACATCTCCTGCCCTGATCTCTCTCCCTCTCTGCAGTGTCACATTTTCTCCTGCCTCGGGACACTTCTACCTAGATGTTCTCCTGACATCTCAGATTTAGCATGTCCAAAACAAGAAACCCTGTCCTTTCCTGGGCTTTCCCACCACTGTAGACAATACCATATCCTCCCCATCTCCCAAATCCGTAACCTTGGCACTATCTCTCTCCTTCAACTCACATATTTAATGTGTCACCAAATCCTGTTGATTCTACCTGCTTCAAATGCCGAGTCATTTTTGACCCACAGTGACTCCATGGACATATCCTTTTTAGAACGTTCCATCTTCTGTCATAAAGTCGTTCTGGTATGTGTATCCATAGAGTTTTCTTGGTAAAGATATGGAAGTGGTTTATTCATTCACTGTGTGTAGAGCAATGGTTTACCATTGCCTTCCTCCACGCAGTAAAAACTTGAGTCTCTGCTGTTTTCTTTGATCAACGTTTTGATCACTTGATCATCCACCTTTGACTCTTTCCCATGCTGCTGCTGTCCAGCACAGGTGAACTGACTTTGTCTGACACTTTGGCTTAGACCTTTCCATTATGGATAGCCCCATATGGCATAGCTCTAAGCTTCATCAGTGTACAAAAATTCTCCTGCCACAATAAGGTGTCAATTCATAGGAGAGTCTACCTCCACAACATTGCTAAAATCCATCCTTTCCCCTTCATCCAAACTGCGACTACGCTTATCCAAGCACTTATATATTGCCTTGATTACTACATCAGCCTCCTCATTGACTTCCCTGCCCTCTTTCTCTCTCCACTCCAGTCCATACCTCACTCTCCTGCCTAGATTACTTTCTGAAAAAATGTTCAGTCCACATCTCCCCACTCATCAAGAACCTCCAGTGATTGCCCATCCTTCTTCACATCAAACTGAAACTCCTTACCACAGGCTTTGAAGGACACAATCCAGCTCCCCTGCTTCTGCCTTACCTCACTGATTTCCTACTACAACCCAGCCTGCACACTTCGCTATTCTAAAGTCAACCTAGGCACTGTAACTTGACTCATCTATAGCTATCTTATTGCCAACCCCTTACCCATGTCCTCCCCTGGCCTGAAATTCCTCCTTTCCCCACCCCTTGATGTACAACAGACCACCATGCTCCCCACCTTCAGAATCTTATTAAAATCATATCTCTTCCAAGAGGCCTTCCCCAACTAAGCCCTCATTGCCCTTGCTGCCTCTCCCTTTTGAGTCACCTCTGCACTTGGAAAGTAGTGTGGTTTAGTGGACAGAGCACAGGCCTGGGAGTCAGAAGGACCTGGGTTCTAATCCTGACACCACCTGCTGTGTGACCTTGGGCAGTCACTTAACTTCTTTGGGTCTCAGTTATTTCATCTGTAAAATGGGGGTTAAGAGTGTGAACCCCAAGTGGGACAGGGATTGTGTACAATCTGATTAATTTGTACTTACCCGTGTGCTTAGAACAGTGCTTGGCATGTAGTAAGCACTTAACAATTACCATAATTATTATTATTATCCTTTAAGCACTTGATATTCACCCCACCCTCAGCCCACAGAATTTATGTCCATCATCCTCTAGACTGTAAATTCATTATGGGCAGGGAATGTGTCTGCTAATTCTTTGTATTGTACTCTCCCAAGCACCTAGAACAGTGCTCTGCACATAAGTCCTTAATAAATACCATTGCTTTATTGATTTACATAATTGATTTCCTAGACTGAAAGCTCCTTGTGGGCACAGAGTATGCCTTCCAACTCTACTACATTGAACTCTTCCAAGTATTTAGTACAGTGCTGTACATATAGTAAGCACTCAATAATACCACTGATTGATTGACTGATTCTTTTTCTGCCGAGTTGAACCAGACTGCCATTTGAAGGAGGCCGGGAAAGCAGCGAGACCAGAAGTGAAGTCCTTCCCTCTCCAGCCCAGGGATCGTGACTCCCGTAACCCAATGCTTCCACAATGACACAGCCCCCACCCCAGCCCCTGACCCACAGGAGTGCAGCGGAGGTGAAGCAGGGACTAAGCCTCTATATGCTCTAGGTCCTCTGCTGTGCTCAACCTGGGACAGGGGAGGGAAGGTTGTGGCCAGTTTGGCTATTTCAGAATTGCCTATTTCTCCTTTTCCTTCCTGAGATCGTAAAATTTCAAGGGGCAGAATCCACCTTCAAATGATCTCTGTTGAATATTGTCATGTGCCTAGAATAGTGCTTAGGTGTTCAAGAAATATAACTAGGATAATAACAATAATTCAAATAATCCCTCAACCCTGATCCCACCACCTCATTCCCTCTCAAGTCTCTTACTGGGACGTCTCAATCTGGTCAGATTCTTATTCTGGCCTCCGTGCTCAGAGAAAGGAAATGGAGACTTCTCTCCACTCCAAACTAGGTTAAAGTGACCTCTCAAAAATAGCCGAGGCTGAAGCTGGGCTCGGTGACAAATATGCACCCTTGGAATGGGCAACCATTTCAAACAGAATTACTGACTGTGCTGCCAATGACAATCTCTTTAACACTTTGGGAATTTAAAGTGCCAGTTTCTCAGTAATATTTTATCTGTGTTCAATTCCCTGACAAGGTAGAAGGATTCTTTTTTTTTTTTTCCTCATTCAAATCCTCTCTTCCTCCTTAAAGATTTTCTTAATTTGGTCTAAATTAAATTGTGCTTAAATTTACTACCTAAATCCAGTATTCCATTTTGATATTTTTTAATGTGCCTACCAACTCTATTGTATTGGACTCTTCCACACATTAATACATGCTCTGGACACAGTAAGTGTTCAATAAATAGCATTGGTTGATTGAACTTCCATCCCCATTTCCCCTTTTATCATAGGTTCTCAGACAACCTCCCATTGCACTGCTCAACTCCCTTTGTCCCCACCTCTGCTTTTCTCAAAAATGGTTCGTTTCCATTTCAAGCAATATGTTAATACCAACTCCCCCAAAGCCATATCTCCTGCACCTCTGTATCAATAAATCAATCAGTGGTATTCATTGAGCACTTACTATGTGCAAAACACTGTACTAAGTGCTTGGAAGAGTCCAATGCAACTGAGTTGTGTTCTCCATCTACACCCATCTCCATCTTCTTCTATTCTCCATCTACACCCACTCCCTTGGAGAACTCATTCACTCCCATGGCTTCAAATACCACCTCTATGTGGATGACACCCAATTATACAGCTCCAGTTCTGATCTCTTCCTCTCTGCAGTCTTGCATTTCCTCCTGCCTTCAAGACATCTCTACTTGGATGTCCTCCCATCACCTCAAGCTTATAATGTCCAAAACAGAACTCCCTATCTTCCCTTCCAAACCCTGTCCTCTCTGTGACTTTCTCATGGCTATAGATGGTACCACCATCCTTCTTGTCTCACATGTCCTCAACCTTGGCGTTATCCTTGACTCCTATCTCTCATTCAACCCACATATTCAATCCATCACTAAATCCTACCCGTTCTACCTTCACAACATCACTTACATCTGCTCATCCTCTCCATCAAACTGCTACCAAGTTAAGAATCACTCATCCTATCCCACCTTCATTACTGTTATCAGCTTCCTTGCTGAATTCCCAGTCTCCTGTCTCTTCCCACTCCAGTCCATACCTCACTCTGCTGTCTGGATCATTTATCTACAAAAATGTTCAGAACACGTTTTCCCATTACTCAAGAAACTCCAGTGATTGCCCATACACCTCTGCATCAAACAAAAACTCCTCACCACTGGCTTTAAAGCACTCAATCACCTTACCCTTTCCTACCTCACCTCACTATTCTCCTACTACAACCCAGCCCACACACTTAGCTCTTCTAATGCCAATCTTCTCACTGTACCTCGATCACATCTATTTTGCAGCAAACCCCTCACCCACGTCCTCTCTCTAGCCTGGAGTGCCCTCCCTCCTCAAATCCAACAGACAATTACTCTCCCCCCCCATCCTCTTTCAAAGCCTTATTGAAGGCACATCTCCTCCAAGAGGCCTTCCCTGACTAAGCACCCCTTTCCTCTTCTCCCACTCCCATCTGTATTGGCCTGATTTGCTCCCTTTGTTCATCACCCTTCCTCGTGCCTCCCCCGAGCCCCATAGTACTTATGTACATATCTGTAATTTATTTATTCATATTGTCTGTCTCCCCCTCTAGACTGTAAGCTCACTGTGGGCAGGGAATGTGTCTGTTTATTGTTATATTGTATTCTCCCAAGTGCTTACTAGAGTGCTGTGCCCACAGTAAACTTTCAATAAGTATGACTGAATGGTGAATGAGTTGGAAGACAGGTTCCCCGCCCACAAAGAACTTACAGTCAATTATTCCTTTATAATGGTCCCCTTTAGGCTAGATTGTACCAGCTCCAAGTTTTGTTTCCCCCTCCATTCTCTTCCCTTCCAGCTTCCTTGGTCTCTTCTGCTTCTATGCACCTTTCCTGACCTGCTCCATGTCATCTCTGCTGAGTTGTGGTCTTACATTGCACCCCTTCTCTGGTTCTGCACTTTATCAAGAGTGCTTGTCTCTGCTCTTAGCTTCCTAAACTCCTTCTTTATCAAGAGCGTTTGTCTCTGCTCTTAGCTTCCTAAACTCCTTCTGAATTCTTCTTGTTCCTTCCCACCTTCTATGCCTCCCATCTGCCTTTTGGGGGTCATGACCTCCATCCTCTCCTTTCTGTTTCCTGGATTCTTGGGGCTCGTCTATCCTGCCACCCCAATTCTCGCCTCTCCTGCTGCAGATCACCTGTATCCTGCCAGCGCCCACCCATTCCCCCTGCACGAGGCACCTTTCTTTGCACTTTCACACCCAGTGCTTCTGTGCCCTTGTGCTCCACAAGTATAACATGTCCTACCCCACACATAAATTACACATCTTTTGGGCCCACACATTCCATTTGAGTTTCTGTCTGTATTTACAAAATCTCCTTCACACTTGCAGACAAAGCAGATCCATCCTTGGGAAGTGTTTCACCCCTTCTCCCTGCCTCTTCACCTCCACCTACCACTGGTCTTCCCAGCCCACATTCTGATTCTATCCATCACTTTCTCTGGCTATGACCAAAGGTCACAGTGTCTCTTTCAGCCTCCCTCCTCCTGTCTGTCATTTTGGGAGCCCAGAATGCACCCCTTGCTGTAGCCAGAAGGGAGGAACTCCAGGACTTGCCACCTCAGAGCTTGCTTTAGGAAATGATCAGATTTGATCAAAATGATCAAATTGTTTCTGCCTCCAATGATTGTGTCTGGAGTGAGCAAAAACATCCAGACTACCCTTCCAAGAGTTATTTGTTTGCACCTATATCTTCCTACACTCTTGCTCTTGATTCTTGTATCTGAAGTTTTCCCATTTCTATGAATTGTTGCTAGAATTCATTTCTAATAATGGTTATGGTATTAAGTGCTTACTATGGGGTAGATACAGGACAATCAAAATCACACAGTCCCTGTCCCACATGGGGCTTGCCATCCAAAGGGAAGAGAGTACAGGTATTGAATCCCCTAAGTACTTAGTACAGTGTTCTGCACATAGTTAGTGCCCAATAAATATCATTGATGATGATGATGCTGAGGATGATGAAGAATCCCCATGTTACAGATGATGAAACTGAGGCATGGAGAAGTTACATAGCAGGCACCTATCAGGGACAAGAGGGAGCTGGGATTAGAACCCAGGTCTTGTAACTCTCAGTTCTTAGCTCTTACTGTTGGATTTTTTGTGTGTGGTATTTAATTTAAGCACTTACTATGTGCCAGGCTGAGGTAAATACAAGCAAATCGGGTTGGACACAGTCCTGTCCCACGTGGGGCTCACAATCTCAATCTCCATTTTACAGATGAGAGAACTGAGGCACAGAGAAGTGGAAGTGACTTATCCAAGGTCACACAGCAGACAATTGGTGGAGCCGGGATTAGAACCCATGACCTTCTGAATCCCAGGCCCATGCTCTATCCACTATGCCATGCTGGATCATGTTGGATTTGTTCTCCCACAAAAAGCATCATCATTATCAATGGTATTTATTGAGTGCTTACTGTATTCAAACCACTGTACTAAATGCTTAGGACAGTACAGTACACAACTGGTAAACACTTTACCTGCCAACTAGATTGTGAGTACCTTGTAGGATAGGGAGCACATCTGACTTGGCTTATTTTGTATTCACCTCAGTGTTCAGTACAGAGATTAGCACAAAGCAAGCATTTAATAAATAACACTGGTTGAGAAGTAGCGAGGCCTAGTGGAAAGAGCACGGCTAGGGAGTCAGAGGACCCGGATTCTAACTCCGGCTCCACCACTCTGCTGCTGTGTGACCTTAGGCGAGTCACTTAACTTCTCTGAGACCATCTGTATTAAGGACCGTTTTGCACTTCAAAACATCACTAGATAAGTGTAAACTCTACCTTGACCCCATGTAAGCACCATATGGGACATGGTCTGTGTCCAGTGTGATAATCTTGTATCTACTCCAGTGCCTGGCACGTAGCGAGCACTTAAGAAATACCACATTACAAAAATTTTTTAAAAAAGGAAGAAAAGCTCAGATGGGGGAGAGCTCATGGGGTGCTTTTGTCTTCTGGTCTGGCATCAGTGAGTCATCAACTGTCCAGCCAGCTCTTTCTTGACACAGTCTGGCATGTTCAGAGAAGAGGGATGTATATTTTACAAACTGTGCAAAAAACCTGCCAGGGAGGAGCAGAAAGATGACAATTTAAACCAGGTAATAGAGAAGCTTTCTCTTGGTGACTCATCAGGTTGGACTTGCTGCTTGCAACCTCACTGGATTCAAGATTCTCCACCATCTGGCTCTTTCTTCCTTTGCTGCTCTCTTCTCAGTCAAATCAATCAATCAGTGGCATTTATTGAGTGCTTCCTGGGTGCAGAGCACTGTACTAAGTCCTTGGGAGAGTACAATACAACAGAGTTGGAGGGCATGTTCTCTGCCCACAAGTTTACAATCTAGAGGGGGAAATAGGTATTGATATGAATAAATAATTTACAAATATGTACATAAGTGCTATGGGGCTCAGTGTAGGTTGAATGCTAAATGCCCAGGCAAACTCCAGCTAGTTCTTTTTACTCCTCCCAAGTAAACCTTGTAGCTAGACTTTGTTCTTGACTCCCCTTTCTCCAGCCCATTGCACCCACCGTTTCCCTTTGCATAGAATTCCCTGCCTCCTCAAATTTATCAAACAGCCTACCCCCAAAACCTTCAAATCCCTTCTGAAAAGCCACATCCTGGAGCATGTCAATCTATTAGTCCCTTTTCTTAATTGCCTACATTTGTTTTCAGCAGTCACATCTATGTTCTTACTCTAACTGCTATAATGGTTGCAATTTGTGTCGCCTCTCTTCCCCATTGCATTGTAAAGCTTGTAAGGGCAATGATCAGCTCTTTTTTCACTGAACTTGAGCATTCCCAAGTTCCCTTCCACACAGTAGCTGTACAATAAATATGATGATGACGATGGTGAGACTATTACTGTATCAGACATTTTATATCCTTCTGGGACCAAGAGTTATTCCTCTGAATCTCCCTTTAAGGAGATATGTACCTGGTGGTAAATTTGGCTTTCGATTTGATATTGTAAAGGTTGCAATTTGGAGGAAAATTTTTTTTTTAACCTTAATTTGAATTTTCTTAAGATGTGGTAGTTTACAGGATGTTTTTCTCTCCCATTCTCAGAAGAGGTTACTTCCCCCAAAACTAAATTTGTTTATTTGCAGATTTCCATGCTTTTCTTTCCTAAAACTACACAGATAGGTGGACAAAACTCACAGTTCACATTTCCCAGGAAAAAGTCTAGAAACTAGCATTATTCAGAAGCTCTCCATTTTAAATTATCTTTCCATGCAGCATTAATCAACAAAGAAATGGCCACAAAAAAGTCACCCAATAGTGGCTACAGTACATTTTTCACTGGAAAACCAAACTAAGCAATCACATTTATTGAGCACTTACTATGTGCTAAGCACTGTACTAAGTGCTTGGGAGAGTACAACAGAATTAGCAGACACGTTCCCTGCCCATAATGAGTGCATTGAAAAATCTAGAAGATGCAGAATGACTGTATTTTTGTAGCTAAACAACCATACACAAATTTGTTTGCTCCTTTTCGATGCTGCTTCACAAGAATTCAGGAGCAAGTATAATGTGCATGGATTAGCTGTGACTGAGTGGTTTGGGAGGTTAACTTTTGGTGTGTGAAAACAGTCAATTCAATAATCAATCAAGGTGATGCTGCATGTCTTAGTGGAAAGAACACGGGCTTGGGAGTCAGAGAATGTGGGTTCTAATCCCGGCTCTGTCACTTGTCTGATGTGTAACTGCCACTTCTCTGTGCCTCAGTTACCTCATCTGTAAAATGGGGATTAAGACTGTAAGCCCCACATGGGACAACTTGATTACCTTGTATCTCCCCAAGAGCTTAGAACAGAGCTTGGCACATAGTAAGTGCTTAACAAATACCATTATTATTATTATTGTTTATTGAGCACATGTGCTGAACACTGTACCAAGTACTCGGGAAGGTACAATACAATAGTTACTTGGTAGATACTCTCCTGCCCACAAGGAGTTTACTGCCTAGAGGGGGAAAACAGATATAAACAAATAGAGATACAATGTATAAGGATACGTACACTTAAAGTGCTGTGGGGCTGAAGATGGGGTAGATATCAACTGCTTAAAGGGTACAGATCCATTTTGGAAATGTAAAGGTGATGCAGAAGGGAGAGAGAGTAGAAGAAAAGAGGGTTTAATCATGGCAATTTCTGTGACTCCACATAGTACCACTGCCTCCCTGCCCTAACGAATCTGCCAATTTTCCTGTCTCAAAACTCTCTGTCAGTGTCCCTGTCTCTAGGCACTCTGCTGGGCTCCCTGCTCCAGACACATCAATTAATCAATCAATCAATGGTACTTATTGAGCACTTACTGTAACAATAATAACAATAACAGCATTTACTAAGTACTTATTATATGCAAAGCACTGCTCTAAGTGCTGGGGCGGTTACAAGGTGATCAGGTTGTCCTACAGGGGGCTCACAGACATTTTACAGATGAGGTAACTGAGGCACAGAGAAGTTAAGTGACTTGCCCAAAGTCACACAGCTGAAAATTGGCGGAGCCGTGATTTGAACCCATGACCTCTGACTCCAAAGCCCGTGCTCTTTCCACTGAGCCATGCTGCTTCTCCGTGCCACTGTTCTGCATGCAGAGCAGTGTGCTAAGCAGTGTTCTAACATTACAACTGAGTTGGTAGACATGTTCCTTGACCCACAGTGAACTTAGAGAAGCAGCGTGGCTCAGTGGAAAGAGCACGGGCTTTGGAGTCAGCTGTCATGGGTTCAAATCCCAGCTCTGCCAATTGTCAGCTATGTGACTTTGGGCGAGTCACTTAACTTCAATTAAGTGCCTCAATTACCTCATCTGTAAAAATTGGGGATTAAGGGTGTGAGCCCCCTGAGGGAAAGAGACTGTGTCCAACCTGATTAACTTGTACCTGTCCCAGCACTTAGAACAGTGTTTGGCACATAGCAAGCTCTTAACAAGTACCATAATTATTATTAATTATTACAGATCCAAGTATAAATATAATTATTATAGTTGTCAAGCACTGTCTAAAGCATTATGGTAGATACAAATTAATTGGGTCAGTTACAGTCCCTCTACTATTTGGGGCTCACAGTCTAAGTAGGAGGGAAAACAGGTATTGAATTCACATTTTACAAAGGAGGAAACTGAGGTACAGAGAAACTTAGTGACATGCCCAAAATCAGTCAGTTAGCTAGTCAATCATATCTACCGCATCAGCCTCCTCTCTGATCTCCCATCCTCCTGTCTCTCCCCACTTCAGTCTATACTTCATGCTGCTGCCCAGATCATCTTTGTGTAGAAACGCTCTGGGCATGTTACTCCCCTCCTCGAAAATCTCCAGTGGCTACCAGTCAACGTACGCATCAGGCAAAAACTCCTCACTCTCGGTTTCAAGGCTCTCCATCGCCTCGCCCCCTCCTACCTCACCTCCTTTCTCTCCTTCTACAGCCCAGCCGGCACCCTCCGCTCCTCTGCCGCTAACCTCCTCACTGTGCCTCGTTCTCGCCTGTCCCACCGTCGACCCCCGGCCCACGTCCTCCCCCTTGGCCTGGATTGCCCTCCCTCCACACATCCGCCAAGCTAGCTCTCTTCCTCCCTTCAAAGCCCTACTGAGAGCTCACCTCCTCCAGGAGGCCTTCCCAGACTGAGCCCCCTTTTTCCTCTCCCCCTCCCCATCCCCACCACCCTACCTCCTTCCCCTCCCTACAGCATATGTTTGTACAGATTTATTACTCTATTTATTTTACTTGTACATATTTACTATTCTACTTATTTTTTCAATGATGTGCATCTAGCTTTACCACTATTTATTCTGATGACTTGACACCTGACCACATGTTTTGTTTTGTTGTCTGTCTCCCCCTTCTAGACTGTGAGCCTGTTGTTGGGTGGGTACCGTCTCTATTTGTTGCCAATTTGTACTTCCCAAGTGCTTAGTACAGTGCTCTGCGCACAGTAAGCGCTTAATAAATACGATTGAATTTGAATACTGAGCACTTGCTGTCTGTAGAGTATTGTACTAAGGGTTTGGGAGAGTACAATATAACAATATGACAGACACATTTTCTGCCCAAAACAAGCTCACAGTCTGTGGGGGGAGACAGATATTAATATAAATAAATAACATTACAGCTATGTACTTAAGTGCTGTGGGGCAGGGAGGGGATGAAAGTCAGAGAGAAAGTCAAGGTAACACAGAAGTGAATGGGAGTCAGGGAAGGCTTCTTGGAGGAGATGTGCCTTCAATAAGGCTTTGAAGGAGGGCCACATCATACTGGTCTATTTTCAGAATTCCCTCAGAGTCTTTATGGGCCCAAGTTGGGAATCATTTTTCAGTTTCCCCTTTGCCGGTGTTATCATTTCATTTCATTGTTCAATATGGCCGTTACCCAGGGGAAAGCTGGAAAGTGATCATATTTACAACCAACCCGCATTGTGCTTCAGGGATGCCATCTCATGGGTTAAAAAGGTCTGCTCTGAGCTCTCTCACCTGTGGGCTAACACTGGCAATGGGAGGGTGAGTTGGCCGGGGGAATGACCCAAAGCTCCAGATATGCAGGCCCTCTGCCAACTTAGAGATGGAGTTTCTTCAGGGATGTTCAAATGCACAATGTTCCTGTTCCAAGTCCCAACCCCAGAGTTCAGGACCACTCCCGGCAACACCAATTCTCGATTGATGGTGCCCAAGACCTGCAGATGGGCTCCAAACCATGACAAATGATCCCTCGAGGCTGCCCCTGGTTGGCTTGGAATAGGACAGCATAGAAAGGCCTGGCACCCTGGCTAATCTTTCCCTGAACTACTTCATTCAGGAACTTAAAGAGTCAGAACCATAAAGGAGAAGACTAGTTCAAAATTTAAAAGTATAGGATGGCATCAATTTTCTAGTTCCTCCCTGAGACCACTACAGTGAAGCCCCAAACCACTGATTTCCTCCACTGCTTCAGGTTCTACCTCCAGTGACAGAGGCTTCTTTAAAACTACCCAGAGCCTGGAAAGTCATCAAGAAATTACAGACAAAATGACTTACTGGATCATTAACCAGTTAACAGTAATTATTGAGCACTTATTCTGTACTAAGCCCTGTTCTAACCATTTGTGAAAGTACAATAGAGTTAGTAGACACAAACCCTCCCTTCAAGGCTCTTTCAATCTAGCTGACAAGACAGAAACTCAAACAAATGACAGAAGAAGCAACAAAGTTTTAAGACATGCACATAAGTGCTACTGGGTGGGGGGAGGCAGTGCACACCAAGCTAGTGGGTGTCTGGTCCCACAAACCTCTAAAAAGAAAGTCTCTTACCTGTAAGCTGGGAGGGGCAATGGGAAGGTATTTTTAGCAAGTGTCCTGGCAGCACCTGGTGAGATGCTACTTGAATCCCCTCCACTAATGTTTTCGGTCTCCTTCCCCGGTTTCCTTTGTATATCTGCAGCATTTCCGGGTGGCTGTCCTAATTCTGGTGCTGTCACCTGGGATAGAGAAGGAGAAAATCAAGCAAAAATTAGTTAAGAGTTTTGGAAAGAGGTAAGGGCATCAGAAGCTTAGAGTTAGTATCTCTCCTCAATGAGTTGCCTATGCACTGTTACATTTACTAAGCACTTGATATTCACCCCACCTTCAGATCTTGGCACTTATGTACATATCTATAATTGATTTAAAGGTCTGTCTCCCCCTCTAAACTGTAAGCTCCTTCTGGACAAGGCACGTGAACCAACACTATTGTATTGTGCTCTCCCAAGTGCTTAGTATCGGGCTCTGCACACTGTAAGCACTCAATAAATACCACTTATTAGTTGATTACCCAGCACAAGTTTTCTGGTGGTTAACACAATTCAACATCTCAGGGAAAGCTCCTAATGAAAGACACTGCTCTACTTCTTCACACTGAATAGCACCGCACAGAATTCAGTCACAGAACTAATGAACAGAGAGAAGTACAACAAAGGAACAAGGCTTCTGAATCCTGATTTCTAGGTTTATTCTCAGGCTATGGGGGTTGTGTGGTGTTTTCAATTTAGTCTTGTTCTGGATGAGTCTTTTGTTTTTTATTATTGGTGGGGAGAGAGCAGGGGAGTGGGTGGGGGGTTCTTTGTACATTGCTAACTTACCCGGTATGATTTTCAAACTGCAAGACAAAATTCTCTCCTCCAGCTACAGCAACCCCAAGTAGCCCCCTTAACAGCGGCTGTGAAACTGGAGGGGACAGATGCGACCAATGACGGCTCAGAGATCACTGCTCCAAGGGGTGTCTCACACTGTGGGCTACTAGATCTCACTATTAGTGTAATGATTGTCCAATATGAGGGACTGCTATACTTGCACAGACACACATCCACACATATTATTTATATACATAAATGGATTAATACACACACCAAACACACTATACATATACATGTGTGTATATATTTATATATACTCCTCATCTTCCCACCCAAATCCTGTCCTTCCCATGTCTTTCCCATCACTGTGGACAAAACCACTATCCTCCCTGCTTCAGTGCTCTCCCCTTCAACCCACATATTCAAACCATCACCAAACCTGCCATTTCTACCTTCTCAACATCACTGAAATCCACCCTTCCTCTGTTTCTCCCCACTCCAGCCCTTACTTCACTCTGCTGCCTATGCCATTTTTCCAAAAAATGTCAATTCCCAAATCTACATCTCCAGCTCGGATCTCTCTCTTTCTCTGCAATCCCAAATTACCTCCTGCCTTTAAGACATTTCTACTTGGATGTCCTGTTGACACCTCAAACTTAACATGTCCAAAACAGAATTTATCTTCCCATCCAAATCCTGTCCTCCCCCTAATTTTTCCATCACTGTAATTTTCTCACAAGTCCGTAACCCTGGTGTTATCCTTAACTCATCTCTCTCATTCAACCATATATTCAATCTGTTACAAAATCCTGTTGGTTCAACTTTCACAACATTGCTAAAATCCACCCTTTCCTCTTCATCCAGATTGTTACCACATTAATCCAAGCACTGCCACCCCCCTCCCCCCTTGATTACTGCATCAGTCTTCTTTGCTGACCTCCCTGCCTCCTGTCTCTCCCAACTCCAGTTCATATTCACTCTGCTGCCCAGATCATTTTTCTACAAAATCATTCAGTTCATGTTTCACCACTCCTCAAGAACCTCTAGTGGTTACTCATCCACCTCTGCATCAAACAGAAACAGTGGCTTTAAACCACTAAATAAATTGGCACTCTCCTACCTTATCTCAGTGATTTCCTACTACAATCCAGACTGTACACTTCGCTCTTCTAATGCCAATTTATTCATTGCACCTCAACCTCGTCTACATCGCCACTGACTCTTTTTCTGTATCTTCCCTCTGGCCTAGAACTCCCTCCCCCTTCATAAGTGACAGATCAGCACTCTCCTCACCTTCAATGGAGAATGATGGTCTGAGAGAAGCAGTATGGTGTAGTGGATAAACCACAGGCCTGGGAGTCAAAAAGTAATTGGTTCTAATCCCAATTCTACCACTTCTCTATTGTGTGCCCTTGGACAAGTCACTTCACTTCTCGGTGCTTCAGTTCTCCTGTCTGTAAAATGGAGATTGAGACTGTGAGCCCCATGTGGGACTGGGACTGTGTCCAACCTGATTAGCTTGTATCTACCCGGCTTAGAAAAAGTGCTAAGTGCTTAACAATTACCATAAATATTATTACTATTATTCAAAACCTCATTAAAAGCACATCTCCTCCAAAAAGCCTTCCCCAACTATTAAACCTTAATTTTCCCCTACTCCTTCTCCTTTCTGTGTCACCTAGGCACTTGGATCTTTAGCTTTTAAGCACTAGATAGTCACCCTACCCTCAGCTCCATGGCGCTTATGTACATAGCCATAATTTATTTTATGTGTGTCTCCTCCTTTGGACAGTAAATGCCTTATGGGTGGGAGATGTATCTACCAACTCTGTTGCATTGTACTCTCCTAAGCACTTAGCACAGTGCCCTGCACACAGAATAAGCACTCAATAACTACCAGTGAGTGATTGATTAGTATTTGTATGTATTAGCTCCTTGTGGGCAGGGAACATGTCCATCAACTCATACTGCACTCTCCCAAGTGCCTAATACAGTGCTCTGCACACAGTCAGGGCTCAACGTATATGACTGATCGACATACATATGAATATATATTTATCCTTCCTTTTCAAAGATGATAATATGTACATGAGTATGAATCTAATTTAATTCATTCCACACTGGTGCCAAGACAGATACCAATTGCTGAATTACTGCCCATGTTACCCACAGACCCCAAAGCTCATTCCTCCCTCTTGGTGTCAAGAGCTTTCTCAAGCCTCTGTTCCAAGACAGTCCTCCCATTTCTAAGTACTGCATGCCCAGCTGACCTGTCTTCTGTGACTGTCATATGAGATTTTTGTTTCACTGCATCTTTAAAATATTTCTTCCACCCACCCTGTTGTTGGTTTCCCAGTTTAAGCCCACTAGAGAGCAGCTGTTTGCTTGTCCTGTTGTTGCCCTTCTTCTCATAGCCCCTCCCAGTGAAAATGTGATGTGATGAGCCCTGCAAGATGTCGGTAGACTGGCTGTGTTCCGGAACCTCACTGTTTGTTTGTGAATCTGACTTGCCTTTTGAAGCAATGTACTGCACGTGAGTGGAACTGGTGAAACTGCTCTAGAAGATGGATCTCAAAGCTTTGAAGCATGTCTTTGTTTTCTCCAGGTTATAGTCCATGGCCCCAAACTGTCCTTTAGGACTTTTGTACTTCCACAGGTGAATTCACAGTATTCTGTGGCACTTATGTGCGTATCTTACATATCCTGTTATCACTAACTCATATATCCCTAAGCATTTTGATACTAACTCCAGCCCCATAGCACTTAGATACATATCCTTATATCCTACTATGTCCATTATCTGTAATTTTTGTAATGTCTGTCTCTGCCAACAGTGAGCACTCAATAAAATATCATTGATTGATTGATTAGAAAGTTGGTTAGGCCTGACCATTTCCTGTTTCTGTTCAGTTTCATCTGAATCCCAGTGCCATGTTGGACAACACTCTGCCAGCCTAAGGAAGACCATACTAAGCTGCTTGACTGGAATTTGCGGCTGCTTAGGTAGGAATTGCTGGGTCCAGAATGCTGGAACCACAGTGTTGGATTCAGGGAGTGCTGTGTTCAAAAAGTGCTGGGTTTGCACCCTCCAGTCTGGAGACATTCAAGGAACTAATAGGCATAGTTTCGGTAAAGGTCAGCCTTGCCAAGAAGCCCCCAAACTCTCCACAGGTCCAAAGACCAAAGAAAATGGCATCTCAACAGTTTCCCACTTCTCTCAACAAGCATATTTCAACCAGTGGAAAGACAAAGTTTCGAGTTTATTTACAAATTCCAGAGCAATCCATCAATCGCATTTATTGAGTGCTTACTGTGTACAGAGTACTGTACTAAGATCTTGAGAGAGTACAGTACAACATGGTTGGTAGACACAATTCCCTGCCCACAACAACTGGAAAACCCAAAGAAATACTATTCCTGGCCAGGCAAAGAAAGAAAAATTCATTCTCTGGCCCTTACTCTGGTCAGGGTTAACTTCAACCTGAATGTACTGTTCATACATTATGGAAATTTCCCTTCATATTTTGAGTTAAAATATCAGTTTATGAAAGTAGCCTGGCCAAGTGGAAAGATCACGGCCCTGGGAGTTAGTGGACTTGGGTTCTAATCTCAGCACCCCCATATCAATCAATCAATCGTATTTATTGAGCGCTTACTGTGTGCAGAGCACTGTACTAAGCGCTTGGGAAGTACAAGTCGGCAACATATAGAGACAGTCCCTACCCAACAGTGGGCTCACAGTCTAAAAGGGGGAGACAGAGAACAAAACCAAACATACTAACAAAATAAAATAAATAGAATAGATATGTACAAGTAAAATAAATAGAGTAATAAATATGTACAAACATATATACAGGTGCTGTGGGGAAGGGAAGGAGGTAAGATGGGGGGGATGGAGAGGGGGACGAGGGGGAGAGGAAGGAAGGGGCTCAGTCTGGGAAGGCCTCCTGGAGGAGGTGAGCTCTCAGTAGGGCCTTGAAGGGAGGAAGAGAGCTAGCTTGGTGGATGGGCAGAGGGAGGGCATTCCAGGCCCGGGGGATGATGTGGGCCGGGGGTCGACGGCGGGACAGGAGAGAATGAGGTACGGTGAGGAGATTAGTGGCAGAGGAGCGGAGGGTGCGGGGTGGGCTGTAGAAGGAGAGAAGGGAGGTGAGGTAGGAGGGGGCGAGGTGATGGACAGCCTTGAAGCCGAGGGTGAGGAGTTTCTGCCTGATGCGCAGATTAATTGGTAGCCACTGGAGATTTTTGAGAAGGGGAGTAACATGCCCAGAGCGTTTCTGGACAAAGACAATCCAGGCAGCGGCGTGAAGTATGGATTGAAGTGGGGAGAGACACGAGGATGGGAGATCAGAGAGAAGGCTGATGCAGTAGTCCAGACGGGATAGGATGAGAGCTTGAACGAGCAGGGTAGCGGTATGGTGTATGACCTTGGGCAAGTCACTTAATTTCTCTCTGCTTCAGTTTCCTCATCTGTAAAAGGGGAATTCAATATCTGCTCTCCCTCCTACTTAGACTGTGAGCTCCAAGTGGGGACAGACTATGTGCCACTTGATTAACTTGAGTCTACTGCATATCCATTGCCCTTCAGGACTTCAGTACTTCCACAGTTCTTGTGAATCCACAGTGTTTTGTAGCACTTACGTGTGTATCTTACATATCCTATTATCACTAACTCATATACATATATATCCCTAAGCATTCTGATACTCACTCCAGTCCCACAGCACTTAGGTACATATCCTTATACCCTAGTATGTCCATTATCTGTAATTTTTGTAATGTCTGTCTCTGCACACAGTGAGCACTCAATAAAATACAGTTGATTGATTGATTATATTTTGTGCTTTACAGAGTAAGCACCTAACAAATGCCCCAATTATTATCATTCCCCAAGCACCAAGGACCTGGGTGAAACATGGTTATTAAAGGAATGAAGCCATGAAGGAGGACATGAGTGAATGTGAAAAGGGAAGCCTAGGTAATAATTGTTTCTCTCACACAGGACCAGTGAGCCCTAGAACAGATTGCAAAAGGAAGCTGGGGGAACTCCTTCCTTGAGGAACTTCAAAAATAGAAGATGCCAGAAGGCTGAGAGGGTGGTCCTGATCAATAACAGAGTTTAGTCACCCCTTCTGTCCCTGGGAGAAACACTATTACCCACACACCTGTCCTGCCATGAAGTCTCTCCCCCTCCCAGATCTGCTTTGAACTCTGTGACTAGTTAGGAGATAGCAGATGGATAACCTGGCCAGGAGGCATCACATGGGAGGGGCTGGGGAGGGGAGTCTTTCTTTAAACAACTTCTGTGGATGAAAGGGACATCTGTATTCCTCAGATATGGTATTGTCTGAAAATAAGGGATGAATAGATTATTATTGGTAATGGGAGCACATGATTGTCATGGTCATTGCCATCATAATTATTATCATTATTAGTGTACTAGTAGATTGTGATTTCTATTAGTGTATTTCTTAGATTGTGAGTTTCCTGAGGGACAGGGACTAAGTTTAATTCCCACCTCTGAGCCCTTACTCTGGCCAGGGTTAACTTCAACCTGATTGTACTGTTCATACATTAAGGTAATTTCTCTTCATACTTTGAGTTGAAATAGCAATTTATGAAAGTAGCCTGGACAAGTGGAAAAAGCACAGCCCTGGGAGTGCTCTCTCTGAGCACTTAGTACAGTGCTCTGTATACAGTAAGGGCTTAATAAACATTATTACTGCTACTACTACCACTACTAGTATTTGCTGAAAGCTGATTTTGTGCATAGCACTGCACTCTGTGAAGCCAGAACAAAGATAAATTGAGGGCAGTCCCTGCACAGAAGGAACTTTCATTCTAGGGGATTGAAACACATAAAAATCTATCTTTGAAACAACCAACTCTTAAAATGATGGCATTTATTAAGCACTTACTATAAGCAAAGCACTGTTCTAAGCACTGGGGAGGTTTCAAGGTGATTAGGTTGTCCCATGGGGGTCTCACAGTCTTAGTCCCCATTTTACAGATGAGGTAACTGAGGCACAGAGAAGTTAAGTGATTTGCCCAAAGTCACACAGCTGACAATTGGCAGAGCTGGGATTTGAACCCATGACCTCTGACTCCAAAGCCCGGGCTCTTTCCATTGAGCCACGCTGCTTCTCTACCTTTTCCAACTCTTACCTTTTCCTCCCCTAATCCCAGTACAATCACTCAATCAGTGGTATTTATTGGAAGGTTAATGTGTGCACAGCACTGTAGTAAGTACTTGGGAGAGTTCAATGTAATAGAGTTGAGAACAGGAAAGTCCGCAGTGTTCTCTGCATTTCTCAAAGCTGGATTGTGGTCCCCCTTTCCTTCACTCCAGTGGGAGGGCAGGCCCTGGGACCCACGATGACTGAAAGCATCACCAGAAACTGGCTCTGTGGTCTCAAGTTTCCAAATGGCCAGCCCCCCATTGGTCTCTTGCAGATATTTAAGTCTGTTGGGTATAAAGATAACTTAATCCTTGACTCCACAGTCTCTAAATAATCACAGATTGAGACAGTTATCTAAAAAGACCAGTGCCTCTGTGTTCCTCTTAATTTTGCCACTGAAAAGGACTTAGATAACTCGATAAACATGTGCTTCACAGGACTGCTTATGTTCCTCTTTGTTTAAAGTTAACTATAAGGGTTTGGGTATCAGGGTAAGCAAGTTCTTTACATCTGAAAATCACATCACTAGTCTCCGTGCTTGGGCCCATGTGCTTGGGTATGGCTGAAAGGACAGTAGAGCAGTGTAAGTCTATTCTACACTTGGTAGTAGTGATGCAATGTACCATCCTTGCTACGCTGAGGCATTTGTTATTCTTGGCACCTAGGAATGTACTGGGCACCTCTTAGGTAGAGAGAACTGGACTTGGTGTCTACTATGTGCAGAGTGCTGTATTGAATACTATACTGAGCACCTACTGGATCAAAGCTCCGTACTGTGCGCCTGCTGTTCTTAGTGCCAGAGAACAAGGCCACTCCTTAAAAGTATACTGTCTAAGCCAAATCGATCAATCAACCAATAGTATTTACTGAGTACTTGGGATATAACACTGTTCTAAGTTTTTGGGACAGTCCAATAGGATTAGAAAACACAATCCCTTGTATGCACAGAATTAAAAATCTAGTTGGGGAGACAGGATAGGAGTATAAAGAGAATGGAAAGATGGATTTATAAATGTTGTAAAATATGCATAATAGCCAGATACAAAATCATACTCTAATTAAAAACATTTAAAACATAAACATAAAAAATTAAGGTTTTTTGTTCTCTTTTAAATTTTAGAACATAACCTAATATCCTAGGTACACCAGCTTTTCTGAGAGGGCCCAGTTTTTATCTGCTGCCAGCATGACTGTCAAAACATAAAGCTGTCACTACGGTCTTTTCACTGTATTCCACTTAGACTGTCCCATGATAAAGTTAGCAAATATAATGAGAGCAAATAATCATCACTAAGTGGATTTGAGTTGCACTCTAAAATCTGGTTTGCTTGAAAATAATTCTGAAATGATTTTTACATATTCATTGCATCTCAGATGCAAACAGATGGTTTAAGAGATAGTGTTGCTTTTCTTTTCAGATAACTTTGACCAAATGATTTTCTCAAGTAAAGGAAATGCACTAAGACCTGAAATAATGACAAAAATGGCCTTGGCCAAGAAAAGAAAAAAAACAGCCATCACTTTTCTCTCGGCACTCCTGGAGAGAAAATAACCCCTTTTTTAGTTTTCAAAAAACAGGTTCTAGGAAGAGTTCTGATGATCTGAAAATGATTTCAGCTGGTTCTGTGAACTTTCAACTGAACCTTTAGGCAATTCTACAACTTGGAGGAAAACTTCCAAACAATAGCAGTTCTGTCTTGCAACAAATTTCACTATACACTAATCCACTCCCCTGCCCCAGTTCAGATTACCAGATGCCATGAGGTCTGATGTTTCAAAACACACCATTCCCATTAGGCATGACTGAAGTCATTAGGCACTACAAAAGCTATCATCTGTACCTCAGAAAAGCAGATCACCATGTTTAAAGGTCCCACAGAAATGACCAACTTATTTTGAAACTTTTTTTGTAAACTCTGTCTTTTTCTGCTGCCTTGCTTGATCAGACACCCAGGCAGTTTAGGTATTTGGAACACTGCACAGCTCTGACTGCAGTTGAAAGCAATCCTCGAAGACAGGTCAAGTTTCCACTCCTAATAACTCTATTTAAAACAGAAAAAGTTGAGCGAGAAAGCAAGTCTCATCCCCAAATCCCCATCAATCTTACCTTCCATTTTCTCTACATCCTCCCCAGGAATTTGTGAACTGAAACTTAGAAATCTGATTTTTAAGATTAAGGGGAATGGTCCAGTCTGTTCAAATGATTAGTTCATTCTCTCCAAGCCAGCCACTTCCTTTTTAAGGAACTTCCAGCCAGGAATCTGATTGCAGGTGAACACTGGGAAGTAGACCAAAGGTCATCCCCATGCCATTAGGAATCAGATTTCAGAAACAACTGCCAAGCTGACCATATATGGAGGGCAAACATATGCTAGCTGTTGGAGACAGCAGGCCACACATCATTTCTGTCAAGGAGAGACAAATGCCTTGCACATGTGTGACTTAGCAAGAAGTTATCAAGTGAGACGCCTGAAGCATGAGCTCAGGAAGGCAGCTGGTGACGTAACTCCATACAGCTCAAGCACTGCTCCTCCCTCCTGTCCCAAACTGCTTCAGAAAAAAAAAATCTTTCTCACACCAAGCCCTAAAATGTCCTAAATTAGATGCTTTTTTCATTAACTCAAGTAAGCCCTTTCCTTAAAGCCAAAGGATTGAAATGGCAGGGCACCATATAAATCAATCGATCAGTGGTATTTATTGGGCATTTGCCATGTGCAGAACACTGTACCAAGTACTTGGGATTGTACAGTATAACAAAGTTGGTAGAAATGTTCCCTGCCCACAAGGAGTTAACAGTTCAAATCAATCAATGATACTTTTTGAGCACTTCCTGTGTGCTGAGCTTTGTACTAAGTGCTTAGGAGAGTACAATCCAACAGAGTTCATAGACACATTCCCTGCCCTCAATAAGCTTACAGTCTAAAACTTACAGTCTACAGTCTAGTGTATATAATGTATCATGCACTAGTATACACTGATATAACAAAATTAAGCACATTCCTCAAGAGGAGAAATAGTGGTGGAAAATTAACCTCCTTATTTCTAAAAAGAGTAGGCCACCTTGACTCACTATTACCTCTGACTGGCATCTTTCCAGGCCCAATTCTCAGGGTGGTGAATCAAAGCTGTGGGAATGGGGTGTGAGACAGGAATACTAAGCTTCTTATCCCTACCTTCACTGGGACTTCCAGGTTATCCCCCCTCTACTCTTTCCCCTCTCCTCTCCCAACCCCCAGGCCACACTGAGGCCAAGGCTGGAAAGCCAAGGGGTGGAGGTTGGTGGCAGTTCATTCTTTTGGCTGCTTCATGGAAATGCAGGAAAAATACTAAACACAGGACAAGGGCCCTGCCTTCGAAACAGTTTAGTCTGATATGGGGAGACCAGAAGAAACTGGACCCAAACAAGAGTATTCTGTATGTAAGTTTTGGACAAGTGTTGAAGGAGCTGTGGAATGTGGAGTACCCAAGGCAGTAGAGGGTTAAGCAGGAAAAGGCCGGGAGTGAGATTTTAGTACTACTTAAGTGCTTGATATTCACCCCACACCCTGCTCTACAGAATTGCATAAATGTCCTTATACCCTCCCATTTCTCCCATCTGCAATTTATTTTAATGTCCGTCTCCCCCTCTAGACCATAAGTTCCATGTGGGCAGATATCATTTCTGCCAACTCTGTTGTACTGTACTCTCCCAAGCACTTAATATAATAATTATGGTAATTGTTAAGCACTTACTATGTATGATACTTGTATGTATGGCATTTACTTAGTATGGTACACTGCACAAAGTAAGCGCTCAATAAACAGCCCTGATGAATTGATTGTTTGACCGAAGGAAGGTGAGGCATGGTTTGGTAGAGAAGAAGAGGAGGTGTGCTCCTGGGAGTGATGGCAGGGAGTCCAGAGTTGATTGTGAGAGTGGGGTGGTTAAGCAGAGGCAGAGCTGAGGATATGAAATGCAGTATAATAGGAAAGGAGGTCAGCTAAATATAAAAATCTGGAGGTCAATGTAAGCTGGGATTGAGTGTTGGTAAAGCAGTGCTCTGAGTGGATTTGTTTTAAAGTATTTTTTAAACCTTTACTATGTGCCAGGCACTGTACTAAGCTTTGGAGTAGAGGCAAGCTAATCAGGTTGGACACTGTCCATGTCCCTCATGGGCTCACAGTCTTCATTCATATTTTCAGATGAGACAACTGAGACACAGAGAAGTAGCTTGCCCGAGGTCACACAGCAGGCACATGGTGGAACTGGGATTAGAATCCATGTCTTCTGATTCCCGGGCTGGTGTTCTTTCCATGCTGCTTCCAGCAGTGGTCCAATGGTCCAGTGGGCACACAGTGTATCAGCTGCAGAATTATGTAAGAGCAGCAAAGATGGCCAGTGAACCTGCATTAGCTCAGGACAGACAGTTTGGTCAGGTAAGGACCTGCTCATTCCCGGTAACTCTTCTCATCACCAACAAAAGAAACTTCCTCTCGAGGCTTCCCATATACCGTCAATCAAGCAAGGACCTCTCAACACAAGTGCTCCTCTCTACCATCTTCTAAAGAAGGTGGAGCCAATACTGTTAACTCAGCTAAAAAGGATTTGCTGTGAAAAAGGGCTTCCAAATACCATCATCCAAAGAAAGAGAACCTGTTCATCACACAGGGCTCTGTGATGAACTGGAAACTTAGTCAAGACGTTTGGGAGGCATTTGGGAGTTTGGGTGTTTCTCGGGATATGGAAGGCACAAGTCATGACTGCACAGGTTCAAGTCAGGGATGGGGCTCCCTGGCAGGTGGGGCCAGTGGAATGCTTTCTTAAAAGGACCTGTCATGAGACATGATTCTGGTGTGATGTCCTCCTTGGTAACAATCAGTATTTAAGGAAAATAACCAGTTTTCCTGAATGTAAGCAGAATGGAAGAAACAGAATCAATCGATCAATCAATCAATCGTATTTATTGAGCGCTTACTGTGTGCCCAGCACTGTTCTAAGCGCTTGGGAAGTACAAGTTGGCAACATATAGAGACAGTCCCTACCCAACAGTGGGCTCACAATCTAGAAGGGGGAGACAGAGAACAAAACCAAGCATATTAACAAAATAAAATAAGTAGAATAGATATGTACAAGTAAAATAAATAAATAAATAAATAAAGTAATAAATATGTACAAACATATATACAGATATACAGGTGCTGTGGGGAAGGGAAAGAGGTAAGATGGGGGAATGGAGAGAGAGGCGAGGGGAGAGGAAGGAGGGGGCTCAGTCTGGGAAGGCCTCCTGGAGGAGGTGAGCTCTCAGTAGGGCCTTGAAGGGAGGAAGAGAGCTAGCTTGGCGGATGGGGGGAGGGAGGACATTCCAGGCCAGGGGAGTGACGTGGGCCAGGGGGTCGACTGGCGGGACAGGCTGAGAACGAGGCATGGTGAGGAGATTAGCAGCAGAGGAGCTGGAGGGTGCAGGGCTGGACTGTAGAAGGAGAGAAGGGAGGTGAGGTAGGAGGGGGCGAGGTGATGGAGAGCCTTGAAGCCTGAGGGTGAGGAGTTTCCGCCTGATGCGCGTAGGTTGACTTGGTAGCCACTGGAGATTTTTGAGGAGGGGAGTAACATGCCCAGAGCGTTTCTGGACAAAGACAATCCGGGCAGCAGCAGTGAAGTATGGATTGAAGTGGGGAGAGACACGAGGATGGGAGATCAGAGAGGAGGCTGATGCAGTAGTCCAGACGGGATAGGATGAGAGCTTGAATGAGCAGGGTAGCGGTTTGGATGGAGAGGAAGAGGGCAGGATCTTGGCAATGTTGCGGAGCTGAGACTGGCAGGTTTTGGTGACGGCTTGGATGTGAGGGGTGAACGAAGAGAGCAGAGTCGAGGATGACACCAAGGTTGTGGGCTTGCTGAGACTGGGAAGGATGGTAGTGCCAGTCAACAGAGATGGGA
This sequence comes from Tachyglossus aculeatus, assembly GCF_015852505.1. Classification (NCBI taxonomy): domain Eukaryota; kingdom Metazoa; phylum Chordata; class Mammalia; order Monotremata; family Tachyglossidae; genus Tachyglossus; species Tachyglossus aculeatus. The sequence goes on from NC_052081.1 coordinate 23,198,462, forward strand.
AAGTCAGGGAGAGGGCAGGGTTTGGGAGGGAAGACAAGGAGTTCAGTCTTGGACATGTTGAGTTTTAGGTGGCGGGCAGACATCCAGATGGAGATGTCCTGAAGGAAGGAGGAGATGCGAGCCTAGGGGGGAGGGGGAGAGAGCAGGGGCAGAGATGTAGATTTGGGTGTCATCAGCGTAGAGATGACAGTTGAAGCCGTGGGAGCGATTGAGGTCACCAAGTGTAGATTGAGTGTAGATCGAGAACAGAAGGGGACCAAGAACTGAACCTTGGGGAACCCCCACGGTAAGGGGATGGGAGGGGGAGGAGGAGCCTGCAAAAGAGACTGAGAATGAACAACCAGAGAGATAAGAGGAGAACCAGGAGAGGATGGAGTCTGTGAAGCCAAGATTGGATAGCGTGTTGAGGAGAAGGGGGTGGTCCACAGTGTCGAAGGACAGGTGGCTGGAGTAGCACTTGAGAGGAGTGAGGAGAGCTCCTCTGAGGATACTGCTGGGAAGGATGGGAGAGTAGCAGAGAGTGTTGAGAGCCGGGGGGTTGGAGAAGGCGGGGAGTGACTTTGGGGAGGTCGGACCTGATGGATTTAATTTTATTAATGAAGTAGGAGGCCAGATCGTTGTGGGTGAGGGAAGGAGGAGGGGGAGGAACCGAGGGCCTGAGAAGGGAGTTGAATGTACGGAAGAGCTGACGGGGATGATGGGCATGGGTGTCAATAAGGGAGGAGAAATAGTTTTGTCTGGCAGAGGAGAGGGCTGAGTTAAGGCAGGAAAGGATAAACTTAAAGTGAACGAGGTTGGCATGGTGTTTAGACTTTCGCCAGCAGCGTTCGGCAGCTCAAGCATAAACAGAAGGCATAGAGGCCAGGAGAAAAAAATATGATCCTGAATTTTTAAAGTGTCCTTGTTTTCTCAAAATGTTTTCAAGTCGTTTAGCTCGTCTTAGCCCCACAGCACCCCAGAGAGGGAAGAGGGAAAATGGAGGCTTGCAGTGACATGACTTTGTAGTACATTTAGTTGCCTTTTGTACTAACAGAGGAGGCCACTGATAGTGACATTTATCAATGGTCACATAAATGTTGCCACATTATGGCTACCAAGCAGCTGTAGTCCTGTCATGGTTGATGCTCGCAGGACTTGGCACTGTTTTCTCTTTGGCCTTCTTGACCTTCGGTCCTTACAAGTTTCTGCTCAAACAAAAGCCAAGTCTTCCTTGACAGCAGTGTGCCATGCTGGTCTGTCTATGGCATTAGTATTCCAGTTTTCAGCTGGGATGCAGCATTCTCTAAGGCTTTGTTGTCTGACATCCTCAAAATTTTCCTCTACCCTTCTGGCTTTTGGTTTCCTATTTTCAACTAATCATACAGCAGTTCCTTGGTGTCAATCAATCAATCAATGGTATTTATCAAGCACTGTACTAAGCACTTGGGAGAGTACAATACAACAGAGTTGGTAGACATATTCCTTGACCACAAGGAGCTTACAGTCTACAGGACTATATCAAACTGTCTATTTCAAGTGTCTCACCCAGAGCTACTGTCAGAGGTGAGCATAGCTTCAAAGCTAGGAGGCTAACTTCAGACTAGAACTAAATCGGCTGTGAACCTGTCTTCCCATTTGCCTTTTAATGCAGACCACATATGATGCTGATGGAATTGCTCCAGGAATCAATTGTGGCATTTGTGCGTGGTCCAGATCTCATATCCGTGGAGAAGGTTGGATATCCCTACAGCTCTGTAGACCTTTAGTTGCTCTGCAGCGTGAAACTGAGTTGCCACCCCCATCCATTAAGTCTTTCGAAGGATGTGCCAGCCTTTTTAATTTGTTTCCCATTTCTGTTTTTGATTTGGTTTCCCAGAGAGCAGAATTCTATGAAAGCTTTTAGTCCTGCATTGTAAATATAAATCTGTAGGATTTCCCTTGTGCAGGCTGATACATTACTTCAGTTTTCTTTAGACTTCTTATCAGCCCACAACAACTGGCTGATTCCCTGAAGTGGTTTACTATCATTGGCTCATCTTTTTCAGGGTGTGCCTCTTGGGTGAATTTATCCATTCTTGAATGACTATTTCTAGAATTTTGGGTTGATGCTCAAAGACCGTTGAGTTGGATGCACTTCCCAGATTTGAGGAAGCATATTCTAATGCCTATATCTAGATTTCTTGTTGCCTCTTCCAGCATGGCTTCATAGAATTAATCCAACAGGACCTTTCCCATTCCATATCCATGGAAAAGTGGATCAGACAGGGCATGCTCGGCTCTGATCTGGTCAGCTTGGCCACCATGAAGTAGTCTCAGAACCTTGATGAGCTTTGTGGGAGATCCACATTTGCTAAGTACTTCACTCTATACTCCTCTTTTTTAAGGGCTTACTATGTGCCAGGCACTGTACTGAGTGCTAGAGTAGATACAAGTTAATCAGGATTGAGACTGTGAGCCTCATGTGGGACATGGACAGTGTTCACCCCCAACATGGGGCTCAAGTCTTAATCCCCACTTTACAAATGAGCAAACTGAGGCACAGAGAAGTGACATGACTTACCCAAGGTCACAGAGCTGACAAGTGTTGGAGCCAGGATTAGAATCCAGCTCCTCTGACTCCTAGACCCGTATTCTATTCATGAGGCCATGCTGATCCATCTAACGCCAACCTAGTCACTGTGCCTCAATTTTGTCTCCCCATCGACCGCTTGCTCACTTATTCCTTATGGCTTGGAACTCCCTTCCCATTTATGTTTGACAGATCACAACAATCTCCATCTTTGAAGCCCTACTAAATTCATACCTCCTCCAAGAAGCCTTCCCTGATTAACCTCTCTTCTCTCCACCCTATTCATCCTCCCTTCTGTATCACCTAAGAACTTACAACTGTTCTCCTTAAGCACTTTGATATTCACCTTTCCTCAGTCCCAAAGCACTTAATAATAATAATAATAATGATGGTATTTGTTAAGCACTTACTATGTATGAAGCACTGTTCTGAGTGTTGGTGGGGGGGGTTTACAAGGTGATCAGGTTGTCCCACATGGGGCTCACAGTTTTAATCCCCCTTTTACAGATCAGGTAACTGAGGCTCAGAGATGTTAAGTGATTTGCCCAAAGTCACGCAGCTGACAAGTGGCAGAGCTGGGATTAGAACCCATGACCTCTGACTCCCAAGCCCATGCCCTTTCCATTTAGCCACACTGTTTCTCTGTGCACTTATGTACAAAACTTTACACTCTGATATCTTTACACTCTAATGCTTCCTGTATCTGTAATTCTTTATAATGTCTGCTTTCCCCAGTAAACTGTAAGCTCCTTGAGGGCAGGGATAATGTCTACCAATTCTATTGTACTGTACCCTTCCAAATGCTTAGGATAGTGCTCTGCATATAGTAAATGCTCAATAAATATAACTGATTGACTGACTGACTGGAGAGCTCAGATGTAGAGGTGTAAACCTTGTTAGGGATCAATCAATCAGTCATATTTATTAAGTGCTTACTATGTGCAGAGCCCTGTACTAAGTGCTTGGGAGAGTACAATATAACAGAATTAGGAGACACATTCCATGCCCATAACAAGCTTACAGTCTAGAAGGGGAGACAGACATTAATATGAATAAATAAGTTCTATATAATATAGAATTTAAAGTTATATACATAAGTGCTGTGCAGTTGAGGGTGGAGAGAATATCAAGTATCCAAAGGTCACAGATCCAAGTGCAGAGACGAAGCAGAAGGGAAAGCCTGCTGTTGGGTAGGGACCGTCTCTATATCTTGCCAACTTGTACTTCCCAAGCACTTAGTACAGTGCTCTGCACACAGTAAGTTCTCAATAAATACGATTGAATGAATGAATGAATGAGAGCAAGCCGGGGAAAATAGGGCTTAATCGGGGAAAGCTTCCTGGAGAATAGGTGACCTTAGTAATGCTTTGAAGGTGGAGACAGTGGTGGTCTGTCATATACAGAGGGAGAGGGAAATCAAGGCTGGGAGATGACTTGCAAAAGGGGTCAGCGGCGAGATAAACAAGATCGGGGCACAGTGAGTAAACTGACGCTACAGCAGCAGAGTGTGAGGGCTGGTCTGTAGATTAGTGAGTGAGGTTTGGAGGGCAAGTTGATTGAGTGCTTTAAAGCCAAGGGTGAAGAGCTGGACGGGCAGCCATTGGAGGTTCTGAGGAGTGGAGAGACATGAACTGAACATTTTTGCTGATAAATGATTCGTGAAGCAGAGTGAAGTAAGAACTGGAGTGGGGAGAGACAGAAAGCTGGTAGGTCATCAAAGAAGCAGATGCTTTAGTCAACGCAGGGTAAGATAAGTGCTTGGATCAGCATGATAGTTTTGGGATAGAGAAGAAAGGGCAGGTTTTAGCCATGTTGTGAAGAAAGACCTGGAAGAACTTGATAGCAGATTAAAATGTTGTGAAGGTGGGGATTGACAGGATTTAGTCATGGATTGAATACGTGGGTGGAATGAGAGATGAGTCAAGGGCAACGCCAAGGTTACAGACTTGTGAGGTAGGGAGGATAGTGGTGTTGTATACAGTGATGGGAAGTACAGGGTTTGGGTGGGAAGATAAGGAGTTCAGTTTTGGACTTGTTTATTTTGAGGTGTTGGCAGGACATCCAAGTAGTTACGTCCCCCTAAACCTAGAAGAAGCTTTTATTAGGAGAAATGAAATCTCAGCTCAGCCATGAGGGAGAGGACTTGGAAAGTTTGAGAAGGAAACTTGGAAAAACTGTCCAATCACTGTAGTTGGTGTGCTTAGTATGTACTTATGTATACTAGATATATACACTTCTGGAATTTCTCTTTCCCTGTCCCCACTCCTAACCAACTTTGTTCATGAAAGTAGCATATTAACTTCCTTTGAATTTTATCCAAATCAATAAATCAATCAACGGTATTTATTGACCACTTACTGTGTGCAGAATACTGTACTAAGTGCTTGGGAGAGTCCAATACAACAAACTTGATAGATACATTCCTTGACCACAACAAGCTTAATGTCTAATTATTATTATTATTACCGTGCACTTACTATGTGTCAAGCACTGTTCTAAGTTCTGGGGTAGATTCAAGTTAATCAGGTTGGACACTGTCTTACACAATAAACCTCAAGTGAATAAAGTTATTTAGTTAGCATCCCTAACAATTCTAGCCCTCAGGATATGACCAGGTGAGAAATCCAGGGCTCAGCCTGGCTCAATCTGATCCAGTCCGATATTTGAATATGTCGCCCTTGATTACGGTGGCCGAGATGCTGCCAAAAGCCAAGTGACCCTGGTTGACCTTAGGGACCATTAATTATCTGGCCCCCATGCAAGGCCCTAGTCCTAGTTCCTACATGCTCTTATGAGACCGTGTTGAGATTAAGACTGAGGAACAGAGTATGTTTTCCACATTGAACTCCAGTGTCAGCTACTCACACTGCTTGAAGATAGGTCTTTTGAGTATTTCCTCTGCAGCAATGAATTGTTGTTGCTATTATTATTATTAGTAGTAGTAGTAGTAGTAGTAATAGTAGTAGTAGTAGTAGTAGTAGTAGTAGTAGTAGTAGTATATTTTTCAAGAGTTTACTATGTGTCAAGGACTGTTCTAAGTGATGGGGTAGATACAAGTTAATCAGGTTAGACACAGTCCCCTTGTCCCCCTATCAATCTAAGTAGGAGGGACAACAGGCAGTGAACCTCCATTTTACAGATGAGAAAACTGACACAAAGTCAAGTTGAGTAACTTGCCCAAGGCCATATGACAGGGAAGCAGAGGATCTGGAATTAGAACCCAGGTCTTCTGACTTCCAGTCCCAAGCTCTTTCAACTAGGCCACTCTGCTTCTCTGAACATAGCTTCTTCATGTCCTTTCAGGGTTGCAGGAAGGAAGGTACGGTTTAACTGGCTTGAAAACTCAGGAGTCTGAGTGTAACGGCAGTCCAAAGATGATTTCTTTCTGAATGTAGGCAAGTTCTTGATATTAATTCTTTATTTTAATTTGGCAGCATTTGAATGGGTATATATACAACTTCAATCTAAACATGAAACGCTTTAGGGGTCTAAAGGTTGGGTCACCATTAAACTGGTCCCACTCAAAGACCACAGGCCTCAAATCTTTGAGATCTAGGGATTTCAATATATCACCTGGAAATGTGTGAATAACGAAGCCATGGAGGAGAATTCAGCATTCAGCCTATTTGGCTGATAGTCAACATCATGTGCTTATGGAAACCCTACATTCAACGAGGTATTCTTGAATATCTATACAGATATTCATCTGACAGTCAATACCCAGGAGCTTCCCATCCACCAATTCCCTAACCAAAGAAATAGGAAACTGAATCAAGAAGTCCAACCCATCTGTGGAGAGAATGACAGAGAAGCATAGCATAAATGTGACCATCTTCTCCACACCTTTTTCACTGCTGCTTGGAAGGCTGTCCCCCATGCCCTATGTGGATTTTTGAAAACTTTGCATGAGCATCACCCCTGAGCCATGATAAATGTCAAAACAGGATCATACCAACAGCAAGGTCCCAGAACCCAGCCCGTCTACTGGCTTGGGATCAGGTTGATAGAAGTGTGATGTCTTGGATAGGACAGGTCTGGGTGGCGGTGTGAACTGTTGTTGCGGAGCAATTGCAAGCAGGTAGGGTTGGAGGACTACTTGAAGGAGTCCTGAAGTGAGAAACAGCTGGGAAAACAGCAGCCCCAACAGCAGCAGCAATGAAAGCAACATATTACTATTGTTTGGTCTACCACCTGGGTTTGGGAGAAAAGGGGCAGGGAGAGATAGGCCAGGGTTTCTGCCTTGGCCCTGCCACAGGCAGGCCAGATTTCCATATTGGCAGTCCTGCATCCTCAGCCCCAGGGCAGGGCCACTTCCCAGCAGAAAAGCCAACTTGGGTTGGAGCTATAGGGCCAAGCTCGGCCCGACATAGAGAGCACGTCACGTCCTGATGCCACGACTTTGTGATACCACCATAGCATTCCCCCTCTGGCCTCTTGGCCTCTTCCTAGTTATCAGAGACAGACTGGCTGCTTTCACCCAGTTGGGAGGGGGAAGGGGCAAGAGCCACAAAAAGCAACAGGCTCCCCAGGGAGCCACCGAATCGGAAACCCGGCGACAGTTTGCCTAGGTAGTTGTACAACATAGAAGTCAGGGCACACCACCCGCCTTTCCAGGTGTGATTACGTGCAGAGAGAGCAGCTGTAATGAAAGTTCATGAGAGCAGAGCATGTCACCTACATAGTGTGGACAGAATCTAAAATGCCGCACTTTGGAACTTGTGAATAAGCTAAGTCTGGATAGTGATTTTGTGTATGCGGTTAATGGCTTGGATTTAGTGCTTCCTTCCCTCTTCAAAATCCCACTACCCTGCCCTCTGCCGCCCCCCATGAAGTGGTCAAGATACTGAAACAATTCTGTTTTTGGTTTTTCAAATTTACAAAGCGGATGCAAACTTGTCAGGCAATCCATGCCAATAATTCCCAGTTTCACATCCTGCAGTAGTGCTGTTTCAGTTGCTTTGATTCTGCAAAATAGAATTGATATCTAATTTGGAATTCATTGTTTGTGCATTTGATTGTTTATTCTGCTGATGTTAATCAATCAATCAATGGTATTTATTGAATATTTACTGTGTGCAGAGTACTGTATTAAGTGCTTGGGAGAGTACAATAGAGTAAGTAGATATGAACCCTGCCCTAAGGAACTTATAATCTTTGACCTATACATAGCCAAGTTTTGGAACTGTGGCAACACTTCTTCAAAAAATAATCAATGGGAGAAAAATATTAGGAATTTGCATAAACTTTGAGTGAATGCTTTGGCCTAGGGACCATATTATCACCTCTGGGATCTAGTGTCATATGCATAAAGCACCATCTTGTTGCTGCACAAAGAACACTATTGAAACTGTAACTTTCTATTTAGGAGAAGGCAGATTCTGATTCAGTTTTAGCCATTTCCCCATCTGCAACCTGAATTAGGAAAAGCCCCAAATGCCCCTACCCAACAAAACACCTAAGATAATCCAAAGAGTCACTCAAGAGACTGCAACACAAAACCATGCAAATCATTTGCATTCTCCAGTACCTGCGGAGTTTCCGGGTTTGGAGGCAACAGGATGATGTTAGGTGGACCAGCACCTTCTGACTAGAAGCAAATGTAGTTTAATGATTAACGTGTGCAATATATGAACTGACCAAGCACTGTCCTCTTCAGGCAACAAATGGAATAAAAAAGGCTTGTTTACCCAGAGACAATTTAGTTCTAACTAGGAGCAGGAGTTCATCCTAAGACTCACAGGCCTGAAAAAGATTCTCTAGCATCTTCCCCTGCCTTCACCAAAACCAGTCAGGGCAGGCAGTGGCTCTGCTTCGCTGGAAAACATCTATTGAATCATTGCTTCCCTCAGTGACCTAATGCAGCGACGACAGATTGTTACAGTCTGAGGGCTCTTAATCATCCCTGACAATCAACTCCTCCCTATTCCAGTTGAATCCTGATTTCTCTTGTTCATATCATTTCCTCTCTACTTTTTTTTTCCACAACCATCTGCCAACTTCCCTCTAGGCATCTAAAGATGCCACAATCCTATCTGCCAAAGTAAAGACAATCCAGATGGAAAATATTGAGCATTCGGTGAGTGTGAGCTGAGACTAACTAGGGACTGTGAGGACTGTCAGCTCTTTTGGTCCATGCCCTGGTCCAATTAATGTGAAATACTTCTATAGCCCTCTACCCTGAAGTCATCTACTCTGACTTCTAAACTTCCTCTCTCCAAAAGGTCCCATCCACCTGGTCGTATATATAGCCTTCAGATAAAACCAGGGTGATTTTTATCTGATCTAAATTCAGAAAGGGTCAGACCCCTTTAAAAAATTGTGCTTTATTATTTCAATTGATTCACCCTAATATAAAGGGGAAGGAGGCCTTCAAAGTCTGACCAGTTGTTCTTGAAGCATCTTTTTCATTGGAGAAACTCAATAGTAATATTCCTTTCTTAAAATTTGCCTTAAACTTCCTCTATGAACCAGTCAAATGAAAATCTCTCCCTTGTTCAGGAGGCCAGGACACTTATCCTACCTCTGGCCTGGAATGCCCTCCCTCCTCAAATCCACCAAACAATCACACTCCCCCCCCACACCCTTCAAAGACCTACTGAAGGCTCACCTCCTCCAGGAGGTCTTCCCAGACTAAACCCCCCTTTCTTCTGTGCCCCCTCCCCTCCTCATCGCCTTGGCTCACTCCCTTTGCTCTACTCCCCTCCCCGCCACACAGCACGTGTGTGTGTGTATATATAATTCTATTATATACATATTTATAATTCTATTAATTTATATTAATGATGTGTATATATCTATGTACACAGCACTTGTTTATATATTCATATTTATAATTCTATTTATTTATATTAATGTTGTGTATATATTTATAATTTTATTTATTTATATTTATGCTATTGATGCCTGTTTACTTATTTTGTTGTCTGTATCCCCCTTTCTAGACTATGAGCCCACTGTGGGCAGGGATTGTCCCTATTTGTTCCTGAATTGTACTTTCCAAGCACTTAGTACAGTGCTCTGCACACAGTAAGCACTCAATAAATATGACAATGAATATTATAGAATTAAAACTGGAAACCATGGATTGTAAGTGAAAATGAGGCATCCCAAGGGTATGGTCCAATTAAGAGCTCCAATCCAGTCTTCAATTTGAAGCAATTCCTGGGTTCACTACAAAATGCTACTGTTCATGAGAACAACACTACTCTGATGAGCATATTTCCATTTAATTAAGTACCTCCAAAGACTATAACTTTTAGTCAGGAAAAGTCTCTCTTCATTACAAATAGATGCAGTTTAATGGAGGATATGTGAAGTCTCTTTGTTATCATATTATGTTACATTTTCAGGCTGAAAAAAGAAAAATAGTTGCCATGCTCCAGAAAATAATGAATTACCTTTAATTGAAATGAAGTGTACAAAATATATTTCTGGACAAAGACAGCTTACACTAGTAGTTCCTATTTGAACTGTAGAAATAAGCTGATCATAGAAAATGAAAGCTCACCTGATTAGCAGAAAAGGATAAAGAAAGGAAAACGATTTGATGGCACTTACCTGGTTTCGGGTGGTGCTGTTTTCATTGCCCATAATGATAGAAGAGACCTAGTTTCACTTGATAATGAAATGAAGAGGGGCAACTGGAAGAAAAAAATGGATCAAAAAATCACTATAAGCAACGGAAATTAGATACTTTATCTTCTCTCATCTCTTCAAATTTTCCTTCCATGTTAAAATGGAATGTTAAAAGAGAGTGAAGCATCAATGATAACCCTAAGATGGGAGACTTTTGTGACAGGGTGAAGGGTGACGTTGACAAAAATGGGAATTTAAGGAAAGTAAGTGGCTTTAGGAGGGAAGACAGGGAGTTGGGTTTTAGACACTGTTACTGAATCAATAATAATTGTCCTGGTCCCCAAAAGGGCTCACAATTTAAATAGAAATGAGAGCAGGTATTAATTCCCAATTTTACAAATGAAGAAACTGAGGCACAGAGAAGTTAAGTGATTTCACCATGGTCACACAGCAGACAAGTGGCAGAGTTGGGATTAGAACCTATGTCCTCTGAATCCCAGATCTGTGCTCTTTTAGCTAAGTCCGACTGCTTCAAACAATCACTGGAATCTATTAGGTATTTGATGCAGAGCATTGTACATTGGGAAAGTACAATGCAATAGAGTTGGTAGACATTATCCCTCCCCTTAAGGAGTTTATAATCTAGTGGAAGAGATAGACATTAAAATAAATTACAGATAGGGATGGGATGAGTGTCAAATTGCTAAGTGGGTACAGATCCAAATGCATAGGTGACAGAAGGGAGGGGGAAGGGGGAAGGGAAAGGAGGGGTTAGTCAGGGAAGGCCTCATGGAGGAGATACGACTTCAGAAGGGCTTTTAAGCAGGGAGAGTGGTTCTCTGTTGGATAAATTGAATATCACATAGCAATTAAATTGGAGACTAGGACAATCTTTATTAATGCCTTTCGGAATCAGAGTTAGAGGAAGGGACTCCATATGGACAGAATCAACAAAATCAGGGAGAAGAGGGCAGAATAAGGAAAGAGACAAGAAAGATAAAACAGATAATGAGAGAGAGAGAGAGAGAGAGAGAGAGAGAGAGAGGGAGGGAGAGAGAGAGAGAGAGAGAGAGTCAAATATAAGAAAAATAATCCTGGCTCTGAGTCAAATATAAGAAAAATAATCCTGGCTCTGTCAGTAGTCAGCTGAGTGACAAGTCACATAACTTCTCTTTATTTCAGTTACTTCATGTGTAAAATAGGGATTAAGGCTGTAAGCCCTATGTGAGGCAGGGACTGTACCAATCTGATTACCTTGTATCTACCCCAGTGTTTAGTACAGTGCCTGGCACATAGTAATAACTTAATAAATACCATTAAAAATAAATAACTTTTTTGTTGTTCTTTGTGGCAATTTTTATTTGTGTTTTTTTCTTTCTTTCAAATAAAGTCGGAAAGACCACTTCCAGCCCCCCCCACCAGCTGTAAAAATGTATAATAAATCACATTACATTTATTCAATCTTGCACTTTCACTTATGTCTGTCTTCATCTGTTTGTTTTCTCATAAAAGGGAACAAGCGAGTGAAATTTCACAGTTACTTGCTGTTGCATCATTTTCACTGTAAAAGCTTTTTGTGGGTCAGAAAAATACACAAAAATATTATTACAGTCCAAATTCTGAGCCATTCTGAGTAGCTCTAGACAGTAAGCTCCCTCTAGACCATAAACTCCTCTCTAAACTGTAAGCTCACTGTGGGCAGGGAACATGTCTATCATATCTGTCGTACTGTACTCTCCCAAGCACTCAGTACAGTGCTCTACACACAGAAAGCACTCACTATTGTTGATGACTGATGATGATGTTGATAGTTGGAGGACCTGTGGTATTTATTTAGCACTTACTATGCACAGAGAACTGCACTAAATGCTTGGGAGAGTACAATACAACAGACTTGCTAGAACTGAACCCTGCCTCAGTCTAGCAGGGGAAGCAGACACTAAAATAAATTACTGGAATCGGAAAGCAAAAATCAATCACTCACTGTATGCTTGGTGCTGTACTAAGCAAGTGATTCAGTATAGTAGAGTAAGTAGATATGATTCCTGCCAGCATAGAGCTTATAATCTAGTAGAGGACACAGATATTAAAATCAGTTACAGGTAAGGGACGCAGCGAAGCATAAGGATATGTACATAAGTCCTGTGGGTGGGAGTGGGGTGAGTACCTAAATGCTAAGGGGATATGTACTCAAGGGCTGAGGTGATGCAGGAGGGAGGGAACAAAAAGTTGGGAGATGAGATGTTAGTCGGGTAGGCTTCCTGGAGGAGATATGATTTTAGGAGGGGTTGGAAGATGGGGAGGGTGGTGGTCTGTTGAATACGAATGGGGACAGAGTTCCAGGCCAGACGGAGGTCATGAGTAGGATGTCACAGGGAGAGAGAGATTAGGATAAGGCACAGAGAGTAGGTTGGTGTTAGTGGAGTGAAGTGTGCAGTCCTTCTGTGTCACCCTGGTACTTGGATCTGTACACTTTATTCACCCCTTCCTCAGCCCCACGAGACTTATGTACACATCCGTAATTTACTTATTTAAATGAATATCTGTCTCCCCCTCTAGACTGTAAGATTATTGTAGGTAGGGGAATGTGTCTACCAACTCTGTTATACTCTCCCAAGTGATTAATACAGCGATCTGCACAGAGTAAGCCCTCAGTAATTACGATTCATTGACGGTTGATGAGGGGATGAGGGGCCTAAGTATTTCTTCTCTTCAAAATACAACTCGAGGTCCAAAAGATTGCACTTTCACAACTCCCTTCAAGTTATTTGCACATGTGAATGGCATATGCTCACAAATTAAATGTAATGAAGGATGATACTAAAAAAGAACCCACTGCACCTGAAAAATGCTTTTCAAGAGATCAATAGTCAAGAAAGACTAGCTGCAGGATTTGACAAATCTTAACTAAAGATCAGATTCTAATTTGAAAGCTTCTTGCTGGCATCAAACTAAGATTCCCTCTTCCCTCTACAGTAATAAAGGTAAATAGAACTTTGTTTCTACTTACATCGTGGGACCAAGCTTTTTTGCTTTTGAAGTCCAGCTCGCTCTCCAAAACCAGACCTGTGGATTTCCAGCTATATATCTTACTCTGTGTGCTTCTTCCTCTGCCTCCTTTCAGAATTGTGTGAAATTGAAGTTTAACCAGTTTGGCAGACAAACCAGTTGTCTCCACCCTCAGCACAGACAAGAACCAGCTATACCTCACCCTAAGAGAGGAATCAATCTGCATAAACAAGCGTTGCAGATTTATATGGAATGAGCATTTCAGAAGCAATTATTGCAATAGTGCCAGTCATTTTAATAAAGACATTCCAAGGGAAACACCTTAGCAATGTAGGTGGGTTAGGTTCCACACTGGAAAATTTTGGAATAAAATTAATCTCTCCTTTGTCTTTCTGACACTAGAGCAGTAAACAGGCTGATTTTTATTTTTGGAAAGAGAGGGAAAAGCAACTGCAATGTTTACAGCCCAGACTGGTAAACGAGATCGGGACAGATTATGAACAGTCTGAAATGCGATGATGATGTCAGCAGTGATTGCTATTGCTAATGCCTGGCTTCAGTTCCAAAAGGGAACTCACAAGTGAAGTGTCCTTGCCGAAAACACTGGCAGCCATTATTAAGACAAAACCACTTTTGTAATAAAGTCAAAGGCTGAAAAGCAGCTACTTACTCTGGGGCACCATGGCCAATGCCCAGGAAAGTGTTCATGGTGAGAAGCTATGGGTAGAGAAAACAAACACTCTCTGCAGCTTCCAACTAAGGATCTGTGGCATGGCTCCTCTTGTTTTTATTTCTAAGAATTGGCTTGATTATCTCTCTTTTCCTAATCAATAATTCAGTGGAATTTATTGAATGCTTACTGAGTACAGTGCACTACTAGGTGCTTGGTAAAGTACAATCCAACAGAGTTGGTAGATATAATCCTTTCCCACAAGGAGCTTATAGTCTACTGTCTTCCACCATGAAAACTCTTCTCTGCTTTGCATTACATATATATTTGTTTTCCCCCTTAGAACATAATTTGTGTGGATACTTGTGAGTGTGTGTATGTTTAGCTGTCCTTTGTATTCAAAGAAGCTGTGCTGATAGTGTAGGTAGTAATAATAATAATGATGGTACTTGTTAACAGCGTGGCTTAGTGGAAAGAGCACAGGCTTGGGAGTCAGAGGTTATGGGTTCTAATCCCAGCTCTGCCATTTGTCTGCTGTGTGACTTTGGGCAAGTCACTTAACTTCTCTGTGCCTCAGTTACCTCATCTGGAAAATGGGGATTAAGACTGTGAGCCCCTTGTGGGACAACCTGATTGCCTTCTATCTATTTCAGTGCTTAGAACGGTGCTTGGCACACAGTAAGTGGTTAACAAATACCATCATTATTCCAGCACTTGGAACAGTGCTTGGCACATAGTAAGCGCTTAACAAATACCATTATTATTATTATTAATAAGCACTTACTAGGTGTCAAGCACTGTTCTAAGCCCTGGGGTAGATACAAGGTAATCAAGTTGGACTATAGTCCCTGTTCCACATGTGGCTCACACCCTTTATCCCCATTTTATGTAACTGAGACACAGAGAAATGAAGTGATTTGCCTGAGGTTACACAGCAGACAAGTGGCAGAGCTGGGATTAGAACCCATGACCACTGACTCCCAAGCCTGTGCTCTTCCCATTAGGCCATGCTGCTTCCCAAGATGACTTGTGCGTGTGTGTGTGGCTGAGAAACCACAATTCCAGCCATATGGTACACACAAGAAGGCTGCCCTTTGCTGTGTGGTCATATTAATGTTTGCAGCATTTGGTCTCTCTTTCCACATGAAGTTTTTGTTGAGTACCTGTTCGAGTATCCTGCTGTCCCTCCTTCTCCTCGCACGTTCCACCTAGCGTTGCTGCATTACAGCGAGCATAGCTTTGACACTAGGAGACTGAGGACATTCCAGAACTTCATTGTTCAGGACCTTGTCTTGACATTTGATACCAAGTTATTCATATTAATGTCTGTCTCCCCATCCTGACTGTAAACTTGCTGTGGGCAGCGAATGTGACTGCTAATTTTGTTGTATTGGGCTCTCCCAAGCTCTTAGTACAGTGCTCTGTGCATAGTAAGAGCTCAATAAAAACGACTGATTTATAAGTGGACACTGTAAATGAAACATAATCACTGGAACATAATTTGTAGGTTTCTCTTACACTTGCATGGATTCCAAGAGCACAGACTCCTGACAGTCTAGACTCCTCTTTCTCAATGCAAGATATTGTCTCTGAGTAGGGAGAATCCCATGTGAGCTGACCTAGAGAGTGTTAAGGTGAGATTTGTTTACAGGCAGCATTTGGAAGGGCAGCAGAAAGCAAGTAAAGGTAGAGTGTGTCAAACCATGCCATTCCCATACCTGGAATATGGCCTGCTGCTCTCGGCACTGTAATTTAAGAAGGGCATTATAGTGGGCTGAGATCATGCCTTCCAATTTTGTTGTATTGTACTCTCCCAAGAGCTACACACAGTGCTTTGCCCACAGTAAGCTCTCAATAAACACCACTGATTGATTGCTTGATTGAGGAGGTCCACCAAAATAACAAGGTCAATGGCTGAGCTTTGAGGAGAGACTGAGAAGGTTAGAATGCTTTTGCCTGGAAAGATGAAGACTGTATGAGGACAGGATTGAAACTGTAAGAACATGTAGGGATGAGGACAGGACAAGCCTGGAATTGTTGTCCATCAAGTCTCACAGTGTGAGGATGAGAGTCACCCACTGCCTGGAACTGGAAAGTGGTAGGTTCAAAATGAATAAAAGGAAATCCTGGTGGCTTTGCAGGAGCTGCTACTCTTCCTGCAGATCTGGGTTTTTCTGTGTTTCTCATTCGGTTCCTGCTCTGCCCCAACTTCTGGGCCAAGGATGCCCAACGATGCCTACTCTCCTGTGCCCCATGCTGCCTCTGGACCTGAGCAGAGGCAGGGGAATGACAGGGACAATATGAGGTGCCTGGGATGGCAGGAGCAGAACAAGGTAGAAAACAGGAAAGTGATGTTTCACTTGCAGCTCAATCAATCAATCACTGGTGTTTATTTCGCACCTACTGTGTGCTGAGCACTGCGCTAGCACTGGAAAAATAGCAGCGTGGCTTAGTGGAAAGTGGCAAGAGCATGGGCTTGGGAGTCAGAGGACATGGGTTCTAATTCCGGCTCCACCACTTGTCTGCCGTGTGACCTTGGGCAAGTCATTTAACTACTCTGTGCCTCATTTAACTCATCTGAAAAATGAGGACTAAGACTGTGAGCCCCACGTGGGATAACCTGATTACCTTGTATCTATCCCAGTGCTTAGAACAGTGCTTGGTAGATAGTAAATGCCTAGCAAATACTACTACTACTACTACTACTACTAGTAGTAGTAGTAGTAGTAGGGCTTGGGAAACTTGGCAATCAGCTTTCTCCCTCCTCCCTTACCTCACTGATCTCCTACTTCAACCTACTCCATAACCTCCACTCCTCTAATGCCAACCTACTCTCTTACCTCAGTCTCATCAATTCCACCTATGTCCTCTTGCTCATGTCCACCCTCTGGCTTAGAACTCCCTCCCCCTCCACATATACCACACCACTACTCTCCCCACCTCCACTCTCCCCACCTTTAAAGCTTTATCACATCTCCTCCAAGAGATCTCCCCCTACTAAGCCCACTTTTCTCCTACTCCCTCCCTCTTCTAGGATTTGAACCCTTTAAGCACTTGATATTCACCCCATGCTCAGCCCCACAGCACTCATGTACAGATACATAGTTATTTTAATGCCTGTCTCCCTGCCTAGACTTTAAGCTCCTTGTGGGTATGGTACAACTACCAACTCTCTCACATGCTTAGTACGGATCCATGCACATAAAAAGCACTCAATGAATACCACTGATTGATTAGAGTATAGGTATTTCTATGCAAAGCACTATGCTAAATGCGTAATAGGTAAGTGGAGTAAGCAGATTCGACCTAGCCCCTATCCCATGTAGCGGGGCACATAGCCAGAATAATAACAATGAACTCTACAATGAACTCTAGAGAAGCAGGACAGTTCAGTGGAAAGAGCATAGACCTGGACGTCAGATGACCTGGGGTCTAATCCTGGCTCTGCCACCTGCCTGCTGTGTGATCTTGGGCAAGTCACTTAACATCTCTGTGCCTCAGTTACCTTATAGGTAAAATGGGGTTCTCTGGATTCATGAAATCCCCTTTGGAAGCAGCTCGGAACCTTCCAAGGAAGCCAAGTGAGTTACTCAGGCAATGGCATTTAGGCAGCTTCTCAAGGAGACCTGACAGACAAGGTGACTGAATGACTCCTCCCCTTAAGCATGGATCATTGGGAAGTCTGGGCAATCGGAAAGAAGCACAGCTGTGTCTCTTGAGGAAAAACGGAAGATGTTGAGCTCTATCGGACTGAATCAATTTGAAGAGCTGGTCTTCCCAATCACCAAGGAAAGCAGTTTAGTGAATTTTCACCAACCAAGATGAACTATCTACAACTGTTGCTCTAGCATCAGCTTTGTTTTGAGCCCAGTGGAAAGAGCACCACTCTGGGAGTTGAAGGCTTAGGTTCAAATTCTGGTGCTCCATACCAGTTATGATGGATTGTTCTCTCCCAAGCACTTAGTACAGTGTTCCACACAAAGTAAACACTCAATAAATACGATTCATTTATTCATTTATTGACTGGTGCTGCCTCTAGCTGGGTAATGTGGGGAAAGCCAGCACATTCACCTTGCAACAAGCTGCACCTCTGGCCTGCCCACCATGCCAGGGCAAAACACTGCATCTTGGGTTGCCAGCTGTGAAAGGTGAGTTGGTGCTAGCCTTGAGACAGTAAGCTCGTCTCTAGACTAAGCTCCCTGTGGGCAGGGAATAGGTCTTCTAACTCTGTTATTCCGTATTCTCCCAAGTGCTTAGTGCAGTGCTCTGCACACAGTAAGTGCTCAATAACTACGATTAACTTATTGATTGATTGATTAAAGATGGTTTAAGGTGTTCAAGGACATGACAGCTGCTGAGATCAGTTGTCAAAGAGAAGGTTCCCAAAGCCAGGAACTGCTCTAAAACAGAGGATGCCAAACCCCGTGCTTCAGAGGGGACACCGATGAATTGGTGTCTCCTAAAGCCAGAATTAAAGGCATTACCTTGGCCAGCTGGGATAGGGTATTTATAGGCCTGTTACCCTGTCCTCAAAAATATAAACAAATGACTGTGCAATTAGAGCGTGTCAGATTTCAGAAGCTTGTTTTATTTAAAGATGTACTTTTCCACTTCGTCTGAGAGAAACACACCGGGCCTTGGATCATCAGCGTTTCCGCTCTGTTTTGGGTGAGAAATGCTTCCGCCCCTGATGCTCCTTACATTGCCTCGTCTTACTTGACCTGACCCAGAAAACGTGTGAGCAATATTTTCCACAAATCATTCTGCTTGCATTGTTTCCACAAATAACTAACTCAGGGATGAAGGGTTTGGGTGAATCGAGTATAAATAGTAATCCTAAATAGAACACGATTTAGTTTCGAGAAGCAACATGGCCTAGTGGATAAACCACAGACCTAGGAGTCAGAAGGACCTGGGCTCTAATCCCGGCTCCACCACTTGTCAGCTGTGTGACCTTGACCAAGTCACTTCATTTATTCATTCAATCTTATTTTTTGAGTGCTTACTGTGTGCAGAGCACCGTACTAACTGCTCTATGCCTCAGTTACCCCATTTGTAAAATGGGTTACTGAGACTGTGAGCTGGACTGTGTGGGACCTGGACTGTGTCCAACCTGATTAGCTTATATCTACCCCAGTGTTTAATACAGTGCTTAAGCTCATAGTAAGTCTTAACAGATACCATTTATAGAACAAAAACAAAAAAAAAACTAACACACCTAAGCGTTCCACCCACTAAACTGGAAATCAGGACTACTGAATCTGACTCCTTCCTTTTTCTTGACTTATGTGACCTTGGGAAAGTTATCTATCTTCTCTGGGCCTCTCTTTCCCCTCTTTCAAGTGTCTAGGAATGTCACGAAAAAATGTTGCTAATCAATATAAGGTGACAAAGAGTTTTCCAAATTAATTTCCCTTTTAAAAATATGTTTAACACATATAAGCAGCCTGGCCAATTAAGTCAGGTTCACCAAAAGTTGCCTGCTTATCCATTTTTTCACTCACCCTTCTCACATTTAGTTATGTTTTAGCAATGAAGCAGGGTCCTGAGGCTACCCAATTTTATTGGCTTGCCATCTGATTTCTGCAACCCTCTATTTGTAGTCTAGGGCAGTGTGCAGACTGAAGTAGTAGTTTCAGGACAGAAACCTCCAGGAGGGCACGGAATTCCCACACAACCACCAGCAAACTGCACAGCAATGACACGGAACCTCCAAAGTTGGCTCCCAAACCACCTGCCACCTGCGTGAACAAAATCATGTTTGGTGTTTATGCTTCGGATCTTTCCCTTCACAGGAGGGACATAGAGCAGAGGTTTGGATGACATTTCTATGTTTCTCTCCCATGAGAGTGCAATAATAACAATGGTATTTGTTAAGTGCTTACTATATGCTAAGAACTGTTCTAAGCTCTACTACCATTCATTCATTCACTCATTCAATCGTATTTATTGAGTGCTCACTGTGTTCAGAGCACTGTACTAAGCGCTTGGAAGAGTACAGTACATTAATTACCGCATTCCCTGCCCACAACAAGCTTACAGTCTAGAGAGGGGGGACAGACGTCAATACAGATAAATAAATTACAGCTATGTACCTAAGTACTGTGGGGCTGGGAGAGGGGAAGAAAAAAGTAGAAGTGTAGAACATAGCTGTTTCAACACCATGCATACGTGTACAAACCTTTTCTTCCAACATCACGCCCCATTGTTGGATGAAAAATTTCCTAATGCCTTAACATTCAAACCTCTGACAGGAAAGTTGGGAGTATGCTGGGTATACACAACTCTTTAGTTAGAACAACATGAAGTTAGCTTCTCCTTTCCATGCCGTTTCAACAAGGTCACATGAGCGTTTTCCACAACAATAGAAAAGGATCATTTTAACCTAAATGGTGCATTTGTAGTCTCTGCATTCTCAATGTGAAGTCAGGTCACACCATTCATGAAACTGAAGTCATTCAATTTGAACAGGGGGAGAATGTGGTCTAATGGAAAGAGCAGAGGTCTGCATTCTTATCCCAGCTCTGCCTTGTGTCCACTGTGTGACCTCAGATGAGTTACTTCACCTCTCTGGGCCTCCGTTTCCTCATCTGTAACATAGGGATGAAAATATCTGGCTGTTCTTCCCTCCCAGGGATGTTATCCTTCTAGACTGTAAGCTTTTTGTGGACAGGGAACCAAGTCTTTTGAATTGTTTTCTCCCCAGGACTTAGTACAGTGCTCTACACACGGTAGGAGTGCCATTGATTAATTAGTTGATTGATTATTGGAACAAAGTTAGATTAGTAGTACTACTGGATGCATTTATTGAGCACCCGCTGAGTGCCATGCATTGTATTAAGTGCTCAGGAAAGTACAACTGAAATACAAGAAAAGTTCCTTGTCTACCAACAGCTTTCGTGTGAAGGCACTTTGAAAAAAAATGAAAAAGCACTTCACAAAGTCAAAACATTATTTTTTACAGTTCACACTGTAGGTGATACCCATGAAGAATTTGTTGGGACCCTAACTGGCCTTATTTGCTTGGCTTTTCTCCTTTCTCTACTCTCTGCTTACTCTATTTAGTTTTCTTTCCCCATCCGTTCTCATTGCTATCACCTTTAAGCAGCGTGGCTTAGTGGAAAGAGCACGGATTTGGGAGTCAGAGAAAGTAGGTTCTAATCCCAGCTCTGCCACTCATCAGCTGTGTGACCTTGGGCAAGCCACTTAACTTCTCTTTGCCTCAGCTACCTCATCTGTAAGATGGGAATTAAGACTGTGAGCACCACGTGAGACAACCTGATTACCTTGTATCTGCCCCAGAACTTGGAACAGTGCTTGGTACATAGTAAGCACTTAATAAATGCCATAATCATTATTATTATTATTATTATTATTAATATTATTATTATCATTATTATTCACGCCTTTCTCGCTGACCCTTGGAATTCCATCTACATCTGTTCCCCTCCTAAACTTCCTCCTGGAAAACACCCCCTTAACTTTCCCCCTTATTCTTACAGCTCCCATTCTAAATTCTCATTCATTCATTCATTCAATCGTATTTATTGAGCACTTACTGTGTGCAGAGCACTGTACTAAGCGCTTGGGAAGTACAAGTTGGCAACATATAGAGACGATCCCTACCCAACAACGGGCTCACAGTCTAGAAGGGGGAGACAGGCAACAAAACAAAACAAAACATTCTCATCTCCCTCCCCCTGGCTTTGTCTCCTGATTTCATCCCTCCTGTTCTTTGGTTTCCCAATTTCCCCTTCTGCTCACCTTCCTCCCACTCCCATGTCTCTCTATTGACTCCATTCTTTCTCCTCTTTGGTCTCCTTCCTCTCTCTCCATTCAGATTTCTTCCTGATTTCTCATCGAGCTTTCAGTCTGTCCGCCCTCTCCTCTCTGCTCAGAGTTTCAGTGGACAGAGTTTCAAGAGCCAGCATTTCCCCTACCCCTAATCTTATCTAATGTCTGCCTTCCCCTCCTTTAGACTGTAAGCTCTTTGTGGGCAGGAATCATACCTACCAACTCTGTTGTATTGTACTTCCCCAAGCATTTAGTACACTGCTCTGCACCCAGTGAGTGCTCAATAAATACCATTGATTGATTGAATCAATCAATTGAAGTGGGAATAATAACAGCTCTAGTACATCTTTTCACAAGAGCTGAAAAACAATCAGTCAATAGTGTTTGAGTGTATTGTACTGTACTTTCCCAAACGCTTAGTACAGTGTTCCGCACTCAGCAAGCCCTCAATAAATATGATTGATTGAGTGATTGACTGAGCTTGTACTCTAGGCAGAGCACTGCAGTAAGTATTTGGGAGAGTACAATGGAGTTGGTAGACACTTTACTAATGAAGTAGCTTTTTACTTCCGATACTCACAGTTCATAGTGATAATGTAGACACTGTTTATTACCTTAATCACTTTTCCACATACTTGAGACCAAAGTCAGGGTTTAGTGGTAAAAAGGATGTCTGTGTTTTGTCTTGTACTGTGCGGCCAGAGGCAGGGCCTTATTAACACAGTTTTGACTAGAAAATTCAGTATCTACAAGGCCGATAAATATGATCCCAGCTTGTATATTCATTTATTGTAATAGGAAACAATGAAAGTGCATATTGATTCAATTATATTATATTATATTGATTATATTATCTCCTCCTCCCCATCCCCCTTGCCCTGTCTCCTTCCCCTCCCCACAGAACCTGTATATATGTTTGTATAGACTTATTACTCTATTTATTTTACTTGTACGTATTTACTATTCTATTTATTTTGTTAATGATGTGCATCTAGCTTCATTTCTATTTATTCTGATGACTTGACACCTGTCCACATGCTTTGATTTGTTGTCTGTCTCCTCCTTCTAGACTGTGAGCCCGCTGTTGGGTAGGGGCCATCTCTATATGTTGCCAACTTGTACTTCCCAAGCGCTTAGTACAGTGCTCTGCACACAGTAAGCGCTAAATAAATAGGATTGAATGAATGAATGAATTTGAACTAAAGAGCCTCTTTCTTTGCTGGTAGAACAAATTCTTGGGGAAACTTTTAAACTTAAATTTCCTGTTACTCACAGTTTCCATGAAGCCCATAACTGCTGTCTGAGGATTAGAAGGAACCAGGACTCTTTATGAAAACAAGCTGCTGAAACCCACAAAAATCTAGGCATTTATGCTGAACCCAAAAAACTGAACTATGTTGATGTATCTGAATCACATACATCAACATTTTTTTTTATCAGGAGAGGGGGCAGGGGTTTTTATGTGCAATTACACTCCTAACAAGAGAAACATGTGAGTGTGTGTGTGTGTGAGTGTGTGAGTGTGTGAGTGTGTGTGTGTGTGTGTGTGTGTGTGTGTGTGTTTTGAGGGGGTGAGGGGTGACCAGAGACATTATACCTGAGCTAATAGGCTTGAAAATTCTACAAAATGGGCCCGTTTAAGGTATAATTAACAGGCCTTAGAGTGCATTTTGACCACAGGAAATGTAATTTTTTCTTATGCACAAGAAGATCAAATGAACTTAGAATCTCTTTTCTCTTAAGACATTACTTTAACATATCTTGGCTTTAGCATTCCCTCCAAGGGACCAGAAAGCACACAAGTTTGGCATATTAGTCTGGATTTCAATTGTCTCTCTCCTGCACTGAGTTTTGAAGGAAGGAGCCCAGTCACAAATATCTCTTGAGCACATTATTATTATCATTATTATTAAGTGTCATCGAGTTGTTTCCTATTCATAGCGACTCCATGGATAGACTTTCTCCAGAACGTCCTGTCCTCTGCCATAATCTTGAGCACAACAACCCAGGAGATGTTCAGTCAGTCAATTCAATAACAAATTACTCATTTGTAGGCAGTAAGTAGGCTCTTTTCTAGATCTAACCATTTGTCATGCTTCATCAGTCAATCGTAATTACTGAGTGCTTACTGTGAGCAGAGCACTATATGAAGCTCTTAGAGAGAGTACAACAGAGCAGTTGAATGACACATTCCCTGTCCACAATGAGCTACAAACAAGCATTAAGCTGCAATCTAATAAATGTCATATATACTCATTCATTCAATTGTATTTATTGGGCGCTTACTGTGTGCAGAGCATTGTACCAAGTGCTTGGGAAGGACAAATCAGCAAGAGTGACAACCCCTGCCCACAACAGGCTCACAGTCTAGAAGGGGGGAGACAGACATCAAGACAAGTAAACAGGCATCAGTAAAATCAATATAAATAAATAAAATTATATATATGCACATCATTAATAAAAATAAATAGAATCATAATTATAAATATATTAATAATAATAATAATTGCATTTGTTAATGGCATATATACTCAAGTGCACTCACATAACCTTTAAGTTCATTGTGGGAAGGGGAGTATATGCCAACTGCATTGTAGCATACTTTCCCAAGCACTTAATAAAGTGCTCTGAACATAGAAAGTGCTCAATAAATACCACTTATGATGATGATGCTCTTGTATTGTACTCTCCCAAGCACTTAGTACAGTGATCTGCACACAGTAAGTGCTCAATAAATACCAATGAATATCCCTAAGAAGATGAAATAGTGACTTACTTTTCCTCATACTATCATAGTAGAGATACAGTGCAATACAGCAGTTACCTGGTCTCGTGGCATATAATGATGGCATTTATTAAGTGCTTACTATATGCAAAGCACTGTTCTAATGGTGTTGAACCCCAAACAAAATGCTGATGGGGAAAGAAGTTGAAGCAATAGCCACATTGGAGCGGGGACTGAGCACTGATTCCCACACAAGCTGCCCATCAGAGCTCGGAGTTCTGTGCAGCCTGATGTCTTCAACTTTTCTGATGGCACCTCCTGGTTTATTTTCCACGTTTCTTCCCCACCTGTTGATTGTGTAATTTATGTTTCTCTACTCAGTCTATTTATTGACCGAGTACTTACTGAGCACTTACTGTGGGCAAAGCACTGTACTAAGCACTTGGGAGAGTACAATATAACAGAATTGGTAGGCATGACCCCAGCCCTCAAAGAGCTTAAAGTCTAGTGGGACTCCCCCTCCCCTCATCCCCTGCCTCTCTACCTCCCATCCCTGGTCACCCAGCCTTCCCCATGACCCGACAACCTCAAACCTGTCTCCCCATCCCCTTAGGCTTCCTCCCACCCCAACTCTGCACCAGGCTGCTCCACTTCCTCCCTGCCACAAGAATCCATTAGAGCTTATGCCAGATGGGATTCCCAAAGCCAAGGGGACAGGATGAGGTTGGGCAGGGCTGGGAGGAATTCTCTCTCATCTGCCCGTCTGTCTGCCTGTCTATCTGTGTGCATCTCTCTCTCTCTCTCCCCTCATGGGACATCATAAACAAAAACAAAAATCAAACCAGTGGGCTAGAAGGGAGTCTTTCTTAGGCAGCCAGTGCTTGATTGACTGTAATGGGAGCTCACCTAACATTAGCTGTATTGTACTTTCCAAACGCTTAGTACAGTGCTCTGCACATAGCGCTCAAAAAATACGATTGAATGAATTAAATTGCTAGCTGGTTGGAGAAACATAGTCTCCCACAGCTCACCAGCAGTAGCTGACATGGGCTTGCCTGGGCTGCGTCGGTAATAACACCAGGATTGAAGGGGAAGAGTTCAGATGCTCAGTCATATAACAATAATAATAACAATAATAATGATATTGCTTTTATTGTTATTAAAGTGTTGGTTGGCTATATGTTTAGCACTGTACAAAGTGCTGGGCTAGATACAAGAGTATCAGGTCTGCCTATCCTTTATCACTCTCCTAGTTTCACACTCATAACAGCCCCTCTTCCACAACTACTTATTTATGCATTATATTAATGTCTATCTCCCCCTCTAGACTGTAAGCTCATTGTGGGCAGGGAATGTGTCTGCTTATTCTGTTATGTGGTACTCTCCCAAGCCCTTAGTACAGTGCTCTGCACACAGTAAGTGCTCAATAAATACCATTGATTGATTGGGGTCTGTCCCTGTCCCACAGTCAAGGGGAAGGGAGAACAGTTATTCAATCCCCATTTTACAGATGAGAAAACCGAGGTACGCCGAAGTTAAGGGACTTGCCCACGATCACACAACAGGCAATGGCAGAACTGGGAATAGAACCCAGGTTCCCTGACTCCTAGAGCCATACCCTTTCTCCAAGGCCATGTGGCTTCTCCATTTTCTGAGGGCTTCATTCCCTCAGGCCCCAGTGGGTGAAGCAGGAGAAGGATCGGGCAGAACCATGGGGGCTGGGGGACACTGGGATTGGGGTTGTATCTTGAGGAGACCAAAACTCTTCAGCCCCATTCCTAACTCTGCCCCAGCCACCTGTGCTGGGCCTCAGGACCTCAGTGGCCAGTCCAGCGTGGGCTGATCTAGACCGGCAGGTATTAGTCTCCTTTCCCCGGAGCTCCTGGGCCTTGGTGGGACCATCTGCTTTAAAAATGCAGCCATTCCTGGGGAGAGGCAAATATGTTGCCAATTTGTACTTCCCAAGCGCTTAGTACAGTGCTCTGAACATAGTAAGCGCTCAATAAATACGATTGATGATACGATTGATGATGATGAGAGCCTGCCCACTCATGCTGGTGGGTCTGCAAAGATGCAGGTGGCAATGGGCACATGATCCTCCTGCCCTGTGGGTTCGGAAACATGGTCCTTACTACGCTGAGGCATTTGACACTTTCAGGACCTGGTGCCACTTCTTACCTCAGGAAAGCAACCCCATCCCTGACTTCGACCTGCTTGCTGTTGTTTTCTCCCGGCATCCATTAGTACACAACTCCACTCAATGTGGAGTGCTGCGCAGAGAAGCAGCACGGCTCAGTGGAAAGAGCACGGGCTTTGGAGTCAGAGTTCATGGGTTCAAATCCCGGCTCTGCCAATTGTCAGCTGTGTGACTCTGGCAAGTCACTTAACTTCACTGTGCCTCAGTTACCTCATCTGTAAAATGGGGATTAAGACTGTCCCACAACCTGATCACCTTGGAACCTCCCCAGCACTTAGAACAGTGCTTTGCACATAGTAAGCGCTTAATAAAATGCCATCATCATCATCATCATGTGGGTCTCTAGAGTGTGGTCTCTCCTCCCAGTTTGCATACCTCTCCTGCCTCTTTTCAGCTCATCACCAATCAGACATTTGGGTACCCTGCTAATGTCCGGTATCATATTTGGTCTGTTGCCAAATCTCATTGGCTCTTCCTCCACAACATTTCCAGGATCTACCCCTTCACTCCACCCAAACAACCACCATGTGGTCCAAGAACTTGTCCCACCCTGCTTGGCTTTTTCATCTACCCTCATTTTGCCTCCAGTCTCTCCTTTCTCCAGTCTATACTTCACTCTTCTGCCCAGATCATTTTTCTGAAACATCATTTTGCATACACCACTCCACTCATCAAAAACCTCCAACGGTTTCCCATTTCTCTTTGCAGCAAATAAAAATCCTGCAGTATCAGCTTTGAGGCACTCATTGAGAGCTCTCCACACCCTACTTATCCTTGCTCCTCTCCCAACGCACCCCAGCTCACACTTTTTGTTCCTCTCAAGCCAATCTACTTACTGTGTTGCATTCTTACCTCTCCAAAAGCTGACTTCTTGTTCACACCCCTGGCTGGAATTCCCTCCCACTTCAGTTTTGACAGAGAAGCAGCATGGCCTAGTGGACAGAACACAGGCCTGAGAGTCAGAAGGGCTGGGGTTCTAATTCTGGCTCTGCCACTTGTCTGCTGTGTGATGTTGGGCATGATACTTCACTTCTCTGTGCCTCAGTTACTTCATCTGTACAATGGGAATTAAGAGAGTGAGCCCCATGTGGGACAGAGACTGTGTCCAACCTGATTAACTTGTATCTACCCCAGCGCTTAGTACATAGTAAGTGCATAACAAATACCATAAAAAAGATCAAAAGTCCATTTCCAATACCCTTTGGAAATTACATATCCTACTGGAAGTCTTCTCCACTTAATTTCTCATCTTCCCTAATGTCGATTAAACACTTATGAGCTACCTGGGGCAAATGCCAGCATCCATGCCCTTGATACGTACAGAGTCGAGGTAAAACTCTCAAGACCTGAAGCTTGGGACTGAATTTTCTAGATTAGTCCCTTAGTTTTTCACTTAGTTACAGTCTTGGGATTCCAATGTCCCACATACCAGTTGCTGCTAGCCAGCACTTTGCCATCTGATGCTAGCCAAGTTGCTTCAGCCAGAGTTTTCCCCGTCTGTGAGAAATGAGGATGAAACAGTTTGAAAAGCAATTTAGGGTCCTGGAGGGAAGACCCTACTCAGGTCCAAATTTGGTGGTTATTTTGTTATTGGCTTTTCGGTCATGCGAATTCTAATATCACTAAATACTTTTCAAGGAATTGGAAAATCTGAGACGATGATCTTGTGACTGGCCTAGAATTCAAAGGGTGAGTTGTTCCAGCTGGTTGCTAAGAAACCTGAGATGAGCAATCACTTTGTCAGGTTCTAACTTGAGCTTTAGGATAAATTTTAGAAAAACGGGTTCACATGCTCAGTTTATCAAATGTCACAGAACTAGCAGATGGCCCCAGGCTTTTTATGCTCTCTTTTCCTTTTAAACCCTGGTTGACTGAAAGTTTTATTTGCATAGAAAATTAAGACATGTTGTGAAAATCTCTGCTACTCTTAGAACTGATGACTCCCATAAAAAAAAACAAACAGCCAGATTAAGAATTTTTCTCTATAAAGCAGAGCACACAGTCAAGCATTTCTGAAGGAAACTAGAACTGCTTTGTCCCAGAGGCTTCAGTGTGGCCTAGTGGATAGAGCATGGGTCAGGAAATCAGATGGGCCTGGATTCTAATTCTGGTTCTTCCATTTGTCTGCTGTGTGACCCTGGGCAAGTCCTTTCACTTCTCTGTGCCTCAGTTCCCTCAACTGTAAAATGGGGCCTTCCCTGACTAAGCCCTTCTTTCCTTTTCTCCCTCTCACTTCTGTGTCAGCATGACTGGCTCCCTTCATTCATCCTCGCTCCCAGCCCCACAGCATTTATGTCCATATAAATGCTTAATTTTATATATATATATATGTAATTTATATATTTGTATTACTGGCTCTCTCCCCCTCTGGACTGTAATAATAATAATTATAGTAATTATGGTATTTGTTAAGTGTTTACTATGTACCAGGCACTGTACTAAGTACTGGAGTAGATACAAGCAAATTGGGTTGGACACAGTCCCTGTCCCGAGTGGGGCTCATAGTCGTCGCATTCCCCATTTTACAGATGAGGTAACTGAGGCTACTTCATCCGTGCCTTGGGTGCTTGACGCAATCTATTTCATTAGTGTCCAATTGCAAACAGATGTTAACTGTTTGACTATGGAGTGCTTCCTTTCTCTTGGAGTTGTCTGATTTACAACTACACTGCATAATGTCATATTTCAGTTGTAGCTGAAATTCACGGGGACAAATTCTGGCCCAGATTTCTAAGTGCAATGCCCTGACTTGAATCTAGCATGGAGATTTTCCCCTTTTGGGGTTACACACGGAGGTAACTGAGGCACAGAGAAGTAAAGTGACTTGCCCAAGGTCACACAGCATAAGAGTGGCAGAGCCAAGATTAGAACCTATGACCTTCTGACTCCTGGGCCCACGCTCCATCCACTACACCATGCTCCTTCTACAAAAACTGGATGGAGATACATTGGATTGAACCTGGGGCTTAATACATGTGAAGCATGCACTCTGCACCTTTTAAGGGCAGGGAATGTATCTGTTTACTGTTATATGTACTCTCCCAAATGCTTTGTACAGTGCTCTGCATGCAATAAGTGCTCAAAAAATACGACTGAATGAATGGGGATTAAGACTGTGAGCTCCACGTGGAACTTGGACTGTGTCCAACCTGGTTACCTTGTATCTATCCCAGCTCTTAGAACAGTGGCTGACGCATAGTAAGTGCTTAACAAATACCATCAAAAACAAACAAAAAACCTATATTTGTGGTAGCAGCCATTCTGGAATTGGCTACTTCATCCGTGCCTTGAGTGCTTAACACAATCTATTTTCATTAGTGTCCAATTGCAAACAGATGTTAACTGTTTGACTGTGGAGTGCTTCCTTTCTCTTGGAGTTGTTTGATTTACAACTATATTGCATAATGTCATTTGTAGTTGAAATTCACTGGGACAAATTCTGGCCCAGATTTCTAAGTACAATGCCCTGACTTGAATCTAGCATGGAGATTTTCCTTTTTTGGGGTTACACATGGAGGGAACTAATCATATAGGGTGCCCTGGATCAATTTCAGATATCATGAGTAAACAATCAGTTAATGATATTTATTGAATTCTTATTGTGCGCAGAGCACTGTACTAAACATTTGGGGGAATACAGTACAATAGAGTAGATAGACATGATCCCAGTCCACAAGGAGCTTACAAAGTTGGTGCGGGGGTTTTGAGGAAAACTCTCTTAGTTTGTGAAGCCCTTCCCGCCCCCCACCAACCCCCAGGGTGGTCAGGGACTGTGTTTAATTCCCACCTGGGTATTTCTTCCCAGTGCTTAGTACAGTGCATTGCACACAGTAAGTGCTTAATAAATACTCTCACTACCACTACTCTAGGAATAACTCTGCTATGAGAGCAATTGATATCTGAGGAAATTGATCTCCAATAGCTCTCCTTGATATTCAACGAGAACTGAAATGGAAGTTCAAACATCTCTAAAAGGTTAGAATTGAAAATTAGCCTTCACATTTATCCTGTATAAGGACTGCCAAATAGAGGCCGGAGTGTGGGAAGAAACAGAGGCAAATTGGAAAACATGGGCTCCTGCCTCTGATCTTGGAGATGCCCCAAATCCGGGGCTGGGATGGGGCTGGGGGGAGGGGGAGAGGACACAAGTGTGGGTTGTGGATTCTTCACCACTCATTAATTATCAACAAAATCAAAACAGTATAAATATATGCAATGACATTAACTAAACATATAATAATAATAATGGCATTTGTTAAGTGCTTACTATGTGCCAAACACTGTTCTAAGGGCTGGGAGGGAGATACAAGGTAATCAGGTTGTCCCACGTGGGGCTCACAGTCTTCATCCCCATTTTACAGATGAGGGAACTGAGGCACGGAGAAGTGAAGTGACTTGCCCAAAGTAACACAGCTGTCAAGTGGCGGAGCCGGGATTAGAACTCACGACCTCTGACTCCCAAGCCCTGGCTCTTTCCACTGAGCCACGCTGCTTCTCCTAATGGTCCAAAGCACTGTGCTAAATTCTGGGGTAGATATGAGATAATTTGGTTGGCCACAGTACTTGACCTTTATGGTACTCTCAGTCTACGAGGAAGGGTGGATAAATATTTTATCCCCATTTTACATATGAAAAACTTACTTTTCTGAAGCACAGAAAAGGTAAGTGTCGTTTGCCCATGGTCACCCAGAAGGCAAGTGGCTGAGCCAGGACTAGAACCCAGGTCCTCTCACTCTGTCCTGTGTTTTTTCCACTAGGCCATCCTGCCTCCCCTTATTGAAATTCTTTGAGGAGTTGCTGATGACAACTAGACAGTCAGCATAGCTTTGTGGACTGCCAAAAAGCCTGAGGAAGACTGAGATGATCTCTTAGCCTGGACCAAAGGTTTTCACTGATAACAGTCAATCAATCAAAGGTATTCATTACTATGTATGGAACTGTACTAAATGCTTGGGAGAGTACAATGCAATGAAATTGTGATTACAATCTAGAGTCTCCATACCCAAACTCGCTTCCCCTGACACACAAATCAACACACTCAACATCACCTTCTCCATTGAACTGAACTCCCTTTCTCACCTGTCCCTCCACCAGTCTCTTACCACTAACCCACAACCCTGGATCACCTCTACAGTACACTTCTTCCACTCCTGTGCCTGGCCTGCGGAGCACTGTTGAAGGAAATCTAGACATTTCTTTGACCTTGTCCCCCTTAACTTCACTCGTATCTGCTTCAATTTGGCCCTCTCCACTGCCTGACAAAATACTTCTTCTCAATTCACCTCCATACCCTCTGCCCCCACCAGCTGTTCCAGACATTTAACTCCCTCCTCAAACCTCCTGTCCCCTACCCCCAGCCCCACCATTTCTTTCCTCTAACAACCAGACCACATACTTCATCAACAAAATTGAAACCGTCAGGTGTGATCTCCCTAAAATTTCCCCTGCTCCTCTTCAATCCCTGCCTCCTCCACCCTTCTTTGACTTTCCCTATGATCCCTGCAGTAACTCAAGATGAAATCTCTCACCTCCTCCCTAAATCTACCCCCTCCACCTGTGCCTCTGACCCCTTCCCTTCATATCTTTTTAAAACACTTGCCTCCTTCCATCTTCCCTCCTTTACTGCCATCTTCAACTGTTCACTATCCAACATCATCTTCCCCTCTGCTTTCAAACATGCTTATATCTCCCCATCCTAAAAAAACCTCTGCCTTGACCCCATGGCTCCCTCCTACCATTTCTCTCCAAACTTCTTGAGAGAGTTGTTTACACCCACTGTCTTCAATTCCTCTCCTCCAATTTTCTCCTAGATCCCCTCCAATCTGGCTTCCACCCCTTCACTCCACAGAAATAGCCCACTCTAAGGTAAATAACGACCTTCTTCTTGGCAAATCTGACGGCCTCTACTCTATCCTAATCCTTTTCCTTGACCTATCAGCGGTCTTTGACACTACAGACCACCTCCTTCTCCTTGAAACTATATTCAACCTTGGCTTCACTGACACTGTCCTCTCTTGGTTCTCCTCCTATCTCTCTGGCTGTTCCTTCTCAGTCTCTTTTGCTGGCTCCTCTGCTTCCCATCCTGTGACAGTGAGAGTCTCTCAAGGATCAGTTCAGGGTCCCCTTCTATTCTCCATCTACACCCACTTCCTTGGAGAACTCATTTGCTCCCATGGCTTCAATTACTGTCTCTATGCAGATGATTCCCATGTCTATAGCTCCAGCCCTGACCTCTCTCCTTCCCTGCAGTCTCACATTTCCTCCTGCTCTCAGTACATCTCTATCTGGATGTCCTGACCACAAGTCAAATTAAACATGTTCAAAACTGAACTCCTTATCTTCCCACCCAAACCCTATCTCCCTATGTCTTTCCCATTACTGTAGACAGCACTACTATCCTCCCTACCTCACAAGCCTGTAACCTTGGAGTTGTCCTTGACTCATTTCTCTCATTCCACCCACATATTCAATCTGTCACCAAATCCTGTCGGTTCTACCTTCACAACATTGCTAAAATCCACCCTTTCCTCTTTATCCAAACTACTCCCATGCTGATCAAAGCAATTATTCCGCCTTTATTGCATCTGCCTCCTCACTGACCTCCTGTCTCTCCCCACTCCATTCTATACTTCACTCTATTGTATGGATCATTTTTAAACAAAAACATTCAGCCCATGTCTCCCCACTCCTCAAGCACCTCCAATGGTTGTCTGTCCACCTCCACATTTAACAGAAACTCTTTACCATTGGCTTCAAAGCACTCAATCATCTCTCCCCATCTTACCTCACCTCACTGATCTCCTACTACAGTCCAGCCCACATACTTCACTCCTCTAGCGTCAGCTTACTCACTGTGCCCCAATCTCATCTATCTCGCCACTGACCCCTTTCCCACGTTTCACCCCTAGCCTGGAACTCCCTCCCTCTCCATATATGCCGGACACCACTCTCTGCAACTTCAAAGCTTTATTAAGCCCTTTCCCCAGCTCGTTCTCCCTTCTGCATTGTCTATGCACTTGGATCTGTGACCATTGAACAGTTGATATTCACCCCACCCCCAACTCCACAGCACTTATGTGCATACCTTTAAATTATGTTAAAAATTACTTATTCCTTCCTATTAATGTCTGTCTCCCCCTCTAGACTGTAAGCTCTGTATTGTACTCTCCCAAGTGCTTAGTACAGTGTTCTGCACATAGTAAGCACTCAATAAATACCACTGGTTAATTGATTGATAGAGGGGGAGAAAGACATTTAAATAAGTGCTGATAGGGAAATGAGAAGCAGGGTGGTCTTGTGGATAGCTTCTTCTGGAACGCCTACCCAGCCCTTTGAGGCTGTTTCACCTGTACACAGACGAAGTACAGTCCTACTCTTTGAGGGCAGGGAACGTGCCTACCAACTTGGTTATAGTGTACTCTCCCAAGGGCCTAGTACAGTGCTCTGCACACAGTAGTAAGTGCTCAATAAATACCACTGACTAATTGATTACTCTAGGTGTGCAGGCAATGGATCGCAAGCTTAGAACAGTGCTTTGCACATAGTAAGTGCTTAGTAAATGCCCTCATTATTATTTTAACAGAAACCATACCAAGGAAATGAGCATTTTGAGTCTTGTCTCAGAAAGCTTTCTTTAGTTCTGTGATTAGATTAGGTTAGATTAGATTAGAACCCATGACCTCTGACTCCCAAGTCTAGGCTCTTTCCACTGAGCCACGCTGCTTCCCTAAGCTGATCAGAAACAGTTCTATAAGGCTCATGGTCAAAGGGGAGAGAGAACAGAGTCTTCATCCCCATTTTTACAGAGGAGACAACTGAGGGACAGAGAAGTTAAGTTAAGGTCACACAGCAGGCAAGTGGCAGGGCCAAATCTTCTGACTCCCAGTACTTGTGCTCTTTCCACTAAACTGCACTGCTTCTGAACAGAGAATTACCTAACAATGCATCTCCACATGGATTTTACCACAAAACATCTTAGTTCAGTAGTTCTAAACCATGTTCCTTCCAAAATATACTTCTTCACTGAAATTTTCCATCACAGTGTTTTCTTTTTTGTTTTAATGGTATTTTTTAAGAGCTTACTATATACCAGGCACTATACTAAGTCCTGGAGTGGATACAAGTTAATCACATTGGACACGGTCCATGTCCCATGTGGGACTCACAGTCTTATTCCCCATTTTACAGATGAGGTAACTGAGGTATAGAAAAGTGAAGTGACTTGCCAAAGTTCACACAACAAACAAGTGGCAGAACCAGAATTAGAAACTAGGTCCACCTGACTCCAAGGCCCATTCTCTAGCCATTAGACCACCTGCTTTTCAACAGTTGACAACATCAACAACCTCTGAAGTCCACAGTCTTGGTATTATACTTGACCCCTGGCTCTCTTTTAACTCTTACTTTCAGTCCACTGCTATATCTTCCATTTCCTGGGCTGTTTCTTCCTCTCCACCTCAGTCTAGGCAGTCGTCATATGCCCGTTAACCTTCCTTCATCCACCTCTCTGACCACTCAGCCTCCAGTCTCTCCCATCCCCAACCCCTACTTCACTCTGCTGCCCAGATGGTTTTTCTACAATGTCGTTCTGCACACATCTCCCCACTCCTCAAAAATCTTCAACTGTTGCCCATTGTTCTCTGCATCAGGCAGAAATCCTGACCATTGGCCTTAAAGCACAATCCCTCTTCTCTCACTCTCCTCGAGATCACAGTCTTTTTTCCTTCCTCACCCATCTTCTAATTGTACCTTTTTCTCAACTCACCTACTCTTTGAATCAACCAGTCACATTTATTGTACTTTCACAAATGCTTAGTACAGTGTTCTGCACACAGTAAGTGCTTAATAAATACAATTGAATGAATGGAGCACCTACTGTTTGCAGAGCATTGTAGGCAGGGAATGTGTCTGTCTATTGTTGCATTGTAATAATAATAATAATACTAATGATGGCATTTATTAAGCGCTTACTAGGTGCAAAGCACTGTTCTAAGCACTGTGGAGGTTACAAGGTGATTAGGTTGTCCCACAGGGGGCTCACAGTCTTCATCCCCATTGTACAGATGAGGGAACTGAGGCACAGTAAAGTTAAGTGACTTGCCCAAAGTCACACAGCTGACAATTGGCAGAGCCGGGATTTGAACCCATGACCTCTGACTCCAAAGCCCGTGCTCTTGTCCACTGAGCCACACTGCTTCTCTTGTACTCTCCCAAGTGCTTAGTACAGTGCTCTGTACACAGTAAATACTCAATAAATATGATTGAATGAATGAATGAATTGTACTAAGTGCCTGGGAGAGTACAATATAGCAGAATTGGTAGACACACTGATAGACATGTTGCCCACAAGGAGCAGAATTACCTAATAAAAACAGCTCAGGCCTGGGAGTAAGAGGACCTGACATCCAATCCCGGCTCCATTTCGTTTTTTTAACGGTATTTGTTAAGTGCCTATTGTGTGCCAGACAGTGTACTAAGCACTGGGGTAGAGTCAAGCTAATCAGATTGGACATAGTCTGTGCCCCACATGGTGCTCACAGTATTAATCCCCAATTTACAAATGAGGTAACTGAGGCATAGAGAAGTGAAATGACTTGCCCAAGGTCACATAGAAGACAAGTGGCAGAGCTGGGATTAGTACCCAGGTCCTTCTGACTCCCACACGCATGCTCCATCTGTGCTCTATCCACTTGTCTGCTGTGTGACCTTGGGCAAGTCACAATGCCTCAGTTACCTCATCTGTAAAGTGGTGGTTAAGATAATGATAATAATAATTACGGTGTTTGTTAAGCACTTACTATGTTTCAGGCACCGTACTAACTGCTGGGGGGATACAAGTAAATCGGGTTGGGCACAGTCCTTTGTCCCATGTGGGGCTCACAGTCTCAATCCCCATTTTACAGAGGAGGTAACTGAGGCACAGAGAAGTGAAGTGACTTGCCCAAGGTCACACAGCAGACAACTAGTGGAGCTGGGATTAGAACTCATGACCATGCTCTATCCACTCCGCTAGGCTACTTCTGTGGCAAGCCCCATGTGAGACATGGACTGTGTCCAACCTGATTATCTTGTATCTACTCCAGCGCTTAGTATAGAGTATGGTGCCCAACACATAGTAAGCACTTAACAGACACCATTAAAAAAAAGGAGCTTATAGTCTAGAGGGGAAGACAGACATTGATATAAATACATTATGGATATTTAAAGTGCTGTGGAACTGATAGTGGGGTGAGAAAAGCTGTTATCTAGCAGATTTGAAGACGGAGATAGTTCCACCATTAAGTTTTCTTCTCCCTAGGTCATATTCTTCCAACTCCCGCCTGAACAATTCCACAACAACTACCCACTACGCACTACACACTACATCTTTGACAGACAGTTATTCTCCTCACTTTCACTGTCTTTTTGAAGGCACATCTCCTCCAGGAGGCCTTCCCTGATTAAGCCCTCTTTTCCTCTTTCCCAATTCCCTCCTGTGCTGCCCTGATTTGCTCCCTTTATTCACTCTTCCCTCAGCCCCACACCACTTACATACATACCTGTAATGTATTTATTTATATTAATGTCTGTCTCCCCCTCTAGACTGTGAACTCAGCAGAGAATATGTCTATCCACTCTGTTGTACTGTACTTTGCCAAGCACTTAATGCAGTGCTCTGCACAAGGTAAACTGTCAATAAACACGATTGACTGATTGATGGATCACACACCCACCCATAAAACTTCTGTACAGATCAATGGACGTACTTTATTAAAGCCCCACCATTATTTTCTTACTTTCTCTTATTTTGTATCTGTCTCACCTATTAAA
This sequence comes from Tachyglossus aculeatus, assembly GCF_015852505.1. NCBI lineage: Eukaryota > Metazoa > Chordata > Mammalia > Monotremata > Tachyglossidae > Tachyglossus > Tachyglossus aculeatus. Next base: position 23,235,789 of record NC_052081.1, read on the forward strand.
TTGTAAACCCAATCAATAATCAATGGCCTTTATTGAGCACTTATTGGGTGCAGAGCCCTATACTATGTGCTTGGGAGCATACAACACAACAGAGTTGGTAGACCTATTCCTTACCCAGAAAGAGTTTACAGTCTCAAAGGGGAGACAGACATCAATATAAATAATTATGGCTGTCCAAGTAAGTGCTGTGGAGATCAGAGTAGGGTGCATATCAAGTGGATGGCAGGGGTCATATCTTCTAACTTGATTGTACTCTCCTAAGTGGTTAGCATAGTGTCATTTTCATAGGGGTTATGTTCATAGAGAAGCAGCATGGCTTAGTGAATAGAGTGAGAAGGACCTAGGTTCTAAACCCAGCTCCACCATATGTCTGCTGTGCGACCTTGAGCAAGTCACTTCACTTTTCTGGCCTTCTGTAAAATGGGAATTGGGATTGTGAGCCCCATGTGGGACAGGGACTGTGTCCAACCTGATTGACTTTTATCTACTCCAATGCTTAGAATAATGCTTGGCACCTAGTTCCAACAAGTACCATAATTATTATTATTATTCTTAGGAGCTCAGTAATCAATCAATCAATCGAAGGCATTGATTGAGCACTTACTGTGTACAGAGCACGGTAATAAGTGCTTGGGAAATTACAATACATCAGAGTTGCTAGACACAATCCCTGAGCACCAGGAGCTTAAATTCTACTGGGGAAGACAGACAATAAAATAGATTAGGGTTTGGGGAAACAGTTGAGTCTAAGAATATTTACATAATTTCTGTGGGGCTGGGTGAGTATCAAAGGGCCTCAGTGCTATAGTGGGAAGAATGCGTAAATTCTTTCCGAAAGCCACATCTGGGCTCAGACTCCATTTATGGTTAGTTCTCTTCGGAGGTGCAGCTAAGCAACCACAGCAAAACCCAGCCTGGGAAACGGGCGCTTTTCAGAGCTGACACCATAACAGCGGGAATAAATAATCTTCAGCCTCGAACATGGTCTGTGGCAGTCCAGAGAAAACAAGCCACCCCCAAGGCCAATAAACATGCCTTCGAACTAAAACATTTGTAAAGAGCAGTGTTTACTGCAAAGCTTTCAAATCTCAGCAACTGTCCTAGAACATTTCTATTATTTCACCTTTAAAAGAATCGACTGTTTATTAGAGACAGTAAATTCCGTGTGTGCTAGAAAAAATAGAAGTTCCAATGGGTCTGCCATTTCATTATTTAAGAAAAATCATACTGTCCCCCGATCTCCCCCTTCACCCTTAAGCTTCTCGTGCCAGCTGCCAAGCCAGTCCAAAGTGGCTCACGGCCTCCAGAACTAAGACAATAAAATCCGTGGTTTACTTACCCAGTATCCTTCTAGCAGGAAACTCTGAAACGGCGGGGCCGTCCACCTCAGGGCTCGGTCGCTCTCCGGCCCCTGCTTTCCACTTTATCAACTTGGAGGCCGTCTGTCCCCCAGGATCACATGAAAGTGTGCTATAAATGTGAGCTGGCTTAAGGTTGAGAACACGATGCTTGAGGCCAGGGAGGTGCAAGGAATCTGACCCCCAGAGCAATGCCGCTGGGCCACGTCAGGTCTCGGCAGGAATATTCTGTTCCGCCTGGAGAGAAACCTGGGAGACAGGGGGGTTGGAGGTGGGATCGGCTGCGGGCTGCTCATTGCCCTCAACTGCACAACGGGGGCGATCCGGTCCACCCGGGCGGGAAGCTCGGTCTGCCTCCGGGAGGGTTAGCTGCCTTGGCGGCACCTTATTTAGGCAGGCTAGTTTGGCTGAAGGAATGGTGTGTTTTGGCTGCACAACAAAGATTTTAAAAAGCTGTGAAACTAGGACCACTCCAACAAGCTCTGGCTCCCGTTCAAGTGGCGAGCTGTTAAACCACAGCAGTTGTCTTCTTGTGGAGAATTACCTAAAGCCCACAGAGTCTATAAAGCTGGGGTGATTGCCCAATCAATCAATCAATCAATCAATGGGACTTACTGAGCACTTACTGGGTACAGAGTACTGAACTTGGCACAGAGCCCTGACCTTAGTGCTTGGGAGAGTACAACAGAGTTGGTAAACACGTTCTCTGCTCAGAGGAGCCCAACTTGAAAGAAGGCCTAATTTGAAATGTTATTTTGAAAATACTCATCATCCTGACAAAGCCTGACATTTGGGAGGAAAAGAACCTTCATTCATTCAATCGCATTTTTTGAGCACTTCCTGTGTGTAGATCACTGTATTAAGTGCTTGGGAGAGTACAATATGACAATAAACAGACACATTCCCTGCCCACAGTGAGCTTATTTGGTTGTGTGATCCCAATTTATAATGACTAGCGGAATGCAATATGCCTGATGACCAACTAGAAGGGAGCATTCAAAATGTTTCAGGCAACCCTCGAAATTTGTGATCCTTGTTACGTTGATTTTTCTCACCATGTTCCAACTGGCATTGTATCATTATATATGATTATCATCCAGTCTGGGTCTATGTCAAGTTGTAAGTCAAAATCTTTAATGGCTATGAAAATACTGAGCAGAACAAAATATGAAAAATATGAAAGTATTGCGGAATACTCACACACTCCCCAGTAGTCCGACATGGCAGCAAATCAAAGGAAGGTTTTCAAAATGGAACAACTGAAGCCTATGACTGAAAAGCTCATGACTGAAAAGGTCATCATAAACATCATCGTAATAATAATAATAATTTATGGTATTTGTTTAGCGCTTACTATGTGTCAGGCACTGTATTAAGCACTGGGGTGGATCCAAGCAAATCAGGTTGGACACAATCATTCATTCAGTCGTATATATTAAGTGCTTACTGTGTGCATATCTCACAGTCTTAATCCCCACTTAACAGATGAGGTAACTGAGGCACAGAGAAGTGAAGCGACTCACTCAAGATCATACAGCAGACAAAGTGGTGGAGCTGGGAGTAGAACCTGGTCCTTCCGATTCCCAGGCCCGGGCTCTATCCACTTGGAGACACTGCTTCTTATCATCATTATTGAGCACTTACGGTGTTCAGAGCACTGTAATAAGTGCTTGGGAGAGTACCATACAACAGAGTTGCTAGATTCATTCCCTGCCAATAGTGAGATTACAATGGTCGCAGCATGGCTCAGTGGAAAAAGCACAGGCTTGGGAGTCAGAGGTCATGGGTTCAAATCCCTGGCTCCGCCAATTGTCAACTGACTTTGGGCGGTCACTTAACTTCTCTGGGCCTCAGTTCCCTCATCTGCAGAATGGGGATTAAGACTGGGAGCCCCACGTGGGACAACCTGATCACCTTGTATCCTCCCCAGCACTTAGAACAGTGCTTTGCACATAATAAGCGCTTAACAAATGCCATTATTATTATTATAAGCCTGGGCCATACTCTGCTTTTATTTTAGTGTTATGTCCTAAGTGGCCATTGCTTACGCTGACAGAGAAGGAGAAAATCAAATCAAGAGAAGTAGTGTGGCCTAGCAGACAGAGCGCTGGCCCGGGTTCTAATCCTGACTCTGCCAATTGCTTGCTGTGTGACCTTGGGCAAGTCACTCAACATCTCTGTGCCTCAGTTTTCTCAATTGTAAAATCTGGGAGAGGGACTGTGTCCAACCTGATAACCTTGTATCTACCCCAGAGCTTAGAACAGTGCTTGACACATAGTAAGTGCTTAACAATTTTTTTTAAAAAAAGGTGGGCAGCCCATCCCCTGAGAGGGGTGGAGGTGTAGGGGAGATGGCGCTCTGATCGAGAGTGGCAGCATTCAGGCAATAGGCTCCAGACCAAAGTGGAAGGAAGTGCTATCAGTCCAGCCTTCTCTTGGGTGGGGAGACCCAGACCCCATCCAGACATTACAGTTAACTCCTCGAGCGGTTTCATCAGCATCACTTATGGCTCAGTGGGCAAGTCAGGATCATGAACAATCAAGTCAGTCTCCTAGCAGGAAAACCAAGCTTTACTAGGTGGGTTATAGGGGCTCACTCATCTGGACCAGATCTGAAGAGTTTCCTCCCTCATCCCATGTGAGGAAGAAAGAGAGAGAAAGAGAGAGAGAGAGTGAGAGAGAGAGAGAGACAGGCAGACATGCAGACAGAGCATAGAACTTCAACTTTACTAAGACCAAGCAAGAATCTGATTACACCCAGAAAGACCCTCTATCTAAAAAGGTCAGTAGTCAAGCCCCTTTGCTTCCTGGGAAGTGTGGTTTCTCCTTATAACTAAGGAAATATTTGTTGCTTATCACGTGCCAAGCAATGTACAAGATTATTCAGTCAGTCACAGTTCCTGTCCCATCTAGGCTCATGGTCTAGGTATGAAGGAGGAAAGTGCTTTAATCCCCATTTTACAGATGAGGAAACAGGCTCAGGGAAGTTAAATGACTTGCCCAAGGTCACTGTCCCAAGGTGATCCTGGGGTACCGGCCATCTCAAGGTCAAAAGCTATCTCATGACCACCCGAGGCAGCAGGCGGAACTCAGAAGTGAGGGTGGGATACCGCCCCCACAACTAAATCTCCTAGATTGACAGCCCAAGCTGGGAATACAGAAGGTGTCCCTCACCCCCATGCCAAATCAAATTAGATATGGAGGAGGGGGGAGGGCAGAGATTGGATAGACTGAGGCCGGAAACTGGAATGGCCTAGGGGCACAGACGATAAATACCTGTCGCTTCTGACCTTATACCTAAATAGATAGATAGATAGATAGATAGATAGATAGATAGATAGATAGATAGATATATCCCCTTATATATACCTAAGTGCTGTGGGGTCAGAACACCAAGACACAGTAGCAGGAAGAGCAGCCGCTGCAGCAGCAGCAACCCACGTCTTTCTCTGCCCAGAAGGCCAGATGCCCGCTCTGCAACCAGAACCAACACACTGAGGCAAGGGCTGCGGGACGGGTGAGTGTCTCATGGGTGGGACCCAGGTGCCCCGCTGCTGATGGGAATCATGAGTGGATTCCTCCCATGTAGGGAGAGCACATGGTGAGAGCTAGCCGCCCACTACGTGCGCGGATAATGTAATGAATTTTTCCCATGTGGGAAAGTAAGTGGATTCTTCCCGAGTGGGAAGTGCACTTGGGTGAGAGCTAGCCGCCTCACCCAAGCATGATTAACGTATGATTGTGTTCCTCCCATGTAGGAAAGCTCTAATATTGCTAATTGATTATATTCCTCCCGAAAGGGAAGTTCAATCCATTGCGCCTAAACATAAATTCAATTCGCCTCGCGGAATAAATTTTATATAAAACTCAGGCTTTCCGTCCCCAGCCTCTCTCTCTCTCTCTCGCCTCGCCGATCACGGAACGAACCCGTCCCCGGACGATGGGTGACATAAATGACGACGAGGATGGGATCGGCAATAGGCGACAGAGGGTGGAGAGGGCTGTCTGAATTCCTCACGGATCAGGGATGGAAAAACCCCGAGATGGGACAGCCGCTGGGTGGAGGAGCACTGGGAGGATCCGGCCAATCTGGTGAGGGAATTCTGTGATTGGTGGGAGGCTACCCAAATCAGGAAAAAGAAAGGAAAGACCGACCTCCTCGCTCTCCTACCAACGGCGCTGCAGGCCGCCGACCAGGACGGTAGGAGAGGGCAGCCCGAGGGGCAAAACTAAAAGAATGTGAGATGAAATGCCTCTTACTGTAGACAACGGCGGAGGTAAAAATGCAGCAGGTGATACTTTTAGAGCAGAAATTGGCACCCCGGGTGGCTAAGGAATTAGAAGAACGGAGGCAACTTCCCGTAACTGAGCAGGAGGTAAAGCGGGTCATGTACGCAGAGCTGGGTGGGAAGAATTCCTCTGAGGAGGAGAAGGGGGATCCGGATCCCCTACCACAACTGGAACCAGCCTCTTCCCCTTGGGATTGGGAGGTGCCCCGCAGAACCCCAAGTGGCAGCCCAAGCCCCTCTATCCTATTATCAAGGAAAAGCGGAATCTCCACGGAAAGGTCGCCACCCAAACTACTAACTTCACAGCCACTGAACTCAGGCAGCTCTCTAAGGAGTTTTCCCAGGACCCCGGGGAGCCGGTGATAGGTTGGCTGGCCAGAGTATGGAAGGGGGCAGCCTCCCAGGTGGACCTCAGCCCAAATGAAAGCAGCCGCCTCGATTTGGGCCCAGGGGTGGATGTGACCCACACTCACACTCAAGGTCGTACCCTCCGGACCCTTGCTGTACATTGGGCTCGGACAGTGCCCTGGAGTGAACAGGGAAGGGCCGGCACCCTCCGGTGGACCGACCCAGCTACATTAAACCAGCATCTCCTGGTGCTCGGAATTGAACAACTCCTGGATGAGAGAGAGAAAACTCAGGAACCTAGCCCCTGGTCCCTCCCCGCTCAAGAGGGCCTACTTCGTGCAATAGTAATGGGTGCACTCCCAGGGCCGGAGGGTGGGCTGGCCCACCGTTTGAGGGATAGGGCCACGGGGGTACAAGCCTGGAGAACTTTGGCCAGTGTGGTCAACAGTGACTGGTCCCTATTCCAGTCCCCTGAGGTGTCTATTACCCGGCGTGTAGCAGCCATGATTAGGAAGGAACGGTCTGGGGTTCAGGAGGGCAAAGCCGGTTCCAACGAATAGTAAAGGGGACACCCACCGACCCCCACAGCGGGTCGGTTCAGGAAGACTGAACACCCACCGACCCCCACAGCGGGCCGGCTCAGGAAGATTGGGCCCAGGAGAACGGGTGGCCATATGGCAGGAGTTAAGGGAGCGGGGCTTTCCTATGGACGAGCTGGATGGGCTGCCCACACATATCCTGAAGCTGCTCACTCAGGAAGGTAGACCAAAGGCCCCAGCCACCACGGAGAAAGGAAATTAGAAGGGGATCCGGTGGGCCCGTCCGTTGGACGGTGGCCAAGGCCCTCTCGCAACTCGGGTGCCCCCCGCATATGACCGTCCTAGTAAATGATCGTCGGAAAGTCTCCTTACCGGTAGACACCAGGGCCCGGGTATCTATGATGAGGAAGGATGCTTGGCAAGGATGCCAACCATCAATTAGAGGAAATAATTCCATAATTGGGGCTACAGGGAAACGGGGGGACCCTTCCCATCACCGGAGCACCCAGCTACTCAAGAAATTTGCAGGCTAAAGCATGGGGGCAGGAAACTTAACCACTATGCCTTCTGGGGGAGAGCTATCAGATTGGGAGATCAAAAGGGTATTCCTTTGAGGGAAGGCACCTCCCTCCAGCAAGGGGATGCCTCCACTTTAGTGAATGGCTGCCTTCCTCAATCTAAGGCACCTCCCCCTAGAAACTACAATGGCGGTAATTAGGAGTGAATTGAGAGTGAGCTAGCCATTGTTCTCCCAACTAGGAACAACTGGAGGGGTGGTGATTTAATCATTATTTCAGAAATGCTACTACCTTAAATTTCGCTAGATTATTAAAAGGTAAAAGTAAATCAAATACAAAAGTCATCCTGATATATTTGAAATCAATCAATCAGTCAATCAATCAATCGTATTTATTGAGCGCTTACTGTGTGCAGAGCACTGTACTAAGCGCTTGGGAAGTACAAGTCGGCAACACGTAGAGACAGTCCCTACCCAACAGCGGGCTCACAGTCTAGAAGGGGGAGACAGAGAACAAAACCAAACATACTAACAAAATAAAATAAATAGAATAGATATGTACAAGTAAGATAAATAAATAGAGTAATAAATATGTCCAAACATATATACATATATACAGGTGCTGTGGGGAAGGGAAGGAGGTAAGATGGGGGGGATGGAGAGGGGGACGAGGGGGAATCTGACAGGGCAAACCTGTACAGCTAATACCATTCATTCATTCATTCATTCAATCGTATTTAGTGAGCACTTACTGTGCAGAGCACTGTACTAAGCGCTTGGGAAGTACAAGTTGGCAACATATAGAGACGGTCGCTACCGAACAGCGGGCTCACAGTCTAGAAGGGGGAGACAGACAACAAAACAAAACATATTAACAAAATAAAATAAATAGAATAAATATGTACAAGTAAAATAAATAGAGTAATAAATATGTACAAACATATATACATATATACAGGTATCAGTGAGGGCTGCCCACTAACTTTGGTAGAGGCTTGGAGATCGTCCAAGACATAGACCCTTCTCTTTTGCAGACACCACACCTGGGATAGGGGTAATGACAACACATCGCTCTATGAAACTGCTTGGCCTGCTCATCACTTAACCTGTTAAATATAATTAGGGCATGCAAAGTCCAGATTTAATTGCTGCATATTGTAAATTGAATGTATTAGAAATGGGGTTTGTTCATCTTTGCTTGTTAAATTGGTTCAAATGGTCTTTAATATAAAATTTCCAATTTGACAATGCAAGTTCTGCGTGTTGTCTCTGCTATAGCCTAGCTAAGGGGCAAAAAGCAGTCGTATGTTATCGGTATACATATGTACAGATCTGGATTCACCTCGCCCCCTCCTACCTTACCTCCCTTCTCTCCTTCTACAGCCCAGCCCACACCCTCCGCTCCTCTGCTGCTAATCTCCTCACAGTGCCTCTTTCTCACCTGTCCCGCCGTCGACCTCCGGCCCACGTCCTCCCCCGGGCTTGGAATGCCCTCCCTCCGCACATCCGCCAAGCTAGCTCTCTTCCTCCCTTCAATGCCCTGCTGAGAGCTCACCTCCTCCAGGAGGCCTTCCCAGACTGAGCCCCTTCCTTCCTCTCCCCCTCTTCCCCCTCTCCATCCCCGCATCGTACCTCCTTCCCTTCCCCACAGCACCTGTATATATGTATATATGTTTGTACATATTTATTACTCTATTTATTTATTTATTTTACTTGTTCCTATCTATTCCATTTATTTATTTTGTTAGTACGTTTGGTTTTGTTCTCTGTCTCCCCCTTTTAGACTGTGAGCCCACTGTTGGGTAGGGACTGTCTCTATATGTTGCCAACTTGTACTTCCCAAGCGCTTAGTACAGTGCTCTGCACACAGTAAGCGCTCAATAAATACGATTGATTGATTGATTCCTCCCTTCAAGGCCCTACTGAGAGCTCACCTCCAGGAGGCCTTCCCAGACTGAGCCCCCTCCTTCCTTTCCCCCTCCTCCCCCTCCCCATCCCCCCCCACCTTACCTCCTTCCCCTCCCCACAGCACATGTATATATGTTTGTACGTGTTTATTACTCTATTTATTTATTTATTTTATTTGTACATGTTCATTCTATTTATTTTATTTTGTTAATACGTTTTGTTTTGTTCTCTGTCTCCCCCTTCTAGACTGTGAGCCCACTACTGGGTAGGGACCGTCTCTATATGTTGCCAACTTGTACTTCCCAAGCGCTTAGTACTGTGCTCTGCACACAGTAAGCGCTCAATAAATACGATTCAGTGAATGAATGAATGAATGGATGTCTACTTTGTCTTTGCGATTGTTTCCTTTTAAGGTTTAGTCATCATATCCCAAGGATTTGGAAAGCAACAGAAGAATAATTGGAAAATTGTTAAAATTGTTATTTTTAAAGAATGAGTTAGGAATAATTGTTTAATATTATTAGGAAAAAGCTATTATTTCAAACTTTATCAATCGTATCTGGCTATATGATGCTCCTGGGTACTTCTCTGCCTCACAATTCTATGGTCAGGATTGCCTGACTTCCAGACAGGTCCAGCAAAGGAATCATCACTGAACTGCCTCCCAGAGAGCCTGTCTTCAGTCTTAGCCAAGATGTGAAGGGAACCTGTTTCTACCAGGCGACTAGTTTCAACATGACTGGGGCTCCTCGCGCCCTCATCCCAGTGATTCTGGACAATTGGACACAATGATCTCTGGCAATGTACCATGCAGCTAATGAGGAGTCTACACCACCAGAGGAGTTTTGGACTGGTTCTATGGACTCTTTAGACTTGAGGGGGGAAGCTCACTATTCCAAGTGTTGCTGCTACTTTTGCTCCTGGCGGTGGGCTTAGTGGGAGGATGGTGGTTACTAAGTTACTGTTGCTCAGCCCTTTTCACACAGGTGCGACAAACACTCCAGTCACCGCCAGCTCCTGCCTCTGTGCACTATTTTAAGACTGTTGTGTTAGTGGGGGAGTGGGTTGTGATCTGTCCCACGGCTACACTGCTCTATCTGCGGGTAGTGGGCACTTCAACCATCCCTGGCCCCTTACCTCAGTGCAGTGCCTCAAAAACCATGGTGGGCCACCGACCACCTTCCATACCCCCATACCTCCTACTCGCATGCCTTGAGGGCAGGGAGTCGCCTTCTGTTGCCCCTGGCCATGGGATAGGAAACGTCCTCTGCCCCAACCCATGGATCTGCTTTTCTGGTTCCCGTGGCAAGCCAGGGAGGTTATCGGCCAATGTGGTCAGGGGACGGACAGTGCCGGAAGGCACAGCTTCCAGTGCAACCCCACCACTCTGTGACCCAAAGGTGGGCACAGATGGCGAGGGCCAAGGGGTGGTGTGTCCCAAGGTGACCCTCGGGTACTGGCCATCTCAAGGTCAAAAGCTATCTCGTGACCACCTGAACCAACAGGTGGAACTCGGAAGTGAGGGTGAGATACCGCCCCCACAACCAAATCTGCTAGATTGACAGCCCTAACTGGGAATACAGAAGGTGTCCCTCGCCCCCGTTCCAATCAAGTTAGATATGGAGGAGGGAGGAGGGCAGAGATTGGATAGACCAAGGCTGGAAGCTGGAATGGCCTAGGGACACAGGCGATAAATACCTGTCACCTCTGACCTTCGGGATCAGAACACCAAGGCATGGAGCAGCCGCTGCCGCAGTAGCAACCCACGTGTCTTTCTCTGCCCAGAAGGCCAGATGCCTGCTCTGCAACCAGAACCGACACACTGAGGCAAGGGCTGCGGGACTGGTGAGTGTCTCGTGGGTGGGACCCAGGTGCCCCGCTGCTGATGGGAATCATGAGTGGATTCCTCCCATGTAGGGAGAGCACATGGTGAGAGCTAGCTGCCCACTACGTGCGCGGATAATGTAATGAATTTTTCCCATGTGGGAAAGTAAGTGGATTCTTCCCGAGTGAGAAGTGCACATGGGTGAGAGCTAGCCGCCTCACCTACGCACGATTAACGTATGAATGTGTTCCTCCAATGTAGGAAAGCTCTAATATTGCTAATTGATTATATTCCTCCCTAAAGGGAGGTTCAATCCATTGGGCCTAAACAATGACATAAATTCAATTTGCCTCGCAGAATAAATTTTATATAAAACTCAGGCTTTCCGTCCCCAGCCTCTCTCTCGCACCTCGCCGATCACTGAACGAACCCGTCCCCGGACAACTGGTGACAGTCACATGGCAGACATATGGTGGAGTCAGAATTAGAACCCAGGTTTCCCGACCCCAGGTCTGTGCTCTTTTCACTACATCGTGTTGGTTCTCTTGCTAGTTGTCAATGGGATTCTTTGGATGACCAATCTATTTACCATCCCTCACTCTTGCCTCACCTACCATCTATTCATTCATTCATTTATTCAATCATATTTATTGAGGACTTACTGTTTGCAGAGCACTGGACTAAGCACTTGGAAAGTACAATTCAGCAACAAATAGAGACAATCCCTACCTAACGGGCTCACAATCTACAAGGGGGGAGACAGACAACAAAACAAAATAAGTAGACAAATATCAATAGCATCAATGCAAATAAATAGAATTATAGATATATAGATATCATTAATAAAATTAATAGAATAATAAACATGTAGGGGGGTAGAGCAGAGGGAGGGAATAGGGGCGATAGGGAGGGAAGGATGAGCAGAGGAAAAGGGGGGCTCAGTCTGGGAAGTCCTCTGGAGGAGATGAGCCTTTAGTAGGGCTTTGAAGGGGGAAAGTGTGGTAGTTTGGCGGATGTGAGGAAGGAGGGCATTCCAGGCCAGAGGTAGGACTTGGACCAGGGGTCAACGGCGGGACAGGCGAGAATGGGGCCCAGTGAGGAGGTTAGCGGCAGCAGAGGAGCGCAGTGTGTGGGCTGGGATGTAGAAGGAGAGAAGGGAGGTGAGGTAGGAGGGGGCAAGGTGATGGAGAGCTTTGAAGCCAATAGTGAGGAGTTTTTGCTTGATTGACAATTTTCTTGACTATCCTTGCCCACAACGGGCTCACAGTATAGAGGAGGGGAGACAGACATCAAAATAAGTAAACAGGCATCAATTTAAATAAATAGAATTATAGATATAGACATATATACCTAAGTACTGTGGGGTGGGGTGGGGAGAGCAAAGGGAGGAAGTCGAGGTGACGCAGAAGGGAGGGGGAGCTGAGGAAAAGGGGACTTAGTCTGGGAAGGCCTCTTGGAGGAGGTGTGCCTTCAGTAGGGCTTTGAAGTGGGGAAGAGTGATTGGTGGAATTGAGGAGGGAGGGCATTCCAGACCAGAGGTAGGAAGCGGGCCAGGGATTGATGGCGGGACAGGCAAGATGGAGGCACAGTGAGTAGGCTAGCACCAGAGGAGCAGAGTGTGTGGGCTGGGATGTAGAAGGAGAGAAGGGAGGTGAGGTAGGAAGGGGTAAAGTGATAAAGAACTTTCAAGCCAATAGTAAGCCTCTGGCCTGGAGCTCCCTCCTCTTTCATAACTGTCAGGCCAGCGCATTGCCCATCTTCAAAGCCCTACTAAAATCATACCTCCTCTAGGAAGCCTTCCCTGACTAAGATAACCTCCCTCTTTTCCCTCCTAACCGTCTCATCCATGCTCTTAGTCCCACTCCCTAAGCAACTAGGTACTCATGCCACCCCCAGCCTCACAGAAGTTATTTACAAATTTGTATATTTGGTTGTTTCCCTTACCTGTAATTCACTTTTATGTCTGTCTACCCTGCTGAATGGTAAGCTACCTGTGGGCAAGGACCATATCTGTCAATTGTATTGTACTCTCCAAAGTCTACAGTGCTCTGCACAAAGCAGAGAGGGAGTGTGGCTTAGTGAAAGAACATGGGCTTGGGAGTCGGAGGATGTGGGTTCTAATCCTGGCTTCACCACTTGTCTGGCTGAGGGACGTTTGGGCAAGCCACTTAAATTCTTTATGCCTGTTACCTCATCTGTAAAATGGGGATTAAGACTGTGAACCCCACGTGAGACAACCTACCTGGTATCTACCCCAGTGTTTAGAATTGGGCTTGGCACATAGTAAGTACTTAACAAACACCATAATTATAATTATTAAAGTAAGTGTTCAGTATATATCATTGATTGTTTGATTGGCTAGAAACTCCTGTTCAATTGGCAGGAAGAGTTGGTAATAAATCAATACCTTAACTGAGCTGATAGCACAGATAATATGAGAAGCTAGAGAGCAGGTGAGCACTTTCCAGTGGATAACAAACGGGTATAATATACCTCCGTGGGCCCCCCAGAATGTGTTTCATTGTGGACGGTGAGTCTGGTGGAGGTGTCTTTCCTGCTGCCCATGCCAAGTGGAAGAACTCCGTGAAAACTCTCGATTCTGCCTTAGGGAGAACGTGTGCCTATACCTATCCCTCATTGTCCATCTGAGGGACTCATGCCGCCGAGGTATTTTCTATTGTAGAAGCATCTGTGGGGTTCTCAGACAGGCGAAGCAAGGTCGTCTGACAGAACGGGTGTTCTGGGCCCGGTCAAACGAGGGGAAAGTAGAAGTTCTCGAGAGACAGAGAAGGAGGGGAGAGAGAGAGTGCCGAGGGGGCGGGGGAGTGGGGGGCACAAAATTCAATTCATTCATGAGTCAGCAAGAGTCCAGATTCCTCTGAGTCTGTACAGGTTCCGGCTCCAAGTAAATGACGACCAACCTGAGAAACAAGTGAAAAGTCAAAGGCCTGCTCGGGGCAGGGCCTCGCTGCTCCATCTGGGGCCCAGGGCTGGGAATCGAGGATCCCAGGAGAACCTGTACCTCACAGTCTGGGCTCAGGTTCAACACATGTGCCATGGTGGAGGGAGGCAGCAGCTTAACTCTGCAGACTGGCTGTCACGGGGGGGAAATGGATGGGTTGGGTGAGAGAGCTCGGGGCCGGGACCTCACTGACCTTGGCTACTCAGCTTTCTGCCCTCTCTTCTGAAGATCACTCTGTCCGTTCACTCCAACCAACAGAAAAAGGCTTGGTTTGGGGACTAGGGCTCCAGTTCAAGACCCACTTGGGACCTAGCAAGAGATAAAAACCTGGTTGTTATTAATAATAATAATAATAATAATAATAATGGTATTTGTTGAACACTTACTATGTGTCATGCAATGTTCTAAGTGCTGGGTGATTAGGTTGTCCCTCTCAGCCCCCCTGTTCCCCCGTCTCCCCAATTCCTTGCCTTCATGACCTGGCAACGTACTTTATTAAGAAAATTAGCACCATCAGGTGTGAGCTCCCTAAAATCGCCCCTGCCCTTCCTCAATCCCTCCCCCTTCTGGTCCCCTCTTCAACTCTCCCATCCTTCCCAGCAGTATCTCCAGAGACGATCTCCTATCTCCTCTCAAATGCCAACCCTTCCACATGCACATCGGACCCCATTCCTTCGCACCTTATCAAATCTCTCCTCCACTCTCTCCTTCCCTTCCTCACAGCCATCTTCAACTGTTTACTTTCCAATGGCTTCTTCCCACTGCCTTCAAACATGCCCCTGTCTCCCCTATCCTAAAAAAAAAACCTCCCCTGACCCCATGGCTCCTTCCAGTTATCACCCCATCTCCCTCCTACCATTCCTCACCAAGCTCCTCGAACAAGTCGTCTACACCCGCTGCCTCAGATTCCTCTCCTCCAATTCTCTCCTCGACCCCCTCGAATCTAGGACCCCCTCCCATCCCCTTCACTCCATAGAAACCGCCCTCTCAAAAGTCTCCAATGATCTCCTCCTTGCCAAATCCAATGTCCTAATCCTCCTCGACCCCTCAGATGCCTTCACCACTGTGGACCACCTCCTTCTCCTGGAAACTTTGGCTTCATGGACTCTGTCCTCTCCTGGCTCTCCTCATCTCTCTGGCTGTTTCTTCTCAGTCTCCTTCACGGGCTCCTCCTCCACCTCCCACCCCCTAACTGTTGGGGTTCCCCAAGATTCAGTTCTGGGTCCCCTTCTATTCTCCTTCTACACTCATTCCCTTGGAGAACTCATTTGCTTCCATGGCTTCAACTACCATTGCTGTGCAGATGATACCCAAATCTACATCTCCTCCTCTGTTCTCTCTCCAGGCTCGCATCTCCTCCTGCCTTCAAGACATCTCTACTTAGATGTCTTCCTGTCACCTCAAACTTAATATGTCCAAAACAAAGCTTCTCATCTTTCCACTCAAACCCTGTCCTCTTCCTGACTTTTCCATCACTATAGACAGCACCACTAATCTTCCTGTCTCACAATCCCCTGACCTTGGCAATGTCCTTGACTCCTCTCTCATTCAACCCACATATTCAATTCGTCAACAAGTCCTATCAGCAACACCTTCACAACATTGCTAAAACTGCTACCACGCTAATACAGTAATAATAATGTTGGTATTTGTTAAGCACTTACTATGTGCCAAGGACTGTTCTAAGCGCTGGGGTAGATACAAGGTAATCAGGTTGTCCCATATGGGGCTCACAGTCACAATCCCTATTTTACAGATGAGCTCACTGAGGCACAGAAAAGTTAAGTTACTTGCCCAAGGTCACAAAGCTAACCCATGACCTCTGACTTCCAAGCCCAAGTTCTTTCCACTAAGCCACACTGCTTCTCTAATGATGGCATTTGTTAAGCGCTTACTATGTGCCAAGCACTGTTCTAAGCACTGGGGTAGATAATAATAATAATAATGATGGCATTTGTTAAGCGCTTACTATGTGCCAAGCACTGTTCTAAGCACTGGGGTAGATAATAATAATAATAATGATGGCATTTGTTAAGCACTTACTATGTGCAAAGCACTGTTCTAAGCGCTGGGGGGGTTACAAGGTGATTAAGTTGTCCCATGTGGGGCTCACAGTCTTAATCCCCATTTTACAGGTGAGGTAACTAAGGCTCAGAGAAGTTAAGTGATTTGCCCAAGGTCACACAACAGACATGTGGTGGAGCCAGAATTCAAACCCGTGACCTATGACTCCAAAGCCTGTGCTCTTTCCACTGAAGTCATCAGGTTGTCCCAGTGGGGCTCACAGACTTAATCCCCATTTTACAGATGGGGTAACTGAGGCAAAGAGAAGTGAAGTGACTTGCCCACGGTCATACAGCTGATAAGTGGCAGAGCCGGGATTAGAATAATTAGATTACAATCACTCATCCTATCTTGCCTGGGTTACTGCATCAGGCTCCTTGCCAAGGCTGTCCATCCCCTCGCCCCCTCCTACCTCACCTCCCTTCTCTCCTTCTCCAGCCCAGCCCGCACCCCCCGCTCCTCTGCTGCTGATCTCCTCACCGTACCTCGTTCTCGCCTGTCCCGCCATCGACCCCCGGCCCACATCATCCCCCGGGCCTGGAATGCCCTCCCTCTGCCCCTCCGCCAAGCTAGCTCTCTTCCTCCCTTCAAGGCCCTACTGAGAGCTCACCTCCTCCAGGAGGCCTTCCCAGACTGAGCCCCTTCCTTCCTCTCCCCCTCGTCCCCCTCTCCATCCCCCCCATCTTACCTTCTTCTCTCCCCCACAGCACCTGTATATATGTATATATGTTTGTACGTATTCATTACTCTATTTATTTATTTATTTGTTTTACTTGAGCATATCTACTCTATTTTATTTTGTTAGTATGTTTGGTTTTGTTCTCCGTCTCCCCCTTTTAGACTGTGAGCCCACTGTTGGGTAGGGACCATCTCTATATGTTGCCAACTTGTACTTCCCAAGCGCTTAGTACAGTGCTCTGCACACAGTAAGCGCTCAATAAATACGATTGATTGATTGATTGATTGATTGATTGATTGATTGATTGATTGAATGAATGAATGAATGAATGAATGAGTGAATGAATGAGCCTCCAGGGGGCGCTGTCCTGGAGCCGGCTGAGTCAGGGAAAGGACGATGGCCTCGGCAAGGCGGCCTCCGACGTCCAGGGGGCGCTGTCCCCGAGCGGGCGGGGTTAGAGGGAGAAGTGGCCGCGCTGCGCGGCGCTCCCTCGGGGGCGGGGCCCGTGCGAGCGGTCTCGTTTCCCCTCGGCGGGCGGGCTGACGGGCTGACGGACTGACGGGCTGACTGACGGACAGGCTGACGGGCTGACTGACTGACAGACAGGCGGCTGACGGGCGGGCGGGCTGACGGACAGGCGGCTGACGGACAGGCGGGCCGTCGGGGGCCGGAGGTTGGCGGCGTTGGCGGCGCCATGCCCCGCGGAGGAGGAAGAGGAGGAGGAGGAGGAGGAGGCGGAGGAGCCCCGGAGCAGGCCGGCGGCGGGGCCGAGGCCGGCGGCGGGGCCGAGGGCGGCGGCGGGGCCGCGGCCGAGGGGGACGACGGGAGCCACCGGCTGATCCGCCACCAGTACCGGGAGCTCATCTACACCGTGCAGCGTGAGCCCCCCGGGCCCTCCCACAACATCCCGCCTCACGCCCCTGACCCCGTCCTCCCCACCTCCCTGACCCAGCCCCCTTCTCCCCGCTCATTCATTCATTCATTCAGTCGTATTTATCGGGTGCAGAGCACTGGACTAAGCGCTTGGGAAGTACAGGTCGGCAGCGTATGGAGACGATCCCCATCCCACAACGGGCTCACGGCCTACAAGGGCGTGACAGAAAACAAAACCCCCTCCCGACGCCCTTCTCCCCACCTCTGTGCCTTCCTTCTCCTCTCGCCTCTCTCCTCCATGACCCCTTTCTCCCCACCTCCCTGACCCCCTTCTTCCTCCCCACCTCCCTGACCCCCTTGTCCTGTCACCTCCCTGACCCCCTTGTCCTGTCACCTCCCTGGCCCCCTTCTCCTCTCTCCTCCCTGACCCCCTTGTCCTCTCACCTCCCTGACCCCCTTGTCCTGTCACCTCCCTGACCCCCTTCCCCTCTCTCCTCCCTGACCCCCTTGTCCTCTCTCACCTCCCTGACCCCCTTCTCCTCTCACCTCCCTGGCCCCCTTTCTCCCCACCTCCCTGGCCCCCTTTCTCCCCACCTCCCTGACCCCCTTTCTCCCCACCTCTCTGACCCCCTTTTTCCTTATCACCCTGGACCCCTTATTCCCACCTCCCTGCCCCCCATCTCCTCTCCCCACCTCCCTGCCCCCCTTCTCTCTCCCCACCCCCCTGCCCCCCTTCTCTCTCCCCACCTCCCTGGCCCACTTCTCCCCACCTCCTGAAATGCTTCTCCCCACCTACCTGGTCCCCTTTTCTCCCCCTCATTGGCCCCCTTTTCCCCACCTCCGTGACTTCCTTCTTCATTCACCTCCTTTATCCCTTTCTCCCCACCTCCCTGACCCCCTTCTCCCCATGTCCCTGCCCCTTCTCCCCACCTCCCTGACCCCCTTCTTTCTCCCCACCTCCCTGCCCCCCTTCTCCTCTCACCCCCCTGACCCCCTTCTTCCCTCGCCCCCCTGACCCCCTTCTCCCCTCGCCTCCCTGACCCCCTTCTCCCCCCCCCCCCCTGACCCCCTTCTCCCCTCGCCTCCCTGGCCCCCTTCTCCCCACTTCTCTGACCCCCTTCTCCCCACCCGTGTCCCCCTTCTCCACAGCCCCATGGACCCCCTTCTCCCCACATCCTGACACCCTTTTTCCCCCTCCCTGACCCCCTTCTCCCTACCTCCCTGGCCCCCTTCCTTCTCCCCACTTCCCCGACCCCCTTCCTTCTCCCCACCCCCGTGGCCCCCTTCTCCACAGCCCCACGGCCACCTTCTCCCCACGTCCTGACACGCTTCTCCTCACACCCTTTTTCCCCCCTCCCTGTCCACACCCTTCTCTTACCTCCCCGGCCCCCTTCTCCCCACCTCCTTACAGCCTTCTCCCCACCTCCCTGCTCCCCTTTCTCCCCCCCCCCCCGCGACTCCCTGACCCCCCTTCTCCCCACCTCCCTGACCTCCTCCTCCCCACCTCCCTGACTCCTTCCTCCCCGCCGCCCTGACCCCCTTCTCCCCACCTCCCTGACCCCCTTCTCTCTCCCCACCTCCCTGACCCCCTTCTCCCCGACCTCCCTGGCCCCCTTCTCCCCACCTCCTTACAACCTCCTCCCCACCTCCCTGACCCCTTCCTCCCCCCGACTCCCTGACCCCCTTCTCCCCCACCTCCCTGACCCCCTTCTCCTCTCTCCTCCCTGACCCCCTTCTCCTCTCTCCTCCCTGACCCCCTTCTCCCCACTTCCCTGACCCCCTTCTCCCCACTTCCCTGACCCCCTTCTCCCCACTTCCCTGACCCCCTTCTCCCCACCTCCCTGACCCCCTTCTCCCCACTTCCCTGACCCCCTTCTCCCCACCTCCCTGACCCCCTTCTTTCTCCACACCTCTCTTACTCCCTGCTCACCACCCTGACCCCCTTCTCCTCTCACCTACCTAACCCTCTTCTCATCTCACCTACCTGACCCACTTCTCCTTTCAACTCCCAGACCCCCTTCTCCTTTCACCTCCCTAACCCCCTTCTCCTTTCACCTCCCTGACCTCCTTCTCCTTTCATCTCCCTGACCCCCTTCTCCCCACCTCCCCGGCCCCCTTCTCCCCACCTCCCCAGCCCCCTTCTCCCCACCTCCCCGGCCCCCTTCTTTCTCCCCACCTCCCTGACCCCCTTCTTTTTCCCCACCTCCCTGACCCCCTTCTCCTCCCACCTCTCTCACCCCCTTCTCACCTCCCTCACCCCCTACTCCCCATCTCCCTGACCCCCTTCGACCCACCTTCCTGGCCTCTTTCTCCCCCCCTCCCTGACCCCCTTTTCCCCCACCTCCCTGTCTGCCTTCTCCCCACCTCCCTGACCCCCTCCTCACCTCCCTGGCCCCCTCCTCACCTCCCTGACCCCCTTCTCACCTCCCTGACCCCCTTCTCCTCTCACCCCCCCCGGCCCCCTTCTCCCCACCTCCCTGGCCCCCTTCTCCCCACCTCCGTACACCCTTCTCCCCACCTCCTTGGCCCCCTTCTCCCCACTTCCTAGGCCTCCTTCTCCCCACCTCCCTGACCCCCTTCTCCCCATTAATTCATTTATTTAATCGTGTTTACTGAACACTTACTGTGTGCAGAGCACTGTACTGAGCACTTGGGAAGTACAGTTCAGCAACATATGGAGACGGTTCCTACCCAACAACGGGCTCACAGTCTAGGAGGGGGAGACAGACAATAAAACCATCTCCTGATCTCCTTCTCCTCTCACCTCCCCGACCCCCTTCTTCTCTCACCTTTGTGACCCCCTTCTTTCTCCCCACCTCCCTGACCCGCTTCTCTGTCTCTCCTGATTCCGTTCTCCCCACCTCCCAGACCCCCTCCTCACATCCCTGACCCCCTTCACCCCACATCCCTGACCCATTTAAAAGTCATAACAGTGGTATTTGTCAAGCTCTTACTATTTTCCAAGCACTGTTCTAAGTGCTGGGGTAGATACAAGGCAATCAGGTTGTCCCCCGTGGGGTTCACGGTCTTCATCCCCATTTTACAGATGAGGTAACTGAGGCACAGAGAAGTCAAATGGCTTGCCCAAGGTCACACAGCAAACAAGTGGTGGAGGTCAGGTCCTCTGACTCCCAAGTCCCTGCTCTTGCCACTAACCCACGCAGCTTCTTCCCACACCCCTGACCCACTTTTCCCCATTCATTCAGTCGTATTTATTGAGGGCTTACTGTGTGCAGAGCACTCTACCCTAAGCACTTGAGAAAGTACAATACAGCAATAGAGACAATCCCTGCCCACAATGAGCTCCCAGAGACCCTCCCCATGTTCCCGAGTCTCCTATTCCCTCCGCCTGACTCCCCTCCTGCCTGATTTTCCTCTCCCTACCTCCTGTCTGCCTCCCTCCGTCTCACTCCTTTCATTCATTCAGTCATATTTATTGAACATTTTCTGTGTGCAGAGCACTGTACTAAGCAGGAAAGTATAGTTCAGCAACACAGTCCTTGCCCACAACGGGCTCACAGTCCAGAAGGGGGGAAATAATAATGATGGTATTTGTTAAGCGCTTGCTATGTGCCAAGCACTGTTCTAAGCACTGGGGTAGTTACTGGGTAGTCAGGTTGTCCCACGTGGGGCTTGCAGTCTTAATCCCCATTTTACAGGTGAAGTAACTGATGCACAGAAAAGTTAAGTGACTTGCCCAAAGCTGACAAGTGGTGGAACAGGGATTTTATTATCTTGCTCTCCAGCTTCCTCCAACCCTGGTGGGGAGGATCTCAGTATCCAAGACTGCTCCCTTTTAAAGATTTCTATCCCTTCACATGATTGTCTTTGCCTCATGCAGTTTTGAAAGTCAGCGTAACTTATAAAGGACTTGAGTAATTTTGAAAATGCTGGAAAAGCATAATTGAATTGTGAAATTTTTATGAACTCTGTTCTCTGTATTCAATATGATTAAAATCAAATGTCTGTATTTTCTAAGTGTCTTTTAATCAAATGGTTTTCTTTTGACTAGAGAATCGTGAGGTAATGCTGAGTTCCAGAAACAATAGGTTAACAGAAGCACTTGAAGAAGCCAACAAACTATTCACCGGAGGTAATTTTCAATATTTGCAGTGGCAGTAATAGTATTTATTAAGCACTTAACTCTGGAGAATTGAACTAAGCACTGGGAAAAATCCCAGTGCCGGCGTTGGGGAGTGAGGGGGGAGGAGGGTTGGCAACAGAATTAAGGAAGGATGAAATGATTAAAATACAAACACATTGGAAAAAATGACAATGAGAACAATAGGGTACAGTGGCCAGGAGAGCAGTGTGGCCCAATGGAAAGAGCGTGGGCCCGGGAGTCAGAGGGCCTGGGTTCTGATCCCTCCTTTGCCTGTTGTGTGACCTTGGGCAAGTCACTTGACTCCTCTGGGCCTCAGTTTCTTTAAAGAATGGGGATTCAATTCCTGTTCTTCTTTCCACTTAGACTGTGAGCCCCATGAGAGACAGAGATAGGGACAGGTCTGGAGATCTTGTATCTATCCCAGGACTTAGTACAGTGCTTTGCACAGAGTAAGCACATAATGGCTTATTGTCAGAGGAGCCGAGTTGAAGGTCCCCCATGGCTTAGAGCCGAACAGGGAGCGCAGTCTCGGCTGCAGCCCCAGCATAGCCTCTCCTGCCATAAAGATCTGTAGTAATAGGTTCATTCATTCATTTATTCAGTCATATGTATTGAGTGCTTACTTTGTGCAGAGCACTGTACTAAGTGCTTGGAAAGTGCCATTCGGCAACAGAGACAATCCCTATCCAACAATGGGCTCACAATCTAGAAGGGAGGAGACAGACAACAAAACAAAACAGGTAGACAGGCATCAATAGCATCAAAGTAGATAAATAGAATTATGGATATACACACATCATTAATAAAGTAAATAGAATAATATGTACATATATGCACAAGTGCTGTGGGGTGGGGAGGGGGGTAGAGCAGAGGGTGGGAGTAGTAGCAATAGGGGAGGAGGAGCAAGGGGAAAGGGGTGCTCAGTCTGTGAAGGCCTCTTGGAAGAGGTGAGCTTTCAGTAGGGCTTTGAAGGAGGGAAGAGAGTTAGTTTGGTGGATGTGAGAATGGAGGGCTTTCCAGGCCAGAGGTAGGATGTGGGACAGGCGAGAACACGGCACAGAGGGAAGGTTAGCGGCGGCAGAGGAGTGGAGTGTGCTGCGGGCTGGGCTGTAGAAGGAGGGAAGGGAGGTGAGGTGGAGGGGGCAAGGTGATGGAGAGGTTTGAAGCAAATATTTCGGAGTTTTTGCTTGATACAAAGGTTGATAGGCAACCACTGGAGATTTTTGAGGAGGGGGTGTGACATACCCAGAGTGTTTCTGTAGAAAGATAATCCAGACAGCAGAGTGAAGTATAGACTGAAGTGAGGAGTGACAGGAGGTTGGGAGATCAGGAAAGATGCGGGTGCAGTAATCCAGTCGGGATGGGATGAGAGATTGAGCAAGCAAGGTAGTGGTTTGCATGGAGAGGAAAGGGTGGATCTTGGTGATATTATGAACACGAGACCGGCAGGTTTTGGTGAGGGATTGGATGTGTGGGGTGAATGAGAGAGCGGAGTCAAGGATGTCACCAAGGTTGTGGGCTTGTGAGACGGGAAGGATGGTAGTGCCGTCCACAGTGATGGGAAAGGCAGGGAGAGGACAGGGTTTGGGAGGGAAGATATAAGGAGCTCAGTTTTGGACATGTTGAGTTTTAGGTGGAGGGCGGACGTCCAGGTGGAGATGTCTTGAAGGCAGGAGGAGATACGAGCCTGCAGGGAGGGAGAGAGAACAAGGGAGGAGGTGTAGATTTGGGTGCCATTTGCGTAGAGATGCTAGTTGAAGCTGTGGGAGCAAACGAGTTCACCAAGGGAGTGAGTATAGATGGAGAATAGAAGGGGACCAAGATCTGATCCTTGAGGAATCCCTACAGTAAGGGGATGGGAGGGGAAGGAGGAGCCCACAAAGGAGACAGAGAATGAACAGCCGGAGAGATAAGAGGAGAACCAGGAGGGGATGGAGTCCATGAAGCCAAGGTTGGATAACGTGTTGAGGAGAAGGGGATGGTAGTGTCAAAGGCACCTGAGAGGCCTAGGAGGATTAGGGTAGAGTAGGAGCCATTGGATTTGGCTAGAAGGAGGTCTGGTGACCTTTGAGAGGGCAGTTTTGGTGGATGGAGGGGACGGAAGCCAGATTGGAGGGGGTCCAGGAGAAATTTGGAGACGAATTCGAGGTAGCGAGTGTAGGCGACTTGCTCTTGGAGTTTGGAAAGGAAAGGCAGGAGGGAGATGGGGCGATAACTGGTGGGGGCAGTGGGGTCAAGAGAGGGTTTTTATAGGATGGGGGAGATGTGGGCATGTTTGAAGGCAGAGGGGAAGAAGCTGTTGGAGAGTGAGCAGTTGAAGATGGAAGTTGAGGGGAGGAGGGAAGGGATGAGAGTTTTTATAAGGTGAGAGGGAATGGGGTCCGAAGCACATGTGGAGGGGGTGGCACTTGAGAGGAGGGAGGAAATGTCCTCTGAGGATAGTGCTGGGAAGGGTGGGAAAGTAAAGGAGGGAGTAGAGAGCGGTGGGGATGGAGAAGGGGGAGGGGTGACTTTGGGGAGCTCAGACCTGATGGTGTTTATTTTCCTAATGAAGTAGGTGTTCAGATCGTTGGGGGTGAGGGATAGGGGAGGGGGAGGAACAGGGGGCCTGAGGAGGGAGTTAATTGTCCGGAACATTTGACGGGGGTGATGGGCATGGCTGTCAGTAAGGGAAGAAAAATAGCTTTGCCTGGCAGAGGAGAGGGCAGAGTTAAGGCAAGAAAGGATAAATTTAAAGTGAACAAGGTTGGCCTGGTGTTTAGACTTCCTTCAGCAGCGTTCAGCAGCTCGAGCATAAGAGTGAAGGAGTTGGACAGTGGCAGTGATACAGGGCTGTGGGTTAGTGGTGCCACAGTGACAAAGGGATAGAGGAGCGAGCGAGTTGAGTGGAGTCGAGAGGGTGGAGTTGACAGCAACAATTTGATCATCAGTAGTGGGTGGAGTGGATAGGGAGGTGAGGTGGGGTGTGATGTGCTGAGAGATGGATGGGGTTCGTTTCCTAGCCTGGTCACCTTTGCGGTATAGTAATAATAATGATGATGGCATTTATTAAGCACTTACTATCTGCAAAGCACTGTTCTAAGCACTGGGGAGGTTACAAGGTGATCAGGTTCTCCCACGGGAGGCTCACAGTCTTAATCCCCATTTTACAGATGAGGTAACTGAGGAACAGAGAAGTTAAGTGACATGCCCAAAGTCACACAGCTGACAATTGGCAGAGCCAGGATTTGAACCCATGACCTCTGACTCCAAAGACCGTGCTCTTTCCACTGAGCCACGCTTTTTCTCAATACTGCACTGCCTGCCTGGGAGGTGAGGGGCATGAAACTCTGTGTCATTAACCACAATGACCTGATTCTCCTCTCTCCACCCCGGTTTTTGGTACAGAGGAAGTGGTTAACAAATACCATAGATAATGAACTGTTTTGATCCCATGATTTTTATTCTTGTCCTTTTTTGGGTTGTTTTTAGGGGTGCGTTTTCAGGGTTCTTTTTTTCTTTTTGGTTTCCCCCTTCCATATGTATCATTCGTTCATTCAATCAGTCATGTTTATTGAGGGCTTATTGTGTGCAGAGCACTATACTAAGCGCTTGGAAAGTACGGTTCTGCTTACAGTCTAGAGCGGGGAGACAGACATTAAAACAAGTAAACAGGCATCAATATAAGTAAATATAATTATAGATATATACATATATACATAAGTGCCGTGGAGCAGAGAGCGAGGGGAAGAGCAAAGGTTGTGAATCAAGGTGATGTGGAAGGGAGGGGGAGCTGAGGAAAAGGGGGCCTTTGCAAACCTTCCCCTTTATTCTTAAATTGTGAACCCCTGGAGGGACAAGGACCAAATCTCATTCTCATCTGTGTACCTTTTCCCAGCGTTTATTACAGTGCTGGGCACACTGTGGATGCTTAATAAATAGGATTGCTTGCTACAACTTCATAGTTAAAAATTTGAGTTTCTTCGTTTCACTGTTCTAAAGCATTTTGATTTTCTTTCCTTCTAAATAGTGTCCCGAGCAAGAGAGGCAGCACTAGATGCCCAGTTTCTAGTTTTGGCTTCAGATTTGGGAAAAGAGAAGGCTAATCAGCTGCGCTCTGATATGACGATATTTGACCCGGCAGCATTTGCTGAAGATTTAGTAAGTCTAAACCTACCTCGCCCTATTCAGTAGTTGATGAGAATAATTTTAACAACCTAACTTATTCCCGTAATTTTTATCTTGTCTTTATTAAGTGCTTATTAGGTGTTAAGCATTGGAGTAGATACAAGTCAGGTGGGACACATGGGATTCACATTTCAAGTAGGAAAGAGAATAGAGGCAAATGAGGCAACGAAAAGTTAAGTGATTTGCCTAAGGCCACACAGGCAGTTGGCAGAGTTGGGATTAAAGCCCAGGTCCTCTGGCTCTCAGAAATGTTCTTATTCCACTATTCGTTGTATTTTACTTTCTTTTCAGTGGTAAGCTCTCTGGCTGTTCTGTGTCCTTACTGAGAGTTTATTTCCTTCAAAAATTCATTATTCAGCTTTCCAAGTTTCCTTTTTGTTTTGTTTTTTCAACTGTATTCCTCAGATATTCCCCATGGTACAGCAGGGTTATGTTCTTTGAAAATGTGGCCGTTTTGTGGGAGACATTTTCGTAAAGATTTACGTGCACTTAATTAGGTTCTCTTTCACAACCAGCTCTGTCATGGCAGCCAGCCCTACGGATAAGTCAGTTTATTTGATAAATCCTGCCCCTTCAACTCCCTGTTCCTGGCGGTTTTCCTGCCCTCTCCATGCTCGACCTCAGCACCCCCTCTTCTTCTGTCACCCTGGTCCTCTCTTTTCACCCTTCTTGTTTGATGGAGCTTCAGTCATTACACCAATGTCAGTTTCCTCATTTCCCATTGGCCTACTTCCTTCCTGCTCCTTATTCCAAACGGTTTTCCTGTCCTCCTCCTGCACCCCACCCAAACTCAGCCTTCTTTTCAGTCCATCAATAGTGTTTATAAAGTGCTTACTGTGAACAGAGCACTATACTAAGCACTTGGGAGAGTACACTACAATAGAGTTGGTAGACATGTTCCCTGCCCACAAGAAACAGGGTCTTTTTTTCCTCTTTCTTAACTAGTAATTAACTAGTAATGCATGTGCTCCCTTGAGCCATGAACCCTCTTCCCTTCATTCTGTTGGCCTGTTGAGGAGAAGTCGGGCAGGAAGGGAAGTCGCTCCGTAAGGCTTGTTGTGACAGGGCTGACTGGGTGCCTCTCTAGTCTCAAATTGGAGAAGATACTGAGTGTTGGGTTGGAGCGGGGAGGGGTGCGGGGCCCGAGTTCGGGGTGCTGGGTGGTGTCGGAGGGACTGCTTGAAAGGGAGAGCCAAAGTCAGTGGAGCCAAGGGAAGAGGCGGTGGACAGAGGGGGTTGACTTGCCTGCAGCGATTGGACAATGCTGCAGACAGTGCCAAGAACTCCGGAGTGCATCAGTTATGGTAGTAGTGGGCTGGCACCAGTCCAGTATAGACCTGGATTCATTTTTTTCTTGTAGTGAATTGAAAAGGTCAGTCCTGGTCACCGGCAATATTCCCTACTGACCCGGGGCCACGGGGGTGATGCCACGAGCCTCCTATTCCCCTCAGCTTTTTGGGCGGGATGAGTAGCCATAGCAGCTCACTGGCCAAACCCTTGGAACCTGGGGAGGGCCCGGGGGCAGAGCCACATTGCCGGTTTTGCTGCTTGTCCCCTCTAGACTTTAAGCTGGTTGTGAGCAGGGAAGGTGTCCATTTATTGTTACATTGTTTTCTCCCAAGTGCTTAGTACTGTGTACATAGTAAGCGCACGATAATTATGGTTGACTGACTGACTGACACAGCCCCTGGGCAGGCCTGGGGACAGTAAAGTTCTCGTTGCCCTCTCTCAGCCCGTGCCATCATGAAAAGTGGCTAACCAAGTCAGAGCTGCCATGGTGGGAAAGGGGGAGCAGAGACAGGCACAAGTGCAGCCCCTGGCCAGGTCAACCAATGGTCCTTACTGTCAATCAATCAATCAATCAATCGTATTTATTGAGCGCTTACTGTGTGCAGAGCACTGTACTCAGCGCTTGGGAAGTACAAGTTGGCAACATATAGACAGTCCCTACCCAACAGTGGGCTCACAGTCTAAGCCCAAGTGCTTGTTGCAGTGCCTCGCGCTCAGTGAGTGCTCATCAGATACCACCAATTGATGACCTGTGTAGTAAGCTCACTCCTTTTTGCTTAATTTTTGTCACATTAAGAAAGTGGGGCAGTTATGTGAGTAAGTTTGGTATACTGCTGACTGCCTGCATTACGGTAGGTGGGCAAGGGAGAAAGAGGTTGGTGTCCCAGCATGCCCTGGCTGGGCTTGGACTTTAGACATCTTCAGAGGAGTTAACTGGTAGGGCCATTTACCTCAATCTACTCCGTCCACCATCCCAAACTCTGTTGGGGCTCCAAACTGCTCTTTGGGCAAAGATGGTGTGTGTTCTTCATTTCCAGCCGGAGAGCTTCCTGAGGGGCCGGCGGGGAAGAGACTGGCCACAGGCTCCCGAGCCGGGTTGGGCTTAAGAGGCCAGCGGGAGGACCTAGAATTGGGTTCCGGGAGGACCACGTGAGCAGAATAGCGCCTCGTCAGAACAAGCTTGAGAAACAGGTCCAGTTAGGACCAAGAGCATCATAAATTTGAATGAAGTTGGTTTGGTCCAGTTTGGACTGGCCCGTCATTTCCAGATTCTTCCGAATCTGCAGGTGGCCATTTCAGACAAGTGGGAATGTGGGACAGGCATGAGTGTGCAGAAGGACTCAGTCGGAGCTCTGTCAGCTACCACTACTGTGTAATGGTCTATCAGTAGCCTGGCTATCGGAAACTCCCTCGTAATAGAGCAGCAGTGAATTGTTAGCACATTTTTATTTAAACAGTGGAGACTCAGAAATGTGGTTGTTTTGCCCCTCTGGCGGCCTAATAATTTTTCTCTGTTTCTGCAGCTCACATTCATGGGTCTGAATCGTCTAGAAGGTGCAGAGAGTGACAGTGACAACGAATCCCTTGTCAGTGGGTTCTTGCCTTTTGATGCCTGGCACAAATTAGGATCCGAAGCCGAAAAGCACTTGAAAAGAGCTCCGACTTTCCACTTCATGTAAGATTATACGGGGGAAAATTCCACATTTGCAGGTATTGCAGTTTTTACAGGAATTCATAGAGTTCAAGCATGAAGTCTATATTATTGACCATGCAGTGGATGAAGCAGTAAGGTATACAGAAGAAAGGGGGCTGCCAAGTAGTAGTAATAGTACTTACTTACCCCCTTTTACAAACTTACTTCACTTTACTTTACTTACTGTACTTTACAAAGTACAAACTTACCCCCTTTTAGACTGTGAGCCCACTGTTGGGTAGGGACTGTCTCTATATGTTGCCAATTTGTACTTCCCAAGCACTTAGTACAGTGCTCTGCACATAGTAAGCGCTCAATAAATACGATTGATGATGATGATGATGATGATAGTACTAAAGCACTTAGTGTGTGCAGAGCACTTTGGATAAACTTGAAATCACTCAGTGGTATTTATTGAGTTCATACTATATGCAGAGCACTGTACTAAGTGCTTGGGAGAAGCAGTGTGGCCTAGGGAATAGAGCACGGGTTTGGGAGTCAGAAGGACCTGGGTTCTAATTCCGGCTCCGCCACTTGTCTGCTCTGTGACCTTGGCCAAGTCACTTTACTTCTCTGCCTCAGTTACCTCATCTGAAATATGAGGATAAAGACTGAGCCCCATAGCAGGCAGGGACTGGGCCCAACCTGCTTAGTTTGTATCTATCCCAGCGCTTAGTACAGCGCTTGGCACATAAAAATAAATAGTACAAAAAAATACAAAAATTAGCAGCCCATTCCCTGCCCATAATGAGCTTACAACTGTGGAGAACCCAAAACATGAAATAAAGGTGAAAGTTACTGGTTTTTATATGTTTAGGAAACTGAAAACCTAGGCAGTGTAATTTTAAAATTCTCTAAACTTAGTCACTTTTCTCATTCTATTTATTGTGAAAATGTATTAGAATCCACTTAGAAGCAGTTAATGGTGAATGTAAACCTATGAGCTTCAATATGAAAAACGACTCTACTCATATTATGATTTTCTGGGAATTTCCTTCAGAAATAACAGCTGGGTGAATTCCAACGGTTATTGCTAATAGATTATCACAGGTTACTGGTAGCATCTACAGAGAAGATGATAGAACTCTTAGCTAGAGCAGGACATGAGATTACCATTTGTAAAGACCATTTTTTGCTGTACCGAAAAGTCTAAACTATATAGTTATCTATGCTGTGAAATGTATGTGTGGGTAAGCATTTTTTTTCCTTCTTGAATTAGGCTGGGCTCATTCAAGACTGATCCTCCCATACCAAAACAACGGCTTGAACGGCAGAAAAAAATTGCTAGAACGGACGTACCAGGGGCAATGCCTGCGGAGGTCGGTGTCTTTCAATCGTATTTATTGAGCGCTTACTGTGTGCAGAGCACTGTACTAAGCACTTGTTTAATGTTGGCACCATCTAGTGCTCTGAGTCATGGGTAGTGATGAATTTGGGTGGGTGGGGGATCTGGGCCTGGGGTGACGGGCATGAAGGTGACGGAATGAGAGAGTGTGGGGCTCTACAGACATTTTCTCAATGAATAGGTAATGACAAACTGGAACAAGCTATACCAAGGGAAGTTGTGTTTCTGGAGATCTTTGATACCTCTTTGATATATGTGCCAGATCTGATTACCTTGTATCTACCCCGGTGTTTAGTACAGTGCCTGACACATAGACGACACTTTGAACAAAGACTACCATTATTATTATAAAATGACTACAGTACCCTGGGTGAATGATTTATTTATGTAATGTATATATACAGCATACATGAGTAATCCATAAATAATTCATCTGCCCTGGGTGGTTTAGTCTGGTTGAGACCTCTTGAGATCCCTTTCAGAGCTCTGATTGTGGAAGTGCACTTCCCCATCTGCTTAGCCTGTATGTCAGTCCCTACTCATCTGACGCTAGGGTTTCCTTGTTGACAAGCCCCTCTACTCCCCCAATTAAGGAAAGCTTCTTTTAAAGTCTCTGTGTGCCCAGATTAAGGCTGGCCACAGGCACAAAAACTGTTTATTCCACTGTCGCCTAAGGCACCTGTTATGGAAGAACTAGTTGCATGTCAAACTCCAGTAGTTAACATCACGGAAATACACACGCATACACCCACTCACGCACTAACTCACACTCTCACACATACAAAGGAACAATATCAGCCCCAGGCCCTGCAAGAATGATACCCAGCTTGCTCAGTTATGACTCTTGGCCCACTCTCGGAATTAAAGCGGTTATACTCATTCAATCATATTTATGATATAATACAGCTCTGTATTATTGTTATCAAATCGCATCGAGTCACTTTCGATTCATAACAACTCCATGGATATATTTTCTCCAGAATGTCCTATCTTCGGCCATAATCTGCATCCTTGCTAACGGCTCGCGTTGTTATGGTTTCTATCCGCCTAGCTGCTGGTCTGCTTCTTCCACGTTTTCCCTGGATTTTTCCTAGCATTAGTTTCTTCAGCAGAGAATTAGGCCTTGATGATGTGTCCAAAATATGCTAATCTAAGTCGAGTCATTTGGCCTTCCAAAGACTACTTTGGGTTAATTTGCTCCAAAACCTTTTTTTTTTTTTTTTTTGGTCAGTCCGTGGTATTCGCAAAAGCCTTTTCCAACATCACATTTCAGAAGAATTGATAATCTTTCTCTCCTGTTTTTTCACTGTCCAGCTTTCAGATCCAGATACTGTCACTGGTAACACCATAGAATTGACAAGTTGTTTTTTTGTGGCAGTTGATACATCAGCATATTTCATTATTTTTTTTTCCAGGCTCTTCATAGCAAAGCTTCCAAAAGTTAATCTTCGGTGTATTTCTAGACTACTAGTTCCTTTATTGATCCCAGGAGAGAAAAATTGCCAACGATTTCAATCTTCTCTCTGTCCGCTATAAATGTGTTAAAACTTAGAGTTGTCACGATCTTTGTTTTCTTGACATTCAAATGCAGGTCCATCTTTTTGCTCAGTTCCTTAACTTTTAATAATAAGCCCTCTCAAATCTTCTTCACTTTCTGCTAGTAGGGTAGTATCATCAGCATAACTAAGGCAGCTTATATTCCTTCCTTCAATCTTTACTCCCCGTTCGTCTTCATCCAAATCCAGCTTCTCTCATTAGGTATTTGGCAAAAAGAATGAACAGATAAGGCGATAAGGTATTTCCTTGTCTTACACCCTTACTAATGGAAAACTAATCAGTCTCTCCATATTCTGTTCTTATTGTAGCCTCCTGTCCGGCATACAGGTTCCGTATTAATGCAATTAAATGGTCTGGCATGCCCATTTTCCTTAATGTTCTCCGAAGCTTCTCATGATCCATACAAAGACCTTACTGTAATCAATAAAGCGTGTGCTGGCCTCCTTTTGATATTACCTTGTCCTTTAAATTATCCAACGAACATCAGCAATAATATCTCGCATCCCTTGTCCTTTCCAGAATCCTGCTTGAATGTCGGGCAATTCACGATCCATGTAGGTCTCCATTGGATACTGTAGAACTTTTAGCAATACCTTGCTGACATGTGAGACAAGTAAACTGTAAAGTTGTCACATTTAGTTGCATATCTTTTTTTTGGTATTGGAACATAAACTGATTTCTTCCAGTCAGTTGGCCATTGAGTGGTTAGCCAGGCCTGTTGATGGAATTTGGTAAGGACTTTAACCAATTCCGCTCCAGCTGCCTAAAACACTTCAGTAGTAGCCTTTCAAAGCCAGGTGCCTTATAGTGCAAAACTGATCTAATTCATAAGGGGGTGGTTGGCTCTGATTCATAAGGAACTTCTTCTAATACTTCTTGTATATTGCTCTCCTTCTCGTATAGTTCCTTTGTGTATACCTTCCTACTCTGTATCATTCCACTGACACCATTTATCATTAGTCCATCTTTGGTTTTAATTAAGCCAGTCTGAAGACGAAACATTCGCTTAATTTCCTTAATCTTTTGAAATAAAGATCTTGCCCATCCACAATTGTTATTGACTTCCATTTCTTTACATATATTGTCATATTTCTGGTTGTCCTTCCTGACAGCACTGGAATTCTCGGCTCAGTTCTTTAACCAGGTTCTTTTATCCTCTGATTTTTGCTTCCTTCCTTTTCCTGGCTACTTCCAGAGTTATATTTGACATCCATTTTGGCTCCTTTTGCTTCCTCACTTTTTGCAATACTATGTCTCTTTATTTGATGACATTTTTAACCTCCATTGCTTCTTTGTTTGTGAGGTTGAGCACCTCAAATCGATTTTTTACATGATCCTTAAACACAGAGGAAATATTGGCCAGGTCATATTTGGGCAGCTGTAAGGCATTATTGATCTTTCTAAGTTTTATTCATTCATTCATTCAATCATATTTATTGAGCGCTTACTGTGTGCAGAGCACTGTACTAAGCGCTTGGGAAGTACAACTTGGTAACATATATAGACGGTCCCTACCCAATAGCGGGCTCACAGTCTAGAAGGGGGAGACAGACAACAAAACAACACATATTAACAAAATAAAATAAATAGAATAGTAAATATGTACAAGTAAAATAAATAGAGTAATAAATCTGTACAGACATATATACAGGTGCTGTGGGGAGGGGAAGGAGGTAGGGCGGGGGGGATGGGGAGGGGGAAAGGAATGAGGGGGCTAAGTCTGGGAAGGCCTCCTGGAGGAGGTGAGCTCTCAGTAGGGCTTTGAAGGGAGTTGGCGGATGTGCGGAGGGAGGGCATTCCAGGCCAGGGGGAGGATGTGGACCGGGGGTTGATGGCGGGACAGGCAAGAACGAGGCACAGTGAGGAGGTTAGCGGCAGAGGAGCGGAGGTTGCGGGCTGTTCTGTAGAAGGAAAGAAGGGAGGTGAGGTAGAGGGGGCGAGGTGATGGACAGCCTTGAAGCCGAGAGTGAGGAGTTTGTGCCTGATGCGTAGGTTGATTGGTAGCCACTGGAGATTTTTGAGAAGGGGAGTAACATGCCCAGAGAGTTTCTGCTCAAAGATGATCCGGGTAGCAGCGTGAAGTATGGATTGAAGTGGAGAGAGACAGGAGGATGGGAGATCAGAGAGGTGGCCGATGCAGTAATCCAGTCGGGGTAGGATGAGAGATTGAACGAGCAGGGTAGCGGTTTGGATGGAGAGGAAAGGGTGGATCTTGGCGATGTTGCGGAGGTGAGACCGGCAGGTTTTGGTGACAGATTGGATGTGAGGGGTGAATGAGAGAGCAGAGTCGAGGATGATACCGAGATTGCGGGCTTGTGAGACAGGAAGGGTGGTAGTGCCGTCAACAGTGATGGGAAAGTCAGGGAGAGGGCAAGGTTTGGGAGGAAGATAAGGAGTTCAGTTTTAGCGTGAGTTTGCACATTTACTCATCATCTGTTCCTCAGTCAGCTTCAAGGCATGCTTTTGCTGCCAAAATAGAACTCTTCCATCTTTCTACAAATAAAATAGTCTATTTGATTTCTATATAGTTCATCTGGTGAAGTCCATGGGTACAGTCATCATTTAGCTTGGTTAAAGAAGGTGTTGGCAATAAAAAGGTCATTTGATTTGCAGAAGTCAAGAAGTCTGGCTTGGTTCTAATTTCCAAGGCCATATTTTCCAACAATCTTCATTTCCGTCTATTACCAACTCTTGCATTTCAGTCCTCAGTGATAATCCACACATCTTGCTTGCAGTTTTTATCAGTCGCTCTCTGCATTTCATCGTAAAACCTATCTATTTCTTCTTGCACTGCATTTGTTTTTGTGGCATACACCTGAAGTATTGTCATATTGAATGGTTTTCCTTTGACTCTAATAGATATCAGTCAGTCATTGACAGCATCGACAGCTCCATCCTAGAGTAGTAATATGGTATTGCTACGCTATTACCATATTGAGAAGCACCATGGCCTAGTGGAAAGAAGATGGTCCTGGGAGTCAGAGGACTTGAGTTCTAATCCTGGCTTAGGCCCTTGTCTGCTGTGTAACCCTGGGTAAGTCACTTAACTTCTCTGTGCCTTAGTTACCTCATCTGTAAAGTGGGGATCATTATTATTATTAATAATAATTACTAATTATAATTTCCTTGCATCTACCCTAGCACTTAGAACAGTGCTTGGCACATAGTGTTGAACAAATGCAATTATTATTATTTATTAAATTATTTAAATTATTGCATTTAATAACCTAATTATTTAAATTATTGCATTTGTTCAACACTATGTGCCAAGCACTGTTCTAAGTGCTAAGGTAGATGCAAGGAAATTAGGTTGGACATAGTCCATGTCCCACATGGGGCTCACAGTCTTAATCCCCATTTTACAGATGAGGCTCAGAGAAGTGAAGTGACTTGCCCAAGGTCACACAGCAGACAAGTAGTGGAACTGAGACTAGGACACACGTCCCCTGATTCCTAGGCCTGTGCTCTTTCCACTACACCATGCTGCTACCTAGTCATAAGTAGTATAGCTCTTAGAGGAGTTAAATAGAAGAAGAAGTGGCGTGAGATGTGGTCGGTGATACCCTAGGTTAGGTAGTGGGCTAGGGAAGCAAGCAGCAGCCCTCGTCAAAACACTCCCTATCAGTCCATGGTATTTAATAATAAATAATAATAATAATTTTGGTATTTTTTGAGCACTCACTAAAGTGCCAGGCACTGTTCTAAGTCCTGGGGTAGATACAAGTAATGAGGTTGTCCCATGTGGGGCTCACAGTCTTAATCCTCATTTTACAGATGAGGTAACTGAGGCACAGAGAGGTTGTGACTTGCCCGAGGTCGTACAGCAGACAAGTGGCGGAGCTGAGATTAGAAACCACATCCTCTGACTCCCAAACCCGTGTTCCTGCTGCTTCTCTACTGAGGGCTTACTATATGCAGGGCACTGTACTAGGTGCTTGGGAGAGTACTACACAATGTAACAGACACATTCTCTGCCCATAATGAGCTTACAGTTACGGAATGAGCCTGCTATATCCCTTTTCTTATAGATCTCTCTCCGTCTCCGGCATCTTCCCAATTCAATCCCAACTCCCCTCTGCTCCCCTGGTCTTTGGAGACACCTCAGAAGCCTCGGTTGGTTGCCCATCTTCCTCTGCATCAAGCAGTTCCCTGCTCTTAGCGTCAGAGCTGTCCACCAGAAGTAGTAAGATTAATAGGAACAGGAGGCGAAGGAGGAGTATTTATTGAGCCCTTGGGAAAGAAAAAATAAAAAAGTAACATGTTCCTTGCCCCTGGCGAGGGCACACTCTAATGGGGGAGACCAAGATAATACTTACAAGAGTAGTTGAAATAAATAATTGAGTAAGCATAACTACAAGAGTGCCAAGGATGGAGTTAAGTTTCTAAATTCTAAAGTCGGCTGATGGTTTAATTCGGCATAAATTGCTGGGCAGTCAATCTGGGTGGAGGAGATGGGACTTTTGGAGCACTTTGAATACCAGATTTGGTGGTGGGGGATCTTCCAAACTGAGTGAACAGTATGAGTGAGGGGGACAAAGGCAGGAAAATTGAGAGCAAGAAACAAGTAGAAGATTGGCTTCAGAGGAATGGAGAATGCGATTCTCTGCCCATTATTCCCCAGCTTGCTATTTCCATTCTTCCCGGACTCACCTTCTAACTGAGCCTCACTCAGTCATCTCAGACCCATTGCTCACCTGGATCAATTACAAAGGCAAAGAGGGATATAGAGGGATCCGCTAGGGAAGGGAAAAGCAAAAGGAGGGGTCTGACATTAGTAACATTCTGTTCAAAAGGAGAACAGTGTAGAAAGATGTAAAGTCCTTAAATTCCTTGCCTGAACTCCTCCCTCACCCTCAATCATATTTATTCAACACTTACCGTGAGCAGAGCACTGTACTAAGCGTTTGGCAGGATACACGATTGGTGGATTACAATATAACAATTGTAGTCCTCTTACAGTCTAGAGCGGGACGGTAATAGAAATAAATAAATTACAGATATATACATAGAAATGTGTCTTGTGCTTCTGTGTACTTTCCCAAGGGCTAAATTCAGTGCATTTCTCTCAGAAAGCACTCAGTCAGTACCATTACTGCTACTGCTGTGGAAGCAGAAGAACATTAAGGAGTTATTACAGTGCCCAGTCAGACTTAGAGGGTCCAGGCTGATGCTGTGGAAATCTTTGTTCATATATGGAGCTACCAACTGTACTGTTTCCCCACCCTAGGTGCCTAGTACAGTAAGTGCTCAATAAGTACCATTGATTGATGTGTTTGTGCTGCAGGGGGGAAGAAAAAGTGGGTTCAGTTGGCAGCCCTGAAGACTAGCTCCTTTACCCTCGTCCGTAAGGTGGGCAGCCGTGGGGCAAGGCAGGTTGAATAGGAG
Source organism: Tachyglossus aculeatus (assembly GCF_015852505.1). NCBI lineage: Eukaryota > Metazoa > Chordata > Mammalia > Monotremata > Tachyglossidae > Tachyglossus > Tachyglossus aculeatus. Next base: position 23,272,693 of record NC_052081.1, read on the forward strand.
ATGGGCATCCGACACCAGGATGACAGCAGACGCAGGTAGATCAATCAATCGTATTTATTGAGCGCTTACTGTGTGCAGAGCACTGTACTAAGCGCTTGGGAAGTACAAGTTGGCAACATATAGAGACAGTCCCTACCCAACAGTGGGCTCACAGTCTAAAAGGGGGAGACAGAGAACAAAACCAAACATACTAACAAAATAAAATCAATAGAATAGATACGTACAAGTAAAGTAAATAGAGTAATAAATATGTACAGACATATATACATATATACAGGTGCTGTGGGGAAGGGAAGGATTGTATTATTGTATTATTATTACTATACAACAATAACAATGTCATCTACAAGGTAGATGACAAACCTTAAGTGCGATACAGAGTTGGCATGCACAATGAAAAGCCTGGGAGGGAGAGGGCTGTGATGAGGTTGGATTGCTCCTGGATATGCTGTCGATGGGGTCATTGTCTCCAACAGGGTTCGAAGAGACGGGGCTGTTCTTGGGCCACAAACATAAAGTTTCCGATCGATAGCATATTAATTTAAAAATGTGAGAAATTGTAGTTTTGATTTCATTGCCACAGTCCTGCGGTTTTCTATTGAAGTACATTTAAAAAAGTTGTGCGATTTAATTGTATTTTATTTTGACATTTTTATCATCTGGGCATCTTATGCAATGGAAATGGGAAATCTTTTCTTCAGGAATGGGGAGCTTTTGCAACAATTAAAAAATGCCTTCCTATTTAACCATAGTTACAGTATAACGTACCTCTTTGAATTTTACCTTTTTTTTCAGTTGGAAAAAATGGAAGAGTCCCACCAAGAAGCTACAGAAAAAGAAGTAGAACGAATTTTAGGATTTCTGCAGACCTATTTTGAAGAAGATCGTAAGTTAGATTCTAGTTTGTAATAAAAGAGAAGTGCATAACAGTTGCATTTAGAAAGTAGTCGTAGAATTTGTTGAGTGTCCACTTTGGTGTGGGGCCCTGTACTAAGGCACTTGGGAAATACAGAATGAAGAAGTAACGTGTTCCCTGCCCACAAGGAGAGTGCATTCTAAAGCAGGGGAGATAAAAATAAGCTAAATTAAAATCAATAATTGAGTACCCAGTATATATAAAGGATTGGGGGCGAATATAAATTCATAAGTCCTAGAGTTGGCTAATGGAATTCTATGGCTCAAAGGTGCTGGGAGATGAATAGGGAGGTAATTGACAACCATATTGTTATTGTTAGACAAAGGTATATAATTTTAACTTTGATTTTTTAAACTGGCACTTGCTTTGGAAATACCGAACACTCAGAATTACCCTACTTTTTTGGTAAAATTTTGGTGACCCCAAAACAAGGGGTGGAATATTTTGGTGGGGGGACTTACGTCTAGCACTATAGAGAAGAGGAAGAGAAGGGAGGGAAAGAAGAAGAGGAAGGTCAGAGGGCACATGAGATTGCTCCTCTTCTATTGCACTCTCGTGAGTGCTGCATGTAATAGGCATGTTGCGTGTTGCCCTGCTGTGTAATCAGATTTCTGCTCCTGTCTGCCCTTGCTTGGTCTGTTGTCTCCCCCAGCATGTGACAGTTGTACTTTCCAAGTGTTTAGCCTAGTGCTCTGCACACAGGAAGCGCTCAATAAATACGACTGAATGAATGAATCACAGTTAATAATTATGTGGAAGAGAAACATAATCTTTCCCTTTTCGACTCAAAAATTGGGGTGGGACAATTATGCGGTGTAGGTGGTTATAAGAGTAAAGATGGTATTTCTTTTTCTATTTAAAACAACCCATAAAACGTAACGTACCAGTATTTCAGGATTAGAAAGCATTCCTATTTTTGTTTTGCTTTTTTCCTGACTCCCAGCCTATATAATTAAGGACTGTACATCTTTCTAGGTAATTACACTGTTTTCCTTCTGAATAGAATATTATTAATGTCAGACCCTTCTTTTTGCTTTCTCTTCCCTAGCGGACACCCCTATATCCTTCTTTGACTTCGTAATTGATCCAAATTCTTTTGCTCGCACAGTGGAAAACATCTTCCATGTTTCCTTCATCATACGGGTAAGTCTTAGCAATCTCGAAAACTAATTCTACTAAAGTAACGTATAAAGGCAGCACTATAGTGTTTCCATTCAGTTGCTTACGTATACAGCTGATGCTGATAAAACAAAACTCTAGAAAAATCAGTCTTAGCAATCTCGAAAACTAATTCTACTAAAGTAACATATAAAGCCAGCACTATAGTGTTTCCATTCAGTTGCTTACATATACAGCTGATGCTGATAAAACAAAACTCTAGAAAAATCAGTAATAGAATATGAAAACATATGTTTTCCCCCCTACTTAGACTACGCCCCACGTGGGACAGGCATTGTTTCCAAACTGATTAACTTGTATCTACCCTAGTGCTTAGAACAGTACTTGTTAAACACCTAACAACATAAAAGAAGTAGACTCCTAACCCTAAAATTTTCAATTCTGGCTTCATTTGGGTTTAGGGCAAGACACAAACACATATGTATATTAGGGTATGTTAACTGCCAGTATATACTACATCTAGTTCTGCCTTTAACATATACGTGATTTGAATATAACACGGTTGAAGAATTCAGTGTTCTTCCCACAACATGAGTCTCTCCAGATATTATATGATCCACAAGTTGGCAGCCGTAGATTTGGCAGGGGGAGAAATGGTGATCGGTAAGTATACGGTGTTTGTCAAGGCCCGATGTTTCTACGTTTCCCAAACTCTCCCCCCGCGTTACTATACTTTTCTGAACAGTGTGTTGCATTTCTTTGTAATCTTGCAATCAATGGTACAGCGTGGCTCAGTGGAAAGAGCCCAGGCTTTGGAGTCAGAGGTCATGGGTTCAAATCCCGGCTCCACCAATTGTCAGCTGTGTGACTTTGGGCAAGTCACTTCACTTCTCTGGGCCTCAGTTACCTCCTCTGTAAAATGGGGATTAAGACTGTGAGCCCCTCGTGGGACAACCTGATCACCTTGTAACCTCCCCAGCGCTTAGAACAGTGCTTTGCACATAGTAAGCGCTTAATAAATGCCATCATTATTATTATTATCATTATTATTATTTATTGAGTGCAGCATGGTGTAGTGGATAGAGCACAGGCTTGGGAGTCAGAGGTCACATGTTCTAATCCCAGCTCTGTGTGCTGTTTGCTGTGTGACCCTGGGCAAGTCACTTCACTTCTCTGGGCCTCAGTTCCCTCACCTGTGAAATGGGGATTGAGACTGTGAACTCCACGTGGAACAGGGACTGTGTCCAACCCAATTTGCTTGTATCCACCCCAGAGCTTAGTTCAGTGTCTGGCACATAGTAAGTGCTTACCAAATACCATTATTATTATTAGTAGTAGTATTATTATTACTTTGTGCAGAACACTGTATGAAGCACTTGGGAGAGGACTAAATACAGTTGGTAGACACAACCCTTGCTCTCTAGAAGCATACGGTCTAATGGGGGAGGCAGATATTAAAATAAATTACCAGTAAGAGGAAACAAGTTAGTAAAAAGATATGTACATAAGAGCTGTGGAAGTGGGGAGGGGGCCAGAGTACTTAAGTGCTTATGGGGCGGGAGTACTTTACAGTACTAAATACAATAAAGTAGTAATGAGTGCTAATGAGCCCCAGACTAAGCCCCCCTTTTTCTCTGCTCCCCCTCCCTTCCCCATAGCCCCGAATTGCTCCCTTTCCTCTACCCCCCCACTCCCAGCACTTGTGTATATTTCTATTTATTTATATTAATGATATGTATGTATCTATAATTCTGTTTATTTATACTGATGCCTATTTACTTGTTTTGATGCCTGTCTCCCCCTTTCTAGACTGTGAGCCGTTGTGGACAGGGATTGTCTCTATTTGTTGCAGAATTGTACTTTCCAAGCGCTTAGTACAGTGCTCTACATACAGTAAGCACTCAATAAATACAATTGAATGAATGAATGAGTGGCAAAGGTATAATGGTGGTGGATATAGCTGCAAGTTTGTATCCCAGTATGTCAGACATGATGTATCTTTGAACCATCTAACCCATAAATTCCCTTTGAATCATTTGGTATCTATAACAGTATTCACGTAATACGACCCTTGCACTCCAGGAGAATTCCCTGGATAGCATGATTCTTCCCTTGGTGACATACTCTGGAAATGGCTACCATTTTTCCGTACTGTAAAATTAACTTCAATAGAAATGATGGCCAAAATCTGATTCTGAAATTGGGCTTTCTACCCCATTGATGATGAAATCTCCCCTCAGGAATGATGGATGGCTCCTTGGGCTCATCATGCAATCAGTGGTATTTATAGAGCACTCGTACTAAGATCTTGGGAGAGTACGATACAGTACAGTTGGTAGACACTGTTTGTCATCTTATCTCTCCGGCCGTACATTCTCAGTCTCCTTTGCGGGCTCCTCCTCCCCCTCCCATCCCCTTACTGTAGGGGTTCCTCAAGGATCAGTTCTTGGTCCCCTTCTGTTCTCTAGCTACACTCACTCCCTTGGTGAACTCATTCGCTCCCACGGCTTTAACTATCATCTCTATGCTGATGACACCCAAATCTACATCTCTGCCCCTGCTCTCTCTCCCTCCATTCAGGCTCGTGTCTCCTCCTGCCTTCAGGACATCTCCAGCTGGATGTCTGCCCGCCATCTAAAACTCAATATGTCCAAGACTGAACTCCTTATCTTCCCTCCCAAACCCTGCCCTCTCCCTGCCTTTCCCGTCACTGTAGACGGCACTACTACCATCTTTCCCGTCTCATAAGCCCGCAACCTTGGTGTCATCCTTGACTCCGCTCTCTCGTTCACCCCTCACATCCAATCCGTCACCAGAATATGCCAGTCTCACCTCCGCAACATCGCCAAGATCTGCCCTTTCCTCTCCATCCAAACCGCTGCCTTGCTGGTTCAATCTCTCATCCTAACCCGACTGGATTACTGCATCAGCCTCCTCTCTGATCTCCCATCCTCCCATCTCTCCCTACTTCAGTCTATTCTTCATGCTGCTGCCTGGATCATCTCGGTGCAGAAACGCTCTGGGCACTTTACTCCCCTCCTCAAAAATCTCCAGTGGCCGCCTTTCAACCTACGCATCAAGCAAAAGCTCCTCACTCTCGGCTTCAAGGCTGTCCATCCCCTCGCCCCCTCCTACCTCACCTCCCTTCTCTCCTTCTCCAGCCCGGCCCGCACCCTCCGCTCCTCTGCCGCTAATCTCCTCACTGTGCCTCGTTCTCGCCTGTCCCACCGTCGACCCCCGGCCCACGTCCTCCCCCGGGCCTGGAATGCCCTCCCTCTGCACATCCACCAAGCTAGCTCTCTTCCTCCCTTCAAAGCCCTACTGAGAGTTCACCTCCTCCAGGAGGCCTTCCCAGACTGAGCCCCCTCTTTCCTCTCCCCCTTCCCCTCCCCCACTGCCCTACCTCCTTCCCCTCCCCACAGCACCTGTACATATGTCCATACAGATTTATTACTCTATTTATTTTACTTGTGCACATTTACTATTCTGTTTATTTTATTTTGTCAATTTGTGTTGTTTTGTTGTCTGTCTCAGCATGCTGCGTCCTTTGATGTCAGGAGCGAAAAGCAGCCACAACCTGCCGCACTATGCCATTCGATGTAGTTCACCTTGAAAATAAACTAACTCTAAGTTTACTTCATAATTGTAATTGTTCTGTAATGTTGGGTTCTAGGATGGTTTTGCAAGAATCAAGCTTGATCAAGACAGACTGCCAATAATAGGTAAAAAAGAAGTCCAAACAATTTGTTTCTGGAGAACTCCCATTGTTGCTAAAGACTAAATAATTGAACTTATTTATAACTATTTTAATTGCATAGCTAGCACTTTCTTTACACTGTTAGGCTGTTCTTAAGTACCCTCCCATCCCCAAAGTAGACAAAAACAACAAAGGCCGGTGGTTTGTAAAAACATATACTGAAATCACATTTAAAATTTTTAAGAGCATAGTATATGCTCAAACCTAGACTTATTTGTTTTAATGATGACTAAATATGTTTTTTCACTAAAATGTCAAGCTAATGTGTAACTCAGATTTATTTTTGAAGTTTTGTACTTCGGGGCAGTGCTGAGAGTTGAATGTTTGGAGTTTATTGTTTAGTTTAGTATCAAAAAGATTTCATAGAAATTTTCATTTTTAGACATTTAAATAGCTATATGGGCTTATGGGCTATGTGGAACATTTAAATAGCCATATGGTTAGACGTTTAAATAGCTAATGTAGATTTGGAGTCAGATAATATACAGATAAAATTGCTGTTTGAAAATGGACACCCACCAGATCGTTAATATGTGGATTAACAGTGCTCTGCACACAGTAAGCGCTCAATAAATACGATTGATTGATTGATTGAACTTGATTCTCTCATACTTGGAAGAAAGTGAAAGAGCAAGGACAACTTATGCCCGAGGTGTGGGGAGGAGGAGAGGTGCACATGCAGAGATGTCTGAAACCAGAGCATTGTGGAGTTTCTGAGTGTATTTTTCCATAACCTTGGGCAGTCTTGCTGAGCTAAAGCTACATTCCTTTCCAGAAATGTATAACAAATATCATAAATCCCCCAATATAGAAAAGGCCAATTAATCTGTATTTACCAGCTATGAAAAAGAAGGCAATACCACTTGAAAAAACCGTATAGGGACATAATTTTAAAGAGGTTTAGTAGTTGGGCTCTTTTAAAGGTGGAATCTTTGGTAAATTCACTCTTTGGAGATTGGAAATTTGGGAGTATTAATTGCTGTCATCTGAAAATATGGGTCCAAACAGAGCCAGCAGAGGAAGCTAAAGGAAACAGAAGTGATCAGGAAGGCCTGGTTCGGAACCAGGGAGTTATCTCTTTGAGCTATGAAGACTGGAAGGTAAAGCACTGAACTTTTCAGATTCCTTTTTCGTACTTTCTCCTGGGTTGTTTTATATTTGAATAATGGAAACCTTTCTCATTTTTGTTTTGCTCTAAGGACATTGTGGAGACTTTTGAAATCACGCAGGCCATGATAGCTCCTCCGTGCCATAAACCGTAGAATGCAAAGGAAGAAACTTAGTGCTCAATGTGTAAGTACAATTAATAATAATAATGATGGCATTTATTAAGCGCTTACTATGTGCAAAGCACTGTTCTAAGCGCTGGGGAGGTTAGAAGGTGATCAGGTTGTCCCACGTGGGGCTCACAGTCTTAATCCCCATTTTACAGATGAGGTAATAGGCACAGAGAAGTTAAGTGACTTGCCTAAAGTCACACAGCTTACAGGCAGCCGAGCCGGGATTTGATCCCATGACCTTTGACTCCAAAGCCTGTGCTCTTCCAGCTGAGCCACTTTGCTTCTATTTGTAAAATGCAGTGAATTTTGCTTGAAAAATTTTGTGCCCGTGTCCTTAGAACTGGCTCAGACCCCTGGTAGCAGTTGCCAAATATCTGGCTCCTCAGGGAACATCAGACCTAAAGTCTATAAATAAATCCAAAGGCCTTGGGTAGAGTTGGCTGATTTTTGGAACAGGATATCTGCCACTGGCTGACCTTAGCTTGACCTTGGGGAGCTAAAGATGCATCGGTTTTCTCATCTTTAAAATGGGGATATCTGCGCTCTCTCTACTTCTTAAATTGTGAGCCCTGCAAGGGGACAGGGAATTGATCAGCGCTTAGAACAGTGCTTCGCACATAGTAGGTGCTTAACAAGTACCATCATTGTTAGTATTTTATCTGACCTGAATATCTTTTATCTACCCCAGTACTTAATATGCTGCTTGGAGTGGAGAAATATCAGTGTATAGAGAATCATCCCCTTTTAAATTGGGGATTATTCATACCCATAGCCTTTACTCCTGTCGAAGGGAAAAACATACCATTTGATGCTAATTCTTTCTGGTCTATAGGTAATAGGAGCTGAGGAATGGTGAAAACCGTATGGGAGCACACAACACCCCCCCCCGCCCCCCACACACACTTTAACCCAATCAATCATATTTATTGAGCACTTACTGTGTGTAGAGCACTGTGCTAAGCACTTGGGAGAGTACAGTGTAACAGAGGTGGTGGTCACGTTCCCTGCCCACAACAAGCTAGAGGGGGGGCACAGGCATTAAAATAAATTGCAGTTGTGTACATAAGTGTTGTGGGGCTGATGGGTGAGTAAAGGGTGCAAATCCAAGTGCAAGAGGGACACAGAAGGGAGCGGAAGAGGAAATGAGGGCTTAGTCAAGGAAGGACTCTTGGAGAAGTGCCTTCAGTCAATTGTATTTGTTGAGTGCTTATTGTGTGCAGAGCACTGAACTAAGTGGTTGGGAGAGTACAATAAAACTAAATAAAGCTAATAAAGTAAGTTAATAAAGCTAAAACTCCTCACTCTCGGCTTCAAAGCTGTCCATCGCCTCGTCCCCTCTTACCTCACCTCCCTTCTCGCCTTCTCCAGCCCAGCCCGCACCCTCCGCTCCTCTGCTGCTAAACTCCTCACTGTGCCTCGTTCTTGCCTGTCCCGCCGTCGACCCCCGGCCCACGTCCTCCCCCTGGCCTGGAATGCCTTCCCTCCGCACATCCGCCAAGCTAGCTCTCTTCCTCCCTTCAAAGCCCTACTGAGAGCTCACCTCCTCCAGGAGGCCTTCCCAGACTGAGCCCCCTTTTTCCTCTCCTCCTCCCCACCCCCCTGCCCTACCTCCTTCCCCTCCCCACAGCACCTGTATATATGTTTGTACAGATTTATTACTCTATTTATTTTACTTGTACATATTTACTATTCTATTTACTGTGTTAATGATGTGTATCTAGCTTTATTTTTATTTATTCTGGTGACTTGACACCTGTCCACCTGTTTTGTTTTGTTTGTCTCCCTCTTCTAGACTGTGAGCCCGTTGTTGGATAGGGACCGTCTCTATATGTTGCCGACTTGTACTTCCCAAGCGCTTAGTACAGTGCTCTGCACACAGCACTCAATACGATTGAATGAATGAATACAATACAACAATAAACAGACATCTTTCCTGCCCACAACGAGCTTACAGTCTAGAGGGATGTCGCGAGCCCTGTGTTCGTACCAACCAGGACCTTCGTGGACCGGAGGAGCCTTGGTAACACGTAGTAGAAGTCTCTGATCACCACCATTAGCGTAGAAAGGTTTTACTTAGTTTTCTCAGCTTGCAAGGGAGTGACACATACACACACTTACTCCACTCCACCAATGGTCCAAGACCAGTCTTTGGTCAAAGGAGCCCGTTCTGCCAGTGCTGCTGCTGCCTCCTGCTCATCCATTGCTTGTTTCTCGGGTGCTTCAGCGTGCCTGTGCGTGTGCCTCCTGTGCTGCTCCTCTCCTGTGTGTCCTTCTGTCTGTATGCCCTTTGCGTGCCTCGCGATTCAAAACGAGCGCCTTTTATCTGCCGTAGGTTCTACAGTTGGGGCTCTACGTGGTGGTAGATTTGGGAATCATCCACATAGAGGTGGTAGTTGAAGCTGTGGGAGCGACTGAGTTCTCCAAGGGAGTAGATGGAGGTGGAGAATAGGAGGAGACCCCGAACTGAACTTTGAGGAACTCCACAGTTAGGGAGTGAGAGGCAGGGAATGAGCCCGTGAAAAAGACGGAGAATGAGTGACCAGAGAGATAGGAGAAGAACCAGTGAAGCCGAGGTTGGATAATATTTCCAGAAGTGGGTGATTGAGGGTGTCGAGGCAGCTGAGAGGTCAAGAAGGGTTAGGGTTGAGTAGAGGGTGTTGGTTGTGGCAAAATGAGATGATCCGTGACCTTTGAGAGGGTGGTTTCTGTGTAATGTAGGCAGAAGCCAGATTAGAGCAGGTTAAAGAGAGAATTGGAGGAGACAGAGGGTGTAGACGACTCATACCAGGAGTTTCGAGGGTAGTTGTAGGAGGGAAATGGCGCGATGACTAGAGGGAGCCATGGGGTCAAGGGAGGGGTTTTTTAGGATAGGGTTGAGACACGGGGATATTTGAAAGCAGTGGAGAAAAAGCCATCAAGAGAGTGAAAGTTGAAGATGGCGTCAGGGAGCGGGCAAGTGCTTTGATAAAGTGTGAAGGGATGTGGTCAGATGCGCAGGAGGGAGGGTGTGGATTTAGAAAGAAGGCAGGAAATTTCTTGAGACAGTGATGGGAAAGATGGGCGATTTGAAGAAGACAGGAGGAGGGAGGGACTGGAGAGGAGCAGAGGAGATTTTAGAGACATCAGGTCTGAATAAGGTGTGGTGGCCAGGTCATTAGGGGCAAGAGATTGGGGAGACGTGGGGATGGATTTGAGGAAGGAGTTAAACGTCTGAAACAACTGGCCAGGGCAGTGGGTATGGGAGTCCGTAAGGGTGGTATAACATTTTTGCCGGGCAGAGGAGAAGGCACAGTTAAAAAGCACACAAGAATTCATTCATTCATTCCATCGTATTTATTGAGCGCGTACTGTGTGCAGAGCACTGTACTAAGCGCTTGGGAAGTACAAATGAATTTGAGGTGGATGAGGTCGGCTTGATATCTAGATTTCTACCAGCTGCGCTCTGTGGCTTGTGCACAGGAGTGAAGGAGGTGGGCTGTAGAATTGATCCAGGGCTGTGGGCTAGTGGTACGAGCATGATGGAGTTCAATAGAGAGTTAAACCCTTCTCTTTAATTCTGTAAATATTAAGTGAATACAGGGGAAATTAAAATGAAAGCAAAGAATCAAACTCCCTTACTCAGGTGGTCACGGTTAACTTTAACTTGACTGTACTGTTCATATTTATTACTCTATTTATTTTACTTGTACATATCTATTCTATTTATTTTATTTTGTTAGTATGTTTGGTTTTGTTCTCCGTCTCCCCCTTTTCGACTGTGAGCCCACTGTTGGGTAGGGACTGTCTCTAGATGTTGCCAACTTGGACTTCCCAAGCGCTTAGTACAGTGCTCTGCACACAGTAAGCGCTCAATAAATACGATTGATGATGATGATACCTTCCCGTCACTGAAAGCAGTGTAGCGTAGGCCTAGTGGAAAGAGCAAGGGCCTGGGGGTTAGAGGAGCTGGGCCTGCTGGGGAACTTGGGCAAGTCACTACTCTGGACCTCAGTTTCCTCATCTGTATAATGGGGATTCAGTACCTGTTCTCTTCCCCTTCCACAACATGGCTCACCCCCTCCAGTCTTTAGACTGTCAGCTTCATGTGGGAAAGGAACTGTGGCCTACCTGGCTGTCTTGTATCCATCCCGGTGCTTAGTAGAGTGCTTGGCACATAGTAAGCGCCCAACAGATATCACAGTCATCACTAAAAGCATATCCATTGTTTTCATTTGAATTTTGCTTAAGGGATGAGCGCTGGATGGTGTGTTTATTTTATAAGTGGTTGTGATTTACCCAGTGTTCTGATTTTTCTTTTTCTTCCTAGGTGTCCAAAGTGGAAATTGAAGTACCTATTCCAAATCAAATAGGAAGGCATTTTTGAAGTGCTAATATACATATGTATAGTGTGTAAATAAGTATGTACATATATAATATGATAAACTAATATTTTTAAGAATAGAAACTTTGTCACCGTTATATTGGGATATAATGGATCTTTATTTTCCTTGATAGTTTATCAGAATGTCAATCTCCAGGATTAATGTTCCTGCAATATCTATCATCAAACCCATGAATATTGTATGCATTTTTCCACTATTTCATCTTATTTCTTTTGAACATGAGGTAGTGACTCTGCTTCACCCCTGCCCGTGCTCGTTGGATGTCATGCCAAATGTATTTGATTAAAAAAGCATTTTTTAAGTCTTTTCATTATTTTGGGTTTTTTTTTCTTCCTGTTTTGGAAGCATTTTCCTGCTGAGAACCTTCATTGAGTAAAGAATTAAAAAATGGCCTCAGATCGTCTCCTTATCTTCACTGTGGGAAGTGACTCCTGGCCCATTCTAGGTCTCTTTCTGGGTCCCTCTCTGCTTCTAGGAAAGAAGCTTATTCAATCATTCATTCAGTCATATTTATTGAGCGCTTACTGTGTGCAGAGCACTGTAGTAAGTGCTTGGGAAGTACAAGTCGGCAACATGTAGAGATGGTCCCTACCTAACAGCGGGCTCACAGGTAGTTAAAGCTTTGTTCTGAAAGGACTCTCCTGATTTCCCAATTTTACTTAGACAATTTTAGTACACTCAACTCCTCTAAACCTGATCTCCTAATAATAATAATAATAATAATAATAATGGTATTTGTTAAGCATTTACTATGTGCCAAGCTCTGTTCTAAGCGCTGGGGTAGATACAAGGTGGTCAAGTTGTCTCACGTGGGGCTCACAGTCTTAATCCCCATTTAACAGATGAGGTAACTGAAGCACAGAGAAGTTAAGTAACTTGCCCAAGGTCACTCAGTAGACAGGTGGCGGAGGTGGAATTAGAACCCACGACCACTGACTCCAAAGCCCGTGCTCTTGCGACTAGGCCATGCTGCGGCAGAGGAGCAACGTGGCTTAGTGGAAAAGAGCCCGGGCTTGGGAGTCAGAAGTTGTGGGTTCTAATCCCACCTCTGCTGCTTATCAGCTGTGTTACTTTGGGCAGGTTACTTAAATTCTCTGTGCCTGCTACCTCATATGTAAAATGGTGATTGACTGTGAGCCCCACGTGGGACAACCTGATGAACTTGTATCTACGTCAGCGCTTAGAGCAGTGCGTGGCACATAGTAAGCACTTAATAAATACATCATTATTATTATTATCCTATCTCTCAAAGTCAGTTTTATTTAGTATCAATTTTTAAAATTCTGCTTGGTTACAGAGAGGAAACAGGCAGATTGTACTTTTCAAATAATTTACTCAACAATAAATGTATTTTAAAACACTTGGGATGCCCTACCGGTTAAAGAGTTTGGATTTATTTGGCTTATATATTCATTAGTGTGTGTGCGTGTCAGCCTCACACAAGAACATTGGTCTCGAGGAGGAAACTATAGGGTTAACCAGAGAAATGTGGGGTGTTGTGCCTGAGTGCTGACCACACATCCTGGGGGGCCCGACACAGAGTTTGCATAACACTTTTTGTGGCCTCATACAAAAGCACTGAGCAGTCCTGTTGACAGGGCAGGAAGAGATGTTTATCAGGTGATAAGCCATAGAGGCCCTGCTGCACAAGTTTGCTGAACAGTCAAATGGTATTGTAAGACTGACCGACCTCGGGAAGATCTTGGTAGTTGAGCCTCAGCCTTGGGTCCAGAAATGCTGCAGTTGACACCAGGCAACGTGAAACAGGATGAGAGCAAAAGGTCTGCTTGAGAACCAGGGGCTCCCTCAAGTCAGAAGGAGGCTGCTAAGGTATCAGACCTTCTTTATACCTATCTCTTTATGAGCTGTTCTAACTGTGTGCAAATCTTAACTCCATAACTTGTCTGCTGTCCCATGTCTCCCCCATCCTAAAAGAACCCTCTTGTGACCCAACTGCCTCCTCCAGTTATCCCCTCATCTCCCTCCTACCGTACCTTTCTTTCCAAACTCTTAGATCAAGTCGTCTGCACTTCCCGCCTGGAATTCCACAACTTCCAACTCTCTCCTGGGCCCCCACCATCTGGCTTCCATCCCCTCCACTCCACCAAAACTGCCCTCAAAGTTCACCAATGACCTCCTTCTTACCAAATCCAATGGCCCCTACTCTATCCTAATCCTCCTTGGCCTCTCAGCTCCCTTTGACACCGTCGACCATTCCCTTCTCCTCAACACGTTCTCCAACCTTGGCTTAAAGGACTCCATCCTCTCCTGTTTCTCCTCTTATCTCTCCGGTCGTTCATTCTCAGTCTCTTTTGCAGGCTCCTACCCCCCTCCCATCCCCTAACTGTAGGGGTTCCTCAAGCGTCAGTTCTTGGTCCCCTTCTGTTCTCCATCTATAATCACTCCCTTGGTGAACTCGTTCGCTCCCATGGCTTCAACTATCATCTCTATGCAGCTGATACCCAAATCTATACCTCCTCCCCTGTTCTCCCTCCATCCCTTCAGATTCGTATCTCCTCCTGCCTTCAGGACATCTTCATCTGGATGTCCGCCTGCCACCTAAATCTCAACATGTCGAAGACTGAGCTCCTTATCTTCCCTCCCAAACCCTGTCCTCTCCCTGACTTTCCCATCACTGTGGACAGCACCTCTGTCCTGTCCCACCGTCAACCCCTGGCCCACGTCCTACCTCTGGCCTGGAATGCCCTCCCTCCACACATCCGCCAAGCTAGCTCTCTTCCTCCCTTCAAAGCCCTACTGAGAGCTCACCTCCTCCAAGAGGCCTTCCCAGACTGAGCCCCCTTGTTCCTTTCTTCCCTTCCCCATCGCCCCCTTCCCTCTGCCCTACCCCCTTCCCCTCCCCTCAGCACTTGTATATACTTATACATATTTACTACTCATTAATGATGTGCATATAGCTATAATTCTACTTATTCTGACAGTTTTGACACCTGTCTGTTTTGTTTTGCTGCCTGTCTCCCCCTCCCAGACTGTGAGCCCATTGTTGGGTATGGAGCGTCTTTATGTGTTGCCGACTTGTACTTCCCAAGTGCTTAGTTCAGTGCTGTGCACACAGTAAAGCGCTCAATAAATACGACAATGAATGAATGAAATCCTTCCTGTCTCACAAACCCGCAACCTTGGTGTCACCCTTGACTCTGCTGTCTCATTCACTCCACACATCCAATCCGTCACTAAGACCTGCCTTCACAACATCGTCAAGATCCGCCCTTTCCTCTCCATCCAAACTGCTACCTCGTTAGGACAATCACTCATTCTATCCCGACTGCATGAGCATCCTTTCTGATCTCCCAACCTCCTGCCTCTCCCCGCTTCGGTCTATACTTCACTCTGCTGCCCGGATTCCCTATCTTCAGAAACGCTCTGGGGGAGGTCGTGGGTTCTAATCCCAGCTCCGCCACTTGTCAGCTGTGTGACTTCGGGCAAGTCACTTCACTTCCCTGTGCCTCAGTTCCCTCATCTGTAAAATGGGGATGAAGACTGTGAGCCCCATGTGGGACAACCTGATTAGCTTGTATCTCCCCCAGTGCTTAGAACAGTGCTTGGCACATAGTAAATGCTTAACAAATACCATTATTATTATTATCTATAATTCTTTTTACTTATTTTGATTGTGTTGCCAATTTGTACTTCCCAAGCGCTTAGTACAGTGCTCTGCACATAGTAAGCGCTCAATAAATACGATTGATTGATTGATTGATTGATTGATATTGATGCCTATCTGCTTGTTTTGTTTTGTTGTCTGTCTCCCCCTTTCTAGACTGTGAGCCTGTTCATTCATTCATTCAATTGTATTTATTGAGTGCTTACTGTGTGCAGAGCACTGTACTAAGCGCTTGGGAAGTACAAATCGGCAACATATAGAGATGGTCCCTACCCAACAACGGGCTCACAGTCTAGAAGGGGGAGACAGACGACAAAACAAAACAAGTAGACAGGTGTCAATACCATCAGAATAAATAGAGTTATAGCTATATATACATCATTACTCCTATACTGTGAGCCTAGACTGTTGGGTAGGGACTGTCTCTATATGTTGCCGACTTGTACTTCCCAAGCGCTTAGTACAGTGCTCTGCACACAGTAAGCGCTCAATAAATATGATTGATTGATCATTAATAAAATAAATATAGTAAATATGTACAAATGAAACAGAGTAATAAATATGTACAAATATATACAAGTGCTGTAGGGAGGGGAAGGGGGTAGGAGGAGAGGAAAAAGGGCAGGAGGGGGGCTCAGTCTGGGAAGGCCTCCTGGTAGGAACTGTCTCTGTTGCCGAATTGTCCTTTCCAAGCACTTAGTACAGTGCTCTGCACGGAGTAAGCGCTCAATAAATACAATTGAATGAAATGCTGTGTGATCTGAGGCAAGTCACTTCACTTCCCTGTGCAGCAGTTACCTCATCTGTAAAATGGCGAATAAAACTGTGAGTCCCACGTGGAACAGGGACCGTGTCCATTCTGATTTGCTCGTATCCACCCCAGTGCGTAGTACAGTGCCTGGCACGTATGAAGTGCTTAACAAATACCATGATTATTATTATGAGCAGATTGTAATTGTCCTAACGATCCCTCTTGCGTTCCTGTAGTGGCAGTGTTAAAAAAAGTCAAAGGCTTGCTGTCACCCGCTGCGTGGGGCCGGGTTCGAGGAGCGGCACAGTGAGAAAGACAGGAGTCAGAAAGGCTAAGCCGTGCAAGATTTATTCCATGGGGCGAGTTGAAGTTCCCTTCTGGGAGGAATATATTTATTTAGTTACTCAGATGCGGCGAAGCAGCTAGCTCCCACCCCACAAATGCTTCCCACTCGGGAGGAATACACTTAAACGTGGCCAGCACTAATTGATCGGAGAGGCCTTCTTGATTTATCTTCTCCCTAGGTTTTAATCACTCCAACTACCACCTCAACATGTGTTGCACATGTATGTATTCGTAAACACCCATAGCCATTTTGTACATAGCAACTTACCCTCTTAAGCATCCTCATCTACATAGGGAAGGAGCATGGCTCAGTGGAAAGAGCCCAGGCTTGGGAGTCAGAGGTCATGAGTTCTAATCCTGACTCCACCACTTGTCAGCTGTGTGACTTTGGGCAAGTCACCTAACTTCTCTGTGCCTCAGTCACCTCATCTGTAAAAAATGGGGATTATGACTGTGAGCCCCATGTGGGACAACATGATCACCATGTAGCCTCCCCAGCACTTAGAACAGGCACATAGTACGCACTTAAAAAATGCCATCATTATTATGATTCTGATTATTATTGTAATCCACTTTTTGATTACGTAAGCACTCACTCCTCTACATGTATACTTTTCCTTCTCCACATATATAAGAATTATTTTAGTCTTGGTCTCCCCACTTTAGATTGTAAGCTCTCAGCGCAGGGATCGCATTTACTACTAATTCTATTGGACTTGCTTAAGCAGTTAATACAGTGCTCTGCATACAGATAGATTGATCAAATTGATTTAATTGACACTAATTGATCGAATGAGGTGCAAATTCTAAGTAAATTGTATCAACAAAATCTATTTTGTAAGTAATCACAGTTTTAGGACAGAGGCAGGTTAAGATTAGAGGATCATTTAAGGTTTCATCTAGTGGTGTTTTTTGATTAGGAGAAAAATCCGTAATTCAGATAAATCATTCATTCATTCAGTCGTATTTATTGAGCGCTCACTGTGTGCAGAGCGCTGTACTAAGCGCTTGGGAGGTACAAGTTGGCAACATATAGAGACGGTCCCTACCCAACAACGGGCTCACAGTCTAGAAGGGGGAGACAGACAACAAAACAAAACATGTGGAGAGGTGTCAAGTCGTCAGAATAAATATAATTAAAGCTAAATGCACATCATTAACAAATAAAATAGTAAATATGTACAAGTAAAATAAAGTAATAAATCTTTACAAACATATATAGAGGTGCTGTGGGGAGGGGAAGGAGGTAGGGTGGGGGGGATGGGGAGGAGGAGAGGAAAAAGGGGGCTCAGTCTGGGAAGGCCTCTTGGAGGAGGTGAGCTCTCAGTAGGGCTTTGAAGGGAGGAAGAGAGCTAGCTTGGCGGATGGGCAGAGGGAGGGCATTCCAGGCCAGGGGGAGGACGTGGGCCGGGGGTCGACGGCGGGACGGGCGAGAACGAGGCACGGTGAGGAGGTTAGCGGCGGCAGAGGAGTGGAGGGTGCGGGCTGGGCTGGAGAAGGAGAGAAGGGAGGTGAGGTAGGAGGGGGCGAGGGGATGGACAGCCTTGAAGCCGAGAGTGAGGAGTTTTTGCATTCCTCTTGTAATGGAACAGAGCCCACCCTGGCTTTAGAGAGTCCTGATGTCTCCTCCAGTTCTTAAATAAATTACTTTGTTCTGTGTAAGGACATGAGTGGAAAGATGGTGGGCTTGGTAATAAAGCAATCTGGGTTAGAGTCCCAGACCTGGCTGCTCTGTGTCACAAGGGCACATCACTTCACATCTTTGCACCACAGTTTCCACATCTGTAAAATGGATATTAAACATCCGTTCTCCCTCCCTCTTAGATTGGGAGCTCAGTGTGCAAAAGGGACCATGTCAGAGATGATTACAGTTTATCTACCCCAGCGTTTAGTACAGTGCTTGATATATAGTCAGGGCTTAACAATGCTATTATTACATGGTAGTTTTGGGCTTCTGTCCCCTACACTCCACCAAAACTGCCTCTCAATGGTCAACATTGACCTCCTTGCCAAATCCAATGGCTTCTACTCTATCCTAATCCTCCTCACCTCTCAGCCTTTGACACCGTGGACCATCCCCTTCTCCTCATCACGTTATCCAACCTTGGCTTCACAGACTCTGTCCTCTCCTGTTTCTCCTCTTATCTCTCCAGCCGTTCATTCTCAGTCTTTTTTGCAGGCTCCTCCTCCCCCTCCCATCCCCTTACTGTAGGGGTTCCTCAAGGGTCAGTTCTTGGTCCCCTTCTGTTCCCCATCTGTGCTCGCTCCCAGCGGTGACCTCATTCGCTCCCACAGCTTCAACTATCATCTCTACACAGACGACACCCAAATCTACATCTCCCTTGTTCTCTGTCCCTCCCTCCAGGCTTGCACCTCCTCCTGCCTTCAGGACATCTCCACCTGGATGTCCTCCCACCACCTAAAACTCAACATGTCCAAGACTGAACTTCTTGTCTTCCCTCCCAAACCCTGTCCTCTCCCTGACTTTCCTGTCACTGTGGACGGCACTACCATCCTTCCCATCTCACAGGCCCGCAACCTTGGTGTCATCCTCGACTGTGCTCTGTCATTCACTCCACACATCCAATCCGTCACCAAAACCTGCTGGTCTCACCTCCACAACGTCGCCAAGATCTACTCTTTCCTCTCCATCCAAACCGCTGCCTTGCTGGTTCAATCTCTCATCCTGTCCCGACTGGATTATTTCATCAGCCTCCTTTCTGATCTCCCATCCTCCTGTCTCTCCTCGCTTCAGTCTATACTTCACTCTGCTGCCCGGATCATCTTTGTGCAGAAACGCTCTGGGCATGTCACTCCCCTCCTCAAAAATCTGCAGTGGTTCATTCATTCATTCAATCGTATTTATTGAACACTTACTGTGTGCAGAGCACTGTACTAAGCGCTTGCCTATCAACCTTCACATGAAGTAAAAACTCCTTGCTATTGGCTTAAAAGCGCCCCATCACCTTGGC
Organism: Tachyglossus aculeatus; assembly: GCF_015852505.1. NCBI lineage: Eukaryota > Metazoa > Chordata > Mammalia > Monotremata > Tachyglossidae > Tachyglossus > Tachyglossus aculeatus. Next base: position 23,291,840 of record NC_052081.1, read on the forward strand.
CCCTCCTACCTCACCTCCCTTCTCTCCTTCTCCAGCCCAGCCCGCACCCTCCTCTCCTCTGCCACTAACCTCCTCACTGGGCCTCGTTCTCACCTGTCCCGCCGTCGACCTCTGTCCCACGTCCTTCCCCTGGCCCGGAATGCCCTCCATCCATACATCCGCCAAACCAGCTCTTTTCCTCCCTTCAAAGCCCTACTGAGAGCTCACCTCCTCCAGGCCTTCTCAGACTGAGCCCCCCGCTTTTCCTCTGCTCCTCCTCCCTTCCCCATCACCCCTACTCCCTCCCTCTGCCCTACCCCCTTCCCCTCCCCACTGCACTTGTGTATATTTGTACATATTTATTACTCTGTGTATTTTATTAACCATGTGTATATAGCTATAATTCTATTTATCTCTTCTGTCTACTTGTTTTGTTCATTCATTCATTCAATCGTATTTATTGAGCACTTACTGTGTGCTGAGCACTGTACTAAGCATTTGGGAAGTACAAGTTGGCAACATATAGAGACGGTCCCTACCCAACAGCGGGGTCACAGTCTAGAAGGGGGAGACAGACAACAAAACAAAACATATTAACAAAATAAAATAAGTAGAATAAATATGTACAAGTAAAATAGAGTAATAAATACGTACAAACATATATACATATATACAGGTGCTGTGGGGAGGGAAAGGAGGTAAGGCGGGGGGGATGGGGAGGGGAGGAGGGGGAGAGGAAGGAGGGGGCTCAGTCTTAGTACATTGCCTGGCACATAATAAGCTCTTAACAAATCCCTCAATAGATTGCTCAATAGATAATAATAATAATAATGGCATTTATTAAGCGCTTACTATGTGCAAAGCACTGTTCTAAGCACTGGGGATGTTACAAGGTGATCAGGTTATCCCACGGGGGGCTCACAGTCTTAATCCCCATTTTACAGATGTGGTAACTGCGGCACAGAGAAGTGAAGTGACTTAACCAAAGTCACATAGCTGATGAAGTGGCGGAGCCGGGATTAGAACCCATGACCTCTTACTCCCAAGCCCCGGCTCTTTCCAGTGAGCCACGCTGCTTCTCTAATAAATACGCTTGAACGTATTCTTCTCTAATTAAGAAGAATAATCTTCTTCTTATTATTATGTCATCAGACTTGTAGTTCCCAAGCGCTTAGTCTAGTGCTCTGCACACAGGAAGCACTCAATAAATACGATTGAATGAATGAATGAGAGGGCAATAGACCACTACAACTGACACATTCCCTGCCCACAAGGAGCTGACGGTCTAGAGGGGCGGACGGACGTGAATAGGAATAGATAAATGAGGGATGTGGACCTAAGTGGTTTGGGGCCGGGACGGGGGATGGAGAAAGGGAGCGAGTCGGGGTGACGGAGAAAGGAGAGGAAGAAGAGGAAAGGAGGACACGGGTCAGAAAAGGCCTCATGGAGGAGATGGGCCTTCAATAAGGCGGGGGACAGTGGTGGTCTGTGCATGTTTTGCTGTCTGTCTCCCCCTTCTAGACTGTGAGCCCGTTGTTGAGTAGGGACTGTCTCTATCTGTTGTCAACTTGCCCTTCCCAAGCGCTTAGTACAGTGCTCTGCACACAGTAAGTACTCAATAAATACGATCGAATGAATGAATTAATTTATATGGATGCCTGTTCATTCATTCATTCAATCGTATTTATTGAGTGCTTACTGTGTGCAGAGCTCTGTACTAAGCGCTTGGGAAGTACAAGTTGGCAACATATAGAGGCGGTCCCTACCCAACAGTGGGCTCACAGTCTAGAATGGGGAGACAGAGAACAAAACATATTAACAAAAGAGAATATGTACAAGTAAAATAGAGTAATAAATACGTGCAAGCATATATACATATATACAGGTGCTGTGGGGAAGGGAAGGAGGTAAGGCGGGGGGATAGAGAGAGGAAGGAGGGGGCTCAGTCTGGGAAGGCCTCCTGGAGGAGGTGAGCTCTCAGTAGGGCCCTGGGTTTACTTGTTTTGACATGTATATATCTATAATTCTATGTATTTATAGTGATGCGATTGATGCCTGTTTACTTGTTTTGATGTCTGTCTCCCCCTTTTAGACTGTGAGCCCTGTGTGGGCAGGGATTGTCTCCCTTTAATAAATAATAATGACGGTATTTGTTAAGTGCTTACTACGTGCTGAGCACCGTTCTAAGTGCTGGGGTAGATACAGTGAGAAGCAGCGTGGCTCAGTGGAAAGAGCCCGGGCTTTGGAGTCAGAGGTCTTGGGTTCTAATCCCGGCTCTGCCAATTGTCAGCTGTGTGACTTTGGGCAAGTCACTTAACTTCTCTGGGCCTCAGCTCCCTCAGCTGTAAAAATGGGGATGAAGACTGTGAGCCCCCGCGGGACAACCTAATCACTTTGTAACCTCCCCAGCGCTTAGAACAGTGCTTTGCAATCAATCAGTCAATCGTATTTATTGAGCGCTTTCTGTGTGCAGAGCACTGTACTAAGCGCTTGGGAAATCCAAGTTGGCAACATATAGAGACGGTCCCTACCCAACAGTGGGCTCACAGTCCAAAAGGGTGAGACAGACAACAAAACCAAACATACTAACAAAATAAAATAAATAGAATAGATATGTACAAGTTAAATAAATAGAGTAATAAATATGTACAAACATATATACGGGTGCTGTGGGGAAGGGAAGGCGGTAAGATGGGGGGATGGAGGGGGGATCAGGGGGAGAGGAATTGCACATAGTAATTGCTTAATAAATGCCATTATTATTTATTATTATTGTACAAGGTGATCAGGTTGTCCCACGTGGGGCTCACAGTCTTCATCCCCATTTTCCCGATGAGGTCGCTGAGGCCCAGAGAAGTGAAATGGCTTGTCCAAGGTCACAGAGTGGACAAGAGGAGCGGAATTAGAACCCACAACCTCTGCCCTCCAAGCCCGTGCTCTTTCCACTGAGCCATGGTGCTTCTCTTTACTGCTGAATTGTACTTTCCAAGCCCTCAGTACGGTGCTTTGCACACAGTAAGCGCTCAATAAAAACGATGACTATTCTATTTATTTTGTGTCTGTTTATTGTTCGATTGTACTCTCCCACGCTTAGTTCAGTGCCCCGTGCACAGTAAGTGCTCAGTATATATTACTCTATTTCACTTGTATGTATTTACTATTATTTATTTTGTGTCTGCTTATTGTTATATTGTACTCCCCCACGCTTAGTTCAGTGTCCCTCGCACAGTAAGTGCTCAGTATATATTACTCTATTTTACTTGTACATATTTACTATTCTATTTATTTAGTGTCTGTTTATTGTTCTATTGTACTCTTCCACGCTTAGTTCAGTGCCCCACGTACCGTAAGTGCTAAGTATCTATTACTCTATTTTACTTGTACATATTTACTATTCTATTTATTTTGTGTCTGTTTATTGTTCTACTGTACTCTCCCATGCTTAGTTCAGTTCCTCTAGCACAGTAAGTGCTCAGTATATGTTACTCTATTTTATTTGTACATATTTACTATTCTATTTTTTGTGTGTGTCTGTTTATTGTTATATTGTACTCTCCCACGCTTAGTTCCGTGCCCCACGGACAATAAGTGCTCAGTATATATTACTCTATTTATTTTGCTTGTAGACATTTCCTATTCTATTTATTTTGTTAGTGATGTGCTTCTAGCTTTACTTCTGTTTATTCTGATGACTTGACACCTGTCCACATGTTTTGTTTCATTGTCTGTCTCCCCCTTCTAGACTGTGAGCCCGTTGTTGGGGAGGGACTGTCTCTAGATGTTGCCACCCTGTACTTCCCAAGCGCTTAGTACAGTGCTCTGTACACAGTAAGCGCTCAATAAATACGAATGAATGAATGACTATTTTATTTGTACATATTTACTATTCTATTTGTGTGTGTGTGTCTGTTTATTGTTATATTGTACTCTCCCACGCTTAGTTCCGTGCCCCGCGGACAATAAGTGCTCAGTATATATTACTCTATTTATTTTGCTTGTAGACATTTCCTATTCTATTTATTTTGTTAGTGATGTGCTTCTAGCTTTACTTCTGTTTATTCTGATGACTTGACACCTGTCCACATGTTTTGTTTCATTGTCTGTCTCCCCCTTCTAGACTCTGAGCCCGTTGTTGGGTAGGGACCGTCTCTAGATGTTGCCACCCTGTACTTCCCAAGCGCTTAGTACAGTGCTCTGCACACAGTAAGCGCTCAATATGATTGAATGACTGACTGACTGAATGTCCGATGGACAGAAATGAGCAGCTGCAGCTTGTAGTTTCCTGAGGAAACATTCTCCTGGTCCTCTGCACACAGTAAGCGCTCAATAAATACGATTGAATGACTGACTGAATGAATGAATGTCCGATGGACAGAAATGAGCAGCTGCAGCTTGTTGTTTCCTGAGGAAACATTCTCCTGGTCCTCTGCACACAGTAAGTGCTCAATAAATACGATTGAATGAGTAAATGAATGAATGAATGAATGAATGAATGAATGCCCGATGGACAGAAATGAGTAGCTGCAGGTTCTTGTTTCCTGAGGAAACATTCTCCTGGTCCTCTGCACAAAGTAAGCGCTCAATAAATACGATGGAATGAATGAATGAATGAATGGCTGATGGACAGAAATGAGCAGCTGCAGTTTGTTGTTTCCTGAGGAAATGTTCTCCTGGTCCACTGCACACAGTAAGCGCTCAGTAAATACGATGGAATGAATGACTGACTGACTGACTGAATGCCCGATGAACAGAAATCAGCAGCTGCAGTCTGTTGTTTCCCGAGGAAACATTCTCCTGGTCCTTTGCACACAGTAAGCGCTCAATGAATACGATGGAATGAATGAATGACTGACTGACTGAATGCCCGATGGACAGAAATCATCATCATCAATCGTATTTATTGAGCGCTTACTGTGTGCAGAGCACTGTACTAAGTGCTTGGGAAGTCCAAGCTGGCAACATATAGAGACAGTCCCTACCCAACAGTGGGCTCACAGTCTAAAAGGGCGAGACAGAGAACAAAACCAAACATACTAATAAAATAGAGTAGATATGTACAAGTAAAATAAATAGAGTAATAAATATGTACAAGCATATATACATATATACAGGTGCTGTGGGGAAGAGAAGGAGGTAAGATGAGGGGATGGAGAGGGGGACGAGGGGGAGAGGAAGGAAGGGGCTCAGTCTGGGAAGGCCTCCGGGAGGAGGAAATGAGCAGCTGCAGTTTGTTGTTTCCTGAGGAAACATTCTCCTGGTCCTCTGCACACAGTAAGCGCTCAATAAATACGATTGAATGAATGAATGACTGACTGAATGTCCGATGGACAGAAATGAGCAGCTGCAGCTTGTTGTTTCCTGAGGAAACATTCTCCTGGTCCTCTGTACACAGTAAGCGCTCAATAAATTCGATTGAATGAACGACTGACTGAATGAATGAATGCTCGATGGACAGAAATGAGTAGCTGCAGTTTGTTGTTTCCTGATCTTCCGAAGCGCTTAGTACGGTGCTCTGCATACAGGAAGCACTCAATAAATACGATTGATTGATTCTCCTGGTCCTCTGCACACAGTAAGCGCTCAATAAATACGATTGAATGACTGACTGACTGACTGACTGAATGTCCGATGGACAGAAATGAGCAGCTGCAGCTTGTTGTTTCCTGAGGAAACATTCTCCTGCTCCTCTGCACACAGTAAGTGCTCAATAAATACGATTGAATGACTGACTGACTGAATGAATGGCCGATGGACAGAAATGAGTAGTTGCAGTTTGTTGTTTCCTGAGGAAACATTCTCCTGCTCCTCTGCACACAGTAAGCGCTCAAGAACTGCGATTGAATGACTGACTGACTGAATGAATGTCGATGGACAGAAATGAGTAGCTGCAGTTCGTTGTTTCCTGATCTTCCGAACTGCTTGGTACAGTGCTCTGCATACAGTAAGCACTCAATAAATACGATTGATTGATTGATTCTCCTGGTCCTCTGCACACAGTAAGTGCTCAATAAATACGATTGAATGACTGACTGACTGAATGAATGAATGCCCGTTGGATAGAAATGAGCAGCTGTAGTTTGTTGTTTCCTGAGGAAACATTCTCCTGCTCCTCAGCACACAGTAAGCGCTCAATAAATACGATTGATTTTCCTGGTCCTCTGCACACAGTAAGCGCTCAATAAATACGATTGAATGAATGACTGACTGACTGAATGCCAAATGGACAGAAATGAGCAGCTGCAGTTTGTTGTTTCCTGAGGAAACATTCTCCTGGTCCTCTGCACACAGTAAACGCTCAATAAATACGACTGAATACCGACTGACTGACTGACTGAATGAATGAATGCCCGATGGAGAGAAATGAGCAGCTGCAGTTTGTTGTTTCCTGAGGAAACATTCTCCTGCTCCTCTGCACACAGTAAGCGCTCAATAAATACAGTGGAGTGACTGAATGACTGAATGGCCGATGGACAGAAATGAGCAGCTGCAGCTTGTTGTTTCCTGAGGAAACATTCTCCTGGTCCTCTGCACACAGTAAGTGCTCAATAAATACGATTGAATGAGTAAATGAATGAATGAATGACTGAATGAATGAATGCCCGATGGACAGAAATGAGTAGCTGCAGGTTCTTGTTTCCTTAGGAAACATTCTCCTGGTCCTCTGCACAAAGTAAGCACTCAATAAATACGATTGAATGAATGAATGGCTGATGGACAGAAATGAGCAGCTGCAGTTTGTTGTTTCCTGAGGAAATGTTCTCCTGGTCCTCTGCACACAGTAAGCACTCAGTAAATACGATGGAATGAATGACTGACTGACTGAATGCCCGATGAACAGAAATGAGCAGCTGCAGTCTGTTGTTTCCTGAGGAAACATTCTCCTGGTCCTTTGCACACAGTAAGCGCTCAATAAATACGATGGAATGAATGACTGACTGACTGAATGCCCAATGGACAGAAATCATCATCATCCATCGTATTTATTGAGCGCTTACTGTGTGCAGAGCACTGTACTAAGCACTTGGGAAGTACAAGTTGGAACATATAGAGACAGTCCCTACCCAACAGTGGGCTCACAGTCTAAAAGGGGGAGACAGAGAACAAAACCAAACATTCTAACAAAATAAAATAAATAGAATAGATATGTACAGGTAAAATAAATAAATAGAATAATAAATATGTACAAACATATATACATATATACAGGTGCTGTGGGGAAGGGAAGGAGGTAAGAAGGGGGGGATGGAGGGGGGGACGAGGGGGAGAGGAAGGAAGGGGCTCAGTCTGGGAAGGCCTCCTGGAAGAGGAAATGAGCAGCTGCAGTTTGTTGTTTCCTGAGGAAACATTCTCCTGGTCCTCTGCACACAGTAAGCGCTCAATAAATACGATTGACTGACTGACTGACTGACTGAATGAATGCCCGATGGACAGAAATGAGTAGCTGCAGTTCGTTGTTTCCTGATCTTCCGAAGCGCTTAGTACAGTGCTCTGCATACAGTAAGCACTCAATAAATACGATTGATTGATTGATTCTCCTGGTCCTCTGCACACAGTAAGTGCTCAATAAATACGATTGAATGACTGACTGACTGAATGAATGAATGAATGCCCGATGGACAGAAATGAGCAGCTGTAGTTTGTTGTTTCCTGAGGAAACATTCTCCTGCTCCTCTGCACACAGTAAGCGTTCAATAAATACGACTGAATGACTGACTGACTGACTGAATGCCCGATGGACAGGAATGAGTAGCTGCAGTTTGTTGCTTCCTGATCTTCCCAAGCGCTTAGTACAGTGCTCTGCACACAGTAAGCGCTCAATAAAAACGATTGATTGATTCTCCTGGTCCTCTGCACACAGTAAGCGCTCAATAAATACGATTGAATGACTGACTGACTGAATGAATGAATGCCCGATGGACAGAAATGAGTAGCTACAGTTCGTTGTTTCCTGATCTTCCGAAGCGCTTAGTACAGTGCTCTGCACACAGTAAGCGCTCAATAAAAACGATTGATTGATTCTCCTGGTCCTCTGCACACAGTAAGTGCTCAATAAATACGATTGACTGACTGACTGACTGAATGCCCGATGGACAGAAATGAGTAGCTGCAGTTCGTTGTTTCCTGATCTTCCGAAGCGCTTAGTACAGTGCTCTGCATACAGTAAGCGCTCAATAAATACGATTGATTGATTGATTCTCCTGGTCCTCTGCACACAGTAAGCGCTCAATAAATACGATTGAATGAATGATTGACTGACTGAATGCCTGATGGACGGAAATGAGCAGCTGTAGTTTGTTGTTTCCTGAGGAAACATTCTCCTGGTCCTCTGCACACAGTAAGCGCTCAATAAATACAATGGAGTGACTGAATGACTGAATGGCCGATGGAGAGAAATGAGCAGCTGTAGTTTGTTTTTTCCTGAGGAAACATTCTCCTGGTCCTCTGCACACAGTAAGCGCTCAATAAATACAATGGAGTGACTGAATGAATGAATGCCCGATGGACAGAAATGAGCAGCTGCAGTTTGTTGTTTCCTGAGGAGACATTCTCCTGGTCCTCTGCACACACAGTAAACGCTCAATAAATACGACTGAATGAATGAATGCCCGATGGACAGAAATGAGCAGCTGTAGTTTGTTGTTTCCTGAGGAAACATTCTCCCGGTCCTCTGCACACAGTAAACGCTCAATAAATACGACTGACTGACTGACTGACAGAATGAATGCCCGATGGAGAGAAATGAGCAGCTGCAGTTTGTTGTTTCCTGAGGAAACATTCCCCTGCTCCTCTGCACACAGTAAGCGCTCAATAAATACAATGGAGTGACTGAATGAATGAATGCCCGATGGACAGAAATGAGCAGCTGTAGTTTGTTGTTTCCTGAGGAAACATTCTCCTGGTCCTCTGCATACAGTAAGTGCTCAATAAATACGATTGAATGAGTAAATGAATGAATGAATGACTGAATGAATGAATGCCCGATGGACAGAAATGAGCAGCTGCAGTTTGTTTTTTCCTGAGGAAATATTCTCCTGGTCCTCTGCACGCAGTAAGCGCTCAATAAATACAATGGAGTGACTGAATGACTGAATGCCCGATGGACAGAAATGAGCAGCTGTAGTTTGTTGTTTCCTGAGGAAACATTCTCCTGGTCCTCTGCACACACAGTAAGCGCTCAATAAATACGACTGACTGACTGACTGACTGACTGACTGAATGTCCGATGGGCAGAAATGAGCAGCTGCAGTTTGTTGTTTCCTGAGGAAACACTGTCGGGGTCCTCCTCGCGGGCGGGGGCGCCCCCGGCCCGGCCCAGACGGACGGGGGCCGCGGGCCGACCACGGGCACTGTGCTGGAGTTCCGGGGCCTGAGGCCGGGCGGCCATTGGGGCTACTTCGGCTCCCCTCAGGGCAAGCTCCCCCGCGGTGAGGGGGGCCTCACGGGGCGGCCGGACGGGAGGCCAGGAGGACGGCTCCGCGCACGCGCCTCGGCGGGGACGAACCAGCGCGCGCCCCCTGCCCTCAGTAAAGATGGCGGCGCCCTGGCTTCCGGGGGCGCTCGAGCGGGGCGGTCCCTCGGCGCGATCCGTAGTGGGGCCCGTGCGGGAAGCGGGGCATTGTGGGGTGGCGGAGGCCTTCCCGCCTCGCTCGGGCCGGGCCGGGCCTGGGCCTGGGCCGGGCGTGCGGCCATCATGGCGGCGGCGGCGGCCGGGGCCGGGGCCGGGGCCTCGCCCAGCATCGTGGAGTACTTCGAGGGCGAGGACTTCTACCGCTGCGGCTACTGCAAGGACGAGGCGGGCAGTCGTTCCAACGGTGAGGGGACGGGAGCGGAGGGCCCCCGTCAGCGGGGCCCGGCGGACGGAGGAGGAGGAGGAGGAGCAGGGGCGGCGCCGCCTGAGGGAAAGAGTCGTCTGTAGTGAGCGCTCCCGGGGTGCGGAACACTGTACTAGGCGCTTAGCACACTACGGTTCCGCCACAGAGACCATCCCTGCCCACGACGGGCTCACAGTCCACAGCGGGGGAGGCATTCAGTCATTCATTCATTCATTCATTCAGCCCTCTTTATTGAGCGCTCAATAAAGACGGTTGAACGACTGAGTGGGTGCAGAGCACTGCACTAGGCGCTTGGGAGAGTACAATTCGATCAATCGTATTTATTGAGCGCTTACTATGTGCAGAGCACTGGACTAAGCGCTTGGGAATCAATCAATCGTATTTATTGAGCGCTTACTAGGTGCAGAGCACTGGACTAAGCGCTTGGGAAGGACAAGCTGGCAACAGATAGAGGCGGTCCCTACCCAACAGTGGGCTCACAGTCTAGAAGGGGGAGACAGAGAACAAAACCAAACAGACTAACAAAATAAAATAGAGTAGATAGGTACAAGTAAGATAAATAAATAGAGTAATAAATACGTACAAACATATAAACACCTATACAGGTGCTGCGGGGAAGGGAAGGAGGTAAGACGGGGGGATGGAGAGGGGGAGAGGAAGGAAGGGGCTCAGTCTGGGAAGGCCTCCTGGAGGAGGTGAGCTCTCAGCGCTAAGCGCCTAGTACAGCGCTCTGCACGCAGTAAGCGCTCGATAAAGACGGTTGAACGACTGAGTGGGTGCAGAGCACTGCACTAGGCGCTTGGGAGAGTACAATTCGATCAATCGTATTTATTGAGCGCTTACTATGTGCAGAGCACTGGACTAAGCGCTTGGGAATCAATCAATCGTATTTATTGAGCGCTTACTAGGTGCAGAGCACTGGACTAAGCGCTTGGGAAGTACAAATTGGCATCACATAGAGACAGTCCCTACCCAACAGGGGGCTCACAGTCTAGAAGGGGGAGACAGAGAACAAAACCAAACGTACTAACAAAATAAAATAGAGTAGATAGGTACAAGTAAGATAAATAAATAGAGTAACAAATACGGACAAACATATAAACATCTATACAGGTGCTGTGGGGAAGGGAAGGAGGTAAGGCGGGGGGATGGAGAGGGGGAGAGGAAGGAAGGGGCTCAGTCTGGGAAGGCCTCCTGGAGGAGGTGAGCTCTCAGCGCTAAGCGCCTAGTACAGCGCTCTGCACGCAGTAAGCGCTCGATAAAGACGGTTGAACGACCGAATGAACGCAGAGCGCTGCACCGGGCGCTTGGGAGAGTACAGTTCGACAGCAGATAGAGAAAAGCCCGACCCACCAACGGGAGACAGACATCGAAACGGGTAAGCAGGCGTCAGCATCCATTCATTCATTCATTCCGTCGTATTTATTGAGCGCTGACTGTGTGCGGAGCACCGTACTGAGCGCTTGGAAGGACAAATCGGCAACATGTAGAGACGGCCCCTACCCAGCAACGGGCTCGCAGTCTAGAAGGGGGGACACAGACAAGAAAACAAAACGTGGAGACCGGTGTCAGTGCCATCAGAATAAATAGAATTATAGTTATGTGCGCATCGTTAATAAAATAAGTAGAGCAATAAATATGTATAAGTAGACACAAGTGCTGTTGGGAGGGGAAGGGGGTAGGGCAGAGGGAGGGAGGGGGATGATGGGGAGGGGATGAGAGTATTATTACTGATCAATCAATCAATCGTATTTATTGAGCACTTTCTTTGTGCAGAGCACTGTACTAAGCGCTTGGGAAGTACAAGTTAAAGTGCCGAACGAATGCCGTAATGATTACCATCGTGTTGGTTTTGAAACCAGTGTCAGGTATCGTAGTTGGGAAGAGAAGTGAAATGTGGCTTGGGCCTGGGAGGCAAGAGACTTGGGTTCGATACCCAGTAGCGTCGTTGTAAATAAATAGAATTAGAGATGTATGCACATCATTAAGGAAAATCAATACAATCATACCCAGAAATATGGACGTCCACAGACAAAAGGGCCGTGGGGCGGGGAGGCGGGTAGAGCAAAGGGGGCCAGTCGGGGCGATGGGGAGGGAAGGGGGAGCTGAGGAAGAGGGGGGCTTAGGCCACCACTTATCAGCCGTGTGACTTTGGGCAAGTCACTTCACTTCTTTGTGCCTCAGTTACCTCATCTGCTTCAGAGACGCAGCATGGCTCAACGGAAAGAGCCCGGGCTTGGGAGTCGGAGGTCGTGGGTTCGAATCCCGGCTCTGCCACTTATCAGTTGTGTGGCTTTGGGCAAGTCGCTTCACTTCTCCGGGCCTCAGTTACCGCATCTGTAAAATGGGGATGAAGACTGTGAGCCCCACGTGGGACAACCTGATTACCTTGTACACCCCCCCCCCCACCCCCAGCGCTTAGAGCAGTGCTTGGCCCTTAGTAAGCGCTTGTCCTGCCGTCGACCCCTGGCCCATGTCCTTCCCCGTGGCCCGGAATGCCCTCGCTCCACACATCCGCCAAACTAGCTCTCTTCCTCCCTTCAAGGCCCTACTGAGAGCTCACCTCCTCCAGGAGTCCTTCCCAGACTGAGCCCCCTTTTTCTTCTCCTCCTCCCCATCGCCCCTCCGCCCTACCTCCTTGCCCCCCCACCCCCACCCCATGGCACTTCTGTACATTTGTACGTATTTATTACTCTATTTAGTTTACTTGTGCGTATTTACTACTCTGTTTTATTAATGAAGTGCATAGAGCTATGATTCTATTTATTCTGACGGTTTTGACACCTGTCTACATGTTCTGTTGTCTGTCTCCCCCTTCTAGACCGTGAGCCCGTTGTTGGGTAGGGACCGTCAATATATGTTGCCGACTTGTACTTCCCAAGCGCTTAGTACAGTGCTCTGCACACAGTAAGCGCTCAATAAATACGATTGAATGAACAAATGTCATCATCATTATTATTAAAATGAGGATCAAGACTGTGAGCCCCACGTGGGACAACCTGATTACCTTGTATCTACCCCAGTGCGTACAATAGTGCTTGGCACATAGTAAGCACTTAACAAACCCCATTGTTATTATGATTATGATTATTATTAGGGGCTCTTCACATAGTCTTCAAGAGTCCCGATCGTCTCCTCATCTTAAGGGGAAACTCCCGGAGGTGTCATCCACCCACCGACCTGGCCGGTGGCAGCATGCCTGACCCTGTAGAGTGGCTCCTGACCCCCACAAGCTTGGGACGAGAGCCTAAAATCTAACCTGCAACTGAAGCTCGGCACCAAATCAGTCAGTCAGGGGTATTTATGATGATGATGATTATTATCATTATGGTATTTGTTGAGTGCTTACCGTGTGCCCAGCACTGTTCTAAGAGCTGGGATAGATACAGGGTAATCAGGTTGTCCCACGTGGGGCTAACGGTCTTAATCCCCATTTTACAGAGGAGGTAACCGAGGCACCTTGGTGTCATCCTCGACTCCGCTCTCTCGTTCACCTCTCACATCCAAGCCGTCACCAAAACCTGCCGGTCTCAGCTCCGCAACATTGCCAAGATCCGCCCTTTCCTTTCCATCCAAACCGCTACCCTGCTCGTTCAAGCTCTCATCCTATCCCATCTGGACTACTGTATCAGCCTCCTCTCTGATCTCCCATCCTCTTGTCTCTCCCCACTTCAATCCATACTGCACGCCTCTGCCTGGATTGTCTTTGTCCAGAAACACTCTGGCCATGTTATTCCCCTCCTCAAAAATCTCCAGTGGCTACCAGTCAACATACGCATAAGGCAGAAACTCCTCACCCTCGGCTTCAAGGCTGTCCATCACCTCGCCCCCTCCTACCTCACCTCCCTTCTCTCCTTCTCCAGCCCAGCCCGCACCCTCCGCTCCTCTGCCAATAATCTCCTCACCGTGCCGCGTCCTCACCTGTCCCGCTGTCGAGCCCCAGCCCATGTCATCCCAATGGCCTAGAATGCCCTCCGTCCCCCCATTCCCCAAGCTAGCTCTCTTCCTCCCTTCAAAACCTTACTGAGAGCTCACCTCCTCCAGGAGTCCTTCCCAGACTGAGCCCCCTCCTTCCTCTCCCCCTCCTCCCCCTCTCGATTCTCCCCACCTTACCTCCTTCCCTTCCCCACAGCACCTGTATATATGTATATATGTTTGTACGTATTTATTACTCTATTTATTTTACTTGTGCATATCTATTCTATTTATTTCATTTTGTTAATATGTCTTGTTTTTTTCTCTGTCTCCCCCTTCTAGACTGTGAGCCCACTGTTGGGTAGGGTCCGTCTCTATATGTTGCCAACTTGTACTTCCCAAGGGCTTAGTACAGTGCTCTGCACACAGTAAGTGCTCAGTAAATACAATTGATTGATTGATGGAGAGCCTTGAAGCTGAGGGTGAGGAGTTTTTGCCTGATGATCCGGGCAGCAGCGTGAAGTATAGATTGAAGTGGGGAGAGACAGGAAGATGGGAGATCAGAGAGGAGGCTGATGCTGTAATCCAGTCGTGGTAGGATGAGAGGTTGAACCAGCAGGGTAGCAGTTTGGATGGAGAGGAAAGGGTGGCTCTTGGCGATGTTGCGGAGGTGAGACCGGCAGGTTTTGGTGACGGATTGGATCTGAGGGGTGAACGAGAGAGCAGAGTCGAGGATGACACCGAGGTTGCGGGCTTGTGAGACGGAAGGATGGTAGTGCCATCAACAGTGATGGGAAAGTCAGGGAGAGGGCAGGGTTTGGGAGGGAAGATAAGGAGTTTGATCTGTGCCCTCAAGGGGTCTACGGTCTAACTGTAGGGGAGAGGCAGACAGTACGATCCATTACAGGGAGGGGAAAGAAGGGAAAGGGGATACATAAGGGTAGTTTCCATGAGCTCGTCATCCCCAGCGGCAGATTGTCAAAAAGTTAACCACGATTCCACTTAGGGCATTCTGTAGTGTTTATTAAACACTTACTATGTGTCAAGCACTATGCTAGAATGCAGCATAATCTGATGAGACACGGTCTCTGCCTTACATGGGCTTACATGCCTTGCACTGTAAACTTGTTGTGAGCAGGGAACGTGTCTACCCCTCTGTTAGGTTGTACTCTCCCAAGTGCTTAATACAGTGCTCTGCACAAAGAAAGCACTCAGTAAATACCAGATCTGTAACCCATCCCCCTTCATTTTTAAAATTAGATTCTCTTTACTCCCTCCTCTTGCCTATTGTCATTTTTCTTTTCATTTTCCTGTCTCTTTCCCTGTTGCGATCTTTCATTTATTTGCTCAGTTTTTAAAACTGCTCCCCACCCCCCTACACACACACACATACGCATGCTTCACAGCTCAGAATCTCCCTCTTCTCTCCTCTCTCCCTCCCCTTGAAATGAGCAGGCGAAGGAGGAGATTGGGTTGCTCAAGGGGCCCTGTGGCCATGGTCTCTTCCCCCACGCCATCATTGCCCACCGCCGTTTTGGCAAGTGGAAGAGGAAAGCAGCCTGTAAAACAGCGGGTCAAGCTTGGGAAGTTGTGGCAGTGTGGACCAGTAGTAGCCCTCCCTGAAGTGCTGCCTCTTCAGCCCCCAGCTCGGCGGTGATGGACTGTAACTCTTGGTTCTTGTTGAATTATTTCTTATTTTTGCATTGAATTCCGTCTCTGTTCACCTGTCTCTCTCTTCATCCCAACTGTTGACTGTGAGCTGTCCTGTGAACCAGGGACTGGGGTTGAACCTCGGTCTCTTTCTTCAGCCCTCAATACAGTGTTCTGCATATTTTAAATGTTTAGCAATCAGTCAGCGAGTATACTGAGCGCTTACCGTGTACGTGTAAAATCAAGCAAGCCTGTCTTGCGTCCTCTCCCTTCCTTCTGTCTTCTTCCCACACTGGCTGTCCTTCTCCCTGTGGACCTTCCGTTTATCGTGTTTATTCTTCATCTTGTTCTACAACTTTTTGGTTGTTCAACTTTTATAGGTCTTCTCTCCCTTTATTCTCTCCTTGTGTTTCTCTAACAATCCGATTGTGGTATCGGCTACCTGCTGGTTGCCAGGCACGATAGTGAGGGCTTGGGCCAGTTCACTAGAGGTAAAGACATGATTCCTGTCTTCAAGGAGCATGTGATCCCTTTCTCTATATCACATCCACCCTATTCTCTCTTTACTCCTCTGTCCTCTCCCTGACTTTTCCCTCCTCTTTGTCTTCCATTAAATAGCATTACTACTATTATCTCTACTGTTCCTCGGTCTCTCTCACATCTTTGGATTTAGGCTGTGGTATGGCCAGAGGAGTTGCAAATGAGGCACGATTAATAGTAGTTCTAATTCCAGCTCAGCCATTTGTTTGCTGTGTGACCTCAGGCAAATCATTTCACTTCTCTGGGCCTCCGTTGCCTCATCTGTAAAATGGGGATTGAGACCGTGAGCCCCATGTGGGACAGGGACTGTGTCCAACCTGATTGGCTTGTATCCACCCCAGTGCTTAGTACAGTACCTGGCACATAGTAAGCACTTAACAAATACCATAATTATTAATTATTATAAGTAATACTTGTGGTTTTTAAGCACTTACTATACACCCAGCACTTTGCTAAGTGGTGGACAAAGTCAGTCATATTTATTGAGCGCTTACTGTACAATATAACAATATAGGGAGAGTACAGTATAACAATAAATGGATGCATTCTCTGCCCACAATGAACTTAGTCTACAGGACGTGCTTACAGTCTGGACAAAGTCCATGTCCCATCAGCGCTTAGACCAGTACTTGGCACATAGTGCTTAACAGATACCATCAGTATTATTATTTGGGGATCACAGTCTGTTGGGGAGGAAGAACAGGTATTTTAATCCCCATTTTTCAGATGAAGAAACTGAGGCATAGAGAAGTGAAGTGACTTGCCCAGGGACACAAAGCAGGCAAGTTTCAGAATCAGGATTGGAACCCAGTTCTCCTCACTTCCAGGCCCCTGCTCTTTCCCCTGGGACTTGCTTGCCCGATATAATTTTCATTCTTAATAATAATGGTATTGTTATTCATGTAGTAGAGTTGGAACTTTGACATAGAAATTTTCGAGCATTTTTTTTCTCTAATTTAGGTATCTTTTGTCCTACATGTTCTAAATTTCAGATAATGGTCATTTCTGTTAGAGTGCATGTTTTCACTGTACAATTTGGATGTAATGTGCTGGAAGTATGCGACCTTCTTACCACAACCCAAGTCTGGCCTTAATGTAGTGAAATTAACAAGTTGGCTCAAATAGTGATTTGTTGTAGGAAAAGACAGTTGTGCATATGTGCATGGATTTGGTTAAGATGTGATGCCACTGCCCAGCCTCTGCCTCCGCCTCCGCCTTTTTAATTCTGTCTGCCATGCTTTCTGTTTCTTTGTGACTTTGTAACTTTACAGTGTTTAACACAGTAAGATAACAGAGTGGCAAGGGTATAAAGCATTCCAATAATGGTGGGAATGGGAAAAAATAGTCTCCCCTTCTAAACCGGAAGATCATTGTAGACAGGGAGCATATCTACCTACTTTGTTATACTGTACTTTCTCAAGTGCATAGTACAGTACTCCGCACACAGTAAAGCTCAATAAATATGATTGATTGAGTCGGTATTTAAGAATGGAAGTTTCTTCAATTCCTGTAGAATCAGTCGGTGGTTGCTGTAGTGCAATTTTCTGGTAGCAGCAGGTTTTTCAAGAACACAACTATTTTGCTACTAGCAGAAATGACTTTATGTAAGCTCTTCGTGGACAGGGAATGTGTCTATCAACTCTGTTGTAGTGTACTCTCCCAAGTGCTTAGTATAGTGCTCTGCACATAGTAAGCCCTCAATAGGTGCTATTTATTAGTGTAACATTTTGTGTCCAAAATGGCTCTTGTTAGGGATTTTAAGACTTTGGGTGACATGTATCTTCTGTTCATGTTTTCAGGAATGTGGGCACATTCGATGACTGTTCAGGACTACCAAGATCTCATAGACAGAGGATGGAGGAGGTAGAGCTCTTTTAATGCAAATCTATTTTCTACTGCTGGGTTCTTTGTCCTTAAAATATGCTTTTCCATTAGTTAAATTTCCTTTAACGAAATGTTTTAAAATATGCTTTTTTTCTTTAGTGAAATGTTTAGATCACTTATCCATGAAGGGCGAGTGGATTTAGATGGTTATCAGGTATTGACACCCAGAATATTTTGTGACTGAATTGGAAAAAAGGGTTGGGCCTGTAAATTGAAAGCTTAAATTTAGTTGGTAGCCGGTAATATGCAGGTCTAGGCGTCCTGAAAGGACATGTTTCAAAGGCATTAAGTGAAAGTTTCTAAACTTCCTGTATACTTGAACTGACCGATCTTATGATCAGAATTAGCATTTTGTTCAAATAGTGAAATATTAGCAGAAACCCACGGACCAAATGTCTTACTAAATATCTTATTGGGAGTGCAGGAATGAATTTCTAAAATACAGGACAGTTCAGTTTAATAATTGCACCTATATTCCCTTTTTCACATGACGGGTGGATGGATAGGGATGCCCAAGTGAGTTTTGGAGTTGAAATTGGTGTGGGGTGATTGTTTGGGGTGAGAGGAAGGTGGGCGGCTGGGTTAGGTGTATTTATGCCCAGGTGGTGGTGGGTGCGTTGTGTGAGTTGGTGTTGAGGATATTATTTCAGGTGTTGGTGTTGGGAGTGGGGTTCGGGTGAGTGGCTCTTGGGTACATGGTGTGCTCAGGTAGGTTTTGGATGAGACCACGGGTAGGCCAAATCCAGTGGCTCCTACTCTATCCTAATCCTCCTCGACCTCTCAGCTGCCTTTGACACCTTCGACCGTCCCCTTCTCCTTAACACGTTATCCAACCTTGACTTCACGGACTCCGTTCTCTCCTGGTTCTCCTCTTATCTCTCTGGCCGTACATTCTAAGTCTCCTTCGTGGGCTCCTCCTTCCCCTCCCATCCCTTAACTTTCAGGGTTCCTGAAGGGTCAGTTCTTGGTTCCCTTCTGCTCTCCATCTATACTCACTCCCCTTGTGAGCCTATTCGCTCCCACGGCTTCAACTATCGTCTCTAAGCAGATGATACCCAAATCTACATCTCCCCTGTTCTCCCTCCTTTCGTCCAGGCTCGTATATCTTTCTGCCTTCAGGAAATCTCCACCTGGATGTCTGCCCACCACATAATAATAATAATAATAATAATAATAATAATAATAATAATGGCGGCATTTATTAAGCGCTTGCTATGTGCAAAGCACTGTTCTAAGTGCTGGGGAGGTTACAAGGTGATCAGGTTGTCCCACGGGGTGCTCACAGTCTTAATCCCCATTTTACAGATGAGGTAACTGAGGCACAGAGAAGTTAAGTGACTTGCCCAAAGTCACACAGCTGACAATTGGAGGAGCAGGGATTTGAACCCATGACCTCTGACTCCAAAGCCCGGGCTCTTTCCACTGAGCCATGCTGCTTCTCCTAAAGCACGCTTCTTCTCATAAAACTCAGCATGTCCAAGAGTGAGCTCCTTATCTTCCCTCCCAAACCCTGTCCTCTCCCTGACTTTCCCATCATGGTGGACGGCACTACCATCCTTCCCGTCTCACAAGCCCGCACCTTGACGTCATCCTTGACTCCGCTCTCTCATTCACCCCACACATCCAATCCGTCGCCAAAACCTGCCGATCTCACCTTTACAGCATCGCCAAGATCTGCCCTTTGTCTCCATCCAAACAGCTACCTTGTTGGTGCAATCGCTCATCAAGTCCCGACTGGATTACTGCATCAGCCTCCTTTCTGATCTCCCAAACTCCTGTCTCTCCCCACTTCAGTCTGTACTTCACTCTGCTGCCCGGATTATCTGTCTACAGAAACGCTCTGGGCATGTCACCCCCCTCCTCAAAAATCTCCAGTGGTTGCCTATCAACCTTTCAAGAAAAAAACTCCTCACTCTCAGCTTCAAGGCTGTCCATCCCCTCGCCCCCTCCTACCTCACCTCCCTTCTCTCCTTCTCCAGCCCAGCCCGCACCCTCCACTCCTCTGCTGCTAACCTCCTCACTGGGCCTCATTCTCACCTGTCCCGCCGTCGACCCCTGCCCCACGTCCTACCTCTGGCCTGGAATCCTCACATCTGTCAAACTAGCTCACTTCCCTGCTTCAAAGCCCTACTGAAAGCTCACCTCCTCCAGGAGGCCTTCCCAGACTGAGCCCCCCTTTTCCTCTGCTCCTCCTCCCCTCCTCATCGTCCCTACTCCCTCCTTCTGCTCTACCCCCTCCCTCCCCACAACACTTGTGCATATTCGTATATATTCATTATTCTGTTTATTTTATTAATGATGTGTGTATATCTATACTGTTATTTATTTTGATGCTATTGGTGCCTGTCTACATGTTTTGTTGTCTGTCTCCTCCCTTCTAGACTGTGAGCCCGCTGCTGGGTAGGGATTATCTCTATCTGTTGCCGAATTGTACTTCCCAAGCAGTTGGTACAGTGCTCTGCACACAGTAAGCCCTCAATAAATATTATTGAATTGAATGAGTTTATAGATAGGATATGGATGCTACTAAGCTCTGCCTGTAAGGCTGAGTGACTGAGGTAGTGACAAAATTGGTTTGTGGTCTTAGAGTGGCCATTTTTCTTTTTCATTCTCCGTTCTCAGCCTCTGGCCAGCTCCCACCTCCTGATCCTGTTCCTCCACTTTGTTCATTCATTCATTCAATCGTATTTATTGAGCGCTTACTGCGTGCAGAGCACTGTACTAAGCGCTTGGGAAGTACAAGCTGGCAACGTAGAGAGACGGTCCCTACCCAACAGTGGGCTCACAGTCCAGAAGGGGAAGACAGACAAAAAAAAAAATGAAATAAAATATTAACAAAATAAAATAAATAGAACAAATATGTACAAGTAAAATAAATAGAGTAATAAATATTTACAAACCATCATTATTATCTCATTTATTCATTCAGGGGTGTTCTCAGCTAGCCGCCTTTCCTCCCCCACTGCCCAGGCACGGCCAATTGCTAGAGAGCAGCTCATTTTCCAGTTGACCGTTAAATGGTGCTTGCGCGCTTTTTTTACAATACCATATCACCGTTTAAGAGCCTGCCCATTTAAATTTATTCCAGTTAGGTTCCATTTATAAAATTGGGTGTCCCTTGCAGTGTGTTGCATCCCTCCCTGCCCGCCTACTTGTTGCACCCAGTGCCCCAGCGTGCATGTGGCGTGAGAAAGGTTTGGGGCACAACCCCAGATGCCATTCGCGATCCCTTTGCCCAGCATCTCAATCCCAAAGTTTTCCTGGCTGGCCTGAGGCTCCATCCAGCCAATTTGTAGAGCGCTCAGGTTTTTTTTTTTTTTTTTTTTTATGGTATTTTGTACTGCGCACTGGGGTGGACCCCAGTAAATAGGGTTGGACACAGTCCCTGTCCTACATGGGGCTCACAGTCTCAATCCCTATTTCACAGATGAAGAAACTGAGCCTCAGGGAAGTGAAGTGACTTGCCCAAGGCTCCGTAGCAGACAGGGGGTAGAGTTGTGATTAGAATCCATGACACTGGATGCACTGGAAGCAAACCCTCCTTCTGGCCCCCTTGTAATTATTAAAAAAAAAAATCATTTGTGAGCAGTACAGGTAGAGGATTTTTATGATTGTTTTTGTACCGTGCTTCAAGTTGAAAGGCTTCACTCAAGGTCTCTCCGATAACCTGGGTTTAAACTCATTCATTCATTTATTCAGTCGTATTTATTGAGCGCTTACTGTGTGCAGTGCTCTGCACACAGTAAGCGCTCAATAAATACGATTGAATGAATGAATGCAGAGCACTGTACTAAGCGCTTGGGAAGTGCAAGTTGGCAACATATAGAGACGGTCCCTACCCAACAACAGGCTCACAGTCTAAACGAGCTGAATATTTTAGTTGATAAAGACAATTAATTACGTTTGCAATTTTTCCCACAGACTTGTTGACTTTTTTGCCCACCTACTTTGGAATGATTGAAATGGAAAATTTAATAGCTGTTAAACCAATATTTTCAGTACGTACGTTATTATAATGTTGCAGGATTAGTCATGTTTTGCCATGTTATGCTTATTAAAACAATGGCAGTTATTGTATACT
Organism: Tachyglossus aculeatus; assembly: GCF_015852505.1. Classification (NCBI taxonomy): domain Eukaryota; kingdom Metazoa; phylum Chordata; class Mammalia; order Monotremata; family Tachyglossidae; genus Tachyglossus; species Tachyglossus aculeatus. The sequence goes on from NC_052081.1 coordinate 23,313,722, forward strand.
TTGTCTTAAAATCAATGTAATATTAAGTTTATTTTTCTTTTAGAAGTGGGAAGTATGTTTACAAGCCTGTTATGAGTCAAACATGTTGTCCTCAATACACGATAAGGTAAGCATGCAGCATTGTGAGTAATTTTTCAAGGACAGTGACATTACAATTGGAAGTATTTCAGTCACAGATGTATTGCTTTAAAAGTCATTCCTTTGAAAATGCAGAAATTTTATTTTACCCTTTTCCAAATAAGTTATTCCCAGGCAAATGCGTTTTATTTTTTTTTTTTTTTTTAGTTTTATGCACTAGATGTTTGAAATCAGGTTATCTAAGTTCCTATGTGTGTTCCCTGTGGGAAAAGAGGAAGGAAGTTCTTTTTGGAATTTTCCAGTTTTTTCATCAGATGGTTATGAACTTGGTAACCAACAGCTGTTTTCGTGTGCGCTTTCAGTGAATTAACGGTTGTTGGCCCAGAAGTTAAATTCCCCCGAGAATTAAAGATCAGAGAAACAGACTCATGCCCAGTCATGAGGCCGATGAGAAATTTTGTCACACTTCATCTTGCAACCCGAAATGAATAATTAAATTCCCAACAGAACCCTGTAGGGGGTCTAAAAAAAGAATTGGCCTAAACTGCAGCAGGATGTCCGTGGGATTCTTTCTGCTACTTTGTCATCTTCAGGAAGGAAAAGGAAAATAAATTAGTGTGACTTAATAAAGAGTTAAGGTACATTATCGTTGGCAAATGGAAAATTTGGCATCCAGGAGATGTTCAAATAGGAAAAGATGAAGATTTTTCTTGAACAAGAAGTGTAACTTTTTCTGAAAATTATTTTGGTTCTTACCTTGTTCACAGTCCTCTTATCTGTGTTCTGATTATTTTTTAAAATCATTAAAAAACCCCACTAAACAATAAAAATAATAGGTCAGCTCTTGCTGCCAAATGAGGTAACTTGCTTGTCCAGTCGAGTGTGTCTAATTTATACTCATGCAGCAGTTTTTTGGGGTTTTTTTTGGCTCTAGGATTTAATGTACAGAACAAGTTGAATTAGCTTAAAAGCGGAGTATCATTTTTCATACTTCTCTTGTTCTCCTAGGTGTCGTCCTTTACATTTCCAGCCTTCAAAGTCTCACAAGAAAGTTTTGAAGAAAATGCTGAAATTTCTTTCCAAAGGAGAAATGTCCAAGGGAAACAGTGAGGGTAAAATATTTTTAAAAATAAATCAGTAATAGGTCTTGAGCACTTAAAATGTTTTGTTAATTAAAAAAACTCCTGAGTTTATGTAACACGTTTCTTAAATGAGTTTCTGGCACTTTTTTATGGTACTTATTAAGAACTTACTGTGTGCCAGGCACTGTATTAAGCTATGGGGCTCACAATTTTCACCTCCATTTTACAGATGAGGTAACTGAAACACAGAGAAGTGAAGTGACTTGCCCACGGTCACACAGCAGACACGTGGTGGAGCCAGAAGTAGAACCCAGGCCCTTCTGACTTCCAGGCCCAAGCTCTTTCTACTAGATCCTGCAGTTTCTATTTCTCCTATTTCTCCTCCCTTATTGACAGCCATGCCCATCATCCCCATCAGCTCTTCCGTACATTTAACTCCCTCCTCAGGCCCCTTGTTCCTCCCCCTCCTCCTTCCCTCACCCCCAACTATCTGGCCGCCTACTTCATTAGTAAAATTAACTACATCAGGTCTGAGCTCCCCAAAGTCATCCTCCCCCTTCTCCAACTCCCCCGGCTCTCAACCCCCTCTGCTACTCTCCCATCCTTCCCAGCAGTATCTTCAGGTGAGATCTCCATCCACCTGTGCTTCAGACCCCATTCCCTCTCATTTTATGAAATCTCTCGTCCCTTCCCTCCTCCCCTTCTTAACTTCATCTTCAACCGCTCACTCTCCACTGGTTCCTTCCCCTCTGCCTTCAAACATGCCCACGTCTCCCCCATCCTAAAAAAACCCCTCTGTCGACCTCACCTCCCCTTCTCGTTGTCGCCCTATCTCCCTCCTACCATTCCTTTCCAGACTCCTAAAATGAGTCACCTACACCCGCTGCCTCAAATTCCTCAATGCCAACTCTCTCCTTGACCCCCTCCAATCTGGCTTCCGTCCCCTACACGCCACCGAAACTGCCCTCTCAAAGGTCACCAATGACCTCCTTCTTGCCAAATCCAACAGCTCCTACTCTAGCCTAATCCTGCTCGACCTCTCAGCTGCCTTCGACACTGTGGACCACCCCCTTCTCCTCAACACGCTATGCAACCTTGGCTTCACAGACTCTGTCCTCTCCTGTTTCTCCTCTTATCTCTCCAGCCATTCATTCTCAGTCTCTTTTGCAGGCTCCTCCTCCCCCTCCCATCCCCTCACTGTAGGGCTTCCTCAAGGGTCAGTTCTTGGTCCCCTTCTGTTCTCTATCTACACTCGCTCCCTTGGTGAACTCATTCACTCCCATGGCTTCAACGATCATCTCTACGCAGATGATACCCAAATCTACATCTCTTCCCCTGCTCTCTCTCCCTCCTTCCAGGCTCGTGTCTCCTCCTGCCTTCAGGACAGCTCCATTTGGATGTCTGCCCACCATCTAAAACTCAATATGTCCAAGACTGAACTCCCAAACCCTGTCCTCTCTCTGACTTTCCCATCACTATAGACGGCACTACCATCCTTCCCGTCTCACAAGCCCGCAACCTTGGTGTCATCCTTGACTCCACTCTCTCGTTCACCCCTCACATCCAATCCGTCACCAAAACCTGCTGGTCTCACCTCCGCAACATCGCCAAGTTCTGCCCTTTCATCTCCATCCAAACCGCTACCTTGCTGGTTCAGTCTCTCATCTTATCCTGTCTAGATTACTGCATCGGCCACCTCTCTGATCTCCCATCCTCCTGTCTCTCCCCACTTCAGTCTATACTTCACGCTGCTGCGCAGATCATCTTTGTGCAGAAACTCTCTGGGCATGTTACTCCCCTCCTCAAAAATCTCCAGTGGCTGCCTGTCAACCTACGCATCAAGCAAAAACTCCTCACCCTGGGCTTCAAGGCTGTCCATCACCTCGCCCCCTCCTACCTCACCTCCCTTCTCTCCTTCTCCAGCCCAGCCCGCACCCTCCGCTCCTCTGCCGCTAACCTCCTCACTGTACCTCGTTCTTGCCTTTCCCGCCGTCTACCCACAGCCCACATCCTCCCCCTGGCCTGGAATGCCCTCCCTCCACACATCGGCCAAGCTAGCTCTCTTCCTCCCTTCAAAGCCCTACTGAGAGCTCACCTCCTCCAAGAGGCCTTCCCAGGCTGAGCCCCTTTTTTTCCTCTTCTCCTCCCCATCCCCCACTGCCCTACCTCCTTCCCCTCCCCACAGCACCTGTATATATGTTTGTGCAGATTTATTACTCTATTTTTCTTGTACATATTTACTGTTCTATTTATTTTGTTAATGATGTGCATTTAGCTTTAATTCTATTTATTCTGATGACTTGACACCTGTCCACATGTTTTGTTTTGTTGTCTGTCTCCCCCTTCTAGACTGTGAGCCTGTTGTTGGGTAGGGGCCGTCTCTATATATTGCCAACTTGTACTTTCCAAGTGCTTAGTACAGTGCTGTGCACACAGTAAGCGTTCAATAAATACAGTTGAATGAATGAGTGAATGAGTGTTTCTCAATGTACTCGACCTTTCTTATTTGTCTTTTCCTTGAGGTAGAGAGTGGGGAAATTTCATTATTCCCATTGTGTGCTGTTAATCCTTAGGTTCAAATCAATCAGTGGTATGTATTGAGTGCTTTTTGTGTACAGAGCACTGAACTGAGCCCTGGAGAGAGTACAGTACAATAAAGTTGGTAGACACGATACCTGCCCTCAAGGAGCCTGTAATCTAGTGGGGAAAGATGGGCATTAAAGTAAATTACAGAAAAGGAAAACCGCAAAATAGAAGGATATGTCTGTGCATTAGAGAAGCAGCGTGGCCTACTGGAAAGAGCATGGGTTTGGGAGTCAGAAGACTGGGGTTCTAATCCCAGATCTTCCATTTGTTAGTCCTGTGATCTTGGGCAAGTCACTTCACTTCTCTGTGCTTCAGTTACCTCCTCTGTAAAATGGGGATTAAGATGGTGAGCCCCGTGTGGAGCATGGAATGGGTCCAACCTGATTATCTTGTCTAGCCCCAGCGCTTAGTACCATTAAAAAACCCTCAAAACTGTGGCGTATTTATTGAGAGCTTACTACATACAATGCGAGGTAGGAAGAACAATGGTATTGCCTACAGTGATGGGAAAGACACAGGGAGGACAGAGCTTAGGGGGAAGATAAGGAGTTCACTTTGGACATGTTTAGTGTAAGGTGTCAGCAGGACATCCAGATAGAGATGCCTTGGATGCAGGAGGAAATCTGAGATTTCAGGGAAGGAGAGAGGTCAGGGTTGGGGATGTCGATTTGGAAATCCGCTGCAGAGAGATGGTAGTTGAAGCCATGGGAGTGAATGAGTTCTCCAAAGGAGTGGGTGTAGACAGAGAATAGAAGGGGACCTCGAGCTGAGTCCACTGTCAGAGGAGCCAGTAAAAGAAACTGAGAAGGAGCAGTCAGAGTAGAGGTCTCAGTGGCCTCTACTCCATCCTAATCCTCCCTCGATCTCGCAGATGCCTTTGGCACTGTGGACCACTCCTTTCTCCTGGAAGAGTAATTGTCGGATTTGAGGAGGGAAGGCGTTCCAGGCCAGAGGCAGTATGTGGGGTAGGGGTCAGCGGTGAGATTGAGGTAGAGTGAGAAGTTTAGCATCAGAGGAGTGAAGTGTGCTGGCTGGGTTGTAATAGGAGAGTAGCGAGGTGAGGTAGGTGGGGGCAAGGTGATTGAGTGCTTTAAAGCCAGTGGTGAGGAGTTTCAAGGAGAAGGGAGTGGTCTTGAGTGTCCAAAGCACTGAGAGGTCAAAGAGGAGGATTAGGATAGAGTAGAGGCCACCAGATGTGGCGAGAACAAGGTCATTGTTTACTTTTGAAAGGCTGCCTTTGTGAAGCAAAGGGGGCGGAAGCCAGATTGGAGGGGATATAGGAGAGGATTGAAGGAGAGGAAGTGGAGACAGCACGTGTAAACAGCTCTCTCAAGTTTGGAGAGAAATTGTAGGATGGAGTTGTGGAGTCAGGGGAGGTTTGTTTTAGGCTAGGGGATACATAAGCATGTTTGAAAGCAGTAGGAAAGAAGCCTTTGGAAAGTGAACAGTTGCAGATGGCAGTCGAGGGAAGATGGGAGGTGGCGAGTGTTTTAGAAAGCTATGAAGGGATGTGGTTAAGGCACGGGTGGAGATGTAGAGAGGAGGTGAGAGATTTCATCTGAAGTTACTAGAGGAAATATAGGGACAGTAGAAGAGGGCGGAGGAGGTGGTGGCGATTGGAGAGGAGCAGGGTATTTTAGAGAGATCATGCCTGATGGTTTGAATTTTGTTGATGAGTTATCTGGCTGGGTCATTAGGGGAAGAGGTGGTGGGGGCAGGGAGGACAAGAAGTTTGAGGAGGGAGTTAAATGTTTAGAACAGTTGGCGGGGGCAGAGGGTATGGGAGGGAATTAGAAAGGACGAAGTATTGTCATTGGGTAGTGGAGAGGGCCAAATTGAAACAGATGAGAATGAAGTTAAGGTAAACAAGGTCAGAGAGATGTCTAGATTTCCTCCAACAGTGCAGGTTGGGCACAGGAACAGAGAAATCAATCAATCAATCAATCAATCGTATTTATTGAGCGCTTACTATGTGCAGAGCACTGTACTAAGCGCTTGGGAAGTACAAATTGGCATCACATAGAGACAGTCCCTACCCAACAGTGGGCTCACAGTCTAAAAGGGGGAGACAGAGAACAGAACCAAACATACCAACAAAATAAAATAAGTAGGATAGAAATGTACAAGTAAAATAAATAAATAAATAAATAAATAGAGTAATAAATATGTACAACCATATATACATATATACAGGTGCTGTGGGGAAGGGAAGGAGGTAAGACGGGGGGATGGAGAGGGGGACGAGGGGGAGAGGAAAGAAGGGGCTCAGTCTGGGAAGGCCTCCTGGAGGAGGTGAGCTCTCAGCAGGGCCTTGAAGGGAGGAAGAGAGCTAGCTTGGCGGATGGGCAGAGGGAGGGCATTCCAGGCCCGGGGGATGACGTGGGCCGGGGGTCGATGGCGGGACAGGCGAGAGCGAGGTACAGTGAGGAGATTAGTGGTGGAGGAGCGGAGGGTGCGGGCTGGGCAGTAGAAAGAGAGAAGGGAGGTGAGGTAGGAGGGGGCGAGGGGATGGAGAGCCTTGAAGCCCAGGGTGAGGAGTTTCTGCCTGATGCGTAGATTGATTGGTAGCCATTGGAGGTTTTTGAGGAGGGGAGTAATATGTCCAGAGCGTTTCTGGACAAAGATAATCCGGGCAGCAGCATGAAGTATGGATAAAGCGTACTAAAGTATGGATAAAGTATGGAGAAAGCGTACTATGGATTTGCTCCAGAGTTGCAAGTTGGTGTTCGAGACAGATGTAGGGATGGGGGAGCAAGGGAGTTCGGTTTAGTGGAAGAGGTGATGTTAAGTGTGTCTATTTGTGTGACCAGAGAAGGGGGTTTGGATATGGAGACTTGACTGTAAGCTTGTTATGGGCAGGGAGCGTGTCTACTAATTGTTATATTCTCCCAAGTGCCTAGTACACTGTATATAGTAAGTGCTCAATAAATACCATTGATTGATGGTTTGAGACCAAATGGAGTTGAATGGCTGTAGAATATTGGAGGAGGTTAAAAGAACTGAGGTGTTTGTGTGGAAAAAGGCCAGATTTCCGGGGGCTGGGTGTATGGGAAAGAGAGCAGGTGAGTAGGTTGAGGTCTGGTAGAGGAATTTCAGAATTGGTGAGGGTAGAGATTGTACAATTACTAGAGATTATAAGATCTAGTGTGTGCCCAAATTGGTGAGTGTCTGAGGTGCTGTGAAGCAGGAGAACATTGGCATCGAGGAGTGAGAGGAGGTGGACAGTGGAAGGATCGTCAGTGACACCCACATGGATGTGGAAATCCCCCAAGATCAATGTAGGGGTGGAGAAAAAGAGAAATTATGTGAGAAAGGGATCAAAACAGGTCACACAGTTGGAGGCGGAGTCTGGGTGGGCAGTAGGTGGTCATGATTAGTACTTGGAGAGGATGGTAGAGGATGGTAGAGGATGGTAGAGGCGGGATAATATGGGCTTCAAAAGGAAGGGAAAGAAAGGGACAGGGAGGTGGGATGGTGTGAAAGCGACATTGGGGAGTGGGAAGGAAGCTGACTCTTCCAAATTGTTTGGGGGAGTGGGAGAAGATGAGGCTCCGCTGGTGACAGGGGCAGGGGAGACTGCCATCTGGGGAGAGCCAGGTTTCAGTGATGGTGAGGAGAAGCAGAGATTGGGTCAGAAAAGGTCAGCGATGAAGGGAAGCCTCCCTATGATGTAGAGAGGGTTCCACAGGCTGCACTTGGCTGAGGGTTTGTGGGTTGGGGGTGGTTTGAGGGATAGAAAGGGGCTGAATGGTGGTGAGCTGGCGGGGGTATCAGTGCTGGAGAAAGGGGTGGGGGTGGTGCAAGGAAGTGGGGAGGGGTTGGATGGGAGTGATTCTTTCCTTCAATCTCACTGTGGGCAGGGAATATCACTGTTTATTATTGTGCTGTACTTCCCCAAGCACTTAGTGAAGTGCTCTGCACACAGTAAGCGCTCAGTTGAATGAATTCAGTGAGTGAATCAATCATATTTACTGAGCTCTTACTGTGTGCAGAGCACTGTACTAAGCGTGTAGGAGAGTGCAGTATAACAGTGAACAAACACATTCCCTCCCCACAACAAGGTAGGGATCTAGGGTTTCGAAGAGGGCCAGCCTAAGGGTGAGGGGATGTGGAGGGGTGGTGGGGGGGGGGAGCGTGGGGGGAGTGGGGTGGATTTAGGGAGTAAGAGAAAGAAAATCCAGAGCTGCAGCAGCTGATCTGTAGACACCGTCAGCTGGGGCAGGTTCCTCTAGTAAGGGGTGACTCGACAGCTCCCAGCAAGGGGGAATCCACAAGGTCTGGGTGGCATTCAGTGAGTTATTAATGCAGTGAATGGGCTAGCTGCGCTAGAAAGTCATTCATTCATTCAGTCGTATTTATTGAGCGCTTACTGTGTGCAGAGCACTGTACTAAGCGCTTGGGAAGTACAAGTTGGCAACAGATAGAGACGGTCCCTACCCAACAGTGGGCTCACAGTCTAGAAGGGAGAGACAGAGAACAAAACAAAACATATTAACAGAATAAAATAAATAGAATAAATATGTACAAGTAAAATAAATAATAAATAAATAAATAAATAGAGTAATAAATACTTACAAACATATATTCATATACAGGTGCTGTGGGGAGGGGAAGGGAAGGAGGTAAGAGGTAAGGCGGGGAGGAGAGGGGGGTGAGGGGGAGAGGAAGGAGGGGGCTCAGTCTGGGAAGGCCTCCTGGAGGAGGTGAGCTCTCAGTAGGGCCTTGACGGGAGGAAGAGAGCTAGCTTGGCGGATGGGCAGAGGGAGGGCATTCCAGGCCAGGGGTCGATGGCGGGACAGGCGAGAACGAGGCACGGTGAGGAGATTAGCGGCAGAGGAGTGGAGGCTGCGGGCTGGGCTAGAGAAGGAGAGAAGGGAGGTGAGGTAGGAGGGGGCGAGGTGATGGACAGCCTTGAAGCCGAGGGTGAGGAGTTTTTGCCTGATGCGTAGGTTGATTGGTAGCCACTGGAGATTTTTGAGGAGGGGAGTAACATGCCCAGAGCTTTTCTGGACAAAGACAGTCCGGGCAGCGGTGTGAAGTATGGATTGAAGTGGGGAGAGACAGGAGGATGGGAGATCGGAGAGGAGGCTGATACAGTAATCCAGACGGGATAGGATGAGAGCTTGAAGGAGCAGGGTAGCGGTTTGGATGGAGAGGAAAGGGCGGATCTTGGCAGTGTTGCGGAGCTGAGACTGGCAGGTTTTGGTGGCAGCCTGGATGTGAGGGGTGAATGAGAGAGCGGAGTCGAGGATGACACCAAGGTTACGGGCCTGTGAGACGGGAAGGATGGTAGTGCCGTCAACGGTGACGGGAAAGTCAGGGAGAGGGCAGGGTTTGGGAGGGAAGACAAGGAGTTCAGTCTTGGGCATGTTGAGTTTTAGGTGGCGGGCAGACATCCAGATGGAGATGTCCTGAAGGCAGGAGGAGATGCGAGCCTGGAGACGGGGAGAGAGCAGGGGCGGAGATGTAGATCTGGGTGTCATCAGCGTAGAGGTGATAGTTGAAGCCGTGGGAGCGAATGAGGTCACCAAGGGAGTGAGTGTACATCGAGAACAGAAGGGGACCAAGATCTGAACCTTGAAGAACCCCTACAGTAGGGGGATGGGAGGAGGAGGAGGAGCCTGCAAAAGAGACTGAGAATGAACGACCAGAGAGATGAGGGGAACCAGGAGAGGACGGAGTTTGTGAAGCCAAGGTTGGATAGCGTGTTGAGGAGAAGGGAGTGGTCCACAGTGTCAAAGGCAGCTGAGAGGTCGAGGAGGATTAGGATAGAGTATGAGCCGTTGGTTTTGGCAAGCAGGAGGTCATTGGTGATCTTTGAGAGGGCAGTTTCCGTGGAATGTAGGGGATGGAAGCCGGATTGGAGGGGGTCGAGGAGAGAGTTGGTGTTGAGGAAGTCCTAAGCTGTTGATGGATGATTGTTCACAGGTCATCATTAACTCTGTGATAAGTCACCATCCAGCTTCCTGGTGAAGTGGGGTCCCGGGGTGCAGAGGGGATGGGGTGGTGAGGTTAGGGATTAGCGATTCCTTCCTCCTGCAGTCCCAGGTCTTGGGTGCACTGATGGACGGAAGGGGAATGGGTTTCTGGGGTCCCCTCCCTCGAGGCAGTTCTAGGCCCCGATCCATGGGGCTCGGGGAAGGGTCCCAGGGGGCCGGGGTCTCTTCCCTGTGGGCAGTCCCAGTTTCCGGTAGTGGGCGGGGATGAGGGGGTGACAACCCTCCCCTTAGTGCAGTCCTCAGGTGGCCACATGCAGTGCATGGCCTCCTCAGACTCTGACGGGACCCTGGACCTCAGTTGGGTGAGGAGGGGAGGAGGAGGCGGGGCGGAGGGCCAGGTGTCCCTTTCCACCGAGCAATCCGAAGCCCCCTGAGGTGGGGGGGTAGCAGAGACCTTCCCCTTGCCTCAGTTTATGCCCTTTGGCTTGCCAAGTGAGTGCTGGGGTGGTTGGCGGCCCATCTCTCTGATGGGATCAAAGGTGTGAGTGGGAACGGCTGGGTGGTTATCAGGCAGAAACTCCTCACCCTGGGCTTCAAGGCTGTCCATCCCCTCGCCCCCTCCTACCTCACCTCCCTTCTCTCCTTCTCCAGCCCAGCCCGCACCCTCCGCTCCTCTGCCGCTAATCTCCTCAACGTGCCTCGTTCTCGCCTGTCCCGCCATCAACCCCCGGCCCACGTCCTCCCCCGGGCCTGGAATGCCCTCCCTCTGCCCATCCTCCAAGCTAGCTCTCTTCCTCCCTTCAAGGCCCTACTGAGAGCCCACCTCCTCCAGGAGGCCTTCCCAGTCTGAGCCCCCTCGTTCCTCTCCCCCTCGCCCCCCTCTCCATCCCCCCATCTTACCTCCTTCCCCTCCCCACAGCACCTGTATATATGTATATATGTTTGTACAAATTTATTACTGTATTTTACTTGTACGTATCTATTCTGTTTTATTTTGTTAATATGTTTGGTTTTGTTCTCTGTCACCCCCTCCTAGACTGTGAGCCCACTGTTGGGTAGGGACTGTCTCTATATGTTGCCAACTTGTACTTCCCAAGCGCTTAGTACAGTGCTCTGCACACAGTAAGCGCTCAATAAATACAATTGATTGATTGATTGAGGTTCAGTGTCCCTTGTGGCTCATCCCTAGACCCCACCACAGTAGGGGGAGTGTGGAGGGGAACTGTAGCTCAGACCACTGATATATCAGTTCACTACCCTCTGGGAGTCTTCCTTTAACAGAGCCTTGTGAGGGCAGTCAGACTGCTTGGGGAACCGTATATAGGAAGAAGACACAATTCCTGCTCACCAGAAATGTACTTGGAAGGTATAGAAAAAGGTTCTTCTGCCTGCCCCCCACCCCCTCTCACACCCCCCGACACCCCCACCTTTATCCTTTCTCCCTGTCCCTTCTCTGCCTCCTTAGTGGCCTAGAGCTTGCCATTTTTGTCTGTCACGTCCTTCTGTCTCTGGTAACAGCTTCTACTGTAATTTTAAAGCAGGATTCAATTTTGTTTACGGAAACTCAAAAGAAAGAAGTTACCACCTAGGTGACTTCCGATATGGGGCTCTATTCGGTATATTCCACAGCATCTTTATGACAAATACTTCTGTAGTTGAGCAAGTACAAATGAAATTCCTGAGTTATGCAGTTTTCTTCTTAGTATAAGCACCAAGTGTATTGATTTATCTGCAAGTTTTGCTGTTTGCCTTTCATATCTGATTTTTGAAAATTGGGTATTGCAACTAGAGGCACACACTAGGGATAGTATGCGTCTTATGCATTTTATTTTTATATGCCTCATGGTGAGTTTCTTATGAAGGTTGGTCTGTTCCAATTTGTAGATGAACCTATGGATTCTCATATAGAGGATGCAGTTGCCTGTGATTTTGAATTAAAAAGGAAATTGGACATCCACCAGTCTGACCTAAAATCATTGGATGATGACCGTGAAGAAGGATTGGAGAAAGCCAAGGAGAAGAACAAAGAAAAATGTTTGAGAGAAGAGGAACGTGACAAATTGATTCAGGCCTGTGTAGAGAAAGAGAAGCTGGGCTCCGGGGAACCGTCAAGTTCGATTAAAGTTTTTCACGCGTCACCTAAACCAGGTAATAATAGCTTGTTTAGGGTTAAAATTTATTTTTGAAGATTGGTTTTATCAGTGATTTTGTTGGATTTACTAGAGCCCGGGCTTTGGAGTTAGAGGTCATGGGTTCAAATCCCGACTCTGCCGATTGCCAGCTGTGTGACTTTGGGCAAGTCACTTAGCTTCTCTGTGCCTCAGTTACCTCAGCTGTAAAATGGGGATTAAGACTGTGAGCCCCCCGTGGGACGACCTGACCACCGTGTAGCCTCCCCAGCGCTTAGAACAGTGCTTTGCACAATAGTAAGTGCTTAATAAATGCTATCACTATTATTATTATTATTAGAGTCAGACAGTAAGATAATTAATTGCTCATCTTTATTAAGTGCTTACCGCCTTTGTACTTTGGAAATTAGAAAATCAGTGTTCTGGTAGATGGTAAACTCCTGGAGGTCAGGGATTATGTTTACTCTCACACTGTCCTAAATGTTTAGGGTAGTGCTCTGCACATAGTAGGTGCTCAGTAAATAGTATTTATGGTGATGGTATTAATATTAACGATGCTAAATAAAACATCGTGTCAATCAGTGATCATTGATCGGTGATCGCATGCAACAAAGCGAGCAAAAATGACTTACAGATATTGCAGAAGAAAAAAGGACATGAAATGTTGAATCAGTTTCCTCCAAAATACAGCCAGTGTTAAAGGTCAATTTTAGTTTAAAAGTTTCCAGATTAAATTGTTTCATGCTTTCTTAAAAAAGGAAAGATTTTTTCCATGATAAACTGTTTATACAAGAATTAGAGTAAAAAACCTGCCCAAATGAAGTAGGTCATTGACTTTTTAGAATAGTTTATTTTAGATATTTTCAGAAGGGTAAAAGGCACCAAGGTTATATTAAATCTCAGTCCTGAACTGTATCCAGGCTAATTATGGAAAAACAATTTACGGAAAGCATTGGAGGATGTTGTACTTATTAAAGTTGCATATGCTGTACTTAAAATCCTGGGAAAACATCAATCTTGAATTCCATCTCCCGTTCTCACTTTGTAACTTTGATAAGGATCTTTTTCTTTGTGGAAAAAAAAGATCCAGTTAATTTTTCAAGTGGAGATAATTTTTTTTTTTAACTGCAGTCATCATCATCATTATTGTGGTAATTATTGAGGGCTTCGTGCACAGCACTCTGTTAAATCAGCAAGATAAATCCCTGTCCCGTAGGGGCTCATCATTTCATCGATGAGAATGAGTTACAGGGTAACAGTAAGAATAAAGAACTTTCAGCAGTCCAGAATGGCAATAATGTGGCTCCTCAATGCCAGCCTCACTGTACCTCAAGCTCATCCAGCTCACTGCCAACCATTTGTCCAACATCCTCCCTCTGGCCTGAAACTCTCTCCCTCTCCATATTTAACAGACCACCAGCACTCTCCCTTTGGTAAAATCCCATTTCCTCCAAGAGATCGTCCCTGACTCAGTCCTCATTTCCCGTACCCCCCCTCCCTTTTGCATGGCCTGTTTTCTTGGATCTATTCCCTTTAAATAGTTGCTGTTCGTCCCATCCTCAGCCCATATCTGTCATTGATTTTAAAGCCTGTGTGTCCATTTAGACCCTAAGTCCCTGTGGGCAGGGAACGTTTCTGCCAACTCTTTTGTATTGTACTCTTTCAAGTCCTTAGTACAGTGCTCTTCATTCAGTACGTGCATAGTTAATATTACTGATTAATGGATTGGCGCAATGGAGCTGCAATTTTACTCTATTTATTTATTTAATTTATTTGTACATATCTATTCTATTTATTTTATCTTATTAGTATGTTTGGTCTCTGTCTCCCCCTTTTAGACTGTGAGCCCACTGTTGGGTAGGGACTGTCTCTATATGCTGCCAATTTGTACTTCCCAAGCGCTTAGTACAGTGCTCTGCACATAGTAGCGCTCAATAAATACGATTGATGATGATGATGCAAGGGAAAATTTAATCAGGGAAGCTTTGTGCGAGAGGTGGGTTTTTAGCACAGTATTTTTTGTACAGTAGTAGTGATCATTTGTGGGTGATATTAAGTGCTTACTGTGTGTCAAACACTGTTCTAGGTGCTGGGGTAGGTACAGGTTAATTGTTCATCATCATCATCAATCGTATTTATTGAGCGCTTACTATGTGCAGAGCACTGTACTAAGCGCTTGGGAAGTACAAATTGGCAACATATAGAGACAGTCCCTACCCAACAGTGGGCTCACAGTCTAAAAGGGGGAGACAGAGAACAAAACCAAACATACTAACAAAATAAAATAAATAGGATAGATATGTACAAGTAAAATAAATAAATAAGTAAATAGAGTAATAAATATGTACAAACATATATACATATATACAGGTGCTGTGGGGAAGGGAAGGAGGTAAGATGGGGGGATGGAGAGGGGGACGAGGGGGAACGAGGGGGAACGAGGGTCCCCTACTCAGACATGGTCATGTCTTGCACAGTAAGTAGGAGGAAGAACCGGTATCCTAATTTTACATTTGAGGAAACTGAGGCACAGAGAAGTTAAGTGACTTGCCCGTGGTCACACAGCAAGCAGTTGGCAGAGCCGGGATTAGAACCCAGCTCCTTCTGACTCACAGGCCTGTGCTCTCTCCACTAGACCACTTAAATTACACAGTTGGGAATTAGACCTAGTCCCTGATCCTCAGTGGGCATTTGGTGACACGGAACATTTTTGCATCAGTTAGAGCAACTTCTTTTTAATATGAAACTTCCTTTTCTTCTAATAAAATCATTGGAAGAGATCTTGAGGCCATCCAGTCCAGGCCTCTGCTTCTATGACAGTTAGTGCCTAAACCATTCAGAACCGATAGTTATCTCTTTTAGCGCTTAGAGCAGTGCTTTGCACATAGTAAGCACTTAATAAATGCCATCATTATTATTATAAAAAAAGATCTTCAGGGATGAGAAGCTCTACAGCTCTCCTCAGTAGTCTTGTTGTTTTGTCATACTGATGATCAAGCAGTCCTTTTATAACAAACAGAGTTCTCCCCTCTTTTAATTTAAGGCCCTTTCTTCTTGCTGGCCCTCTTGGCATGGACAAAAGCTGGTCTGGCACTTGTCATGGCCTCCAGATTGAATGCCCACAGTTAATCCATCTCATTTTGAGTGAGAATCATGTTTCTAAGATTGGCATTCAGGTGTGTGAATACCAACTTGGTATGGGTCAAGCAAGAAATACACATAGGTATCTGCCTCTCGCGGCTCAGTGGAGAGAGCACGGGCTTTGGAGTCAGAGGTCATGGGTTCGAGTCCCGACTCCACCACATGTCTCCTGTGTGACCTTGGGCAAGTGACTTAACTTCTCTGGGCCTCAGTTACCTCATCTGTAAAATGGGGATTAAGACTGTGAGCCCCACGTGGGACAACTTGATCACCTTGTATCCCCCCCAGCGCTTAGCACAGTGCTCTGCACATAGTAAGCGCTTAACAAATGCCATCATCATTATTATTATTATTATTATTATTCCTCCATTTGGACTTGCTTGGATTTACCTAGGGCTCACCGAAGTTGGTTCACTTGAATCTGCCCTTGCAATTTTTGTTAATGAAAACATGTCATATTCAGTAGGGAAAACTGAAGCCCTGGAGAAGTTCTGGTTTTAAGCCAGTTTCTGCTGAGTCTTCTGTATCAGGGCCAACGGTCAACTTGGTGGGGAACTTCCTTCATGGGTCTCCAAACTTTCCTTCATCATCTACTTGGCCACTCTTCCTTACCTTATGAAGCAATCAATCAATCAGTGGTATTCTTTGAGTGCTTACTATGTGTACATATCTATTCTATTTATTTTGTTTTGTTAGTATGTTTGATTTTGTTCTCTGTCTCCCCTTTTTAGACTGTGAGCCCACTGTTGGGTAGGGACTGTCTCTATATGTTGTCAACTTGTACTTCCCAAGCACTTAGTACAGTGCTCTGCACACAGTAAGTGCTCAATAAATACAATTGATTGATTGATTGATGTGTAGAGCACTGTACTGAGCTCTTGGGAGAGTATAATACAACAGAATTAGCAGACACATTCCCTGCCCATAACAAGTTTACAGCTTAGAGGGAGTCCCCAAGATTCTATTTTACACCCTCTATTGCCCTCCTAATATGCAATTGAATCAGTCATTGGTATTTATTGGGCACTTACTGTATGCAGAGCACTGTACTAAGTGCTTGGAAAAGTGCAGTATCATTCCAAAAGTAGCTGCTCTTGGGTAACTCAAGCACCTTTTGTTGGTTCCCGTATGTGATTTCAAATTCTCTTTACATCTAGTCCCAAATCTTCAGCTGTCTTCAAGACTTCTGTAACTGTTATCACCAACAGGATGAGAAAGACAGAACTCCACTGCCCAACTTCCCTATAAGTGTCCACTTCCATGTCCATTCCTGAGGTTGTCTGGTTAAATCTTTGATGTTTCTCTGTCTTTCTCCTTTCATGCACAATCAACTGCCAAGAGAAATTACCAGGTTCATTTTCCACAATATTACTTGTGTTTCCCCTTTTGTCTTCCAACTTTCCTCCGTTTAACCCTTACCCAATTCCAACCTAATAGAGCAGTTATAATCCACTCCTTCCCATCAGCTTGTGCATATGTGCATCCATCCATTTCTCGATCTCAATTTTATTTATTTTATTTTTCCATCTTCTGTGTCACTATATCACACACACTTAAGTATTTAAATATACATATTCATCCATAGCTTCCACAATTGGAGTAGGCTCAGCAGTTTGTTTTTTTCCTGATCCTTCTGCATTGTTTTCTGAAATCCTGTTGGAGACAAGCACTATGGAAAGCCCAGCAAGTAGTGAAGCAATAGTGGCAGGGGTCTGGAAGAATGAAAACAAGAGCTACCACTGCTGCTGGCCTCACTGTAGCCACTTCTTTCCTGGAATTTTTGGTCCCATGGGAAGCTGTGCAAGAGCTCATGAATAGGGTAAGAATAGAATTCAGCCACTGGACCATGTCTTCAGACACGTTGGGTTTATATACAAGCTAGAGTGTGTGCGTGTATGTGATAATTTGAATGTAATTGAAAATGTGTGCATATCATCTTTTTCCTGGGAGATACTTTTTCAGTTCCATTACCTATACGGGCACACGTATGTGTGTATACACGTGCATGTATGTAGTTTGGTTGGATGTTTGTGTTCTAATAGCACCTAGTACAGTGCTAAATGGTTAGTGCATTGTTCTGCATGCAGTGAGCATTCAAATGCAATTGATTGATTGACTTGTAATAGCATTATTGGTAATTGTTGAGTGCCCAGTGGGTACAATATCCTGTACTTAGGGCTTGGGAGAATATGCCCAAAGAAGTGACGTTACCGGTCCACAAGAAGCTTCCACTTTAATGGCAGGGACAGGCATAAAATTAGTTACAAATAGATTAATAATGCCATTTCCTTGTCATGGATTGTATTGTTTAACTCGAACCTCAGAGTCATCTCTGTAAGGCTGCTGTCTTCCTGAGTTTCTGGTCTCTTTCTTTATCCTTCAGACTTTCAGAAATGATATTATTGAAGGCGATATTTTATTGATGTGAACAACGGGCTCAGTCTAGAAGGGGGAGACAGACAACAAAACAAAGCAAGTAGACGGGTATCAATGCCATAAGTGCTTAACTGTGTTAATTTGTTAAGTCCTTAACTATGTGCCAGGCATTGTACTATGAGCTGAGTGGATACAAGCAGATTGGGGTGGACACAGTCCCTGTCCCATGTGGGGCTCACAGTCTCAATCCCCATTTTACAGATGAGGTAACTGAGGCCCAGAGAAGTGAAGTGACTTGCCCAAGGTCACCCAGCAGGCAAGTGGCGGAGCCGGGATTAGAACCCATGACCTTCTGACTCCCAGATCTGTGCTCTATATTTTCTAGTTTGCCTGCAGTCATAAATTAACGATGAGGGGGACGTAGCTTTTTTCCCCTACTTTGTCACATCTCTTTTTACTCACCACTTGAAATTTAATGAATGAATACTATTTAGTGTTGTATGTTTCAGGCAGACAAAAGAAGTCAAATGCCATGCATTTTGAATTCAAGGGTTTAAACAGTAAAATTTGCAAAAGACAGAGAAATGTTTTTAAAATCTTATTGTTCTGTATGTCTAATCTTCCCCACTTAGATGGTGTATTTCTTTTGGAGCAGGGTCTGTACCTAAATGGAACTTTCTTGTATTTACCCTTAGAGCTTAGCTAAATGCTTAGTAAAGAAGTACCAATAAATACCATAAATAATGATTTGAGTTTCAAAGAAGTAATTTTCCCAGTGGACAAAATTCCTACAGAATGGCTCCACAAAGCAGTCATGTGTTAAAGGCTTTAAAACTATCATGTACATAGCCCCTTGAGTCAGGCAGGAAAAAAATAGATGTCCATTTTCATTTGTGATTTGAAAAGATACCGAGTGTTGTCGTAGAACGAACACCTATAATATAGGGAAGGGAAGCTCTGAGGCACTTGGGCCAGAGAATTTAATTCAGGGAGTGAAGGAGAAGTGGCAGCTGGAATCACTTTGCTCTAATCCAGCTGTGATTCCATGTGGCTTCTCCACCTGTCCTCTTGGTAGTAGTGATGGTATTTATTGAATCCACTGGGTGCAGTGTGCGCCACTAAGTGCTTGGAAAAGTATGGCAGAAGCAAGAGAGACATTCCCTGCCCACGAAAGGAGGTCTTAATAGGGGACACAGACAAGCATATTTCTAAATATGATCATGATGGTATTTGTTAAGCGCTTACTATGTGCCAAGCACTGTTCTTGCCAGGCAAAAACTCCTCACCCTGGGCTTCAAGGCTGTCCATCACCTTGCCCCCTCCTACCCCACCTCCCTTCTCTCCTTCTACAGCCCAGCCTGCACCCTCCGCTCCTCTGCCGCTAATCTCCTCACTGTGCCTCGTTCTTGCCTCTCCATCCGTCGACCCCTGGCCCACGTCCTCCCCCTGGCCTGGAATGCCCTCCCTCCGCACATCCGCCAAGCTAGCTCTCTTCCTCCCTTCAAAGCCCTACTGAGAGCTCACCTCCTACAGGAGGCCTTCCCAGACTGAACCCCTCCTTCCTCTCCCCCTACTCCCCCTCCCCATCCCCCCCGCCTTACCTCCTCCCCCTCCCCACAGCACCTGTACATATGTATATATGTTTGTACATATTTATTACTCTATTTTACTTGGTTTATATGTTTAGTTTTGTTGTCTGTCTCCCCCTTCAAGACTGTGAGCCCACTGTTGGGTAGGGACCGTCTCTATATGTTGCAAACTTGTACTTCCCAAGCACTTAGTACAGTGCTCTGCACACAGTAAGCGCTCAATAAATACGATTGAATGGATGAATGAATGTTCTGAGCGCTGGGATATAGTCATCAGAATAAATAACTGAATTCATGCCTTCACCCAAGTGTTGTGGATTGATACAAATAGGTCTGGTTGTTGGGAATTAATCGGGGTGGGGGGAGTGTGACTAGAAGAGTTTGGAACCCAGAGAGAGCCACAGCATGTTGGATTTGGGAAGGGAGGGAGTTGCAGCGGGAGTAGCGCATGTGAGTTATGGCTGGACGGTCAGTGGGAGAGAAAAAGAGGGCATGAGCTGGGGAGTAGCAGGTGAAGCAGGTGAGGCGAGACTGGTTACAGGCTGCTTCACTCAGCCACTGTGGAGAGGGGCTGAGAATGCACAGCGAGGTGAGGCTCTGGTTAGTCAGATGAGGACACATGGTGGAGACCTTCAACTATAGGTCCAGTGGAAAGAGCACTGCTCTGGGAATCAGAAGGCCAGGGTTCTGCCCGCTGACAAAGTGACACTTGCCCGCAACTTTCCTCTCTCCTGGAAATCCCTCCCCCTTCAAATCCATCAGTCCACCACTCTCCCCACCTTCAGAAGCCTCATAAAGTCACATCCCCTCCAAGAGGCCTTCCGTGACAGCCCTCATTTCCCCTACTTGCCCTTTCTCTGGTGTCAACTATGCACTTGGCCGTGTACTTAAGCACTTTGCTATTCACCCCAGCCCACAGCATTTAAGTACATATCTTTACTATTTCCCCTATCCATAATTAATTTTAACACCTTCCTCCCCCCTGTAGACCAAGCTCCTTATCTCCCATAGGAACGTGTCTACCAAGTCTGTTGTACTATGTTCTCCCAAATCCTTAGTACAGCATTCTGCACACAGTAAGCGCCCCAATAAATACTATTTATTGATGTTCTCTGCCCTGAAGACTCTGAACTCAGGCTCGTCAGTTGTTCCCATGGGAGACTCCATCACCCTCTTGGCTGTTTCGTTGTTGGTTGAATTTCTACGAGCACAGCACCTCTTTGTAGCAGCTAAGTGAGTGGTAACTACAGGCCTACCTCCATGACCAGGCCGAGTAGAGAAGCTGGTAACTAACAACCTTGCCTCTCTGCGCGTTCTCAGTCCCTCTCTACCCGGCCGAGTGAAGCAGGCTGTAACCAGAGCCTCACCTCGTGTGTGTTCTCTGTTGCGGCCGAGCAAAACAGCCCAGAACACTTGTCCTGCCTTCCCTCCCCGTCCCTTCTTCCATCATGCTCTGTTTGCCGAAGCAGGGAGATCAAAGCTGCCACTGCACGCTCTCAGTGTCTCCCTGAATGGGCAGCCACACTACCTCCCTGGCTTTCCCCTGCAACACGGGGAAGACCCCTCTGCGTCCTGCCTTCCACCTCCCTGACTGGAAAGAGAACAGCATCTGCAGAATGAGGCCTCCACAAAATCTTGGAAAGACTGATGGTAGCTTATATTGGTCGCTGTGGCTATGGGTGTCTCTTGGATTCATTCATTCATTCATTCAGTCGTATTTATTGAGCGCTTACTGTGTGGAAAGCACTGTACTAAGCACTTGGGAAGTACAAGTTGGCAACATATAGAGACGGTCCCTACCCAACAGTGGGCTCACAGTCTAGAAGGGGGAGACAGAGAACAAAACCAAACATATTAACAAAATAAAATAAATAGAATAAATATGTACAAATAAAATAGAGTAATAAATACGTACAAACATATATACATATGTGCAGGTGCTGTGGGGAGGGGAAGGAGGTAAGGCAGGGGGGATGGGGAGGGGGAGGAGGGGGAGAGGAAGGAGGTGGCTCAGTCTGGGAAGGCCTCCTGGAGGAGGTGAGCTCTCAGTAGGGCTTGGAAGGGAGGAAGAGAGCTAGCTTGGCGGATGTGTGGAGGGAGGCCATTCCAGGCCAGAGGTAGGACGTGGGCCAGGGGTTGATGGCGGGACAGGTGAGAACGAGGCCCAGTGAGGAGGTTAGTGTCAGAGGAGCGGAGTGTGTGCGGGCTGGGCTGTAGAAGGAGAGAAGGGAGGTGAGGTAGGAGGGGGCAAGGTGATGGAGAGACCTTTGAAGCCAATAGTGAGGAGTTTTTGCTTTCGAAGGTTGATAGGCAACCGCTGGAGGTTTTTGAGGAGGGGAGTGACATGCCCAGAGCGTTTATGAAGAAAGATAATCCAGGCAGCAGAGTGAAGTATAGATGGAGGTGGGTCGAGACAGGTGGATGGGAGATCAGAAAGGAGGTTGATGTAGTAATCCAGTCGGGATATGATGAGTGATTGTACCAACAAGGTAGCGGTTTGGATGGAGAGGAAAGGATGGATCTTGGCGATGTTGTGAAGGTGAGACCGGCAGGGTTTGGCCACAGATTGGATGTGGGGTGATTGAGAGAGTGGAGTCAAGGATGACACTAAGGTTGCGGGCTTGTGAGACGGGAAGGATGGTAGTGCCGTCCACAGTGAAGGGAAACTGAGGGAGGTAAAGATTAAATGACTTGGCCAAGGTCACACAGCAGGCAAGTGGTGGAGCTGAGACTGGAGAACCCCAGTCTTCTGGCTCCCAGTCCTGTACTCTTTCCATTGAGCAGTATTGCCATCTCCATGCCTTATTGCATGATTCCCAGGATATGTTTGGGATTATCTAACAATTGGAAAAGAAGCTGCCTAATGAATGAGTACTGCTTTTCAATGATATGTTTATGTGCCATATCCTGGTTGCGTGTTTTTTCCAGTTTTGTTTCCCCATTTGCAGTTGTTTGGGGAATTAGATCCTATTGATTTGGCAGCCTTTTCCTTTGTGACACTCTACTGGAGTGAAAGTTTGCTGAGTTGATAATTGAGAATTGTTTCATTTCTCTGCAATTGTTTCATTTCTCCTTCTCTGAAAACCATCTGGCTTCTGAATTACATCTCTTGTTCTGTTTTCATGCTGCTCTACAAATAGAAGAAACGGGAGACTTCTCTGAAATGTCAGATAGATTTAAAAAAATGATGAAAATAGTTACACTGGGTTGCTAATCACTGAGCTTTTTGAGGGGAAAAAACTCTTATTCCCACCAACTAAAACAGTTTCAACCATCGAGATACATGTAACCGATTTTTTTTTTTACCTTTCTAGGCAAAGGGGCAGATTTGAGTAAGCCCCCGTGCCGGAAAGCCAAGGATATTCGGAAAGAAAGGAAACAGCAAAAGCTCATTCTTCAGAACCAGACAGACAAACTTATATGTTCTCAAATTCAAGATGAACCACAGCCTTTGCTTTTGCCAAAGGCAGAAGCAAGTAAATCCAAAACCATTGAAGATTTCATTTTCAATTCTTTACCCGAGGATGCAGCACACCAGTTAGAGGTATTCTGTTTGAACTGTAACAGTGATGATGATGATTTTTTATATTTTGGACATGCTATAAAGAAACAATTTGCTTTGTGTTAAAATAGGCTAACTCGATAAAGTAAAATTCTGTATTTGAAGAAACTGTAGATAGAGATTAATTGGCACTGAGTCAAGTTTGATTACAGGGAATTTCTTGATTTCCTTTCCTTATATTTCTCAAACATAGTTTTTACTTGCACGTATATTTTAAGCTTAGTGGAAATAGTCCAAAAGCGAATCTAAAGATCAAAAGTCCTTGTGCACCTACAGTAGGAAGTATTATTCAGAGAGTCTCTGCATATAAATCAAAATCATCATTAATATTTATTGAGTCTTTCCAACTGACTCTCAGGAGATATCCGTCTGCTTTCAAAGTCTGCCTCCTCTTTCTGGACCTCTGCACCCCTCTCACCTTCTGTAAACACCTTGTGTCCACTCTTCCTCCCTTCCTGACCACCAACTTCAACCGCTCAGTTTCTTCTCTGCTTTCAAACATGCTCATGTCTCCCCTATCCTAAGAACATCTTCCCTGGATCCCATGCAGCCTGTAGCTGTTGACCCCCATTTTCCTGCTCTTATTCCTCTCCAAAATCGTAGAAGAGATCGCATACTTCCATTGCTTCCACTTCCACTCCTCCAAACTCACTTCTGGACCCCCTCGACAATCTGGTCTTCACTCCACCGAGACTGCCGTCTCCAAGGTCACCAGTACCAAATCAAATGGACTGTGCTCTGTCCCAGTTGTCCTTGACCTCTTGGATGTCACTGACGTTATGGGTCTCTTCCTTTTCCAGGAAACCCTATCTAACCTTGGTTGACTGATTTAGTCTCTCTTGGTTTCTTCTAACCAGTCTCTCTTTCATGGTCACTTTGGCTGGATTCTCATCTACCTATCCCTCTCTGTGTTCCTCAAGGCTCTCCTCTAGGCTCCCCTTCGCATCTCACTTTACACTCACTCCCTATGGAGAACTCGTCCACCTCTACGTTGTTGACTCCAAAATGTATCTTTGTAACCCTGATCTCCAACTTCCTCTGCAGTATCGCATCTTCTCTTACCTGCCACCCATCTCCACATAGATTTCCCTTTAAACTCACTCCCCCAGAGGGCTCATCAACTCCCATGCCTTCAGCAATCATCTCTCTTGCTTGTCCCATTACCCCTTCCATTTGCAGTCTTGCATTTCATAGTGCCTACAGGACATTTCATTCATTCATTCATTCGCATCTATTGAGTGTTTACAGTGTGCAGAGCATTGGAATAAACACTTGGCGGGATACAGTATCCAGAAACAACGTTCATCTTCGTGGCACAGTGGAAAGAACCCGGGCTTTGAGGAGCAGCGTGGCTCAGTGGAGAAGAGCACGGGCTTTGGAGTCAGAGGTCATGGGTTCGAATCCCGGCTCCGCCACATGTCCGCTGTGTGACCTTGGGCAAGTCACTTAACTTCTCTGAGCCTCAGTTACCTCATCTGTAAAATGGGGATTAAGACTGTGAGCCCCATGTGGGACAACTTGATCACCTTGTATCCACCCCCAGCGCTTAGAACAGTGCTCTGCACATAGTAAGCGCTTAACAAATGCCATTATTATTATTATTATTATTATTATTATTATTATTATTATTACAGTATACTAATAAACAGACACATCCCCTGCCCACAATGAGCTTGTCAATGAAGCTGAGGTTGGACAGTGTTTCCAGGAGAAGGTGTGGTCGACAGTGGTGAAGGCAGCTGAGAGATCAAGGAGGATTAGGATGGAGTAGAGAGCCATTGGGACCTCTGCTCTGACTGCTCCTTCTCAGTTTCTTTTGCTGGCTCCTCCTCTGAATCCCATCCTCTAATAGTTGGGGGGTCCCTCAAGGCTCAGCTCTAACCCCTCTTCTATTCTCCATCTATACCCACTCCTTTGGAGAACTCCATCATTCCCATGGCTTCCACTACCATCTCTATGCAGAGGATTCCCAAATCTACACCTCTTACCTCTCTCCTTGGCTGCAATCTCACATTTCCTCCTGCCTTCAATCAATCAATCAATTGTATTGAGCGCTTACTGTGTGCAAAGCACTGTACTAAGTGCTTGGGAAGTACAAGTTGGCAACATATAGAGACAGTCCCTACGCAACAGTGGGCTCACAGTCTAAAATTGATTGATTTTTTTTTTTTGAAAACAAGTGCAAGCTTTAATTAAACCACAGCCTCTTTGATTGAAGTTAAATCACTGTTCACAAAAAATAATATTTCATGACCGACATGTTACCTGATGACCGCCTAAGGGTGTTTGGCTTCTAGGTTTACAATGTAACATCAATGTTCCAATGAAAAACAGGTTCAAATTGTTCAATTTTTCAAATTGTTCTTCAGGACATCTCTATCTAGATGCCCTGCTGACACCTCACACTAATCATCTCCACATTGAACTCCTTATCTTCCCACCCAAACCGTGTTCTCCTCTCTTTCCCATCTATACCACTGTCCTTCCTATCTCACAACCCCGTAATCTTGACATTATGACTCAGCTCCCCTCACATCTATCACAAAATCCTGTCAATTCTAACTTCATAACCTTACTAAAGCCCGCCCTCTTCTCTCCATCCAAACTGCTACCATGCTGATGCAAGCACTTATCCTGTTCCACCTTGACTTTTGCATCTGCCTCCTTGCCGACCTCCCCATTCCAGTCCACAATTCACTCTAGCGAACAGATCATTTTTCAACAAAACATTCAGTCCTTGTCTCTCCACTCATCCAGAACCTCCATTGGCTGCCAAATGCTTGTCCTGCCTGCATCCTAAGCTCAATCTGTCTAAAACTGAACACCAAATCTTCCCTCCCAAATCCAGTCCCCCACCTAATTTTCCCATCATAGGTGCAGCCACCATCCCCCACCTGTTTCTGAAGCCCACAACTTTATTATTGTCCTTGATCTTTCAGCTCTCACACTGTCTGTTGCTAAATACTTTTGTTTGCCCCCCACAATATTTTGAGGATTCACCCCTTTCTTCTTATCAAATGACCACCACATTTGGCTAGACGCTTATCATATCCTGACTAGACTTCTGTATCAGCATCCTTCCTGGTCTTCCCATTTTCAGTTTCTCCCCTTGAGTGAAACTTCACTCTGCTGCCTGAACATCTTTCTAAAATGGCACCGTGCTCACATTCCTACTTGGATGTCCCATCGACACCTCCAACTTAACATGTCCAAGACAGAACTCCTCAGCGCGGGCTTTGGAGTCAGAGGTCATGGGTTCAAATCCCGGCCCCGCCAGCTGTCAGCTGTGTGACTTTGGGCAAGTTGCTTAACTTCTCTGTGCCTCAGTTACCTCAGCTGTAAAATGGGGGATTGAGACTGTGAGCCCCCCGTGGGACAACTTGATCACCTTGTAACCACCCCAGCGCTTAGAACAGTGCTTTGCACATAGTAAGCGCTTAATAATGCCATTATTATCATTATTATTATTATCTTCCACCCCAAACCCTGCCCTCTCTCAGACTTTCCCATCACTGTCGACAGCACCACTATCCCCCTGTCTCCTAAGCCAGTAACCTTGGCATTATCCTCAATTCATCTCTCTCATTCAACCTATCACTAAGTTCTGTCACACTTACCTTCACAACATTGCTAAAATCTGCCCTTTCCTCGCCATCCAAACTGCTCTGCGTTGATCCAAGCACTTATCTTATCCTGCCTTGACTACTGCATCAGCCTCCTTACTGACTTCCCTATTTCTTCCCTCCCCCTGATCCATACTTCACTCTTCTGCCCAGATCATGTTTCAAAAAAAAACCTCAGGCCAAGTTTCCCCACTTCTCAAGAACCTCCAGTGATTGCCCATCCACCTTTTGAGCACTCAATCACCTTGCTCCTTCGTGTCTTACCCTCTACTCTCACTTCACTCTTCCGATGCCAACATATTCACTCTACCTCGATCTCATCTGTCTCTCCACTGACTTCTCTCCCACATCATCATCATCATCAATCGTATTTATTGAGCGCTTACTATGTGCAGAGCACTGTACTAAGCGCTTATCCCACATCCTTCCTTTGACCTGGAACTTCCTCCCCCTTCATACCTGACAGAACATTGCTTTCCCTACCTTCAGAGCCATGTTAAAACTATATCTCCAAGAGGCCTTCCCCCACTAAGCCTTCCCCTCCCTTCAGAGTCACCCTCGCACTTGGGTCTGTACCCTTTAAGCACTCGATCATGCACCTCACCTTCAGCCCCACAGCACTTATGTCCATATCCATAATTTATTTTAATGTCTGACCCCCCATCTAGATTCTGAGCTCCTTGTGTGCAGGAAACATAGTGTCTATTGGCTCTTTTGCATTGTATTCTCCCAAGCACTTAATATAGTACTCTGCCCATATTAAGTGCTCAATAAATATGATTGATCGATTTCCTTCACTTCCCAAAAGCCTTTAATGGTTATGCATTTCTCATCACATCGAGGGGAAAATCCTTATCTTGAAAGTTCTCCGTGTCTCTCCCTTTGACCTACCCATACCCTTCCTCCACTACATCGTAACTCACACTCTTTATTTCTCTCAAGATAACCTACTCACTGTGCCCCATTATCATTTCTCACCCCCACAGCCTCCATCTGCTTGCCCATGCCCTCCCTTTTGCCTGGAACTCCCCTCTTGAAAACCTCCCCATCTTCAAAACTCTCCTGATATCCCACTTCCTCCAGGAAGCCTTCCTGATTAATTTTTCATCTTCCTAGGACGTATCCTCCCGTATAGCACTGCAGCACTTTTTGCCGGTCCTCAGCTAGCTATACACTCACAACCACCTGTAGCACTTCTCTTCATGCCAACTTACCCACTGTACTATTTAAGTACTTACTCTTCCACTTACCTATTTTCCATTCCCTTTTTCCCATCTGTAAGTTATTTTGTGTCTGTTTCATTCCATTGATTGTAAGCTCCTTGTGGGAGTGATTGTATCGTCTACCTCTCTTGTATTTTCCCAGGTGCTTAGTACAGTGCTCTGCATATAATAGATGCTCAAAACATCCTGTTGGTTAATTGATGAGTGCATGCTGTGGGAAGAGCATTGTATCAGGTACATGGGAATGTACAGTATGCGTAGAAGACATGGGCTCTGTTCTCTAGAAGCTTGAAATCTGGTAGAGCGAAAAAGGAGGCATGGGTTGTATGCACACAGTAGGAACTAGAGAAAAGGCATGGGTACGACCGGTTACAGTAAAGGAAGCAAAAAAATGATCAAGTGAATAAATAAATGGAATAAGTAAAGGAACTTGTGCATGAATACTGAGGGTGGCTGAAGGGAAGACATAATCAGAAAGGTTGGGATCGGTCTAGGAGTGCCTCCTGAAGGAGCTGGCTTTTTCAGATGAGAGGGATGGAGACTGGCAGACCTGAGGTTGGGAAAATCCTGGCTCATTTGGCAAATTTTGCTTTTCGGTAGAATTCTATTGAGAAACTAAGGAATGCTCTTATGAAAAGTGCATCTGTTTGAATAGTGTATAATAATGACGATGATCATCATCATAATAATGGTATTGAAATGCTTACTAGTCAGGTCAGACACAATCCCTTCCCCACATGGGGCTCACAGTCCAAGGGGAGGGGGAAAATCGATATTTAATCCCATTTTACAGATAAGGAAACTGAGGCAAAGGAAACTTGTGTTGTGCCCAAGGTCACAAAGCAGAGTGAGCAGAGCCAGAATCAGAACCCAGGTCCCCTAACTCCCAGGTCTGTGCTCTTTCCACCAGGCCATGCTGTGTGGTCTTTGGAGAAACAGATGTCAGACGAGGCACCTGTACGAAACTGTGAACTTCAAGAGCACAACTCCTGCATAAAGGAGACTGAATTTGAAGGCAGAGGTGAAGGGTCCAGGATAGGAGGATAGGAGTAGTTGAAGATTGCAATTTGGGAGGAGAAGAAGGTGGAACAAGTGTTTTGGAAAGGTGAAAGAGAAAGATGAGAGAAAAGGCTCAGGGCTTGGATTTTAGGAGCAGGCGGATACTCAATTGCCAGACTCTCGTACCATTTGCAGTATTTGGTGTAGCACTGATATTAAGAAAGCGGTGGCTTTATCATTCGTTTATCCAAACTCCTTGAAAGAGTTGTCTGCACGCGCTGCCTCGAATTCCTCAACACCAACTCTCTTCTCGACTCCCTCCAATCTGGCTTCCGTCCCCTACATTCCACGGAAACTGCCCTCTCAAAGGTCACCAACGACCTCCTGCTTGCCAAATCCAACGGCTCACACTCTATCCTAATCCTCCTCGACCTCTCAGCTGCCTTCGACACTGTGGCCCACCCCCTTCTCCTCAACACGCTATCCAACCTTGGCTTCACAGACTCCGTCCTCTCCTGGTTCTCCTCTTATCTCTCTGGTCGTTCTTTCTCAGTCTCTTTTGCAGGCTCCTCCTCCTCCCTTACTGTGGGGGTTCCCCAAGGTTCAGTGCTTGGTCCCCTTCTGTTCTCGATCTACACTCACTCCCTTGGTGACCTCATTCGCTCCCACGGCTTCAGCTATCATCTCTATGCTGATGACACCCAGATAATAATAATGATGGCATTTATTAAGCGCTTACTATGTGCAAAGCACTGTTCTAAGCGCTGGGGAGGTTACAAGATGATCAGGTTGTCCCACGGGGGGCTCACAGTCTTAATCCCCATTTTACAGATGAGGTAACTGAGGCCCAGAGAAGTTAAGTGACTTGCCCAAAGTCAAACAGCTGACAGTTGGCGGAGCCGGGATTTGAACCCATGATCTCTGACTCCAAAGCCCGGACTCTTTCCACTGAGCCACGCTGCTTCCCCAAGATCTACATCTCTGCCCCTGCTCCCTCCCTCCAGGCTCGCATCTCCTCCTGCCTTCAGGACACATCTCCATCTGGATGTCTGCCCGCCACCTCAAACTCAACATGTCCAAGACTGAACTCCTTGTCTTCCCTCCCAAACCCTGCCCTCTCCCTGACTTTCCCATCTCTGTTGACGGCACTACCATCCTTCCCGTCTCACAAGCCCGCAACCTTGGTGTCATCCTCGACTCCGCTCTCATTCACCCCTCACATCCAGGCTGTCACCAAAACCTGCCGGTCTCAGCTCCGCAACATTGCCAAATCTGCCCTTTCCTCTCCATCCGAACCGCTACCCTGCTCGTTCAAGCTCTCATCCTATCCCGTCTGGACTACTGCATCAGCCTTCTCTCTGATCTCCCATCCTCGTGTCTCTCCCCTCTTCAATCCATACTTCACGCTGCTGCCCGGATTGTCTTTGTCCAGAAACGCTCTGGGCATGTTACTCCCCTCCTCAAAAATCTCCAGTGGCTACCAATCAATCTGCGCATCAGGCAGAAACTCCTCACCCTGGGCTTCAAGGCTGTCCATCACCTCGCCCCCTCCTACCTCACCTCCCTTCTCTCCTTCTCCAGCCCAGCCCGCACCCTCCACTCCTCCGCCGCTAATCTCCTCACCGTACCTCGCTCTCGCCTGTCCCGCCATTGACCCCCGGCCCATGTCATCCCCCGGGCCTGGAATGCCCTCCCTCTGCCCATCCGCCAAGCTAGCTCTCTTCCTCCCTTCAAGGCCCTACTGAGAACTCACCTCCTCCAGGAGGCCTTCCCAGACTGAGCCCCTTCCTTCCTCTCCCCCTCGTCCCCCTCTCCATCCCCCGTCTTACCTTCTTCCCTTCCCCACAGCACCTGTATATATGTATATATATTTGTACATATTTATTACTCTATTTATTTATTGATTTCCTTTACTTGTACATATCTATTCTATTCTATTTATTTTGTTAGTATGTTTGGTTTTGTTCTCTGTCTCCCCCTTCTAGACTGTGAGCCCACTGCTGGGTAGGGACTGTCTCTATATGTTGCCAACTTGTACTTCCCAAGCGCTTAGTCCAGTGCTCTGCTCACAGTAAGCACTCAATAAATACGATTGATTGATTGATTCGAAGTAGGTGCACAGGGGCTCTTGATTTCTCAGATAGCTGTATGTTTGGTTTTGTTCTCTGTCTCCCCCTTTTAGACTGTGAGCCCACTGTTGGGTAGGGACTGTCTCTATATGTTGCCAATTTGTACTTCCCAAGCGCTCAGTACAGTGCTCTGCACATAGTAAGCGCTCAATAAATACGATTGATTGATTGATTGTAGAGGAGAATTGTCAGGGTATAGAAGTGTCCTAAATTTTCTAAGGTGACCCTAGTTAACAGTAGAGGGCGCTCTGACTCTTCCGGAATCAAATTGTTGCCCCTTAAACAAAAGGGAGGCAGAAAGGTGGAGTTCAGAATTATCTTGGCATTATAAATTTGAATTCTCTGAAAGGGGAAAAGAGATAAATGTAATATGCATTGAAAAAGCATTTGTGAGGAAGGGTCATTAAGGAAGAAAGTTTCTGTTCTCAGATAATGCTTAGATTTCACTCCAGAAGCTCCGTTCTTGTCCTGCGGAACGCCCTCCTTCAAACGGTTAGGTTTTTAAAGAGAAAATCCAGCTGGTGAATAACATAATTCAATAAAATGGCATTTCCACCTTAATAAAAGTGAGTGAAGATCTGATTGATGCAGTTTTCCATTATTTAGTGAAGCATGCTCAGTTAAAGACTGCTTAAGGGACATTGTAGTTTTTCAAATTGTAGTGGGCCTTGAGAGAGAGAAGCCTGCTTAAAATTTGCACCCGTGTTTTTGGGATCTACAGTACCAAAATTAGATTTAAATATCTGCACCAGAATGATTTTTTTTTTAAACCGATGTCATTCAGTGTGTACCCAGTATTGAGTGGAAGCATGTGTTTTCTCATCCTGCTCACTCGCTTGGCAGAAGAAAAAATATTCACACATGAAATGGACTACCTGAATTTATTGCCAATTCTGGTCAGAGAATTATTTTTCTGTATTATACTCTTGTTCTTTTACTGCTTTAATCTTTTATTACCCATATCAAGCATTTAATTGGGAAACCTCCCTTCCACCTATCCAACAGCAGTTTCAGTGCCCCTAGGATTATATATATTAGTAGTTTGAAGATCCTGGGCACCTTTGATGGAAGTCCTTCAAAGAACAAAGTGAACCACATACCACAGCACTTCAGAGTATGTCTTAATGTGCACTTGGATATAATTCCTGTGGGCCTCCAAGAAATAATTCTGACTGGCTTTTTCCCATTGAGACCAAAGAGTTAGATTTGAGGGGAAAAAAAATCCCACATATACTCCATTCTGATGTATTAAATGCAGTAGAGTTGTTGTTCCCCAAAAAGGTGTCTCTTGAAGGTTTGAAAGACACTTGTGACTGGTAATATTGTTTTCTGTGAGGGACACATAAAAAAGTCATGTAAGTAGTGTTTTATTTCTCATCTCAGTGAAACAAGAATGTACACAGTACAAATGTATATTCTGTTTGAAAACAACACCCGTAGATAGTACATGAAAAATGAGCTTTTAATTGAAAATAATTACATATATTAATGTATTAGAAGTACCCCCCAAAACTGCCGTTTGGGGATTATGTACTGCAGAATAATTCAAAATTAAAAAAAAATGTCAAAGGTGTTTTTTTTTTCCTCTGTCCCGAATTCCAAACTTGAAGCCCATCCAAAAGCCCCTGGAGAGTTAATTGCATGAAGTTTAAAAATTTGTTTTAATTATTTTTACAATTCAAGTGATTGCTTCATTCTAAACTCTTATATTGCAGGCATTGGGTTATAGGCAGACTTAGCTATCATCATCATCAAATGTCAGTTTTAAAAAATTGAGCAGGCAATTCACAAAATAAATTGGACTTTCAAAAAAGGACGAATATGTGTGCAACGTGTAGATGCTTCACTATTATCAGCAAACTATGCTAGAAATGCCCTTAACTATCTTAAATTACCTTGGAAAAGCATTCAGAGAGTCTCAGCGTTAGAATAAGGAATGCAGTTTGAAAAGTAATTTCAATAAAGCTAATACCTTTAGCAAAACATTCTGTCAATATAAACCATTATTTTTAAGGATGAATCCTAATTAGCTAGTTGATACCAACTTTAATTGGTCAGCATGTAATTGTTTGGTCTCATTGTGGTTATTTTCTCTAAGTTCTTTAGGGGTGCAACTAATTAATGTTATGTTTCATTAATAAAAATGTTTTTTAACTTCTTCTGAAGGTGAGGATGGTGAGATCATCCCCACCAAGTTCCCAGTTCAAAGCCACATTTCAGGAGTCTTACCAGGTCTATAAACGTTACCAGATGGTTATTCACAAGGATCCACCTGAAAAACCGACTCTAAATCAGGTCAGAAGACCAAGTGCAATCTTTATGCTCAATCTATCTGAATTTTCCCCTCCATTCCATATCATTGTGTGAATTCGGGTAAGAGAATTTACGTTAACCTGTGATCCACGTTTGTAATGTTCAGTTCAAGGGGCAAGCTGCCAAGTGAGGGAAATGGACACCTCAGCATATGGGCATCCTGAAAGTGCAAATTAAATTTAGTGCCCAGTTGGAGATGCCACAAATGCGTAACTTAAATTGTATGAGCCACATGAACTCTAAACTTTGCTTCGTTCAAGGTTTAGGGTTTAGCTTTTTAATCACTCATCAAATTTTGAAGTTATCTCAAGATAAAAACATCAAAAAATCGGAGTTCAAATCCATACATTCTCTGTAAGTGGATTTGACATGGGCCTATGAATACAATAGGAGCCTGGAGGCACATTTGCAATTTCAGCATGTGAAAGAGAATGTCAATTCAGGCTTTTTTTTTTCTCTTACAAATCACACCATAAATAATTTAAGTGAACTTTCTCAATGTGTCATGTAACAGGCAAATAAGTTAAAATTCGCCAATGGCAATAATATTGGATAATGATGTTTATTAACAACTGTAGAGCACTACTTCACACATTGGTCCCCTTTCCAGCAGGATGGCTAAGATCCCTTGCTGTTCCCCCAGTCTTGCTTAGATGAGCACTTAGTGAATATTTTCACAGATGTCATTCCTTCTTCAGGAATTGTACCAGGTGCAGGGCTTCCTCACTTACTCCCAATTTAGGTGAGATGCCCAATGGCTGAGCTTTGGAAATGGATTGGAGGAGATCTTACACTGGCCTTGCCTTCAGAAGCATATGATCAGAGACATTTCAATATTATATGCTTGTATCTTCCTTGCTCTGAAGGTGAGGTTAGTACCGGTCTCCTTCGAGGATCCAGAATTCAAGTCCTCCTTCAACCAATCATTATCTTTATATGCCAAGTATCAAATGGCCATACACAAGGACACGGCTGCTGAATGTGGGGAGACTGAGGTACCGTACATCGATTTGCATGCCTGTTCCTCATCTCTGAGCTTTTTTCTTTTTCATTTCCTTTCGGTGAGACGAGTTATGGATAGCATCAATGGAAAATGTATGGCTCTGTTAGATTGTCAGCCGCATATGGGAAGGGACCATATTTTCTTCTGCCTTTACTGTACTCTCTCAAGTGCTTAGTAATCTGTAAGCCTTCAAGAAATACTGTTGATTGATGGTTGAAGCCAGCAGAGTCCAATGGAAAATGTAAGGGAAATCTGGGTGCCGGTCTTACTTCCACAAGCGACTCACTGTTCGACTTCAGGAAAACTAGTTAACTTTGCGGGCCTGGTTTTCCGTGCGTAAAATGGAGATGGAGTGAGTATGTTTTCCTACCCACAGAACTCTCGTAGCAGCAGATAACTTAATACTTGGAAGTAGGCTGAGTTCCTCCGATTCTGTTCATGTTTGTCAGTAGCGTTTTCATTAGCATGCAGTTAGCATTGCCGTAGTTTGACAAAAACGTCCAAAAAGGAATGGCTACTTAAGAATGCCAATGGTTCCCCATTTGCATTTTCTATCTGCTTCATTGTGATGAAAGAGATTTCTTCCTGTGCTGGCTGAGAAAAGCTTATTATAGCTGCCTGCCAAGAAACAGTCTGTGATTTCTCTAGTTAGAAGCCACCTGATTATTCAAACAAGTTTTTCCATAGGCCTTTTATTATAAGCTTTCTGCACTTGGCTTCGTGCATGGACAATCATTTTACAGGTAATGCTCACAAGAACACAGTGTTATTTAAACAGGTATATGTGGTGGCATTATTAAACAGCTTGTCAGGAGAAAAGATGCATAATCTTAGGCAGGGAATACATGATAAATTGGTGAATACATGAATACATGTATCATGTATTTATCATGAATACATGATAAATTGGTGTTTGAGTAATTTTAGAACTGCATCATATATTCTCTTATATGTCATTCAGATCTCATTTCTCTCATGCCCTTTTCAGAGTCCAGTGCTTAGAACAGTGCCTTGCACATAGTAAATGCTTAATAAATGCTATTATTATTATTATTATTATTATTACTATGCCAGTGTTTACATGTAGCATTGTAAATTAAGATCGCTTGAGACCCCAGTGGCTCTATGACACCGTACAAGGTGTAGTTAATAAAATCGAAATGTGCAATGGATTTGTTCAGTCTAATTTAAGTCAGATTGGTTAATGCTGAATTCCTGCTGAGTCTCAGAGGGAGGGCCAGAGGAAGAGGTAAGTGTTTGAGGTGGTGGCCAGACCAAGTTCAATGGGAAGCCCCAACATCAGCCCAAGTCCTGAGTTTCATTGGAAGCAGAGGCTGCCAATTTCAACTTGGGAGTTTTGTAGTAGGGTAATAGTGGTAGCAGCGGCAGCAGTAGTAGTAGTAGTAGTAGCAGCAGCAGCCTCCATTGAGGGCTCACTTAGAAGAAGCATTTATTGAGCAGCTACTTAGTGCGGGGCACTCTATGAGGGGCTTGGGAAGTACAGAATAAGGAGGGAAGGCATGATGGCCATGGAGAGAGTAATCTTTGTGGAGTGAATGGGTCAAAATCAAACTGCAGAGGATTGAGAGCCAGAGGAGCAAAATGAGGGCCGTGGCTGCACACAGTCCATTCAAGGTAGGGGAGGCTTGCCTGGATTGAAAGCCAGGACGCATTGGAAAATGAGAAGTTGAGAATGGCAGTGAGAGAGAAGAGGAGAGTAGGAGCAAGTGATTTTAAAGTTGAGTGGGATAGGGTCAGAGTCATAGGTGGAAGGGCTCCTTTTGGAAGGTAGCTTGGAAGCAGCAGAAAGATGAGGAAGCAGCAATAGTAGGGGGGATGGGGAGACTTTGGGAAGCAGTCCATGCCTGATGGCTTTGATTTTACCAGTGAAGTAGCTGGTGAGGTCATCAGGGGTTAGGGAGGGAGGTGGCCAGGGGGGATTGGGTTTGGAAAAGCTGATGGTGATTGTTGACAAGTGAATCAGCGAGGGAAAAATAGCAGAGTTGTCAAGGACAACATGCTCAAGCTCAGCACGAAAGCGTGAATTTGCAGAGGGAGAAGTTGGGCCGGACCCTGGATTTCTGCCGGCTGCAGGGGCAGAGGAGTAGAAGAAACAGACTATTGCGTGGATCGAGGCCGTTGGCTGGGGCTCTGAGAGGAGTTTGGGTGTAGGGGGCAGAGGAGCTGAGGTTGGAGAGTGTGGAGTTGAGCGGGTGTAATAGTGCATATAAGGATGAGAAGGGGACTACATGAGATGACCTGGGATTGGTAGAGTGGGTCTATCAGTAAATCGATAGCATTTATTGAGCCCCTATTATGCAGGCACTTGGGAGAGTACAGTATCCAGTACAAGAGAATTAGCATACATGTTCTCTGCCATAATGAGTTTACAGACTAGAAAGGGGAGACAGACATTAATATGAATAAAGTCTAGAGTACGGAGGTTGTGATGGGGGGCGAGGACTGAGTTCAGGGGGCCTAGGGTGATGGTGAAGTAGCAGGTTAGAAGGTTTTCTCTCTCTGCAGTCTCGGATTTGGTCCTCCCTTCAAGACATCTCTACTTGGATATCCTGCCATCACCCCAAATGTAACATTTCCAAAACAGAACTCCTCATCTTCCCACCCAAACCCTGTCCTTCCCTTAACTTTCCCATCAGTGTAGACAGCACCACAATCCTTCCCATCTCACAAGCCCATAACCGTGGCATTATCCGTAACTCATCTCTCTCGTTCAAGCCACGTATTTGATCTATTGTTAAATCCTTTCAGTTCAACCTTCACAACATTGCTAAAGTCCACCCTTTTCTCTTCACCCAAACTGCTTCCACGTTAGTCTAAGCATTTACCCTATCCTGCCTAGATTATTGTATCAGCCACCTTGCTGACCTCCCTGCCTCCTGTGTCTCCCCACTCTAGTCCATACTACACTCTGCTACGTGGATCATTTTTCTACAAAGCTTTCAGTCCACGTTTCCCCGCTCCTCAAGAACCTCTGTCCCTCCCTCCAGGCTTGCACCTCCTCCTACCTTCAGGACATCTCCATCTGGATGTCCGCCTGCAACCTAAAACTCAACATGTCCAAGACTGAGCTCCTTATCTTCCCTCCCAAACCCTGTCCTCTTCCTGACTTTCCTGTCACTGTGGGCGGCACTACCATCCTTCCCGTCTCACAAGCCCGCAACCTTGGTTTCATTAGAGAAGCAGCATGGCTCAGTGGAAAGAGCCCGGGCTTTGGAGTCAGAGGTCATGGGTTCAAATCCTGGTTCCGCCAATTGTCAGCTATGTGACCTTGGGCAAGTCACTTCACTTCTCTGGGCCTCAGTTACCTCATCTGTAAAATGGGGATGAAGACTGGGAGCCCCCGTGGGACAACCTGATCACCTTGTATCCCCCCAGCGCTTAGAACAGTGCTTTGCACATAGTAAGCGCTTAACAAATGCTATTATTATTATTATTATTATTCTCTCCCACGGCTTCAACTATCATCTTTACGCTGATGACACCCCAATCTACATCTCTGCCCCTACTCTTTCTCCCTCCCTTCAGGCTCGTGTCTCCTCCTGCCTTCAAGACATCTCCATCTGGATGTCTGCCCGCCATCTTAGACTCAGTATGTCCAAGACTGAACTCCTTATCTTCCCTCCCAAACCCTGCCCTCTCCCTGACTTTCCCATCACTGTTGACGGCACTACCATCCTTCCCGTCTCACAAGCCCGCAACCTTGGTGTCATCCTCGACTCTGCTGTCTCGTTCACCCCTCACATCCAATCCTTCACCAAAACCTGCCGGTCTCACCTCCGCAACATCGCCAAGATCCGCCCTTTCCTCTCCATCCAAACCGCTACCCTGCTGGTTCAAGCTCTCATCCTATCCCGACTGGATTACTGTATCAGCCTCCTCTCTGATCTCCCATCCTCCTGTCTCTCCCCACTTCAATCTATACTTCACACTGCTGCCCGGGTCATCTTTGTGCGGAAACTAAATGGGCATGTTACTCCCCTCCTCAAAAATCTCCATTGGCTACCAATCAACCTACGCATCAGGCAAAAACTCCTCACTCTCGACTTCAAGGCTGTCCATCACCTCGCCCCCTCCTACCTCACCTCCCTTCTTTACTTCTACAGCCCAGCCCGCACACTCCGCTTCTCTGCCGCTAACCTCCTCACTGTACCTTGGTCCCGCCATCGACCCCCGGCCCACGTCCTCCCCCTGACCTGGAATGCCCTCCCTCTGCCCACCCACCAAGTTAGCTCTCTTCTTCCCTTCAAAGCCCTACTGAGAGCTCACCTCCTCCAGGAGGCCTTCCTAGACTGAGCCCCCTCCCTCCTCTCCCCGCCCCATCCCCCCTTGCCTTACCTCCTTCCCCTCCCCACAGCATCTGTATATATGTTTGTATATATTTATTACTCTATTTATTTTACTTGTACATATTTACTATTCTGTTTATTTTATTTTGTTAATATGTTTTGTTTTGTTGTCTGTCTCCCCCTTCTAGACTGTGAGCCCGCTGTTGGGTAGGGACCGTCTCTGTATGTTGCCAACTTGTACTTCCCAAGTGCTTAGTACAGTGCTCTGCACACAGTAAGTGCTCAGTAAATATGATTGAATGAATGAATGGTTACTCATCCACCTCCGCATCCAACAGAATCTCCTTACCATAGGCTTCAAAGCACTCAGGCACCACCTTGCAACTCTCCTCTACAATTCAGCCCACACACTTCGCTCCTGAAATGCCTACCTACTCACTGTACTGTGATCTCGTCTATCTCACCGCAGACTTCTCACCCACATCTTGCCTCTGGTCTGGAACGTCCTCCCCTCTTCATATCTTATAGACTCTTCCCACCTTCAAAACCTTATTGAAAGCACATCTTCTCTGAGAAGTCTTTCCTGACTAAGCCTGCATTTCCTCTTTTCCCACGCACTTCTGCATCACCTCGACTAGCTCCCTTCCTTCAGGACTCCCCGAGCCCTACAGCACTTATGTAGATATCCACAATCTATTTATTTATTTTTATTAATGTGTGTGTCTCCCGTCTAGACCCGAAGCTTGTTGTGGGAAGGGATTGTGTCTACATTGTTGTGTTGTACCCTACCAAACGCTTAGTACAGTGCTCTACACACAGTAAGGGTTCAGTAAATACAATTGATTAATTGTAGTTGGAAAATGGCAAGCCAGAGTTGGTGAGGTGTTGTTTGAAAGATGACTAGGTGAGCACGTGACCATCCTGGTGAGTGGTTGAGGTGGGGTGTAGTAAAAGAGATCAGCAGAGGAGAGGAGGGAGAGAAAGTCGTTGTCTGCAAAGTCAGTGCAATCATCAAAGTGGAGGTTGACGTCCCCAGGGATTACAGTTGGAGAAGGGAGAGAAATCAGGAAGGTGAGAAACGCCTTGAACTCAATAAGCCATGTGAGGTGGAACCAAGCCAGGAGTGCAGTCAGTTACAGCAGCCTAAGGAATCTCCCCTCTACTACTACCCTGCCAGTGTGGATAATTATCCGTAGTATCAACTTTTCATTTTGGTCATTGGGGTTGAACTTGGAAGCAGAGCATTGAGGGGCCAAAGAGAGGGAGTGGGGAGAGGATTTATTTATTTTATTTGTACATATCTATTCTATTTATTTTATTTTGTTAGTGTGTTTGGTTTTGTTCTCTGTCTCCCCCCTTTTAGACTGTGAGCCCACTGTTGGGTAGGGACTGTCTCTATATGTTGCCAATTTGTACTTCCCAAGCGCTTAGTACAGTGCTCTGCACATAGTAAGCGCTCAATAAATACGATTGATGATGATGATGATGATGATGATGATGAAAAGGAGCTATAAGGAAGGGGAAGTCAGAAAGGGAGAGGAGGAGGAAGAGGAGGGAAATGATCCCCACTTGTGCTTCTCTTCTTTCTCCTCCTCCTCGGGAAATGAGTCTTGGCTTGAACGGTATGAGGAAGAAGGAAGCCTGGATGGTGGTTCAGGGCTGTTGCATTGTGCATGTCTCCAAGGTCCCATGGGAACACCCAGCTACTAACCAGTACAGATCCTCTTCTCCCAAATTCCTTCAGGAAGGGGCTGGCTGGCTGGCTGCCCGCCTTGCCCCCACCTGGGAGGTAGAGGGATCCGATGGGAGACCACTCTGGCTCCCACCAAACCTCCCAAGAGCTACTTGGTTCGGTAGCCTTTTGGCTGTGGCCTCTGTGGACCGAGGCTGCCGCAAGTCCCTATTCCGGGCCTAGCTAGATCCCCGAGTGGCCCGGGAGTGGGGTGAGGCAGTTGGGTGGGATCAAGGGAAGCTGCCCATCTGGCCCCAGCAGGAACCCCTAGAAGAGGCAGGACAACCCTCCACTGTTTAGCTCTTCTGTTGGGCTGGGCCGAAAGCTGTGTTTTAGCCCAGGTCCAGGGCCTGAAGGAGCGAGCTCTCTCCTTCCCTGCTCAGTGCGTTCTGGATTGGCTAGTCTGCCCACGACCCCACTGAGAAGCAGCGTGGCTTAGTTGAAAGAGCACGCGCTTGGGAGCTGGGGGTCATCATCATCATCATCAATCGTATTTATTGAGCGCTTACTATGTGCAGAGCACTGCATTAAGCGCTTGGGAAGTACAGATTGGCAACATATAGAGACAGTCCCTACCCAACAGTGGGCTCACAGTCTAAAAGGGGGAGACAGAGAACAAAACCAAGCATACTAACAAAATAAAATAAATAGGATAGATATGCACAAGTAAAATAGAGTGATAAATATGTACAAACATATATACATATATACAGGTGCTGTGGGGAAGGGAAGGAGGTAAGATGGGGGGGATGGAGAGGGGGACGAGGGGGAGAGGAAGGAAGGGGCTCAGTCTGGGAAGGCCTCCTGGAGGAGGTGAGCTCTCAGTAGGGCCTTGAAGGGAGGAAGAGAGCTAGCTTGGCGGATGGGCAGAGGGAGGGCATTCCAGGCCCGGGGGATGACGTGGGCCGGGGGTTGATGGCGGGACAGGCGAGAGCGAGGTACGGTGAGGAGATCAGCGGCGGAGGAGCGGAGGGTGCGGACTGGGCTGGAGAAGGACAGAAGGGAGGGGAGGTAGGAGGGGGCGAGGGGATGGACAGCCTTGAAGCCCAGGGTGAGGAGTTTCTGCCTGATGCGCAGATTGACTGGTAGCCACTGGAGATTTTTGAGGAGGGGAGTGATATGCCCAGAGCGTTTCTGGACAGAGATAATCCGGGCAGCAGCATGAAGTATGGATTGAAGTGGAGAGAGACACGAGGATGGGAGATCAGAGAGAAGGCTGATGCAGTAGTCCAGACGGGATAGGATGAGAGCTTGAATGAACAGGGTAGCGGTTGGGATGGAGAGGAAAGGGCGGATCTTGGCAATGTAGGTCATGGGATCTAATCCCAGATTCACCACTTGTCTTCTGTATGACCTTGGGCCAGCCACTTAAATTCTCTGTGCCTCAGATCCCTCATCTGTAAAATGGGGATGAAGCTTATGAGCCCCATGTGGGACAACCTGATTACCGTGTATCATCCCCAGCACTTAGAGCAGTGTTTGGCACGTAGTAAGCGCTTAACAAATACCATAATTATTCTTATTA
Organism: Tachyglossus aculeatus; assembly: GCF_015852505.1. Taxonomy (NCBI): domain Eukaryota; kingdom Metazoa; phylum Chordata; class Mammalia; order Monotremata; family Tachyglossidae; genus Tachyglossus; species Tachyglossus aculeatus. The sequence continues at coordinate 23,355,058 of NC_052081.1, forward strand.
TTATCGTTACTGATGGAGGCAGAGGAAGGGCAGTGTACCCCCATGGGCATTCAGGAAGGAAACAGCTCATCCCTATGTGCTCTGGGCAAGCGGTGAGAGCTTCCCTTACTGGTTTTTCGGCAAGTTGAAGACACTGGGAACTTTAGAGTTCCCCAGGCCAGGTTGGGAATCGTGCGCCACTGGTGGATAGTGAGAAAGAGAGCTGCCTTGTCTCTCCCTCTCTGGCCTCATTCCTTCCCACCCAAAACACTGTGGATGCAGAGCTCGTGGTGTCACTCCCATTTTGCCAAATCCGCGGGGTTCATTGATCGCAGTCGTCCCCGTGCTGGGGTGAGGCGGAGAACAAGGACTCTGAGTGGGATGTTGGGGAGATGGGAGGACAAGGGGCCCCATTGTTGAGCTGCCTCTTTTGAAAGGGTCCCTTGATTTGTAGGGTAAATTTGGGTCAATTCATTTAGAACCATCATTCCTGAGAGGCACTTGAACATTTATACTTCTGTTATAACTTTTGACGCCAAGACCAGTTCCCAAATATTTATTCATCTAAATTTTGAGAGGATGATTTTTCAGAGAAAGTGGATGATATTTGGCATTTTGCAAAACTTAGAACTTGTTAAGATGTAACATTTTACTGGTAAAAGTATTTATTAGGAACTTACCGTGTGCAGAGCACTGTACTGAGCTCTGGGAAAGAATACGCAGGTGAACATTTGGCACGTTCGTTGTCTATACTGTGTGTTTTACTATTTTATTTTCCCCTTTTTGGTCTCCATCTCCCATTTCCTATTTCCCCATGAAGGGAAATTGAATCCCAAACCTAGGGAATAGACAATACCCAGCTCTTTAAACCTTCCCGATGGCCATCAGAGTGTGTGTGTGTGTGTGTGTGTGTGTGTGTGTGCATGTGTGTATGTGTATATGTATGCATAGCCATATGTGTGTTTCTGTGTATATATATTGCACCCTTTTTAAAATTTTCTTTCAATTGGAACCACCGAGTGGCAGAATATACTCCCATTGGGAAGGAAATAGAACACATACATGACCAAGTGACACTTGTTTTGTTCCCTCCTTCCCAGCACTTCAATTTAAGCCAATGTTAAGGGTGATGAAAAGGCAGCAAACTGTTTCAGTAGCAAAGGTCTGTTCCGAATCAACCCATCCATCTCATTGCACACCTTTTATTACTTCGGGTGACATCAGCAGTAGTTTAATTAGCAAGATTTCCCTGTGCCAGGGATCCATTCTGTGGCCCTTTTAAGAAGTAACTGCAGGAACCCGCCAGCTGCTCTTCCAATCCAGATGGGCAGCGGGCCAGGAGAAGTCCAGTGCCTGCCGCGTTTTGGACTCTGGAACACTTAGTCCACGCAGCAAGCCCTGGCCTCGCAACCCATCACCCCTGGGGCCGTCTCTGTGGGGCTGGCTGCCAAGAACAACTGATGGGATCCATGTCCGGTTTTCCCTGCAGCTTGCCCCGGAGCTCTTGTCTGAGGAGACCGACTGATTCTGGGCCTGAAGTGAAAAGTACTTTCCCACTGCTCACGAAGTGCTGTTTCCTCTTTGAATAAGCCGCTACTGTACCCCGTCCAGAAAAAAGCCTCCCCGCAATCTTGTTCCATCAAAGACATTTGGCTTTTGCTAGAAAAGATAGTATATTTTGTTAATGTTATTTATCTGGCGAAGGAGAAACAGAATATATTCTTGTGTTTGCTTTTGATTTAAAACATTGATCTCCAATAATTTGGCCTATTGGCTTCAGACGCTTGTGGAGACTCACAGAATCCTGAGTTTAATCTCGATACCATACCAAACCCAACAAAAGATGGATTTATTTGCACTGGTATTAGTTGAGAAGGGAAATATGTATACTTTCTCAGATCAATTATTCAACAACAGCAGATTTGGAGGGTTTTTCATGTTACAGTAATACATTTTTGAAAAGTTACATAGTTTTTTTTATTCCCTTTGATCCCCAGAAAGTTAGATATGTAGATATATAGATGTGTAGGTATGTATCTGTAGCTATATGTGTATCTTTTGCACACACACACACACACACACGTATCTGAAAACTAATAAAAAAATTGCAGTGGGAAATAAATGTTAAGCTGTGGAACACAATTATTTTAGGTGTTACAAATAGTTCTCAAAACAGGACCCTTTCCAAAAGAGAACATTATCGAATCTGTTTGAGGTGGCACATCTGACTTTGTCGAAGTACTGGATGTGAATTCCAAAATAGCCTCAAAAATGCTTTTTACTGAAGAAGTGCCTGTTGACATAGCTCTTGAAGTGAAGCTTTACTAAGATTATATTGTAGGAAATGACATAGTCAAATAGTTAATAAACTTTAAGTACACATCCAGGGTAGTTAGATGTCCTTGGAAAAATGTCAACTACTGCTCACCCTGGTGGTCCATTCTCAGCTTTGTGAAATTTATGAAAATTTCCAAATACTACTTCTGCTGGAGGAGTTTGGATTAATTTCCAAAAAAGTTTCCAGACACTTTTGCTTCGTTATCCCAACCCTGTAGCACTGCCATTTCCCCTATCTGTCCAGCGCTTAGAAGAGTCCAGTGCTTAGAACAGTGCTTTGCACATAGCACTCAACAACTACCATCATTATTATTTATTTTAATGTTTGCCTTCCCCACTAGGACTGGAAGCTCCTTGAGGGCAGGGGTTGCCTGCCAACTCTATCACTATCCCAAGAGCTTAATTAAGTGCTCCATACCCAATAAATGCTCAATAAAGATCCCAAACCCTGCCCTCTCCCTGACTTTCCCATCTCTGTTGACGGCACTACCATCCTTCCCGTCTCACAGGCCCGCAACCTTGGTGTCATCCTCGACTCCGCTGTCTCATTCACCCCTCACATCCAAGCCGTCACCAAAGCCTGCTGGTCTCAGCTCCGCAACATTGCCAAGATCCGCCCTTTCCTCTCCATCCATACCGCTACCCTGCTCATTCAAGCTCTCATCCTATCCCGTCTGGACTACTGCATCAGCCTTCTCTCTGATCTCCCATCCTCGTGTCTCTCTCTCCACTTCAATCCCTACTTCATGCTGCTGCCCGGATTATCTTTGTCCAGAAACGCTCTGGGCATATCACTCCCCTCCTCAAAAATCTCCAGTGGCTACCAATCAATCTGCGCATCAGGCAGAAACTCCTCACCCTGGGCTTCAAGGCTCTCCATCACCTCGCCCCCTCCCTACCTCACCTCCCTTCTGTCCTTCTACAGCCCAGCCCGCACCCTCCGCTCCTCCGCCGCTAATCTCCTCACCGTACCTCTTTCTTGCCTGTCCCGCCATCGACCCCCGGCCCACGTCATCCCCCGGGCCTGGAACGCCCTCCCTCTGCCCATCCGCCAAGCTAGCTCTCTTCCTCCCTTCAAGGCCCTGCTGAGAGCTCACCTCCTCCAGGAGGCCTTCCCAGACTGAGCCCCTTCCTTCCTCTCCCCCTCGTCCCCCTCTCCATCCCCCCCATCTTACCTCCTTCCCTTCCCCACAGCACCTGTATATATGTATATATGTTTGTACATATTTATTGCTCTATTTATTTTACTTGTACATATCTATTCTATTTATTTTATTTTGTTAGTATGTTTGGTTTTGTTCTCTGTCTCCCCCTTTTAGACTGTGAGCCCACTGTTGGGTAGGGACTGTCTCTATACGTTGCCAATTTGTACTTCCCAAGCGCTTAGTATAGTGCTCTGCACATAGTAAGCGCTCAATAAATACGACTGATGATGATGATGATGATGATTGAGTAAATTGATTTTGTCTGAGCGAAATATACTGATGGAAATGAATTCTATCTAAATTGGTGAATTTTTAACTAGATTAACAATGTAAGAAATGCCATTACTGGGTCACACCATAGTTATCACCTGGTGGGCAGGGAACATGTCTACCAATTCTGTTTTATTATACTCTCCCAAACACTTGGTATGGTGCTCTGCGCACAGTAAGCACTCAATAAATTCCATTGATTGATTGAGAGTGAAACTAATGGCTTTGCCTCCACAACTTTGGGTGCAGAGTGGGTATCTATAGGTAGCCCACCCCACCCCACCCATCCCTTGGGGGTAGAAAGTTGGAGCCAAGATCTTGCTTCTTCCTGAAGAGCCATGATGACAGTATTTTTTACCCTCACTGGGTTCCGGAATGGGCCATAGCTTTTCTTCACCCCCTGCCCATCTTTGGAAGAGCCAACTGCCCGCTTCATGTACCCTGCCTCCAACCTCCCCCCATCCAGTTCACCCACGCAGCCTGGGGGATACTCTGAGATGAGGTGTGGTCTGGGCTCTGGAGCCGCTATGGCCCCAGTTTAAAGCTCAAAGGGCCACAGCTTCATATTGCTTCTCGGTCAAGTGCATTCAGTGGGTGCTGGCCTGAGAAGCAGCTTGGAGCTGTGGCCCTGGGGGCTTGAAGCCAGCATCTCAATGACTCCTGGGCCTCGCTTCTGCCTAATCCCGAGAGGATTCCATAAGTTGTCGGTGAGGTGGGTGTCTGACTGGCCCTCGTGGGCCCCATAGCTCAGCAATACAGCCTTCTCGTTTTACCCCTCCTTTATCTCCTCTTCATCCCTGTCTCCTCCTTTGATCAACTCATTTTCTTACCTCCCCTTCTGCTGACTTCTGTTTTCCCCATCCAACTCCCTTTCCCCTTCTCCAGCTCCTTTTCCCCCCTCCAGCTCCCTTTTCCCTCTCCAGCTCCCTTTCCCCCTCTCCAGCTCCCTTTCCCCCCCCAGCTCCCTTTCCCCCCTCCAACTCCCCTTCCTCCTCTTCAGCTTCCTTTCAATCAATCAATCAATCGTATTTATTGAGCGCTTACTATGTGCAGAGCACTGTACTAAGCGCTTGGGAAGTCCAAGTTGGCAACATATAGAGACGGTCCCTACCCAACAGCGGGCTCACAGTCTAGAAGGGGGAAGACAGAGAACAAAACCAAACCTACTAACAAAATAAAATAAATAGAATAGATATGTACAAGTAAAATAAATAGAGTAATAAATATGTACAAGTGATTAATAATAATAATAATAATGGCATTTATTAAGCACTTACTATGTGCAAAGCACTGTTCTAAGCGCTGGAGAGGTTACAATATCAATCAATCAAGCAGTCGTATTTATTGAGCACTTACTGTGTGCAGAGCACTGTACTAAGCGCTTGGGAAGTCCAAGTTGGCAACATATAGAGACAGTCCCTACACAACAGTGGGCTCACAGTCTAAAAGTCTACAGGATGATCAGGTTGTCCCACGGGGGCAACCTTTCCCCCACTTCAGCTCCCTTTCCCCTCTTCAACTCCCTTTCCCTCTCTTCAAGTCCCTTCCCCCACCTTCAAGTCCCTTCCCCCTTCTTGAAGTCCCTTTCCCTCCTCTTTTAACTCCCTTCTCCCCCTCTTCAACTCCCTTTCCCCCAATCTTCAAGTCTCTTTCTTTCATTCAACTTCCTTTTTTAATTTAATGGTATTTTTAAAGAGCTTAGTATGTGCTAGGCACTGTATTAAGCACTGGGGTACATGCAGGATACTCAAGTTGAACTCAGTGTGTGTCCCACATGGACTCACAGTCTTAACCCCCATGAGGTAACTGAGACACAGAGAAGTGACTTGTCCAAGGTCACACAACAGACAAGGGACAAAGCCAGGATTAGAATCCAGGTCCTCTGACTCTCAGGCCTATGCTCTATCCACTAGACCGTGCTGCTTTTCACCAACTTCCTTTCCCTCCTTCTTTCCTCCTTCCCCGTTCATAAACTTCCTCCTCTTGCTGCATCATAATGTCCCACCCACAGTGCCTTACCCCAAATTCACCCTGCATCCATGGTGTAAAGTTGGCATCTTCCAATCAGATCAGTAGTCCACTCAGCCCAATGTTTTTCTACGTAGTGGCAACGAGATCCAAACTTACGATGTCCAAACTCATGGATACGTACTGTAACATCCTTAAGTTTTATCTGTAATAATTCATTACCACCTTCATTTTTGGCCTGCAGAACTTCTGGTGATAATGGTTGCCATATGTATGCTACTCACATGATGTGTAGAAGTGTTTCCTTTTGCCAGTTTTCAACATTCAATAAGCGGTCTCCCCCTTTGTTATGGTGGGATTTGGTGGAAAACAATTCTGGTGTTGTCCTCTCCACTCCCATCCCAGTTTTGGAGATCTCAGTCTCAGACTTTCCTTTTTAGCATTTAGTGACTGCTAGTTCATGATGCGCTGCATGTAGCTGCTTTCAATTTAGCGGTAAATGGGTTTTTGCTGCCCCACTTCCTGCACTCTGTACTCTGTGTTCTGGCAGGAACCCCGCTGCCAGTGGGAGAGAGGAATGGGGGAAGTTGTGCAGGCAACCATCAATTCCTAAACGTAAGTTCTTGGTCCTGAATTTTCAGAGTACCTGGGCCCGGGATTGTCTGTTGTTTTCAGTCGGAGAGGCCGTCATTATCGTCATCATCCTCCTCATCTTGATCGATTCATGATTCATCATCATAATCCAGTTTTATTCCTGAATGTTATGGAGTTAATTTATTGAGAATCAGCAGGAAGCAGTGCACTGTCCTGTTGGAGCAGTGGAATCAGCTGACATGATCCATGCCTTCATAGAGTGTAAAGACAGACACAAAATCAATTACAGCTAATAGGAATTAACAGAGTATAAAACCTGTGTTCATAATAATAGTAATAATGATGGTATTTGTTAAGCGCTTACTATGTGCCAAGCACTGTTCTAAGCAGATAAAAGGTGATCGGGTTGTCCGACGTGGGACTCACAGTCTTTATCCCCGTTTTCCGGATGAGATAACTGAGGGACAGAGAAGTTAAGTGGCATGCCCAAGGTCACACAGCGGACAAGTGGCAGAGCTGGGATTAGAACCCAGGTCCTTCTAACTCCCAGGCCTGGGCTCCATCCACTGGGTCACTCTGGCGTCATGGAAATGGAGTGGCGTAGAAGGTCGGACCCGGAGATGTGATTTCAGAAGGGTTTTGAAGATGGGGAGCAGCAGGGTGACAGAAATGAAAGGGGAGGCTGCTGTGAGCAAGACATCAGGGAGGACAGGCAGGACGGAGCAACAGTGGATCACTTAGTTTGAGAGGAGTGAAGCTTGAGAAGTAGGGTGTAGGAGAAGGAAAGCACAGAGGAGGGGAAAGAGAGATGACTGAATGCCTTAAAGCTGACATTCCGAGTTTTTGCTCGATGAGGAGAAAAATGGGCAACTGTAGCGGGTTTTTGTGGAGTGGGGAGATGTTTGAGAGACCTGATCTGGTCTGCAGAATGAAGAATGGACTGGAGAGGAGAGAAACCAGTGTTCGACATTGAAGTTGCTTGCAGAAGAGAAGCAGAAAGAGCAGAAGATTTGACTAGGAAACGGTATTATTCTGAAGAAAACAGAAAATAATCTATTGCCGGTTCAGAAAGTTATCAAAGATAAATTCTTCATTCTGGTCTGTAAGTTCGCTCTGGCAGTGTACATGTCTTCAGCTCTGTTGTGGCTTGGGAGTCAGAGATTGTGGGTTGTAATCCCGGCTCTGCTGCTTATCAGCTGTATGATTTGGGCGAGTCTTTTAGACTGTGAGCCCACTGTTGGGTAGGGACTGTCTCTATATGTTGCCAATTTGTACTTCCCAAGCGCTTAGTACAGTGCTCTGCACATAGTAAGCGCTCAATAAATACGATTGATGATGATGATGATGTCTCTTAACTTCTCTGTGCCTGTTACCTCATCTGTTTAATGGGGATTAAGACTGTGAGCCCCACGTGGGACAACCTGATTATCTTGTATCTACCCCAGCTCTTAGAATGGTGCTTGGCACATAGTAAGAGCTTCACAAATACCATCATCATTATTATTATTACTCTCCCTAGCACTTAGGACAAATACTCTGAACACAGTAAGTGCTCAGTAGATCCCACTGATCGATTGATTAAATTGTGCTGGCTCTTGTCCTAATAATAAATTGCCTTCCCTGTGGCCAAAACTGCCCCTTTCCTTTACGGTGGGGTAAAGTTCAGTGAGACTCAACTTTCACCCACTTTCACTAAAAGTATTGATCTATTCAATCGCAGTTTGTGGCTCGTTAATCTTCAAATCTGTCTGAAAATACAAACAGTTTTGAACTCCGTGTTACCGTTGTCTGGCCAGCTCAGTTAGGGTGTGTTGTATTTGTATTGCAAAGGTAGAAATTTTGGTTTGTTCATTTGGAATTATTACAACACTTTAGGACAGTGGTACTAATAACATTTCATTTGAATAATTTAGCAATGTTAATTACAAGTCAGTTGTACATAGACTCCAATCTCTGATATTTAGAACAATAAAATCAACCAACCAAACGCCGGCTGCTCCGGTCTGTTTCCTTAACTGGAATAGTTGCAGTCATTAGCACGACTTCATCTCAGAGTGGACTCTGGGGAGAACAATTACCTCTTCTCTAGTGGACATATTTTGTTAGTCTGCTGGAGTGAACAGGGGTAGGTGAATCAGGGAAACATGCTCTGATGGAACAGATGGGATTCCCAATTGGTCCAGGGCCCTCTGCATTGATAAACAAGTCATTCCGTGATCCCCTTGTCCAAACCTTGCTTGATTTTTGTAGCCTTCCGATCGTATGCTCTCAGCTTTCCTCTTTTCACACCAAGCTCCTAATCTTTTTTAATTTTCATAGATATGAACTGCTTCATGGAAACACCGTGCCCAATCCATAAAATGTCATGGCCGTTATTCACAGCACCTGGCACCGAATTGGCCGTGGCCTCTTGTTCTCATGGTCCCCCTCAGATTGTCTCTTGGGGAGGCCTAGCGAAAAGAGTAAGGAGTCAGGAGACCCAGGTCCTTGTCCCAGCTCGGCCATTGGCCTGCTGTGTGACATTGGATACGTCACTTAGCTTCTCTGTGTTTGTTTTGTAGTAATAATAATAATAATAATAATAATAATAACAACAATAGTAATGTTATTGAGAAGCAGCATGGCGTAGTGGATAGAGCAAGGACCAGGGAGAAGGTCATGGGTTTTGTTTTGTTGTCTGTCTCCCCCTTCTAGACCGAGCCCGTTGATGGGTAGGGACCGTCTCTATATGTTGCCAACTTGTACTTCCCAAGCGCTTAGTACAGTCCCCTGCACACAGTAAGCGCTCAGTAAATACGATTGAATGAATGAATGAATGGGTTCTAATCCCAGCTCTGTCACTGTCTGGTGTGTGACCTTGGGCAAGTCACTTCACTTCTCTGTGCCTCAGTTGCCTCGTCTGTAAAATGGGGATTGTGACTGTGACTTCCTGAGGGTCGGGGACGGCGTCCAACCTGATTTGCTTTTATCCACCCTAGTGTTCAGTACAGTGCCCGGCACATAGTTAGCACTTAACAAATACCATAATTATTAATGTTGGTATTTAATAATAATAATAATAATAATAATAATAATAATGGCATTTATTAAGCGTTTACTATGTGCAAAGCACTGTTCTAAGCGCTGGGGTGGTTACAAGGTGATCAAGATGTCCCATGGGGGGCTCACAGTCTTAATCCCCCATTTTACAGATGAGGTAACTATTTGTTAAGCACTTACCATTTGCCAGGCACTATACTAAGCGCTGGAGTCTATACAAGGAAATCAGGTTGGACACGGTCCCTGTCAGCTACATTCAATTCAATCACATTTACTGAGTACTTACTGTGTGTAGAGCACTGTACTAAGCACGTGGAAAGTACAATACAGCTATAAAGAGAGACAAAACCTGCCCACAGGGAGCTCACAGTCTAGAAGGGGGAGGCAGGCATCAATATAACTAAACAGTCATCAATATAAATAAAATAAAATTATAGATTTGTACATAAGTGCTGTGGGTTGGGGAGAGGGAGGAAAAGCAAAGGGAGGTAATTATGGTATTTGTTAAGCGTTTACCATGTGCCAAGCACTGTTCTAAGCCCTGGGGTAGATACAAAGTAAACAGGTTGGACACAGTCCCATGTCCCGCATGAGGCTCACACTCTTAATCCCCATTTTACATATGAGGGAACTGAGGCCCGGAGAAGTGAAGTGACTTGCCCAACCCGACACCAACTTCAACTCCAAAACTCACTTGGGCAGCCCTGTCCATCCACCCCTGTCATGTGGTGGGTGAAGGATAGTGAAAAAGGGAATAAAGGTGCCACCTTTTAACTGAACCATCTTTTAGAAATTTTCCTGCACTCTCAATAAGATATTAATTTTACTTAAATCCTCAAGTTTCTGCTAATATTTCACTATTTGAATGAAATGCTAATTCTGATCACAGGATTGGTCAGTTTAAGTTTACAGGAAGTTCAGAAACTTTCACTTAGTTCTTTTGAAACGTTTCCTTCCCATACACCTAGACAAGCGTATTACCTGCTACCAATTACATTTAAGCTTTTAATATGCAGGCCCAACCCTTTTTTCCAATTCAGTCACAAGATATTATGGGTGCCAATACCTGATAACCATCTAATCCACTTGCCCTCATCGATAAGTGATCTAAATATTTCTTTAAAGGAAATTTATATAATGGAAAAGCATATTTTGAGGACAAAGAACCCGACAGTAAAAAATAGATTTGCATCGAAAAAGCTCCACCTCTTCCATCCTCTGTCCCACATAGGGCTCAAAGTCTTACCCCCTGTTTTACAAATGAGGTAACTGAGGCCCAGAGAAGTTAAGTGACTTTCCTAAGGTTACACAGCAGACAAGTGGCAGATCTGGGATTAGAACCCAGGTCCTTCTGATTCCCAGTCCCATGTTCTATCCACTAGGCCATGCTGCTTCGTTAGCCAGCTGCTTCTTCAGCTGTAAAATGGGGATAAAATCTGTGATGGCGTTTTTTTTTTTAAAGTCTACCAATCCTAGGCACTGTATTAAATCCTGGAGACTGTACCACAGGAATGAGGAATCCCTCCATCGGTAGGAATTGTGCTTGTCAGTTGATTGGTTATATATGTATAAATATATAAATATGTATTATTAAATATGTATATATGTTTGTACATATTTAATAATTTATTTATTTATATTTATTTATTTATATTTATATAAATAAATTTATATTAATTTATATTTATTTATTTATATTTATATTTATTTTACTTGTACATATCTATTCTATATATTTTATTTTGTTAGTATGTTTGGTTTTGTTCTCTGTCTCCCCCTTTTAGACGGTGAGCCCACTGTTGGGTAGGGACTGTCTCTATATGTTGCCAACTTGTACTTCCCAAGCGCTTAGTACAGTGCTCTGCACACAGTAAGCGCTCAATAAATACGATTGATGATGATTGATGATTGGTTAAGGTCTGGGTGCTGTCTGTGGCCGGAGAACAGCCTCTGCCTGGCCACCCTCTCAGCAACATCGGATCTCGCTGTGTCCTCATCCGGGGTGTCAAGTGAGACGTTCACATCCACTGTGACAGTCCCTGGGGTCTTCCTTGGAAAATCAAGCCCATTGTGTTCTGTGGCCTTGGAGTAGAAAATCTTTGTGTGCTGGAGTATGACCTTTTCTGCTCTGTGACCTTGAGGAAGTCGCTTAACTTCTCAGTGCCTGAGTTTCCTCATCTGTAAAGTGGAGATTAAATACCTCTTCTCCCTCTTATAATAATAATAACAATGATAATGATGGCATTTATTAAGCGCTTACTATGTGCAAAGCACTGTTCTAAGCACTGGGGAGGGTACAGTGTGATCAGGTTGTTCCACGTGGGGCTCACAGTCTTAACCCCCATTTTACAGATGAGGTAACTGAGGCCCAGAGAAGTTAAGTGACTTGCCCAAAGTCACACAGCTGAAAAGTGGCGGAGCAGGGATTTGAACCCATGACCTCTGACTCCAACGCCCATGCTCTTTCTACTGAGCCACGCTGCTTCTCTTCCACAGATTGTGAGCCCCGTGTGGATGGGGATGGGTCCGACCTGATTATCTTGGATCTGCTTCAGTGCTTTGTACAGCACCCTGCGCACGATAAGCGCTCAAAAAATAGCATCGCTTGATTGATTCAGTAACAGCAAGGCACATGTTTCTTTGGCCTTCGAGGCAGGTATAATCTAATAGGGAAGATAGACAAAGATGATTTACCAGCAGCGAAAGCTGGAGGAAAAGCCAGTGAAAAGCAAGAAGCAGCAAAAATCCGTCGGAATATAACAGCTGAACGGGCAATTGAACGAATTGGCACATAAACGAGGTATAGAAAAAATATACCTGTGTACAAAGGGGTTGAGGACAGGTTTCAGATGCACAAATGCTAAGGTGGCAGGGTTGGTCTGACATGACAGGAATGCTGTGTATTAATTGGGAAAGGCATCAGGAAGCCTACAGATCTGGAGAGCTGTGGGCTGGTGGATTTGAAGGGGAACAGCCTAGGTCTGGGGAACGGCAGGATGTAGAGGTTGGAGGCGGGAGAGTTGAGCTAAGCGAGCCTGGGAGGAGCGAGGAGCTGCTGAGTAGGATGAGCCGGTGGAGTTCCTCGAAATCACTGGTAAGGATTTCCTGCCTGATGCTGAGGGAGATGGGTGACCATTTGAGGTTGTCTAGGAGTGGAGAGATGGGGGTTCAGAGGCATTGCAAGATGATCCAGGTAGCAGCATGAGGGTACACTGGAGAGAGGAGAGGCTGGAGGCTGGGAGACTAGGGTGGAGGCTGAAGCAGAAGTCTGACTGTGATGCGTCCAGATCTTGAGATGAGGTTGAGGTGGAGTGATTAGGAGAGAAGGGACGAGCTGGCCCTTGGAAAGAGACTTCAAACACAGTCTACAGCACTCAATTCTGTCACTACTAGTACATAAGAGCTATTTTGAATTGCCCGAACAGGGCGCTGAAAATTTATTAAAATAAGTTAAATGTGTTTTCCAAAGTGTAAAGCTCAGATGATGCAGTTAATCTTGCCCTGACTGCCATTTGTCTTCGGGATTTGCATTCAAGGTCTGCTTTTTCCATTAAGCTCAAGTAGCATCAAGTTTTATGACCTCTTAGTAATGAGTTGACAAGTGAACAATACCAGCTATTGATGATTTAGTCTAAATATAAGTAATGTTTGTCTTTGGGTGTAGTAATTCATTTTCTATGCCAAATAGTCTTAGTGCCTATTTGCATCATTTAAAAAGAATGTTTCCTTTATTCTAGCCAACAATTTATTGCAAAAATAAAATACATAACTCGCATAAATGCTTATGTGTGCAGAACATAAACCTCGCCTGCAAAAATGGGTGGGCATAGTGACCGTAGATAAATACATTTGTGGGTGAATGTATGCTAGATTTATGTAGTGCCTCTTCTAAAGAACTGGAGGCAATGGTCATAGAACTCTTGTTGCATTCAGCTTACGGCTATTCAAATACTTTTTTGTTTGGTATTCTCTCAGTTCCCTTGGTTTGAACTTTTTGTTTGCACAGTGGGGTTTAGCCCCATCCTCCCAAGAAAGCGAACTGACTAGTGAATTTCCCTCATTTGCTCTGAATGTTTGAAAGGACACCCACCCACGATAGAGGAGCAGCGGAAAGAATCCAGCCTGGGAGTCAGAGGAACTGGTTTCTATCCCTGCCTTGACGTTTGCCTCAGGCGAGTCATTTAGCTCTCTGTTCCTCAGTTTCCTCATCTGTACAATGGGGAGAACCTACCTCTAATCCATCAGTGCAGTTTATTGAGCTCTTCCTCTGTTTATTGAGCACTTGAGAGTCTATGATACAATAGAGCTGGTAGATGCAATCCCTGCCTACAAAGGGCTTTTATTCGAGAGCGGGAGGCAGACATTAAAATAAACTACTGATAGGGGAAATAGGAGAGTATACGGATATGTACATAAGGGAGAGAGTAGGTTGGCATTAGAGGAGCAAAGTGTGCTAGTTAGTTGTAGTAGGAGGTGAGTGAAATGAGGTGGGAGGGGGAGAGATGATGCAGTGCCTTAAAGCTGGTGGTAAGGAGATTCTGTTTGATGGGGAAGTTGGATGGACATCCATTGGAGGATTTTGGGGAGTGGTGTGATGGGGACTGAACTTTGTTTGGAAAAACAATCTGGGCAGCAGAACGAAGTATGGACTGCAGTGGGGAGAGGCTGGAGGCAGGAAGGTCAGCAAAGGGGCTGATGCATTTGTCGGGGTGGGATGTGAAAAGTGCTTGGAGTGGTCTGGTAGCAGTGTGGATGGAGAAAAGACAGCAGATTCTAGAGATGTGAAGGTAGAATCAACAGGATTTGGTGACAGGCGGACCGTGCGGGCTAAGCTGGTTTGACAGGGATGGAGGTGGTGTTCTCTGCAGTGTTGGGAGAGTCTGGGGGAGGACGGGGTTTGGGTGGGAAGATGAGTTCTGTTTTGGACAGGCGAAGTTGGCAGTGTCGGTGGGAAATTCAAGTGGAGGTGTCCTGAAGACATAGGAAGGCCTGAGATTGTAGAGGGGATGAGTCAGGGCTGGAGGGGTAGATTTTGGAATCATCTGCATAGAGATGGCATTCGAAGCCTTGGGATTGAATGAGCCCTTCAAGGGAGTGGGTGGAGATGAAGAATAGAAAGAGGTCTGTTCTATGCCCAACTCAGACAGTGAGCCCTATGTGGGACAGAGACTGTGTCCAACCTAATTAACTTTATCTGCTCCGGGGCTTAACAAAGTACTTGGCACAAAGTCAGTTTTTAACAAGTACCACAATGATTATGACATAAGAGCCTACTCAACATTAAATTGCAGGATGACTTCACCAACATTGAGGTCCTGGACTGCAGTGAGCTGCCATCGAAACAGAACTTATAGCTCGCTGTGGGCAGGGAACGTGACTCTGCCAATAACTTTAAATTATATAGAGAGGTAGCGTGGCTCAATGGAAGGAGCGCGAGCTTTGGAGTCAGAGGTCATGGGTTCAAGTCCCGGCTTCACCGCTTGTCAGCTGTGTGACTTTGGGCAAATCACTTAACTTCCCTGGGCCTCAGTTACCTCATCTGTAAAATGGGGATTAAGACTGTGAGCCCCCTTGGGACAACCTGATCACCTTGCAACCTCCCCAGTGCTTAGAACAGTGCTGTGCACATAGTAAGCACGTAATAAATGCCATTATTATTATTATTGTAGTGTAAATGATTTATTTGTACTAATGTCTGTCTCCCCCTCTAGACTGTAAGCTCATTATGGGCAGGGAATGGGTCTGCAAATTCCATTGTACTCTCCCCAGCGCTTAGTGCAGTGCTCTGCACATAGTAAGTGCTCAGTAAATACCAATCCTTTTATAGTGTACTGTCCCAAGCACTTAGGACAGTGCTCTGCACTCAGTAAGCGCTCAGTAAGTACAATTGTTTGATTAATAGCAACACAGCTGTGCTGGGAAGGTAGTGTGAAGAGAATGGAATAGAGTACGGTTCCCAAGCAGCTGCTTTATGCTGAATTGGAAGGGGGCAGACAAGGTAGGAGGGCAGAACAGATGAGTTGAAGCCATTGCGAGCCCAGATTCAAAGGATGTGACATAGTCCTCGGCTGTTGGATTTTTACACTGCTCCAGGTAGGACAGCCATCTAAGAGGAGGAGTTGTCTTGGAGAAAAGGCTTCAGGAAGATTGGCTACCGAGAGGCAGACTCGAAAACAGGTCCTGTGAAAGGCAAACAGGTGCTCCTTCTAATGTCAGCTTGCTCTCTGTACCTCAGTGTCGGCTGTCCCACCACTGAGCCCTTGCCCATGTCCTGTCTGTGGTCTGACACTCCCTCCCTCTTCATATCCAAAAGACCACCACTCTCCCCACCTTCAAGACCCTTCTAAAATCACTTCTCTTCCAAGAGGCCTTCCTCGGCTGAGCCTTCACTCTCTCCCCCCGGCCCCAACCGTACTCCTCCGTGCTTCTCCTCTGCACTTGGCTGTGTACCTCTTCAGCCTTTTGAACACCCCATTCCACAGCGCTTGTGTACATATTCTTATATTGTAGTATTCCCCCTATCTGTAACTGATTTTAATGCCCGTCTCCCCATGTAGACTATAAACTCCTCGTGGTCAGGGATTGCATCCGCCAATTCTACCGTCGTGTACTCTCGCAAGTGTTTAGTACAGTAAGTGCTCAATACATCAATCAATCAATCAATTGTATTTATTGAGCGCTTACTGTGTGCAGAGCACTGTACTAAGCGCTTGGGAAGTACAAGGTACGTATGATTGGTGTGCAAACAGTACAAGAGTTCTTCGGTCTTTTCAGCCTCATTGGCATCCCACAGGTAGGGTGACACCGTCAGGAAGCATCGTCATCATAACTAAAGTTCCTCTACATATCCAAATAATAATAATAATTAAGAGAAGCCGCACGGCTCAGTGGCAAGAGCCTGGGCTTTGGAGTCAGAGGTCATGGGTTCAAGTCCTGCTTCACCAGTTGTCAGCTGTGCTTTAGGTAAGTCACTTCACTTCTCTGGGCCTCAGTTCCCTCATCTGTAAAATGGGGATTAAGACTGTGAGCCCCCTGTGGGACAACCTGATCACCTTGTAACCTCCCCAACGCTTAGAACAGTGCTTTGCACATTGTAAGCACTTAATAAATGCCATCATTAATGTTATTATTATTGCACATAGTAAGCGCTTAATAAATGCCATTATTATTATTATTATTATTATGGTATTTGTTAAATGCCTATTGTGTGCCAGGCACTGTACTAAGCACTGGGAAAGGAGGCGAACAAATCAGGTTGGTCGCAGTCCCTATCCCACGTGGGGCTCACGAATTCAATCTCCATTTTATGGATGACGTAACTGAGTCACAGAGAAGTGAAGTGATGTGATTAAGGTCCACAGCTATGTGGCAGAGTCAGGATTAGAACCCATGACCTTCTGACCCCCAGGCCTGTGCTCTATCATGCACAGGCTGCTTCTCAGCATCTGTAGATCCACACACTGGACTGCCAGCACCCAAATGGGCAGCAATGGGCTGGAGGAAGGGAAAGTGGAAATTTGCGGCTGGGGGAAGCCCCGGCCTGGTCTTTGTGCTTCCATCCCCTGGCATGGGCCGAAGAGGAGAAGCTGGGCTGCAGTGGGGAGTGACAGAGCAGGGGTGGGGCCAAGGGAGGAAGGGACCCCTTTTAGCGACTGGGCGGCCGTAACCGGAGGTGGGGCCTACAGATTCCGAGCTTGGGTTGTTGGTTTCTCAGAGTTGTAGTTATTAGGGGTGTTATTCATCCAGCGCCTACCTATAATCATAATTATGGAATTGAGGGCTTCCTTTTTGGGCCAAGTGCTGTGCTGAGCGCTGGGGTAGATTCAAGGTAATCAGGTCAAATGCTGCCCCTGTCCCAACTGGACAGGATATATGTTGCCGACTTGGACTTCCCAAGCCCTGCACACAGTAAGCACTCAATAAATACGATTGAATGAAATGAATGAACTGCAGTTTGCCGTCCAAAAGGTAGTGAGGCCAGTTATTCTGTTCGTAACAGATGAGGAGACTGAGGCAGAGAGATGTTAAGTAACTTGCCTGTGGTCACCCAAGAAGCAAGTGGGAGAGCTGGGACTAGAACCCCCGGTCTCTTGGCTCCCAAGCCTATTTTTTCCAGTAGTTGCCCTGGCTCTCATAAACTTTTGTTGTAGCTTAGCTTCTCTCCTGGCTTCACATTCTTCTGGAAGATTGTCAAGCGATAGCTCAGTGTATTTGTAGAGGGCGGTTTGGATTTTTTTAGATTTACTTTGATTATAGTGCTACAATAGATCAGAATTTAAATAAAATTGGATTGTCATTAAATTATAAATCGTTTTCATCTGCATTTTAGTGTTGACATATAAATCGGATACTTCCCGATATACAGTAGCATTTGATCTGAATTATAGTGTCGAAATATAAATTGGATACTTCCCTATATGCAGTAGCAAATTAGAGACCCTATTAAGCTAATTTGTATTTAGTCGACTGGTTCAGTGGGGTCATTACATTTTGAGGGGGTTGAATGTGATTTAGAGCTGCGGTACTTTGATCTTATAGGTTGAATATGAGTTTTATACTTCTGCCCCCCTTTTCTTTGGCAAGTGGAATTTTAAATATACATATAATTGAAATGCTAGTAGTTGATATCCTTAAGCACTTAGTATGGTGCTTTGCACATAGAGCTCAGTAAATATGATTGAATGAATGAATCCATCAGAAAGATGTAGCTGATTTGTGCTGGTGTTCATTACGTTTTGTGGAAGGGTGTTTCTTGCATCGTCCTCATTTTAAAAGCTGAAAATTCCAAGAAACTTTTTGGAAAATAATTTGTCACCTGGGACATTATTATTAAATAGAACAGAAGGAAGCGAAATTGTTGAATAGACCTACTGCTCAAAATTTTTTGCAGATGTGATGCCGGTGTGTGGATCTTCTCTGGGGGCGGAGTGGGGGAGACTGGTAAGAACAGGAAACCCAAATAGGCTTCTCCTCCTCCCTCTCCAGTTCCCAGTTAACCTAAATTCTGTTTCAAGAGGGAGGGAGAGGAGGTGGGGAAGAAGAGAGAAAGGTAGGGTAATATGCAGTACAATAGAGTTGGTAAAGCATGTTCCCTGCCTACAAGGCGTTTATAGTTTAGAGGGGAAGATAAGCATTAAAATAAATTATGGATGTGTACATAAGTCCTATTGGACTGAAGGTGGGGATAAATGAAGGATACAAATAAGAGTGTAAGGGTGATACAGAAGGGAAAGGGAGTAGAGGAAATAAGGGCTTAGCCGGGGAAGGCCTCTTGGAGGAGATGTCATTTTAATAAGGCTTTGAAGGTGAGAAGTGATTGTCTGTTGGATCTGAAGGTTGTAGAAGTTCCAGGCCAAAGGCAGAAGGTGGATTGGGGGTTGGCAGTGAGATAGACAAGAATGATGTACACTGAGTAGGTTAGGATTACAGGAGTGAAGGGTGTGTGCTGGGTTGTAGAAGGAAATGAACCATGTAAGACAGTAGAGGGCAAGTTGATTGAGTTCTTTAAAGCCTGTGGTAAAGAGATTTTGTTTGATGCCGAGGCGGGTGGGCAACCACCGGAGGTTCTGGACGAGTGAGGAAACGTGGACTGAATGGTTTTGTAGAAAAGTGATCCGGGCAGCAGAGTGGACTATGGACTAAGGTTGGGAGAGACAGGTGGCAGGTAGGTCAGCAAGGAGACTGATGCAGTAATCAAGGTGGCAGTTTGGATGGAGAGGATGGATTTTGTCAATGTTGTGAAGGTTGAACCGACAGGGTTTGGTGAGTTTTCCGTTGTTGTTTGTTTTGTAATGATCATCAATTTGTAATGGTATTTATTAAATGCTTACTGTGGGTCAAACATTGTTCCAGGGATCTGGTTTAGGTACAAGTAGATCGAATATCCGTTTTAGACTGTGAGCCCACTGTTGGGTAGGGACTGTCTCTATTATGTTGCCAACTTGTACTTCCCAAGCGCTTAGTACAGTGCTCTGCACACAGTAAGCGCTCAATAAATACGATTGATTGATTGAATATAAGGAGTTGAATGAGTGAGATGAAACGAGGATGACACCGTGCTTATAGGCTTCTGAGAGAGGGAGCGTGGTGATGTTGCCTATGGCCATCAGAAAGTACTGGGGAGGACAAGGTTTGGGTTGTAAAATGTGGAATACCTGCTGTTTTGTAATGTACTCACTCAAGCGCTTAGTACAGAGCTCTGCACCTAGAGAGCACTCAGTAAATACCTTTGATTGATTGGTTGATTCGTTTTAGGATGTGGATAAATTTATCGACAAACATGTTCATTTTCTTAACATGAGCCTAAATACTTAAACTTCTGTAACCAAATGCATTAATGTATTTGTGCATATCTACCTATACAAAAATATGTTGTTCGCACTGGCCATTATTTCTGCTTGTATATGTAGGTTGTTAGTCAAGTTTAGTTCAGAGGAATAATTTCAAAAACAAATTACTCTTGAGATTATTTGATCACCTACTTGGGAACCAATTTTCTCTCCCCCTGGGTGGATTAAATAAATTCATTTCAAAGCTGTCAGCTTAGCCCCTCATTTTAAAATGTTTTTTTAATCCGTTTTTCCAGAATGAATCTACCTCCACTCAAAACGTGACTGTATTTTTTCCCTAGAAAATAACTCTGATTTAGACGCTTTTGAATACCAGTGCAAGCTAGTTCCTTTTTCCATAGCATTTTGCCATTGAAGCAAATGGTTAGGTGGCAGATTCCCGGAAAATGTGGTTGTATTTTGAGTGGCCGTACTGTGGGATGTGTTTTCCTGTAGACTTAACAAGTTATACGTTAGGAACTGTTCCAGAGCTTCTGGAAAAATAATGTGAAATTCCTTTCACGCTATATACAGACTATAATGTTAAACATCCATTAACTGTTATTTAATCTTTGTTAAAGGAATTCAAAGCATAACATCAGAATGTTAACTAAATGAGACGTAATGTAATATGTGATTATAAGTCTTTGAGGAGGCTGCTGGAGTAAAAACCCGCTATATTGATGATGGTTGTGGTTTTTCAGCTTTAGTGAATAATTTGTCCAACTTAGACTGAACAGCTAGCTGCCTGCTTTTTTTTTTTGTCTTTATAAAGTACTTTATAGCAGGCTAACTTCTTCTGAACACCTCCGTTCACCTCTGAACTCCACTTGCGTTTTGGGAAATGATTTGGGTAAATTCTTCTTCTTTCTTGAAAACTAATGCGAGGCTTCTTAACCTCCACGTTAGCCGGTGGCTGAGGGATCGTAACTACTTCTTCAACTGTTTCCGTTTCTTGCCATGATGCACTGCGTTGTCAGTTTGATGAAGTCCCCAGTTGGGCCAAGGTTACTCTGAGTGTGATGCAGTCAGTTGGACACCTGCATCATCCATTTTTAAATTAAGTTCCCTCTCCAATTCAACAGCTTCTTTGTTCTTTTCCTAAGGGGGCTGTTCCGATCCTTGACAACGCTAGCTGTAAACCAAATGTTCTGTATCGTGGAGTGACTTGAATAGCCTGCGGTCTGGCTTCGAGCTGTACCTGCTGTAACCCTGGGTGGGGTATTATATGGGATGGCTGTAAACTGGGGTATATCTGGACTTGAATGCTTTGAAGGAGTTGTAGCAGTTGGCAATCGAAAGGCACCTTAGAGATTGATGCATTTCCAATAGCCCTTCCTCAGAATAGCCATTTGACACAGGTCCCTGGTATTTATATGGTTTCTGTATGTAAGAAACGGAGACAGGTTGAACAGCGTGTCAGTGGCCGAGCTAAGACTTAGGCCTTGAGCCCCAGGTTACTTCTTCCATATTTGGTTCCCTGGATAGCCTAGATAACATCTTGGGAGAATACATTCTCCAATTAATCACAGTACTGGAAGAAGCTTGGACAAGATCATCTAGTTTCAGCCCCGGCCACTATCTTGTGATCAGTCCCCAGCTGCACTGCCCTATACAGGTATTTTTCCTAATTCTGAAATTCTTTAGAAAGAATTGTAACTTTTGTGGTTGCCTGTTCCATGGTTTTTAAAAACTTTATTCCTTTTATATAATCCAAATATCTCTTGCTACAACTTAAACTCCATTATGTACCATTCTTTCCACTTTGAAAATGGAGGTTTCCCTGTAAAAACCCATCATATTCTTGACGTTTATCTTACCCTAAAGGTGTGTTTTCTTTAGACTTAAAATAATCCACAAACCCCCCCCGAAACAGCTCTTTTACTCCTTGTCGTCCAACTTGTAGTCATTTGCTTGCTGTGTTGCTTGGAGTCCCTCTGTGAACAGTGAGACACCCTGTTCACAGCCTGACACCCTGTCAGTACACCCTGACAGCAATCATTTATTGAAAGTTCCTGGAACTGTATTATAGGCACTGTGGGAAGTAAATAAAGTTGCTGCAGTACTGAACCTAGTTCAGGTACTGATTCTGTGGCCTAAGTCTTTTTCTGATATATTTTCGTGTTGACGGGTATTGCCAATTACTCATTTTGTGATTTCTTGGTAACTTAGTAAATTACCTTGCACTAGTCTCGGTTGAACTCCCCCCTCCCTTCTTTTTTTGGTCCGATATTTCTTCAGATTTTTAAGACCACATGAAAATCTCCCTTCTGTGTCACCTGTGCACTTGGATCTTTGGCCATTGGTTATTCGATTTTTGCCCCAACCATATCCCCATTGGATTTACATTTTCAAATTATATATTATAAATTATGTAATTTATATAATGTAAATTGCTCATATACCTGCTCCTCTAATATGTAGGCTCAGCGTGAGTTGGGGACATATCTGTGATCTCTGTTGTACTTTCCCAGGGCTTAGTACAGTGCTCTGCACATGATAAGTGCTCATTTAATACCATTGATTCCTATTGGCACTTATATTATTTTAAGTCAGTGTATAATCGTTTTGGTTTAAGAGAGCAAAGTGTGATGTCCTTTGGTTTTTAAGTTCCACAAATTTATTTCTTTCCTCCCTTTGTGTTTGAGAGTATATCGGTTATCAGAATTTTAAAAATGCATTTTGTTACTTTTCATGTTGATGTCAGTTTTGATTGAAGTAATTCCAAATGGTGAATAAAAGTCTTTGCATAAAGATATGAAAAATAGTATAAAGCTCATGAGCAAGGTCATCAGATTTACAATATTCTGATATTTATTTTACTTGTACATATCTATTCTATTCTATCTATTCTATTTATTTTATTTTGTTAGTATGTAGTATGTTTGGTTTTGTTCTCTGTCTCCCCCTTTTAGACTGTGAGCCCGCTGTTGGGTAGGGACTGTCTCTATATGTTGCCAGTTTGTACTTCCCAAGCGCTTAGTACAGTGCTCTGCACACAGTAAGCGCTCAATAAATACGATTGATGATGATGAATATTCTGACACTTGTTTCTATGAAAAGCTGAAATGAGTAGAAGGCATTTTTGTCCCCAAAATAAATGTGTTGACATTCTCTTAGCGTTATCAGTTTTTTTAGACAAGTTCATATTATTTTAAACTTTTCAGTTTTATAGGTTTTGGCAGTTTCATCTGCCAAAATTCAACACAACCTTGTGATGGTTTTGGAAGAACATCATTTTGAAGCCTACAACTGTTGCTATCTAAGAAAGTGTAAAATATGGGCAAACTGTGCAGTTTTTTTTTCCTCCTTGTAATTTCCAAACTCATTGAGAAGCAGCGTGGCTCAGTGGAAAGAGGCCGGGCTTTGGAGTCAGAGGTCATGGGTTCGAATTCCGGCTCCACCATATGTCTGCTGTGTGATCTTGGGCAAGTCACTTCACTTCTCGGAGCCTCAGTTCCCTCATCTGTAAAATGGGGATGATGACTGTGAGCCCCACGCGGGACGACCTGATCACCTTGTATCCCCCCAGCGCTTAGAACAGTGCTTTGCACATAGTAAGTGCTTAATAAATGTCATTATTATTATTTATTCATTACTTCCTTGAAAGGACTAGACAGCTAGTACACTCAGGAGCTTTTTTTTTTAGACCACTGTGCTCATATGTTAACAAAATTACTCAAATTAGTGGAAATGGCCCGACGCTGCTTGAATCAGCACAGCTTCAAAACAATAATTCTTTCATACTGCCCATTCTTTCTGCTTTGCCAATCCTCACCTAAGAGCCCAGAAGAGATCGAGAGGGTTTCAAATGAATAATTTTATCTCTGTTGAAAAAGTGTAGACATAGGAAACCTTTCAAACTTCTCTTTTCCTTGCTGATTGTCAGGGATATTATTTTTGGCTGTTTTATCCAAGTGCTTCTCCCTGAAGCATCCGTCTTTTCAGCTAGTTGGATGTTTTAGAACAGGAGTCAGTGATCAAAAATGCTTTCTGAGCCCATCTCTCTTTTGTATAAAGAGATTGACTGGAGCGATAATGGTTTGCAAAGTGCCATTCCCACTCTGCGGTCCTTTCCCGTCTGATTCCTGCTCAGGGTGATACAGGAGAGTTGCGGGTCTGTTCCCCTTAAACACTCTGCTATTCTCCCCTTTCCCGGCCCCACAGCACTTATATTCATATCCATCCATAATGAATTTTAATGTCCATCTCCCCCTCTGATCTATAAGCTTTTTTTTGGGCAGGGGTCGTCTGCATCTACTCTCGTGCGTTGCGCTGTTCCAAGTGCTTAGTGCAGTGCTATCCACACAGTAAGCTCTCATTAAATACCATTGATTGAGCAGGCGAGCATGGGGTAAACACCGTACAAAGTGTATGGAAAGCCTTTTAAGATGCCAGACCAATTTATGGCCCAGGTGACTGCGGAACAGTGATGATGCTTTGCCCTGGTGCACTAACCCAGCAGGCAGTGCCCTTGATACCCACTTTGGTCACTGCCGCCCACACTAGCCAGTTACACTGGAGGATTATTCTTGCTGGGCCTGTCCCCCACATGGAATGCGCTTGGTGGTTCTCAGGTTAGAAACCATTAGTACTGATGTCGTTGGCTCAACGGGCATTTCTCCACTTGGACAGCTAGAGTTAGAACTGAGGTCTCTTGAGCAGCCTCAGAGCCATGCCCATTCAGCTGGATCCAGTAAGTAACCCAGTACAGGACAAAGTGAATTAGCTCTGCCATCTACTTTCTTTTTAGAAAGATTACGTTTTGAGTTCATCCCATTTTAAGAACACTTTGAACTTTATATGACACTCCGTACATTCATACGAAGTCGTCGGGTGCCGTAGCTCATGTAGGTGGGGTAATTGGAGTAAGTGGGTTGGTTTTAGTCATCATTTATGAAATATACAAAGAAAGAAGAGCAAAGACAAAATAGCTCATTACTAGTCATTACGTACTATTCTTTTATGAACATCATTGAGTTAAATGACCTGAACATGAGCTGCATTAGACTTTAAACTCATTGTGGGCAGGGAATGTTTCTGTTATATTGTACTCTCCCAAGCAGTGCAGTGCTCTAAACACAGTAAGTTCTCAATAAATACAATTGACTGATTAGCTGAACTCATTCGTTCCCATGGCTTCAACTATCATCTCTACGCTGATGACACCCAAATCTACATCTCTGCCCCTGCTCTCTCTCCCTCCCTTCAGGCCCGGGTCTCCTCCTGCCTTCAGGACAGCTCCATCTGGATCTAAAACTCAGTATGTCCAAGACTGAACTCCTTATCTTCTCTCCCAAACCTTGTCCTCTCTCTGACTTTCCCGTCACTGTAGACGGCACTGCCATCCTTCCCGTCTCACAAGCCCGCAACCTGGATGTCATCCTCGACTCTGCTCTCTCGTTCACCCCTCACATCCAATCCGTCACCAAAACCTGTCGGTCTCACCTCAAGAACATAGCCAAGATCCACCCTTTCCGCTCCATCCAAACCGCTACCTTGCTGGTTCAATCTCTCATCCTATCCCGACTGGATTACTGCATCAGCCTCCTCTCTAATCTCCCATCCTCCTATCTCTCCCTGCTTCAGTCTATACTTCACTCTGCTGCCCAGATTATCTCTGCACTGAAACGCTCTGGGCATGTCATTCCCTTCCTCAAAAATCTCCACTGGTTGCCTGTCAACCTGCGCATCCAGCAAAAACTCCTCACTCTCGGCTTCAAGGCTGTCCATCACCTCGCCCCCTCCTACCTCACCTCCCTTCTGTCCTACAGCCCAGCCCGCACCCTCCGCTCCTCTGCCGCTAATCTCCTCACCGTACCTCGTTCTCGCCTGTCCCGCCGTCGACCCCCGGCCCACGTCCTTCCCCTGGCCTGGAATACCCTCCCTCCACACATCCGCCACACTAGCTTTCTTTGTGCCTTCAAAGTCCTACTGAGAGCTCACCTCCTCCAGGAGGGCTTCCCAGGAGGGCCCCCTTTTTCCTCTCCTCCTCCCCATCCCCCCCCGCCCAGCCTCCTTCCCCTCTCCACAGCACCTGTATATATTTGTACAGATTTATTACTGTATTTTACTTGTACATATTTACTATTCTATTTATTTTGTTAATGATGTACATATAGCTATAATTCTAACGATTTTGACATCTGTCAACATGTTTTGTTTTGTTGTCTGTCTCCCCCTTCTAGACTGTGAGTCCGTTGTTGGGTAGGGACTGTCTCTATAGGTTGCCGACTTGTACTTCCCAAGCGCTTAGTACAGTGCTCTGCACACAGTAAGTGCTCGATGAATACGATTGAATGAATGAATGAATCTGTAGCAGGAGGCACATTGTGCGGTCAGGACTGATGTTTGACAAGGTTGATACCATTTGTCCTGCTGCAGGGTCCTCCCCGGGAAGCAAGATGTTATAAGTGCCTGATTGGCGCGTCTAGCCAATTCTCCCACTCTTTTTTTTTTTTTTTGGCGTATTTATTGAGCTACCTGCAGTGGGGCAAGAAATGGCACCGTGTGACTTTGGCATCCACAAGACCAGGACCTAGACTTAAAGAGAGTTTGAGAGTCCCCTAGACTGGAAGCTTCTTGCGGGCAGGGAGCGGGTCTACCAACTCTGTTGTATATTTCCAAGCGCTTAGTACAGTGCTCTGCACACAGTAAATGCTCAATAAATATCATTGATTGGTTGAATGATTGATCTGAGGCCAGTACACAGTCTCATCCCTGCTACCATTACCCAGGATGGATTTGCCCTGCCTGAGGGGCCAAAAGGGCTATTATTATTATTATTATTATTATTGTTATTATTATTATTATTATTATTATTATTATTATTATTTGTTAAGCACTTACTATGTGTCAAGCACTGTTCTAAATGCTGTGGTAGATGCAAGTTAATCAGGTTGGACACAGTTCCCACATGGGGCTCACTGTTTAAGTAGGAGGTGGAACAGGCATTTAATACCCCCTTTTGACAGGTGGGGAAACCTAGGCACAGAACAGTTAAGTGACTTGCCCAAGGTCACATAGCAAGCAATTGGCAGAACCAATAATTAGAACCCGTGCCCTCTTACTGCCAAGCCTGTGCTCTTTCCACTGGGCCATGCTGCTTTAATTCAATCAATCAATCGTATTTATTGAGCGCTCACTGTGTGCAGAGCACTGTACTAAGCGCTTGGGAAGTACAAGTTGGCAACATATAGAGACAGTCCCTACCCAACAGTGGGCTCACAGTCTAAAAAGGGGGAGGCAGTCTGTCAAATAAGGCAGCTTTTGGAATGCTGTCTCTTGTGCTCTACCTGGATGTTATGTTTATTCTTGCTCTTCACTGATGCTAGTTTTTGACAGCTGCTTAATCACCGAACTGCTGCACCCTCTGTCTTTATTTGTCATCCATGCTGTAGAGTGTTAACTCCTTGAGGGGTAGAGGCTGTGGCTTTATTGTGAGCTTTCTAATTTCAGTCAGTCAGCCGGTGGTAGTTAATGAACACCTGCTATGTGCAGAGCAATTTACCAAGTGCTTGGGAAAGTAAAATCCAGTAGAGTTGGTAGACGCTAATCCCCGTGCACAAGGATCTTGCAGTCTCCAGCCTGTATTACAGTGCATTGCATAAAATAGGCACTCACAAGTTCAGCCTGGCTTAGTGGAAAGAGCAAGGCCTTGGAAGTCAGAGTCATGGGTTCTAATCCTGCTTCTGCCACTTATCAGCTGTGTGACTTTGGGCAAGTCACTTAACTTCTCTGTGCCTCAGTTCCCTCATCTGTAAAATGTGGATTGAGATGGTGAGCCCCACTTGGGACAGGGACTGTGTCCAACCCAATTTGCTTGTATTCACCCCAGCGCTTAGTATTCATTCATTCATTCATTCAATCGTATTGAGCGCTTACTGTGTGCAGAGCACTGTACTAAGCGCTCGGGAAGTACAAGTAGGCAAC
The DNA here is from genome assembly GCF_015852505.1 of Tachyglossus aculeatus. Lineage (NCBI taxonomy): Eukaryota > Metazoa > Chordata > Mammalia > Monotremata > Tachyglossidae > Tachyglossus > Tachyglossus aculeatus. The sequence continues at coordinate 23,382,710 of NC_052081.1, forward strand.
GTATAGAGACGGTCCCTACCCAACAGTGGGCTCACAGTCTAGAAGGGGGAGACAGAGAACAAAGGAAAACATATTAACAAAATAAAATAAATAGAATAAATATGTACAAATAAAATAAATAAATAAAATAGAGTAATAAATACCTACAAACATATATACATATATACAGGTGCTGTGGGGAGGGGAAGGAGGTAAGGAGGGGGCTCAGTCTTAGTACATTGCCTGGCCCATAATAAGCTCTTAACAAATCCCATATTTATTAACTATTATCACTCCAGTGCTTAATATAGTGCTTGGCTCATAGAAAGCACTTAACAAATACCACAATTATTATAAATGTTACCGTAGGAGGGAGATGGATATCCAAGGTGCTGCAGAAGTACTCTGAAGTGGTAGTAGGAACTAAAGTGAAATGAGAGATTGATCCCGGAAGGCAGTGTGGCTTAGTGGCCAGAGCAGAGGACCAGAAGTCAGAAGGACCTAGGTTCTTATCCCGGCTCCACCACGTCTGCTGCGTGACCTTGGGCAGATTACTTCAGTTCTTCGGGCCTCAGTTACCTCGTCTTAGAAATGAGGATTAAGAGTGTGAGCCCTGTGCGGGACAGGTACTGTGTCCAGCCTGATTAACTTGTATCTACCTCAGTGCTTAGAACAGTACTTGGCAATAGTAAGTGCTTAACAATTACCATAATAATAATAATGCCTCCTGGAAGAGATGTGGTTTCAGAAGTGCTTTGTTGTTAGGGACTGCAAGCTCCTTGAGAGCAGGGATTGTGTCTACTTATTATTCTCTCTCAAGTGCTAATTCAGTGCTTTGCACGGAGTAAGAGCTCAAGTGGTGGTGTTTATTGACTGCTGGAGAGAACAGTGATCTGCCAGATGTGAAGGAGTGATAGAATTTATTAAGCACTGAATATGTGCAGAACACTGGGGAAGAATAAGGAGTAATAATAATAATGGCATTTATTAAGCGCTTACTATGTGCAAAGCACTGTTCTAAGCGCTGGGGGGTTACAAGGTGATCAGGTGGTCCCCCGCGGGGCTCACAGTCTTCATCCCCCTTTCACAGATGGAACTGAGGCCCAGAGAAGTGAAGTGACTTGCCCAAGGTCACACAGCTGACAAGCGGTGGAGTCGGGATTTGAACGCCCGACCTCTGACTCCAAAGCCCGGGCTCTTGCCACTGAACCATACTGCTTCTCTATACTGCACTATACTATACTGTAACATACGACATACTATCCCATTCCCAGTCGTGATAGAATTCATTAAACACTGAGTGTGTGTAGAACACTGGGGAAGAATATACAGGGGGGTCCCTTTTCCTCGGAGAGATCCCAGTCCAAAGGAGGAGGGAGTTCCAGGCAGGAGGGAGGGTGGGAAAAAGAGGTTGCCAGTGAGAGATATGAGAATGAGGCATGGAGTGTGGATAAATAGCCAGGAGAGAGCCGAATGAGTGCCTTAAAGCCAATGGTCGGGAGTTTCTACTTGATGAGGAGAGGAATGGGCAACCACTGAAGTTTTGGAAATATGGGGAGATGTGCACAAAACAGCATTTTAGAAAAAGAATCTGGGCGGCAGAGCGCAGCTGGAGATTGGAGAGGGGAGTGACCGGAAGAAGCAATGTAGCCTAGCAGGATTGGCAGGATTTACCGAATCTGTGGTTTGAAAGAGAGCGAGGAGTCAAGGATAATGAGAGGCAACATGGCCTAGTGGAAAAAAAAACCAGCACTGATTTGGGGTTCAGGAGGCCTGCTTTGGTCACATGCCTGCTGTGGACCTTGGACAAATCATTTAATTTCTCCGCGCCTTGGTTTCCTCATCTCTGTTCTGTTGCTTTTTAGCCTTTCAGATGTGGCAGGGCTTGGGTCTGATTTGATGTTCTCATTGTGTGACACATAGTAGGAGCTCAGTAAAGCACCACTGCCGTACCTCACCCCCAGAAAGCCTCTTTGCCCATGCAGCTCCCCACCTCCTGACCCCCACGGAAGCCACCTGGCCCGCAAGGCAGCAGAGGCAGCTGCTACCTCCCTTGGCACTCTGGTTAGCCTTTTTGTTTTCAGCTTTCAGCACCAGTGAAACACTGGGCTGATGAAAGATGGCTCGTTGAGAAGGGATCTGTTTGCACTTTGTTTTGCAGAATCTTTTCACATCAAAGCAGTAGCTGTTAGTGATGTTTTCCAGTCCGCCCAATGCTAGGATCAGGCCTTCAAGCTCTGCCCAGCGGTAGAAAGCTGGAGACCCCCACACTGCTCTCAGAGACAACTGTTCTCACTGGCCTTTGCTCAGCTCTAGTGTATCTGCCATTTCTTGGCTCCGCTCTGTCTAGTGCAGAGGAAAGCCATGTATTTTTTGTGGCTCTTTTTTCTTTTCCTTTGCTTTTTGCAATAAAGTAGAAAAGATCCTCCACCCTTACTAAGCCACCGGAGTACCGAAGAGAGAGAAGTGGTTCCCCAGCACAAACCTTCATCACTACTTCAAAAATCAGTCAAGCTCATGTTCTGCAGGCCACATAGGGCAGACCTTTCTCTTGCTACCCCTGGGGTCTGTGCAATGCTCATCTAAGTGGTAAGGGTCCGGAAAAGGTGCGCTGTGATTTTTCATGGGTAAATGTGCCCGAGAGATTCTCTCCTAAAGACACTCTCACTCCACGGTGCAGTCTCACTTTTGGCAGGATCGTCTTCGGACCGGAGGGGAACTCTACTTTACCGACTCATCCATCTTTCCCTTCCCTTTTGCCACTTAGCCAGAAACAATTTTGTGTTGGATTATAAATTCCGCGAGGATAGGGATTGTGTACTTTGTTCTCTGTGGCACTTTCCTGAGAGCATCGTACATTGTTCTGCACAACAGTAGGGGCCCAGTAATATTATTGGTCGATTGATAAACACATTTATCAGACGAAGAGCCCAGTTAATCTGGTATGGATTTCAACAACAGTTGGTGCTTCTTTGCAGTTTAAAAGATTAGGAAAGCTCTTTGGATTTGCAGGTCTGACATAAGACGGTTAGAAAAGTGTTCTGTTGCCAATAGTATGTCCCGTAATAACTTTGCAAATGGTAGTTGACTGGAATTTTTGGCTAAGTAGATGCAGGCAGACTGTGGTCTCACAGCTTCTCCGGTTTCAGGAGTATTTCCACAGAAATATGTTTCTGATTGTCTTTGCAATGTGAAAAGGCAGTCGGATTCTGCGTTCACTGTTAATTTTATGGCCCTCTTCGATGCAAGATCTATGGTGAAATTATTACCAAACTAGACTATCACTTCCAGGATTTTTCTCATCAGATTGAATTTATCTTTGAAAGCAACGAGCAGACGTGCCTTTATTCTCCTCCCCAAGCATCACAGAATTGATTAATGTATTCGTTGTTATGTGGTTTAGTCTTTTTTTATCTGCAAGATTTCTCGCAAGGAATGCCTCTCTTTCTGTGGATTTAGCAATGAATTTCAACCAGCTTTGGTTGGAAATAAGTTCTCATTTAGCTGCCTGGATCATCTTTGTGCAGAAACCCTCTGGGCATGTTACTCCCGTCCGCAAAAATCTCCAGGACTTGGGTTCTAGCCCCATAACCACCACTTGTCAGCTGTGTGACTGTGGGAAAGTCACTTAACTTCTCTGTGCCTCAGTTACCTAATCTGTAAAATGGGAATGAAGACTGTGAGCCCAGTATGGGACAGGGACTGTGTCAAACTTGATTAGCTTGTGCCTGACACATAGTAAGCGCTTAATGTATGCTATAAAAAAACCTCAAGCTTCCATATTTTTTTAACAGGTTAAACCCCTCAGCCAAATCTTTTTATTAGATGAAAGCTCTCTGTTTGAGCTCTGAAAATTGCTTGTGTGGATGTTTCAGCCCTCACCTTCTTGGCTTTTAAACTGGTAGATTGACAGATACCACCTTGCAGTAGTAACCATCCTCTTCTGCTTCCCTCATCCTTGACTGGACACCAATATGTCCCTGAGCCTCTGTAGGGTGGCAGTGCTTGGGTTTTGTGCATCAAACCAAATGGGTTGATATTGTAATTCCTGGGTTTGGAGTGGAGGGGTCCATTGTTCATGCCAGTTTGAATCCAAAATAGTTACTTTCAGCATAAATGTCAACTCCAAATCTTTGCCTTCTATAAGCTGGTATAATATGCCGTATACATAGTTATTTTATTAGTTATATCATATATAATATTTATTATATAATATATGAAATATAATAGTCTATATTATATAGACCATAAACTCTTTGTTATATTGTTGTTGTACTTTCCCAAGCGCTTAGTACAGAACTAAGTACGTAAGTGCTCAATAAATGCGCTTGATTGATCGATATACTGAAGCCATAGGACTAGAGCCTTGCTGTCTCGGATCAGGATTGTTCGTATTCTTGGGAAATTTGCTCACATCTCACTATTATCCCTTGAAACCGCATGGTCCCAAGTCTCTTTAGAGTTGATTTTTTTTGAGGTATGTATTTAATGGACTTTTATACAAATATTTAGTAAGATTACAATGCAAAGCATTTTTAACCAGCCCAGTGAAGAGTAAATTAGCACCACAAAAGTTGGAAAAAAGAGCTAAAACATGTACACATTAGGTTTGCATATTATTATTAATAATAATAATAATAATGTTGGTATTTGTTAAGCGCTTACTATGTGCAAAGCACTGTTCTAAGCGCTGGGTTAGATACAAGGTAATCAGGTTGTCCCACGTGGGGCTCACAGTCTTCATCCCCATTTTACAGATGGGGGAACTGAGGCACAGAGAAGTGAAGTGACTTGCCCAAAGTCACACAGCCGACAAGTGGCAGAGCCGGGATTTGAACCCACACGACCTCTGACTCCAAAGCCCGGGCTCTTTTCCACTGAGCCACGCTGAAAAGAAGATTTCCTAATTACCAGTCATCACATCTATTTTTACGTATTGAAGCACTCTCTTGAGTAACAGCCAAATTTCAAAGAAAAGCGTATTAAATTATAGCCCAGCTCACTCGTGGTGATCTGCATGGTTCCCTAACAGTCTGTGTAAATGAAAATGGAGAGTCAAGAAAAGGGTGAAAAAAGATGTTGGCGATGAAATGCATGGATGGGAACCAGGATTTGACTACTGCATAGAGTTATTTTCCCATGATTGGGTAAAAAGCTATAGACCAGGCTTCCCAAAGCTAGGTCTGTGGACCCCTTGCAGTTGCCTGTGGGTTGCTTTGGGGCCTGTGGGATCATCGGGCCCAAAGCATCACTTTGTATCCCCCACCAGCGCTTAGAACAGTGTACATAGTAAGCGCTTAACAAATGCCAACATTATTATTATTATTATTATTATCGGGCGCAGCTGAGGGCTGGAAGCAAGAAGCGCATTGCAGCGCCTGCCAGTTCCCTACATCCAACAGATCAGCCCTGCATGTTCCTACTATGGTGTAGCACAGCTGCTTCTGCTACTGTTACCGGTGCCGCCCTTTGGGGTTTCAAGAATTCCAGGGCCGTTCCCTCCATCACCGAGGTCCAGAGAGGAATGGCGGCGGCTGGATGAGGCCAGGATCCTGGATGTTTGGGAAAATCAGGGGGAAGGAGGACACTTCATCGTCTACAGCATCCCTCTCCTGCTGTTTTGTGGGATTGGCCGTTGGAATCTGTGTGCCGGTGTGTGGGAAAGTTTGTGCGGCTGAGCTTGCAGGGGTGTGTTCCTGTGTATATGTGGGAGTGGGGGATCGTGTGTGTGTGTGTGTGTTTGTAAGGAATAGTAGTAATAAAGGTATTTACTGTTAGGTACAATGCACTGAACTAGAAGCAGCATAGCTGGGTCTGGGCCTGGGCATAAAGAGCCCTGCAATCCTGGCTCCACCCCTTCTCTGCTGTGTGACCAGGGGCAAGTCACTTAACTTCTCTGTGTGTGTGTCCTCTCCTGTAAAAATGAGGTTGAGATGCCTGTTCTTCCTCCCTCATAGACTGTGGGCCTCCTGTAGGTTAGGGACTCTGATGGAGTTTGTGTTGTGTCCACCCTAGTGCTTAGTTGTGTGGCTCAGTGGAAAGAGCCCGTGCTTGGAAGTCAGAGGTCAATCAATCAATCAATCGTATTTATTGAGCGCTTACTATGTGCAGAGCACTGTACTAAGCGGTCATGGGTTCTAATCCCGGCCCCACCACTTGTGTGACTTGGGGCAAGTCCACTTCTCTGTGCCTCAGTTACCTCATCTGTAAAATGGGGATTAAGACTGTGAGCTCCACGTGGGACAACATGATTACCTTGTAGCTAACCCAGCGCTTAGAACAGTGCATGGCACATAGTAAGTGCTTAATAAATACTATTATTATTATTATTATTATTATCATTATTATTACAGGGCGTGGCTCGTAGTGCATAACAGTACCCAACAACAGCATGGCCTAGTGCAAAGAGCATGGGCCTTGGAAGCAGTGGACAGTGTGACCTGGTCACTTAACTATTATTATTATTATTCTCTGCCTCAGTTACCTCATCTCTAAAACGTTGATTAAGACCGTGAGCCTTATTTTGGACAGGGACTGTGTCCTACCTGATTAATTTGTATCTACCCCAGCCCTTAGTAGAGTGCCTAAGTAAGGACATAGTAAAGGTGCTGTAACAAATACCATTTGAAAAGAAAACAAACTATTATTATTATTAGCTCTTACTCTATTTATTTATTTATTTATTTTGCTTGTACATATCTATTCTATTTATTTTATTTTGTTAGTATGTTTGGTTTTGTTCTCTGTCTCCTCCTTTTAGACTGTGAGCCCACTGTTGGGTAGGGACTGTCTCTATATGTTGCCAATTTGTACTTCCCAAGCGCTTAGTACAGTGCTCTGCACATCGTAAGCGCTCAATAAATATGATTGATGATGATGATGATGATTAGCTCGGGAAAATAGAAGCATGAGACACAGTTTCCTGCCCACAGTAGGAGCACATAGATATTGTTCAGGATGGGGTGGACATCCCGTTATTGATTCAGTTATCAGTCGATAATATTTGAATGCTTACTGTTTACAGAGCAGTGTACCAACCCCTTGGGTGAGTGCAATATAGCTAAAAGGTGCTATCCTTGTCCTCAGGGAGTTTTCAGTCCCAAGGAGGAGAGAGACAAAATTGCCTACAGTTAGGAGACAAAAGGGAGTGGTACGCTAAAGAGAATAAATGACTCCATAAACAGTAGAATCTGAATCTACTGGTTCATAAGTGCTGCAGATGGCTGTGTGACATAGTTGCTGAAGTGGTAGTTGGGAGGGAAAGAACATTAATGTGGAATGCCCGCTGGAGGAGGTGAGATTTTAGAAGGGCTGTTGCCTAGTGGATTTCAGAGAAGCAGCCTGGCCTAGTGGATAGAGCACGGGACTAGGAGTCAGAAGGTCATGGGTTCTAATTCCAGCTCCGTCACTTGACTGCTGTGAGACCTTGGGCAAAGTCACTTCTCTGTGCCCCAGTTCCCTCATCTGTAAAATGGGGATTAAAGCCGTGAGCCCCACGTGGGACAGGGACTGCGTCCAACCCAATTATCTACCCCAGCGCTTAGAATAGTGCCTGGCACATAGTAAGCGCTTAACAAATACCGTAATTATTATCAAAGAGTTAGAGATGAGGAAGGGGCCTGAGATGGGAGGGGTAAGAGCCGGAGATGGAGAGAGGTCAGGCAGGGAGTAGGGCATGGGCTGGGGAGTAGCAGGCAAAGAGGACTACAACATCAACTATCACGTCTTTGCGGATGATACCCAAATCTACATCTCCAGCCCTGATCTCTCTACCCCTCTCCAGCTTTAACAATAATAATAATAATAATGATAATAATAATAATAATAATGGCATTTATTAAGCACTTACTATGTGCAAAGAACTGTTCTAAGCGCTAGGGTGGTTACAGGGTGATCAGGTTGTCCCACGGGGGGCTCACAGTCTTAGTCCCCATTTGACAGATGAGGTAACTGAGGCCCAGAGAAGTTAAGTGACTTGCCCAAAGTCACACAACTGACAAGTGGCGGAGGCGGGATTTGAACCCACGACCTCTGACTCCAAAGCCCAGGCTCTTTCCACTGAGCCACGCTGCTTCTCCAGTCTTGCGTCTCTTACTGCCTTCAGGACATCTCTACTTGGATGTCCTCCCATCACCTCAAACTTAACTTGTCCAAAGCAAAGCTCCTTAACTCCCCCCGAAACCCTGTCTTCCCTCTGACTGTCCCATCACTGTAGATGGCATCACCATCCTTCCTGTCTCACATGCCTGTAACCTTGGCATCATCCTTGACTCCTCTCTGTCATTCAACCCACATATTAAGTCCATCACTAAGTCCTGTCAGTCCCATCTTCATAACGTTGCTAAAATCCAAACTGCTACCACGTTAATGCAATAACTCATCCTATCCTGCCTGGATTACTGCATCGGCTTCCTTGCTGATCTCCCAACCTCCTATCTCTACCCACTCCAGGCCATACTTCACGCCACTTCCCGGATCATCTTTCCACGTTAATGCAATAACTCATCCTATCCTGCCTGGATTACTGCATCGGCTTCCTTGCTGATCTCCCAACCTCCTATCTCTACCCACTCCAGGCCATACCTCACGCCACTGCCCGGATCATCTTTCCACAAAATCGTTCAGGATGTGTCACCCTCCTCAAAAACTGCAGTGGTTGCCCGTCCACCACCACATCAGCAAAAACTCCTCACCATTGGCTTTAAAGCACTTCATTCATTCATTTATTCAGTCGTATTTATTGAGCGCTTACTGTGGGCAGAGCACTGAACTAAGGGGAACTAAGCGCTTCGACCCCCCCCCCCCCAATCTCACCTTCCTTCTCTCTTCACACTTCGCTCCTCTAGTGCTAACCTTCTCACTGTGCCTCAGTCTTGCCTATCTTGCCGCCGATTCCTAGCCCATGTCTTGCCTCTGGCCTGGGACTCCCTTCAAATTCTACAGACTTCCCAATTCAAAATCTTATTGAAGGCTCAGGTCCTCCATGGGGCCTTCCCAGACTTAGCCCCACTTTTCCTCATCTCCCACTCCCTTCTGAGCCGCCCTGACTTGTTCTCTTTGCTCTTCCCCCAGCCCCAGCGCACTTATGTACATATCTGTACTTCTATTTATTTGTATTAATGTCTGTCTCCCCCTTTAGACTGTAAGCTCGTTGTGGGCAGGGAATGCGTCTGTTTATTGTTGTAGTGTACTCTCCTAAGCGTTTAGTACAGGGCTCTGCACACAGTAAGTGCTCAATAAATATGATTGAATGAATGAAGAGCGAGTTTGTGGAGAACGTTGAAATTGGAGCTCAGGAGCTGTGTTCATTTCAGGAAACAATTCATGTTTTTGGAAGTCAAATTTGTGTTTATTTCTTTGGGACTGGAAGAGGAGTTTCAGTCATTAATTCAGTAGCATTGTATCTACTCCATGTATGTTCATTGATCCCAAAAATCGTGGTTTAAAAAAAGGGAACTTTTTTTTAATGGTATTTGTTAAGCACTTACTATGTGCCAGGCACTATACTAAAGCACTGGAGTAGATACAGACTAATCAGGTTGGACACAAGCCATGTCCCACAGTCTTAATCCCCATTTTACAGATGAGGTAACTGAGACACAGAGAAGTGAGGTGACTTGCCCAAGGTCACACAGCAGACAAGTGGAGGAGCCAGGGTTAGAACCCAGGTCCTCTGATTTCCACATGGTATAATGGATAGAGCACAAGCCTGGGAGTCAGAAGGCCATGGGTTCGAATAATCCTGACTCTGCCACTTGTCTGCTGTGTGACTTTGGGGCAAGACAAGAAGCCCGGGCTTTGGAGTCAGAGGTCATGGGTTCGAATTCCGACTCTGCCACATGTCTGCTGTGTGACCTTGGGCAAGTCACTTAACTTCTCTGAGCCTCAGTTACCTCATCTGTAAAATGGGGATTAAGACTGTGAGCCCCACGTGGGACAACTTGATCACCTCGTATCCCCCCCAGCGCTTAGAACAGTGCTGTGCACATAGTAAGCGCTTAACAAATGCCATCATTATTATTAACTTCACTTCTCTGTGCTTCATTTCCCTCCCTTGTAAAATGGAGATTGTGACCATGAGCCCCACATGGGGCAGGGTGCTCGTATCCACCCCACTGCTTAGTACAGTACTGCACAGTACAGTATCTACCAGTACAGTATCTGCCACGTAGTAAGTGCTTATCCAATATCATCATTATTATTATTATTATTATTATTTCCACTAGGCCATGCTGCTGCTCTGAGAAACATTTTTTTCATTCTAAAGGAAGGAATGCATATTAGCATCCAAATATCTGTTCATCCCTTTTATTTTGAAAAGGTTTTAGTAAGAGAAAACAATGAAGATTGCTTCTGAGATATATCAGCCACCTCATCATCTCCTACTGCTGCACTGTGTCCACCCTCACCAACTCTGAAATCCCTCTCTCAGATCATAACCTTCTCACCTGCCACCTCTTTCACACTCCTCCCCCTTGTAAATCTATAGTACTCCCCCAAAGAGACCTCTGCTTTCTCGACCCCATCAATCTCTCTCAGCGCATCACACCCACCTCGCCTCCCTCTCCTCTCTACCCACTCTTGATGACCAGATTACTGCTCTCAACTCCACCCTCTCTACTCCACTCAGCTCGCTCGCTCCCCTTCCCCTTCTTCACTCTCGCACCACAAGCCCACAGCCTTGGATCACTGCCACTGTCCGCCTCCTTCGCTCTTACGCTCCAGCTGCGGGATGCTGCTGGCGAAAGTCTAAACACCAAGCCAACCTTGTTCACTTAAAATTTATCCTTTCCTGCCTTAACTCTGCTCTCTCCTCTGCCAGGCAAAACTATTTTTCTTCCCTAATTGACACCCATGCCCATCACCCCTGTCAGCTGTTCCGGACATTTGACTCCCTCCTCAGGCTCCCTGTTCCTCCCCCTCCTCCAGCCCTCACCCCCAACGATCTGGCCACCTACTTCATTAGTAAAATTAACACCATCAGGTCTCAGCTCCCCAAAGTCACCCCTCCCCCTTCTCCATCCCCCCCCAACTCTCAGCCTTCTCCACTACTTTCCCATCCTTTCCAGCACTATCTTCAGAGGACGTCTCCTCTCTCCTCTCAAGTGCCACCCCCTCCAACTATACTTCGGACTCCATCCCCTCTCACCTTATAAAAACTCGCCCCTTCCCTCCTTAACTTCCATCTTCAACCGCTCACTCTTCACTGGTTCCTTCCTCTCTGCCTTCAAACATGCTCATGTCTCCCCCATCCTAAAAAAACCCTCTCTTGACCACATTGCCCCTTCTAGTTTTCACCCTATCTCCCTCCTACCCTTCCTTTCCAAATCACTAGAACGAGTCATCTACACATGCTGCCTCAAATTCCTCAACTCCAACTCTCTCCTAGACCCCCTCCAATCTGGCTTCCGTCCCCTACACTCCCTCAAAACTGCCCTCTCAAAAGTCACGAATAACCTCCAATAACCTCCTTCTTGCCAAATCCAATAGCTGTCCTAATCCTCCTCTACCTCTCAGCTGCCTTGGACACTGTGGACCACCCCCTTCTCAACACACTATCCAACTTTGGCTCCACAGACTCTGTCCTCTCCTGGTTCTCCTCTTATCTCTCTGGCAGTTCATTCTCAGTCTCCTTCTTGGGCTCCTCCTCCCCCTCCCCTCTCCTTGCTGTAGGGGTTCCTCAAGGGTCAGTTCTTGGTCCCCTTTTGTTCTCCATCTCTACTCACTCCCTTGGTGAACTCATTCGCTCCCACGGCTTCAACTATCATCTCTACGCTGATGACACCCAAATCTACTTCTCCGCCCCTGTTCTCGCTCCCTCCCTCCAGGCTCATAGCTCCTCCTGCCTTCAGGACAACTCCGTCTGCATATATGCCCGCCATCTAAAACTCAGCATGTCCAAGACTGAGCTCCTTATCTTCCCTCCCAAACCCTGTCCTCTCCCTGACTTGCCCGTCACTGTAGACAGCACTACCATCCTTCCTGTCTCAGAAGCCCGTAACCTTGGTGTCATCCTCGACTCTGCTCTCTCATTCACACCACACATCCAATAAGTCACCAAAATCTGCCGGTCTCACCTCCGCAACATTGCCAAGATCCACCCTTTCCTCTTCATCCAAACCGCTACCTTGCTGGTTCAATCTCTCATCCTATCCCGACTGGATTACTGCATCGGCCTCCTATCTGATCTCCCATCCTACTGTCTCTCCCCGCTTCAGTCTATACTTCACTCTGCTGCCCAGATTATCTTTGCACAGAAACGCTCTGGGCATGTCACTCCCCTCCTCAAAAATCTCCAGTGGTTGCCTGTCAACCTCCGAATCAAGCAAAAACTCCTCACTCTCGGCTTCAAGGCTGTCCATCACCTCGCCCCCTCCTACCTCACCTCCCCCCTCTCCTTCTCCAGCCCAACCCGCACCCTCCGCTCCTCTGCCGCTAACCTCCTCACCATGCCTCATTCTCACCTGTCCCACCGTCGACCCCCGGCCCACGTCATCCCCCGGGCCTGGAATGCCCTCCCTGTGCACATCCACCAAGCCAGCTCTCTTCCTCCCTTCAAAGCCTTACTGAGAGCTCACCTCCTCCAGGAGGCCTTCCCAGACTGAGCCCCCTTTTCCTCTCCTCCTCCCCATCCCCCTGCCCTACCTCCTTCCCCTCTCCACAGCACCCGTACAGATTTATCACTCTGTATTTTATTTGTACATATTTACTATTCTATATAAATAATTTTGTTAATGATGTGCATTTAGCTTTAATTCTGTTTGTTCTGATGACTTGAAACCTGTCCACGTGTTTTGTTGTCTGTCTCCCCCTTCTAGACTGTGAGACCGTTGTTGGGTAGGGACCGTCTCTATATGTTGCCAACTTGTACTTTCCAAGCGCTTAGTACAGTGCTCTGCACACAGCAAGTGCTCAATAAATGCTATTGAATGAATGAATATATATATATATATACATATATCTATGTTATATTTATTCATTAAATGATAGATATATATGCATAAATAAAAGAGAAGTAGTGTGGCCTAGTGGAAGGAGTATGGGCCTGGGAGTAGGAGGAACTGGGTTTCAATCCTAACTCTTTCCTAGCCTGCTGGGAGACCTTGGGCAAGTCACTTAACTTCTCTGGGCTTCAATCAATCAATCAATCAATCAATCGTATTTATTGAGCGCTTACTATGTGCAGAGCACTGTACTAAGCGCTTGGGAAGTACAAATTGGCATCACATATGTCAGTTTCCTTATCTGTCAAATGGGGATTCAGTACCCATTCTACCTCCCCATCCCGTTGTAAGCCACACGTGGAACCGGGACTGTGTCCGATACGATTATCTTTTATCTACCCCAATGCTTAGAACAAGGCTTGGCCCATAGTAAGTGCTAAACAAATACCATTATCATCATCATATCTGACAAAGTTCAAAGGCGAGCCCATCAAGTACATCTGAAGAAACAAGAATTTTGATCGATGACTTTTCTATTCCTCAAAATTATCATTTCTTTAACACAAGTGTTCACTCGTTATGGCTCCATTTTGGCAGATCAGGAAGGAATGTGACAGAAGGAAGCACGACTGGAAATAGTAATAATTGTGATATTGGTTAAATTCCTACTACTACCACGCACTGGACTAAGCACTGGGGTAGATATTGTGTCTGCGGATAGGTCCCAATCCTTGCCCAAATTGGGATCGCACTCTAGGTGGGGGGAAGTACAGGTATTTCATCCCCACTTTATAGATGAGGAAAGTGAGGCACAGAGAAGTTAAATTACCTGCCCAAGGTCACAGGGGCAGGAGGCAGAGTCAAGATCAGGACCTCTGACTCTCAGGCCTGTGCTCTTACCACTAGGACCCAGCTTCTCTGGAAAAGAATGCATTTTTGAGATACTTTTCATCTTCTTTAACTACATGTAGCAGTTTTCTGGCTTGTGAATTTATTTCATCGTACTCTTTAGGGAATATTTCTATATTTGAGTAGAAAATTTGTCCAGTATCAAAGCAGATTAGAGTTTCAGCTGTTCTGAAATAGCTCTCACATAAATGTTCTATTTTTTTCATATAGAAAAGATATTTATAAAAGGTGGGAAATTCCAGAAAAGTCTGTTTTCAGTGGATGGCAGTTTCGTATTTTCTTTATTACAAACGAGAACGTATTTCACTGCAAATGATTCATCACTTAAATCTGAATAAGTTTTTCTCAGAATTCCTCACAAATGTACATGTCTGAGTTAACGTTATTTGTAGTTGGCTAATTGGAGAAACCAAGCTTGAAATTCGATTCCATTTTTGAAAAACTTGACACTTTAATGACGATTATACGTAAGCCTTATTTTCCACTACTGATGGCAAGATGTTTATAACCACACTGAAGTGAAAATGATGATGTGGTTGTGGCTGCTATTTGATCTTTCTCTGTATCTTATGGGTGTTGAATTCCCTTGTTTTTCTTGGGTGATTTGTGGCATAAGAACAGTGAGAATTTGGGATTTTGGTACACCATGCACTTTTAGAAAGTTCACTTATTTAAATAGTTACTCCATAAACACTTGGTCATTTCATTATATGTTCTGCTCATTTAGAAAGTGTTTTGATCCCTCAAGATTTAGAGGACTGATTATACAGAAAGCATAACGCCACTGACTTTCAACTATGAAATGATGTGAAAATGTCTCATTGAAAGATTGCTTTGTGAATTACTCAATGAGGATCTGGCCGAAAGGGAATGCGTAGATGCAGGCATCGGTTTCTTCATTCAATTCAGTTAGAAACATGTGTGATTAGAGGGAAGACCTTTTAATACCTGTCTGAAGTCAGGGAAGCCAGGTGAGCTCCAAGGAAACAGGAGGAAAGTCATGAGGACTAGAGAGTCTCACAGCACAAACTGTGAGATTCAGATTTTAACGGGGAATTATAAATTGCTTGTTTGTACTGGTAGATTTTCATCAAAGTTTTGTCATTCATCGTGAAGCCGTCACAGTGATTGTCTTTCAGATTGCTTTGCATGGAAGAAATATTTGATTGTGTTCATTTTGTTTATAGTTCATGGATTTAAATGTCATGTATATATTATATATATGAGTAGATTATCTAGTTTACTAAAAATGGAAGCTAAGAAATATTTTTAAATATAGCTTGGAAATGAGTACTAATTATACTTATTTTTTTTTTTCATGTCCACTCTGCAGTTCACAAGATTCCTTTGTAATTCACCTTTGGAGGTAAGAATTTACTTGTATATTTGTTGGAGTTATTTCATTTTATCATTTTTTTATAAGTGATTATGTTTTGAGAGACATCTAACTAGAGTTTACTAAAGGGGCTACTGAATATTTATCAATATATCCTTTCCTTAAGATTGCAGCTATCACAAAAAAGAAGTAATAATAACATGGTATTCGTTAAGCGTTTCATACACACCAAGCATTGTAATAAGCCCTGGGGTAGATAGAAGATAATCAGGTCAGACACAGTCTCTGTCCCACCTTGGGCTCACAATCTAAGGTGGAGAACAGATATTTAATCCCCATTTTACAGATGAGGAAATGGAGGCACAAAGCAGTTTAATGACTTGCCCGAGGTCTCATAGCCAGGAAGGAGCCCGCTGGGATTAGAACCCAGGTCCTTTGACTCCCAGGCACGTGCTTTTTCCACAAGGCCATATTGCTTCTCATTTTCAGTCATTCTCAATTCTGGTGCTTGTCAGTCATCAGAAGCAGTATTTACTAAATTTCTTAAACATTAATTAGATTTTGGCGTGTGAAAGGAAAGACACAGTGGCTTGTAAAATACCAAATTCTTTTCCATAGGTAGTTGGGAAGGCCAAAACTTTCAAATTCCAGAGGGGATGGCATGCAGAGAGAGAGTGCTGAGCTGGAAGACCTCTGGTCTGACTTGCTGATCATCATCAATCATATTTATTGAGCGCTTACTATGTGCAGAGCACTGTACTAAGCGCTTGGGAAGTACAAATTGGCAACATATAGAGACAGTCCCTACCCAACAGTGGGCTCACAGTCTAAAAGGGGGAGACAGAGAACAAAACCAAACATACTAACAAAATAAAATAAATAGAATAGATATGTACCAACAAAATAAATAAATAAATAGAGTAATAAATATGTACAAACATATATACATATATACAGGTGCTGTGGGGAGGGGAAGGAGGTAAGATGGGGGGGATGGAGAGAGGGACGAGGGGGAGAGGAAGGAAGGGGCTCAGTCTGGGAAGGCCTCCTGGAGGAGGTGAGCTCGCAGCAGGGCCTTGAAGGGAGGAAGAGAGCTAGCTTGGTGGATGGGCAGAGGGAGGGCATTCCAGGCCCGGGGGATGGTATTTCATATGTCCTTGGGCTCTTCTGGAAATGACAAGCAGTTACCCAAGAATGAGAGGAGAAAAGTACAAAATGAGAGCAAAAAGCAATATGTGTCTAAAGTGATACTTGACTATGCTGAGAGAGCTGTTTGTTCAGTATGCAAGGCAAAGATAGGAGGGAGAATAATCAGGATTACTTCCTCCTATCTATAATTTATTTTAGTATTGGTCTCTGACTAGACTGTAAATTCCTTGAGGGGCTCAAGCGTACTAATTCTGTTATGCTCACCGAAGCATTTATCTCAGTGCTTAGCACATGATAGGAGCTCAACAAATACTGCTAATTGGTTGAATCAATCAATCAATCAATCGTATTTATTGAGCGCTTACTATGTGCAGAGCACTGTACTAAGCGCTTGGGAAGTACAAATTGGCAACACATAGAGACAGTCCCTACCCAACAGTGGGCTCACAGTCTAAAAGGGGGAGACAGAGAACAGAACCAAACATACCAACAAAATAAAATAAATAGGATAGAAATGTACAAGTGAAATAAATAAATAAATAAATAAATAAATAGAGTAATAAATATGTACAACCATATATACATATATACAGGTTGAAGCCCCCATGAAAGAAAGAGGTTTTAAGAAAGAGTTGAGAAGGGACTAAGAGAAATGATTATCTTTGGCAGACGTTCATAAATCTTAAGCAATACTCGGAGTTCCAAACTAGACAATTGTGTGGTTGATTCTGCCGTACCAATACCATAACGTTCCTACCTTCATAACCAACACTGCCTAAAGGTTTAGAGAGCATATGACCTCATCTGTGACATATGTTTCCAATTACTCTGTAGAACCACCAATGTATTTTTTTTATGGTACTTGTTAAGCACTTACAGTATACCAAACGTGGTATGAAGCTCTGGGGTAGATACAAGATAATTATGTTGAATAGAGTCCCTGTCCCACATAGGGTGTATAATCTAAGTAGAAGGTGAGTAGGCTTTAATCCCTATTTTACAGAGGAGGAAACTGAGGCCCAGAGAAGGGAAATGACTTGTGGGATTAGAAGTCAGGTCCTCTGACTCTCAGCCCTGTGCTCTTTTCACTAGGATAAGAAGAAAGGTACTGTTGTCCTCCCAACAAATGCCAAGATATTGCTGTCTGCCTGTACTTTTTTCTTTATTTTCTGCCTCCCAGGACCAACATTCCCAGATCGTGATAGTGTATTTTATTTAGTGAAGTTCTTTTAATCATCCTCATTTGGGGAGGAGGGCACGAGGAGAAAAGGTCATGGAAAAGTGGCTGTAGACAGTCATTCATTCATTTATTCAGTTGAACTTATTGAGCACTTACTGTGTGCAGGACACTGTACTAAGCTCTTGGGAGAGTAGAATAGAACAATAAACAGACACATTCCCTGCCCAATACTGTATGTTTCTTGGGCCCAGAATTGGGCAAAGGAGAGCCAGTGGACACTGTGATGTCATGGATAGAGCCCATATGGCAGAAGATCTGGGTTCGGATCCCAGCTCTAATCCCACCTGCTGTATGAAATCGGGCCAGTCGCTTCACTGGAGCCGTCTGTAAACTGAGGTAAAAGAGCCTACTCTCCCTTTCTCTTAGATTGTGATCCCATTGAGTGACAGAGGGATTGTGTCCAACCTGGTTACCTTCATATTGTGGTATTTGTTAAGCGTTTACTAGGGGCCAGGCACTGTACTGGGGTAGATCCAAGATAATCTGGTTAGCACAGTCCAGTGTCCCACATGGGGCTTACTAAGTAGGAGGGAGAACAGGGATTGATCCCCCAATTTGCAAATGAGGGAACTGAGGCCCAGAGAAATAAAGTAACTTATCCAGGGTCCCATAGCAGATAAGTGGTGGAGGTGGGATTAGAACCCAGGTCTCTATCCCGTTGCTCAGCACAGCACTTGGCACATAGTGAGCACTTAATAAATATCATTAAAAACACATAGAAACCAAATTGTGTCAGGAGCTGCATCAGCCTTCCCGGGAGTGGTAAATGACTTTGGACTGTTGATTAGCCACAGCTGTTCATGGGCAGGACCCCCCGTCGCCCCGCCTCCCTCCCCTCTATCTGCCGAGGGGGGACAGGGTGTGTGGCTACAAGGAAACTGTTGAAGCACAAATATTTACTTTCATGGTGACTTTAGGCTTATAATTGGAGTGGAGAAGGAAAATTATATTGTAAGTGAATACCAAAGCATCGGTACAGAGAAAGAAGAGTTTGCCATTTGCCCTCAGATTGAGACTTCAGAGGATTTCATTTCAAATTCCCCAACAGAAACTGTTTGGAACGTGACATGCGGTAGTTGCTTTGTCCTAAAGAGTTAACCACCTCATGACTGTAATGAAATTGTCAGGTTATAGTAATTACACTGGTAATTTGATATGTTGCTGTTTGAATGAAGCCATGTGTAGAGAGTCAGTTACTTTCCTCTGCGGAGCTGACCCCTTTGCATTCCTGCAAGTTGAAGACTAATCGAGCTCATTAAGCTTTATAGGAAAAGGACTTTTATCACCTCGTCAAGTCAAGCAACAGATTTCCATTATATCCCTAATTTTGGGTGGCTCCACTGATGCTGATGCACAGACCCCTGCTAGGTTTATATCAGTATTTTTTTTGTCTTACAGACCTTTTTTATTGACATTTCGAAGCCTGAATTAAATTTTGTGTGGCACCGCTTACACATGTCTTCAATTAGACGCTGTTAAATAAAAGGGGTTATATATCAGAGGCCCGAAGATTCTTGAAATTCTCTCTTCTCCATCCAGCTCAGCCAGCCAAACCAGTAGGGTGCAGCCTCCACCATTTTTGAAACGGGATGATCAGGAAACACATCCGAAAAAGGAGCCGGCCATTATGTAGCCGTAAATCGTTTGATCCTTTTACTGACTTTTTTAAGCATATACAATGCTCATTCAGTTATTTTTTTATTTTTTATTTTTAATGGTGCTTGTTAAGCACTTATTAATCAATCAATCAATCAGTCGTATTTATTGAGCGCTTACTGTGTGCAGAGAACTGTACTAAGCGCTTGGGAAGTACAAGTTGGCAACATACAGAGACAGTCCCTACCCAACAGTGGGCTCACAGTCTAAAAGGGGGAGACAGAGAACAAAACCAAACATACTAACAAAATAAAATAAATAGAATAGATATGTACAAGTAAAATAAATAGAGTATTAAATAAATAAATAGAGTAATAGCACTTAACAAATACCATTACTATTATTAATAGCCCGGGACTTGCTCGGAGGTTTTCCCACAGCAGCCTCTGAAGGTCCATAGCCCTGCCACGCCTGGCCCGCCGGCAGGATCACGAGCTCCGTGTTGTCCGGAACGCTCTGGAAATACCCCTCGGTCAGCTCCGTCCCATCTTGATACAAACACAGTCGGCAGTCGGGTAAGGGAAGCTGGAATTTCTGGCAGCCCTTCCGGAGGACTTCTTTGCAGCTCATGCCAGCTACCCCATACTTCTTCTGGCTGTCCAGGGCCCGCAGTTTGAAGGTCTTGGGAGCATCGCAGGCGTCTACACTGTGCTGGGGCTGTAGTAGAGGCCCCTGACACCGCCTCACCCGAGGGACTACATTTAGTAGTGCCAGGCACTCTACTAAGCGCTGGGGTAGATACAAGATGATCAGGTTGGACCCGGTTTCTGTCCCACCTGGGGCTCACAGTCTTAATCCCCGTTTTACAGATGAGGGAACCGAGGCCCAGAGAACTGAAGTGACTTGTCCAGGGTCTCCCAGCCGACACGTGGCGGAGCTGGGATTAGAACCCAGTTCCATCTAACTCCCAGGCCTCGGGTTCCTTCGGCCAGGCCACCCTGCTCCTCAAATGTTCTGAAGGTTCGTTGCATGACCCATCTGATCGGCTGAGGGTTCCAGTCCGTTGGCTTGGAAAAGGTCCTGATTGGTGTCGGGACATACATTAAATATGCTATTGTCCCTGTGCTGGTTTTCACTGCTGCCAATTAAAATCCTTGGAGTGGGGTTGGAGGGAGAGAGGGTGGCGAGGGGAATAAAAACAAAAAATCTGTCAGCCTGAAAAGATGTCAGAATGGCTAAGCATTTTGAAGGATATTCCAAACAATGGCAGTTGGTTGAGATTGGTATGTACAAGAAATCATCATCATCATCAGTCGTATTTATTGAGCGCTTACTATGTGCAGAGCACTGTACTAAGCGCTTGGGAAGTGCAAACTGGCAACATATAGAGACAGTCCCTACCCAACAGTGGGCTCACAGTCTAAAAGGGGGAGACAGAGAACAAAACCAAACATACTAACAAAATAAAATAAATAGAATAGATATGTACAAGTAAAATAAATAGAGTAATAAATATGTACAAACATATATACAGGTGCTGTGGGGAAGGGAAGGAGGTAAGGTGGGGGATGGAGAGGGGGACGAGGGGGAGAGGATCAGTGACTACTGGGTTAAATTAGGCCCTTGTTACAATTTTTTCCTCTAAAGAATCTATTAAGTTTTCATTTGGGAATAGCCTACTCAAAGATAGGCAAAGTGGTGGTAATAATAATAATAATGATGATGGCATTTATTAAGCGCTCACTATGAGCAAAGCACTGTTCTAAGCGCTGGGGTAGATACAAAGTAATCAAGTTGTCCCACGTGGGGCTCACAGACTTAATCCCCATTTTACAGTTGAGGTAACTGAGGCACAGAGAAGTTAAGTGACTTGCCCGAAGTCACACAGCTGAGAAATGGCGGAGCTGGGATTTGAACCCATGACCTCTGACTCCAAAGCCCGGGCTCTTTCCACTGAGCCACGCTTAAAGAAAGAATCAATCCACTTGGGGTTCTTGTATTAAGGGCCAAGATTGTTACCTGCAGTGCAAGGGAAGCAGGGATATTGGGGACAAAATGAAGTTAGAATGAACTATAAGTACACTCTCCCCCTCGTCCCCCTCTCCATCCCCCACATCTTACCTCCTTCCCTTCCCCACAGCACCTGTATATATGTATATATGTTTGTACATATTTATTACTCTATTTATTTATTTATTCATTTATTTTTCTATTTATTTATTTATTTTACTTGTACATATCTATTCTATTTATTTTATTTTGTTAGTATGTTTGGTTTTGTCTCCCCCTTTTAGACTATGAGCCCACTGTTGGGTAGGGACTGTCTCTATATGTTGCAAATTTGTACTTCCCAAGCGCTTAGTACAGTGCTCTGCGCACAGTAAGCGCTCAATAAATACGATTGATTATTGATTGATTGATTGAAATGCATTCCTTCCTCATTCAGGGTGCTGTCTTGGTTATTTATCACTCCCAGTTGAGTCCCGGGTAAACACATCTAAGACACATACTGTAGAGTGTAGACTCTAAACTGTAAGCTCATTGTGGACAGGGAATATGTCTGTGTGTTGTTGTGTTGTACTCTCCCAAGTGCTTAGCACAGTGCCCCGCCCAAAGTTAAGCGCTCAATAAATCTGATTCAGTCATTGTCGTATTTATTGAGCGCTTACTATGGGCAGAGCACTGTACTAAGCGCGTGGGAGAATACAATAAAACAATGGTGATACATATAGGGTCCTGTGCGAACATGTCAAACGCAGGTAATGACATCCTCCCCACCCCAAAAAACAAACAAAAAAACACTATCCACCAGAGGCATTGTAGACAGGTGATGTGGCGAGTTAGATCATCATCATCAATCGTATTTATTAAGCGCTTACTATGTGCAGAGCACTGTACTAAGCGCTTGGGAAGTACAAATTGGCAACATATAGAGACAGTCCCTACCCAACATTGGGCTCACAGTCTAAAAGCGGGAGATGGCAGGCTTGGATGGGAACCATGGTTTGGATCTGCAGAAGACTTAGAAAATCAGTGTGGCCGAGTGGAAAGAGCACAGGCCTGAAAGTCAGAGGACCTGGGTTCTATTTGTGGCTCTGCCACCCACCTACTGTTTGACTTTGGCCAAGTCACTAAACTTCTCTGTGCCCCACTTTCCTTACCTGTAAAATGGGGATTCATTCCCTGTTCTCAGACATTGAGTGGTATTTAGTAAGTGCCAACTATGTGCCGAGCACTGTCTGTGTTGCCAGCTTGTACTTCCCAAGCGCTTAGTACAGTGCTCTGCACACAGTAAGCGCTCAATAAATGCGATTGATTGATTGATTGATTGATTGTACTAAGTGCTTGGGAGAGTACAAGGCAACGGAGTTGGTAGACAAGGTCCTTGCCCACAGAGTGGGAGCCCTGTAGGGAACAAGGGCAGTGTTCAACGTGATAAACTGGAACCTTACCCCAGAGCTTAAAACAATGCTTGACACATTGTAAGTACTTAAATACAATACTAATTATAGTTTTTCAAGTCAGGTTTCAGCTGAACAGAACTTCGTCCCTTGACGGTGGGCAGTTAGGGAAATGCCATGCTGTGGATCCAGGACACGGATGGAAAGATAGGACTACGTTAAAATAGAAGTGATTGAGTTGACTGTTTTAATTTCACCAGTGCTCAGGTAGCATTAATCTGGGATGTGTTCGTGATTTTCCTTAAATCTAAGAAGAGTTTATTTCATTTATTCCCGCAGTTGGTAAGGTATCTTGTTGATAAATTTGGAGATTAATTTCTTTTGATTTTTTTTCTGTAATTGGTGGTGATAAGGTAAAATAGTTCTTGCTGTTTTCATTCTGATTTATGCTAATCTGAAGTAATAAGGTTATTCAAATGTCTGTGTCACTGTTAATTTAAGACCATTATTCTCCTTTTACATATTTAGTCTGTATGGCAAAATACAGGAAATCATTTTGAGGTTCCAACTGAACACATTGAAACCATTTAATGTAAGCTTTTAAAATTCAGTATTTCGACCTATTTCATTTGAAATAGTTCGGTTCAAAATCAATATTTATGAAAGTTTAACTCTTTAACCCCTATTCTGACCTGTGGTATGTTCATTTCTTCCTGGGATTTTTTTTTTTCTCCCTTAAAATCTTCAGGTGATTGACAATGCGGTGTCAAGGTCAACCTGCTGACCTGCTTCACTCTGCTGCTGGAATCATTTTTCTGCAAAAATGTTCAGTTTATGTATCCCCACCCCTCAGGAACCTCCAGTGGTTGCCCATCCACCTCGTCATCGTACAGGAACTCCTTACCATGGCTTTAAAGCACTCAGTCCCTCCTACCTCACCATGCTCCTTCTACAACCCAGCCCGCACACTTCACTCCTCTAATCCCAACCAACTCATTGAATCTTAATCTAATCTATCTCGCTGTTGACCCCTTTACGTCTTGCCTATGGCCGGGAACACTCCCCTTTCATTCATTCAGTCATATTTATTGAGCACTTACTGTGTGCAGAGCACTGTACTAAGCATTTGGGAAAGTACAATACAGCAATAGAGACAATCCCTGCCCACATGAAGCTCACAGTCTAGAGGAGGGGGAGACTGACATCAATACAAGTAAATAGACATGAATATAAATACATAAAATTACAAATATATACATAAGTGCTATGGGAGCAAGTCAGGGTGACACAGAAGGGAAGGGGAGATGAGGAACAGTGGGGCGCAGTCTTGGCCTCTTGGAGGAGATGTGCTTTCAGTAAGGCTTTGAATGGGGCAAGAGTAATTGTAGCATTATAAGAAAAGATAAGAATAATAATAATAATAATGATGATGGCATTTATTAAGCGCTTACTATGTGCAAAGCACTGTTCTAAGCGCTGGGGGGGGGGGATACAATGTGATCAAGTTGTCCCACGTGAGGCTCACAGTCTTAATCCCCATTTTTACAGATGAGGTCACTGAGGCTCAGAGAAGTGAAGTGACTTGCCCAAGGTCACACAGCAGACTTGTGGTGGAGCTGGGATGACGGGCAGTGCCATTTATTGGTACTTGCTTGGAAAACTACAGAAGTATGGATTCGTGATTAATAGCCATGATTTATAATGTTCAAGGTGCTACATAGCAATATTTGTTCTGACAACATTAATGCCCTTTATTCCCAGCAAATAGAGAGATGAGGAACGAAAAAAAAAGAAACACAGTTATTTTCTTTCATTTGTCCTTAATACTGGTGTTTAATATCTTTAAGTAGTTTGGAATGCGTTTTGAATTGAGTCCCAAACTGTTCTCTGGATCTCGGGAGTGACAGTTTGAATTCCGATAAGGAAACAAATAACACCTATTGTACTCATTCTAGGATCATTTTTAGCGTGATGCGATATGAATTCTAATATTCAGTATGGCCATGTACACCCCTGTCACTTCACCAGAAACATATTCCTGGGGAAAAATGGCTCTTCAAAGTGATTAGAAGTTAATCTTCAGTTTCGTGGAGCTGATTTTAGCACATATGGCAACAATTAGAATAAATTGTACGGCCCATCATCTTTTCTTTTAAGGCTACTGTACCAGAAAATATAACTAAACCCAACTTCTGAGTTTTAATATGAAACAGTTGGCAGGAGGTATTTTTGCCAGATTTATTATTTGAGAAGTAGTGTTTTTTGAAGATATGGTTATCTGAAGAGTCTGGAATTTATTGTGGTGTTTTGGAAAAGAAGGAAATATATTCATCAAAAGTCCCACTCATTTCTTAGTCAGAAGCATTGTAGCAAACAATGGATTTATTTTCTCTTAAGGACATCAAATAGATGGAACTAGATAGGCTAGAGCTAACACTTGAAATACTCTTGAGTGTGTGGTTAGCTAATAATCATCATGTCTTTGGTCAAATTACATGTCAATAGTGCACATTCGTTAAAATTTCTGAAAAACTGGTCTAAGATGTGAATTTGCAATATTAAACATTGTTTTGTTTATTCAGTTATCATCTTTTTTAATTCAGTTATCTTTGATAAAGGATCTCAGGATGAAAACTTCTATTTCCCGAAGGTGTAAAAGTAGGAATGTGTACGTGCCTGAGCGCTCTGTCAGATGATGGTGGAGGAGGAGGAAGACAAATACCTGGTTATGACCAGGTTGGGGGAAAGAACCGCGTGGGCAGGAGATGTAGCCAGAAAGAGTCAGGCCCGGGGAGCTTAATCATGATGATATTTATTATATCCTTACTATGTGCCAAGCGCTGGTAAAGCCCGAAGCCAGAAACAAGATGATTGGGTTGGATACGGATTGATTCCCACATGGGGCTCACAGCCTGAGGGTTAAGAAGCACTAGAGTCGGAGGGAGACCCAGCCCGTGGAGACAGGGTTTTCGTGGATTCTCCTTGCCTCAACGTAGCCATTGTCATCGGACAAACTGGTCTCCCCCAGCTCCCTAAGGCTCACCGTCGCATTCATTCATTCATTCAGTCACATTTTTGTGCCCCTTCCTTCCTCTCCCCCTTGTCCCCCCTCCATCCCCCCCTTCTTACCTCCTTCCCTTCCCCACAGCACCTGTCTATATGTTTGTACATATTTATTACTCTATTTATTTTACTTGTACATATCTATTCTATTTATTTTATTTTGTTAGTACGTTTGGTTTTGTTCTGTGTCTTCCCCTTTTAGACTGTGAGCCCACTGTTGGGTAGGGACTGTCTCTATATGTTGCCAAGTTGTACTTCCCAAGCGCTTAGTACAGTGCTCTGCACATAGTAAGCGCTCAATAAATACGATTGATGATGATGATGAAATAGTAGTACATTGCAGCATACAAAGATAAGAAATTTACTTTTCATTAGAGCAGCATTATCGGGGTTTATAGGCCTTCGAGAGACAGTAGCATAATTTAACATCCAGCCCAAGAAATCTGCTTCATATGATAATACACATTTTATGGTTTTACTGGTTTTGTTTTTAACCTTGGCATTTACCACAGTTCTCCTTCTCCCTCTCTCTGAACTGCCCCTCTAGTGCAAAATAGTGCAAACATTTTTTTCTGTTATTTTTGATAGCTACATATCTGTTCAAGTCACAGAAGAGAAGTCACAGATGTTCTATTTTTGCACTTCGTGTTTTCCGAAATTGGGAGTTCAGCGGTTATTAAGGTGGCAGTTTACCCCATTTTCACCTGCTGTACCCCTTTGTCTGGTATTGTAGGGAGGGACAGGGTCGGCAGAAGGGAGTCCGTTGTTCTGTAATGCCACCAGTGTGTACCTTCAAATACCAGAGGATTATTATTATTATTATTATTATTATTATTATTATTATGTTAATGGAGTATTATTCATCTTATATATCTGTCCTTAGGAAATCTGTGTTCCCAAAATATGGTTTAAAAAATGTTCAATAATGATCATTTCACTTTCTAGCTTACTTTTTCCTACTGTTGGTATCAAATTTATTCTGTCATATTTATTCATTCATTCAGTTGTGTTTATTGAGCGCTTACTGTGTGCAGAGCACTGTACTAAGCACTTGGAGAGTACAATTCAGCAATGAATAGAGACAATCCCTACCCAACAACAGGCTCACAGTGTAGAAGGGGGGAGACAGACAACAAAACAAAACAAGTAAACAGGCATCAAAAGCATCAATGTAAATAAATGGAACTATATATATTTATATATATATATATGCATCATTAATAAAATAAATAGAAAAATAAATATGTACATTTATAGTGCTGTGGCGAGGAGAGGGGTAGAGCAGAGGGAAGGGAGGAGGAGCAGAGGAAAAGGGGGACTCAGTCTGGGAAGGCCTCCTGGAGGAGGTGAGCTTTCAGAAGGGCTTTGAAGGGGGGAAATGTGCTAGTTTGGCAGATGTGACGAGGAAGGGCATTCCAGGCCAGAGGTAGGATGTGGGCCAGGGGTTGAAGGCGGGAGAGGCGAGAAGGAGACACAGTGAGAAGGTTAGCACCAGAGGAACAGAGTGTGCAGGCTGGGCTGTAGAAGGAGAGAAGGGAGGTGAAGTCGGAGGGGCCAAGGTGATGGACAGCTTTGAAGCCACTAGTGAGGAGTTTTTGCTTTATACGAAGGTTGATAGGCAACCCCTGGAGATTTTTGAGGAGGGGGTGACATGCCCAGAGTGTTTCTGTAGAAAGCTAATCCGGACAGCAGTGTGAAGTATAGACTGAAGTGGGAAGAGAGAGGAGGTTGGGAGATCAGAAAGGATGCTGATGCAGTAATCCAGTCGGGTGATTCGTTCATTCATTCATTCAATCGTATTTATTGAGCGCTTACTGTGTGCAGAGCACTGGACTAAGCACTTGGGAAGTACAAGTTGGCAACATATAGAGAAGGTCCCTACCCAACAGTGGGTTCACAGTCTAGAAGGGGGAGACAGACAACAAAACATATTAACAAAATAAAATAAATAAAATAGTAAATATGTACAAGTAAAATAGAGTAATAAATCTGTACAAACATATACAGGTGCTGTGGGGAGGGGAAGGAGGTAGGGTAAGGGGGATGGGGAGAGGGAGAGGAAGGAGGGGGCTCAGCCTGGGAAGGCCTCCTGAAGGAGGTGAGCTCTCAGTAGGGCTTTGAAGGGAGGAAGAGAGCTAGCTTGGCGGATGTGTGGAGGGAGGGCATTCCGGGCCATGGGGAGGACGTAGGCGGGGGGTCGATGGCGGGACAGGCAAGAACGAGGCAGAGTGAGGAGGTTAGCGGCAGAGGAGCGGAGGGTGCAGGCTGGGCTGTAGAAGGAAAGAAGGGAGGTGAGGTAGGAGGGGGTGAGGTGATGGACAGCCTTGAAGCCGAGAGTGAGGAGTTTTTGCCTGATGCGTAGGTTGATTGGTAGCCACTGGAGATTTTTGAGGAGGGGAGTAACATGCCCACAGAGTTTCTGCTCAGAGATGATCCGGGCAGCAGCGTGAAGTATAGATTGAAGTGGGGAGAGACAGGAGGATGAGAGATCAGAGAGGAGGCTGATGCAGTAATCCAGTCGGGATAGGATGAGAGATTGAACCAGCAGGGTAGCGGTATGGATGGAGAGGAAAGGGCGGATCTTGGCGATGTTGCGGAGGTGAGACCGGCAGGGTTTGGTGACGGATTGGATGTGAGGATTGAACGAGAGAGTGGAGTCGAGGATGACACCAAGGTTGCGGGCTTGAGACGGGAAGGATGGTAGTGCCGTCAACAGTGATGGGAAAGTCAGGGAGAGGGCAGGGTTTGGGAGGGAAGATAAGGAGTTCAGTCTTGGACATATTGAGTTTTAGATGACCGGTGGACATCCGGATGGAGATGTCTTGAAGGCAGGAGGAGACACGAGCCTGAAGGGAGGGAGAGAGAGCAGGGACAGAGATGTAGATTTGGGTGTCATCAGCGTAGAGATGATAGTTGAAGCCGTGGGAGCAAATGAGTTCACCAAGGGAGTGAATGTAGATAGAGAATAGAAGGGGACCAAGTACTGACCCTTGAGGAACCCCTACAGTAAGGGGATGGGCAGGGGGGGAGAAGCCCGCAAAAGAGACTGAGAATGAACAGCCGGAGAGAAAAGAGGAGAACCAGGAGAGGATGGAGTCTGTGAAGCCAAGGTTGGATAGCGTGTTGAGGAGAAGGGGGTGGTCCAAAGTATCGAAGGCAGCTGAGAGGTCAAAGAGGATTAGGATTGAGTATGAGCCATTGGATTTGGCAAGCAGGAGGTCATTGGTGACCTCTGAGAGGGGAGTTTCGGTGGAATGTAGGGGACGGAAGCCAGATTGGAGTGGGTCGAGGAGAGAGTTTGCGTTGAGGAATTCGAGGCAGCGGGTGTAGAGGACTCGTTCAAGGAGTTTGGAAAGGAATAGTAGGAGGGATATAGGGCGATAACTAGAAGGGGAGGTGGGGTCAAGAGAGGGTTTTTTTAGGATGGGGGAAACAGGCATGTTTGAAGGCAAAGGGGAAGCAACCAGTGGAGAGTGAGCGGTTGAAGATGGAAGTTAAGGAGGGGAGGAGGGACGGGGCGAGTGATTTCATAAGATGGAGAGATTTCATAAGATTGATGAGTGATTGTATTAGCAAGGTAGTGGATTGGATGGAGAAGAAAGGACAGATCTTGCTTTTGTTGTGAAGGTGAAACTGGCAGGTTTTGGTGACAGATTGGATGTATCGGGTGAATAGAGAGTGGAATCAAGGATAACAACCAAGGTTGCGGGCTTGTGAGACAGGAAGGATGGTGGTGCCGTCCACATTGATGGGAAAGTCAGGGAGAGACAGGGCCTGGGAGGGAAGATAAGGAACTCAGTCTTGGACATGTTGAGATTTAGGTGGTGGGAGGATATCAAGGTGGAGATGTCCTGAAGGCAGGAGGAGATGAAGGGAGGGAGAGGGAACAGGGGAGGAGATGTAGATTTGGGTAGCATCCGCGTAGAGATAACAGTTGAAGCCATGGGAGCGAGTGAGATCACCAAGGTAGTGAGTATAGATGGAGAACAGAAGGGGACCAAGAACTGACCCTTGAGGAACCCCTACAGTTATGGGATTGGAGGGGGAGGTCATTTTGGTCACTTTGACTCTTTCCCATGTTGCTGCTCTCCAGCACAAGTGAATCAACTTTGTCTGATGCTTCGACTTAGACCTTTCCAATATGGGTAGCCCTATACTGTTACCTCAGTTACATCATCTGTAAAAAGGGGATTAAATCCTCCTCCCATGTACTTAGATTTTGAGCCTCATGTGGGACAGGGACTGTGTCCCAAGTGATTCGCTTATATCTTCTCCAGCACTTAGTACAGTGTTTGGCAAATACAGTAATACTAATAATACTCTTCCAAGTGCTAGTACAGTGCTCTTCACACAGTAAGCATTCAGTAAATATGATTGATTGTTATAGAATTATGTGGCCTATACAACTGTGCTACTTCAAAGTTTCTGATGCAGTTCCGTATTATTTTCTGCTGATTTTGGTTCCTCATGATAGCAACATTTGGATTTTAGGGGAGCTAATTCAGAACAGCAAAATGCACGACAACTACATTTTTCTTTTCAAAAGCAAGTAGGTCCACAAACTTCTCCCCTAAAATCCAAATGTTGCATAGTAAGCGATTTACAAATACCATTATTATTATTATTAATGTTATTAATAATAATAAATGCTTAACTAATACCATAGTGATGCCTTGAAAAAGCCTTTACGTGCATCGGGGTGAGCTGTAAGCACCAGCAAGTCCGAGGCCCCTGCTTGTCACCCCAAGCAACTGAACTGCCGATTGCTGACTGTCCTGCAGGGAATCTGCCCTATCCCCATGCCATCGGGACTTCCCAACAGCTCCCGCACCAGCCTGGGAAGGGTGAAAAGCCAGCAGCAGCAACAACAACGGGAGCAGCAGAAGCAGCACAAAGCTTCCCAAGCTTTTAATGCTTTCGCAAGGCCCTGGCTCTGCCTTGTTCTGTTCGCTTGTTGTTTTTTCATTTCTCCTTATGCGTTGATCATGCACATCTTCTCCCTCCATTCTCTCCTTAGATTATAAGCCTGTCCGGGATCAGGGGCTCTGTCTAATTCGCACCCAGGGTTTTATTTATTTTTTTTAAGGGTTTAATTTAGTGCTTTACCCACCCTAGGCTCTTAGTGACTACTCTTGCACACTTACACACTTGTTGCTCTCCATGTCCCAGCAGGAGCATGACTGACTAGTGGGGATGAGAGTTGTATGTGACACTGCTTAAGCACTAGAGCCTCAGTCAATTCCTCGGCAGCGGTTCTCAGTCCTGAAGTCTCAGGGTGACGTTCCCCCATTGTTCCTGATCGGAGACCCCATCATCATTCTTAATGTTAAAAACAGAGCTTGGAGCTGGAATTCGTTCTCACCTGTGTCTTCTTCCCTAGGCCGAGACCCCCTCCAATGGTCCCGATTGTGGCTATGGGTCTTTTCACCAACAGTATTGGATGGATGGGAAGATAATTGCCGTGGGCGTAATCGATATTCTCCCATACTGCGTATCATCTGTGTACCTTTATTACGATCCAGACTTCTCATTTCTGTCTTTGGGTGTCTACTCGGCACTAAGGTAAGTTTCCTTTTACATTTGAACTTTGAGTCACAGTATTATTTAGTCCTTTGTTATAACGTTAAACGGAAGAAACTTTAATGTGGAAATTGGTCAGTCAATCAGCGGTCTTTATTGAGCACGTACAGCGTGCAGAGCACTGTACTGAAGGCTTGGAAAAAGCCAATACCACAGAGTCGGTAGACATGATCCTGGCCCATGTGGAGTTTCCAGCCACAGGAATTATAGACTTTTCTGAAGTCAGACCAGATTGTTTTATAAAGGCATAGTGGTGGTTTTTGCACTCACCTTTTAATAATAGATGAATAAGCACATGGCTTAGCTTATGAGGAGATGGGGTGCTGGAACATGGGCTCCCGTTGTGGCTAGGCCAAGTCAGCAGGAAGAGAAGGGAGACTGGGACTTAAGGACCCCTGCTTTTTCTCAGGAGAGGAGAAAGAGGTGAATGTTTTCATCGGGCCCCGGGATCAAGTTCATAGAGAAGCAGCGTGGCTCAGTGGAAAGAGTATGGGGTTGGGAGTCTGAGGTCATGGGTTCTAATCCCGGCTCCGCCACTTGTCTACTGTGTGACTTTGGGAAAGTCCCTTCACTTCTCTGTGCCTCAGTTACCTCATCTGGAAAATGGGGATTAAGACTGTGAGCCCATGTGGGACAACCTAATCACCTTGTATCCCCCCCCCCCGACAGTTAGAACAGTGTTTTGCACATAGTAAGCGCTTAACAAATACCATAATAATAATTATTATTACAAGGCACTGCTCTGAAAGTGGTAGAAACTCTACCCAAAGTAGGTGCTCAATGAATACTGTTGGTGGGAAGGAAGTGGGCAGTAGTGGAGAGCAAAGGTGGAAAGGGAAGTGGAAAGTCATAACTGAGGGGCAGATGCTGTATATTTCTTAGTTTTTTCCTGTACTATAAGAACTGTAGTTCAGTCTTCTGTCTATGGCATCAGAATGTTTGTAGGGTAGGGGAAATAGTAGAGGGAGAGTATGTAAATGTTGCGGGACTAAGAGGGAGTATCAGAGTGTTTAAGGGGTTCGCAGACAAGTGTATAGTTTGAGGCAGAAGGAGGGCAGATTGGGAAAATGATGGCCTAGTCATGGAAGACCACTTGGAGGAATCAGGGAAGGCTACTTTGAGACTGATGGCAAGGAGTTGCTGTTTGATGTGGAGAGGGATGGGCAAGCACTGGAGGTTTCTGAGATGTGGATGTTTTAGATGCTCCCTTAAGAGGCTTTCCCCAACCAAGCCCTCAATTCCCCTATTCCTTCTCTCTCACCTTTGCACTTGGATTTGTACCTTTTATTCACCCAACAGCAATGACATATATATATGTAATTTATTTTTATGTCTGTCTCCCCCTCTAGATTGAAAGCTCCTTGTGGGCAGGGAACATGGCTACCAACCCTGTTATAGTGTACTCTCTGAAGCCCATAATACAGTACCCTGCACACAGTGAGCACTCAATAAATACGATGATTGATTGTGGTTATGGATGTATCACGTAGTACCCATAACTCCTCTCTTCATGGACCTAGTAATCACGTAACCATCTTTGAGCTTTCAACAGTCTTTCAACACCTCACCTTTTCACTCTTATGTCCCCATAGTTCAGTATTCCATTATGAACCCCTCATTCATGAATTATTCAACCCCCTCTCCAGCCTATTCTGCCTTTATAAGTTCTGGTGGTATTGAATTATACGTACTTATCACCTACCGTGTCAGAAGGTTTTTCCTTTTAATTTGTTTTCATCACCGATCTTCAAGCGTGGGTTGGCCCCTATCTCTGTTATTGAATAATTTGGTGAACAGCAGTTTTATGTTCACTCTGTCTACACAGTTCATCATTTTGTCAATTGTAATCCTCTTCTCTTGAAGATTGTACCTTTCTAGAATAAAGAACCATAATCTTTTTAGTTTGTCTCCATATGGCTATCTTCTCCACATTCTTCATTATCTTGGTTACCTACCTTTGCTCCTTCTTTTACTAACCTCTTTTTTTCCAGGATGCTGCTACAATTAAGGACAAACCGTTCCAGGTGTGGGTGTTCCATGGTTTTATATCATGACAAATTCTTCCTCTTTTTATATCCGGGGATATAAAATGACGTCAAAGACAGAAACAGCTGGGTACATTTCAGTGTCCTTCACATTCAGTAGACCTGCCACTGATAATAAAGGTCACCTTTGGCCAGCAATAATCACAATAATTGTGGTACTTGTTAAGCACGCTCTGTGTGCCAAGCACCTAGGGTAGATACGATAGAATCAAGTAGGATGCAGTCCCTGCCCCGCGTGGTACTTACACTCTAGGAAGGAACGGCAAGCATTTAATCTCCATTTTGCAGATGAGGGAAGTAATGCACAGAGAAGTTAAAAATGACTTGCCCCACATCACACTGCAGGCAGGCAGGCAGAGTCCCAGGCTGGTGCTCTTTTCCCAAGGCCACACTGGGATGGCTGGAGGGCACAGGCCGAAGAGGGTGTATCAGCAACGTTCTCCATGTCTTGGAGTGCAAAAAGGCACTCTCTTCCCATTACTGGCACGGAGGCGGTTGGACATGGTTCAGAAGATGGAGAAACCATAGGGTAACAAGGGAGCCAGGCCCAAATAATAATAGTAATAATAATAATAATGATGGCATTTATTAAGTGCTTACTGTGTGCCAAGCAGTATTCTAAGCACTGAGGAAGATGCAAGATAATCAGGTTGGAAACAGTCCCTGTCCCACATTGGGCTCACAGTCTTAATCATCATCATCATCATCATCATCATCAATCGTATTTATTGAGCGCTTACTGTGTGCAGAGCACTGTACTAAGCGTTTGGGAAGTACAAGTTGGCGACATATAGAGGCAGTCCCTACCCAGCAGTGGGCTCACAGTCTAAAAGGGGAAGACAGAGAACAAAACCAAACATGCTAACAAAATAAAATAAATAGAATAGATATGTACAAGTTGAATAAATAAATAAGTGGAGTAATAAATATGTACAAACATATATACAGGTGCTGTGGGGAAGGGAAGGAGGTAAGATGGGGGGATGGAGAGGGGGACGAGGAGGAGAGGAAGGAAGGGGCTCAGTCTGGGAAGGCCTCCTGGAGGAGGTGAGCTCTCAGTAGGGCCTTGAAGGGAGGAAGAGAGCTAGCTTGGCGGATGGGCAGAGGGAGGGCATCCCAGGCCCGGGGGATCCCCATTTTACAGATGAGGTAACTGAGGAGCAGAGAAGTCAAGTGACTTGCCCAAGTTCCCACAGGAAACAAGTAACGGAGCCGAGATTAGAACCTATTCTTGCCACTAAGCCATGTTGCATCTGCCTATAAGAGGTGTTTAACTCTGAGCATTTGCCTCAGTGCATGGTTATGCCCCAGTCCTTGGAAAAAAGCATTAATAGTGCATTGTGACAGCATTTGGGCACTTGAATAAACTCAACCTGAATCATCATCATCATCAATCGTATTTATTGAGCGCTTACTGTGTGCAGAGCACTGTACTAAGCGCTTGGGAAGTACAAATTGGCAACATATAGAGACAGTCCCTGCCCAACAGTGGAACCTGAATATTTACAAAGTGTCCCCAGGAGGGTGGATGAGCAGCTTTTTGTCTGACAAAAGCACATCAGTGTTTCTGTACAGTCCTGCAACCTTGGGAAGTGAAGGAGAAAAACCAAAGCTTTTTCACAGTCTAGTGCGGACACTGGGTAGACAACATGGGAACAACTTCGTTTGACAGACAGCCCAAACCAACAGGCACCGGGGCACTCATATGACAAAGGGCTGGCCCGGGCCGGGTTTGATGGGCACTGGAGTTGCAGATGCCGGTCAGGATGTGGCTGGGAGACCTCCAGCTCTGCCTCACACAGTCCGCATAGAGCAGAGGCATGGTGAGGGGCAGGGCAGAGGTCAGAGAGTGGGTAGGGGGGCAGGGGACAAGCAGCCAGTACAGTATAGCCTCAATCACACCACGTTCACCCAAAGATGCTGCCTTGGGGTACATTTTTGTGGTATGTAGTACCTGACCCTTCACTCTCTCTTTCCTTGTTTTCTGAACCTCTTAAAGCTACTCCTTTTTGGATTCCTCAAAAATCTCCAGTGGCTACCAATCAATCTGCGCATCAGGCGGAAACTCCTCACCTTCGGCTTCAAGGGTCTCCATCACCTCGCCCCCTCCTACCTCACCTCCCTTCTGTCCTTCTCCAGCCCAGTCCGCACCCTCTGCTCCTCCACCGCTGATCTCCTCACCGTACCTCGCTCTCGCCTGTCCCGCCATCGACCCCCGGCCCACGTCATCCCCCGGGCCTGGAATGCCCTCCCTCTGCCCATCCGCCAAGCTAGCTCTCTTCCTCCCTTCAAGGCCCTGCTGAGAGCTCACCTCCTCCAGGAGGCCTTCCCAGACTGAGCCCCTTCCTTCCTCTCCCCCTCGTCCCCCTCTCCATCCCCCCATCTTACCTCCTTCCCTTCCCCACAGCACCTGTATATATGTATATATGTTTGTACGTATTTTTTACTCTATTTATTTTATTTGTACATATCTATTCTATTTATTTTATTTTGTTAGTATGTTTGGTTTTGTTCTCTGTCTCCCCCTTTTAGACTGTGAGCCCACTGTTGGGTAGGGACTGTCTCTATATGTTGCCAATTTGTACTTCCCAAGCGCTTAGTACAGTGCTCTGCACATAGTAAGCGCTCAATAAATACGATTGATGATGATGATGATGATTCCTCAATTCCCTTGTGAGTGAGAAAGCTCCTCACCTCACACTTCCTCCTGATCAGGCTCATGCACTGGATGTTCTTTCTTGAAGAGCAATTTTAGAATATGCGTTTGTAACCACCTCCTATATTCAGGGCATGGATTAATTCAGGGCCTCAAAGGGCTTAAGCCTCAGATCTGGGTTTACAGGGGCTTCAGCAGACTCCCCAAATCACTGTCTGCCTGGGATATTATGAAGATGTGTTCATCTCAAAACGGGCTCCACATGACTGGCTCTTAAAGGGCCTTTCAAATTGAGGGAATGCTTAAGGAGCTTCTTAATCTTCTCACCCCCATTCCACAGTCTCTTCCCTACTTTTTATTTAGCTCTCCTATATTGTCCAGTGGTTTGTGATTAACAGCGAAGGGTGCTAAGCACCTTCTGGAGCTTCATCTCTGGAAGGATCTTGTTGATTCCTTGGTTGGGAGAGGTCAGTAAGATGTTGGTGCATAGAAAGAGGAAAGGTGTGTTTGATGTTTAAGCTAAAGAGATCTCATTGGGTGTTTATCTACTCACATATGGGCCACCCCCCCGGACTGTGGGATGTCACTGACTAGGGGAAGAAGATTTCTCACGATCCCTCTTTCTTCCCCACCCCCTGCCCTACGTACTGGTGCCTTCACTTTCCAGAGAACAAGCCACAGGGCGGAGAGTGGAGAGGGAACAGGGAGGAGAGCCAAGTCACGAACCCCTCTCAGTCTTGGTGAAATAAGAAATGATGGCATTTGTTAAGCGCCTACTATGTGCAAAGCACTGTTCTAAGCCCTGGGAAGGATACAAGGTGATCAGGTTGTCCCACGTGGGGCTCACAGTCATAATCCCCAGTTTACAGATGAGGTAACCGACGCACAGAGAGGTTAAGTGACTTGTCCAAGTCTCACAGCTGACAAGCGGCGGAGCCGGAATTAGAAGCCATGACCTCTGACTCTCAAGCCCGGACTCTTTCCACTGAGCCATGCTGCTTCCCTGTGTAGGAATGGGACCATCTGACTCCTCCTGCTTCTTCCCTCCCCTAGTCCACGATAACAAGGCTCCCCTCACTCCCATGCAATCCTGTTGCCATCCTGGCTGGTGGTGTGCCAGGGATGTCACCAAGGGTCATGTGAGGAGGACCCGCCTGCCACTCTACGATCTAGCCCAGGGCTCAGACTTCTCTTAATCCAGCCCTGTTGATATAAATGCTGAGTCCCATGGACCAAATTCATTCATTCTTTCAGTCATATTTATTGAGCACTTACTGTGTGCAGAGCACTGTACTAAGAGCTTGGAAAGTACCATGCAGCAATGAAGAGAGACAATCCCTGCTCACAATGGGCTTACAGTCTTGGGGGGTAGAGGGACTACCGTATCATCCTTTCGGCCAAATCTGGTACTTTCCACCTTCCCCTTCACTTCTGTACATGTGTCCACTGGATTTATTCTGACCTTTCTCAAAAAAAAGAAAATGAAGGCATTTGTTAAGTGCTTACTAAGTGCCAAGCACTGTTCTAAGTGCTGGGGTAGATACAGGGCAATCAGGTTGTCCCACATGGGGCTCGCAGTCTTAATCCCTATTTTACAGATAAGGTAACTGAGGCACAGAGAAGTGAAGTGACTTGCCCAAAGTCACACAGCTGACAAGTGGCGGAGCCGGGATTAGAACCCCCGACTTCTGAGTCCCAAACCTGTGCTCTTTCCACTAAGCCATGCTGCTTTTCTAGTTGTAACTATTTTCATGCTTCTGTCCTCCATTAGAGTGTAAGCTCCTCACGGGCAGGGAACGTCACGCCATTATTCTGTGCTTAGTACAGTACATTACACCAAGTGCTCAATAAATGATATTACTATTACTCTTAATTTCCATATACTTAGCTCATGCCCAGTAACGATATCCTACTTATCCTACTTATTTTATTTCTATCCTATCCTATCCTACTTATTTTATTTCTATCCTACTTATTTTATTTTGTTGGTATGTTTGGTTCTGTTCTCTGTCTCCCCCTTTTAGACTGTGAGCCCACTGTTGGGTAGGGACTGTCTCTATGTGATGCCAATTTGTACTTCCCAAGCGCTTAGTACAGTGCTCTGCACATAGTAAGCGCTCAATAAATACGATTGATTGATAACGATATGCAATTCTGTAGAAGTTATGAATTGGCCCTTATTTTTATTGATATGCCTAGCATTTTATTTGGCTTTAATCTACTAAACCTCATCAACTCACCTTATTATTGCATGGAACTTTTCTAAGTGTTTTGGATAGTTTCTACTGTATTCATTTGCGTGATTGCCTTCACTGCATAATTTCAATGAAATAATTTTGGGGGGCTCATTCATTCAGTCGTATTGAGTGCTTACTGTGTGCAGAGCATTCATTCATTCATTCCATCGTATTTATTGAGCGCTTACTGTGTGCAGAGCACTGTACTAAGCACTTGGGAAGTACAAGTTGGCAACATATAGAGATGGTCCCTACCCTACAGTGGGCTCACAGTCTAGAAGGGGGAGTCTAGACCACCCTTGGGAGAGTATAGTTTAAGAATAAACAGATGCGTTCCCTACCCACAACAAGTTTACAGTTTAAAGTTGGGGGAGGGAGACATCAATACAAATAAATAAACTGCAGATAATATACATAAGTGCTGTGGGGCTAGAAGGGGAGAAAAACAAAGGGAGCAAGTCAGGGCATCTCAGAAGGGAGTGGGAGAAGAGGAAAAGAGGAGCTTAGGGAAGACCTTTTGGAGGAGATGCATCCTCAATAATTTTTTTTTGGTGCCACGTGGTAGTAATTGAAAACGTGAGAGTGGCTCATGTGTGACAGGAGGAGAAAATAGGTCAGATCGCATCAGTGCCCAAGTGGAATTTCTTCTTTAAAACGTGCCCTCTCAGAGGTGGTTAGAGGGGGAAAGTTGGAAATGTCTATCTCTTGGGGCACGGGCACAGCGGAGTTAAATGTATGAGTAAATGTGGTATTCCATATGTACTCTGTGCTATCTGGTTTAGTTGTTTGATGACTGTCTACCGTAAATTCTTAATGGTATAGCCCAGCGCACTCCAATTAAGTTTTGAAATTAAACTTTTCTAAACCAATGACACACATATCAACAAAACAATCTTTTCTGTATTCTTTGCCTTCAGTGAAATCAGTTTAGAATTGAACTTTCCAACATCACCCACCCACTCTCCTGGCAGTTAGGATGAAGTCGCTTGCCAGTTTTCAACCGGATGCAAATTAAAACTGTTTCAAACATAGGCATTGTAGTGGAAATACTGACAGTCTCTGTGCACAACTGCTGCCTAAAGCCAATAAACAAAAAAGAGAAACTTTTTTTTTACAGTGGTCTGATGCTTTTCTTTGGTTTGTTGGGAGATTTGAAAGAACAGAATGTAGCAGCGCATTGCATTCATGTAAATGTAAATTGTCAGCCTATTTACCTGAATCAAAAACTTCTTGATGAAGAGGAATACTGATACGTGCCTGCACTATTTTAGGATTATGATAGCACACTCAGCATGAATATTAACAAGAAACCATTTAAAATATTCCCCTTAATCATATACTATTTGAATTTCTGATCAGCCTCATGGCACAGCACAGTGCAGAAATGGAGCTTAGATGCATTTTCTCATTTTTAGGGATCTAAAAACAATTTTGAGTTGTTCTCATCCACTTCTTTTTAGAGCTTGGACCCTTCTTTAGGCTGGAATTTTAGTTCATTAATTGTGTCCTATTGTTATGTTTGAAAATCATAATGAAAATATATAGTTTCTTTTTTTCCCTTTTTTTTTGTGCAGGGAGATTGCTTTCACTAGGCAGCTGCGTGAAAAAGCACCTCAACTCTGCCATTATTACATGGGTTTCTACATTCATTCATGTCCCAAGATGAGATATAAGGTAAAGTTAATTTTATTTACCATACTAGATATCCGCTGTAGCCTCATGTGGTTGCCTTTAATGCTTTAATTAATTAAATTAGAAATAAGTTCCTCAAGAACAGGGGCTATATCTTTTACTTACCAGGGCCAGGTACATAGCTCAACCTACAGTGGTTGCTCAATAAATAGTCATCATTATCAGTCATGGCTTTTATGGGTGCTCAATAAGTGCTCATTACCAAAAACTGTGTTTATTGTGAATACTTGCTGTAGCCAGACACTGCACGAGGTGTAATGGAAAATGACAAAGTAAGAATGAAGGCTTGGTCCCTCCCTGCCATCACTGAGTGCAAAATTGACTGGAGGTAATTAGTACTGTGTCATAGTATAGCGACTCAAAGATCCAGATTCCTTGGACCCCAAGTTTGTAGTTTTTACAGATTCCAATGATACTGCTTATGGATTGTGCTGTAGGGGCAACGCTCAGTGTCCAACTGCTGGGAAGTACAAAGCAGAAAAGAGATGTGTCACACACTTTACTAGGGGTGATAGACATACAGATATTTACAAATAGAATAAACGAAATTGAATGTACAGTTGAGTACCTCTGTATATGCAAAAGTGCAGAGAACAGAGTACAGATGCACAGTTGGTGACGTGGGTTTGTATCATTTGGGATGCTGGGGAGTAATTGACAAAGGTAGAACAGCACTTAGAATAGCGCCTGGCACATGGTCAGGGCTTAACAAATACCATTATGAAAAAAGGAAGAAGGTCTGTTGGAGAGGTGAAATTTTGGGCAGGCTCTGAGTGTGGTGTGTTGGATGTGGTAGGGAAGGAGTTGCAGCCTGGGGGCACAAAGGTAGGAGTGGGGAGAGCAAGGAACAGTCAGAGGGTTGGCTTGGGAATAATGGAGAGAGGGAGTGGGTGAAGAGAGCAGTTGTGGAAGGAAGGGTGAGTTGCTTTAGAGTCTTGAAGTTAATTGCGAGGAGTTCTTTTTTGTGATATGGAGGGAGACAAGAGGATTTTGAGGAGTGAGGAGACGTGTGCCGAGTGATGCTTTAAGAAAATGATCCATGCAGCAGCATGCAGTATAGATTGGACTGGGGAGAGGCTAATATGAGTCCCCAGAGGGCCAGTGACTGTGTCTGATTCCCACCTGTGAAATGACTTCCCCATTGCATAATAGTGAGATCTAGCACAGGCCAATGCCAGGTCCGGTGGACAGAATACGGGCACGGGCCTGGGAATCAGAGGACCCAACTCTGCCGCGGGCCTGCCTTGAGACCCTGGACAAGTCACTTAACTTCTGTGCCTCAGTTCCCTTACCTGTGAAAGAGGGATTCAGGTCTCCCTCCTACTTTGACTGGCAGCCCCATATGGGGCGCATTTATCTTGCCTCTACCCCAGCCCTTAATACAGTGCTTGACCCAGAATAAACACTTAATGCTGGCAGTGGTAGCTGTTTGGTCGGAGAGGAAGGTGGATCTAGGATCGGCAGGATTAGGCAGCAGGTTGAATGTGAGAATAGAAAGACAGGGCCGTCCAGAAGATACTAAAGTTGTCAGCTTTTTGGACAGGGAGGATGATGATGCCATCAGCGAGGGAGGGGAAAACGAGTAATTCTCTTAGGTGCAGCCTTTGGTCCACAGAGGGGGAGGGAAGAGCCAGGCTGCGGAGGAGCCTCAAAGTGTGAAAACATGGCTTGACCACCAAGTTGATGCCAACAAGCAACTACTATATTAGATCAGTATCCTCTGACATTTGCAACAATGGGTGTTTGGAGGAGCAGTGTGAGATAAATGGGGGCTCTGTTTTGACACCCACCCTCTGTTTATGGACATTCCCGTTATCTGACTTAACCTTTGTCCGCAATAACGCACCAGGTCTTATTGTTACCTAGATTCATCTTATTGAGCCTCTTGTCAACCCTCCTGAATAACCTATTAAGGATCCCTAAACCTTGAGGATGTTGGGGTGGGCAAGAGCAGCAAATTGGACCCTGGATTTGAGGTTATAGTAACCTAGTAGTATTTATTTATATTTATATTTATTTATAGTAGTATTTATTTAGCACTTATGTGTGCAGAGCATAGACTAAGCATGGGCGAGAGTAATAATAATAATGATGGTATTTGTTAAGCACTTACTATGTTCAAAGCACTGTTCTAAGCGCTGGGGTGGATACAAGGTGATCAGGTTGTCCCACGTGGGGCTCACAGTCTTAATCCCCATTTTACAGATGGGTAACTGAGGTCCAGAGAAGTTAAGTGACTTGCCCAAAGTCACACAGCTGACAAGTGGTGGAGCCGGGATTAGAACCCCTGACCTCTGACTCTCAAGCCCGGGCTCTTTCCACGGAGCTACGCTTCTTCTCTACTCAAGTGGGAATTAGATAACGTTCCCTGTTCTTCACAGGGAACTCTGTTAATTTTTAGATTTATGGATCTTCAGTTCTCTCCTGGATAACTTAGTTTGAATACCCAAATCTAACGGTAGAAATAATTTTCTCCTGGAATTGATGGTGGTGACGATGGCATTTGTTAAGCGCTTACTATGTGCTAAGCACTGTTCTAAGCACTGGGTGGGGATACAAGGCGATCAGGTTGTCCCACATAGGGCTCACAGTCTTAATCCCCATT
This sequence comes from Tachyglossus aculeatus, assembly GCF_015852505.1. NCBI lineage: Eukaryota > Metazoa > Chordata > Mammalia > Monotremata > Tachyglossidae > Tachyglossus > Tachyglossus aculeatus. Next base: position 23,425,142 of record NC_052081.1, read on the forward strand.
TTACAGAGGAGGTAACTGAGGCACGGAGAAGTTAAGAAGTTAAGTGACTTGGCCAAAGCTGACAAGTGGCGGAGCCGGGATTAGAACCCAGGACCTCTGACTCCCGAGCCCATGCTCTTTCCACTGAGACATACTGCTTTTCGAAAAGAATAACTTTCAGAAGTTCTGTATCGTTGACTGTAGACAGGAAGCTTGTTGTGGGCAGGGAACGTGGCTACCAACTCTGTTATGGTGTACTCTCCCAAGTGCTTAGCAAGTAATCACTCAATAAATATGATTGATGGATTGACTACTATAAGATTTTTCCCTCAAAAAATAATTTATGCAGCTGACAAATTCCATCTTTAAGTGCAGCAACAATTCTAGGTAGCAACTGCCTCAGTAGATATTAAGTAAATCAGCTGAATCCCAACCTCCCGTGGTACTTCCGAGAGTACTATTAATTTTTGATTCAGCAAATCTAGAAATATTGGTGATAACTTCTGAGTTCTTGGGATTCCATGAGCTTAGTTTCCTACCTCAGTTATTATTATTATAACACTCATCATCTTTGCCAGGTTTAAGGACTCACCTGTAGCTGTTGAGTGTGTGGGTTTTACTGGGGATTTGTGGTGGTCTTTAGTGTAGTAGTAGTAGTAGTGGTAGCAGCAGTAGTATTTATTGAGTTGCTCCTTAACATCGAGTTCTGCACTAGGCACTTGGGAAGTCCAGAATAAAGAGTGTTCTCCCTCTCTACAAGGTGCTTACCCGCTAATGGAGGAGATAAAGTTAAAATATTTACAAGAATAGCCACAAGTAAGTCATTGAATGCCTGATTGAAGAGACATAAATATTGGAGGCCTGAATCTGGGTTTAAATAAATTTATAAGTGCCCAAGGTGGCTGATGGGTTTATATGGTATGGTATTACCAGGTGTGTTTCAGTATTTTCGTAGTTTTTCTTTTCCTTAATTGCAGTACTGTTAGGTAACAAATTTTGCTTTTTATTTTTGCCCTTTTCTATATATCTTTGGAATTGCTTTGAATTCTAAATCTTCTCTCTCATCCCACCCAACTTGGTAGAAACCCACCGAATTTAGAATTTAGTTTGCATTCTCTCTATTTTGACACAATACTTGGCCAGAACCAAAGATTCAGTGCCAAAGCCTCTTCCCATTCCAAACCCTTGTGGGCTGAGTAGGAAAATAACTGTTTTACTTCCCTGAAATGGAGCGAATTCAGTATCACATCAGCTTTGCTGTGGTTCAGAGCTGCACAGAGCTCCACATGACCCACAATGATCCGATCCCGCCAAAGTTACCGAACAAGCAGTATGCATCTCAGAAGATCATCCTTTTTTTCTGCCAAGTTAATTTGATATATATCTTCTCATCTGCCAAACCAGCCAGTTCACTTCGAGGGAAGCAAATCTGAGATCCGATCCTGCCAAAGTTACCGAGCAAGCAGTATGCATCACAGAAGATCATCCTTTTTTTTTCTGCCAAGTTAATTTGATATATGTCTTCTCATCTGCCAAACCAGCCAGTTCACTTGGAGGGAAGCAAATCTGAGAAGTGCATAATTGTCCCTCGGTCACTTGGTCACTGTTCAGAACATTATGTCAGTGTTGGCGTTTAGGACTTTTAATTGGGGCAGTTGAGGATTCAGAGGGGAGTTCAGGTGACTCACGGTCACCGCAGATGAATCTAAAATTGCCTTTCTCACCTCTGTTCAAATCGGAATATTGCTCATCTCTAGGGCAGGCATTGGCAAGCTTTGTTTGGCACCCTGGGATATTGAGGTTTTAACTCACCAGTCTCTGCTACTAGTTCCAGGGATTGCAACTGCCTTTGACTGTACAATTAATTAAGCATTCTCATGTAACCTTTTTGTGTTGGTTTTTCTGAGTCCTTGTTGCCATGCCATGCTTGATTTAGCTCCCGCTCCCCAGTGCCGTGGATCCCAGTATGGCTTAGTGGCTAGAGTTAGGGAGTTAGAAGGACCTGGTTCTAATCCTGACCCTGCCACTTGTCTGCTGTGTGACCTTGGGCAAGTCACTTCACTTCTCTGTGCCTCGGTTACCTCATCTATAAAATGGGGATCAAGACTGTGAGCCCACCGTGGGACAGGACCTGGAACTGAGGCCCAGAGGAGTGAAGTGACTCGCCCAAAGTCACACAGCTGACAATTGGCGGAGTCGGGATTTGAACCTGTGACCTCTGACTCCAAAGCCCGGGCCCTTTCCACTGAGCCACGCTGCTTCTCTATGCTTCTCTATAAATATTCAAATACTTATATGTATTTGCACATATATTTATTACTCCTTTCGGTCGTATTTATTGAGCGCTTACTATGTGCGGAGCACTGGACTAAGTGCTCTCCCCTCTCTCTCCCCTACCCCTTCCCCCTCCCCACAGTACTTGTATGTATTTGTACAGATTTATTACTCTGTTTTATCTGTACATATGTATTACTATTTATTTTATTAATGATGTGTATGTAGCTATAATTCTATTTATTCTGATGGTATTGACACCTGCCTACTTGTTTTGGTTTTGTTGTCCGTCTCCCCCTTCTAGACTGTGAGCCCGTTGTTGGGTAGGGACCGTCTCTAGATGTTGCCGACTTGTACTTCCCAGGCGCTTAGTACAGTGCTGTGCACACAGTAAGCGCTCAATAAATATGATTGAGTGAACTTGATGATCTGAAATCTGCACCAGTGCTTAGAAAGTCCCGGCACATAGTAAGTCTTAATAAATGCCATAAAAAGGAGCTTACTATGTGCCAAGCACTGCACTAAGTATTGCGGTAGTTCCTGTGGGACACAATCCTTGTCTGAATTGTTTACTTTGTACCTACACCAAACACAGTACAATGCCCGGCAGAAAGTAAGCATTTAATAACTTTAATAATAAATGAAGCAACAACAGTGTGGTATACTGGTATTAAGGGGACACTTTGGATTTTGCTTCCTTGGAGAAGGGCCAGTTCCAAATAATATTATTTGGGTCTTCTATCTCGCACGTACTATGAGGAATGCATCCTGCATGAACACTGTACTGAATGCTTCCTATATGTAGCACACTGTTTTCTGCACCTACTTTGTGCAGAGTGTAAGGGCACAGCATTGTACTAGACACACACTATTTGCAGAGTATTGACCTAGATGCATAGACATCCCCACAGCGCCTGTACATATGTATATATGTTTGTACGTATTTATTACTCTATTTTATTTGTACATATTTATTTTATTTTGTTAATATGTTTTGTTCTGTTAGTCTGTCTCCCCCTTCTAGACTGTGAGCCCGCTGTTGGGTAGGGACTGTCTCTATATGTTGCCGACTTGTACCCCCCAAGCGCTTAGTACAGTGCTGTGCACACAGTAAGCGCTCAATAAATACGATTGAATGAATGAATGAACCTGATTAGTTCATATCTAACCCAGCCCTAGAACAGTGGTGGACACATTCATTCGTTCATTCAATCGTATTTATTGAGCGCTTTCTGTGTGCGGAGCACTGTACTAAGCGCTTGGGAAGTACAAGTTGGTACTTGACACATAATAAGCGCTTCACAAATACCATTATTATTATTATTACCAAGGCACCATGGGGCAGTGGGCCATCGCAACTAGGAGCAGTACCTCAGAGGCTGAAAATGGTATGATCTGCTACAGTATGCGCTCTGCACATAGTAAGCGCTCAATAAATACTCTTGATGATGATCTGCTGCCGAGATGCCACAGAAACCAGGAATCTCAGGAGAAAGGGCTGCTTCTCTCTCTATCCCATTTCCCATTCCCCTGAAAGGCTGTTTCTCTATGTCTGTCCCATTTCCATCCTTAAAGACTTCCTGAATCAGTACAGGAAAGAAATTCTTGCCAGCGATCACTCTAAATCTGTCTAAACAAAATAGTCTGAAGCATAATTAAGGGTATACTGCATTAGAAATTATTTCTTTTCCAATAATTTCTTGTTGATTTACTCCAGTTTGAACAAGGCATTGTTTAGAAATCATTCAAGGCTTTTCCTGAGAAAAAAATGGGTGACACTTTAATAATTTGCTTTATGGCAAAGTGATTTTTTTTGCTCAGTACCATCATTTTTTCTTACAGATAGTCCTAAATTCGAAAAGTCCTATGAAAACATTGGAAATAACCAGATGTATGTGAAACACAGTTCTAATCATTTTTTGAAGGCTTACCCATAGAATATGTTGTCAGCTTACCCAAAGAGTATGTTCTCATTAAATCCCCTTCAGTTCATCAGGAATACATTGATTTGTATTCCATCGTGAGTGTTTTCAGTGCATCGTAAACCAAATCTAAATAATCTATTTTTAAAGTAATGATATTTTAATGATAAATACATTAAACACATGCTACTTTTGAATGTAATGTTGGGTTTTGGAGCAGGCACAATAACATTATGGGCTCTCAAATTGAAAAACAAAATGAGGCTGGAGTAGTGTTAAAAAAGGTCTACAAACATATCCATTGATTCCTACAACTCTTGACTTTCCAATCAGAATAATAGACGTAAGTTTTCAGGAATGGAATTTGACTGGAATTTGGAATTTGACTGTTTCATCCCCAGGAGTGGATGAAACAGAAAGGCTCTTTCATCCTCCACCATGTCAATGCATGTTATAACAGCAGTTAAGGCATCAGTTATATTTCTGGTAAACTGAGAAAGAAGTATTTTTAAAAAGCAGTGGTAATAGCATTTTAATTTTAACTGTCTGGTTGAAAATGTTTCATTATTATTTCTCAAAGGAAAACTATCAAAACAAGGTTTCAAATAACTCCTTGTTCCCTTTGCAAATGTTTTCCAAGTATGGGAGGCCAGGTCATAGTCCTAAGCCACAGGGTTTTGATCAAATTTTCATGGAATGAGTCATAATGTGATAGGTTGCAAACTGCTCTATGTATGATAGTCATAATCATAATTATCATTATTTGTTATGTGTCAATCACTGTGCTGAGCTCTGGGGTAGAAACAAGTTAGTCAGGTTGGATTCAGGTCCTGTCCCATATGGGGTTCACAGTTGAAGTTGGGGGAAGACTAGGCATTGAATGCCCGTTTTTCAGATGATGAAACCGAGTCACGGAGAAGTTAAGTGACTTGCCCAAAGTCTTAGAACAGGTAACTTGCAGAGTCAGTAAGCTCTTTGAGGACAGAGAATGTGTCTGTTAGGTTGTTATATTGTACTCTCCCACCCACTTAGTACACACAGTAGATACTCAGTAATACGATTGATAAGAACCCAGGCCATCTGACTCTCAGGGCTTTGCGCTTTCCACTAGACCACACTGATCATATATATATATATATATATATATATATATATATATATATATAAAAATGGTATTTGTTAAGCTCTTACTACATACCAGGAACTGTACTTAGCGCTGCGGTAGATACAAGATAATCAGCCCTGCCCCACATAGCGCTTAGTACAGTGCTCTGCACACAGTAAGCGCTCAGTAAATGCAATTGAATGAATAGAGCTCATAGTCTTAATCCTCATTTCATAGATGAGGTAAACTGAAGCCCAGAGAAATGAAGTGACTTGCCCAAGGTCTTGTCTGTCTCCCCCTTCTAGACTGTGAACCCATTGTTGGGTAGGGACCGTCTCTATATGTTGCCGACCTGTACTTCCCAAACGCTTAGTACAGTGCTCCGCACACGGTAAGCGCTCAATAAATATGGTTAAATGAATGAGCAGACAAGTAGCAGAAAAGGGATTAGAACCCAGTTCCTCTAACTGCCAGGCCCATACTCTTTTCACTAGGCCTCTCTGCTCCTCTTTACTCTTGTGAAACACTCTGCCATTGTCCTCAGCACTGTGCCTGCTGCCATTATCAGCTAATATTACTAAGGATCTACTTTGCACTCTCTTGGGTGTGTAGAAGGCATGTATATTGGCTGGCTGGGTGGGAGAAAAGAGGGAAGGAGAATCCCTCTTCTCCAGGACAAAATACCAAAAGAGGGTCCGGATTTGGGATAGGGCTTGAGCCCGTTGGAAGATCCTGTCACTAACTTGGCCTTGGTCACTGGGGGTTGACTTCCTCAAACCTACTTACAGGTGGTAGGCACAGCATTCCTTTGTCTTTTCACTCCTCGGGCTCAGGGGTCTGCGTCGGCAGGATGACCTTGTATCTTGGAGTCTGTCCCGCCACCAAAGAAGCCTAGAGCGGGGCTCTTTAGGGGTTCATTTTGGTTGGGGTGGCAGAAGAAACCCTCAGTGGGAAGCAGGGGGCTTCCCAGACTTTATTATGTGGTGACCGCTGCAGCCTGCACTGTCGTTGCTGCTTCCATCTCTGACTGACCCTTCCAGTCTGATAATAATAATAATGATGATGATGATGATAACAAAAGTTATAGTAATGGTGTTAGTTTAAGACTTACTATGCGCCAAGCATAATACTCAGTCCTTGGGTAGGTGCAGGATAATCAGATCTGTTGATGGGAGTGTTTCATGGGGCTGGAAATAAATCAGGCAACAGCATTTATTGTGCGTTTTCTGTGAGCAGAGCATTATAGTAAGTCCTTAAATGATAGCTTTTAAGCTATATCCTGTTGGCATTGTCCATCTCAGCACCGTCAATAAATCACAGGAAACCAGGTTCCCTGTGCAATGCTAATGAACTCTTCTATATAGCCTTCCTTTCCACTCCAAAATGAGGCTGCCAGTGATGGTGAGATTGCATCCATGTGGGCGAGTGTCCTTGAGAAAAGACTTCTTCCATGTTGTGGCCATTAAGAATGCTAGGGGACGGTTTCTGCCTCGTTGCCACTGTTTGCACTGAATTCTTAAGTAGGGCGGCTCACATACCAAGGATGCAGTTGTTTCCATGGCACCACTCTGCTTCCCTCAGCAAGAGACTAGTGTGGAGTTGTTTATGTTTCCAAAGACTTTAGGTTTGGGAGGAGGAGGAGAGAAAAACAAGGAAGGTAGTTGAGAGATTTTTTTTCCAGTAGTATTAATGAGTTGTACTGAACCTACCTTCCTTCCTTCCTTCCTTCCTTCCTTCCTTCCTTCCTTCCTTCCTTCCTTCCTTCCCTCCTTCCCTCCTTCCCTCCTTCCTTCCCTCCTTCCTTCCTTCCTTCCTTCCCTCCCTCCTTCCTTCCCTCCTTCTCTCCCTCCTTCCTTCCCTCCTTCCTTCCTTCCTTCCTTCCTTCCTTCCTTCCTTCCTTCCTTCCTTCCTTCCTTCCCTCCCTCCTTCCTTCCTTCCTTCCTTCCTTCCTTCCTTCCTCCCTTCCTTCCTTCCTTCCTCCCTTCCTTCCTTCCTTCCTTCCTTCCTTCTCTCCCTCCTTCCTTCCCTCCTTCCTTCCCTCCTTCCTTCCCTCCTTTCCTCCTTCCTTCCCTCCTTCCTTCCCTCCTTCCTTCCCTCCTTCCTTCCCTCCTTCCTTCCCTCCTTCCTCCCCTCCTTCCTTCCCTCCTTCCCTCCTTCCCTCCTTCCCTCCTTCCTTCCTTCCTTCCTTCCTTCCTTCCTCCCTTCCTCCCTTCCCTCCCTCCCTCCCTCCTTCCCTCCCTCTGTCTGTCTCTTTCTCTTTCTTTCCCTGTCCACTCAAATAGCCACCACTTCCGATCACTCCCTATCTTCCTCTGCATCAAATAAAACCCCACATTGGGCTCTCCATCTGCTTTCTTCATCTAACAATAATAATAATTGTTGTGGTATTTGTTAAGCACATCCTATGTGCCAGGCACTGTTCTAAGCACTTGGGTAGATACGGGATAATCGGGGTGGCCACAGTCCCTGTCCCACATAGTCTTACAGTCTTAATCCCCATTTTACAGATGGGGGAACTGAGGCCCAGAGAAATGGCGGAGCCGGGATTAGAACCATGACCTTCTGACTCCCAAGCCTGTGCTAGCCACCAGACCATGCTGCTTCTTGTCTCTTCAGTCATTACTCCCCAGGCTTCACTCCTTCTAAGCTCACCTTCTACCCATAGCCCTGATTCTTCTGCCGCTGAATCCTTTGCTCGGACCATTCCCATGGATTCCCTCTCCTGAAAGAAAAAAAAAGAAAAAAGAAATTTGCCCCATTTCCAAAGCCCTCCTAAAACCCCCACCTCCCCAGGATGCCTTGCCTATTCCGTTACACATTCAAGTAATCGGACTGATTCTGTTATCTCATCCTGCCATATTCACTGCACTTTCTATCTGGTTCTTGTTCTCCCTACTGTTCTTATTGTTCCTAATATTTTGTACGTCTGTCTCCTACATGACGGCAGGAAACGTAAGCTTGATATCTGTCATACTTTCCCAAGCACTCATGGTTTTACCGACTGTGGGTGGGGACTATTAGGAAATCCACAGCTGGGATGGGGAACCTAGCTATACAGTTGTACTTTGTGCTCTGGATGATGGTACTGCTTGTGAAGTTTACCTCTGGCGCAGTTAAAACCAAAAAGGTCACTATTAGACTGCCATGCCTGCCCACACCATGTTTGTACAAAGATTTTTCTCGGTTGTGCTGAGGAGTTTGCTCATTGCAGTGCCTGTTTTTCGTTGGTTTTTTTTTCTTGGCCTCTTTGTGTTCTGATCCTTTTGAAAGTGCTGCTAGAAAGAGTCTTGTGATTTTAATGTTACATCATCATGCTAAAGAAAGAAAACTTTGGTTATTGTGCAGGGTTTGAAAGGCAAGATGTCCTGTCTTCTGCTCACCTTCTCCCCACGTCACATTATAGCGCAGTTGTGAGATAAAAGCTGTTATATCTTTCATATTTCTGATCTTGGGGTAGAGTTTGATTGGTACTCCTAGACTCCATCTCTTCATTGAAAAGTAACTCAGGCATCCCCTCTGTTCTCTGCAGCTTCCTGGCTACTTTACCAAACCTTCCAATGGAGAGGAGGCCTGCATTCCACTTTCTGATCCTAGATTCCTTCCTAGGGTAGAAAATATGATCCTCTCCTCCTCTGAGCCCTATTTTCTGGGTTAAAAATAGCCCCATAAATCTCAGAGAATGAGTTTGCAAGGAGCAGAGGGTGTTCCATCAGCAGCAGCAGTGGCAGTGGAATTTATTGAGTGCCTACTAATGGCAAAACTGTGATCTCAGCGAAAGTACACCAGAAGTAGAGGACACAAATCCTGCTCCCTAGGGTGCTCACAATTGATTGGAGAAAACAAGGAAACTTAAATTACTTACAAATATTGGGAGCAGGAGGAAGAACATGGATATAGTGGATAGCAAAGCTGAAATAAATAATTGAACATTCGTGTATTCTCTCAAGGCTTAGATTGGGTCTAGTAAATAAGGTTTAAGGCTGGCCTTGGGTTTGGGGAAATGCTTTGGGGAAGGCTTCCAGGAGGAGGTGGGACTTGAGGCAGCTTTGAAGGTGGGGAGAGCAGTTGCCTAGATTATTAACTGGGGAGGGAATGCCAGGTCAGGGAACCAGCGTGAGCAAGCGCTGGAAGATGGAAGAGCTGTGAGAAGGCCAGTTTGGGAGAAGCCAGAGCTTAGAACAGTGTTTGGCACCTGGTAAGGGTTTAACAAATACCATCATCATTATTATTATTACGACCTGGTGAGTGGTGGGTGAAAAGAAAGACCCATGACAGAGGGCCACTTTTACTTCTAAAGGAAGTAAATGTGTTATGTCATTCCAGCCAGACATATCTGGGTGGTGACCAAATAAGCCCATACTCTCCGACACCACTGCTTCTCATCTCCTCCCTTCTGTTCACTTCCTCCTTCTTGAACCTTTTCAAAAGGCTTTCCTTGGTTCCACTTGACTCCCGTGTGGATTTTCCTTGTCTCCCCCTTTAATCTTTCCCCCCATCCCTTTGTCTCCTAACAGTTCCTGCTTCTCTCCCACCCCCTTCTTGGTGCCTCTTTTTCACTTTTTATTGCCTCAGGGCTGTGCTGGCCCATTCATTCATTCAGTCATATTTATTGAGTGCTTACTGTGTGCAGAGCAGTGTACTAAGATCTTGGGAAGTACAAGTTGGCAACATATAGAGACGGTCCCCACCCAACAACAGGCTCACAGTCTAGAAGGGGGAGACAGACAACAAAACAAAACATATTAACAAAATAAAATAGAGTAGTAAATATGTGCAAGACTCCATGACTTGCAGCCCTTCCTTCTGGGACTGATAAAGCATCAGAAATGGAGAGAACCGGGATGGGAGGGGGGGATTGCAGGTGTCCTGTCACCCAACCACGCTCCAGCCTTGTCCCCACGGTGGTCTCAGAAGCCAGGGTGCAGGCCACTTTCAGGGAAAAAAGGGGAAACTTTCTAAATGCTGTGGGGACAGGGGTGGGCTTGAACAAAGGGGAATTAATCAAGCATTCATTTATTGAGCACTTACTGTGTGCAAAGCACTGTACTAAGCTCTTGGGAAAGTATAGTGTAACAGAGTTGAGAGATGATTTCTGTCCAAAACAGGCATAGGTGGGGGGACAGACATTAATATAAATAAATTACAGATATGTACACAAGTTATGTGGGGCTGATGGAGGGGTGAATAAAGGGGGCAAATCCAAGTGCAAGGATGATGCAAAAAGGTGTGGGAGAAGAGGAAATGAGGGCTTAGGGAAGGCCTCTTGGAGGAAATGTGCTCTCAGTAAGGTTTTGAAGGTGGGGAGAATGATCATCTGTCGATATGAAGAGGGAAGGAGTTTCAGGCCAGAAACAGGACGTGGGCGAGAGGTTGGCGAGGCAGACAAGATCGAGGTACATCAGAGGAGCGAAGTGTACGGGCTAGGTTGCTATAGGAATCAGGGAGGTAAGTTTGTGGGGGGTAAGGCGTTGGGTGCCCTAAAGCCTATGATAAGGAGTTTTGGTTTGATGTGGAGATGGATGGGCAACCACTTGACATCCTTGAGGAGTGGGAAAACAGGGCTGAATGTTTATATATAAAAATGATTTGGCCAGCAGAGTGAAGTATGGTCTGGAGTGGGGTGCAGTGGACAAGTGATCAAATAATAACACAAATGCCATTCCATGTTAAATTCCCGTTGTTTTATTTGGGCCTCCAAGCCAGCAATAACTGACAATTTTAGTGGATGCTTTAATTTAGCTGGATTTTTTAAAAAATGGAACTAATTCAGTTTTTCTATTTTTGAACTTTTGTAGTTGAGGAGCTACCGTTTGTAATAGCAGGCCATTTTTATGCGGTCACCACCATACGGGGATACACACGTCATATATTCCGTGAAAGTGTGGCTGTATTGTGAACCATCATATTTTGGGGTACATCTTCCACAGACTTACATGTAATTTGCTAGTTTCTTGTTCATTCGTTAATTTATTCAATCATTTATTGAGCACTTACCATGTGCAGAGCACTGTACTAAGCACTTGGGAGAGTTCAGTACAACAGTAAACAGACACATTCCCTGCCCACAATGAGCTTACAGTCTAGAGCGAGGGAGTCAGAAGATAAATAAATGACAGATATGTACATAAGTGCAGTGGGGCCAGGAGTGGGGAAGAACAAAGGGAGTAAGTCAGGAGTAGGAAAAGAGGAAGGGTAGGGGGCTTAGTCAGGGAAGGCCTCTTGGAGGAGATGTGCCTTCTATTGAAGGCTTTGGTTCAGAGGCAGCCCTCCCGTAAAATAAAGGATTCACAGTAGATTATTCTTCACCTCCCCGCTCCTCTCATCCCTTCCTATCCACTATTCCTAAGCACTTTCTTGATTCCCTTGTATCTCAACCTTGTCCGCCTCCCCCCGACACCTCCCTCCTCAACCCTCCTTCTCCTTAACCACTTTAGCAGTATTTTTTATTTCTACTCGAGACTCGCACTGCTAGTACTAAAAGCGTGCCACCACTCTCCCGCTTGCTACAGTCAGGGACCAAAGAAATATCAGCGGGCTGGGTTGTAGCCGATCAATTCACCAGTGGTATTTATTGAGGGCTGTTGGCAGATCACTGTACCAAGTGCTTGGGAAAATCCAACAAAGTTCATTCATTCATTCAGTCGTATTTATTGAGCGCTTACTATGTGCAGAGCACTGTACTAAGCGCTTGGGAAGTACAAGTTGGCAACATATAGAGATGGTCCCTACCCAAAAGCGGGCTCACAGTCTAGAAGGGGGAGACAGAGAACAAAACAAAACATGTTAACAAAATAAAATAAATAGAATAAATATGTACAAGTAAAATAGAGTAATCAATTTGTACAAACATATATGCATATATACAGGTGCTGTGGGGAGGGGAAGGAGGTAAGGCAGGGGGGATGGGGAGGGGGAGGAGGGGGCTCAGCCTGGGTAGAGACAATCCCCGCTTATAGGGAGCTGTACAGTCTACAGGAGGAATAGCCGAGTGCTGACCCAGCCAAATTCCCTCTTCCCAATTGGTTCTAAGTCTCTCCCTGCAAGTACCGCTTATCATCATCAATCGTATTTATTGAGCGCTTACTACGTGCAGAGCACTGTACTAAGCACTTGGGAAGTACAAATTGGCAACATACAGAGACAGTCCCTACCCAACAGTGGGCTCACAGTCTAAAAGGGGAAGACAGAGAACAAAACCAAACATACTAACAAAATAAAATAAATAGAATAGATATGCACAAGTAAAATAAATAAATAAATAGAGTAATAAATATGTACAAACATATATACGTATATACAGGTGCTGTGGGGAAGGGAAGGAGGTCCATCAAGGTCACTTGGTCACTTTAGGCCAGGACATTTCCAGGTGTGATGAGACAGCAGCATCATCATCATCATCAATCGTATCTATTGAGCGCTTACTATGTGCAGAGCACTGTACTAAGCGCTTGGGAAGTACAAATTGGCAACAGCAGTCCTCCACCGAACAATGCTTGGCTAGAGCAGATAATGTACGGGAAGTGGGGAAGGAGGGAGCGGCCAAATGGGTGTCTTTCACCAGTGGCGGCCCAGGATCAGGGTGGGAGAGAAGAGATCTCGGTCCCTTCTCCAACTATGCCTCCTCCCTCCCAACCCGTGCCAGAGCTGAGAAACCAGCCAGCAAATCGCCGATTTAAAAGGAGCGTGGCAGGGGTTGGGAGAGGGGAGAAAAGGGTGAGGAGGAACCCGTTTTCTTAGCAGCGATTAGATGTAAATTCAGGCAGGGGAGAAAGATCCTAAGTAATCGCAGCAGTTACTACAGGGCATATCTCCAGAATTTATGTTTTATGACTGTTTGGACCATGAGTTTGCCTGTAATTTGGAAATTTCAGAACAGAAAGTTCTCCAAGAAGTTCAACTGAATAATCTTCTGGGGATTCAACGTTTCCTATGTAAGTCAGCTAAACAAAAAGAAAGTAAGAAATAAGAATCTCTGTAACAATGGCTTTAGATCCGTATATGCATTTTTTCTCGTCTTAAGAAAAATCCGTGCAATAAGTGTTGTGAAGCATTCATCCTGCTTGGGTGAAGTGACATCTTATCATCATCATCATCAATCGTATTTATTGAGCGCTTACTGTGTGCGGAGCACTGTACTAAGCGCTTGGGAAGTACGAGTTGGCAACATATAGAGACAGTCCCTACCCAACAGTGGGCTCACAGTCTAAAAGGGGGAGAGAGAGAACGTAGTCATGTTTGTTAAGTATTCTCGAGCCTGAGGCACTACTTCTGGACTCATTTGGTTCCCGTCAGTCCATTCCTTCCCTTTGCATTCCACTTTTCAATTTGCCAATCTTGTTTAGATTACTTTGGGTCGGTGTCAGGATTCCGTATGATTGGATTATTTTGTTTTTCCTTTTTTCTCATTTACATGTCTGTTTTCTCTTTCTATTTTGAATTTCTTTGATAAATAATTTCAGCCATGAACTCTTTGCCGGCATTCAATTTTGTTTATTTTTTGTAATTGAGCTTTTTTTTTAAAATGGTATTTGTTAGGCGCTTACTATTTGCCAGGGACTATACTAAACCATGGGGTAGATACAAGTTAAACAGGTCAGATGCAGTCCCTGTCCCACACGGGGCTCACAGTCTTACAGATTTTACATATGAAGGAACGAGGCTCAGGGAAGTTGAATAACTTGCCCAAGGTTACACAGAAGACAAATGACAGAGCTGGAATTAGAACACAGGTCCTCTGACTTCCAGTCCTGGCCCCTCTACCCATGAAGCCTCGCTGCTACTCTGGCTCATTAATTGATTCATTAATTCATTCAGTCATATTTCTTAAGTGCTTATTGTGTGCAGAGCACTGTACTAAGTGCTTGGGAAAGTACAATACAGCAATAAAGAGTGATGATCCCTGTGCTTACTGTGTGCAAAGCACTATACTAAGCACTTGAGGGAGTAAAATACAACTAAAAAAACCAGACACATTCCCTGCCCACAAGCTCACAGCCTAGAGGGGAGACAGACATTAATGTAAATAAATACATAAATAAATAAAAGAATGAATGAATTACAGATAATATACATATGTGCTGTGGGGTTGGGAGGGAGGATAAGTAAAGGGAGAAACTGAGGGTGATGTAGAAGGGAGTGGGAGAAGAGGAGACGAGGGCTTAGGGAAGGCTTTTTGGAGGAGATGTGCCTTCAGTAAGGCTTTGAAGAAGGGAAGAGCAATTATCTGTGTCATATGAGGAGGAAGGGCATTCCAGGCCAGACGTAGGATGTGGGCAAGAGGTCGGCAGTGAGATAGACGAGATCGAGAAACAGTGAGAAGATTATTAGAGGAATGAAGTGTGCGGGTAGGTTAGTAGTGAGGTGAGGTAGGAGGGGGCAAGGTGACTGAGTGCTGTAAAGCCAATGGTGAGGAGTTTTTGTCTGATGCAAAGGTGGATGGGCAACCACTGGAGTTTTTTGAGGAGCGGGGTGAAATGCCCTGAATGTTTTTGAAGGAAAATGATCCAGGCAGCAGAGTGGAATATGGCCTGGAGTGGGGAAAGACAGGAGGCAGGAATGTCAGCAAGAAAGCTGGTGTAGTAATCAAGGTGGGATAGGATAAGCGTGAAAGCAGTTTGGATGGCGAGGAAGAGCTGGATTTTAGTGATGCTGTGAGCCTAGAACTGACAGGATTTGGTGATGGCTTGATTATGTGGGTTGAATGAGAGAGGGGAGTCGAGGAAAATGCTAAGGTTACAGGCTTGTGAAACAGGAAGGATGGTGGTGCCATCAACAGTGATGGGAAAGTGAGCAGGAGGACAGGGTTTGGGTGGGAAGATCAGTTCAGTTTTAGCCACATTAAGTTCGAGGTGACGCAGGGACATCCAAGTAGAGATGTCTTGAAGGCTGGAGGAAATGCAAGACTGCAGAGAGGGAGAGAAGTCAGGCCTGGAGATGTAGATTTGGGTGTCATCAGCATAGAGGTGGTAGTTGAAGCCCTGTGAGCAAATGAGTTCTCCAAGGGAGTGTGTGTAGACGGAGAATAAAAGGGGACCCAGAACTGAACCTTGAAGGACACCCAGTTAGGGGATGGGAGACAGAGGAGAAGCTCGTGAAAAAGGCTGAAAGTGAGTGGCCAGAGAGATAGGAGGAGAACCCAGGAGAGTAGTGTCAGTGAAGCCGAGGTTGGATATTGTTTCCGGGAAAAGGGGGTGGTCGATAGTGTCGAAGGCAGCTGAGAGGTTGAGGAGGATTAGGATGGAGTAGAGGTCATTGGATTTGGTAAGAAGGAGAGGGTGGTTTCTTCGGAGAGAAGGGACGAAAGCCAGATTGAAGGGGGTCAAGGAGAGAATTGGAGGAGAGGAACTTTAGACAGCGGGTGTAGACAACTTGCTCAAGGAGTTTGGAGAGGAATGGTAGGAGGGAGATGGGGTGATAACTGGAGGGAGCCGTGGAATAGGGGAGTTAAGGGCATGTTTGAAAGTATTGGGGAAGAAGTCATTGGAGAGCAAACAGTTGAAGATGGCAGTTAGGGAGAGAAGAAGGGAAGGGGCAAGTGAACAATAGCTTGTTCTCCCACAGTGCATGTATTCACTGCATGTTTTGGATAGGATGCCTTTACGATTCTTGCAACAATGTGTGGCTGTCTGGATGAAACAACGTGAAGGCAGAAGAAATAGCTCTGCATATGTGCACAGCCAAGATCAAAGAACACATAATTGTTTTCCTTAATGAGGGGTTTGTCAAGAGCATAACCCTGCCTTATAGGAGAACTAATTGTATTCTGAATGTCTACAAATATATTGGTTCACTTCCATTCAGAGAATGCTTATTTTGGCCAGCAAAGGGCATAATCTTCATACTGAAAAAAAATATTGTCCCATTTAGTTTGGGATTAGAAATTGAAAACACTTTGATATGTAAAGCATAGCTAATTGTTTCTTGACATGTTATCTCTCACTTTACTACTCTAAGGCCCTTCTGTGATCTGAAGGAGGTGTTTTGGCTGAATTCTTTATCCAGACTTGTATGCAGGCCAAAGTAAATGGAATTATTTCAAGCAGTCTACTTGAGTATCATGAAATGGCCAGACATCAGATAGTTGTAACACTAGAAAGGGCTCTGAAATGTCAGAAAAGAAACAAAAGGCTGATTCATCTGTGATTAATCATTCTTAAACTGACGGCCTCAGCCGGACTGTGGTCAAGGAGCACTGTTCTGCTGGATCTTAGCGCCAATTGCTGTGGCTGAAGGAAACAATTTGGCATGGCTTTTTGCAGCAGCAGCATTAAGAAACTTGCACGGTTAGTGGTCTGCAGAGTCACATGTGCAAAAACCTTTGGCGAATGGTAGATTCTCCGAACTTGGCCTTGTTGAATGGCCACGGGCCTGGGAGTTAGAGGACAAGTCACTGAACTTCTCTTTGCCTTGGTTTCCTCAACTGTAAAATGAGGATTAAATTTTACTCCATCCTGCTTAAACTGTGAGCCTTGTGTGGGACAGGGACTCTGTCCAACTTGATTATTCTCTATCTACCCCAGCGTTTAGAACAGTGCTTGACATATGGTACGCACTTTGTAAATAACATAGTTATTATGATTAGTTTTACAGTGCAGTAGAGTTGGTAGACATGTGCCCTGCCCACAAGGGGCTTTCCCACAACCAGTCTATTCCAGTGGCATTTATTGAGCGTTTACTGTGGGCATAGCACTGTACCAAACAAGTGCGAGACCACAACATTTGTAGACATGTTCTCCGCCCACAAGTAGCTAACAGGCTAGAGGGGGAGAAAGGCATTAGAAGAAGTTACAGATGCATACATAAGTTCCTTGGAGCCGAGGGTTGGGGTGAATGTCAAGTGCTTAAAGGGAACTGATCCAAGTCCATAGGTGACACAGAAAGGAGAGCCAATAGGGGAAATGAGAGCCTAATCAGGAAAGGCGTCTTGGAGGAGATATGGTTTTAGTAAAGTTTTGAAAGTGGGGAGCCAAAGTTGGTACCTTTCAGAAAGAAACGTATCTTTGGCCTCTGTTTTATCTGAAATGAACTGTTAGCAAGGGAAATAGAGCCCTCCGTCACCCTGAACGTTTACCGGGGACAAGGTCCTAGCAAGGCCTCTTACTGAAACCAGGGTGTGGTATTTGTGCTCCTCGTTCAAGTGAATGGTTCAAACTTAGGCCTCCTCTTTCTGCCCTAAATCATACAAAAGCAGGTCGAATCAGTATTCCTACCAAAATTAAAGACAGTTTCAAGTTCTAAGGAAGAATGATTCCCCCATCCCCAATTGGCCACTCTTGGCCAAAGATGATAACTACTTATGCTTATGGAAAATATTTTATCCTTTAGGATACCAGAGTACAAGAGCAATATGAATAGAAATGCTCATATAAATGCAATTTAATTTTTTATTTTCTATGGTATTTGCTAAGCATTTGCTATGTGCCAGAGACTGTACTAAACACTGGGGTTGGACATAGTCCCTGTCCCACATAGGGCTCACAGTCTTAATTGACACTTTACAGATGAGGCACAGAGAAGTTAAGTGATTTACCCACGGTCACATAGCAGACAGGTGGTGGAGTTGGGATCCAGTGCTTAAAACGGTGCTTGGCACAAAATAATAATAATATTAGTAATAATAATGATGGTATTTATTAAGCGCTTACTATGTGCAATGCACTGTTCTAAGTGCTGGGGAGGTTACAAGGTGATCAAGTTGTCCCCAAATCAGGTTGTCCCACGGGACGCTCACAGTCTTAATCCCCATTTTACAGATGAGGTAACTGAGGCCCAGAGAAGTTAAGTGATGTGCCCAAAGTTACACAGCTGACAATTGGCGGAGCCGGGATTTGAACCCATGACCTCTGACTCCAAAGCCCGGACTCTTTCCACTGAGCCACGCTGCTTCTCAATATAATAAGTGCTTAACAAATACCATAATAATAATTATTATTAGAACCAGGTTCTAATCACAGTTGATAGCACCTACCCTATTGAGGAGTGCCAGGATTTCCTCAAAAATAAATGGTTTCTATGTACCCTCAACTCTGTTTCCTCCCTTTCTCTTTCCTAAAAAAGGCAGCTTTAAATGTTTTAGTCCACATTGTGGATTAGAATAAACTTGAGATAATTGGAAATTTTTACTGCTAATGGAATGGCAGGAGACCTGGTATCAGTGAGGGGTGGAAGAGGTAGAGCATTTCCTACACCCAGTTCAGATTTAAGGTGACAGAGCAAGAGAAAAACGAGAAGAGAATTTAGGAAATTGTCAATTCAGTTCTCAGTACAGACACACAAACACACTTTCCCAGGAAATGTATCACGTATTATGTATCACCTGTCCTTGACCCCACAGCTGCCTCCAGTTATCATTCCATCTCCCTCCTACGATTCATTCAATCATATTTATTGGGCACTTACTGTGTGCAGGGCACTATGCTAAGTGCTTATTCCTCTCCAAACTGCTCGAGTAAGTCGTCTAACCCATTGCCTCCAGTTTCTCTCCCTCATGACCCTCTTCAATCTGATTTCTGCCTCCTTCACTCCACAGAAACTGTCCTCTCTGAGATCACCAGTGACCTTCTTCTTGCCAAATCTGACAGCCTTTACTCCATCCTAATCCTCCTTGACCTCTCAAGGTGCATTCAACACTGTGTATCACCCCTTTCTCCTGGAAACATCCAACTTTTCCTCCCTGTTCCTCCGACTGCTCCCTTCTCAGTTTCCTTTGCAGGTTCCTCTTCTGACTCCCACTGTCTAACAGTGAAAGTCCCTCAGGGTTCAGTTCAGGGTCCCCTTCTATTCTCCATCCACCCCCACTCCCTTGGAGAACCCATTTGCTCCTTTGGCTTCAACTGCCATCTTTGGGCAGATGATTTCCAAATCTACATCTCCAGCCCCGACCTCCCTCCTTCTCTGCAGTCTTGCATTTCCTCCTGCCATCAGGACACCTCTAAGTTAATACGTCCAAAACAGAACTCTTCATTTTCCCACCCTAACCCAAACTCCCCTCTTTCCCATCACTGTAGGCAACACCACTGTCTTCCCTGCTTCATGTGCCCATGACCGTGGCATTGTCCTGAACTCATCGTACTCATCATTCTCTTTCAATCCACATATTTAGTCTGTCTCCAAATCCTGTTGGTTCTCCTTCACAGTATTGCTAAAATCTGTCCTTTCCTCCTCATCCAAACAGCTGCTGTGCTGATCCTATCTTATCCTACCTTGTCGACTGCTTCTGCCTCCTGTCTGTCCCCTCCAGTCCATACTTCACTCTGCTGCCCAGATCATTTTTCTAAAAAAAACCCAAAAAAACTGTTTTGTCCACATTTCCCCACTCCTCAAGAATCTCCAGTGGTTGCCCAGACAGAAGCTCCTTACCGTCGGCTTTCAAGTACTCCACCAGCTTGCCCCGTCCTTTCTTACCTCCCTGATTTCTTACTACAGTCCAGTCTACATGCTTCAATCCTTTAATCCTAATTTACTCATTGCACCTCCACCTCACCTATTTCTCCAGCAACCCCTTGCTCATGTTCTCCTTCTGACCTGGAACTCCCTCCCCCTCCATATGTGACAGATCACCATTCTCCGCACCTTCAAGGACTTATTCAAATCACATCTCCTCCAAGTAGCCATCCCCAGTTAAACCCTCTTTCCCCCGGTTCCCTCTCCTTTCCGTGTTGCCTAAGCACTTGGATCTGTACCCTTCAAGCACTTGATATTCACCCCACCCTCAACCTTATACCACTTACGTGCATATCCATAATTTATATAGTCATACTAGTGTTAGGCTCTCCCTCGATTTATTGATTGATATCACCTGAATTTTGGGTGTGTTCTACATACCCAAATGTTGTCTTTTTCTTGGCAATATAATATTGAAGTTTTGTTTAATTTTCCCGAGAATTAAATTATTTCTGAAAAGGGAAAAACTAATGGAATGGAAATATGAAAATGTATGAATCCTTGCAAAGTAAATCTTGACTTAAAGCAGCTCTGTTATGATTTAAAGCATAAGTGATGTATTTAATCAATCGGTGATATTCACTGAGTGCTTACCATGTGCAACTGTGAGCCCACTGCTGCGTAGGGACTGTCTCTATATGTGGCCAATTTGTACTTCCCAAGCGCTTAGTACAGTGCTCTGCACATAGTAAGCGCTCAATAAATATGATTGATGATGATGATGATGATAGTACTGAATTAAATGCTTGGGGGAGTCCAGTACAATAGTTGGTAGACACGTTCCCCACCCTCAGTGAGCTTATAGTCGAGAGGGACACAAAGATTATTACGAATAAATAATTTATAGTATATAATTTATAGATAGGTGCATAAGTGTCATGGGGTTGCGAGTGGGGCAAATACAAAAAGCCTAAAGATCCAAGATCCAAGTGTATAGACGATGCAGAAGAGAGGGGGAGCTGAAGTAAAGAGCTGGGGAAGGCCACTTGGAAGAGGTGTTTCATTACTAAGACTTTGAAGGTACCTGTATATATGTATATATGTTTGTACATATTTATTACTCTATTTATTTTACTTGTACATATCTATTCTATTTATTTTATTTTGTTAGTATGTTTGGTTTTGTTCTCTGTCTCCCCTTTCAGACTGTGAGCCCACTGTTGGGTAGGGACTGTCTCTATACATTACCAATTTGTCCTTCCCAAGCGCTTAGTACAGTGCTCTGCACATAGTAAGCGCTCAATAAGTACGATTGATGATGATGATGATGATCAGGGCACAGTGAACAAGCTGGCAGTAGAGAAGCGAAGTTTGGGGCCTAGGCTTTAGTAGGAAATCAGAGAGGGAAGGTAGGAGTGGGCAAGTGGATTGAGTGTTCTAAAGGAGTGTCTGTTTGATGCAGAAGTGGATAGGCAACCATTGGAGGTTCTTGAGGAGTGGGGAAACATGGATTGAACATTTTTTTTAAAAAAAAATGATACGGCAGCAGAGTGATATGGACTGGATTGGGGAGAGACAGAAGGCAAGGAGATAGTTGGGGAGGTAGAGGCAGTAGTCAAGGCAGGATTGGACAAGTGCTTAGATTAAAGTGGTAGCGGTTTCGATGGAGGGGAAAGGGCTGGTGTTAGCGATGTTGTGAAGGTAAAACCGACAGGATTTCATGACAGATTCTGTATGTGGGTTGCATTAGCATCAGAATATCATTTAAGGAGTTTGGCGTTCAGTCATTACTGGATGAACTCTACCTCAGAAATGCTAATTCCTATAGACAGTGAATGTTGTAAAGGCTGAAGGAAATAAATACAGATTTTAAAAAATCGAAATTTAGAATTTTTGTGGGCAAGATTGACAATTTGAGTTGTGTTTTTATAGATTGTATTGAGGTAGACCAGGTTATTTTAACTTTCATGTGTTAATGATACTCACGTTTCATCATTGTTGGCTAAAGTGAATAGGGGCAGATTATAGAACAGTTTTGTAGTTTGCTTTAACCGTCCTTCAGGCCATTATTCATCCGGTAGGGCTTTGGCCTTTTGCAGTTTGGAAAAAGGTAGCCCCAAGTGATATTATAAATAAAAGTCCACAGCACAAATGTTTATACAATTCTAGTTTATTCATAGTAATGCTACATTAGCTAATTAAACTCTGCCGTGGATAAATTTATTCATTGTATTAAGATTCCTTGAGAAACACATCAAGTTTCAGCTGTGCAATACCCTAAACAGTCCAGGGATGGATAGAAATAGTTAATTCTTCACCTAGAGTGGCTAATTGACTACTAGGATGTTAATTCCTGCATTTGGACAGTTGAACTCAGGTTGTAGTGGTATGTTTAATGTTCTTATTATTAGCAATAAACATATTCATTTTTGTTAGATACTGTTTATTACATATCATGACTTATTCCATATACTCCATTTAAACAAGATAATCTTGTTATTTTGTTTAGGGTCTAGCAAGGTAGTTTTAACAGAAACCGTAAACTAGTTTTCAATTTTCTGCCCACATTTCCGTATTTGCCTATTGCTGTCAATAGTGAGCTATCAGAACCATTAATTTGAGATCACCAGAGCAGGCCTGAGAGAAACTGTCCCAATGGATGATACACTAGGGAGAAGTTTAGCATGTCTGATTCATGACCGGCGCAGTTATAAACTCATTGATTACTCCAGATATATCTTAAATCTTCTTTTGGGAGTTTAGTTTGACCTCCAAGTCACATTCAACTAAATCAGTATATCTAGGCAGTGAGATGGGACCTTATGATTTATCTAGACAAATCTCGATATCTCACATGAAGCAAAAACATGTCTGAGAATTCACAAGAATTTGAGGCTCTTTTCTGTTTGTATTCTAGTGTGTATGTCAAAATGTATTTCCAGCATTTACAAACCACTTCAAGGTTGAAGTGCCAGTGAAGAAATAGAAAGAAACTTGGCAGAATCGTAGCAAGCAAATAAATATGTTGAATTCATTCCATGCTCTGAAGTACAAAGAACATAGTGTTAAAAATAACTTGCTCTTTTGAGGTGATTTCTAAAAAGTGGTGATAAAAAGGGTTTGATCACTTCTTGCCTTCTATAGCACCTTATCTTAAAGCCTAGCCTTCTAAGCTTCTGATGAGGTTAAATTATACTCTCTGTGGCCCATAATTGGGACAGACATTTCTTGTAGATATTTCTCAATAAGAATCGCCTTTTAAAATCATTAAGATAGCAAAAATTACCACTTTTCTGTATCCCCCAGTCCCAGAGCGGGTAAGGATAAAGGAAATGAAGAACTGGTCAATCAATCAGTAGTACTTATTGAACGAGCACTGTTCTAAGTACTTGGGAGAGTACAATACAACAGAATTAGCAGATCCTTTCCTTGTCCATAATAAGCTTACAGTCTAGAGGTGGAGACAGACATTAATATGAATAAATAATTTATAATATATAATTTAAAGATATATACTTAAGTGCTGTGAGGTTGGGAGAGGGCCAAATACCAAATGTCCAAAAGTCAGAGATCCAAATGCATAGACAACGCAGAAGGGAGAGGGAGCCAGGGGAAAGAGGGAAATTTCTCTTTTTCTGTGGTATTTGTTAAGCGCTTACTATGTGCCAGGCACTATACTGAGGACTGGGGTAGATACAAATTGGATCAGTTTGAACACAGTCCCCGTCTCGCATAGGGCTCACGGTCTTAATCTCCGTTTTGCAGATGAGGTAACTGAGGTGCAGGGAAATTAAATGACTTGTCCAAGGTCACACAGCAGACAAGTAGTGGAGCTGGAATTAGAACCCGGGTCCTTCTGAGTCCCAGGCCGATGCTGTATCCACTAAGACACATTGATGTGACCTTAATAATGCTTTGAAGGTAGAGAGACTGGTAGTTTGGCATATATGGAGGTGGAGGGAATTCCAGGCTAGGGGGATGTCACGGGAAAGGGGTCGGCGGTGAGATTGGCGAGGATGGGGCACCGTGAGCAATCTGCTGCTGGAGGAGCGGAGTGTGCAGGCTGAGCAGTAGTAGGAGATAAGTGAGGTGAGGTAGAATTGGGTGAGCTGATGAGTGCTTTAAAGCCAAGGTAAGGAGTTTCTGTTTGATGCGAAAGTGGATGAGCAGAGCCATTGGAGGTTCCCGAGAAGTGGGTAGACGTGGCCTGAACTTTTCTGTTGGAAAACGATCTGGGCAGTAGAGTGAAGTATGGACTAGAGTGGGGAGAGACAGAAGGTCGGGAGGCAGATGCAGTAGTCAAGGACGAGTAAGGTAAGTGCTTGGATCAGCATGGTACCAGTTTGGATGGAGAAGAAAAGCTGGATTTTAGCAATGTTGTGAGGGTAGAACAGATGCAATTTGGTGATAGGTTGAATATGTGGGTGTAATCAATCAATCAATCAATCGTATTTATTGAGCGCTTACTATGTGCAGAGCACTGTACTAAGCGCTTGGGAAGTACAAATTGGCAACACATAGAGACAGTCCCTACCCAACAGTGGGCTCACAGTCTAAAAGGGGGAGACAGAGAACAGAACCAAACATACCAACAAAATAAAATAAATAGGATAGAAATGTACAAGTAAAATAAATAAATAAACAAATAAATAAATAGAGTAATAAATATGTACAACCATATATACATATATACAGGTGCTGTGGGGAAGGGAAGGAGGTAAGATGGGGGAATGGAGAGGTGGACGAGGGGGAGAGGAAGGAAGGGGCTCAGTCTGGGAAGGCCTCCTGGAGGAGGTGAGCTCTCAGCAGGGCCTTGAAGGGAGGAAGAGAGCTAGCTTGGCGGAGGGGCAGAGGGAGGGCATTCCAGGCCCGGGGGATGACGTGGGCCGGGGGTCTAC
Organism: Tachyglossus aculeatus; assembly: GCF_015852505.1. Lineage (NCBI taxonomy): Eukaryota > Metazoa > Chordata > Mammalia > Monotremata > Tachyglossidae > Tachyglossus > Tachyglossus aculeatus. The sequence goes on from NC_052081.1 coordinate 23,449,702, forward strand.
GGCGGGACAGGCGAGAACGAGGTACAGTGAGGAGATTAGCGGTAGAGGAGCGGAGGTTGCGGGCTGGGCAGTAGAAGGAGAGAAGGGAGGTGAGGTAGGAGGGGGCGAGGGGATGGACAGCCTTGAAGCCCAGGGTGAGGAGTTTCTGCCTGATGCGCAGAATGAATGCGCAGGGTGTAATGAGAGAAATGAGTCGAGGACAACACCAAGATTACAGGCTTGTGAGATGGGGAGTTTTGTGCCACTATCTGCAATAATGAGAAAGACACGGGAGGGCAAAGTTAGGGTGGAAAGATAAGGCATTCAGTTTTTGGATAATAATAATGGTATTTATTAAGCACTTACTATGTGCAAAGCACTATTCTAAGCACTGGGGAGGATACAAGGTGATCAGGTTGACCCACGGGAAGCTCACAGTCTTAATCCCCATTTTACAGATGAGGGAACTGAGGCCCAGAGAAGTTAAGTGACTTGCCCAAAGTCACACAGCTGACAGCTGGAGGTGCTGGAATTTGAACCCGTGACCTCTGACTCCAAAGCCCGGGCTCTTTCCACTGAGCCACACTGCTTCTCTGTGATATGATTAGTTTGAGGTGTCGGCAGGACATCCAGGTTGGTATGTCTTGACGGCAGAAGGCAATGCAAGTTTGCAGGGAAGGAGTAGGTCAGGGCTGGAGATGAAGAAGGAGAAAGGCTGAAAATATCAATAGATTTAAGATTTGTGGACAAGAGACCCGTAACGGACCATTAGCGCGTACGTACATATCCGTATAACGTTGCCATTTCCTCTTTTGGTAATTTATTTTAATGCCTGTCTCCCCCTCTACTCCCCTTGTGGGTAGGGATCATGTCTCTCAACCCAGTTGTATTATTCTTTCCCTAGTTCAGTGCTCTGCATAAAATGAGCACTCATACCACTGATTGGTGGGAAAATTAAGGATGTTAGAAGATACAACAAGTTTTCATGACTGTTTTCTAGATTTTTCAGTCAGTCAATAGTATTTATTGAGCATACACTTTTGCATTGCAAAGCACCATACTAAGCTCTTGGGAAAGTTCAGTAGAATTAGTAGACATGATCCCTACCCTGAAGAAGCTATTACAGGTAGGTGAATGCAGTAGAGCATAATGATATATACATGATTTCAGTTTTAGGAAGAATGGCTTTGTAGTAGTGTGTAGTGTAGCCTAAAGAAGGGAATGGCTGGGAGACCCACGAAGGGGCTGATAGAGAGGCTCAATTTGGAAATGAAGGTATCTTAAACTGGGGTGGTGACCGTTTGGGCAAGGAGAAGGGAGTGAATTCAGGAAATGTGGAAAAACACCCCCGCAAAATGCAGTGGTTGTCTGAATGGAAAGCTGAAGGTATTAAAGGAAAAAGTGCTTTTTTCACCAATATCTTGCTCATTTTTTTCTTCTCTTTTCCTTTTTTCCTTTTCCTATTTTTTCACTCAGGATGAGGAATGGGGCTGGGTGGCCAAAAGTGCCCTAGCAGAGTATCTTGGGTTCAGAAACCGCAACGCGGACACGTAGGGTCCGTGGCCCAGCTGCTGCTGACTTTACTCACAAATTCAGAGTCTAGAGACCACGTTTTTGTACATTCTTTTTCAGAGGCATTATGCATTCCAAACCAACCCCAGGGAGTCAGGCCGGCTCCTGGCTGATACCTCAGTCTCAATAACAGTATCGTGAGAGTAATAGGGCTTTGACATATCTTACAAAATCGGGCGCCAGCAAGAAGACCCAATAGACTACTCGGTGTTTTTTTCTTCATAAATTGAGATTAAGTCCAATAAACTGGCTCCCCAATGTTTTATGGAGATGGCTTTCCTGAGGTCAGATTAGTAAAACTGGTGAGCTCTTTATTAAAGTTTGGAAAGTGATTTTACTTGGTTTCTGAGCTCATGGTGAATACTGCCATTTTCAGATATTGCCCAAGGCTGTGAATGATTATTTTAGGTGAAGTTACAGAAATAGATGGCTCAATTTCACTTTATTATATTGCATTTTATATTCTAGAGGTGTTTTCCCTTCAAATTATTTTTAACTAGAAGTTATACCTTAAAGTATGTTACTTTACTGTTCTTCATGGTATATTGGTTTTGCATTCTAATAATAATATTTCATTTTTTAAATAGCTAGTTGTGTTGTTAAAATAATCTTCATTTGATTGGAATCTATTCATTTGCAAAATTGTCTCCCAAGGAAAATGGGAGTGAAAAAACTCGCCATGAAAATTCTGTAAAATATTTTCTGTTCAGATTAGGATGAACTAAATGAATCTCTGTATCCTAATTGCTGTGATTATCTAAATCAGTTTCACTAAAATTTCACTTGGCTACCATTGCTGCTTTTCATAAACTCATATAAGGCAAACTTGTTCTTATGTCATACTGTGATTAGATACATTCAAGAGTGTTCAGTTTTGCCCAGGACATGTGTTTTCACTAATGCATTTTGACTAGTACATCACGACAAAGTTAGAGAGCTTTCTTTTGGCGGTGAGAGCCTGTGTGGATAAAGTGCAGTGCAATATCCAAGAGATTGGTTGTGTCCATAGCGTGACAATGGACAGTTCATGCTACAACACAGGAGTTCAAGTTTCGACAAAAATGCAGTCCCCTGAAATATGTGTAATGCCCCATTTTACATTTCTTGATGGAGACCAGTAAAAGTGCGAGTTTATATCAAGTACTTTTTGCAGAGCACTGTACAAAGGATGTGTTAAGTATATAGAGATGGTGAGAACTAGACCAGTTCTGTTGGTCTCTGTTATTAAATTTCAAGCTGAAGTGCTCAAGAAGAAAAGTCTCTTTTTCCTCACGTGTTTTCTAAGCACAAAGTGTTATTTCTCGGGAGGTTTGAAAGGAAAAGCCTAAAGATGTCAACTCCTTTGTAATAAAGGTAGTGAAAGTTCTACCCTTATCCGATTTTTCTCAAGGTATCAGTTCGAGAGAGGTGAGGATTCCTCAAATGAGAAGGAAGCACACATTTTTCTCTGTCCTGTTGAGTTTCTCTTTCCTTTCCTTCGGTGTGTTATTTCCTGTAGCTAATTGCAGCATCTTAAAGAAGATCGCTGCGTGATTTTGGGAACCCAGTTGTGAAATTTGATTTGTTCCCTAACCTTATATTCAAGCTTAGGTTTTAAGTTGAGCCTGTGGCATTCAAATGCATAATAATAACAATAATAGCAGTAATAATAATGAGAAGTTAAGCACTTACCATATACCAAGCACCGTACTAAGTGCTGGGGTAGTTAGAAGATAACAAGGTCAGACACGGCCCCTGTCCGGTTTGTGGCTCACAGTCTATAAGGGGTAGGAAGACCAGGTATTTCATCCCGTTTTACAGATGAAGCAACTGAGGCATGGGGAAGTTAAGTGACCTGTCCAAGGTCACACAGCAGGCAATGAACAGATCTGGGATTAGAACCCAGGTGCCCTGATTCCTAGGCCCGTCCTCTTTCCACTGGGCTACTCTGCTTCTGCATTTCGAGTTAGTGTGTTTCAGAACACTTTCCAGAAAAAATCACCTCGGAGTTAAGTGCTTTGCCCTGCCTATTTTTCAGAGAGCCTTCTTGTCAGTGAATAGAGGTAGGGTTAATTAGATCCAACATTCCATTAAGTAGAACGCAGCAAATTAATCAGTGGCAAGGGGACAGAAAAGGCATGATTGAAATGGGAGTTGGCGGTAACTGGAACGATAGAGAAAAGCAAGGAAAAGGCCTGTGAGACTCAGGCTGGAAGGGTGCGGTTTGTTGGCTTTCCTACCTGTTTTGGCAGTGGTTCTACACCTCGTTATCCAGCACTTCAGCTAGCAGTGCTTGCCCCCCCTGTGCTCCTAAGGAAATCAGAGTGTTTTTTAGTATGATTTGAGCAGGGTGAAAGAAAACTTGGTCAACGGTGACTGGAGGTTTAAATATTTTTGCATCAAAAAATTTTTCCAGAAGACTGTTGTTCACATTTATTCACTACCAGATCTTGGTTGATGGGATTCTTGGCAGATTGAAAACATCTCCCCTTAATACTTGATCTAGTGGAAGTTCGTACACCTCCATAATGCAAGGAATGTGACATTCAGAGTAAAGAGGTGTATATCGATACGTATATGGCTGCATCCCTGGGCCTGGTCCATAAAATCCAGAGGTATAGGGTGCACTAATTGCTGACACAGGCCCGGATCCCAAAGCCCCACCTGACATTACGTCTAATCATTGTAGGGAAGTCAATTCTCTCCCTGCCCCTCCCCTGGCCCTGCCTCTATCGTGCTGCCTCGTTTCAGAGATTCGCAGGTCGCAGGTTGCTTTTTGACTTCAGCCTGACCTGGGGAAGGGGCCAGAGACCACGTCTGATTCCCCTCTCCTGGCACTTAGTATGGTGGCTCTGCTACTTATCTGCTGCCTGACTTTGGGAAAGTCACTTTGCTTTTCTGTGCCTCGGCTACATCATCTGTAAAATGGGGATTGAGCTTATGAGCCCCATGTGGGTCAGAGACTGTGCCCAACCTGATTTACTTGTATCCATCCCCCTCCTACCTCACCTCCCTTCTCTCCTTCTACTGCCCAGCCCGCACCCTCCGCTCCTCTGCCGCTAATCTCCTCACCGTACCTCGTTCTCGCCCGTCCCGCCGTCGACCCCCGGCCCACGTCATCCCCCGGGCCTGGAATGCCCTCCCTCTGCCCCTCCGCCAAGCTAGCTCTCTTCCTCCCTTCAAGGCCCTGCTGAGAGCTCACCTCCTCCAGGAGGCCTTCCCAGACTGAGCCCCTTCCTTCCTCTCCCCCTCGTCCCCCTCTCCATCCCCCCATCTTACCTCCTTCCCTTCCCCACAGCACCTGTATATATGTATATATGGTTGTACATATTTATTACTCTATTTATTTATTTATTTATTTTACTTGTACATTTCTATCCTATTTATTTAATTTTGTTGGTATGTTTGGTTCTGTTCTCTGTCTCCCCCTTTTAGACTGTGAGCCCACTGTTGGGTAGGGACTGTCTCTATGTGTTGCCAATTTGTACTTCCCAAGCGCTTAGTACAGTGCTCTGCACATAGTAAGTGCTCAATAAATACGATTGATTGATTAATACAGTGCCTGACACATAGTAAGTGCTTATTATTACAATGCTCTGAGCACAGGAAGCACTTAATAAGTATTATCACTACTACAACTACTGTCATGGGGAAGAATGGAAGGGGCAGAGGTGGTAGGCTGATCTAAACTACCTCTTCTCTCCTATTGCCTTCAGCTGAATGAAGAGAAAACCCAGTTGAGCCACCGTCCCCTCCCCTACTTCTTGTTCAACTCCAGGCAGATTACCCCTTCTTTCCCACCCCGATTTTGCGCTGCCTTCGGTGGGGCAGAGATGGAGGGGGGAGCGATGACTTCAGTCAATCAACAATATTTATTCAGCTCCCACCCTGTGCAAAGCGCACTACTAGGTGCTTGGGAGAAAACAGTAGAATTAGTAAAAATGGTCGTGCCTTCAAGTAGCTTACAGTCTGGCCGCTTAGAACAGTGCTTAGAACCGAACAAAAGTGCTTAACAAATACCGCAATTATTGTTATTATTATTTTTATTAGCTTAGTCTCAAAAACATTTCACTGTAACTTCCATCAGCCATATCATCATCTTGACTTGCATGTTTGAAATGTTTAAAGTATTATATGTATATATGTTTGTACATATTTTTATACTCTATTTATTTATTTAATTTATTTGTACATATCTATTCTATTTATTTTATTTTGTTAGTATGTTTGGTTTTGTTCTCTGTCTCCCCCCTTTTTAGACTGTGAGCCCACTGTTGGGTAGGGACTGTCTCTATATGTTGCCAATTTGTACTTCCCAAGCGCTTAGTACAGTGCTCTGCACATAGTAAGTGCTCAATAAATACGATTGATGATGATGATGATATTATTCATCTTCCTCGCTCATAAGCAGGGTACAGAGTCAGATGCTAAAAACTGTCATACAACACAGATCACACCAAATGTGGTAAAACATCCACATAAGTAAGTCTCGAGTGTGTGGGGTTCTTAATGTCTTTAAAAAATATAAATTACGTATTGTAAGCTGAACGTGGGTAGGGAGCATGTCTACCAACTGTTGTAATGCACTCTCCCAAGCACTTTGTAAGTGCTCAATAAATACTATTAATGATAATGTTGGCATGGAAATGTGATGCTGCTCTTTGGGCAGCTCTTCAATCAATCCATTGATAGAATTCATTGAGCTCCTACTGTCTTCAGAACACTGTACTAAGTATTTGATGTAGTGCAACATAAATAATTAGAAATACACTTTACATTTTACTTATTATTATTATTATTATGGTAACTGCTACCTTTCGGTGCACTTGAATTTGCTCCCTTTATTCACCCCTCCCCTCAGCCCCACATTCCCATAATTTGTTTATATTAATGTTTGCCTTCCCCTCTAGACTGTAAGTTTGTTGTGGGCAGGGAACATATCTACCAATTCTGTTATAGTGTACTCTCCCAAGCACTCAGTTCAGTGCTCTGCATACAGTAAATGCTCAGTAAATACGACTGATTAATTGATTGTTAAGCACTTTCTCTGTGTCAAGCACAGTTCTCAGCACTGGGGTAGACGGGGCTCACAGTCTAAGTAGGAGGCAGAATGGGCATTTAATCCCCATTTTACAGATGAGGAAACTGAGGCACAGAGAAGTGAAATACTTGCCCATGCTCACACATCAAGCAACTGGCACGGGCAGGATTAGAACTCAGGTCCCCTTACTCCCAGGCCCACACTTTTTCTGCTACAGCATGTTGCCAATGGGGTGGGAATTTAAGAAGAGACATAATACATTCTCCCTGTCTCAGAATAAGACACCTGACGAACAATACAGTACATAATAATACACATGCCAAGAATCTGGGGTTCATTTTATTATACAGAAGAACCCGTCAAGCAGTTGGCACACACGATTTTTAAAAACCAGTAGTAATCATCTAGCCAGATGCTGCTCCTCTGATTCTCAGGAATAAAGCATTAGGCAAATTTCACTCCCCAAACCCTACGATCAGATCTCTTTATGCGGAGAAGGAGCATTTTGAAGAAGCCACTATTAGCGAGAGCTCTTATCCTCCCGGACCGCACCACATTAATCATAGAGATAATTCCGGTTTAAGCTTAAGTTAGGAGCAATTAGTGTCTTCAGGAGACTGCTGCGTTGTTATAAATAGTTGTTGGTCTACAGTGCGTCTAAAGGCCTGCATTATCGTCTGCTGGTTTATCAGTTTCTGGTGCCACGGCTCCTCCAGTAATAGAATTTAATGCACTGCACGAATTCTGCTAAGCATTTTCTCAAGTGTCCCTTCCTTCTGGGAGGCATGCTGCCAAAATCTTTTTTTTTTTTTCCCTTTCACACAGGCTGGCAATTACGGCAGTGTTTTAGCTTTTCTGAACTATTCAATTTGCCTAAGTACTTTTTTGACCCCTTAGATATGCTATACTACTACTAAACTACATTTGCACTTATTTATTTGACTTGACCCTAAGAAAATGTTCTAGGAAAACTTTCGGACAAATCAATCAATCAATCAATCGTATTTATTGAGCGCTTACTATGTGCGGAGCACTGTACTAAGCACTTGGGAAGTACAAATTGGCAACATATAGAGACAGTCCCTACCCAACAGTGGGCTCACAGTCTAAAAGGGGGAGACAGAGAACAAAACCAAACATACCAACAAAATAAAATAAATAGGATAGATATGTACAAGTAAAATAAATAGAGTAATAAATATGTACAACCATATATACATATATACAGGTGCTGTGGGGAAGGGAAGGGGGTAAGATGGGGGGGATGGAGAGGGGGACGAGAGGGAGAGGAAGGAAGGGGCTCAGTCTGGGAAGGCCTCCTGGAGGAGGTGAGCTCTCAGTAGGAGGACAAATCCATACAAAGGGGAGAACTTCACATATGTGCGCACGCACACACTCACACACCCCACTTCCCCTCCCCTCAAGGAGGAACTCGGGAAAACTGAACATGAGGATCACTTAATCAGGCCACTGTTGTTACCCTAAGATATATTCCATGTCTAGCTCAGGGACAAGAAGGAATGCCAAGGGATCACTGTTAGTCAAACTGGACGGGGGGCGAACTCATTCATTCATTCAATCGTATTTATTGAGTGTTTACTATGTGCAGAGCACTGTACTAAGCGCTTGAGAGGGCACAATATAACAATAAGCAGACACATTCACTGCCCACAGTGGGATAGTGCTTTCCCTGCTAGAACCAGGCATAAGCGCAGCACCACGAGCCTGACTCTAACAAACTTCAGAGAGAGATGGATGGACTGGATATATTCAGTCTTCTCCCTTAACCCCATGCACCTGGTGTGATAAGCCAAACTTTTCCTTTTAAGTTAAAATCAAATCGTTTATCAAGGGGCCGAATGAACTATGTCAGATAAGTTTCAATAGGGAGCTCACTCATGGAAAGAAATCACTTTCAGTGAAAACTGCAGAACCACAAAAACAGTCTTTCAAATAAAACAACACAACACTGCCATTTAATCAATCAATCAATCGTATTTATTGAGCGCTTACTCTGTGCAGAGCACTGTACTAAGCGCTTAACGTCTTTTAGATCAAATTCAAGAGGTTAGGTCCACTAATTAAATTCACTTTGATTTTTTTTTTTAAAGAATCATACCAGTAAGGGGGCAACACTATAGAAAGTTGCCACTTCCTAAACCCGCCCCCTCTACTACAAAGAATATATAATAATAATAATGATTGTGACAGTTGTCAAGCGCTTTCTATGTGCCAAGAACTGTACTAAGAACTAGGGTAATAATAATAATGATGATGGCATTTATTAAGCACTTACTGTGTGCAAAGCACTGTTCTAAGCACTGGGGAGGTTACAAGGTGATCAAGTTGTCCCACAGGGGGCTAACTGTCTTAATCCCCATTTTACAGATGAGGGAACTGAGGCCCAGAAAAGTGACTTCCCCAAAGCCACCCATCTGACAATTGGCGGAGCCGGGATTTGAACCCACGACCTCTGACTCCAAAGCCTGGGCTCTTTCCACTGAGCCACACTGCTTCTCCTCAACGGGCTCACAGTCTAGAAGAAATGGGTTGGACCCAGTCCCCTGTCCCACGTGGGGCTCTCAGTCTCAATCCCCATTTTACAGATGAGGTAACCGAGGCCGAGAGAAGGATAACCGAGGAGGAAAGCCTTCAGCCTGGAAGCCGCCCGCAGGCCCAGGTGGTCAGTCGGCCCGTCATGGGTGCCGAGCCGCTGGTCTAGGGCAGATACAAGATAAGTCCCAGATGAAGCTCACAACCTAAGTAGGAGGGATATCAGATACTGATTTCCCATTTTGCGAATAATCAATCAGTCAATCAATCGTATTTATTGAGCGCTTACTGTGTGCAGAGCACTGTACTAAGCGCTTGGGAAGTACAAGTTGGCAACATATAGAGACAGTCCCTACCCAACAGAATAAGGGAACTGAGGCACAGAAAAGTCAGAAAACAGGTAAATGGTGTTGAAGGGCCTCCCTTCAAGGCCCTTTCCTCTCTTCAAGGCCCTTCCTCCCTTCAAGGCCCTTCTGAGAGCTCACCTCCTCCAGGAGGCCTTCCCAGACTGAGCCCCTTCCTTCCTCTCCCCCTCGTCCCCCTCTCCATCCCCCCCGCCTTACCTCCTTCCCTTCCCCACAGCACCTGTATATATGTATATATGTTTCTACATATTTATTACTCTATTTATTGATTGATTTATTTTACCTGTACATATCTATTCTATTTATTTTATTTTGTTAGTTTGGTTTTGTTCTCTGTCTCCCCCTTTTAGACTGTGAGCCCACTGTTGGGTAGGGACTGTCTATATGTTAGCCACTTGTACTTCCCAAGCGCTTAGTACAGTGCTCTGCACAAAGTAAGCGTTCAATAAATACGATTGATTGGAGCTGGGATTAGAACCCTGCTCCCGTCACCTAGGCCTGTGCACTTTCCACTTAGCCACACTGCTAAAACAGGAAATTAAATTACCCGGGAGTCTCAAATGGCTCTGTTAAGATTTTTTAGGACTTAGAAAAGCCTCTAGACTGTAAGCTCCTTGTGACCAGGGAAGTGCCTGATAGTCAGAGAACTTGGCTTCTAATCCTCGCTCTGCCACCTGTCCTCTCTATGACCAATTATAGTTAATTAACTTCTCTGCACCGTAGTTACCTCATCTATAAAATGGGGAATAAGATTGCTTCACTAGCACGGCCTATGTGCAGAGCACTGTACTAAGCGCCTGAGAGGGCACAATATAACAATAAGCAGACACATTCACTGCCCACAATCATCATCATCATCAGTCGTATTTATTGAGCGCTTACTGTGTGCAAAGCCCTGTACTAAGCGCTTGGGAAGTACAAGTTGGCAACATATGGAGACAGTCCCTACCCAATAGTGGGCTCACAGTCTAAAAAATGCACTGTTCTAAGCGCTGGGGTGGGTACAGAGTAATCAGGTTGTCCTACGTGAGGCTCACACTTTTAATCCCCATTTTACAGGCACAGAGAAGTTAAGCGACTTGCCCAAAGTCACACAGCAGACAAGTGGTGGAACCGGGATTAGAACCCACGTCCTCCAACTCCCAGGCCTGGGCTCTTTCCACGAAGCCACGCTGCTTCTCTATCAATCACCAGAATTTTTTTGAGTGCTTACTTTGAGAGGAGCACTGTACTAAGCTCTTGGGGGAGTGCAGTATAACATAACTGGTAGACACGTTCCCTGGCCACAGTGAGCTTACGGTCTAGAGGGGGACGATGACATGTAAATGAATATATTTAATATAAATAAATTAAATTGTAGTTATGCACGTAAGTGCTGTGGTGCTGAGGGAGGTGGGGGTGAAATCAAGGGTGCAAATCCTAATACAGAGGCGATCATCATCATCAATCGTATTTATTGAGCGCTTACTGTGTGCAGAGCACTGTACTAAGCGCTTGGGAAGTACAAATTGGCAACATATAGAGACAGTCCCTGCCCAGGCGATGCAGAAGAGAGTGGAAGAAGTAGCTGAGAAGCAGCACTGCCTAGTGGATAGGGCATGGGCCTGTGAATTAGAAGGACCTGGGTTCCAATCCTGGTACCTGTCTGCTGTAAAACCTTGGGCAAGTCACTTCACTTCCTCTACGCCTCCGATTCTTCATCTGTAAAATGGGGATTAAAACTGTGAGCCCCATGTGGGACAGGGACTGGACTGAATTCAATCTGATTATCTTGTATCTACCCCAGTGCTTAGAATACTGCCTGGCATATAGTGAGGCGCTTGGCATCTACCATAAAAATGGGGGGAAAAACGAGGAAAATGAGAGCTTAGTTGGGGAAAGCCTCCAGGAGGAGATGTGATTTTAATAAGGCATTGAATTGTGGGGAGAATGAGCATCCATCAGATATGAAGAGAGAGAGGGCATTCCAGACCAGAGGCACAATGTGGGCAAGGAGTTGGCAGCAAGATAGATGAGATCGAGGTACAGTGAATAGCTTGGTTTTGGAGAAGCAAACTGTGCAGGCTGGGTTGTGGTAAATTAGGTAGGTAATCAAATGTTTTAAAGGCGATGTTAAGGTATTTCTGTTTGACGTGGAGGTAAATGTACAAGCTTGGAGGATACCAACTCCTGAGGAGTTGGGAAACATGGACGGAACATTTTTGTAGAAAAATGTTATGGGCAGCAGAGCGAAATATGAGGACTAAAGTGGGGAAGGGGTAAGAGGGCGTTCAGTGAGGAAGCTGTTACAGTAATCAAGGTGGGATAGGCTAAGTGCTTGGATTAACGTGGTAGCAGTTTAGATGGAAAGGAAAGGGCAGATTTTAGCGGTGCCGTGAAGGAAGAGCAGTGAAGCAAACATGCTGGGTTGTAGTAGGAAATCAGTGAAGTGAGAGAGAAGGGGGGAAGGTGATTGAGTGCTTTAGTACCAGTGATATCATTGGCTTTATCTCTAGGCTTTGATAATCATCATCAGGCAGTGTAAAGGGAATATTTTTCCCCAGCTGCTAAGATTCTGTGATGCTTGTGACAAATAAAAGGTGCATTACACTGAACTTCCAATATTTCCAAATTCAGCCATAGTCAATTTCCATTCTGTTTAGGGACTATACGATGATATGGGTGGGGAGGCAGACCGGTACTTAGGTCTGATCAATTAGTCAGTGGTACTTATTGAGCACTCACTGTGTGGAGAACACTGTACTAAACTCTTGGGAGAGCATAATGCGACAAAATCAGTAGACGCATTCCCTGCCCCCCAAGGAACTTAGCTCAACCTTTCTGTGTGAGGATTCAAAGCTGATGTAATTTGACTCAGCTGATGGAATGTCAGTCTCAATCAGAATGCCTGCTGCTGCAGTGTGGGTTGGGGGAAGTGTATCTTTAAATTTAAAACATTTAAATTTCTTGTAATGGCTATACTATCAGGTGGGAAGAGAGGAGTGGCTGTCCCAAATCACACTCGAGGGGCAGCTGAAAGAAGGAGGCGCAACCACATTCTTCTTGTTCCCCTGGGATGTGGTTTGCCACACTTGTGTAGGAGTTTGGGGCAAAGAACACATTTATTGTGGTCATGTGTTAGGAAAACCGACATCCACAATTTGGAGAAAAAGAGGAATGTGCCAGAAGTAGCCAAAGTCTACCTATTAACTGAAGAGCCGATACTGTTCTAATTAAATTGTTGCAGAACACATTGCTTAGGTGAGTAAAAATATATGTAATAAACAAAATTTAACACTTTTTTGAGAGTCTGACAACAATTGAAATAGAAAAATGGACTATTTAAGCCAAATATATTGAACCAAAAACCTATCTTGGGCAAGCCTCTCAGGGGCAACTTACTATATAGGAAGGCTAATTCTGTTTAGCTGTAGGCTGCATTTGAAGAAGTTCAAATGGAAGCTGGATATGGAAAAAGTACATATGAAAATAGCTTCTTCAGAAGAATATTCCTAAGAGAATTATTACAGCTGGAAAGTGCAGAAGCCACCAGTGTCTGGAGGCCATTGTTACTTAAAGGGAAAAATAAATGTACCTATTTCTCCAAAAACTGGGAATTGTGTTGTTGCGAAACCCTGCAATAAAGAAAACTCCTGCTATAGAGTACTCACTGTTCATACCCACGTAAAAAGGTATAAACCTTTTCCTGCAATACTAAAATGTCCACACACGGTAAAACAAATGTTCCCAAATTCCCTAATGCTCTAGCTTAAACATGTAGTGATATCCTGTTACGGCAGGACTAAACATATAATGTCAATTCATGATTTAATATTTTATGAGATCGTGTTCAGTATGGTTATCATCATCATCATCATCAATCGTATTTATTGAGCGCTTACTATGTGCAGAGCACTGTACTAAGCGCTTGGGAAATACAAATTGGCAACATATAGAGACAGTTCCTACCCAACAGTGGGCTCACAGTCTAAAAGGGGGAGACAGAGAAGATTCATTCTCATTTTTAGTAAAACTGAAATTTAGAAGAATCTTCTGTTTACTCTCACTTTTCTCTGTCTTTCTAGCCCTTTTCTATCCATCTTATTCCTTAGCTCTTTCCTTTCTGTATTAAATTTATTCTTTTATCCCCTTTCCTCCCTGTAGTCCCCAATCTGGGGCTAAAAATGGGCTCTCCTCAATCCTTCTACTTAGGCTTCCTTTACAATTTTCATTGTCTTTGAATTCACCTAATGATTTGAAAATAAAGATTATAATAGAAGTACGCTGGAATCGTCGCTACTCGGATTTATTGCTGCCCACAAAAGAAACCTCATGTATTTTATAGAGACTTCCCATGCAATCTAGAACGGACGACAAAAAAGAAAATGAAAAATGCGCTAGAAAGCCCCACACTTCTATTTTGTAATGAAGGAAAAAGCGTACCGTTTCAGAAGCATTTAAACCGACGCACAGCCTTGTGAAACTTGTAGTGGCACATGGTGTGCATATGTTTGCTTTCTGAACTGTAGAAACACGAATGGATTCCGATGTTTAGACCTTTTGTCTGTGCTGGTCCTGGCTCACCTCGGTGTGGCACAGTCCAAACACAGTTTGTGAAAACAGAGCAGATAGAGTTACTCGTAAAGCACTCTCCTGGGGCCTGATAAAGTCAATCTCCGTTTATGTAATGAAATCAGGGAGCAAGGAGTCTGCCCTACTACTTTGGTGATGAGATGCCATTGGTGTTGTCTTTCAGTGAAAAGACCGAATTTAATAAACCATTGGTCTGACCGATTCTTTCTCTCCAAGTGTAGCCTGGCTGTAATGGATTGCTGGTGATAATTTGGGGCTGTTTTGTTTATGTAGCTTTAAAACTTCTCTGGAAGCAGCTGCAACTAGCTGAAATTAAGTTGTAGGCCCTTACATTTAATAAAAGATCAGTGTGGGGGGAAAACAGAATACAGATGTAAACTGTGCTTGATAAAAGAATTAAATGTGTGTGTAACCTTTATGCTTCTTCGTTCGGTGCTACCGGTACTTATGCCTCTGTTATTAAATAGATTATCTTCATTTGGCAGGCTTAGATTTTAATTTGACGTAAACTCTAAAAACAAATAGTTGTGGCATGTCTTCACATCAAGTATTCCCCAAATCCCTGAGATTTTTCAAAATATTTTAAAGTAATCTTCAGGAAAAAGAAAATCTTTTAAAGCATTTTCCCCCACCCTTACCTTGGGACATGAGTTCAAAGCAACCTTGGCTTGGTTTTGATTTGGAAACTGAAAACAAAACAACTAAAGAATGTTCTCGTGGGAATTGGTGCCTTCAGTTTTACTGCGGCCTACCAAAGTCTTTCCCAAATGTTTCCAATTAAAATCCAAGAATGTGAAAAAATATCTTAAGTCAATATCATAGGAAAGTCTTTCTTAGTGTTTCTTTCCCTATATTTAAATTGAATAAGAAAACATAGGGAAGCAAAGGTTTATTGAACTGTAGGTTCAAAAGAGAACTGATTTTGGGTTTACATGTAGCTATATTCCTGGACAGAAAAGTGTTATTTATGCAGAAGTTCTTTAAAGTTAGCATTTTTATGCAGTCTTGCATGCCTAGTGTGTGTGTATATATATTATATATGTATATATATATATATGTCTTCCTTCTGAGGTAAGTTAGGCTTCTTAAAATCTTCATAGAAGAACTTGAGAAACTAACTGTTATAAATCCCCCTACGTATAATTTATTTTATTGTCTGTCTCCCCCACTAGATTGTGACCTCCTTATGGGCAGGGATTGTATTCACTCATTCTGTTATAACATGGGGCATTTGGTAAATCTGATTCATTTATTGATTGATTAATTAATATTTGGACTAGCCCATGCTATAAGTTTTCAACGTATTAAACTTGTAAAACTCATGGATTAATCTCATCATTAAATAAAATATTATCATGAATGAGCATCAATGCAGGGCTTTCTACTTCTGTTTAGTTTTACTATAGGAAATTTTTTGATTCACAGCAGCTAGCAATGGTTTAGTGTTCTTTGGTCAATTAGGACATCCTGACAGGCATCTTTTTTTACAGCCTTCTATGAGACTGTGAAAAGATTTATCAGTAGTAAAAGTAAGCACCGTGTGAGCAGGGATCGTATCTAGCATTCATAATCAGTCCATCAGTGGTATTTATTGAGCACTTACTGTGTGCAGAACACTGTACTAAGCACTTGCGAGAGTACAATCAAACAGTTGGTAGACATGTTCCCTGCCCACAGTGAGCTTAGAGTCTAGAGGGAGCTTAGTAGTTATAGCATTTAGTGAGTGCTTACTGTGCAGACCTTGTACTAAGTGCCGGGAGAGAATACAGGTCAGGATTAGACATGGTCCCCGTCCCTCTGGAGGCTTACAATCTAAAAGCAAGCAGGAGACGGGACTGGCAACGGACACAAAAGAAGAGATGAAGCGAAACACTAAGACGACATGAAGACAAAAGCAAAGATCAGTAGGGTACGGGAAAAAAAGGAGCAGAATTTCAGGCTCCTCGTGGCTCAGCATCCACAGCCACCATCACAGCCCCAGTGAAGGCTACAGCAGCAGCCAACCGTCTTCCCCGAGGTTTTGAGGAAAAGGTGCCAGGTTGGCGGCTGCTTTTCGCCGTCCAGCCAGTATGGTGCAGGGAAGGCCAGAACGGAGGTTCCTTGGCGACACAGAGGAGGGGGATCATCAATCGTATTTATTGAGCGCTTACTATGTGCAGAACACTGTACTAAGCACTTGGGAAGTACAAATTGGCAACATATACAGTCCCTACCCAACAGTGGGCTCACAGTCTAAAAGATCCCGGGAGACAGGATGGCAGTCAGCAGAGGAAGCCGAGAGCCTTAGCCCCTGTAGTGTCGGGGGAGTTAGGTACCTGAAGAAGTTGTGTGGCCATCTGTAATCATCTGTTCCATAGTCAGACTCGTTATCCATTGCACCAATCAATAATTCAATCAGTGGTAATATATTGAGCGCTCACTGTGGGCAGAGCACTGTACTCTGTATGTTGTCAACTTGTACTTCCCAAGCGCTTAGTACAGTGCTCTGCACCCAGTAAGCACTCAATAAATACGATTGAATGAATGAATGAATGTACTAAGTGCTTGGGAGAGCAAAATACGGTAGAGTTGGTAGACATATTCCCTGCCCATAAGAAACTTGTCAAAAGTGGGAGACAGAGGAATAAAGTATGGATCTATCTGTTCATCTGTCTATGTGTAGAGGGTGGGGTGAATATCAAGTGTTGCAAGTGTTCAGATCCAAGTGCATAGGTGATGCAGAAGGGAGAGGGATTAGGGGAAAAGAGGGTTTAGTCAGGGAAGGTCTCTTGGACGAGATGTGATTGTAATAATACTTGGAAGTTGGGGAGAGTGGTGGTCTGTTGTCTCTGAAGGGCCAGATTACCAGGGCAGAGAGAGAATGTGGGCAAGGGATTGGTGACAAGGTGATTGAGATTGAGGAACAGTGAGTAAGTAAACAGTAGAGAAGCGAAGAGAGCAGCCTGGGTTGTAGTAGAAAGTCAGTGAGATAAGGAAGAAGGGGGTGAGCTGTTGGCCTTAAAGCCAGTGGTAAGAACTCCGATGTGGAGGTAGATGGGCAACATTTGGAGGTTTTTGAGGACTGGGGAGATGGGACACAGCATGGCCTAGTGGAAAGAGCGTGGCTTGAGAATCAGAAGACCTGCTTTCTATTCCTGGTTCCACCAGTTGCCTGCAATGTGACCTTGTTTGAGTCACATAATATTTTTTAATATGGTATTTAAGTGTTTACTATGTGTCAAGCACGGTTCTAAGCACTGGGGTCGTCCACAGTCCCTGTCCCATGTGGGGCTCACAGTCCAACATTCATTCATTCATTCATTCATATTTATTGAGTGCTTACTGTGTGCAGAGCACTGGTATCCCCATTTTGCAGTTGAGGAAACTGAGGCACAGAGAGGTTGTGACTTGCCTAAAGTCACTCAGCAAGCGATTGGGAGAGCTGGGAATGGAACACAGGTCCACCCGACTCCCAGGGCTGTCTCAGTTTCCTCAAATGAGGATTCACTACATTCTCCCTCCTACTTAGACTGTGAGACCCATACGAGAAAGGGATTATATCCCACTTAATTAATTTATACCTACCCTGGTACTTATCCATTCATTCAGTCTTAGACTGTGAATGGGCTCACAGTTTTAGACTGTGAGCCCACTGTTGGGTAGGGACTGTCTCTATGTGATGCCAATTTGTACTTCCCAAGCGCTTAGTACAGTGCTCTGCACATAGTAAGCGCTCAATAAATACGATTGATTGATTGATTGATTCAGTCGTATTTATTGAATGCTTACTGTGTGCAAAGCACTTTATGAAGTGCTTGGGAGAGTACAATATAACACACATTCTGTGTCCACAGTGAGCAGTGCTTGACGCTCAGTAAGAGTTTAACAAATATGGTTATTATTATCATTCTTTGAACTTCATGATTTTTTTTGTAAAATGATGTTATAGGAGTGAGTGCATTCATTCAGTTGTATTTATTGAGCACTTACTGTATGCAGAGCACTGTACTAAGCACTCGGGAAAGTACAATGCAACAATAAACAGTGACATTCCCTTTCCACAACAAGCTCACAGTCTAGAGTTGGGGAGACAGACATCAATACAATAAATACAATTACAGATGTGTATGTAAATGCTCTGGAGTTGGGAGGGGGGAAGAGCAGAGGAATAAATAAAATTACAGATATGTACATAAGTGCTTTGGGGCTGGGAGGAGGGAAGAACAAAGGGAGCAAGTCAGTGAGTTCTCCAAGGGAGTGAGTGTAGATGAAGAGTGGAAGGGGACACAGTCCCTTAACCTTGAGGGACTCAATCAATCAATCAATCAATAGTATTTATTGAGCACTTACTGTGTGCAGAGCACTGTACTAAGCACTTGGGAAGTACAGGTCGACAACACATAGAGACAGTCCCTACCCAACAGTGGGCTCACAGTCTAAAAGGGGGAGACAGACAACAAAACCAAACATACTAACAAAATAAAAGAAATAGAATAGATATGTACAAGTAAGATAAATAGAGTAATAAATATGTACAAGCATATATACATATATACAGGTGCTGTGGGGAAGGGAAGGAGGTAAGATTGGGGGATGGAGAGAGGAAGGAAGGGGCTCAGTCTGGGAAGGCCTCTGAATCAATCAATCAATCGTATTTATTGAGTGCTTACTGTGTGCAGAGCACTGTACTAAGCGCTTGGGAAGTACAGGTTGGCAACACATAGAGACAGTCCCTACCCAACAGCGAGCTCACAGTCTAGAAGGGGGAGACAGACAACAAAACCAAACATACTAACAAAAGAAAATAAATAGAATAGATATGTACAAGTAAGATAAATAGAGTAATAAATATGTACAAACATATATACAGGTCCTATTCATGCATTCAGTCGTATTTATTGCATGCTTACGGTGTGCAGAGCACTGTACTAAGCGCTTAGAAAGTACAGTTCAGCACAGATAGTGACAATCCCCACCCCAAAGGGGCTCACAGTATAGGAGGGGGGAGACAGACATCTAATCAAGTTAACGGGCATCACTAGCATCAATATAAATAAATAGAATTATAAGTATGTACATATATACACACAAGTGCCATGGGGCAGGAAGGGGGAAAGACTAGAGGGTGCGAGTGGGGACGATGGGGAGGGGAGGGGAAGCAGAATAAAAGGGGGGCTTAGTTCGGGAAGGCCTCCTGGAGGAGGTGAGCTTTCAGTAGGGCTTTGAAGCGGGGAAGTGTGCTAGTTTGGCGGATTTGAGGAGGGAGGGCATTCCAGGCCGGAGGTAGGATGTGGGCCAGGGGTTGAAGGCGGGAGAGGCGAGAAGGAGACACAGTGAGAAGGTTAGCACCAGCGGAGTAGAGTGTCCAGGGCATTTACGTACATATCTGTAATTTTATTTATTGTATTGATGTCTGTCTCCCCAACTCTAGACTGTGAGCTTGTTGTGGAAAGGGAATGTCACTGTTTATTGTTGCAGTGTACTTTCCCGAGTGCTTAGTACAGTGCTCTGCATACAGTAAGTGCTCAATAAATACAACTGAATGAATAAATTCACTCCTATAACATCATTTTTCTAAAAAATCACGCAGTTCAAAGAATAATAAAAGGCAGAAGGGAGGTGAGGTGGGAGGGGACAAGGTGACGCAGAGCTTTGAAGCCAACAGGCAGGAGTTCCTACTGTCGAGAGGGTGGGAGGCAGAGGAGGAACTAGCAAAAGCAACTTAGAAGGAGCAGTCAGAGAGAAAAGAGGGGAGAACCAGGAGGGGACAGTGTCAGTGAAGCCAAAGTTAGTAAATGTTTCAAGTGTGAGGGGGTGGTCCACAGCTCACTGAGAGCTCACGGCCTCCAGGAAGCCTTCTCAGACTGAGTCCCCCCTTAGCCTCCGCTCCTCTCCCCCTCCTCATCGCCCCCACTCCCTCCCTCTGCCGTACCCCCTTCCCCTCCCCCTGTCCTACCCCTTTCCCCTTCCCACAGCACTTGTGTGTATTTGTACATATTTATTGCCCTATTTTATTAATGATGTGTTTGTGAGAAGCAGTGTGGCTCATTGGAAAGAGCACAGGAGTGGGATTCAGAGGTCATGGGGTCAAATTCCGTCTCTGCCACTTGTCAGCTGTTTGATTTTGGGTAAGTCACTTCTCTGTGAAGTTTAGACTGTGAGCCCACTGTTGGGTAGGGACTGTCTCTATATGTTGCCAACTTGTACTTCCCAAGCGCCTAGTACAGTGCTGTGCACACAGTAAGCGCTCAATAAATACGATTGATTGCTTGATTGATTGAACTATTTTTGGGAACTGTGACGTGTGTTCAGGAAGGACACATCTCAAAAATTTCAGTAAGGCATCAATGGCCTAGTAGTTCATATTTATAATTCTATTTATTTTATTAATGATGTGTATATATCTATAATTCTGTTTATTTATATTGATGCTATTGATGTCCGTTTACTTGTTTTGATGTCTGTCTCCCCCCTTCTAGACTGGGTGCCCGTTGTGGGCAGGGATTGTCTCTATTTGCTACTAAATTGTACTTTCCAAGTGCTTAGTACAGTGCTGTGCACACAAAAAGCACTCAATAAATATGATTGATTGATTCTCTGTGCCTCAGTTCCCTCATCTGTAATAGTAATGATGGCATTTGTTAAGCGCTTACTATGTGCAGAGCACTGTTCTAAGCGCTGGGGGGGGATACAAGGTGATCAAGTTGTCCCACGTGGGGCTCACAGTTTTAATCCCCATTTTACAGATGAGGTAACTGAGGCTCAGAGAAGTTAAGTGAGTTGCCCAAGGTCACACAGCAGACATGTGGCGAAGTGGGATTCGAACCCATGACCTCTGACTCCAAAGCCCGTGCTCTTTCCACTGAGCCACGCTGTTTCTCTGTAAAATGGGGATTAAGACTTTGAGCCCCACGTGGGACAACCTGTTGACCTTGTATCTACCCCAGTGCTTAGAACAGTGCTTGGCACACAGTAAGCGCTTAACAAATGCCATTATTATTATTATTATTATTATCTATAGTTCTATTTATTTTGATGGTATTGACACCTGCCTACTTGTTTTGTTTTGCTGTCCGTCTCCCCCTTCTAGACTGTGAGCCCACTGTTGGGTAGGGACTGTCTCTATATGTTGCCAAATTGTGCTTTCCAAGCGCTTAGTACAGTGCTCTGCACACAGTAAGTGCTCAATAAATACGAATGAATGAACGAATGGTCGAGGAGGATTGGGGTGGAGTTAGAAGCCACTGGAATTAGCAAGAAGGAGCAGTGTGTGATGCTCTTTGAGAGACCGCTTCAGTTGGACTGAAGGGGATGGAAGGAGAGGGTGAAGGAGAGAGTCGGAGGAAAGGAAGTGAAGTCAGCGGGTGAAACCACTCACTCAAGGATCTTGAATAGGAGTGGTGAGAAGAAGAAGGGCCATAACTGGAGGGAACCGTGGGGGCAAAGAAGGGTTTTTTTTAGGATGGCAATACATGGACTTGTTTGAAAGCACTGGGGAAGGAGATACTGGAGAGTGAGCAGTTGAAAATGGTGATCAGGGAGAGAAAAAAGGGGGCAAGATGCGAAGGGATGGGGTTGGCGTCGCAGGTGAAAGGTGTGGATTTTCAGTGGAGGTGGGAGATCTCCTCTTGAGATACTGCCGTCAAGATTGGGAGAGTCGAAGAAGTGGCAGGTGTGGGTGGGACTAGAGGTGACCAGGGGAGGTTTTAGGGATATAGCACCTGCTGTTTCAGTCTTATCAGTGAAATAGAGAGTGAGGTGATTAGGGCAAGGGATGGAAGAGGCAGAGGGATGATGTTTAAGGAGGGACTCTAAAGTCAGAAACTGTTGGGCCGGGTACTGGGCATGAGAGTCCGTAAGAAGAAAACTTAATAATCGCCCGAGTCGCAACGGGTGAGGATGAGCGGAACATAGTCGAGGTCAGTCTGATGTGTGGATTTCTGCCAGCAGGCCTCTACGGCGCAAGTGAATGAGCAGAGGAAGAAAACCTTAAGGGTGATCCAGGGCCGCGGCTTGGCGATAGGAGATTGAGAGGGACTGGAGTGCAAGGGAGTTGAATTCACCAGAGTGGGTAGAATGGAGAACGTGGATTTATGCTTCAAGAGAAGAGAGGTTGGGTCAGGAGATGAAATGGGGCATGTTGTACTCTTTAAATGCTTAGTACAGTGCTTCTGCACACAGTAAGTGCTCAATAAATACGATTGAATGAATGAATGAAAGTAAAATTAAAGGGGGTGAAAAGATTGGAGGTTTCTGAGGGGGAACAGGACGATGGTATTGGGTAAGCGCTTAGTACGTGCCAAGCAATGTACCAAGCACTGGTACAAGCTAATCCAGTTGAACATAGTTCCTGTCCCACACTGGGCTCACAGTCTTAATCCCCATTTTGCAGGTGGGGTAACCGAGGCACAGAGAAGTTAAGTGACTTATCTAGGGTAGCACAGCAGACACATGGCAGAGTTGGGGTTAGAATTTTCCGACTCCCAGAACCGCGCTCCATCCATTAGGCCATGCTGTTTGCTGGAAGAGAGAAGGCAGGTGAGGAAGTTATCGGAGAGCAGGATTTCAGAGTTGGTAGAGCTAGAGATTGGACAGTGACTAAACAGGATGAAACAAGTGTGTGGTCAGGTTGGTGAGTGGGTGGTTTCAGTGATAGTGAGGAGGAGCCTTGACTGGATCAGGAACAGATGGAATATTAAGGGAAGTTTGCCCAAGATGGAGTCAAGGGTCCAAAGGCTATTTTCTGCTGGGGCATTTGGGTGGGGGAAGAAGAAATAAACATCTAGAAAAGAATGGGCAGTATTTAGGACTTGTAAATTTGGGTAAGACCAATACCGATTTGGAGAAACATGGTGTTTTTGTGCATTTCATGCTTTTCTTCAATCATTTGTAGTGCTTCGAAGTGTTGAATGTATTTGAGTATGTAATAATAATGGTATTTGTTAAGCGCTTACTATGTGCCGAACGTTGTCTTTTTAAATAACGTATGTACCATCCCAGCCTTACGTAATCAGACCTGGGCAGGTGAGTGTCTTAGTTCCATTGTAGCCACTTTGTGCTAGACCCTGCAGGGCTTTTGCTGCCTCATTCTGGGTCCGGGCCACTGTGATAGCCACTGCAGAGTCCTAGTCCCGTCCCATTAATTAATTAATTAATTCATTCATTCATTCATTCATTCATTCATTCATTCATATTTATTGAGCACTTACTGTGTGCATAGCACTGTACTGAGCACATGGGAGAGTACACAACAATAGACACAGTCCCTGCCCACAACAAGCTTACAGTTTCGGGGAGGGGGAGCAGACATTAATATAAATAAATAAATTACAGATATGTGCATAAATGCTATGGGGCTGGGAAAGGGGAAGAACAAAGGGAGCAAGTCAGGGTGATGGAGACGGGAGTGGGAGAAGAAGAAAGGGGGGGATTAGTCGGGGAAAGCTTCTTGAAGGAGATGGGCCCTCAGTAAGGCTTTGAAGAGAGGGAGAGAGTTATTGTCTGTCAGATTTAAGGAGGGAGGGCATTCCAGGCCAGGGGCTGGCCGGGGGAGAGGGGTCGGTGGTGAGAGAGGCAAGGTCGAGGTACAGTGAGAAGGTGAATATTAGAGGAGCAAAGTGTGTGGGCTGGTTTATAGTAGGAGCGTAGTGAGTTGAGGTAGGAGGTGGCAAGGAGATGGAGCACGTCAAAGCCAATACTGAGGAGTTTTGTTTGATGCCGTGGTGGATGGGCATCTGCTGGAATTTTTTGAGGAGGAAGGTGACGTGCCCTGAACGTTTTTATAGAAAAATGATCCAGGCAGCAGAGTGATGTATGGACTGCCTGGATTGTCTTTGTCCAGAAACGCTCTGGGCATGTTACTCCCCTCCTCAAAAATCTCCAGTGGCTACCAATCAATCTGCGCATCAGGCAGAAACTCCTCACCCTGGGCTTCAAGGCTGTCCATCCATCCCCTCGCCCCCTCCTACCTCACCTCCCTTCCCTCCTTCTCCAGCCCACCCCGCACCCTCCACTCCTCCGCCGCCAATCTCCTCACGGTGCCTCGCTCTCGCCTGTCCCGCCATCGACCCCCGGCCCACGTCATCCCCCGGGCCTGGAATGCCCTCCCTCTGCCCATCTGCCAAGCTAGCTCTCTTCCTCCCTTCAAGGCCCTACTGAGAGCTCACCTCCTCCAGGAGGCCTTCCCAGACTGAGCCCCTTCCTTCCTCTCCCCCTCGTCCCCCTCTCCATCCCCCTCATCTTACCTCCTTCCCTTTCCCACAGCACCTGTATATATGTATATATGTTTGTACATACTTATTACTCTATTTATTTATTTATTTTATTTGTACATAACTATTCTATTTATTTTGTTAGTATGTTTGGTTTTGTTCTGTGTCTCCCCCTTTTAGACTGTGAGCCCACTGTTGGGTAGGGACTGTCTCTATATGTTGCCAACTTGTACTTCCCAAGCGCTTAGTACAGTGCTCTGTACACAGTAAGCGCTCAATAAATGCGATTGATTGATTGACTGGAGCAAGAGACGTACGAGATCAGCAAGGAGGCTGATGCAGTAATCCAGGTAGGGTAGGATGTGTGATCTTATTAACGGGGTAGCGATTTGGATGGAGAGAGTGGATTTTAGGAATGTTTTGAAGGTGGGACCGACAGGATTTACTGATGGATTGAATATGTGAGTTGAATGAGAGAGAAAAGTCAAGGTCAACCCCAAGGTTAAAAGCTTGTGAGACAGGAAGGATGGTGGTGCCATCAGGGGGAGGACAGGAGGTGGTCCCGACTTAGGCTCCCCGTTGTTTTGTCCTCTGTTCATCTCTGTCTCCTCTTAGGGGACTGGAGCATTCCAGGACAACTGGGACATGGTACGGAATAATGGAGTAGAAGCTGTAGTAGCTCCAACTTTGGCCATCATCGGAAACCGGCTTACTCCTGATAAGTTCCCTAGACTTTCTCAAATCAGCATGGCAGCCTCACATTGCCGATGCCTTTAATAAATACTTGCTTATGGCCTCAGAGCACTTACGTGCATCCATATGCAATTTATTTTAATGTCTGTCTTCCCCTGTAGACTGTAAACTCTGTGGGCAGGGAACCTGTCTACCAACTCTTGTACTCTCCCAAGCACTTAGTGCACACAGGAAGTGCTCAATAGATAAGATTAATTGATCGGGTGTAAGTTTGTTGCGGGGAGGGAATATGTCTACAGACTGTTACATTGTAATCTCTCGAGTGCTTAGTACAGTGCAGTGCACACAGTACACACTGAATAAAAACGATTGATTTTTTGATTGGCATCTGCTTTTTCTTTGGAGCTTGGAGTCATTTGGAGCTGTGACCACCTCTGCCAAAGTCATTGTTTTATTATTCCGATAAGATCTTTGTGCAAAAAGCTCTTCCTTTTAGGAAAAAAGGGGAAATAGGCAAAGGTTTGGGGAAGAGAACGTGGAAGAACAAACCCTGAAAGATCAGTGTGAGAGAAAGGAAATATGTGTAAGAGTCGAGAATATGTGCAGAATCAAGTCTTCCCCGCACCTAAATATTATTCGGCCTTTCACTACCCTTAGTGATCTTTGCCCTCCGGCATTATATATGCTGATTTAGCTTGTGTCTGACAGTTGTAAAACAGATGGATTTTACTTATTAAAATAAATCTTAAATTGTTGAAAAACAATTTGATGAGGTTGGAAACAAGTTCACAAGGTGCATCAGCTGAAGTTATTCTTTGTATAGAAACACATGTATCTTGTCTACAGGAGGTAAAAAATAGGCAGCCTGCTTCTTAGCAGGGCAGAGTTTTTAGTAGTATTGCTTTTAGAGGGAGCTTCTTTTGATAGCTTTGAAAATCATTCATGTGGTATTTTTGTAAAGCCGTGGTCGTGGTAATTTTGATGTCTAGGCCAGGTTCTGATTTGGCTAATTACGGCCTGCCAATCTAAGTGCTGTAGTTTATGGGCTGTATTATAGATTTTAACATTAGATATATTGATACTGAAAAATCTGTAGCAATGCTCTCCAAGTTAGAGCCTAAAACCTGGACGTGGAAAGAATGATTCATTCATTCCATTGGCCAACTCAGAATTATGTGATGGTCTCTTCAGGAAGAAGCAGTTTTAGTAGGAACTTAGAAGGGACTGCATTAAGCAAGATTTTTTGTCTCCAAGTTTTGCATTTAACATTCCCTAAAAACTTTTACTTTTTAATTAGAGTTGTATTTTACCATTCTGAAATATGTTTGGCATTGTGAAAGACTTACATTTAGAAGCATTGCAGAGTTTCTTGGAAACACAGATTTTAAGGAGTATAAAATGGTCATTAAAGAGATTAAGGTAATCGAAGCAATCTCTGCTGAGGTGAAAAAGTAGCTCAATCCAGTGTACTAGGTAAGAGCTAAAGTACTTTTTAGTCCCGTTATTTTAGGCTAAAATACAGCTTTTGGCGGTGATTCTTCAAATATTATTCTTTTTGGGCATTTGAAAAATGTGCCCAGACTCTCAAGTAATTCCATTTTTTGTACAAACAATTCTCCTTTTCTCATACTAATTGAAAATGCAGGTTTGCTTCCAAGTCTCCAAATTGTTTCATTTGGGTAATGGGGACATTTGCCTACCTTTGAGAACTGCAATCCCATTTCTTTCAACTAACTGTATTTAGAAAGCATAGCATTTCAAAGTAGTTTATTTAACAAAATCCTTTTCATTCTTTGGCTTGAGAGAATATGCTGAAGCTGTGAAGCTTAAGCCTATATTTCGGGCAGAAATATTACTCTAACATGGCAAAAATTTGCTTTTAGTAAAATATCGGGGCTCAGGATAACTAATCATAAATTTCAATTCCACAAATGCTGTGTACTGCAAGAACTAGAAATGCAAGATTGAATGGAGCTTTGTCATTTATGCACATCTTTGGATTTTGTTTGTTTGTCATCATTTTAACAGAGCCGCAGTTTCAAATGATTTTTGATAAATCTCTAGGTAAACCCAGTGGCTTATTTTGAAAATTATTGGGGTTTTTTTTGTCTTTTGTTAATGACTCATAAAGTTGACTTCTCACTGATACTTTTCATTTAATCATTGCACCTGCAGCAAGTAGTTCAATCTTGATCTTAAACATCCAAAAGAGAACGCTGTGATTGCCCTGGTATAAGCACATTGACTCTTGTACAATATTATGGAATGCCCAACAGCCTGGAAAATAACTGCCTTTGACTTGCCCTCAGAAAAGAATAATTATGTCCACTTAAAGTAAAGAATATTTTCTTCATTTCCAGTGAGCCATAATTGGTTTGGCTTATAAAAAATAAAGCAGGTAATGTTTTTGAGTTATTGCCTCAATCATAGATAAACGACATAGTACAAGAGTGGATCTGAAGAAAATAAAAGGAATACTTTTTCTAGGGAACAGTGAATAGGTATGGGGAATGAGGCCTCAATTTCATTTTCAGAGAGAGTTATGATTTCTAAAAAAATAGGCCTTGAGCCCTTGGACTTATTGTGCAAGGTCGAATCTTCTCCTGGCCTGCATCAGCAGAGGGTTAGGCATATGGTAGACACTCCAGTATGTATTATTTCTCCAAAGATAGTAGCTGAAATCAATCAAAACTAATAGTTGATGCCTTTCAATTTTGGAGCATTTTGGAGCTCTAGCACATAAGGGATGCTCAGGCTGGAGATACGTGAATGACATGGAGTGGTTATTATTAAACAGTCTATTGGTATTTGTGGAACGCTTCTTCTGCGTGCTCACTCTGAGCACTTACTGTAGTAAGCTTAGGGGAAAAAATGATCACACAGAGTCATAAATGGCGGGGGAGACCCACAAATTCTGGAGTTTGTAATCATTTTAATCGATATGCTTCCAGTAAGTCAATGGCTAACCTGCAAGATTACTTTTGATAGGGAATTCTGAGCCAAAGGTTCCATTTCTGAACCTCCAAGCCTCAGTTTAATCACTGAGCTAGTGTTAGTAAAGACTGGTCCATTCAAGGAAAAGCTGTTGGCCACTAACCCCGCAGGGAAAGCACAGGCCGTGGGTAACAGACCAGCTAACTCACTAGCCATCTCCGTGAATAACAAGAACCTCTCTGTTACCGTCAGTTATGATCACATAATTTTTGGTCTATTCTCTCCCCTCCGCCCTTTCTCATTTCCCTTCCTCACTTGCAAATCCACCCGACAGGTAGTGTTTAGGTTTCTTCAGTATTTCATTCTGTCATCCTCAGGAGCCATAGTAATGTCAAGGCTTCCTTGCAGCAAGAGTGAGCGGGGCAGAAACTTCAGGACTTCTGGGCGTCCGCTGTCAATCAGAAGGTGCAAATGTGCCTACTATCTCAGGGCCTCAAACCCTTGATTTCAGGGTTATGGCCCAGTGTGATAGCTTTTTTAAAAAAAAGAAAAGCCTTTCAGTGACTCCTGGAATGTTAAGGCATTGACACCAGAAAAGACGACACCTTTTAAGAAAGGCAGGTATTGGGTTTAATTTTGGAAATGTAGACATTTAATTCTATATTTGATTATTTTAGTTCCACTATTTGTAAGTATGCCTTTATGTAATTTGTAAGTGTGTCTTTAAATATGCCCGAATGCCTTTGTTCGTTTGATATTCACCCTATCCCCAACCCCTCAGCATTTATGTACGTATCTTTAAATTATTTATTATAAATTACTTGTTTATTCATATAATGTCTGTCTCCCCTTCTAGACTATAAGCTCATTTTGGGCAAGGAATGTGTCTGCTAATTCTCTTGTACTGTACTCTTCCAAGCGCTTAGAACAGTGCTCTGCGCATAGTAAGTGCTCAATAAATACCATTGATTGATTCTTTCAGATATCTGGGATATTTTCCTAAGCAACCGGTACAGTGCATTGTATCCAAAGCCAATAGGCATTCAATAAATACCACTACTATGTCAATGAATCAACCAATCAATAATCTTTACCGAGCCGTTACTCCGTGCATAGCACTGTACTATTTGGGAAAATGCAGTACAACAGAATTGGTAGGTGTGATCCCTCCCCACAAGGACTTTATAATTTAGAGGAGGAGACAGACAATAAAATAGAGTATGGATTGGGGAAATAGCAGCAGAAGTAATAATAGTACTACTGCTACTATTACTGCAGCTTACCATTATCCATTGAATGATGCCATTTAACATAATGGCAATTGGAAATGTGGAAGGTTAGGCAAGCTAGTTTTGAAGTTTTCCCAAAGCAGGTCATGTATTCAAGGGGAAGCTTTTGTGCATGAAAGACTATTTGAGCAAATATTGTTTGTGTCATTGGCACCTAGTTATTCTCTCTTCAGTAATAATTATGGGACTTGTTAAGCACATACTATATGCCAAGCCTGTTCTAGGTGTTAGGGTAGATACAAGTTAATCAAATTGGACAAAGTCCTTGTCCCACAGGGGACTCTCAGTCTAAGTGAGACGTAATTATTACTTATATATTCTTTAGGTTGTGGTGGATGTGAGATGCAAAACTACCCAGAGATTTTTGTGGGGATAAACATATTTTTTATTTTCATTCATTCATTGTCGTATTTATTGAGCGCTTACTGTTTGCAGAGCATTGTACTAAGCGCTTGGACAGTACACTTCTGCAATGGAGACAATCCCTATCCAACAATGGGCTCACAGCCTGGAAGCGGGGAGACAGACAACAAAACAAAGCAAAAGAAGTAGACACGCATCAATAGCATCAATATAAATAAATAGAATTATAGATAAATTCACATCATTAATAAAATAAATAGAATAATAAATAATGTACATATATACACAACCTTGTTAAAGAATTTTAGTAATTTGGATGTAGTTGACATACACAAACTCTTTTCCTAAGAAAATATTTTACCGTCATACCTGGAGGAACTAAATCAATTCAGTGAAATTAACCATTTCTAGATACAATATTTTTTTAATAAACGAGCCATTCAGTGAATAACAAAACAGCCAATAATTCACTCATTCTAATGTCCAAAAATGGAAGAGATTAATTAAAATCGGTATGCTTTTGGAAAATGAGGAATTATAGTTTTTCTTTTCTGTCACCACCAGTATTGTAGGCAGTTTAGTTTTTCACGCTGAATCTTCTAGACAGCAGTTGGTATTCTCGGCAAGGGTCATGGGTGATTACTAAAAGTATGGAACTGCGGAAAAAAAAAAATCAAACCTGGCTGTCCAAGTCATCAACACCACCATAAATGTCACGTGTTGTTTGAGAGGGCCTTTTCGACGATACCAGAGTTATACTTGCGTTCTTGAGGTGCAGCGGCTATGAGAGTCACGCCTACGGTGTTTACAGTAAAGCTGTTCCTGGCTGCCTTTGTTTAGACTTGTGATTAAAGCCATTCCTTGCACAGAGCGAGCTTAGGAGCCCTGTGGCCGGGGAGTTATTTCGGAACTGATGGCCGTGTCCTTTTTTTCCTGCTCTCTTGTTAGGGTCAATACAGACCTTCGGACTTGTTGTGTCCAGAGACGTATGTCTGGGTGCCCATCGAGCAGTGTCTGCCTGTACTTGAGAACTCCAAATACTGCCGCTTCAATCCGGACCCCAAAGCAGGTAGGCTTACAAAAAGAATTAGACCCTGCACGCTGCAGAAATCCAATCTGCTCCAATCCGTCGGTGTCATCTACTCTTCAAAGTATTCAGGTAGCCTTATACATATATTTTCACACGAATGTGTATTCAAATATCTATAGTTTCTCTATAGATATAGAATTAGTGAGTAGGTGAGTATATGTGTGAGAGTAATGCGAGTATACGTACCTGGAGCTATCCTTGCTTTTCAAAGTCATTGCTAATGGTAAGATCCCCTCCATGGTTCAAGCTTGGCTGAAAAGAATGATGGTTCACTGGCATTCCCTGCTGCATTGTTTCACCATAAGGGTACCTCCTGTCTGCATTAATGTTTTTTTTTCATATCTGTAGCTATCCTTTCCATTCCCCCCACGAGTGCAGGGCTAAGATCCGGTCTCAGGGGCAGACAAGCATTCAGATGGCAGATAATGGCCTAGTGGATAGAGCTTGCGCCTGGGAGTCAGATGGTCATGGGTTCTGATCCTGGCTGTGCCACTTGTCTGCTGTGTGACCTTGAGCAAGTCACTCTACTTCTCTATGCCTCAAGTTACCTCATCTGTAAAATGGGGATTTGAGACTTTCAGCTCCACCGGGGATAATAATAATAATAATGGCATTTATTAAGCGCTTACTATGTGCAAAGCACTGTTCTAAGCGCTGGGGAGGTTACAAGGTGATCAGGTTGTCCCACGAGGGGCTCACAGTCTTAATCCCCATTTTGCAGACGAGGTAACTGAGGCCCAGAGAAGTGAAGTGACTTACCCAAAGTCACACAGCTGACAGTTGGCGGAGCTGGGATTTGAACCCATGACCTCTGACTCCAAAGCCCGGGGTCTTTCCACTGAGCCACGCTGTACCACTGATTGCAAGATTACAAAGAAATGTAACATACTGTTCAGAAAAGTATAGTAGCGCGGGGGCAGAGTTTGGGAAACGTAGAGTCATGGGGCCTTGGCAAACACCATATACTTACCGATCACTGTTTCTGCCTCTGCCAAATCTACGTCTGCCAACTTGTGGATCATATAATATCTGGAGAGACTCATGTTGTGGGAAGAACACTGAATTCTTCAACCGTGTTATATTCAAATCATGTATATGTTAAAGGCAGAACTAGATGTAGTATAAACTGGCAGTTAACATATGTGTGAGTGTCTTGGCCTAAACCCAAATGAAGTCAGAATTGAAAATTTTAGGGTTAGGAGTCTACTTCTTTTATGTTGTTAGGCGTTTAACAAGTACTGTTCTAAGCACTAGGGTAGATACAAGTTAATCAGTTTGGAAACAGTGCCTGTCCCACGTGGGGCCTAGTCTAAGTAGGGGGGAAAACATATGTTTTCATATTCTATTACTGATTTTTCTAGAGTTTTGTTTTATTAGCATCAGCTGTATATGTAAGCAACTGAATGGAAACACTATAGTGCTGGCTTTATATGTTACTTTAGTAGAATTAGTTTTTGAGATTGCTAAGACTTACCCGTATGATGAAGGAAACATGGAAGATGTTTTCCACTGTGCGAGCAAAAGAATTTGGATCAATTACGAAGTCAAAGAAAGATATAGGGGTATCCGGATCTTCTTCAAAATATAGAGACTGTATCCAACCTGATTTGCTTGGATCCACTCCATCACTTGAGAAGCAGTGGAAAACTCAGTGGAAAGAGCCCGGGCTTTGGAGTCAGAGGTCATGGATTCAAATCCCAGCTCCGCCAATTGTCAGCTATGTGGTTTTGGGCAAGTCACTTAACTTCTCCGGGCCTCAGTTACCTCATCCGTAAAATGGGGATTAAGACTATGAGCCCCCCATGGGACAACCTGATCATCTTGTAACCTCCCCAGCGCTTAGAACAGTGCTTTGCACATAGTAAGCACTTAATAAATGCCATCATCATCATCACTTAGTACAGTGCCTGGCATATAGTTAAGCACTTAACAAATACCGTAGTTAGTATTATTATTATTATTAGATAAGGCCAATGTGCAATAAAATGATAAAAAGATACTAGAGAATCAGCAGGGTCTTGTGGGAAAAGCACAGGCCTGGGAATCAGGAGACCTGAGTTCTAATCGCAGCTCCACCACTTTCCTGCTGCATGTCTTTGGGCAAGTCACTCAACTTTTTTTTGTCAGTTCTGCCACCTGTAAAATGGAGATAAAATACCTGCTCTCCTTCCCGTTAGACTGTGAGTCCCATGTGGGATGGGGACAGTGTGTGATCTCAATGCGTTGCATATACCCCAGTGCTTAGTATAGTGCGTGACACATTGTAAGCACTCACCCAACCCCGCAGTTATGATTACACCTACAAAGACCGTGTCTCCGCCAGTACAGTCCAACAACGCTGCCTCAGGCCGTAATTCCTGGGCAGAAGAATGTGAACCTGCTGTGTTCAGTTTGGGTGCAGTTACTGCCTCGTGGTCCTGCTGTGTTGTGTACATATTCACAGCTTGCTAGTCCAGGCATAAATTATGGCTACCTGGACTGAAACCATGTTGGGACAACATGGCCGAAGATTTACAGATTGTTTAAAAACTTACTTGGCTGTGTGGCTACTCTCTGATTTACTGTCCCCCATTAGTTTTTAAGCCTCTTGTCTTCTACTTATTAATCATTCCCAGTAGTCCCCAGGGGTGTGTTTGCTGCACAGTAAATATCATCGAATGACTGACAACTAGCCGGCCAAAAAGTAAGAGGGACAGATCCTGTGGCACTGAGCACAGAAATGGGACTGTGGCCTAAGGGATTGGTTGATTCAATCAATACCAATCAATCTGCGCATCAGGCAGAAACTCCTCACCCTCGGCTTCAAGGCCCTCCATCACCTCACCCCCTCCTACCTCACCTCCCTTCTCTCCTTCTCCAGCCCAGCCCACACCCTCCGCTCCTCCACCGCTAATCTCCTCACCGTGCCTCGTTCTCGCCTGTCCCGCCATCGAAACCCGGCCCACATCATCCCCCGGGCCTGGAATGCCCTCCCTCTGCCCATCTGCCAAGCTAGCTCTCTTCCTCCCTTCAAGGCCCTACTGAGAGCTCACCTCCTCCAGAAGGCCTTCCCAGACTGAGCCCCTTCCTTCCTCTCCCCCTCGTCCCCCTCTCCATCCCCCCATCTTACCTCCTTCCCTTCCCCACAGCACCTGTATATATGTATATATGTTTGTACATATTTACTACTCTATTTATTTATTTATTTTACTTGTACATATCTATTCTATTTATTTTATTTTGTTAGTATGTTTGGTTTTGTTCTGTGTCTCCCCCTTTTAGACTGTGAGCCCACTGTTGGGTAGGGTCTGTCTCTATATGTTGCCAACTTGTACTTCCCAAGTGCTTAGTACAGTGCTCTGCAATCAATCAATCGTATTTATACAGTAAGCGTTCAATAAATACGATTGATTGATTGATTCAACAGACTTTCCCTTTGGGGAAAATCCATAATTCACATTCTCTTGTCAGTAAAAATGAAAGATCTGCTTTTTCTCCTCTCTTCCTAGTGGTGCTTGGATTTTGAAAGATACTATGTTCCTATTTACTACTAGCAGACACCTAACCTCTTTACAAGTTTCGGCTGAAAAATAGCAGTTTTACCTTCAACCGCACTCTACATGGACAGGCATTTCAGGAAAAAGTGAAAGAAAAACAGCTATTGAGAGTTGCTGAAGAACTGAACTTTATACAAACATTTCTGAATTGGGTTTCAATTGACAGTGTTACAAGTTTGCTGAACGTGACCCATTTTTTCTGCAGGTACCAGTATTCACTCTCACCCTGATAGAGTGATTACCATGAATATTTTCAGTAAAGTAGGCAGTAGTCTAATACAAGACCAGACATTAAGCAAGAGAGAAAGGTCAGTCAATATGAAGAATACCATTTTATCCCTAGAGGAGCTATTAAGGATCTAGTACACCTCTGAGCTCCAGTACACTGAGTTGGGATGACTTCCTTCATATCCTCTTTTCTTGATTTTAGGTGAAAAAAGAACGCACTGTTCATTTCCTAGAAAATAGTGTCCTAGTAGGAATGCAAAGGAACTAGAATTGGAGGCCCTAAAAAGTGAGCTGCGAATATGCTGCTAATTTAATACTAAGGAAGCAGGAGCTTTACCACCCATGTTAACCAGCTATTTCAGGATTCCTACTGAGCCCATCCACCTCAATCAGCCAGTCAGTCAATCAGACATTTTTATTGTCTTATGCTGTCGAATCGCCTCCGACCCATAGCGACACCGTGGACATTTCTCCCCTAGAACAGCCCACTTCCATCTGCAATTATTGTGGTAGAATGTCCATAGAGTTTGCTTTGTAAAAATATAGAAGTGGTTTACCATTGCCTCCTTCTGCACAGTAAAAATGAGTCTCCGCCCTTGACTCTCTCCCATGCCACTGTTGCTCAGCACAGGGGCAGATTGCCTTGTAGCAGATTGCCTTCCACTTGCTAGCCACTGACAAAACTAGGAATAGAATGTGTATGCCTTTGCTGACTCTCCCTCCCATTGTAGAGACTGGTAGAGTACTGGAAACTCTCCAGATGTGATCCTGAGAGTATATACTAAGCTCTTAGGAGAGTACGATACAACAGAGTTGGTAGACACATTCCCTGTCCACAGCAAACAGGTAAGACAGATATTAATATGAACAAATAAATTCTGGATAAGTACTGTGGGGCTGAGGGAGGGATGAATAAAGGATGCAAACCCAAATTCATTTATTCAGTTGTATTTATTCATTCATTCGTCATATTTATTGAGTGCTTACTGTGTGCAGAACACTGTACTAAGCACTTGGGAAAGTACAACACAACAATAAACAGTGACATTTCCTGCCCACTGTGAGCTTGCAGTCTAGCAGCGGGGAGACAGACATCAATACAAATAAGTGAAATTACAGGTAGGTACATAAATGCTGTATGGCTGGGAGAGAAGAGCAAAGCGAGCAAGTCAGGGCAATGCAGAAGGGAGTGGGAGGTGAGGAAAAGTGGGTCTTAGTCTGGGAAGGCCTCTTGGAGGAGATGGGCCTTCAGTGAGGCTTTGAAGTGGGGTAGAGTGATTGTCAAATTTGAGGAGAGAGGGCATTCCAGGCCAGAGACAGGATGTGGGCTAGGGGTTGGTGGCGAGACAAACAAGATAGAGGCACGGTGAGAAGGTGCGGAGCTAAGTGTTTGAGCTGGGTTGTAGAAGGAGAGATGCTAGGTGAGGTAGGAGGGGGCAAGGCGATAGAGTGCTCTAAAGACAATGGTGAGGAGTTTTTGTTTGATAGGGAGATGGATGGGCAACCACTAGAGTCTTTTGAGGAGGGGGGCTGGGGGGGGGTGACATGTCCTGAACGTTTTTGTAGAAAATGATCCGGGCAGCAGACTGAAGTATGGAGTGGGGAGAGACAGGAGGCTGGGAGGTGAGCAAGGAGGCTGATGCAGTAATCCACGCAGGATAGGATGAGTGATTGTATTAATGTGGTAGCAGTTTGGATGGAGAAGAAAGAGCAGATTTTAGCAGTATTGTAAAGGCGATGCAGAAGGGAGTTGGAGAAGAGGAAACGAGGGCTTAGTCAGGGAAGGCCTCTTGGAAGAGATGTGCTTTTAATAAGGCTTTGAAGGTGGGGAGAGTGATTGTCGATATAAAGAAGGAGGGTGTTCCAGGCCAGAGGCTGGACGTAGATGAGCGGTAGGTGGCAAGATAGATGAGATCAAGGTACGGTGAATAGGTTGGCATTAGAGGAGAGAAGAGTGTGGGCTAGGTTGTAGTAGGAATTCAAGGCCGTGAAGGAGGAGAGGACAAGGTGATTGAGTGCTTTAAAGCCAATGGTAAGAAGTTTCTGTTTCACGCGAAGGTGGTTGGACAACTACTGGAAATTCTTGAGGACTGGGGAAACATGGCCTGAACATTTTTGTAAAACAAACGATCCAAGCAGCAGAGTTCACTGGAGTGAAGTATAGACTGGAGTGGGAAGAGACAGGAGGCGGGGAGGTCAGCAAGGAGTCTGATACAGTACTCGAGGCGGGATAGGATAATTGATTGGATTAACGTGGTAGCAGTTTGGAAAGGGCAGATTTTAGCAGTGTTGTGAAGGTGGAACCGACATGATTTGGTGACAGATTGAGTATACAGGTTGAGTGGAGAGATGTCAAGTATAATGCTAGATTTATGGAATTATGAGTCCGGAAGAATGGTACTGCCATCTACAGTTACAGGAAAGTTGGGGGAAGGGAAGGATTTGGGTGGAAAAATAAGGAGTTCTATTTTGGACATGCTAAGTCTGAGGACATCGAAGTAGAGATGTCCTGATGGCAAGAGGAAATGGGAAGCTACAGAGAAAGAGAGAGATCAGGGCTGGAGTTGTCTATTTGGGTATCATCCACATAGAGGTGGTAATTGAACCCATGGGAGTAAGTCAGTTCTCCAAGGCAGTGGGTACAGAGAGAGAATAGAAGGGGACCCAGAACTGAGCCTTGAGGAACTCCCACAGTTAGGGGTTGGGAGGCAGGGACTCACAGTCTTAATCCCCATTTTACAGGTGAGGTAACTGAGGCCCAGAGCCCGTGAAAGAGACCGAGAGTGAGTGGCCAGAGAGATTGGAGGAGAACCAGAAGAGGACAGTGTCAGTGGAGCCAACGTTGGATAATGTTTTCAAGAGAAGAGGGTGGTTGACAGTGTCAAAGGCAGCTGAGAGGTCGAGGAGGATTAGGATGGAGTAGAGGCCATTGGATTTGTCAAGAAGGACATCCTTGGAGGGAGCAGTTTCTGTGGAATGAGGGGAATAGAAGTCAGATTGGAGGGGGTCAAAGAGTGAACTGGAGGAGAGGAACTGGAGACAGTGGGCGAGAAGCAGAGTGGCTCAGTGGAAAGAGCATGGGCTTCGGAGTCAGAGGTCATGGGTTCAAATCCCAGCTCCGCCAATTGTCAGCTGTGTGACTTTGGGCAAGTCACAACTTCTCTGGGCCTCAGTTACCTCATCTGTAAAATGGGGATTAAGACTGTGAGCCCCCCGTGGGCTTACCTTGTAACTACCTGATCACCTTGTAACCTCCCAGCACTTAGAACAGTGCTTTGCACATAGTAAGCACTTAATAAATGCCATTATTATTATTATTCTTAGACAACTCGCTCAAGGAATTGGAGAACAGTGTAATCAGAAACCTTTAACCCTTGATGGCATAGCCTCCATAATGATTTCCCTATTTCTGGCTGTCGAGGTCATGCTTGGACCCAGGTAGAGTCACAAGAGATTGAAGTTGGTGCTGGTTAATTCCAAACCAGGACTTAAACCAGGCAATTTGTATTTAGGGCGATCCCAGGAAAATATGGGATTAAAATCTCCAGGCAGCAACCAGTTGAGAGTTCTGTGTATGCTCCCGAAACCATGGCTGAACCAAATTCCCAAATTGGTATTTTTGTCAGAATTACAAATTGGAAAGGATGATAAGAGAAAATAGCAAAATCTGGATTTGCATGATCATATATAGCCACTGAGGTTCAAAATGGCCAAGTCCAAGGTTAGTGGTTTGATTATTAGAAATCGGACGCATATGTTTTGGGGATTTTTTTAAAGGTAATTTTAAAGGTAATTGTTAAGCACTTACATGCTAAACACTGGGGTAGATATATCATAAAAAGATTAGACACACTCCCTGTCCGAATCTAAGGGGAGAGAGAAGAGGTGTTTAATCCCCATTTTACAGAGAAGCAGCGTGGCTCAGTGGAAAGAGCATGGGCTTTGGAGTCAGAGGTCATGGGTTCGAGTTCCGACTCCGCCACATGTCTGCTGTGTGATCTTGAGCAAGTCACTTAACTTCTCTGGGCCTCAGTTACCCCATCTGTAAAATGGGGATTAAGACTGTGAGCCCCACGTGGGACAACCTGATCACCCTGTATCCTCCCCAGCGCTTAGAACAGCGCTTTGCACATAGTAAGCGCTTAACAAATGCCAATTATTATTATTTTGCCAATGAGGAAACTGAGGCACAAAGAAGTAAAGTGACTTGCCAAAGGTCACATAGGCGATTGGTGGAGCCAGGATTAGAACCCAGGTCCCACTGACTCCCAGGCGTGTGCAAATTCCACTAGGCCCTACTGCAATCCGTATGTTTCAGCCATGTGCTTTCCTGAAAGCTTCACGTAGAAAAATTGCTGGGGAAAGGTTTAAGCATAAAATATCCCATCAGATTAACTCATTCTAGCTTTCCTTTTACCCATTGCATGGATTTAACAGTGAGCCATTGTTCTGACGATGTCTCGGGGGAGCAGGGAAACACCCAGAAAGCTTCTTCCCTTGGCCAGGTGAGGCTTTTCTACTACTACTACCTACAAGTGTTCAAAAGAAAGGAGCCAAAGCGGGAAGTGGGGCTTTAGACTCCTTCTTGCATCCCTGTATCACTCCTACTTGATACTTGAGACCGATTACCTCGAGTCTCACAAAACTAGAGCTTGTTGTTTATATAATCTTCCAGATCAAGTCCAAGAGAAGAAATATAGAGCATTTCACGCAACCTTCCATAGCACTTAATGGACAAATCTTACATGCTTTCATTCATTCAATCGTATTTATTGAGCGGTTACTGTGTTGAGAAGCAGCATGGCTTAGTGGCAAGTGCCCGGGCTTGGGAGCCAGAGGTCATGGGTTCTTTTCCCGGCTCCACCATTCCTTCAGTCGTATTTATTGAGCGCTTACTGTGTGCCGAGCACTGTACTAAGCGCTTGGGAAGTACAAGTTGGGTAGAGACGGTCCCTACCCAACAGGCTCACAGTCTAGAAGGGGAAGACAGACAACAAAACAAAACATATAAACCAAATAAAATAAATAGAATAAATATGTACAAGTAAAAGAAATAAATAGAGTAATAAATATGTACAAACATATATACCTGTATACAGGTGCTGTGGGGAGGGGAAGGAGGTAAGGCGGGGGGGCATGGGGAGGGGAAGTAGGGGGAGAGGAAGGAGGGTACCACTTATCAGCTGTGTGACTTTGGGTGAGTCACTTAACTTCTCTGTGCCTCAGTTACCTCATCTGTAAATGGGGATTAAGACTGTGAGCCCCATGTGGGACAACCTCATTACCTTGTATGTACCGCAGTACTTAGAACAGTGCTTGGCACATAGTAAGTGCTTAACAAATACCATCATTATTATACCCCATTACTTCCACACTAACTCATGCACATTTCCCCTTTTCTTCTTATATATATATATTTTCTATATGATCTAGTGATGTATTACTTCCGCACTAACTCATGCACAATTCCCCTTTTCTTCATATATATATATATATATAAGATCATATATATATATTCTATATGATCTAGTGATGTATCTAGCAACATTACTGGTAATTGTGATATTTAATTACCTTACCCATTTTTATTTTCTGTTTAAAAAGTTAGTATCTAAAACTGATTAGCTTACCATTCAAAGATTTAAATTTCTATTCCCTCTGCTTAGATGTCTTTAGTCTTTAACAGGACGTAAGCAAGTCTGTTTATTTTATAAACGTATTCTTTAACATAATACTTCCAGACAAGTGTTTTAAGTACAAAGCTTGAGTAGAATTCCACTTCTTGTAATGATCAATTTTCCTAGGGAATGTTTGAAATTGATTTAGTTTAAAAAGTAACAACTTGTTCATACTTCAGTAGCACATTCAATAAAATGCACAAGTACAATGGTAGCTGTGAGGCAGTCAACAACAACAAAACTAAAAATAGTATTTTCAGGTTCCCCTTCTCTTCTTTCAACTTGTGAAATGAGTTTCAAAACTTTGGAAGTGAGCTTGCTAGCGAAATGTTGTGCAGAGACGACAGGCTGTATTTTCTCTGGTAAATCAGTTATATCATATATATATATGGAGTCAAGGGCATGAAGGTAGCGAATGACTAGAAAAACAGTGAATCTCTTAGAAATAAAATTAAGGTTTGCTTTTCTATTTAGAAATTCAAGTTGGTGAATGACTTTTTGGGGAAAAAACAAAACCAAACCACTCTAAGACATAGATTTATAAAGTGAATCCTTCTTGGATATGTAAAACCTGGGGGTAACTGCTATTACAATAACCAGTTTTCTTGATGGTTTTTTTCCAGGGTACACTCTAGTCTTTTCATAAAATTCTACAAAGAAATCATTGTTTGACTGAGATGCTGCTAACACACAATAAGCGCTAGCTAAATGAGTTGAAAAGAAACCTTCCATTTTCAGCAAATTTTTGATCTGGAAGAGCAAGTCATAAGACTATGTCATATGTATCTTTTCTTCATATCTGCGTATGAGGACACTGATGGTGAGATCTTGCCCACATTTGCAGGTGTGGCTGATAGATCGGTACTTGAATGCTACGCTATTCCACATTGTGACCATGTATTGATTATTCATTGGGCATTTGTCTCTAGAAGCACGTGTCACCATTTTAGAGTCTGTCTCTTCTCAGGCAGAACGGACCGTCTCTTGATTAGCACGGTCCATTCTGGTCTGACCGCTTCACTGGGTTTTAAAAAATGTTTGTTCCGCGCTCCCTGCCTGGTTTCAGTTCATCATACAGCTACTCTGCTTATCACCAGTCTTTTTACATCTCCCACCCGGGACGTTGTCTCTGAGTTGGGGCTGGGATTTCACTTTTAATGGCTCTGTCTTGCCATTTGATTGTAAGTGTGGCTTGGTGGTGATACTGATGACGTAGAAGTCAGCTGTGCCTTCCGTGGTAGGTCCAAACCATAAGAAGACTGCACATTCCTGCAGCTTTAGAGACATTTGACTGTGCGATTGTGTGTACCCGTGAGGCGCTTTGATGCTCCTCTCTTCCCCGCCCCCTGCCAATGTCCCACAGCACTTATGGCATATCCTTGTACTGTACTATTTCCTTTTTCTGTAACTTATTTTTAATGCCTGCCTCCCTCTCTAGACTCCAAGCTCCTTGTATTCAGGGATTGCCTCTGTCAACTCTGTTGTATTGTACTCTCCCAAGGGCTTAGTAAAATGCTATGCCCATAGCAAGTGCTCACTAAATAACATTGATAGATTCATTAATTTTGCTGTGAAACTTGATTGCTCAAGGCATGAAGCTCCTATCTGTCAATGTTCCAATGGAAATGCGGGTTAGCCTCATCCAGTTTTCTCATTTTGATCCTGTAACTATTGGATTGAAGCAGTGTGGCCTCGTGGCTAGAGCATGGGCCTCGGAGTCAGAAGGACCTGGTTCCTGATGCCAACTCTGCCACTTGTTTGTATGTGACCTCAAACAAGTCTCCTAACTTCTGTGTGCCTCAGTTCTCTCATCTGTAAAATGGAGATTAAGACTGTGAGCCCTGTGGATTGTGTCTAACTTGACTAGCTTTTATCTATATCAGTGCTTAGTACCGTGCCTGGCAAACAGTGAGCAATTAACAAATATCATAAAAAAAATATTGAGTACCTCCGACCTAACAGAATTCAGTAACAACATTAACTCTGTGTGTCTAGTTGAAAATCATCAGTTGTGTATAGGCTTTTCCTGATTTAGGCCGTGGCTTGCCTAAGTCCACTTCAGGCCTTTTACCAGTCCATAGATTTTTCAGAATGGTTCAAAATAATCCACCTGCCTTCTTTGGCATGTGCCTTCAGAGCACAATCATTGGCATATGGCAGCTCCTAATAACTATTTAAGAGATTTTCCATTGTGTTTTTATATTGTGAAGTAGCAAGAGTGTTTCCTAGTGGATTGGAACTGTATTCTCAACCTAGTTTCTACATCCCTGTGATAGCTTCACATGTGACAACACAGAATAAGTTGAATAAGTTTGAATTTATCACTTAGCCCTGATTTGCATGTGACAACACAAAATAAGTTGAATAAGTTTGGATTTATCACTTAGCCCTGATTTGCATGTGACAACACAAAATAAGTTGAATAAGTTTGGATTTACCACTTAGCCCTGATTTGCTCCTTTGGTTGTGAGCGAAGGGTCAGGCAGAGCACCTTCAATGTCGACTCAACAGACTGCACCATATTCATTCATTGTCGTATTTATTGAACGCTTACTGTGTGCAGAACACTGTACTAAGCGCTTGGGAAGTACAAATCAGCAACATATAGAGACGGTCCCTACCCAACGACGGGCTCACCATCTCTGTATTATCCTCTGGATCTTGGCCAATATCTCAGGAAATGCGAATTTGTTCAGAAGATATTGCCTGCTGTGCTACAGTTTGAAGTCACTTTACAGCTGAAGTCACATTACAGTTCAGGAAATTGGCACTCGAGAACTATTCTGATGATGATCTTGCCAGCAAAGGAAAGCATGGATCTGAGTGGGGTTTCCAGAATCAGCTTTTCCCCTTCTTCCCGAGATTGGCAATTGTGATGATGTCTTTCAAGTCCTCTGACTTCCATATAGAATCCTGCAGGTTGATGGAAAAACCTGGGAGTCTAAGCATTAAATCCCTCTTTGCTGGTATACTTCTGCGGGAGTAACATCAGGATTTCCATTTTCATGGCTTGGGCTGCAGCATTTATTTCTTCTAGACACCCCCTTCACATTTGGTCTGTCCGTTTTTGTAGTAGACTTCATCTTTGTTGGGGGAGGGCATAATTTGCTGTGGCCATCACAAAATTCCCTCCTTGTCTGTGACCAAGTTTGAAGGAGAACATATTACTATCTAATCTAAGAATACAAACAAATCTTCCTATTTACATTTGCATTTATTTTTTGTCCTAGATAGAGATAAAATTTGGAGTGTAGTTTCTCGGTATTTATTTACGTGGAGTGTCATGTCTCTGTTATCTTTCTCCTTCTCTCTGCCCAACCCTCCTAACTTTAACCTGATTTCAAGGTAAAGTATTTGGGCATAATTACTTGTGCACCTAAAGATTTACCTCACTTTTATTTATATCAGTGTATATCAACTATTTGCTTTTCTCTTTGCATACAGTAAGACTAAATCAGTTTGGTAGTTTTTCGTGCTTTCAAATGTGTCAGCTTTTAAGAAAATGGTAAATATGACTGTGGGTCACTGGAAACATCCCTGGATGAAATTATATCTGCCACCAATACCAGGCATAATACATTGTAGCATATTTTACCATTAAGTAAATATCCTTGTGTGTCCTGGGCTAAGTTAAGTATAACCTATAGTTCACTTGCATTAATTTTCAAAATTGTTTAACATTAACATTTAATTTATCATTTAAATTTAACATTTAAC
Organism: Tachyglossus aculeatus; assembly: GCF_015852505.1. Lineage (NCBI taxonomy): Eukaryota > Metazoa > Chordata > Mammalia > Monotremata > Tachyglossidae > Tachyglossus > Tachyglossus aculeatus. Next base: position 23,493,481 of record NC_052081.1, read on the forward strand.
ATTTAAATTTAACATTAAATTGCCTTTGAATTGCTTTGTTCCTGTAGCAAATGATGTGATGTGATGTGTGTGTGTGTGTGTGTGTGTGTGTGTGTGTGTGTGTGCATGCGCACGCACGCCTGTTTCCTTAGGTCTAAACTGCAGAATAGTATAGAATAATTGATGATCATGTTATTATATGCCGTTATAATATGTTATTAAAGTGCTATGCAACACTTCATTTTAATGATAATGAGGCCATTCCTCTGGAATATTCTTACATCCTAGCTCTCCCAATCTACTGATTACAGTAAATTGCTGCTCATACAGGAGATTTGCTATTTGGCTTCAAGTCATGCAGGTGTAACAACCTCAATTTTTTTTTTTATCTAAGTGGGGAGGTCATTAAATTAGAACTCAACTTCTTGAGACCTAGGATGAATTTGAAGTTTGTCAGGGAATGAAAATCATTTTGGCAAAAAGTAAAACCAGGCTAACATTTTGTTTCTTTGAAAGACCTTTAAGCAAGTGATTCAACAATATGTTCTTACTTACTTTTACATGTGTAACCAGACAGTTTCAGTGAGGTATGACTAACTCGATAGTGATCTTGAAGAGGTATCGGGATCCTCCTCCTCAGTGGAGGGAATCAATCAATCAATCAATCGTATTTGTTGAGCACTTACTGTGTACAGAGAACTGTACTAAGCGCTTGGGAAGTTGGCAACATATGGAGACAGTCCCTACCCAACAGTGGGCTCACAGTCTAAAAGGGGGAGACAGAGAACAAAACCAAACATACTAACAAAATAAAATAAATAGAATAGATATGTACAAGTAAAATAAATAAATAAATAGAGTAATAAATATGTACAAATATATATACAGGTGCTGTGGGGAAGGGAAGGAGGTAAGATGGGGGGATGGAGAGGGGGATGAGTGGGAGAGGAAGGAAGGAAGTGGTCCTTACTTCTTTACTATTTGTTCTGTCATTTCTGTATCAGCAGCAGCAACAGCAGATAGCTAGTTACATGGTAAGCACTGTGTTCCATACCCTGATCCATCCCACAGAGTACTCACAATCTGAATAGAGGTAGCCCACACTTAGACTGAAAAGAGTGAATTTCATATCACGGTTTCCAAGATAACAGTGATCCAAGGTAACAATTTAAAATGAAGTAGCTAGTTCTTTGCTTGGAGAGAGCAGTCTTCATTCTCCTCACCACTTAGAGCAAGAGACCTTACAGCTTTCTCAGAGTCCCACGGTGAGGGTCCCATGCCACAAAAGTCTGTGAAGGTGAGGGTGGGGGGATGGATGGCTTGGCATCGGGTAAAGCCTGGGCCCCAGAGCCCCCAATTGCCTTCAGAACCTATGACCTTCAGTCCCTGCCCATCTCCATTCCTGTAGGAGATGGGGCTTCTGTCATTCATTCATTGTCGTGTTTATTGAATGCTTACTGTGTGCAGAGCACTGTACTAAATGCTTGGGAAGTACAAGCTGGCAACATATAGAGACGGTCCCTACCCGACAGCGGGCTCACAGTCGAGAGGGGGGAGACAGACAACAAAACCAAACATGTGCACAGGTGTAATGTCACAGAATAAATAGAAGTAAAGCTAGATGCGCATCATTAACAAAATAAATAGAATAGTAAATATGTACAAGTAAAATAAATAGAGTAATAAATCTGTACAGACATATATAGAGGTGCTGTGGGGAGGGGAAGGAGGTAGGGTAGGGGGATGGGGAGGGGGAGAGGAAAGAGGGGGCTCAGTCTGTGAAGGCCTCCTGGAGGAGGTGAGCTCTCAGTAGGGCTTTGAAGGGAGGAAGAGAGCTAGCTTGGCGGATGAGCGGAGGGAGGGCATTCCAGGCCAGGGGGATGACGTGGGCCGGGGGTCGACGGCGGGACAGTCGAGAACGAGGCACAGCGAGGAGGTTAGCGGCAGAGGAGCGGAGGGTGTGGGCTGGGCTGTAGAAGGAAAGAAGGGAGGTGAAGTAGGAGGGGGCGAGGTGATGGACAGCCTTGAAGCCGAGAGTGAGGAGTTTTTGCCTGATGCATAGGTTGACTGGTAGCCACTGGAGATTTTTGAGGAGGGGAGTAACATACCCAAAGCGTTTCTGCACAAAGGTGATCCGGGCAGCAGAGTGAAGTATAGACTGAAGTGGGGAGAGACAGGAGGATGGGAGATCAGAGAGGAGGCTGATGCAGTAATCCAGTCGGGATAGGATGAGAGATTGAACCAGCAGCGTAGCGGTTTGGATGGAGAGGAAAGGGCGGATCTTGGCGATGTTGCGGAGCTGAGACCGGCAGGTTTTGGTGACGGATTGGATGTGAGGGGTGAACGAGAGAGCAGAGTCGAGGATGAAACCAAGGTTGCGGGCTTGTGAGACGGGAAGGATGGTAGTGTCGTCAACAGTATTGGGAAAGTCAGGGAGAGGGCAGGGTTTGGGAGGGAAGATGAGGAGTTCAGTCTTGGACATATTGTGGCGGGCAGACATCCAGGTGGAGATGTCCTGAAGGCAGGAGGAGACGCGAGCCTGTAGGGAGGGAGAGAGAGCAGGGGCAGAGACATGGGTAGGGGTGCTAATCTGGGATCAGTCAGTCAGTTGTATTTATTGGGCGCTTACTGTGCGCAGGACACTGTACTAAACACTTGGAAGAATGCATAAACAGTTTTCTTTCCCACAACAAGCTTACAGTCTAGAGGGTATTTCCTAAGTGCTTATCTGCCTGGGAGGCTACTAATAATAACAGCAATGGTGGTATTTGTTAAACACTGGGTTGAGAATCAAACCTGTCTTGAAGTTTTGATGCATTTGCTTGCATATTTTTCCACACTGAAATTTGTCTGCCACGTTTGTACCTACTCATTCAGCTTTGTGACCTCTCTCTACAGTGTATATTTATCAACTTGGCATTCCAAGTGGAAGAATCATTCATTCAGTCATGTTTATTGAATGCTTACTGTGTGCAGAGCACAGTATAAGCACTTGTGAGAGTACAATACAACAATAAACAGACATCTTAGTATAGTCTTCAACCTTGGGTATTTTACTGCATTTGACTTTTGTTTCCATTTTATCTCTAAAGCATCTTTTACTGTATTGTTGAACAAGCAAATCTCCTAATTGTCTTATTGCCTTCCCTCTAATTTTGTGTTTGAAGAATCTTTTATTTTTAACCCTGAAGTCCCTTACTTGACATTCCTGAAACTCTCCCCCCTCTCCTAGCCTAATAACTGCCACTCTTTGTAGGTTTTCCTGTTCTCTTCATTCAAATGAACTGTTCATAAAACTCTTAGGGTTTTTGTGTTATTCATATTTGTTATCCCTTACTTAAAGTGTCCTTACCTGAAGCAACCATAATAATAATAATGTTGTGTTATTTTTTAAGTGCTTACAATGTGTCAAGCACAGTTCTAAACCCTGGGGTAGATAATCTGGTCCCACATGGGGCTCACAGTCTAAGTAGGAGGGAGAACAAGTATCGAATCCACATTTTGCAGGTGAGGGAACTGAGGCCTAGAGAGGTTAAGTGACTTGCCCAAGGTCACACAGCAGGCAGCGGATTAGAACTTAGGTCCTCTGATTCCAAAGCCAGTGCTCTTGCCACTAGGCCACACTGCACCTGCTCATTCATGTCTTTCCTGGAGAACTCTCAACTATGTCCCGTTGGTTTTCCTCTCTCCACCAAGTCACAGAGATGCCAGTTATAACAAGACTCTCACTAGCCGCCAAGCATCCCATGGCTCAGTGGAACGAGCACGGGCTTTGGAGTCAGAGGTCATGGGTTCAAATCCCAGCTCTGCCAACTGTCGGCTGTGTGACTTCGGGCAAGTCACTTAACTTCTTTGTGCCTCAGTTACCTCATCTATAAAATGGGGATTAAGGCTGTGAGCCCCCCATGGGACAACCTGATCACCTTGTAACCTCCTCCCCAGCAGTTAGAACAGTGCTTTGCACATCATCATCATCATCAATCGTATTTATGGAGCACTTACTATGTGCAGAGCACTGTACTAAGCGCTTGGGAAGTACAAATTGGCAACATATAGAGACAGTCCCTACCCAACAGTGGGCTCACAATCTAAAAGGGGGAGACGGAGAACAAAACCAAACATACTAACAAAATAAAATAAATAGAATAGATATGTACAAGTAAAATAAATAGAGTAATAAATATGTACATACATATATACATATATACAGGTGCTGTGGGGAAGGGAAGGAAGTAAGATGGGGGGATGGAGAGGGGGACGAGGGGGAGAGGACATAGTTAATGCTTAATAAATGCCATTATTATTATTATTATTATTATTATCCCAATTCAGTTTACTTTTTTTGATTCTGACATTAGTGTTAAAGTATATATTTTGGCTTTTCTTTCTCCCCACCCCAGTTTTTAGTCTGCCAGTTTTTTTCCCACTTAATGGACAGCCTAATCCCTCTCCTCATTTCCCTTAGATGCCCTCTTGGACTCCATACAGACTCTTGCCTCCCTCCCTCCTGTGGGTTGGTTCATGGCCTTGGGCATTTCTGCACCCACTGATTTTTTTTTTTTCCTTCAGCTTTCAGTTCAAAAACTGCTTTTCTGTTATTGTAATTGGTAGTACTGGTAGTCTGGTGCCATTTGAATTCAGGTGGTGCTCCCTCCTCTTGTAACAGCTCTGTTTTTTCTTTAATGCCCCCAGTTACAAATACACCTAAACCCCCGATCCGTGATAACCCGAGGTGGGGCTCTACTAGTCTGAAGTGGTATTTGAGGAATTAATTTAGGTCATGTTCACACAAGCGGGCATTTTGCATAGCTCAAAGCATCTTCCTTCCTACGTATTGTTTGTCTACATCAAGGTTGACTCCATTTTAAAACTAACCAGGCTGGGAACATAACTGGGCATGACTTTTATGAGAAAAGACTCACAAAATGGTCAATATTGAATATCCACACAGACGTGAACACAAGACATATATGTATGTATGTGGCAGCTCTCTGTTCTTGATAATGCTGCTGCTGGTGGTGAGATGTATCCATGTGGATGAGTTTGTCTCAACACATTGGCTACATTGTTTGCTCTTCTCGATAGATCCTTACGTCGGAGTTGTAGAACACCCCTGTAGGAAACACAGGTTTTGATGAAATATTTCATAGCATACAAACACTTCTGTTAAGAAAAAATGCCTGAGCCATTGTGTAGGCACTGGTGAATTCCTTTGTAAAATATATGCCTTCATGATGATACACATGAAATATCTGAACTACAGAGAAGTTAAGTGACTCGCCCCATGTCACACAGCAGAGAGGCGGCGGAACCAGGATTAGAACCCAGTTCCTCTGACTCCCAAGCCCACGCTTTTTCCTCTAGGCCATGCTGCTTCTTATCGTGCCCCTAAATGAAGAGTAATCAATCAGTCAGTGGTGTTTATCAAGCACTTACTGTGTGCCGAGCAATGTATTTTAGATACTCGAGAGAATTATGCAGTAAAGTTGATGGCCGAATCCCCTGTCCACGGTGAGCTCCCAGTCTAAAGTGGATCACAGATCAGTAAAACCTTCTTCTTTGGGGCAAAGGTTCATCCAGGGTTCTTGATTCACTGATTCCATAGTTTTCTTTCTCTCGTAAAGCTGGATACTTTAGGAAACCTGATGCCGTAACGTGAAAAACCTTGCTCAGGATTCCTTCAGATGGTGTGTTTAATTTGAATGTTCAAAAACAGGCTTGAAGGCAATTTTAAAACGTTTTGTCTGTGCTCTTGGAGGGTTTCCCTAAACTTCATTGACAAGTACAAAGCTTACTTTGAGAATCTGGAGTCAGGTTATGATCGTCTGTCAAGAAACAGTGTGGGTTAGTGGAAAGAGCCCAGGCCTGGGCGTCAGAGGACCTGGATTCTAATCCAGATCCACCACTTGTCTGCTATGACCTTGGGCAAGTCGTTTAACTTCTCTGTGCCTCAGTTACCTCATCTGTAAAATGGGGATCAAGACTGAGCCCCCAGTGGGACAACCTGATCACCTTTTAACCTCCTCTGCGCTTAGAACGGTGCTTTGCACATAGTAAGCGCTTAACAAATGCCATCATTATTATAGAGAAGCAGTGTGGCTCAGTGGAAAGAGCACAGGCTTTGGAGTCAGAGGTCATGGGTTCAAATGAGGCCTCAGTTGCCTCATCTGTAAAATGTAGGTTAAGGCTGTGAGCCCCAAATGGGAAATGGACTGGACTTTGTCCAACCTGATTATCTTGTATCTATCACAGTGCCAAGTATAGTGCCTGGCTCATAGTAAAAATTTAACAAATACCATTTTTTTAAAACAGAAAAAGAAATCTTTTTAGTCCGGAAAAGTCGATGTTTAACCGTTGTTGCTGCAATATTAGTAGGACTTCCCTGAGTTTGAATCAGCGGGATTTCAGTACACAATTTAGGAGACATTTTATCAACCTTTTATCACATCTCCTGTAGGCCGTCTCACTCCTTACATATGTGCGGGTGGAGGCCACGGCTCCTGGCACACACAATTTCGGTTTCAGGATTGATGTTGCAGTGGTCAAGCACCCATTTCTTTCCAAAGACTACCCTTGCACGTTTGAAGAGAGGTTACTCTTGTCCATCAGCGTCAGCTTTCCGTGAGGGATAACTTCCGAGAATGGTCTCTCTACGTAGATATCATCCCAGGAATTGAGAGGAGCTAGTGAATTCCTGAGAACACTTCATTAGAGGCCATGCGTTGAGCATGGGACACCTCATCTCGGCTGTTTCTCCGCAGTTCATCTCATTTGTTTTCATGCCATAACCATAATATGGTTGGGGGATAGTTGAAGTGACCCATTATCTGGGTTGACACTCGAGTCACTAAAACTTGCTTGTCATGAAACACGAAGCTGAAAGACTTTTCTGTGTCCCAAACATAACTCTAAAGTCCTGGGATTTTCTGGATTCTAGCCACCTGGGAACAGACGGAACCTCTAACCTTGGGCGTAGACAAGCACGACATTTTGTTTATACACTACACATGGCCATATGAATTAAATTGGCAGATTAGCATTATTTTGTCATGCAGAAAATGACTGTTTACAGTAGAGAAGGATGTTCGCATCTAGCTTTGGCTTCTGTTATCTCAGTCTTCACAGAGAATTAGTATGGGCCGTAAGTTGGTGGTTAAATGTTTCCTCTGACATGCTTGTTTCCATTTATGCATAGCCATCTTTGAGTGTTTCCCCACTCAAAATTTTTTCTCGAGATTAAATTAAGTACTCTGCACTTATTGCAGATGTCCAGACTTGCTTGGAAAGGCTTGAGTTTTAGTGCGTAAGTAGTTTTCTGCATTTGTTTATTTAATTGAGATATTTTTGAACTGTGAATATATGTGCCAGGTCCATTGGAAACCGTGAAAACCAATGAGATTGCTTTTGCGCCATACAGGAAATATCTTCCATATCCCCCGTTCGTCTTTAGCATTAAATAATAGGAGTCAAAGGACAATGAGTTTTTGTTTCAGTTAGGTAAGGTTTATTATAAAATTTTGACTGCGTTTGTCAAAGTGTTTAGTCTGGTAGGTCCTGAAGCTTGAATTCCAGATCAAAAAACAGTGATATGCCTTCAGGCTGGAAGCCAGGCAATGTTGAACTCAATGGTATGTGTACATTTGCCTCCTTTGCGTTTGTGCCTTTGTAAATGCCCAGTGGGTAGTGTAAATTCACATTACTTTGTGTCCCATTTGGTCTTAAAATAATTAGGCAGCGAAAGACTGTTGATAATTAAATCGGGTGCATTTTCTCCTTGAATCGGATATTCTGCCTTAACTGATTTCAAGGAATGCCAGCTTCTCTTATGCTTGAGTAACTGAGCTGCAAAACCTTGGCTGAGCCAGCACATACTGTACTTCCTTTGTGACTTGTTCTTGCTGGTTTTAATTTAAAAAAAAATGCATTTCTCTGCCCTCTGTGGGGTATGCTGCCTAGCTCTTCACTTTTTGCAGTGCTTTTCGAAAAATGAGATTGTGTTCTCTGAAGTATATTAAGGTTATTTGTACTTTCTGAACGTGAAGGAATGGACAGTCAAAGGAAACTAGAGCAATAAATGACTGTTTTGTGTAGATGAGTCCAGGTAAAGTCAACTGTGACCATATTTAAAGCTTTCGTACATTCATTCAATCGTATTTATTGAGTGCTTACTGTGTGCAGAGCACTGTATTAAACGCTTGGGAAAGTGCAGTACAGCAATAAAGAGAAGACAGTCCTTACCCTCAGTGAGCTCACAGTATGGGGGAGGAGACAGATATCAGTACAAGTAAACAGACATCAATGTAAATAAGTAAAATTACAGATATAAAATGGCACTGTTCAAATCTTCAGAAAAACTTGTTGTAGTTGATGATGGTTTTAAAACCTTTCTAAGAAAAGGAAAAGGAAAAGTGCACCCTCAGGTAAAATTGCATAGCTTACAAGAAATGCATAATAACATTGCTGAGAGCCAATAGGCATTTTTTTATTGTTTGAGAATTCAGCTCTTTGAAGATCATTAGTACCTTTCTCCTGTGAGTGATATTGACAGTGAGCTTATTGGTGCAGTTGATTCTCCTGTAACACATGTTTTCATTACACATTGGAAAGAATGTTATGGAGATTTAGGGAGTGTTTGTCCTACAACACACATCTGCCTGGATATAACACAGTCCATGATTTTACACAAGCGGATTTGGCGTAGGAATCAGTGGTATTTATTAAGCACTTGCCTGTGTGCAGAACACTGTACTAAGCCCTTGGAAAAGTACGGTATGATAGAGTTGGTAGACGCAATTCCTCTCCCACAAGGAGCTTTGCAGTCTACAGGGGGACACAGGCATGAAAATATATTACAGATAGGGGAAGTTACATACTAGAATGTAAGGATATTTATGTAAGTGCCATTGGGGTGACTATCAAAGTGCTTAAGGGATACACAACCAAGTGTGTGATCACTGGTATGGGGAGGGTGGTTAAGAGGAAATGAGGGCTTAGTCTGGGAAGCCTCTTGGAAGCAATGTGATTTTAGAAAGTTTTGTAAAGTGGGGAGAGTGGTGGGTATTAAGGGAGAGGAAGCCCCAGGCTGAAGGAGGATGTAGGCAAGGAGTCGACAGTGGACTAGACAAGATAGAGGTGGAGAGAGCAGGTTGGGGTTTAGAGGAATGGAGTGTGCTGACGGATTTTGTCACAGCAAATCAGCGAGGTAAAGTAGGAAGGAACGAGATGATTGAGTAACTTAAAGCCAATGGTAAAGAGTTGCTGTTTGATGTCATTGCTTAGTACAGTGCCTGGCACATAGTAAGTGCTTAACAAATACGTTTATTATTATTATTATTATGAGGAGGCCAGTGGGCAAACACTGAAGGTTTAAGAGGAGTTGGGGAGATGTGGGCCAAATGGTTTTTTGTCAGTAAAATGATCGATTAGGATGAGGTAGAGGCTGTTGAATTTGGCAAGAAGGTGATCATTGGTAGTTTCTGTGGAGTGGAATGGAACTGAAGCCAAGTTGGAAGGGGGTCAAGGAGAAAATTAGAGGAGAGGAATTGGGGACAGTGGGTGTAGCAGAGTTTAGAGAGGAATGGTAGGAGAGAGATGAGGTGATAACCAGCGGGAGCCATGGGGTCAGTGAAGGGTTTGTTTTAGGATAGGGGAGACATGGGCATGTGGAGAAGAAGCCATTGGAGAGTGAACAGTTGAGGATGGCAGTTAGGGAGGGAAAAAGGGAGGGGCAAGTGTTTTGATAAGGTGCAAACAAGAGCAATAATAATAATTTTAATGTCTGTTAATTGCTGACTGTGTGCTGTGCACAGTAGTAAGCACTGGGGTAGATATAAGGTAATTGGGTTGGACACAGTCTTTGTTCCACATGGGCCTTACAATCTTAATCCCTGATTTACAGATGAAGTAACTGAGGCACAGAGAAGTGAAGTGACTTGAACCCATGCCCTTCTGACTCCCAAGCCCGTGCTCTACCCACTAGACCACACTGCGAAGGAATGGGGTTGGATGTACAGGTGGTAGGGGTGGATTTTGAGAGACAGCAGGATATCTTATCTAGAAATACTGCTGAGAAAGATGAGAGAGTTGAAGGAAGGCAGGAGGCGGGGGAACGAAGGGGGAGAGATAGGGGAGATTTTAAGGAGTTCATTCTTGATAGTGTCGTTTTCTCATTTAAGTAGGTGACCAGGTTATTAAGGGCATGGGATGGGAGAGTAGGGGGATGGGGGTTTGAAGAGGGAGTTAAACGTCTGGAACAACTGTCTCACTCTGTGTTGTGTTGGCCAGATGGGGAGTAGGCAGAAAGAGTGTGATTTACTCAGTGCAGCCCATCACCACTACTGGAAAAGCAACTCCAGTCTCAGATTTTCTTAGTCATGTTATTTATTAAGGGCTTCCTGGGCTGAACGCTAGGGAATGTAATTAGATCTGAAAGGCTCCCCATTCCACACTGGGCTCATAGTCCAAGTCGGGGCACACAGCTACAAGGAACAACATTACTGAATTATGAACAGTAATATTTAAGAGTCCTCAAACCAAAATAGCAGGGTTAGAATAAATGAACAGCTCTTGGAATCTTTTGGTTCCTCACTGCTTCAGGCGAAAGTCCTTAGTTAACATCGCGGCAGCCTCCCCAGTGTTCTACGGGTTGTGAAGACGGGGGAGGGCATAAAGATGTGACCTTAGAAGTCCGTACCCACTCCTTACCCTTGTAGAAAATGAATCTTCTGATGTGTGTTATTCAGCGGCTCCAAGGGCAGAGGGAACTGGTCCAGGCATTGGGCAGAGCCAGTAGCTTCCGATCTCAAAGAAAATCTGAACCACATGGGACTGAGTCCCTGCCCATCCCCTCACTTCCCAGGACATAGGATTTCTGGTGTGGTATTTTTTTTTTATGGTATTTCTTAGGTGCTTACTATGTGCCTGGCACTGTACCAAATGCTAGGGTAATTTCAGTACAATCAGGTTGAACGCCGTCTGTGTCCCACATGGGGATCACAGTGTTAATCCCTATTTTACAAGTGAGGTAACAGAGAGGTGAAGTGACTTGCCCAGGGTCACCCAGCAGACGAGTGGTGGAGACAGGATTAGAACCAAGGTGAAGACAGACCGTGGAGCTTCTGATCCTGTTGTTAACAATGAGAAGATGTACTAAAATGTACTATGTCAGTGGGAAGCCCAGGATGCTAGTTGCTGATAACCCTTTTAGCTCTTCATTCAGCCTCATGAAGACATGGTTGCACAAACCAGTGTTGTGGCATACAAGGAACAGCTGCCAAAGTGTGTGTTGTTGAGGTTCACTTAGACACAAGAGACAAAAAGGATATGCAGATGAAAACCGTGCCAAGGATTTCTGTACATCCCTGAAGAGACTATAGGAACCCAGGGCCATTGTAGTAACACCACCACTATAATAATGATGGCATTTATTAAGCACTTACTATGTGCAAAGCACTGTTCTAAGTGCTGGGGAGGTTACAAGGTGATCAGGTTGTCCCATGGGGGGCTCACAGTTTTAATCCCCATTTTACAGATGAGGGAACTGAGGCACAGAGAAGTTAAGTGACTTGCCCAAAGTCACACAGTTTACAGTTGGCGGAGCCGGGATTTGAACCCCTGACCTCTGACTCCAAAGCCCGGGCTCTTTCCACTGAGCCACGCTGCTTCTCCAGTAGGGATTATAAATGCAGAACCATTAACACAAACAAGAACTAATTTTTGAGGATGGCAGTAATATGTCAATGGCTCCCTCCACCTATCGCCCCATCTCCCTCCTATCATTCCTCTCCTAACTCCTTGAGCAAGTTGTGAACAGCATTGTCTCCATTTCCTCCTCTCCAATCTCTCCTTGACACCTTCCAATCTGGCTTCTGCCCAGCCTCACTCCACAAAAACTGCCCTCTCAAAGGTCACCAGTGATCTCCTTGTCAAATCCAACAGCCTCTACTCCATCCTAATCCTCCTTAACCTCTCAGCTGTCTTCAGTACGATCAACCACCCTTCCCCCTTCTCCTCTTTTGCGGTCTCCTCCTCTGCCTCCCACCCCCTAACTGTGGAAATACCTAAAGGTTCAGTTCTGGGTATGCAGATAAAGTGCTTTGGGGTTAGGTACTTTAGTTCTGGGTCCCCTTCTATTCTCCCTCTATATACAGCATGGCTTAGTGGAAAGAGCACAGGCTTGGGACTCAGAAGTCGTGGATTCTAATCCCGACTCCACCACTTGTCGGCTGTGTGACTTTGGACAAGTCACTTCTCTATGTCTCAGTTACCTCATCTGTAAAATGGGGATTAAGACTGTGAGCTCCACGTGGGACGACCTGATTACCTTGTATCTACCCCAGTGCTTTGAACAGTGCTTGGCATATAGAAAGTGCTTAACAAATACCATCATTATTATTATTATTGTTATTGTTATTATTCACTCCCATCACTTCAACTACCATCTATATGCCGATGGTTCCCAAATCTGCATCTCCAGCCCCACTCTCTCTTCTCTTCTAGTCTTTTTTTTCCACCTGCATTCAGGAACATGTCTACTTGGGTGTCCTGTCAGCACCTTAATATGTCCCAAAGAGAGCTCCTTATCTTCCCACCCAAATCATGCTCTCCCTCTCATTTTCCCATCACTCTAGACAGCATTACCATCCTTCTTGTCTCACAAACCCTGTAACCTGGGTGTTACCCTCAACTCATCTCTCTCGTTCAACCCACCCATTCAGTCTGTCTCTAAACCTTCGCGACATCTCTAAAATATGCCCTTTCCTCTCCATCAAAACTGCTACCATGTTAATCCAAGCACTTCTCCTCCCTCACCTTGATTACTACAATAGCCTCCTCACTGACTTACCCACCTCTTGTCTCTCCCCACTCCAGTCCATACTTCACTCTGATGCCCAGATCATTTTTGTACAAAAAACGTTAAGTCCATGTTTCTCCAGTCCTCAAGAACCTCTAGTGGTTACCCATCCACCATCAAACAAGAACTCCTTACTATAGTCTTTAAACACTCAATCACCTTGCCCCTCCTACATTACTCCCCCGATTTCCTACCTCAGCCCAGCACACTTCACTCCCCTAATGCCATCCTACAAACTGCACCCCATCTTAATCTCGTCTGTCTCACCGCTGACCTCTCGCTCACATCCTGCCTCTGTCCTAGAGCACCCTCCCTCTTCATATCCAGTAGACGATCACTCTCCCCACCTTTAAAGTCTTATTATAAAATCATCTGCTCCAAGAGGCCTTCTCCACCTAAGCCCCCACTTCCTCTTCTCCCACTCACTTCTGTGTCACCTTTGCACTTAGATTTGCACCCTTTATTCAGTGTACACTGAGCCCCGCAGCACTTTATCTGCATATCCATAATTTGTTTACATAAATTACAATATCTGTATCTCCCTCTGGATTGTAATCTCGATTCAGTCATTCAGTAGTATTTATTCAGCGCTTACTGTGTGCAGAGCACTGTACTAAGGGCTTGGGAAGTACAAGTCGGCAACATATAGAGACGGTCCCTACCCAGCAGCGAGCTCACAGTCTAGATGGGGGAGACAGACAACAAAACAAAACATGTAGACGGGTGTCAAAATTGTCAGAACAAATAGAATTAAAGCTATATGCATAGCATTAACAAAATAATTAGAATAGTAAATATATACAAGTAAAATAGAGTAATAAATCTGTACAAATATATATATATATAAGTGCTGTGGGGAGGGGAAGGAGGCAGGGTGGGGGGATGGGGAGGAGGAGAGGAAAAAGGGGGCTCAGTCTGGGAAGGCCTGCTGGAGGAGGTGAGCTCTCCGTAGGGCTTTGAAGGGAGGAAGAGAGCTAGCTTGGCGGATGTGCGGAGGGAGGGCATTCCAGGCCAGGGGAGGACGTGGGCTGGGGGTCGATGGCGGGACAGGTGAGAATGAGGCACGGTGAGGAGATTAGCGGCAGAGGAGCGGAGTGTGCGGGTTGGGCTATAGAAAGAGAGAAGGGTGGTGAGGTAAGGGGGCGAGGTGATGGACACCCTTGAAGCCGAGAGTGAGGAGTTTTTGCTTGATTCGTAGGTTGACAGGCAACCACTGGAGATTTTTGAGGAGGGGAGTAACATGCCCAGAGCGTTTCTGCACAAAGATGATCCAGGAAGCAGAGTGAAGTGTAGACTGAAGTGTGGAGAGACAGGAGTTTGGAGATCAGAGAGGAGGCCAATGCAGTCATCCAGTCAGGATAGGATGAGAGAGTGAACCAGCAAGGTAGCGGTTTGGATGGAGAGGAAAGGGCGGATCTTGGCGATATTGTGGAGGTGAGACCGGCAGGTTTTGGTGATGGATTGGATGTGTGGGATGAATGAGAGAGTGGAGTCAAGGATGGCACCAAGGTTGCGGGCTTGTGACACAGGAAGGATGGTAGTGTTGTGTACGGTGATGGGAAAATCAGGAGAGGGCAGGGTTTGGAAGGGGAGATAAGGAGTTCAGTCTTGTACATATTGAGTTCTAGATGGCAGGCGGACATCCAGATGGAGATGTCCTGAAGGCAGGAGGAGATACAAGCCTGGAGGTAGGGAGAGACAGCAGGGGCAGAGATGTAGATTTGGGTGTCATCAGTGTAGAGATATTTGAAGCCATTGGAGCGAATGAGTTCACCAAGGGAGTGAGTGTAGACAGAGAACAGAAGGGGACCAACAACTGACCCTTAAGGAACCCCTACAGTAAGGGGGTGGGAGGGGGAGGAGGAGCCCACAGAGGCTCCTCCTCGATGTGGGCAGGGAACGTGTCTACCAACTCTGTTTTATTGTACTCTCCCAAATGCTTAATACAATGCTCTGCACACAGTAAGTGCTCAGTAAATATGATTGATTGATTGGTTAATGACCTTAAGATCCCTTTTCACCACAGTAGATGAAAATGTAGTTTACACTCTGGCATCTAAAGAAGTCATCACCACTTCATTCTTTGGAGTTAGGATTCTGAAAAATGATTCTCAAAGTCCCAAAGCTGTAGGTGTTGGCATCTCAAGCCAGGCAGTGTGTACTCTTAGATGCCTGAATAGTCTCTTCCTCCACATGTGGAACCCTAAGGAAATGCCATAGGGTTTCAGAGATGCAATCCACAAGGAGGGAAAATGAAAAGGCTGGTTTTGGAAACAATCACAGAAGCTAATTGCTTTCCACTACTGCCGGAGTCTAGCCAGAGTCCTCCTGGACCAGCTACTGAAGAACATGGTTAACCAGCCATTCCCAGAATAACAGTCTGGTTTTTAGAACCCAGTGGAACACAGCGTAATTACTCTTTGCTGCAAATAAGCAAAGGAATAGTGTAGGCAGAGCGCAGGAAATAACAAGAGGTCTGTATTTCGTAGACCTTGCACAAGCGTTTAAAACCTTTAGCGGTCCTGGGCTCTGACATTTATTAAGCTAGTTTGGCTGTTCTGAGTTTATTAAGATCCTGAGGTAGTACCACAGTGTCAGAAATGACAGAGATTGCACGTGGCTGTGTACAAGCCAAGCAGTTTGCACACAAAGTATGTGTGTGCGCGCTTTGGTACACAAAGCCACTTTGTGTACTGTGCATTACGGGCAATGCAAAGCACTTTGGTACTCACCCCAGCCCCACAGTACTTACCTAAATATTCTTATACCCTACCATTCCTCCTATCCGTAATCTACTTCAATGTCCGTCTCTCTTTGCAGACTGTAATTTGACTCTTGCATTTTCCCCAGTGCTTAGTACAGTCCTCTGCAAGAGCAAGTGCTCAGTACATCCCACTGATTGGTTGATTGATAGATCAGTCAGACAACATTGTGTAATAAGTCCAACTTTATTCAGCTTAATCAGACCAGGCATTCTTGAGGAAGCAGAGACTGTAGAAGCCGATGTCAGGTTATAAATTAGATCCTCAGGGGAACACTTTCAACCCAACAGGCCAAGAGTGACATTAAGAAAATCAGTCATCCACCCTCAGTATCATCTGAAGCTCCAGTCCTTACCTTGCGGGAGCCGGTCGGGGAGAGGATGAAGTGGCACCATGCATAGTCTACCTCACCATCACCGAAACATGCTGGCCAGAACCCTAGCTGCCTGCCCTCCACATCACTGCGAGAGAGGAGAGCCTCTTGCCTGTGGTTTAGGAGCATGGGGGCGGGGAGCTTGAAGCATCACCAGAATTATCATCTCACTTGACTGTGACTTTTGTGACATTTGGTCTCTGGACAGCCATGTCTGAGCGATAAGGAACCTCCAAAAGGCTCCATTAGCCACAACATTTTGCAGCTTTTTGCATTTATTGTTGTCCTTGAATTCTTAGTTTGTTTTGTCCTGATTATTTCAGTCTTCCCTCATGAACCCATCCACAGGCTTTCTACTCCTCCCTCCTCTCGTTTGTGAGCCACCTGAGGACTAGGGATTGGGTCTCATTTCTCATCTGTTCTACTCGCCATGTTCAATGCAATGCTTTTCACCCAGTTGGTGCTCAAAAAATACTATTGAATGAAGCCCAAGAATCATTCACCACCGTGACTGTACTTTTTAAGCACCCGTACCAGCAAACCTTCAGGTGAGTTTGAACAACTAGATATATATTTAGCTTGAAAAATCTGGAGTTTTTATACTCTCTTACCACTTGTCAGCCCTACACCTGCACAAGGTCCTCTGTCCGCAGTGGAAATTAAAGGCAGTCTTTAAGTTCTGCCATCTCGACGGAATCTTATCGTGATGATGCAAGCAAGGATAGGAAAAGAAGTAGAAATTCAAATCAAGGAAGTCAACAAAGCCTTTACAAGATTGGCAAAATGTGAATGCTCCTTTGGGCCATTAAATTTGAGACCAATGAAAATTGATGAAATAATGGTAGTATTCAGTCTTTCACATGGTTGTGAGAGTTTAACGTACTTTAGATACCACACTGGACTTTGAGAACAGTTCCATCCGTACTCCCTATGTCTCTTTTACATATGAAGTGAAAGTAAGAACTTCTCAGATTTAATATAAATACGGCAATGAATGCTCACCCAAGTGAAAATACAATTCGGCGTCATTTTTGTGAAAGTCAGGTTGTGATCTTGGTTTAGGAACCAAACCTCCATTTATAGTTCTATGAGCAATATGCTTCAGGAATCCTGGGACTTGTATGCATGCTGCCAAATTTATGTGTTCTGTATTTACTATCATAACTATACCTCATTTTGCATAGTTTTTACAGCCCAAAAACAGGAGGAGGCTATTACTTGTTCATATGAGAATTACATATAGATACAAGAGGAGCTGGAGAAAAGGAAGAGGAAGATAAGAGGGCACTTGACTGTATCTCTTCCTTTTGCACTCAGCAGCCTTAATGTATTCACTAACTACAAAAATAATCTTTTATTTTCTTCTCAAAAATCATAGGGGCAGTAGATTTATGGCAGCAATTTTGTGAATAAATGTGGGATGTGTATATTCAGGTGTATATTCAATTATTAATGTAACTACTACTTGAGATGACTTGATCATCTTCCCCCTCCCACTATTTGTAAACCTTTTTTAATTTCTCTCTGCCATTAGATTGTTTTCTCCTTATGAGCGTGGAACACATCCTTTGTTTCTGGTGTACATTCACCAGTGCTTAATAGAGTGCTCTGCACTCAGGCCCTCAATAAATATTATTGATTAATTGATTTATGCCGGGTGCTCTTTTCAATCAGAATTTATATTTCCTCATAAAATCATTATTTTATATAGACTTGGCACTACAACAGTCCAGCCACTCTGTATTCTTTTATTCATCATCTTTAGTCCTATTCAAGGCTAAGTTAAAGTAGTTTCAGGTCATAATACCTAAATCTTAGAACTGTATAAATATAAAATATATCCTCATGAATGGAACAAGAAGGTATTTTATTAGCTTTCAAGCTAGCTAGCTAACCTGCCCGAGTCCTATTTCATACTTATCGGCATGTGTTTAATGGATCTACAGTTGTCACTTGTAGATATACATATATTTTGATGTAGTCTTGAATTTTAAACATGTCTTTTAAGCCAGATGGCTGTAATAAATGTCTACCAATCTCACTGGGCAAAAAAAGTCTTGAGGGCCAAATAGGTGGATGTTTCTGGGGTTATAAAATATGATTTAAAGAGTTACGGCCAGAATTGACTTCATGTCAGGAGTTTAGAATTCGTAGTTGAGTTGCGCTCTGGTCTCCGAGCATCCCCAGCGTGGCATAGTGGAAGGAGCATGGGCTTGGGAGTCCGAGGACATGGGTTCAAATCCCCGCTCTGCCACTTGTCTGCTGTGTGACCTTGGGCAAGCCACTTAACTTCTCGGTGCCTCAGTTACCTCATCTGTAAAATGGGGATTAAGACTGTGAGCCCCACGTGGAGCAACCTGATTACCTTGTGTCTACCCCAGTGCTTAGAGCAGTGCCTAGCACATAGTAAGCACTTAACAAATACCATAATAATAATTATTATTGTTAGACAGTTGCATGATATATATCCTAGCAGCTAACACAAGCTAGTACATTATGTTAAATTCCAGAGTCATGTGATGGGAAGAAATTCTTTCCTCATGTTATATCCAAATAGTGCAACGAAAATATATGTAAGAGCAGAACTAAACATAAGCGCTTATTAGCATAAGCTCTTGGAAGAGTACAGTATAACAATATAAGGACACAGTCCCTGCCCATATAAATAAATTACGGCTATGTACATAAAGTGCTGTGGGCTGAGGGAGGGTGAATAAAGAGGGCAAGGGTGACCCAAGGGAGTGGGGGAAGAGGAAATGAGGGCTTAGTCGGGGAAGGCCTCTTGGAGGAGGTGACTTTAATAAGACCTTGAAGGTCAGTCAGATATGTAAGGGGGTTGTTCAAGGCCTGAGGGCAGGGGGTCGATGGCGAGATAGATGAACAGCGGTACATTGAGGTACAGTGAGCTGGTTGGCATTAGAGGAGTGAAGTGTGTGAGCTGGGTTGTAGTTAAGAATCAGGGAGGTGAGGAAGAAGGGGCAAGGTGACAAGTGCTTTAAAACCTGTGTTAAGGAGTTTCTTTTTAATGCAGAGTTGGATGGGCAACTTCTGGAGGTTCATGAGAAGTAGGGAAACATAGACTGAATGTTTTTGTAGGAAAATGATCCAGGCAGCAGGGTGAACTATGGACTTGAGCGGGGCGAAACAGGAGGCACGGAGGTCAGCAAGTAGTCAGATGCTGTAATCATGTTGGGATAGGGTAACGGTTCTGATTAATATGGTAGCAGTTTAGAAGGAGAGGACAGGGCAGATTTTAGTGATGTTGTGAAGGTTGAACTGACAGGATGAATAAGAGAGATGATGCCATGGTTACAAGCTTGTGAAACAAAGGATGCTGGTGCTGTGTACCGTGATGAGCAGGTCAGGAGGAGGACAGGGTTTGGGAAGATAATGAGTTCTGTTTTGGACACATTAAGTTTGAGGTGTTGGCGGGACATCCAAGCAGAGATGTCCTGAAGGCAGGAGGAAATGTGAGACTGCAGAGGAGGAGAGAGATCAAGGCAGGTGATGTAGATTTGGGAATCATCTCCATAACACCACCAACCTCCCCATCTTTCAAACTTGGTTTTGACATTATCGTGGACTCTTTCAACCCTGTATTCAGTCAACCAGCAAATATTGTCTTTTTGGTTTGTAAATATTTCCAAAATCTGGGGTTTTTTGGTATTTGTTAAGTGCCAGGCACTGTACAAAACACCTGGGTAGATACAAGATAATCAGGTTGGACACAGTCCAACCTGTGGGACTCATGACCTTAACTCTCACTTTACAGATGAGGTAACCGAGGCCCAAAGAAGTGAAGTTTGACTTGTCCAAGATCACACAGCAGACAAGTGGCAGAGGCAGGATTCGAATTCAGGTCCTTCTGACTCCCAGGCCAAGCTCTCCCAAGCTCTTTCCATTAGACCATGCTGCTTCTCAGCAACCCACTTCTTCCTTTTTATCCAAAATAACTCCACCCTGGTCCAGGTTACTTATATCCCAACTCAACTACAACATCAGTCATAGAGAAGCAGCGTGGCTCAGTGGAAAAAGCATGGGCTTTGGAGTCAGAGATCATGGGTTCAAATGCTGGCTCTGCCAATTGTCAGCTGTGTGACTTTGGGCAAGTCATTTAACTTCTCCGTGCCTCAGTTACCTCATCTGTAAAATGAGGATTAAGACTGTGAGCCCCCTGTGGGACAACCTGATCACCTTGTAACCTCCCCAGCGCTTAGAACAAGGGCTTTGCACATATTAAGCGCTTAATAAAGTGCCGTCATCATCAGTCTTCTCTCAGACCTTCCTGCTTTCAACCTCTTTCATCTCTTGTCCGTACTTCATTCTGCTGCCTGGACCTATTTCCTAAAACAGAGTGTTGTGCAGGTCTCCCCACTCTTCAAAAACCTCCTTTGGTTGCCCATTCCTCTCTACATCGCTGAATAAGTACGGTTGAATGAGTGAATAAATGAATCAAGCAGAAACTCCTCATCTTTGGCTTTAAGACATTCTTTACCCCGTACTTATAATAATGATAGTATTTGGCAAGCAGTAGTTATGTATCAAGCATTGCTCTAAGCGTTGGAGTAGATCTAAGTTAGTACAGACACAAGCCCCTGTCCCACCACGTGAGCTTTACCCCAACCTCTCCCTCCAGGTCCCTACCACACTCCAGGTTGGTTTTTTCCACCTCTTTTCTTAAGCCATTATGACCCAGGAGTTACTGCTGCCTTCAGGGGCCCACCCAGGGCAGTCCAGCCTCCCTTTCCCCTCTCTCACTTGTATCACCACCTCTCTGCCTGCCCCAGCCTAGAGGATGGGGATGCCAACAGGTTGGGCAGCTGCTGCCGCTAAAGGCACATCACTTTCCCTTCCCAGCCTGTTCTTGTCATGTGGGGGCTAGGATGGAGTGAGGGGGCTACAAGCTAGGACAGGGAAGGGAAAGGGGAGAGGCAATGAAAGGGAAACGATGGCAGCCACAACTGCTGAGGCTTTGATTAAGCAGAGAAGCACCCGAAGCGGGCAGAGAGACTGGGGAGGGTGAGGGAAGAGGACACTCGCTCGTCCTTGTCCCCAACACAGCTTCACAGAAGCGTTGGGCTCCGTCAGCTAGTGGAGCACAGCGTATGATTTCCAGGTCTAGAAGGACATACCGGTTTACCCGGGTTTCCGGGACCAGAAGGACCCCCTGGGCCTAGAGGCCAAAAGGTGAGTTAACGGAGGCGCAGAGAAGTGAGGTGACTTGCCCAAAGTCACACAGCTGACAAGTGGCGGAGCTGGGATTTGAACCCATGACCTCGGACTCCAAAGCCTGGGCTCTTTCCACTGAGCCATGCTGCTTCTCCTTGACACCTGTCCACATGTTTTGTTCGGTCTGTCTCCCCCTTCTAGACTGTGAGCATGTTGTTGGGTAGGAACCGTCTCTATATGTTACCAACTTGTACTTCCCAAGCGCTTAGTACAGTGCTTTGCACACAGTAAGCGCTCAATAAATGATTGAATGAATGAATGAATGACTATGACAAATGCACAAAATCTCAGTTCAGTTGGAATTATTCGCTCATCCAGGTTGGGCTACCTCTTTGACTGTTCATTCATTCAATCATATTTATGGAGCGCTTATTGTGTGTGGAGCACTGTACTAAGCACTTGGGAGAGTACAGTACAACAATAAATAGACACATTCCCTGCCCACAACAAGCTTCCAGTTTGGCAGGGGGGAGCTCTAGACTACTCAGCGAGGCTTCCTTTTATAATATGTAACATAGAAAAGACAAGGAACCTCTGTTTGTGGAGTTAATTGTAGGCAGATGATGATAAATTGAGAAAAGTCAAATCTCTCTGCCAATGCTTTAAATTTTCTTCAAATCATGGCAGTGTGGGGACAACCTGGAACTCCTTCCTTCCTCACCAATCAATCCATCAATCAATAATAATAATAATAATGGCATTTATTAAGCGCTTACTATGTGCAAAGCACTGTTCTAAGCGCTGGGAAGGATACAAGGTGATCAGGTTGTCCCACGGGGGACTCACAGTCTTCATCCCCATTTTACAGATGAGGGAACTGAGGCACAGAGAAGTTAAGTGACTTGCCCAAAGTTACACAGCTGACAATTGACGGAGCCGGGATTTGAACCCATGACCCCTGACTCCAAAGCCCATGCTCTTTCCACTGAACTCCTACTCCGTGCCGAGAGCTGTACTAGAGAAGCAACGGGTCTCAGTGGGAATAGCACGGGCTTTGGAGTCAGAGGTCATGGGTTCAAATCCCGGCTCCACCAATTGTCAGCTGTGTGACTTTGGGCAAGTCACTTCACTTCTCTGGTCCTCAGTTACCTCATCTGTAAAATGGGAATTAAGACTGTGAGCCCCGCGTGGGACAACCTGATCACTTTGTAACCTCCCCAGCACTTGGAACAGTGCTTTTCACATAGTAAGCACTTAATAAATGCCGTCATTATTATTATTATTACTATTATTATTATTATTATTACTAAGCGCTTGGGAGACTACAGTACAACATAATTAATGGACACGTTTCCTGTCCGTAACAAACTTACAGTCTAGAGGGGGAGACAGACATTAATATAAATAAATAATCATTTTAATACACAATTTAAAAATGTGTATCTAAGTGCTGTAGGGTTGAGGGTGGTGTAAATATCAGATGTCCAAAGGTCATCGATCCAAGTGTGTAGATGATGCAGAAGTGAGAGCAAGCCAGGGAAAAGAAGGCTTAACTGGGGAAGGCCTTTTGGAAGGAGCTGTAACCTTAATAACGCTTTGAAAATGGAGAGAGTGGTGGTCTAGTGTATGTGGAGGGGAGGGAGTTTCAGGCTAGGAGGAGGATGTGGTTAAGGGGTTGGCTACGAGATAGACAAAATGAGGGTACAGTGAGTAAGCTGGCTCTAGTGGAGCAGAGTGTGCAGGCTGAGCTGTAGTAGATCACTGAGGTGAGGGTGAATGGAGCGAGCTGATTGAGTGCTTTAAAGCCCGTGGTAAGGAGTTTCTGTTTGATGAGGAGGTGGATGGGCATGGAGGTTCTTGAGGAGTCAAGAGACGTGGACTGGACGTCTTTTGTCACAATGTTGTGAAAGTAGAACCAACAGGATATATACACAACATTTACAACAGACCATCACTCTCCTCACTGGCAAAGTCTTACTAAAATCCTATCTCCTCCAAGAGGCCTTCCCTGACTAAGCCTTCTTTTTCCCTACAGCTTCTCCCTTCGGTGCCGCTTATGCGCTTATGCCCTTAAGCAGCTGATATGTGCTCCCCCCTTAGCTCCATATGGGCAGGAAGTGTGTTTACCAACTCCGTTGTATTGAACCCTACCAAGTTCTTAATTCAGTGCTGTGCACTCAGTAGGTGATTAGTAAGTACCATCGATTGATTGTATATCCTCTCATTGTATATGTTAAGCTACCTGTGTGCAAGGGAATGACCAATGACCTTCTTCCTGCAATCCAATGGCTCTTACTCTTTCCTAATCCTCCTCGACCTCTGTGCTGCCTTCGACACTGTAGACCATCCCCTTCTTCTCAACACACTATCCAACCTTGGCTTCCAGGAGAGGACCATCCTCTCCTGGTTCTCCTCTTTTCTCTCTGGCCGCTCATTCTCAGTCTCCTTCACGGGCTCCCCCTCCCCCTCCCATAGTCTACTGTAGGGGTTTTTCAAGGGTCAGTTCTTGGTCCCCTTCTGTTCTCCATCTATACCCACTCCCTTGGTGAACTCATTCGCTCCCATGGCTTCAACTATCATCTCTGCGCCGAAGACTCCCAAATCTACATCTCCACCGCTGTTCTCCCTCCCTCCCTCCATGCTTGTATCTCCTCCTGCCTTCAGGACATCTCCACCTGGATGTCCTCCCGCCACCTAAAACTCAACATGTCCAAGACTGAGCTCCTTATCTTCCCTCCCAAACCCTGTCCTCTCCCTGACTTTCCCATCACTGTAGATGGCACTACCATCCTTCCCGTCTCACAAGGCCTCAACCTTGGTGTCATCGTTGACTCTTCTCTCTCATTCACTCCACACATCCAATCCGTCACCAAAACCTGCCAGTCTCGCCTCCACAACATCGCCAAGATCCGCCCATTCCTCTCCATGCAAACCACTACCTTGCTGGTTCAATCTGTCATCCTGTCCTGACTGGATTACTTCATCAGCCTCCTTTCTGATCTCCCATCCTCCTGTCTCTCCCTGATTCAGTCTATACTTCATTCTGCTGCCTGGATTATCTTTGTTCAGAAATGCTCGGAGCACGTCACTCCCATCCTCAAAAATCTCCAGTTGTTGCCTATCAACCTTCGAATGAAGCAAAAACTCCTCACACTTGGCTTCAAAGCTCTCTGTCACCTCGCCCCCTCCTACCTCACCTCCCTTCTCTCCTTCTACAGTCCAGCCCACACACTCCGCTCCTCTGCCGCTAACCTCCTCACTGGGCCTCCTTCTCGCCTGTCCTGCCGTCAACCCCCGGCTCACATCCTCCCCCTGGCCTGGAATGTCCTCCCTCCACACATCCGCCAAACCAGCTCTCTTCCTCCCTTCAAAGCTCTACTGAGAGCTCACCTCCTCCAGGAGGCCTTCCTAAACTAAGGCCCCCTTTTCCCCCTCCTCCTCCTTCTCCCCCCAATCCCCTCCATGTCCTTCCCCGTTCCCCTCCCCACAACACTTCTATATATTTATTACTCTATTTATTTTATTAATGATGTGTACATAGCCATAATTCTATTTATTCTGTTGGTATTGACACCTGTCTACTTATTTTGTTTTGTTTTGTTGTCTGTCTCCCGCTTCTAGACTGTGAGCCCGTTTTTGGGTAGGGACCGTCTCTATATGTTGCCGATTTGTACTTCCCAAGCGCTTAGTACAGTGCTCTGCACACAGTAAGTGCTCAATAAATACGATTGATGATGATGATGAATAAATATGAATGAATGAGTGAATGAATGAATGAATGAATTAATGGGAGTGTGACTACCAACTCTGTTTTATTGTACTGTCCCAAGAGCTGTAGTACACTGCTCTGCACACAGTTAGGGCTCAGTGAATACCACTGATTGACTGATTTCTGTGTAATGAGGAGTGAGAGTCTGGCCATCTTCTGTTGTAAAGCACTAGGAAGTTGTGATATGAATAATTATGCATTTTGAGACTGATCATTAGCCATTTGCTGTACATCCATTGCTGCCAAGCCCATTTCTTCACTACACATGAACCTTGTAAGAATTAGTGAACGTTCATCTGGCAGCGCGAGCCTGCTGTGTGCAGAGAAAGTGCAGGATTGGAAGTACTTTTTGTGCAAACTTGGGCAATAATAATTTTAAAAAATGGTGACTTTGTTAAGCCACTACTAAGTGCCAGGCACTGTTCTAAGCACTGCACTGGATACAAGCAAATAGGGTTGGACACGGTCCCTGTCCCACATGGGGCTCTCACTCTTAATCCCCATTTTACAGCTGAGGTAACAGACACAGAGAAATTAAGTGACTCGCCCAAGGTCATACAGCAGACAAATGGCAGAGTCAGAATTAGAACCCAGGCCTGTGCTCTATCCACTAAACCATGCTGCTTTGGAATTGATGGCTGCTTGGCACGAGTCTCCTTTTTCATGTGGTTTTGCAGGAACACAATCCCTTTGTTGTACAAGAAGTGGGTCAGTTGGTAAATATTCATGGATCTCAGTCGTGCAGACTTAGCACACAAGCTGCCATTAATAAGAAATAATGAATTAATCATTGGTATTTACTGAGCACTTACTGTGTGCAGCACACTGTGCTAAGCACTTGGGATAGTACAGTACAAGAAGGTTAGTAGACATGTTCTTTGCCTGCACGGAACTCACAGCATGGCCTAGTGGAAAGAGCATCTGCCTGGGAGTCAGAAGATCTGGGTTCTAGTCCCAGTTCTGCCGCTTTCCTGCATTGTGACCTTGGACAAGCCATTTAACTTCTCTGTGCTTCAGTTACCTCATCTGTAAAATGGGGATTTAATCCTTCTCCCTCTTAAATAGGCCGTGAGCCCCATGTGGGACAGTGACTGTGCCCAACCTGATTAAGTTATATCTACCTCAGTGCTTGGCACATGCAGCAAGTGCTTAATAAGTACCAGAATTATAAACTATGCATATTATATTGAAGTAGATTACGAATAGGGGAAATAGTAGATTATAAGGCTATTTACCCAAGTGTTGTAGGGATAACATCACATTCATTGGACCCTGTACTATTACTTCTCCCCCATTTTATTTTTAAGCAGTTAGATTCTCCTTTTTGTTTTCCCTGAACCTTTTTCTCCTTTCCAAAGCTGTGGCATTTTAGATAGATATCTTTGGTGTCTTAGCAGGCAGGAATCCCAGTGTGCATTCCAGGTTTGAAATGCAAAGTATTTTTTTTGTCTGGGCTGTGCAGTGGGGTTACAGCAAAACCCAGCAAAATTCTCTTGCCCTGTGCATTGTAATGCCTCAGGTATGTCAGCCAGCCAACTCAGTTCTGTCTGCCCGACTGGAAGATCGAAATTGGGTTTAAATCGGAGTGGTCTCAGCTTTGTTTTGATAGTTCTCTTCTCCAAGTTGTATTTAAATAGTGAAAGGGTTTGGTGAGACTTGGGTGCTTGCGTAGAGTGAGAATGAAGAAGAGCAAGTCTTATTCGTCTCTTATATGCAGGTCTCCGAAGAAGGCTGATAGCAGAAACCTTGCAGACTGTATAGTAATGAGCCCTTCAATTCCTTTGTGATTTGCTTTTAAGTTTTATTTGGTTGATAATGGAAAATTAAGTGGGTTCAGTTGATTGGGATAGAAATTGAATTGTAAGATAGCTGACCCTATCCTCAAAAATCAGTGGCTACCAATCAATCTGCGCATCAGGCAGAAACTCCTCACCCTGGGCTTCCAGGCTGTCCATCCATCCCCTGGCCCCCTCCTACCTCACCTCCCTTCTGTCCTTCTCCAGCCCAGCCCGCACCCTCCGCTCCTCCGCCGCTAATCTCCTCACCGTGCCTCGTTCTCACCTGTCCCGCCATCGACCCCCGGCCCACGTCCTCCCCTGGGCCTGGAATGGCCTCCCTCCGCCCATCCGCCAAGCTAGCTCTCTTCCTCCCTTCAAGGCCCTACTGAGAGCTCACCTCCTCCAGGAGGCCTTCCCAGACTGAGCCCCTTCCTTCCTCTCCCCCTCGTCCCCCTCTCCATCCCCCCGTCTTACCTCCTTCCCTTCCCCACAGCACCTGTATATATGTATATATGTTTGTACATATTTATTACCCTATTTATTTATTTATTTTACTTGTACATATCTATTCTATTTTATTTTGTTAGTATGTTTGGTTTTGTTCTCTGTCTCTCCCTTTTAGACTGTGAGCCCACTGTTGGGTAGGGACTGTCTCTATATGTTGCCAATTTGTACTTCCCAAGCGCTTAGTACAGTGCTCTGCACATAGTAAGCGCTCAATAAATACAATTGATGATGATGATGATGATTCTATTTATTTTATTTTGTTAATGTGTTTGGTTTTGTTCTCTGTCTCCCCCTTCTAGACTGTGAGCCCACTGTTGGCTAGGGACTATCTCTATATGTTGCCAACTTGTACTTCCCAAGCGCTTAGTCCAGTGCTCTGCACACAGTAAGCGCTCAATAAATATGATTGATTGATTGATTGATTGAGGGAGGGTGATGCTGTGCTGCCAGGGAGAGTCCCAGATCCCAACTGGGAGTGTGTCCACGGTGCCCAGGAGGAAGGGGAGGGGCAGGAAGTTTCAGCTTTCCTAGGGGGTGGTCAGTGCAACGAGGAATTTTTGTTCTCCAAATCCACAGCACCAGGATAAGGGAGAATCCACTGGAAGGTTGGAAGGTGCTTGGAGATATGCAGCCTGGGGAGCCACAGGTGGGAATGCTTAGTTGCAAGCTTGCTGCAGACAACCCTGGGAAGGGGGTGGTCGGCTTGTCCCCATCACCTCTGTGCCTGACTCTGTCCTAGAGCAGTGGCAGCAAGAGGGGTACAAGGACTTGGGGAATAGTGAGTAGGGCACCCCGCAGATCTACAGGAAAGCAATGAGAAGTTTGTACGTGATAAAATGTACACAAATCTTGTCCTTTGCGAATCTCCTGAATTTCATTTTGAACGTATGTTAACGGAGCAGACAAAAAAGAGAAGGGATAGAAAGTTTCTAAAACTGATCCTGAATAAACAATAAATATGAAATAATAATAATGGTTTGTAAATATTTATTACTCTATTTTACTTGTACATATTTATTCTGTTTATTTTATTTTGTTACTATGTTTTGTTTTTTTGTCTGTCTCCCCCTTCTAGCCCACTGTTGGGTAGGGACTGTCTCTCTATGTTGCCAGCTTGTACTTCCCAAGTGCTTAGTACGGTGCTCTGCACACAGTAAGTGCTCAATAAATACAATTGAATGAATGAATGAATGACCAAACGACTTTTTTGCATGTTAAGCCAGCGGGTGTAGTATGTATTGTCTGGGAGATTAGACATGAAACAATCTTCCAGAGAGGAGTTTGTATTTTTAATCCAAATTTATCTGTGTCATTATAAATTGTTAGGTATATGAAGGTAAGAAAGAGGAGGGGAAGGAAAACTTGACAGATAGTTATTCATGGCACATTACAGTCTTGTCTGTTGTTAAAATGAGCAGCTCATTGCCACTTTGCAGATGAATTATCTATCTTGACCACATTAAACCAAAGCGGCTCTTACTCTGCAACTCATTTGAAGGCACAAAATGGGTCTAAATTGATTTTCCAAGGTATAAACCTCCATAAAATTGCTTCCAGTCAGTGGGTATTGTTATCGTTGTGGAAAAAACAGGGAATGTGTGTGTTTATTGTTATATTGCATTCTGCCAAGTACTTAGAACAGTGCTTTGCACACACTTAAGTTCTCAGTAAAGAATGACTTTTAATCACTCGTATGTTTGAATTCCTTTCTAAAAGACAGAAGCACGTCTCTCAAGTTGTTTTGTATTATTGTTTAAGGTAAATAGAAATTTTTTTCAACATGGCTATTTTAGTTATTTAGAATGGCGTACTGTACTGTAAACCGCTTGACTCCCTTGACTCCCTTCACTCCCTTCAAGGCCCTACTGAGAGCTCACCTCCTCCAGGAGGCCTTCCCAGACTGAGCCCCTTCTTTCCTCTCCCCCTCGTCCCCCTCTCCATCCCCCCATCTTACCTCCTTCCCTTTCCCACAGCACCTGTATATATGTATATATGTTTGTACATGTTTATTACTCTATTTTTTATTTATTTATTTGACTTGTACATATCTATTCTATTTATTTTATTTTGTTAGTATGTTTGGTTTTGTTCTCTGTCTCCCCCTTGTAGACTGTGAGCCCACTGTTGGGTAGGGACTGTCTCTATATGTTGCCAACTTGTACTTCCCAAGCGCTTAGTACAGTGCTCTGCACACAGTAAGCGCTCAATAAATATGATTGATGATGATGATGATGATGATGATGACGACGACTAGTCTTCTGTGATTTAATACTCTAAAATTTTAAAACTTACCCTAGGTAATTATGTTTGGCAGATTTTTTGCCCTGTTTTCATATCGTATGCGTCTCCATTTGATGCCTTATTTTGAGCCTAAAGTTCTTCAGATTTTTCATGCCAGCTCTGCCCATTTAGACCCTCAACTCCCTTAAATCTGTTTTGAGTCCCAGATAGGAATACTAACCACTAAGAAGAGAGATGAGGGCTGAATAGAAAACAATCAGTCAGCCAGTAATATTGGAGTGTCTTCTGTGTTCAGAGCGCAGTACTAGGTGCTTGGGAGAGTACAATTTAACAGTAAACAGACACATCCCCTGCCCACAACGAGCTTGCAGTCTAGAGGGGGAGACTATAAGCTCCTTGTGGGCAGGATCTATCAACTCTGTTGTATTGATGATGATGATGATGGTATTTGTTAAGCGCTTACTATGTGCAAAGCACTGTTCTAAGCGCTGAGGAGCTTACAAGATGATCAGCTTGTCCCACAGGGGGCTCACAGTTTTAATCCCCATTTTACAGGTGAGGTCACCGAGGCCCAGAGAAGTGAAGTGACTTGCCCAAGGTCACACAGCTGACAAGCGGCGGAGCCGGGATTGTATTGG
Source organism: Tachyglossus aculeatus (assembly GCF_015852505.1). Taxonomy (NCBI): domain Eukaryota; kingdom Metazoa; phylum Chordata; class Mammalia; order Monotremata; family Tachyglossidae; genus Tachyglossus; species Tachyglossus aculeatus. Next base: position 23,523,550 of record NC_052081.1, read on the forward strand.
ATTGGATTGGATTGTACTCTCCCAAGTGCTTAGTACAGTGCTGTGCATGCAGTAAGCTATCAATAAATGCAATTGATTACGAGAGTACAGTAGAGCTACCGAACAAAATCCCTGCCCTCAAGGAGCTCACGATCTATCAACTTCCTTATTAAAGGAGAACTCCTCACTAATGGCTTCAAAGCTCTCCGTCACCTTGCCCCTTTCTTACCTCACCTCCCTTCTCTCCTTCTACATTCCTTCTACATTCCTTCTCTCCTTCTACATTCCTCTGGTGCTAAACCTTCTCTCTGTGCCTCATTCTCCCCGGTCCCACCGTCGACCCCTGGCCCGTATCCCACCACTGGCCTGGAGCACCCTCCCTCCTCAAATCCGCCAAACAATCACACTTCCTTCCTTCAAAGCCCTCCTGAAAGCTCACCTCCTCCAAGGGGGCTTCCCACACTAAGCCCCGCTTTTCCTCAGCTCCCCCTCCCCTCAGCATCACGCCGACTCTCTCCCTTTGCTCTACCCTCCTCTCCCCACCCCACAGCACTTTTGTATATATGTACATATCTATAATTCTATTTATATTAATGTTTGTTTACTGGTTTTGTTGTGTATATATCAATCAATCAATCAATCAATCGTATTGAGCGCTTACTATGTGCAGAGCACTGTACTAAGCGCTTGGGAAGTACAAATTGGCAACATATAGAGACAGTCCCTACCCAACAGTAGGCTCACAGTCTAAAAGGGGGAGACAGAGAACAAAACCAAACATACTAACAAAATAAAATAAATAGAATAGATATCTACAAATAAAATAAGTAAATAAATAGAGTAATAAATATGTACAACCATATATACATATATACAGGTGCTGTGGGGAAGGGAAGGAGGTAAGATGGGGGGGATGGAGAGGGGGACGAGGGGGAGAGGAAGGAAGGGGCTCAGTCTGGGAAGGCCTCCAGAATTATATATCTATAATTCTTTTTATATTGATGCCTGTTTCCTTGGTTTAATGTCTGTCTCCCCCCTTCTAGACTGTAAGCCCGTTGCGGGCAGGGATTGTCTCTATATGTTGCTGAATTGTACTTCCCAAGCGCCTAGTACAGTGGTCTGCACACGGTAAGCGCTCAATAAATACGATCGAATGAATGAATGAGCCGGACGCTAAAAACAAATTACAGCAGATGGAAGTGACAGAGTTTAGAGATAAGTGTATCGGTACTAAAGTGGGTGGGAGAGTGCGTATCTGAGTGCTAGAGTGGCAGTAGATGGGGAGGTGAGAGGTTAATCAGGGAAAGCTGCCTGGAGGAGACACGGTTTCAAGAGGGTGTTGAAGATGGGAAGAGCAGTGGTCCGCAGATGTTAAGGGTGAGGAACTTCTACGCAGCAGAGGTGGCATGAGCAAAAAGAGGTGTGAGGCCTGAGAAGCAGCATGGCCAAAGTAAAGAGGGCTTGAGAGTCAGAGGACCTGGCTTCACTACTTGTGTGCTCTGTGACCCTAGGCAAGTCAGCTGGCTTCTCTGGGCCTCGGTTATCTCATCCGTAAAGGCTCTGATCCCCACGATTAGTTTGTATCTCCTCCAGCGCTTAGTACAGTGCCTGGCACATTGTAAGTGCTTAACAAATACCAGAAAAAATAAAAAAAATGAAAGGGGTGGGGAAGGAAAGGAAAGGGGAAGGGAAAAAGAAAAAGAATGAGGCTGAGTGAATTGGTTGACCAACTTCCATCACCAGGGAGCCATGGCTGCTCCGGGCCGTCCTACTGAAGGCTCTAGAGGAACACAGTTCCAACAGATGCCCCGACTTCCTTTCTCTTAAGAAAAAACGTAACAGACGCTTGAATTTCAGGCTTGACTCAGAGCTAAATTGCCATTAGCCTTCTAACTGCATTTAGAATAACGGCATTATGGTTGCAAGGTAATCAGGTTGTCCCACGGCGGGTTCACGGTCTTAATCCCCATTTTACTGATGAGGTAACTGAGGCCCAGAGAAGTGAAGTGACTTGCCCAAAGTCACACAGCTGACAATAGGCAGAGCCGGGATTTGAACCCGTGACCTCTGACTCCAAAGCCAGTGCTCTTTCCACTGAGCCACGCTGCTTCTCTATGAATTCTCAATGAATACGACTGATTGATTGATTGATTGATAACCCAGCAGGTTAGTGACTTCCCTTCTAGACTGTAAGCTTGTTGTTGGTAAGGAATGTATCTATTATATTGTATATTGAACTCTCCCAAGCACTTTGTGCAGTAATCTGCACACTGTAAGCACTGTCTTCCCCTCCCACAGCACCTTTATATATGTTTGTACAGATCTATTACTCTATTTATTTTACTTGTGCATATTTACTATTCTATTTATTTTGTTAATGATGTGCATCTAGCTTCACTTCTATTTATTCTGATGACTTGACACGTGTCTACCTGTTTTGTTTTGCTGTCTGTCTCCCCCTTCTAGACTGTGAGCCCGTTGTTGGGTAGGGACTGTCTCTATATGTTGCCAACTTGGACTTCCCAAGCGCTTAGTACAGTGCTCTGCACACAGTAAGTGCTCAATAAATACAATTGAATGAATGAATTTACAAGGTAAACGATGGCTCCTCCATAGTGAGCGATTGCTCAGCCAACATCCATTAAGAATCTTAGAGCCCGACGGAACCCCACTCCTTATGGGAAAGGAACAGAGAATGGCCCTCTGATCAGTCCTTAAAAGTCATTTTAGTGTTTCACACAACAGGTGGAAACAGCAACAGTTTTGCCTTTTTTATTCCTTAAGGCAGTGAATGAATGCAGAATAATCCTTTACTCACTTGATTTGGGCAGTTCAGCAGTAGCATCTAAGAGAAGACTACATTGTATTTCATTTAAATTATCTTAACTTTGTCCTTGGCAAGTATTCCCGCTCTTTTTCCTCTGTGCCTAGTTCACTTTTCTCTATTCTTTTTCTCTTTTTTCATCTGTTAAACAACCTTGTTCTGGTCCCACTCATCGAATCGCTTTGGATTTTATTCCATTCTTCCAAAGTAGTAGCAAGGTCATTGATAAATAATATTGACTAGAACTAGGCCTTAGCAACTATCCTTGTCAAAGTCCATTTTTAAGTCCATTACCCGACTTGAAACTGAATAATTTAGAACTTCCCGGTGGGTTCCCCAAGGAATCTCGAATGTTCAGAGCCATATCTTTAGAGGCTTCAGTTGTGCTTGGAATCCAAATCCAATCTGCAGCATGAATAGATTTAATTTACTACTTCCCCCTTTTGACCGTCATGATTTCACCTGGTCTACTATCATACAAGAAAGTTAAATCAGTGTAGGTGAGCTGTGTTGACTCTTTATTATATTACATTCAAGTAGCAAGAGGTAGAAAATACTGTCAGTAGTTAGAAAGCAGGCCTCCTTTCTAGGAGCAGTCTGTCTTAATAATTATGGCATTTGTAGGTGCCAAGTGCTGTACTAAGCAATGATATGGACACAAGTTAATGCAGATTGGGCACAGCACCTGTCCCACATAGGGCTCACAGTCTAGAGGAGAGAGAGAGAACATGCACTGAATCCCCACTTTACAGATGAAGAAATTGAGGCCCAGAGAAGTTAAGTTCACGGTCACCATAGCAGGCAAGTGGCAAAGTCCGAGCCCCGTGCTCTTTTCGCTGGGCTTCTTTGTGGTTTCTCATACCCCTAAGTAGTTCCTCCTCCTCTTCCTAGAAGAGTTGACAGCCTTACCCCAGAGCAGAGATGCAAAATTTTCATCATAAGCTTAGGGACAGTGTTGGAGTGGAGCTTCGAGGGCAAGTGGCTCCAAAAGGTGGAAAAAACCCCTGCCCCTCTTTTGCCAGTGTTCAGTGGGGGCTCAAAAGCTCCAGGATAACTGCAGGGCCTGCTGAGAAAAAGAAAAAAAGCCCTTTTCTGGCCCTCAAGTCCAAAAGGTTCCCGGACAGTTTTAGAGCTCAGGGAATTGAGGAAAGAGAAAGAGAAGGAAGGAGGGAACAAGTGAAAAATTCATTCATTCATTCAATCGTATTTATTGAGCGCTTACCGTGTGCAGAGCACTGTACTAAGCACTTGGAAAGTACAATTCAGCAACAAATAGAGACAATCCCTACCCAACAATGGGCTCACAGTCCAGAATGGGGGAGACAGACAACAAAACAAAAGAAGTAAACATGCATCAATAGCATCAATATAAATAATAATAATGGCATTTGTTAAGCACTTACTATGTGCAAAGCACTGTTCTAAGCGCTGGGGGTAGATGCAAGGTGATCAGGTTGTCCCACGGGGGGCTCACAGTCTTAATCCCCATTTTACAGATGAGGGAACTGAGGCACAGAGAAGTTGACTTGCTAAAAGTCACACAGCTGACAATTGGCAGAGCCGGGATTTGAACCCATGACCTCTGACTCCAAAGCCCGGGCTCTTTCCACTGAGCCACGCTGCTTCTCTAGCCATGCTGCTCCTCTAAATAGAAGGATAGACATATACACATCATTCATAAAATAAATAGAAAACTATGTACATATATACCCAAGTGCTGTGGGGCGGGGACGGGGGTAGAGCAGAGGGAGGGAGTCGGGGCGATGGGGCGGGGAGGAGGAGGAGCAGAGGAAAAGGGGAATTTAGTCTGGGAAAAATAGAGATAAAGAAGAAGGAGAAGAAGGTTAGAAGATACCCACTTCCTCCTACTGCTGCCGCCAACTATGGACAGTGTCTCCTGAGTTGGGATGTTGCAGATCCCCTCAGGGCAGTCAATACTAGGGGCCCCTGGCTAGGGAATGGCCCAGTGGTGCTACCCCTGGGGCCCAGCAGCGTTCAAGCAATCAATCAATCATATTTATTGAGCGCTTACTGTGTGCAGAACACTGTACTAAGCGCTTGGGAAGTACAAGTTGGCAACATATAGAGACGGTTCGGAGAGCTGCCGCGGTGACTGCCAAACCCAGAAGGCCACCTTGTCCCTGGGCTACCTGTACAGCCTGGGACCCAAAGGCCCAGAGCCCAGCAGTGGTGAGAAGAGCCAGGTTGGCAGTGATTGATCGTGGAAGTCCAGTCATCCCTTACTTTATTCTACTTCCTGGGTCGTTTTTCTGGGGAGAAAAAAAAAAGTTCGGTCCATGGCTCCTCCAGTTGTTGCCCATCCACCTCCGCATCAAAGAGAAACTCCTTAGCCTTGGCTTTAAAGCATTCAATCAACTCGTCCCCTCCTATCTTGGGAAGCAGCGTGGCTCAGTGGAAAGAGTACGGGCTTTGGAGGCAGAGGTCAGGGGTTCAAATCCCGGCTCCGCCAACTGTCAGCTGTGTGACTTTGGGCAAGTCACTTAACTTCTCTGTGCCCCGGTTACCTCATCTGTAAAATGGGGATTAAGACTGTGAGCCCCCTGTGGGACAACCTGATCACCTTGTAACCTCCCCGGCGCTTACAACAGTGCTTTGCATATAGTAAGTGCTTAATAAATTCCATCATTATTATTATTATTATTATTATTATTATCTTACCTTGCTGGTTGATTTCCTACTACAATCCAGTCCCCACACTTATGTCAACCTTCGTCTTCTGTATCCCACCACTTCCCTTGCCTGGAACTTCCTCCCCTTCCTAATTGCCAGACCACCACTCTCCCTACCTTCAGAGCCTTCCTAAGATCACATCTACAGTTGTGTTTCGTTGTCTGTCTCCCCCTTCTAGACTGTGAGCCCGTTGTTGGCTAGGGACAGTCTCTATATGTTGCCGACTTCCCAAGCGCTTAGCACAGTGCTGTGCACACAGTAAGTACTCAATAAATACGATTGAATGAATGAATCTCCTCCAAGAGGCCTTCCCTGAGAAGGAGCGGGGCTTAGTGGAAAGAACATGGGCTTGGGAGTGAGAGGTCTTGGGTTCTAATGCCGGCTCCGCCACTTATCAGCTGTGTGACTTTGGGCAAGTCACTTACCTTCTCTGTGCCTCGGTTACCTCATCTGTAAAATGGGGATTAAAACTGTAAGCCCCACATGGGACAACCTGATTATCTTGTATCAACCCCAGCGCTTAGAATAGTGCTTTTTTCAGCACTTAAAGCTGTGCTTCACACATAGTAAGTGCTTAACAAATACCACCATTTTTATTATTATTATTTCCCCTCTCCCTCTCCCTTTTATGTTGCCTATGCACTTGGATCTGTACCCTTTAAGCACCCCACTCTGTCTCACAGCACATATGTACATAGCCGTAAGTACATTTAATGTCTGTCTCACCGTGTAGATTGTGAGTTCCTTGTGGGCAGGGAATGTGTACCAACCAACTCTGTTGTGCTCTCCCAAGTGTTTAATACAGCAATGCTCTGCACAGAAGAGCTCAATAAATCATCACCATCATCAATCGTATTTATTGAGCGCTCACTATGTGCAGAGCACTGTACTAAGCTCTTGGGAAGTACAAATTGGCAACATATAGAGACAGTCCCTACCCAGCAGTGGGCTCACAGTCTAAAAGGGGGAGACAGAGAACAAAACCAAACATACTAACAAAATAAAATAAATAGAATAGATATGTACAAATAAAATAAATAGAGTAATAAATATGTACAAACACATATACATATATACAGGTGCTGTGGGGAAGGGAAGGAGGTAAGATGGGGGGGACGGAGAGGGGGACGAGGGGGAGAGGAAGGAAGGGGCTCAGTCTGGGAAGGCCTCCTGGAGGAGGTGAGCTCTCAGCAGGGCCTTGAAGGGAGGAAGAGAGCGAGCTTTGATTGATCTACTGAAGAGCCCCGAGGGGTGAGGCCTCCGTCCCTTGGGTGGAGTTTAATTTTCCATCCCTGTTGCACACACCCCGGCCACCGTAATCCCCGCAATCTCCATCTGTCACCCTCCGGCATCTTCGTCCGCAGAGATCGGTGCCCAGATTCCCCAGGAGCAACCAGAGGGAAGAGTGGAGAGTGGTGTGGACCAAGTTGGGGCTGCTCGCAGAAATGGTGTCTGTCATAGCCATTCTCCGGCCACCTGGCCTTTTCTCCTGTGCCAGCTTTTCACCCATTTCTCTTGGGGACCCAACAGCTGCCACTCTTCAGTTATCCTCAGCGCCCAGCTGCCTTGAGGCCGCCATTTTAGCTTTTCGTGATTGAATCTCCCCCTGGAATTGAATGTCTCTGTTCCCCACCTTGTTCTCCTGTGGGAGTCCTACAGTCAGGTAGTCCCTCCCCTAATCAATCAATCAATCAATCGTATTTATTGAGCACTTACTGTGTACAGCGCACTGTACTAAGCGCTTGGGAAGTACAAGTTGGCAACATAATGAAGTGTGATTCACTCTCCCTGATCTCTCTCTTTCTTTGCCTCCCCTTCCCTCCATATTTACTTTTCTTTTTTTGCATGTTGGCTCAGTTGATTTATTTTGAGCACCCTAGTGGGAAATATTTTATTCTTGTCTCTCCTGTTAGAATGTAAGCTGCTTGTGGGTAGGGAATGTACCACTTTATTATCCCTTACCTTTTTTTTGTAGTATTTGTTAAGCACTCGCTCTGCGCCAGGCACTCTACTAAGTGCTGGGGAAGATACAAGGTAATCCACCTGGACACAGGCAATATCCCACATGGGCCTCACAGTCTTATAATAATAATAATAACAATAGTAATAATAATAATGATAGCATTTATTAAGCGCTTACTGCGTGCAGGGCACCGTTCTAAGCGCTGGGGAGGTTGCAAGCTGTGACCTGTATATATGTATATATGTTTGTATGTATTTATGATTCTATTTTTATTTTATTTGTACATATTTATTCTATTTATTTTATTTTGTTAATATGTTTTGTTTTGTTCTCTGTCTCCCCCTTCTAGACTGTGAGCCCACTGTTGGGTAGGAACCGTCTATATGTTGCCAATTTGTACTTCCGAAGCGCTTAGTACAGGGCTCTGCACACAGTAAGCGCTCAATAAATACGATTCAATGAATGAATTTGACAGGTGGGATTAGAGCCCAGATCCTCCCAGGCCCGTGCTGTATCCACTAGGCCATGCCATTTCTTCCAAGGGCCAAGTGCAGTGAACCACACCCAGTGGGTGCTCAGTAAATGCAGCTGCTACTGCTGCTACTGGTACCTGCTTTTCTCCTTTTTAATGTCCTCTCCTCTTTCCACCTCTTTCTTCCTTTTCTTTTTCTCAAAACTGTTGGCATCCCCTTTTGAGGTTGTGTCTAGGTTCCTCCTGGGAAACATTCAGCCTTTGGTGCAAGCCTGGAGTGAACTAAATATCTCAGTGGTTTCCCAAAGTCCACATTTCCCTCTAGACTGTGAGCTTGTGGGCAGGGATCCTGTCTATCAACAACAATAATAATAGTAATAATAATGATAATAGTACATGTTTAACGCTTACTCTGTGCCAGGCACTGTTTTAAGTGCTGGAGTAGATGCAAGCTAATCAGCTTGTCCATGCCCCACATGGGACTCACAGTCTTAATTTCCATTTTACAGGTGAGGTAACTGAGGCCCAGCAAAGTTAAGTGACTTGCCCAAGGTCGCACAGCAGATACGTGGCAAAGCAGGTGTACTGTTGTCTCATAAACTGCTTAGTGCTCAATAAATACCATTGATTGATTGGTTTCCTGCCACTGTTTCCCTCTGTTTCTGTCATCTGTTCCTTAATGTGTCCCTCCTCTTTCAAGCCCAACCTGCTGCTGCAGGAAACGTTGAGTGTGCTCTAGATTGTAAGCTCCTTGTGGGCAGGCATCAGGTTTGTCAATAGGCTATATTGCACTCTCCTAAGCGCTTGTACAGTGCCATGCACACAGCAAGCACTCAGTAGATACCATTGATCAATTGATTGCTATACTCCTGCCCCAGTGGTGTGAGAGTGCTTGTTATCCTCTAGACTGTGAGCCCGTTGTTGGGTAGGGACCGTCTCCATATGTTGCCGACTTGTACTTCCCAAGCGCTTAGTACAGTGCTCTGCACACAGTAAGCACTCACTAAATACGATTGAATGAATGAATGAATCTTCTTGGTGCTGGACCAGCTTAAATCAATCAGTCACATTTATTGAGCGCTTATCGTGTGCAGAGCCCTGTACTAAGTGCTTAGGAGAGTACATTGCAGCAGAATTAGCAGACATGTTTCCTGCCCAAAACTGAGATTTGTGGTTATTTGCCCAAAAGATCACCCCTCCCTATTAGGATGACTCCATCGAGTTTCTGATGGTGTAACCAATCCCATTGTAAGAGTACTTCTGTTTGGGAATGTAGTCCAGGTTTTCTGAGGCTACTGGATTCAGGTTTCAGGAGGAGAAATAAGGTGCACAGAGACGATCATATATCTATCCCAGTTATTGGCATATCCTAAGTGATTAACAGGTATTGCAATTATTATTATTGTTGTTGTGAAGCAATGTGGCCCAGTGGTAGGAGCACAAGACTGGGAGTCGTGGGACTTTGATTCAAATCCTAGCTCCACCAGCTGCCTGCTTTGGTACCTTGAGCAAGTCACTTAACTTCTCTGTCCTCAGTTTCCTCATCTGTAAAAATAGGAATGAAATACACGTTCTTTCTCCTTTGGGTTCACAGCCCCATGTGAGTTGGGAACTGCACACACTCTGTATATTGTATCCATCCCAGTGCTGAATGCAGTGCATGGCCCCTGGGAAATACTTCAATACCACAGATGTCATTATTATTACATCTTGTTAAGTGCTTCCTGTGTTCCAGGCACTGTGCTAGGCACTGGGGTAGATACAGGGTCATCAGGTTGGACACAGTCCCTGTCCCACATTGGGCTTACACTCTCAATCTCCATTTGACATATTTATTATTCTATTTATTTATTTATTTACTTGTACATATCTATTCTATTTTATTTTGTTAGTGTGTTTGGTTTTGTTCTCTGTCTCCCCCTTTTAGACTGTGAGCCCACTGTTGGGTAGGGACTGTCTCTATATGTTGCCAACTTGTACTTCCCAAGCGCTTAGTACAGTGCTGTGCACATAGTAAGCGCTCAATAAATACGATTGATTGATTGATTGATCTTGCAGCTAGAGAAGAAGTAGCCTCAGGAGGCACACTTCAGAATTGCTCACCTGCTTGCAGGTGGCCTTGGTTTAAAGGAGTAAGTGAAACAATACCCAGGAAAATCCTTTTCCTTTAGTATTTCAGTGCTCGAAACAGAAGGTCTTCCTCAGAATAGCCATTATATCCATCATGATTTTAACCAATTGCCATTTAAACCTTGCTCCATTTTTCTTTGTAGATATAATAGATTGAATCTGTCTTGGCATTTCAAATAAGTGCAGAACGTGTTTGAACAATGAAATTTATTAGGCTGGGAATAGTTAAAGTAAACAAAGGCAAGTCCCCATCTGCTTCATTAGCCCTCTGTTTCATTCCCCGCCTTTGCAACAACATAAGCTCCTTCATTCTGCTCCACTGACAATTTGAGCAGATAAACAGTTTACGCAGATAGGTGGATTAAGCAGAAGTCAGAGTTCTTTTACTTGAGGAACCAAAATGTAGGATAAGGATAGGGGTTTCTCTTTGCTTACATAAAATGTCCAAGATGAAATTTCTCTGTACATATGTGTGGGAGTGTTTTTAATAAAACCAGAAAACTCGTGCTAAACAACTTAGGAATGTTTCTTTTCAAAGTCAACGAGGATTTTTTTCATTTAGATTGCCTACAAGTTAAATTAGCTCACCCAACTCATTTTCAGATTAGCTGCGTAACAGTGGCACCTATGTGTTTATGTTCATCGTCCCTCCTTCACTGCAGTCAGAACAGGGTGAGTTGCCTAAACCCCAGGTGACAAAGGCCCAGGTTCATACATTTTTACATTTCAGTGGCTGCCTGCCTTCATATCTACTCAGCCCCTGCTTTCTTCTATGTTCACACCAACCCAGGCCATTTACCCCTATTCACTGGCCTCTTCACTCCCAAGGCCCCAAGGACAATTCAGCTATCTCCCCAAGGTTCTCCTAAATACTGGCCTCATCGCTCTCAAGGCCCCAAGGACAATTCAACCATCTCCTCTGGGTATCACCGGTTTAAGTTGTTACTGCTGTCTTTTACCTCACCGTCCCCACCGTGATCCTTCAGCCCCCCTCTCCTGTAAGCCCATCCCAGTCCTCCCCTCCCACCGACCCTCCCACCACAACTCTCCCGACCCCTCCGCCATCTGACCCCTCCCCACCCCTTGTACAGTCACCACCTCTCCTCCCGACCCCATCCCTGTAATTCTGTCCCAGCAACACTCCCCCCGCCCTCCCCCGTCAACTCACTCCTGTCCAAACCCTCCCCACCCCTTGTGCTGTCCCCTCCCGCACTACCCCCCCCACCAACCCCGACACAGGTTCAGCCAAGTGTGGCCTGTGTAACCCCCACTCCATCATGGGGAAGCTTTCCTTCATCCTTGACCTGTTCGTGACTCAAGTCACTCCTCCTTCTTGCCATCACTGAGACCTGGCTTTCCCCAGATGATACGGTCTCCAGTGGGGGTCTCGTCTGCTCCCACTCCCTCAGACTCAGTGGGAAAGGAAGGAAGTATTGGCTTCGGCCCCCCCAGGTCCCACCTCTAACTTCTTTAACCATTTTGATCCCTTTCTCACATTCCTTCTCTCTTTCTCTGTGCCTACGTTGATCCTTGGGGACGTCAATATCCACGCAGATATTCCTGATGATCCTTCTGCTGACCGCCTTCTACTATTCCTCAACTCCACTGAACTCCTGCTCCACCCAACCTCGCCCACTCACCAACTTAGATGCACACTAGATCTCATCATCTCTAGCTACTGTATAATTCTCTACTCTTACCAACTCTGAGATACCTCTATCTGACCACATCCTCCTCATTTGTCTCCTCTCCCACACCTCCTCCCCATAAATCCCCCACAGAGACCTCCAGTCTCTTGACCCCATCCAGTTTTCTCAACTCGTCATGCCCCACTTAGCCTTCATACCCAAACTACCCTCCCTTGATTACCGAATTGACACTTTCAACACCACCCTCTCTACTGAACTCAACTCACTCATTCCCCTATCACTTCTTCAATCTCATACCACTAACCCACAGCCCTGGATCACCTGCAGTCTGCCTCCGTAGCTCTCGTGCACGAGCCACAGAGCGCCGCTGGCAGAAATCTAAATATATCTGGGTGACTTAGTCCACTTCAGGTTTTTCCTTGAATACTTTACTCCGCTGACAAAATTATTTTCATCCCTATCGACACCCATTCCCATCACCCTTGCCAGTTGTTCCAGACACTTAACTCCCTTCTTAGGCTCCCCCATTCCCCTCTCTTCCCCTTCCCATGCCCCCTGTGAGCTGGCCACCTACTTTAATAAGAAAATTGACACTATCAGGCATGAGCTCCCCATAATCTCCCCTGCCCCCCTCAGTCCCTCCCTCCTTCCATCCCCTCTTCAACTCTCCCATCATTCCCAGCAGTATCTCTTGAGATCTTCCTTCTCTCACAATCCACCCTCTCTACCTGTATATCTGACTCAATTCCTTTGCACTTTATCAGAGCACCTGCCCCCTTCCTTCTTCCTCCTTAACAGCCATCTTCAACTGCTTGCTCTCCAGTGACCTCTTCCCCACTGCTTTCAAACATGCCAATGCCTCCCCTGTCCTAAAAAAACCCTCCCTTGACCCTACGGCTCCCTCCAGTTATCACCCCATCTCCCTCCTACTGTTCCTCTCCAAAATGCTTGAGCGAGCTGTCTGCACCCGCTGTCTCAAACTCCTCTCTGAAAGTTCTCTCCTTGACCCCCTCCAATCTGGCTGCCATCCCCTTCACTCCACAGAAACTGCCCTCTCAGTCTTACCAAATCCATCGGCCTCTACTCCATCCTAATCCTCTTCCACCTCTCAGCTGCCTTCAACGCTGTCGACCACCCCCTTCTCCTGGAAACATTATTCAACCTTGGCTTCACTGATACTGGTCCTCTGTTGGCTCTCCTCTATCTCTCTGGCTCCTCATTTTCAGTCTCCATCGCAGGCTGCCTTTCTGTCTCCTATTGAGGGGGCTCTTCAAGATTCAGTTGTGGGTCCCCTTCTATTCTCCATCTATACCCACTCCCTTGGAGAACTCATTCGCTCCCATGGCTTCAACTACCACCCCTTTGCAGATGATACCCAAATCTACCTCTCCAGCCCTGATCTCTCTCCCTCTCTTCAATCTCCCATTTCCTCTTGCCTTACAGACATCTCTAATTAGATGTCCTGCCATCACCTCAAACTTAACATGTCCAAACCAGAACTCCTTATCTTTCTACCCAAACCTTGTCCTCCCCGTGACTGTCCCATCACTAAAGATGGCACTACCATCCTTCCCATCTCACCCCTCCCTGCCCCACAACACTTTTGTATATATCTGTAATTTATTTATTTATATTAATGTGTGTCTTCCCCCCTCTAGACTGTAAGTTCGTTGTAGACAGGGAATTTGCTTACTGTTGTATTGTACTCTCCCAGGTGCTTAGTACAGTGCTCTGCACACTGTAAGTGGTCAATAAATATGATGGAATTAGTGAGTGAATGAATGCTTTTCCGTTGTGGTAGGTGAAGGATAATCAGATCAGACATCATCTCTGAGGCTCACAACCTAAAAAATAAGAAATCAGGAATCTTATTCCCTTTTTCCAGATGAAGTAACTGAGGTCCAGATAAGTGAAGTGACTTGCCCATGGTCACATAGCAGACATGCGGTGGAGCCAGGATTAGAACCCAGGTCCTCTGTCTCCCAGGCCCTTGTTCTTTCCACAAAGCTATGCAGCCCCTCAAGATTAGCTTACTCCCTGTACTTCTTTCTTGGTTTTATCACCCTTCCTTCTCTCTCGAACTCCTTTGCCCTTCAAATTTTCATGACCTCAGGTCTCCCATAGTCAAAGCCCTTCTGACGTCCCACCTCCTCTGGGAAGCCATCCTGACTAATTTTCCTCCCTCCGGTTTACATCTTTGTCTCAGCACTTTTGCAGTCACCGCTTCTTGTGGAACTTTTAATGGTGGTAATGATAATGACAGTAATAACGATGGCATTTAAGTGCTTTCTATGTGCAAAGCACTGTAGTAAGCCGTGGGTTAGCTACAAGTTAATCAGGTCAGATGCAGTCCCTGCCCCAGATGGGACTCACAGTCTAAGTGGGAGGGAGAGTGGGTATTGAATTTCCCTTTTTACAGAGAAGGAAACTGAGGCAGAGAGAAATGAAGTGACTTGCCCAAATCACACAGGAGGCAAGTGGCAGAGCCAGATTTAGAACCTAGATCATCTGACTCCTGGGCCCATGCTCTTTCCACTAGGCCACACTGCTTCTCATGCAGTGGCAGCATTTGCACGTCCCTTAAAAAACTTCCTCCTCACTCTATAAATTATTATGTGTCTGTCTCCTCTGTTAGATAGTAAGCGCTTTGTGGGTTGGGAGTGTGTCTCCTATGTCTGTTGAATTCTCCCAAGTGCTTAGTGCAATGCCTTGCTCACAGTAGTAGGTGCTCAATAAGTGTGACTGATTGACTGAGTGGTGATGAGCTATAAGATATGGCTTCAGGCTCTGGTAAATGTTTGTCCCCAACCTCTGACAACATCCAGCTTTAGCTCCTCATTTCTGGAAGGCAGTTGAGCTTTGCATAGGTTATGTACAATCTGAGCATATAAGGGAAGAATACTCCGTTCTTGCCCAGTTATTCCTCTCTACCCAACCGTAATGGCCAAAACTTCACCCTAAATGATAATCATTTATATACAAGGGATGGACAATGAATTAGCATCATGTTTTTCTCTGGCGATAGGAGGTATAGGATACTAATGAGAACAAGAAAGAATCATCATCAATCGTATTTATTGAGCACTTACTGTGTGCAGAGCACTGTACTAAGCGCTTGGGAAGTACAAGTTGGCAACATATAGAGACAGTCCCTACCCAACAGTGGGCTCACAGTCTAAAAGGGGGAGGCAGAGAACAAAACCAAGAATGAAATAGAAAAGAAATTAAAAGTACTGTCTCCTCAAGTGGGTCAGCATCGGGTCAGCCCCAAGAGTTGGTTGGCATTTCCCTTCCCCAAGGCTCCCAGTTGGCACTGAGATTCCCTGGGGAAAACTGGGGATTGAAATCGGATGGTTGCTATTGAAAGGAACAGTGTGGTGGTGTCCCACCCTGTATCTGGCTCTTTCGATTAATGGAAATGGAGGAAACCGGGCAAAAATATGGTAATCGGTGGATAAGAAATCATTGGGAAGTTAGTGTGACCAATAAAAAGCACATGGCTTTGGTGACATACAGAAAACATATCCCTTCAACTTGAATAATTTATGGTTCCAAACTCTTAATAACAACATCCATAAAGTCCAGTTGAGACTTTTTCTTGCAATCTGTCCTATTAAACAAGTGAGCACTAAAACACCAATGAAAGACCGAGCCGCACAATAGCCACATGAAGGGAGAAAGTAACAGTCTATCAGGTAGGTGAACCATTCTCAACTAATGTTACAGGGTACGGTCTCATTTCTGGCAGCAAGTCATTTCTAGTACCCTTGGAGCACCTCTCAGCTTTGTAGCACTCACACACCAAATGCCTCACATAAGTGCAGACACTGAAAATCCTGGAGATCAAATGGCCCAAACCTACATTTACCTACGTTCATATTTCCCAAAGAGCCTTTGTGAAGATGTCAGTGTTATCTGGTATTTGACTGTTGGTATTTGATTTGCCACACATTATTTTATATCCTGCCTGTTGCTGCCAGTATCTTCCTGAAGCCTGTAAGGTGGTTTTCTCTTGCAGTTGGTTCCTGGCCTCCCTCAGCATGGTTTTAGGGTGTATTAACTGAATCTTTGCCCTTCTTGTTTTCGGTACCTTTCACCGTATCGTGCCTCAAGTGTTTAGATTGCTGGCATGCACTAAACAGCAAGGCCGTGATGTTTTCAGCATTGTTTTGATGCCAAAACACAGTGTGGTATCCTGTGATTTCCCCCCTTTTATTTGGGAGGGAGGGGATTGTGATGAAATTGTTTGGCATGCTGGATGGTTTCTTGGTGGTAATCCAGCCGGGCTGCATAACTGCTCTGAAAACCTTCAGTTTGGGCTGAACTCTGATGCCCTGAAGTCCGTCATCATGAATGGTATTTATTGAATGCTTACGGTGTGCAGGGCACTGTACTGAGTGCTTGCAAAAGTACAACAGAGCTGGTAGACTAGACTGTAAGCTCGTTGTGGGCAGCGAATGCTTCTGTTATATTATGTTGTCCTCTCCCCGTACTCCCCATGCCCACAACGAACTTACAGTCTAGAGTCCATAAGGGGTAATTAGAAGGAAATATTGACAGAGTTTCAGCTCCTTGTTACTGACTTGTTTTGTACTTCTCAGTGTGTGCTCAGTAAACACTGTTGCAACGATTACATTCCTCTCCATTTGTATGAATGCCATGGGCAGTCATCACACAGTTCCTCCGGGCATCCGGGGGCCCCTGTTGGAGGCAGAATCCTGGACTCGTTGGGCCATTGATCTTCAGCATTAATGGCATTTCATAAGTTTTCGATCAATCAGTCAATGGTATATATCAAGTGCTTTCTTCGTGCAAAGCGCTGTACCAGGCACCTGGGTGAGTAATAATAAATAGCAGTAATTGTGGTATTTATTAAGCTGTTATTGTGTCCCAAGCACTGTACTAAACACTGAAGTGGATACAAGCAAATTGGGTTGGACACCGTCGCCGTCCCATGTGGGGCTTACAGTCTCAATCCCCATTTTACAGATGAGGGAACAGAGGCCCAGAGAAGTAAAGGGTCTTGCCCAATGTCCCACAGCAAAGTGGCAGAGCAGGGGGATTAGAACCCATGACCTTCTGACCCCCCAGGCCTGGGCTTTAGCCACTAGGCCATGCTGCTTCAATACAGAGTACAATGTAGCAGAATTAGCAGACATATTCCCTGCTCATAACAATCTTACAGCTTAGCTTACAGTTTTATTTAGGGAAGTTCATTCATTCATTCATTCATTCATTCATTCATTCATTCAATCAATCAATCATATTTATTGAGCGCTTACTGTACTAAGCGCTTGGGAATCAATCAATCAATCGTATTTATTGAGCGCTTACTGTGTGCAGAGCACTGTACTAAGCGCTTGGGAAGTCCAAGTTGGCAACATATAGAGACGGTCCCTACCCAACAGCGGGCTCACAGTCTAGAAGGGGGAGACAGACAACAAAACGAAACATATTAACAAAGTAAAATACATAGAATAAATATTTACAAATAAAATAAATAAATAAATAGAGTAATAAATACGTACAAACACGTATGCATATATACAGGTGCTGTGGGGAGGGGAAGGTGGTAAGGCGCGGGTGATGGAGAGGGGGAAGAGGGGGAGAGGAAGGAGGGAGCTCAGTCTGGGAAGGCCACCAGATGAGGCAACTGAGGCCGAGAAGTTAAGTGGTTTGCCCAAGGTCGCACAGCAGACAAGTGGCAGAGCCGGGATCAGAACCCACATCCATCAGAACCCAGATCGTCCAGAGAAGCAGTGTGACTCAGTGGAAAGAGCACAGGCTTTGGAGTCAGAGGTCATGGGTTGGATTCCTGGCTCCTCCACATGTCTGCTGTGTGACCTTGGGCAAGTCACCTCACTTCTCTGAGCCTCAGTTACCTCATCTGTAAAATGGGGATTAAGACTGTGAGCCCCACGTGGGACAACTTGATCACATTGTATCCCCCAGCGCATAGAACAGTGCTTTGCACATAGTAAGCGCTTAACAAATGCCATCGTCTTCATCATCATCATCATCATCATCAACCCACGTAATCCCAGAGAAGCAGCGTGGCTCAGTGGCAAGAGCACTGGCTTGGGAGTCCGAAGTCGTGGGTTCTAATCCTGGCTCCGTCACTTGCCAGCTATGTGACTTTGGGCAAGTCACTTCACTTCTCTGTGCCTCAGTGTCCTCCTTTTGTCAGGACCCTGGAGGGGGCAATGTAATGGTTGCATTCGGTCCATCACGATAGCGCTGATTGAACATCTACTATGTGAAGAGTACTGTACAAAATAATTGTCCACAACGCATTTTCCAGTCAGAAACGTGTTCTCTGGTTTCTGCTCCAGTTTAGAGCATTTGATCTGACACTTCATCCCACCTCTCATGGGTGTCACACACACACACACACACACACCCCACACCACACACACACACACACACACACCCCACTTCTTTTGGGAATATTCTGCCCTCCCTCCCCTCCAATCTGGAAGCAGATTCATTTCAGCCCATCAGATTTTTCTGGTCTCGCAACATCATCAACATCATCATCAGGCAGAGATGGGGTGATTCCCTAAGGCGGGATCTCTGACACTGGACATGCTCTCCCTCTACTTATCAGGTAATGGCACCCCAGTATCTGTCCATCTCTAAAGGGAAATAGCTTCCATTCAGCTTTTTTATATATTGGCCACAAACAGCCATTCATGGGGTCTTGGAGAGCAGCACCTTACCAGTTCATTCATTCATTCATACCTTCAATCGTATTTATTGAGCACTTACTGTGTGCAGAGTACCATATTAAGCACTTGGGAAGTATATAGAGACGGTCCCTACCCAACAACGGGCTCACAGTCTAGAAGGGGGAGACAGACAACAAAACAAAACATGTGGTCAGGTGTAAAGTCATCAGAATAAACAGAGGTAAAGCTAGATGCACATCATTGACAAAATGAATAGTAAATATGTACAAATAAAATAAATAGAGTAATAAATCTGTACAAATGTATACACAGGTGCTGTGGGGAGGGGAAGGAGGTGGGGTGTGGGGGGAGGGGGAGAGGAAAAAGGGGGCTCAGTCTGGGAAGGCCAGACTGGAGGAGGTGAGCTCTCAGTAGGGCCTTGAAGGGAGGAAGAGAGCTAGCTTGGCGGATGGGCGGAGGGAGGCCATTCCAGGCCCGGGGGAGGACGTGGGCCGGGGGTCGACGGCGGGACAGGTGAGAACGAGGCCCAGTGAGGAGGTTAGCGGCCGAGGAGCGGAGGGTGCGGGCTGGGCTGGAGAAGGAGAGAAGGGAGGTGAGGTAGGAGGGGGCCAGGGGATGGACAGCCTTGAAGCCCAGGGTGAGGAGTTTTTGCTTGATGGTAGTTGGCTGGCTACCATAAATACTGGTGTACTGTGTGAGCAATTTGCCACCAGGAACGAGGCAAATGGCCAGGTACCTTCTAAGCAGTCACTTAAGTTTTTAATTTAAGTGTGCCTGTGGTGGTTGATTCAAACGATCCACTCCTAACCGAGATCCAGGCCCTTAGGAATGCCCAAGATGTTCAACCTTTCTACCTGTTAAGCGGAAATGTCGGTATTTTCCCTTTTCTGGTGGGTATGTCATGAGAATAAATTAAAGTGACTTATAGGAAGTACAGTAAGCAGTGTGGTTTAGTGGAAAGAGCATGGGCTTGGGAGTCAGAGGGCGTGGGTTCTAATCCTGGCTCCTCCACTTATCTGCTGTGTGACCTTGGGCAAGTCACTTCTCTGTGCCTCAGTTACCTCATCTGTAAAATGGGGATTAAGACTGTGAGCCCCACTTGGACAACCTGATTGACCTGAACCTACCCCAGAGCTTGGAACAGTGCTTGGCACATAGTAAGCACTTAACAAATACCATTATTATTATTATTATTATGGGAAGAGTTCTGTGATCTGAGAATAAATGTGACTGTTAAAAGCATATATTATCATTATTGATTAGATTTGAAAGCAGTTGCCCCTGGGCATAAGAGAGAGTGTTGTCTCGAGTCCAAAGAAAGACATCTTTCCAGGCTCAAATGAGAGTATAGAAAGTAAGATTTGTGGGGGAATAATTGTTTAGCATTGCCTCCCTTTAGTAGTAGTAGAAGTAATAGTAGTAGTAGCAGTAGTAGTAGTAATAGTAACAATAGTAGCTGCATTTATTGAGATTGGTTCCGTACACTCTACTAGGTGCTTTCGAAGTACAGAATAAAGAAGTGACTCATTCCCTGACCATAAGGAACTTATACACTTAATGGGGGGAAAAATATATGTGTTTTTTTTTTTAAATAAAGCCCATTAAGAGAAGCAGAATGGCCTAGTGGAAAGGGTATAAATCTGAGAGGCAGAGGACACCTGGCTTCTCATCTCGGCTCTATCACTTGTCTGCTGTGTGAACTTGGGCAAATCAATTTTTGGGTGCCTCAGTTTCCTCATCTATAAAATGGGATTCCAATACCTCTTCTACCTCCTACATAGCCTGTGAGCCTCGTTACGGGACAGGGCGTATGTCTGACCTGATTATCTTGTATCACCCCAGTGCTTAGTTCGCTGCTTGGCACATAGTTGTAATTATTATTGTTATTAAATACCAATAAAATTATTGTTCTATTGTATAGTTAGAATTGATATATGACCCGTTTTAGTAGAACTTTATCTCAGAAATATTCTATGGTTTTACCAGGAAAATGTGTAAGTATGGAAGTTATGGGGGAGGAGCAGAAAGTGCGATAGGGGTGTCACAGGAGAGTGAAATCAGCACTCGGCAGTGCTCCATCAGTCTTCATTTCTTGTACAGATCCCAATCGGGCAGAGATGGCCTGGACACCCAGCTTTGAAAAATGTTACACATTTCTCATAGTTTGAACATTCGTGTTGGTTGCAAATTCACTATCTCCTAATTTTAAATAAAAGTTTAGCAAAACATAATCTGCAGTTTGTAGCATCATAGCAGATCATCTTTCCTTTGGTGAGTAGCATGACACTTCAGGCAAATATTAATAATAATTATGATATTCTCTAGCACTTACTATATGCCAAGCATTGTTCAGAGCTCTGGGATAGTACAAGGTAATCAAGTTGGAAAGTTGATTAATCACGTTACAGTCTCAGTCCTCATTTTACAGATGAAGTAACTGAGGCACAGAGAAGTGAAGTGACTTGCCCCGGGTCACACAGCAGAGACAAGTGGCGGAGCCAGGATTAGAACTGATGGCCTCCGACTCCCAAGCCCGTCCTCTTGCCACCGAGCCATGCTGCTTGTCTCAGGAATCAGCAGGAATCCGTGCTAGATAGCCCTGACTCTAACCGGGAGCCTTGCACAGATTGTTTAGAGGGTGATGGAGACTTCATAATTAGGAGGGATTCCCGAGAGAAGCCCATTATCCCAAGGAACATACACCAGTGAGGAGAGGATCTGTTGTTCAGGGGAAAATAGTTTCCTAATCAGGAAAAGAGAACTACTTGACTTCTTGCCCACCCCACTCTACCCAAGATGGCCCACGTAAGGGGCTTTATGAGGGAATTCTGGCTTCTGAAGGTCTACTCTGCTGGAATGCACAGTTTTTGCTGAGTATAGAGCAAAGGTTTCACACACAAACTGCTCGTTATTAGAAATGTGCTGGTCTTGAGTAGTGATTCAAGAGGTACATAGTGATGCTTTTTAGCATTTATTCAGTTTGAGAGGTTTAGGCTCAACATCAGCAGCATGGTGGGGAACGTTACCTCCTATCCAGTTCCCCAGGCAGCAAGCATACTTCAAGAATAGGCAAGGAAGCAGAAAAGAAAATTCAAAAATCGTAGCGAGTCTTTGGGTATTCTCAGAGACGGTGAGTGGTATTTACTCAAACCAAATTGAGGGAGTACAGGGAAGTTATAGTGTCTGACCCTTCTTTATGGCCATGAGGCCTGGATTTACCACCGACTTATTCTTCTGGAACAGTTTCATCAAAGCCACCAACACACATTGTTCAAGAGTTAGTGGCAAGACAGGATCCCAACCAGTGAGGTTTTGGACCACAGTCAGACCAGCAGTCGCTTCAGACCTTTAGTGAGTGGGGCATTTGAGGAGACTAGACAGTAACAGGATCCCTAGGCAACTGCTCCAAGGTGAACAGGGTGGACAGAAGAAATGCTTTAAAAACTCCATGAAGTAAATTCTCAAGCACTGTGGTAGTGGACATTTAAGAGGCAGTCGCACTTTGGTTTCAGCCACATCTCCACGTACTGATCAAATCTCACCTACAGCAGCATCACCTTTGTACATAAACACATAGACTGCAAGTTCCTGGAGGGCAGGGATAGTGTGCAGTCAATCAGTGGTATTTATTGAGTGCTTATTGTGTGTAGAATTCTGTACTAAGCACCTGGCAGAATACAACACAGCAGAGTTGCTGACACATTCCCTGCTCACAGGGAGCTTACAGTCTAGAGGAGGAGTTGACAAGAGGGTAGTCTAGTGTCTACCAATCGTATTGCAATTAATCAATCGGATGAATTTAATGAGCAATTACGGTGTGCAGAGCACTGTACTAAGGCCTTGGGAAAGTACGTATAACAGAATTGGAATATCTATAATTCTGTTTATATTCATGCCTGTTTTATTTGTATTGATGTTTGTCTCCCCCTTCTAGACTGTGAACCCATTATGAGCAGGGGTTGTTTCTCTTCTCTTTTAGACTGTGAGCCCAATGTTGGGTAGGGACTGTCTCTTTATGTTGCCAATTTGTACTTCCCAAGCGCTTAGTACAGTGCTCTGCACATAGTAAGCGCTCAATAAATATGATTGATTGATTGAACGATTGCTGTATTAGTACAGTGCTCTGCACACAGTAAGCGCTCAGTAAATACGATTGAATACAGTCCCAGTCTAGACTATGGTCTACTGAACTCTCCAAAGGATTTATACAGTGTACTTATTATTTATTATGTTATTATAATATATTATCAGGTATTAATATAGTGTCAATATATTACATTGATATATTAATGTATTACTATAATATTTATTATATATGGCCACATGTCTGCTGTGTGACCTTGGGCAAGTCACTTCACTTCTCGGAGCCTCAGTTACCTCATCTGTAAAATGGGGATTAAGACTGTGAGCCCCACGTGGGACAACCTGATCACCTTGTATCCCCCCCCAGCGCTTAGAACAGCGCTTTGCACATAGCAAGTGCTTAACAAATGCCATCATTATTATTATATATTTATTGAGCACACACTGTTTTAAGCACTGAGAACAACAGAAGCAAGTGACACATTTTCTGCCCCTAAGGAGTTTTTAACTCCAACAGGAGAGACTGTTATAAAAATATTTACAA
This sequence comes from Tachyglossus aculeatus, assembly GCF_015852505.1. Taxonomy (NCBI): domain Eukaryota; kingdom Metazoa; phylum Chordata; class Mammalia; order Monotremata; family Tachyglossidae; genus Tachyglossus; species Tachyglossus aculeatus. The sequence goes on from NC_052081.1 coordinate 23,546,574, forward strand.
ATAATGGACTCAGGAAAAATGGTTGAATGTACAACTGAATGTGCATAGTGACATGTGAGGATGGGAATGATAAAAGCATAAGTGCCAGAAGGGGCTGGTGTTTGGATACAACTTGGTTCCTCGGATTATATTTTGTATTTGGAGCAGAGTTCCTCTTGCGGAATGTATGCACTGTATGGATTGAATAAATACCATTGATTGATTTGAAACTACAGATTTCTTAGATTTAAAATTCGAGAGGCATACTGGTTTACTTTACCTTTGAAGAGGTTTGTATACTCCCTGTGGAAATTTTTTGATGTGTTAAGGAAATGTGTTTGTAGAATCTGGTTTATAATGAAATATTTTGATTTTGACTTGTAATGGCGTAAACCCTCCAGCACCATGCCCAGCAAGGTGATTTTCCCAAGTCAGATTGACGAGTCAAGAGAAGACCTCGTTACCAGTGTCATCGAGGAAAGCTGTCACATAAAATAGATTTCTGATGGATCTTTAAGAAAGATTTGGGATTTTAAAATTTAGTAGCTTAAAACGGTGTTTAAGATATAGAAAATTTGTTTTATTTTAATTAACCTTAAGCTTTTGATTTGCACAGCATTTCTGATGTAATGATGAAAGGTAGGGATCTCTTGATGAGAGTAATAGTAATAATAATGATAGTGATGATCAATTAATAATATATACTGACTGTCAAGTGCAACACCTGGCAACTTAGTACCAAGTTACCAACTTGGTAAAGTCAGGAGATTATACTGTAATGGGGAGGAAACTGTAGTAGTGATGATATTTATTGAGCACACACTGTGGGCAGCGTACTGCTTCAAGCCCTGAGAACAACAGAAGTGACACATTTTCGGCCCCTGAGGAGTTTTTAACTCCAACAGGGGAGGCTGACATAAAAATATTTACAAGTAATGGAGTCAGAAGAAATTGTTGACTATACAACTGATGTGCATAGTGACCTGTGAGGATGGGAATGATAAGAGCATAAGTGCCAGAAGGGGTTGGTGTTTGCATACAACTCGGTTCCTCGGATTATGTTTTGTATTCAGAGCAGAGTTCCTCTTGTCGCTTGTTCCTGTATTATATAACATGCTGCAATTTATGAAAACCACTCCTAGAAGGCAACTGGAGTTAGCAACTGTGTTCTGTGTGATTTCAGAGGGGTCTTATTAAGCAACCGAAAATATCATGTGGGTTAGCGTATGACTTTGAAAAATGAATCATTCATTTGGTTTTGTTGCAGTTGATGAAGGTCGCCTAAAGGAACTTGATCGCTTACGAGTGCTTCACAAGAGAACGATTATGCCTTATAACGTGTACAAGAGACGCCAGAAAGATCCAAACAGTGAAGCCACTGTCCAGCAATATGCAAGTTTGGTGGGACAGGTGTGTTCGGAAAGGATGTTACTTTTTAGAAGCTGAAGAAAATGTTTTGAAGGTTAACAGTCAGTTAGGTACTATATCATGCACTTCTATTGGATAATCAATAACCTGGTTCTATTTTGATAGATATATAGGTAAAGAAGATAGCTAAAAATTAGAAACTTATTATAAAAATATTCTAAAATGCTAAAGAGAAAAACCTGTGTGAAACCTATAACAAGTTTATGCAAAGACTTTGAGAATGTGCCAAGACCTCATCTCCAACTTCAGATTTTTGTAAGCAAGAAATACGGGGTTTCATTTCAAATGATGCTTTTCTGGTTTGTACAAGTGCTACAGTGAGTTCTGAATCGATTTGGGTCCCAGAAGTATTCATTTTATGTAGGAAAAATGGCAGCAGTTTGGATGCTCCAAACCAGTTAAAATAATTTTATCTATCTATTGATAGATATAGATATCAGGCTTATTGACAATATAGTTCACAACTGCACATGTTCAACCGGGCTTTGGTTTAACACAGTCTTATGAATGCCCTCTAAAGTTTTATTCTCAAAATCAGTGGAGATGTCCAGGCTGCCCCGACCACCTCCTTCCCACGTCCCCCATCAGGGCTCCTGGCCATGCCCGTGCTGCACCATATGTAGCTGGACTGTTCCCGCTGTACTGCCCTTCTCTCTCCCAGATGTCTGAGTAACTTCAACCTTTCAGGCCTTGCTGCTTCCCCAGCACCCTCCTCTTCCTCACCGAACTTCCTTCTCCTTTCTCCTCCCCTTTATCTTGCTCCTGACCATCCCATGGCCCAACCAGTGACTACCTGGAGAGAAAGCAGTCACTAAGCCAACCACAATGCTTTTCAGTGTCCTCAAAAGAGACAGCTTTACCTTCGGAGAAGAAATCTCCAGGCCTTTTTCTACTTGTCTAATGATAGTCAATCATCTGGGCATATCTCACTGAGTCCTGAAATGTTTCCTTAGTCCAGACCTCTTGAATGGCTGACCTTCATTAGGTGGATGACCAACCTCTCTCATTCTGCTACTTGATAATCTCCTTTTACAGGGACAGGACTAAGTTAATGTCCAAGACCTCCCAAGTCTTGTGAGAGCTAGGGACCCAAGTTGCTCAGAGAGTGCAAAGAATCCTCTCCCTCCCTTCCATCCCCTTCCAAAAAAGAGACTCAAAAATACAAGTGCAAAATACTTCTATGCATCGACAGTGTTTTTAGGGGAAAAAAGTTTAATCAAATTTAGTCCCCACTGTAGTCCCCACCCCGCACACACACCCACATACCAGGATCCTTTCTGAGCCCCAGGAAAGCCTCTTTTTTTGCAGACTTGGTTGTCAAGAGGGCTGTGTAGATGATCAACCAGCAGCTGGAGAAGAAATAAAACTGGGGGATCTGAACCATATCCCCATTCCTCCCTCCCCACACATCTCTTGCCCCTTCCCTGCTGCCCCAAACTTGACTGACATCTGCCTGGGGCATTGCCCAGTTAGAGAGCCAGGCTTCAACATGAGCACCTTTTGTACCCTCTATTTGAGGAAAACCTGTCAAGGCTCCAATCTGAAACACAGTTCATCTGAGCGTTTTTTTTTCCACTCTATTGAGCCGTTTTAAAAGCCACAGACTTCTAAAAAGACCGATCAATTGGCAACACAGATTTGCAATCTGTATAGGTTCATAAATAAAGCAACTCAAGACAGTAGAGTGAAAAGGACACTTGAGCGTATAAATTTAAAATATGCATCAGGCTCTGGGGTCCCGTTTATCATCAATTTATCATCAATCTTCTTTAACCGCTTACTTTACTCACCGCTCTGTCCTAACTGCATTGGATAATGAATTGTGTTTTCCAAAAGCAGAATTTTTCTTTTGTCACCATTAAATTTGCTTTAAGAAGAGAGTAAATGGAAGTAAAAAAAAAACCAGACTCCTTTGTTACAAAGCAAATCCTTTTGTTAAGAAAGTTCACCATGTTAAGGGAGATCAAGAGAACCATTATGGTACTTCTTAATAATTGGAAAACAGAGTCCGCAACCATCACCTGACTGTCCCTTCTAATTAGAAACACAGCTCCCGAAGAACTGCAAGGTATCTTTCAACAATTTTACCTTCAATTAAATTACTTCAGTTGTCCAAGCTTTTCAGTGTTTTAAATAGCTATGAGCTATGTATTTTTTGATCCAGATGGATTAGAGATTGATCCTTCTGTAGTTCTTTCATTATAATTGATTGAGTTAAGGAGGTAATAAATTTACTTCTACAGGACTGCACACCCTGTTTTTGTTTTTAATGCATATGTTTTTTATTTGTTATGGGTATGATTTCTTCCAACTGCATAAGATTCATGAATGCGTAAGATTTCATTTTACACTCTAAATTGTTTTAGTGCAGTGAAAGGTGGCAGAGGATAAATCCTGAATAACTAAAGCAAAATTGGTCACTAATGTAAAATAATAAAGGGACAAGGAGAGTAGCTAATTAAAAGGTTTTAAATATTGGAGAACACTTTGAAAAATTGGAAATAAGGGTCTATGTTCATATTTCCAAAGTCATCAATGAATGTAAGAGGAAGGATGTGATTATATGTTAAACGTATCTTTCTGCTTTTGTATCTACTTGTCTGCTGGGTGAAACTAGATGGAAAGAAATAAACTACTTCTTGTGTGTTCTGACTGTCACCAATCAATACCTTAGTGATATCGGCTTCTCTGTGTTCTGGGTTATACCGACTGAATGGGTGAAATCAAAGGACATCACGTGAATTCAAAAAAAATTCATAATTTCGTGATTCATCTCTTCTAAGTTTACTTAGTCTATATTCTTGAAGCTAAAACACACCATTGAACGTGGAATTTGAAAATGTCTCTTCTCTAGTTGTAACTACAACATAGTTGATAAAAGCAAAGTAGCGGTTTCATCGATCAATCAATCAATCAATCGTATTTATTGAGCGCTTACTATGTGCAGAGCACTGTACTAAGCGCTTGGGAAGTACAAATTGGCAACATATAGAGACAGTTCCTACCCAACAGTGGGCTCACAGTCTAAAAGGTTTCATCATTCTTTTTCATCTACCAGCAGTTTAGATTTTTAAAACAGAGTTGAATTGCAAAATATTTCTAAGTTAATTTTAAGTTAAAAGGCATTGTAACAAACACCTAGCATCTGCAAAATGAGTCTCCCTAGGAAACAACCTAGGCAATTTTTGGATTTTCAGTGTATTTTTTGCTAAACTTACTCTTTGAGAATCAATTCCATGTGAGTTTCATAAGGGATGGAGAATCCCCCAAAAGAGAACTAGTAGAAAACTAAGAAATCAGAAGTCTCAAAATTATGTGACATTTATATTTTTTAAAACCACTGGCTTTTTTCTACATTACTCATTTCCAGTTTGGCATTTGAATATGCATAAATACAGCCAAAGTGGAACAAGAAACCTAAATTTGAAAGGAATTGAGTCTCCAACCTAAATCAGATAGTTTGTCATTGCCTCAAATAAAAATTTTCAACATTTTTGATCGGCATGTTTTTAATGTTTTTAAATTGTCACAAACTAGAACCGCATCAGTCAGCAGAGAAGCTAAATGTCATCTTCCCAACTCATATCAATCAAGTGATTTCCTTTACTTTGAACATTGAATTTTCATGCTTTGTGAGTCCGTTCCAGGTTAAAATCACTTCACTTAAGCCTTTTTAATTTAATTAATGTTAAATGAGAATTCATAAATATTTCATGAAGTCCAGTTCACATTTAGCAAATTCTGTATTCAGGGACATTGAATAGTGTCTCCTGACTAATGGAGCTTGTTTGATTTAGAAAAGGGAAAAAATAGCATTACAGGTTTTTTGTTTTGTTTTTGCTTTTTGGTTTTTTTCTCTTTGCCCAGTCAAAGACTCTCAAGTTAGTTTTTGGTGAAAACTCAATGGCCCGTCTTCTTGTGAGCACAAGTCTATAGAAGGACAGATCTGTATTTGGAAAAGCAGGAATAGCTACTTCAAATGATTCAATGGACACATTTTATGATTTATGGAAACATTTTAAATAGGAGTTTTGAAATACTGTATTAAAATGAATTATTTTAAATACAATAAAATCTAAATTTAAATAATTTGATATCGATTGTAGCACACTGTAAAGATATGCTTGTTAGGGGAGTATGCCGTGTAATCTCATTTGCTGTTTGTAATCTATTTTCCATGATTAGCAGCGTGGCTCAGTGGCAAAAGCCCAGGCTTAGGAGTCAGAGGTCATGTCAGAGGTCAGAGGTCAGAGGTCATGGGTTCTAATCCCTACTCCACCACTGGTGGAGTAGGAGTTGTGTGACTTTGGGCAAGTCACTTCACTTCTCTGGGACTCAGTTCCCTCATCTTCAAAGCCCTACTGAGAGCTCACCTCCTCTAGGAGGCCTTCCTAGACTGAGCCCCCTTTTTCCTTTCCTCCTCCCCATCCCCCCTGGCCCTACCTCCTTCTCCTCCCCACAGCCCTTGTATATATTTGTGCAGATTTATTATTCTATTTATTTTACTTGTACATATTTACTATTCTATTTATTTTGTTGATGATGTGCATCTAGCTTTACCTCTATTTGTTCTGATGATTTTAACACCTGTGTACATGTTTTGTTTTGTTGTGTGTCTCCCCCTTCTAGACTGTGAGCCCGTTGTTGGGTAGGGACTGTCTCTATATGTTGCCTACTTGTACTTCCCAAGCAATTAGTACAGTGCTCTGCGTACAGTAAGTGCTCAATAAATACGATTGAATGAATGAATGAATGAATCTGTAAAATGGGGATTGAACCTGTGCGCCCCATGGGGGACAACCTGATTACCTTGTATCTACCCCAGTGTTTAGAACAGTGCTTGGCACATAAGAAGTGCATAACAAATGCCATTATTATTATTATTGTTATATTTCTTAACCTCACAAATTTACACTCTGCGCATCGTTACCCCTGGAACATGAACAAAATCTGCTGGTAGCCTGCTTCCTCTGGCAAGCTTTTATCATCAGCAGTTCTGAATTATGTTGTATTCTCCCAGGTGCTTAGTAGAGTGCACTGCACACAGTAAGTGCTCAATAAATACCGTTTATTAAAATTATTTTCGGTAATAATAATTATAATGATGGTATTTGTTAAGTGCTTACTGTGTGCCAAGCACTATTCTAGGCACTGGGGTAGATACAAGGTTATCAGGTTGTCCCATATGGGGCTAACAGTCTTAGTGCCCATTTTACAGATGAGGACTAACCCTAACCCTATTCTTTTTTTGTTGTTGTTGTGATGAGGTTGTCCCATGGGTTAGGGTGAGGCACAGAGAAGTGAAGTGGCTTCCCCAAAGTCACACAGCTGACAAGTGGCAGAGCTGGGATTTGAACCCTCGACCTCTGACTCCCAAGCCCACGCTATTTCCACCAAGTCATGCTGCTTCTTAGTAGTGATGGCTTTTTTGATCAAATATGTAGGGGCATAGACAGGTATAATTGAGATACGTTTCTATAAAACTTGGGCGTTTTGGCAGTAAATCATTTTATGTAGTTCTCCAAGTCTGTCTAAGTGGGGATAATTGAGACCCATAGATCTCTTTGAGTTGCTTATCCTTGAGACTGCTGGCTTCCTTATTTTCCCCATGGTAAGGGCAAGCACCAGCTTACTTTTAGAGGAACCCTAAGGATTAATTTCTCATCTCAGAGTGGAAGCTAGACACTTCTCCACTTCATTCAGTTCAGCAGGATCACAGTCGGTTGCTTGACATACATTTTACATTTTGAAGTGGCACTAAATTTAAGTACCTATGTCTTGAAATGTTTTGTCCTGGATAAAAAAAACCCACTGGGAAATAGAGATATGAAACAAAGGATAGGATCAAATCACCATTTTCCATTTTGAGGGATGGAGAAGGTGAGGGACCCTTAGATTGATGCTAAGGCAACGAAAGAATGCACAGTGAAAATTCCAATTTTTATGTCACTCAGCATTCCAGGTGGTGAAAGCCTTGGGGAGAGGGGAAAAACTGCCCGGGTTTTATCAAAGTTTTATCAAAGTTTATCATAAGAAGCTGTGGTGTTGTCCAGCCTTGTCGGCGGCTGGGAGACCTGGACACGGGCTTCACATCTGGCTCGTTGAGCGGTTCCACCAGCATTATTTATGGGCCACACTCAGTATTGAATGGCAAGACAGCCTGGCCTGGTGGAAAGGACCTGGCTATAATCCTGGCTTCACCACTTGTCTATTATGTGATCTTGGGGAAGTCATTTCTCTTCTCTGGGCCTCAAGTTTCTCTCTGCAAAATAGAGATGAAGACTGTGAGCCCCATGTGGGACATGGACAGTGTCCAACCTGATCAGCTTGTATCTACCCTAGTGATCACTACAGTGCCCGGCACATGGTAAGCACTTAACAAATACCATTTTTTTAAAAAAGGCAAGATCATGAACAGTGAAGTTCTGGAACACATTCAGCCCCCTAGCATCAAAGTGGAAACAAAAACAAAACCTCAGGCAGTACACATCCCAGCTGAAATCTAGGAGTTGATTACTGAGCAGAGCCTTCGTTGTGCACTGCCATATGAAAGAGAGGGGCTCTTCTGGAGCATAAGCTTCATATGGAAAGAAATAAAGAGATCAAAGTGAAACAACTCTAAGTGCTGAAAATATCAAATACAACAATGCATCAATGTCTGCCAAATCTATATTATGTTGTACTCTCCCAAGTGCTTAGTATAGTGCTCTGCACACAAGAAGCATTCAGTAAAGATGCCATTGATTGAGTGCCTTTTTGTGTGCTCAGCATAGCCAGGATTATGGGTCCTGAGCAGGCCCTTTCAGAGCGAGAGAGAGAGAGAGAGTTTCTCTCTCTCTCTCCTAGCTAAACTTCATTGTCAGTGGTGAAACAATCATTTCCAGCATATAAAATACACGTACACACAGGAGCAGGGTAGCCTAGTGGATAGAGCACGGGCCTGGGAGACAGAGGACCTGGGTTCTAGTCCCGGCTCCACTATGTGCCTGCTGTATGATGTTGGGCAAATTATTTAGCTTCTCTTGTGCCTCAGTTATCTCCTCTGTAAAGTGGAGATTTAATACCCATTCCCCCTCCTACTTAAATTATGAGCCCCGTGCATCAGTGCTAAGAACAGTGCTTGACTCATGGTAAGCACAAACACCTCAACTGTTATATACCTGTGTATCTGCAGTTAGGGCATGCCTAGTTGTCTTCCATTTACTTTCAAAAATGACCTCACAGGTGGTGAAATCCTGTCCTTATTTTCTGGTGAGTCTCCCTGACTGGCAACCCATTTTTCATTACAGTTCTTTGATGTGCTGATGCTTTTACCAATTGCAGAGCATCTCTGTTTTCGAGCCTGACTCTGACTATCCCGATCTCTGGTTTCTGATGCCCACCCCCTCTGCCACCCTCTTTCTCTAAATCTCAGCTCAGCCGACCTCCTGCTCCGCCCCACCTCACCCACTGACCAACTAACCATGGATTTGTTGCTGAATTATACTTCCCAAGCATTTAGTACAGTGTTCTGTGCACAGTAAGCGCTCAATAAATATGATTGAATGAATGAATGAATCTCTAACCTCAGTCACTCTGAAATCCTTTTACCCGACCACACCTCCTTACCTGCCTTCTTTCCCACATACCTTCCCCTCCTGAAACTGTCCTGCCCCTCAAAAGAGACCTCCAATTTCTTGACCCCATCTACTTAACCCTAGCTGTGATCAATCCATCAATGGTATTTATTGAGTGCTTACTCTGTGCAGAGCACTGTACTCTGATGCCCCATTCGAAAGCCCATCCCCTCTCTTGATGCACAAATGAAGATCCTCAACTCCACCATCTCCCTCAAACTCAACTCCTTTTTCACCTCTAACCCTCCAAAAATCTTGCACTGCCTGCTGGTAGCAGAGGATCGCCTCCACCCCACAGTCTTGCCTTATAATGTTGCTGGCAGAAGTACAGGCAACAGGCCATCTCAATTTCATCCTCACCTGCTATAGAAACTGTGTCCTCTTCTCTGTTCAGCAATCCTAATTCTTTTCCCCTATTGGCTTCCATGCCCAGTGCTCACACCAACTATTCCAGACTTTTAACTCCTTCCTTAACACACCCGCCTTAATGCCATCACCTCCCTCACTCTCACCCGTGATGATCTGACCATATAATTTGTTGACCCAATTGAAGCCACTGAACTTAAAGTCCCCCAGATCTCCCACTCAACTTCCTAGCTCCCTCTCTTCTCCCCTGCTTCTTCCGCTCTCTCATTCTCAGCCGCCTCTCAGGGGGAGATCTCCTGCCTAATTTCAAAATCAACCCACCCCACCCTGCATATCCAACCCCATCCCTTCACACTTTATAAAAACACTCACACCAACTTGTCTGCCCTCTTTTATCACCATCTTTGGCCATTCACTCTGGTGGCTCTTTCCCCTCTCTTTAAAAGAAGTCCACATTCCACTGCACTCCATTGCACCCTCCATCAGTTACCTCATATCCCTTCTACTATTCCTGCCCAAATTTCTCACATAGGTTGTTTACACCCATTGTCTTCATTTTGCTACTCCAACTCTCCCTGACAACACTAAAATCTGCCTTCTGCTTCCTCTACTGAAATTGTTCTTACCAAGGTCACCAGTGACCTCCTCCTCACCAGAACTCAAGAACTGCTCATCTTCCTTTCCCAGATCCTCTCATCCTTGTAAATTTTGATTGCTGATAAGGAAACCATCACTCTACCCATCTAAACAACATCTCCAGAATCCTTCTCTTCCTCTCCATCCAAACTGCCACCACGCTGGTCCAAGCACCTGACTAGACTACTGCATCAGTCGCCTCACAGTTCTCTTCCCTCTTCGGTCCATTTACCACTCTACTGCCAGATCAGTTTTCTAAAACATTGTTTTGTGCATACCTACCATTCTTTAAAAACCTCCAGTGGTTGCCTATTCTCCGCATCAAGCTGAAAATTCTGACAGTGGCTTTAAGGCACTCAATCAGGTGTCTCCCCCTTATTTAGCTTTGCTTCTCTCCCACTACACCTCAGCTTGCATATTTTGCTTCTCTCAGGCCTACCTACTCCCTGTGCCTCAGTCTCATCTCTCTCACTGTCACACCCTCCCTTCTGCCTGGAACTTCCCCTTCCCATCTGGAAGACCACTGCTCTCCCTATCATCTTCCAAGTTCTTCTGAGTCACATCTCCAGTTGGCCTTCCCTGATAAATCTCTCATTTATTCTCCCACCACTACCAGTTCCTTACTTCTATGTTACCTAAATCCTTGGATTCTCACCCTCACACTCCATGTAACACTTACGCACTTCTGTTTAAAGTCTGTTGCTTCCTCCTAGTTGTAATTAAGTTAGTGTCCGCCTCCTCTGCTAGATTGTATATTCTTTGAGGAAAGAAATCCTGCCTATTAACTCTATTGTACCCTCCCAAGCATTTGGTAGTGTGCCCTGTACAGGCTTATTGTCAGTCCACAGCACTGGTGCCGAAAAGAGATAAAGCGCAGAGAACAAAAACAGTACCTCTAAACTGGGTTCATCTGGCACAATCACAAAAGTATTTGACTTTGCCCTTATACCAGGCCTCTGGCAATTGTCAAGCAATCAATAGTATTTATTAAGTGCTTACTGCATGCAGGGCACTGTACATTTGGGAGGGTATGACATAGCAATATAACAGACACAGTCCCTCCCCGCACAAGTCGGCTAGCCTGAGAAATTGGCCAGGATTTTTAGACTATTCCACAGTGCAGGGGTCAATAGATTCAGAGTTCAAGAGACTCTGCTTTACCCTTTCACCATCCTCATCTGAGCTAAATGGGACTGTGTGGTAAGTCCGATGCCATTCTGTGCTTCCCTGCTTGGAAATTCATGGAAGCAGATGAAGACTGTGAGCCTGTTATTGGGTAGGGATTGCCTTTATTTGTCGCCGAATTGTACTTTCCAAGCGCTTAGTACAATGCTCTGCACACAGTAAGCGCTCAGTAAATTCGATTGAATGAATGAATGAAACTGTTGCAGCCCAACAGACCCCGGGCATCAGAAAGCATCTTGGAGATAGTCCTCTAGGGACTACTGTTGGCTGGAGACCATGCTCCTCTGGCACTCACCAAGAGGTAATGATGGTAGACTCACCCGTCGCAAAGCTGGACAAGTTCAGGCCAGTTTTGAAGATTGAGGGTCTGTTCTGTGGCCTGTTCTGCATGTTCTGTGGTTTGAGCAGCACCTCTCATACCCTCTCCCAGTGAGGCAGTTGTGTTCCCGTGGAGTACAGAGGACAGCAAGGGAGTAGGCGGGTTGGGGTGCAGTCCGTTCCGTGTTTGAAAAACATTGAAGGCCAAAGTGGCCATGGTGTAGCACCGATGCTATTGGCTGACATGCAGTTGCCAGGGTAGCCACCATCTCTGCTCCACAAATTAGACCCATAAATCAGGCATTCCCTGACTTCTGGCAGTTTCACCCGCCCACTGTGGTGAGGTGAGGGTCGGATTTGGCGGGAGAAGAAGTCAAGACAAGGCAAGAAGACCTACCTGCAAGAGATGGAGTGCGCGTAAGCAGGCAAAACTCATTGAACTGCTTCATGAAGATTCGGTGGATATTGCTATTGAAGTCTGTAGTGCAATTAACTTAGCTGCCTGTGAGTGAAAGAAGATCTTGTGTCCTTGGAGAATGTGGAAACTTGTTGAAGAGCACATGTGGCTTAATGGGAGATTTCTGGATAAACACATTTTGTTATCAACTAGGAGATTAAAAAGATCAAACCTACAATTCGTAATCTCTTTAATTGTTCTCTCCCTATTTCTCCTTTTATTTTCTTGCCAGAAAATTCTATATTATACGCTATAATTTACTCATTATCATTCCATTCAATGTTCGCCTTAGAGGGCCATGAATATGTCTAACACTTTCCTTCATGTCTACATGTGCAAATTAAAGAGTCAAAGGTATCCATTGCAACTGATCCCTTCTCCCCTGCTAAGGAAGGCTTAAGGCAATTAGTACCCTGACTCTTTATTATGTAAAATGAGAATTTTCAGATGCTTAAAATAACCCAAACCATTTCCCCAGACATTGTCTCCTGCATATAATGTGTTTTTTTGGAGAAAAGAAAAGTTAAACTAAATCATATCATTATTGTTTTGAGTACCAAATAAAAAATGAAAAATAAAATATTACTGGGACAGATTCTGGAGGAGAGTTGAATGGGGGAGCCCGTCCCCTATACCATAAGCTCAGTGTGGGCAGGGAACATGTCTACCAACTCCGTTGTATTGCTCTCTCCTAAATGCTTAGTACAGTGCTCTGCACACCTTAAGTGCTCAATGAATATACATTGATGGTGATAGACACAAGTTATTCACAAATAATTGGAGAAAGAGAGAGAAATAACACTCTACTTCGTGATTGCTGTTGTATGGAAGGATAAATAAACAAGGATAAATAAATAAGGATAATGTAAGGCAATAAAATCAATGAGTTTAGGGATGTAAGCATATGGATGTGACCTAAGAACATGGAGGTGAATACCTCCTAGAGGAAATGTGATTTCACAAAGTCTTTGGAGATAAGGAGAGTTGTGCTGTCAAGGATTTGAAAGGGGAGAAAGTTCCAGGCAGGAGAAAGGGTATGAACAAAGAGCCAAAGGCCGGGGAAAATGGGAGAAATGAAGGTTGCAAGGTGGGGTGTAGTGGGTGAAAAAAGCTGATATATGAGGGAGGGAGCCAATTCTGAGAGACTTCAAAGCCATTGGTCAAGAGCTTCTGTTTGATGTGTAGAGGAATGGATAACCATCCAAGGTTTTTGAGGAGTGAAGAGATGTGTAGAATGGCATTTTAGAAAAATGATCTGGGGAGCCAGAGTGAAGTGTGGGAGGCTGGAGAAAGGGAGATCAGTGGTCTAATTGGATAATGGATAGAACCTTGGCTGGGGTGGTAATTGTTTGGCTTGACAAGGAAGGGGCCATCCTGAGAGCCTCAACAGGTAATCATATATTCAATCGTATTTATTGAGTGTTTATGGTTTGCAAAGCACTGTACTAAGTGCTTGGAGAGTAGAATTTATTCAATTCATTCAATCGTATTTATTGAGCGCTTACTGTGTGCAGAGCACTGTACTAAGCGCTTGGGAAGTACAAGTTGGCAACAGAATGTAACAATAAACAGAATAAAGCTTACAGTCTCCCACAATAAAGCTTACAGTCTCCCCTTTTCATGATGTTGAGGGGTTTGCTGAGCAGTAATCACATGTTCACCTTGACCAGCCCTTTGTGAACTTCAAACACCCTCCCTGCTTTCCCCCACCCTCCTGCACCCACTCCCAGTGTTTTTAGTCTCTTCTCATTCAGGAGCTTCCCCTACCCCCACCCCCCACCCCGACTGTTCTGATGTCACTTCCTTATGCATCTCCCCACTCTACTGGACTCTAAGGTGTTGGGACCGGAGCAGCAGGCAGCACTCCACGTGTTTCCATATTACATGCTGGGATCTGAGGGCCTATCCACATCATACTTGGCTTACATCCTGGGATGATGCTGGACTTTGTCAGTTATTGCCCACCACTTACCGTATATATTAGGAAGGGATGGCAACACCACCCTGCCCACTGTACTCAACTCACTCGCTCCCCTATCCCTTCATCGATCTCATACCTCTAATCCACAGCCCCAGATCACCTGCACAATCCTCCTCCTTCGCTCTTGTGCTCGAGCCGCAGAGTGTTACTGGGGGGAATCTAAATATCAGTCTGACTTTGTCCACTTCAAGTTTACCTTTGCATGCTTTAACTCCGCCCTCTCCTCTGCCCAACAAAACTATGAATCCACCCTTATTGACACCCATGCCCTTGCCAGTTGTTCCAGACATTTAACTCCCCCCTTAAGCTCCTCTGCCCCTCCCCGCCCCCGCCTTCCCCATCCCTTGCTCGCAATTACCTGGCCACCTACTTTATTAAGAAGATTGACGTTATCAGGTGTAAGGTCCCTAAAATCACCCCTGCCCATCATCAGTCCCTCCCCGTTCCGGCCCCCTCTTCAACTCTCCCATCCTTCCCAGCAATATCTCTAAAGGAGATCTCCTGCCTCCTCTCAAAAGCCTCTCCCTCCACATGTGCATTTGCATCCCATTCCTTTTCACCTGATCAAATCCCTCGCCCCCTCCCTTCTTCCCTAACAGCCATCTTCAACCATTTGCTTTCCAATGACTTCTTCCCCACTGCTTTCAAACATGCCCATGTCTCCCCTATCCTAAAAAAAACACCCTCCCTTCACCCCATGGCTCCCTCCAGTTATCACCCCATCTCCCTCCTATGATTCCTCTCCAAACTCGTTAAGTGAGTTGTCTGCACACTCTGTCCCAAATTCCTTTCTTCCAGTTCTCTCCTTGACCCCCTCCAATTTGTCTTCCATCCTCTTCATTCCAAGAAACCACCCTCTCAGAGGTCACCAATGATCTCCTAATTGCCAAATCCAACGGCCTCTACTCCATCCCAATCCTCCTTGACCTCCTGGCTGCCTTCGACACTGTGGACCACCCTCTTCTCCTGGAAATGTTACTCAACCTTGGCTTCTCTGACTCTGTCCTCTCCTGGTTCTCCTCTTACCTCTCTGGCCATTCATTCTCAGTCTCCTTCATGGGTTCCTCCTCTGCCTCCCACCCTGTAACTTTAGGGGTTCTCAAGGTTCAGTTCTGGGTCCCCTTCTGTTCTCCATCTACACCTACTCCCCTGGGAACTCATTCGCTCCCATGTCTTCAACTACCACCTCTTTGCAAGTGATACCCAGATCTACATCTCCTGCCGTGATCTCTCTCCTCGGCAGTCTTGCATCTCCTCCTTCCTTTGAGACATCTCTAATTGGTTGTCCTCCCATCAACTCAAGCTTAACATGTCCAAAACAGGACTTCTTATCTTCCTACCCAAACCCTTGTCCTCCCCATGACTTTCTCATCACTATATATGGCAATACCATCCTTCCCATCTCACAAGCTCGTAACCTTGTCGTTATCCCTGACTCCTCTCTCTCATTCAACCCATATATTCAGTCCATCACTGACTCCTGTCAGTCCCACCTTCACAACATTGCTAAATCTACCCTTTTCTCTCCATCCAAACTGCTACCTCGTTAATACAATCACTCATTCTATCCTGCCTTTGGGCAAGTCACTTAACTTCTCTGTGCCTCAGTTACCTCATCTGTAAAATCAATCAATCAATCATATTTATTGAGCGCTTACTGTGTGCAGAGCACTGTACTAAGTGCTTGGGAAGTACAAGTTGGCAACATATAGAGATGGTCCCTACCCAACAGTGGGCTCACAGTCTAGAAGGGGGAGACAGAGAACAAAACCAAACATATTAACAAAATAAAATAAATAGAATAGATGTGTACAAGTAAAATAGAGTAATAAATCATCATCATCAATCGTATTTATTGAGCGCTTACTGTGTGCAGAGCACTGTACTAAGCACTTGGGAAGTACAAGTTGGTAACATATAGAGACAGTCCCTACCCAGCAGTGGGCTCACAGTCTAAAAGGGGGAGACAGAAAACAAAACCAAACATACTAACAAAATAAAATAAATAGAATAGATATGTACAAGTAAAATAGAGTAATAAATAGAGTAATAAATATGTACAAACATATATACATATATACAGGTGCTGTGGGGAAGGGAAGGAGGTAAGATGGGATGGAGAGGGGGACGAGGGGGAGAGGAAGGAAAGGGCTCAGTCTGGGAAGGCCTCCTGGAGGAGGTGAGCTCTCAGTAGGGCCTTGAAGGGAGAAAGAGACCTAGCTGGGTGGATGGGCAGAGGGAGGGCATTCCAGGCCCGGGGGAGGACGTGGGCCGGGGGGCGATGGCAGGACAGGCAAGAACGAGGTACGGTGAGGAGATCATAATAAATGTGTACAAACATATATACATATATACAGGTACTGTGGGGAAGGGAAGGAGGTAAGGCAGGGGGATGGAGGTGGGAGGAGGGGGAGAGGAAGGAGGGGGCTCAGACTGGGAAGGCCTCCTGGAGGAGGTGAGCTCTCAGTAGGGCATTGAAGGGAGGAAGAGAGCTAGTTTGGCAGATGTGGGGAGGGAGGGCATTCCAGGCCAGGGGGATGACGTGGGCCGGGGGTCGACGGTGGGACAGGCGAGAACGAGGCACGGTGAGGAGATCAGCGGCAGAGGAGCGGAGGGTGCGGGCTGGGCTGGAGAAGGAGAGAAGGGAGGTGAGGTAGGAGGGGGCGAGGTGATGGACAGCCTTGAAGCCCAGGGTGAGGAGTTTCTGCCTGATGAGTAGGTTGATTGGTAGCCACTGGAGATTTTTGAGGAGGGGAGTAACATGCCCAGAGCGTTTCTGGACAAAGACCATCCGGGCAGCGGCATGAAGTATGGATTGAAATGGGGAGAGACAAGAGGATGGGAGATCGGAGAGGAGGCTGATACAGTAGTCCAGAAGGGATAGGATGAGAGCTTGAATGAGCAGGGTAGCGGTTTGGATGGAGAAGAAAGGGCGGATCTTGGCAATGTTGCGGAGCTGAGTCCGGCAGGTTTTGGTGACGGCTTGGATGTGAGGGGTGAATGAGAGAGCGGAGTCAAGGATGACACCAAGTTTGCGGGCTTGTGAGACGGGAAGGATGGTAGTGCCGTCAACAGAGGTGGAAAAGTCAGGGAGAGGGCAGGGTTTGGGAGGGAAGACGAGGAGTTCAGTCTTGGACATGTTGAGTTTTAGGTGACAGGCAGACATCCAGATGGAGATGTCCTGAAGGCAGGAGGAGATGCAAGCCTAGAGGGAGGGGGAGAGAGCAGGGGCAGAGATGTAGATTTGGGTGTCATCAACATAGAGATGATAGTTGAAGCCATGGGAGCGAATGAGGTCACCAAGGGAGTGAGTGTAGATCGAGAACAGAAGGGGACCAAGAACCGAACCTTGAGGATCCCCCACAGTAAGGGGATTGGAGGGGGAGGAGGAGCTTGCAAAAGAGACTGAGAATGAATGACTAAATGCCGCTAAAATGGGGATTAAGACTGTGAGCCCCCTGTGGGACAACCTGATCACCTTGTAACCTCCCCAGCACTTAGAATGGTGCTTTGCCCATAGTAAGTGCTTAATAAATGCCATTATTATTATTGTTATTATTGTTACTGCATCAGCCGCCTTGCTGACCTCCCAGCCTCCTGTGTCTCCCCACTCCAGTCCATACTTCACTCTGCTGCCTGCATCATTTTTCTACAGAGACGTTCAAGCCATGTTTCACCACTCCTCAAAAAACTCCAGTGTTTGCCCATCCACCTCTACATCAAACAAAAACTCCTCACCATTGGTTTTAAAGCATTCCACCACCTTTCCCCCCCCCGCCCCATCTCACCTCACTAATCTCCTTCTACAACCCAGTCAGCACACTTCACTCCTCTAACCTTCTCAACGTACCTCAATCTTGCCTATCTCGCCTCCAACCCCTGGCCCATTTCCTGCCTCTGGTTTGGAGCGCCCTTTCTCCTCAAATCCGAAGACAATTACTCTCCCCCATGTTCAAAGCCTTATTGAAGGCACGTCTCATCCAAGAGGCCTTCCCAGACTAAGCCCCACCTTTCCTCATCTCCCACTCTCTTCTGCTCTTTCCCCCCCTCCCAGTCCCACAGCACCAATGTACATATTTGAAATTTCATTTATTTGTATTCATGTCTGTCTCCCCCACCAGACTGTATGGTCATTGTGGGCAGCGAATATGTCTGTTTATTGTTGTATTTTACTCTCCCAAGTACAGTGCTCTGCACATAGTAAGTACTCAATAAATATGATTGAATGAATGAATGAATTTATGATTTTGTTTTTCTCAGCCTGACATTTCACTGTCTGAAAGAGTTTAATGCCAACTGCAAGCGTGATGACTCGTTTGTTTTCAAGTGTTTGCTATGGTCCTTTGAAAATCATCTATGTATAATATGCCAACTGTCTCTCTTCTAGTCACCCACTTCCTGACCTTCGAAAGATCTCCAGAAGATGAATGAAACGTAATTTTCCCTTTGAGAAACTCTGTTGTCTTCCTCCCGAAAGGTGGTGTTTTTCTGAGCACTCACTGATCTTAGGTACACTGTCAGGTATAGAAGTGAGACTCACCAGCTTCAATTCCAAAGATCACTTCAGAAATGCTTCTGTAGGTGTGAGTTGCATAGGCAGTTTGCCAGTCCTTCAAGGGAGAGGCCAGCTTTGAACTGTCTCATTTGTCACAAAAGGTTACACATTTCAATCAAGAAATATGTAACTTCTCCACCAAGTTAGAGGCAATGTGGCCTAGTGGATAGAGCACAGGCCTGGGAGTGAAGGACCTGGGTTCTAATCCCAGCTCTGCCACTTGTCTGCTATGTTACCTTGGGCAGATCACTTAACTTCTATGGGCCTCAGTTGCCTCATCTTTAAAATAGGGATTAAGACTGTGAGCCCCATATGGGACATGAACTGTGTCCAACCTGGTTATCTTGTATTTACCCTAGTGCTTCGTTCAGTGCCTGGCATATAGTAAGCACTTAACAAATACCATCATAAAGAAAAAGTTTCCTCAGTTCTTTTGGTTGAAAGCCACACAGTCTTAGTGATTGTTTACCCTTTTGTTTTTCTACAAAATTCTGGGTGGTCACTGGAATTTGTTCTAGTTCCTCTGACCTATTTGCTACAAAAAGGATAGAAAAGCAGCTGACTTCTTG
Source organism: Tachyglossus aculeatus (assembly GCF_015852505.1). Classification (NCBI taxonomy): domain Eukaryota; kingdom Metazoa; phylum Chordata; class Mammalia; order Monotremata; family Tachyglossidae; genus Tachyglossus; species Tachyglossus aculeatus. The sequence goes on from NC_052081.1 coordinate 23,565,664, forward strand.
CCTGTGTCCTGCCTCTGGCCTGGAATGCCCTCCCTCCTCAAATCCGTCAGAAAACTACTCTCCCCACCTTCAAAGCCTTATTGAAGGTTAATCTCCTTCAAGAGGCCTTCTCTGACTAAGCCCTCCATTCCTCTTCTCTCACTCCCCTCTTCTCCCACTCCCTTCTGTGTCACCCTGACATGCTCCCTTGATTCAACCCTCCACTTATGTATGTAATTTATTTATTTATTTGTATTAATGTCTGTCTCCCCCTCTAGACTGTAAGCTTGTTGTGGGCAGGGAATGTGCCAGTTTATTGTTATTTTGAACTCTCCCAAGCGCTTAATACAGTGCTCTGCATGCAGTAAGCGCTCAATAAATATGAATGAATGAATGAAAAGATTGACCCAGAAAATTCCTTACACATCTCAGGACCCCTTTAATAGTGTGATTATTAAGTGGCCCCACTGATTCTTTTGCCGGATTTCTGCTTTTTTTTTATTTATTTGAAGAATCTTTCATTACTCCTCAACCTCCCTTTGGCTCATTTAGCTTCCTGTTTGCATTCAAACTGCTGATCTCTGTGGCTTTTTCTCTTTTCATCACTTGGGGAAATGTTCCATTCTTTAAAGGGATGTTTTTTGTCCCCTCTTACTTTGCCACTCAGGCATGCAGAATTTCTGTTTGGTTGTTTGTGTTTTTATTCTGTGGGGCATATTTGGTGTTGGTTTCTAAACTGATATTTTTTGAACAGCCTCCAGATTTCTCCTAAATCACTTGGTTTTTAGCCCTTGTTTTCTTGACTAAACTTTCTATTATACCATAGTCCCCTGAAGTGAATATCCTTGTGTTTGCATTTTGGGCTTTCCTTTTCCAGTAAGAATGATAAAGTTGTTCATAACATTGTCACTGTTGTGGAACAGTTTTCCCACCTCTGCTTCCTGTACTAGGGCCTGTCCACTGCACATCAGTCAGCCCAGGAAATCCAGAAAAAACAAAGAAGCCACCCCATTTCTTATCCCGATGATTTATTCAACTAGTCAGTAATTGAAATTTCTCATCCTTCCTATCTGGACTAACTCTTCAGCTTCCTCAATCTAGTTAAACATTTAACGCTCCTGATTCTCGCCCCAGCAGTATAGTCTCTTGATCAATCCTCCTAGAATGTTTGGTTTTCCCCTTACGCTAATATATACATAAGAAGGATGCCTTACTTTCAAAGAATGCACAACAATAATAATAATAATAATGGTATTTGTTAAGCACTTACTATGTACCAAGCACTGTTCTAAGCACTGGAGGAGATACAAGGTAATCAGGTTGTCCCACCTGGGGCACACAGTCTTGATCCCCATTTTACAGATGAGGTAACTGAGGCACAGAGAAGTTGAGTGACTTGCCCAATGTCACACAGCTGATAAATGGCAGAGCCGGGATTAGAACCCACGGCCTCTGACTCTCATGCCCATGCTCTTTCCATAAAGCCGCACTGCTTCTCTATCTCCTCGTATTTATTCACAGGAACTTACTCTTAAATAACACCAGTATTTGTTACGACCTCACAATGGGTCAAGCATTGGAATAGATCCAGTACAATCGGATCAGACACAGTCCCTGATCCACTTGGGGCTCAAAGTCAGTGGGGAACAGATATTAAATCCCCATTTTATAGATTAGAAAACTAAGACACAGAGAAGTTAAATGACTTGCTCAAGGTCAAACAGCGGGTAAGTGGCAGGGCCAAGATTAGAACCCAGGCCCTCTGACTCCACTGGACCTGGGACCTTTCCACTGGGCCATACTGCTACTCAGTTATTATCAGTGATATGACTTTTGGTACTAAGAACAATTCTTTTATAGCATTGTGTATTTTGGAAGGTCCACCACTCTCCCCACCTTCAAAGCCCTCTTAAAATCACATCTCCTCCAGGAGGCCTTCCCCGACTAAGCCCTCATTTTCCCAACTCACCCTCCCCTTTGGGTCACCTATGCATTTGGATCTGTGTCACTTAAAGCACTTGCTATTCATCCCACCCTCAGCCCCACAACACTTACATCCATATACCCTTCCATTTCCCCTATTTGTTATCTCCTGATAAGCAGGAATCAGGTCGACTAACTGTGGTATTTAATCTCCCAAATGTTTAATACAGTGCTCTGCACACAGTAAGTGCAGGCTTTCAGGCCTGAAAAGTTTCTGAGTTGGAAAATGGCCATTTTTTATACTAGCTATTCTGAAATTGAAAATCTTCAGAACAGATTATTTGGTAGATTTTTTCACAACTACCTTCATGATTGAGAATATCAAATTGGTAGAAGTGAGAGGCAGTGTAGTTTACTGGATAGCACGCCGGGCTGGGAGTCAGCAACAATCAATCGTACTTATTGAGCACTTACTGCGTGTATTCATTCATTCAATCGTATTTGTTGAGCGCTTACAGTGTGCAGAGCACTGTACTAAGCACTGGAAGAGTACAAGACAACAACAAACGTACACAGTCCCTGCCCTTAACAAACTCACAGTCTAGAGATAATTTTGCAGAGCACTGTACTAGCCGAATGGGAGAGTTCAATATAACAGAGTTGGTAGACATATTCCCTGCCCACAAGGAGGTTACACTCTATAGAGGGATACAAACATTCATACAAGCAAATACATTACAGTTATATACATAAGTGCTGTGGGGCTGAGGGTGGGATGAATTCAAATGCAAGGGCAATGCAGAAGGGAGTGGGAGAGGAAGAAATGAGAGCTTAAATGGAGAAGGTCTCTTGGAGAAGATGTGATTTTTATAAGGCTTTGAAGGTGGGGAGAGTGATGGTCTGTCTGCTATGAAAAGGGAGGGGGTTCCAGGCCAAGAGGCAGGACATGGGGGAGAGGTCAGCAATGGGATAGATGAGATCGAATACAGTAAGTAGGTTGGCATTAGAGGAGTGGTGTGTGTGGGGTTGGGTTGTAGTAGGAAATTGGAGAGGTAAGCATTCCTTTCCAAACTCCTTGAGCTAGTTGTCTACACCCACTGTCTCCAATTCCTCTCCTCCAATTCTCTCCTTGACCCCCTCCATTCTGGCTTCTCTCCCCTTCGTGGTAGTGGTAACAGTTTGGATGGAAAGGAAAGGGCAGATCTTAGTGATGTTATGAAAGTTGAACTGACTGATAGGATTTGGTGCTAAAATTGAATGTGTTCTAATCCCAGTTCTGCCTCTTTCCTGCAGAAAGACATAGACTTTAGGGCACCATTCTCCATTCATAACTATATGCATGAAAAACACTGCCAGGCCCTCATCCTGAAGCGCTTGTATTTGTACACTCATTCATTCATTCATTCATTCATTCATTCATTCAATCGCATTTATTGAGTGCTTGCTGTGTGCAGAGCACTGTACTATCAATCAATCGTATTTATTGAGCGCTTACTGTGTGCAGAGCACTGTACTAAGCGCTTGGGAAGTACAAGTTGGCAACATGGAGACAGTCCCTATGCAACAGTGGGCTCACAGTCTAAAAGGGGGAGACAGAGAACAAAACCAAACATACCAACAAAATAAAATAAATAGAATAGATATGCACAAATAAAATAAATAAATAAATAGAGTAATAAATATGTACAAACATATATACAGGTGCTGTGGGGAAGGGAAGGAGGTAAGATGGGGAGGATGGAGAGGGGGACGAGGGGGAGAGGAAGGAAGGGGCTCAGTCTGGGAAGGCCTCCTGGAAGAGGTGAGCTCTGATTGAAAAATACCATAAAGCAGTAGAGACAATCCCTGTCCACAACGGGCTTACAATCTGGGCGGGGAGGGGGGGGGCGGGGAGACAGAGACACCAAGCAAGTAAATAGGCATCAATATAAATAAATAGAATTATAGATATATACATATATACGTAAATGCTGTAGGGCCGGGCTAGAGTAAAGGGAGCAAGTCGAGGTGACGCAAAAGGGAGGAGGAGCTGAGGAAAAGGGGGCTTAGTTTGGGAAGTCCTCTTGTACCTTCAGTAGGGATTTGAAAGGGGGAAGAGTGATTGTTTGGGGGACTTGAGGGAGGGTGTTCCAAGCCAGAGGTAGGACATGGGCCAGGAGTCAGTGGCGAGACAGGCAAGATCGAAGCATAGTGAAAAGATTAGCACCAGAGGAGTGGAGTGTGTGGGCTGGGATGAAGAAAGAGAGAAAGGAGGTGAGGTAAGAAAGGGCAACGTGATGGAGAGCTTTAAAGCCAATAGTGAGGAGGTTTTGTTTGATATGGAGATAGGCAACCACTGGAGATTTTTGAAGAGGGGGGTGACATGGCCAGAACGTTTCTGTAGAAAGACAGTCCAGGCAGCGGAGTGAAGTATGGACTGAAGTGGGGAGAAGCAGTAGGTTGGGAGTCAGAAAGGAGGATGATGCAGTAATACAGTCAGGATAGGATGAGAGATTGTACTAAAGTGGTAGTGGTTTGGATGGAGAGGAAAGGGCCGATCTTGGCGATGTTGTGAAGGTGAGACTGACAAGATTTAGTGATGGTGAACAAAGTTTGGAGTGTGGGATCACAGTAAAGTTGACCTTTTCTGTTTGTTTGTTTTTTTAAGATAGAATTTGTTAAGCCCTTACTATGTGCCAGGCACTGTACTAAGCACTGGGGTAGATACAAGCTGTCTTCAGCTACCTCTCAGCTGCCTTCGACACTGTTGCCCAACCCCTTCTCATGGAAGCGTTATCCAACCTCGGCTTCACTGACACTATTGTCTCCTGATTCTGCTATCTCTCTGGCCACTCATTCTTAGTCTCTTTCATGGGCTACTCCTCTGCCTCCCACCCCCTAACCGTGAGGGTTCCTCCCTCAAGGTTCAGTTCTGGGTCCCCTTCTATTCTCCATTTACACCAATTCCCTTGGAGAACTCATTCACTCGCATAGCTTCAACTACCACTTCTGTGAGAATGACACACAAATCTATATCTCATTCATTCACTCATTCAATCAATCATGTTTATTGAGTGTGCACTGTGTGTAGAGCACTGTACTACGTGATTGGGAAAGTACAATATAATAATAAACAGTGACATTCCTGACGAGTTGTCTACACGCGCTGCCTAGAATTCCTCAACAGCAACTCTCTCCTCGACCCCCTCCAGTCTGGCTTCCGTCCCCTTCATTCCACGGAAACTGCGCTCTCAAAGGTCACCAATGACCTCCTGCTTGCCAAATCCAACGGCTCATACTCTGTCCTAATGCTCCTCGACCTCTCAGCTGCCTTTGACACTGTGGACCACCCCCTTCTCCTCCACACGTTATCTGACCTTGGCTTCACAGACTCCGTCCTCTCCTGGTTCTCCTCTAATCTCTCCGGTCGTTCTTTCTCAGTCTCTTTTGCAGGCTCCTCCTCCCCCTCCCATCCTCTTACGGTGGGGGTTCCCCAAGGTTCAGTGCTTGGTCCCCTTCTGTTCTCAATATACACTCACTCCCTTGGTGACCTCATTCGCTCCCACGGCTTCAACTATCATCTCTACGCTGATGACACCCAGATCTACATCTCTGCCCCTGCTCTCTCCCCCTCCCTCCAGGCTCGCATCTCCTCCTGCCTTCAGGACATCTCCATCTGGATGTCCGCCCGCCACCTAAAGCTCAACATGTCGAAGACTGAGCTCCTTGTCTTCCCTCCCAAACCTTGTCCTCTCCCTGACTTTCCCATCTCTGTTGACGGCACTACCATCCTTCCCGTCTCACAAGCCCGCAACCTTGGTGTCATCCTCGACTCCGCTCTCTCATTCACCCCTCACATCCAAGCCGTCACCAAAACCTGCCGGTCTCAGCTCCGCAACATTGCCAAGATCCGCCCTTTCCCCTCCATCCATACCACTACCCTGTTCATTCAAGCTCTCATCCTATCCCATCTGGACTACTGCACCAGCCTTCTCTCTGATCTCCCATCCTCGTGTCTCTCTCCACTTCAATCCATACTTCATGCTGCTGCCCGGATTATCTTTGTCCAGAAACGCTCTGGGCATATTACTCCCCTCCTCAAAAATCTCCAGTGGCTACCAATCAATCTGCGCATCAGGCAGAAACTCCTCACCCTGGGCTTCAAGGCTGTCCATCACCTCGCCCCCTCCTACCTCACCTCCCTTCTCTCCTTCTACAGCCCAACCCTCACCCTCCGCTCCTCCACCGCTAATCTCCTCACCATACCTCGTTCTCGCCTGTCCCGCCATCGACCCCCGGCCCACGTCATCCCCCGGGCCTGGAATGCCCTCCCTCTGCCCATCCGCCAAGCTAGCTCTCTTCCTCCCTTCAAGGCCCTGCTGAGAGCTCACCTCCTCCAGGAGGCCTTCCCAGACTGAGCCCCTTCTTTCCTCTCCCCCTCGTCCCCCTCTCCATCCCCCCGTCTTACCTCCTTCCCTTCCCCACAGCACCTGTATATATGTATATATGGTTGTACATATTTATTACTCTATTTATTTATTTATTTATTTATTTTACTTGTACATTTCTATCCTACTTACTTATTTTGTTGGTATGTTTGGTTCTGTTCTCTGTCTCCCCCTTTTAGACTGTGAGCCCACCGTTGGGTAGGGACTGTCTCTATGTGATGCCAATTTGTACTTCCCAAGCGCTTAGTACAGTGCTCTGCACATAGTAAGCGCTCAATAAATACGATTGATTGATTGATTGATTGATTCCCTTCCCACAACAAGCTCACAGACTAGAGTGGGGGAGAAAGGCATCAATACAAATAAATAAAATTACAGATATATACATGAGTGCTTTGGGGTTGGGAGTGGGGAATAGAGAGCGAACAAAGGTACAAGTCATGGCAACATAGAAGGGAGAGGGAGATGTGGAAAAGTGGGGCTTCATCTGGGAAGGCCTCTTGGAGATGTGCCTTCAATATGATTTTGAAGTGGGGGGTAGTGGTTGTCTGTCGGATTAGAAGAGGGAGGTTGTTCCATGTCAGAGGCAGGACGGGACTGGGGTCGGCGGTGAGACAGATGAGTTAGAGACACAGTGAGAAGGTTAGCACTAGAGGAGTGAAGTGTGTGGGTTGGGTTGTAGAAGGAGAGAAGCAATGTGAGGAAGGAGGGAGCAAGGTGATGGACTACTTCAAAACCAATGGAGAGGAGTTTTTGTTTGATACGGAGGTGGATGGGCAACTATTGGAGTTTTTTTGAGGAGTTGGGTGACGTGGGTATACGTTTTTGTAGAAAAATGGTCCGGGCAGCAGAGTAAAGTATGGACTCGAGTGGGGAATGACAGGAGGCTGGGAGGTCAGTAAGGAGACTGATGCGGTAATCCAGGTAGAATAGGATGAGTGATTGTATTAACGTGGTAGCAGTATGGATGGAAAGGAAAGGGCAGATTTCAGTGATGTGAAGGTGGGACCGACGGGATTTGGTGACAGATTGAATATGTGGGTTGAATGAATCTCCAGCCCTGATCTCTAGCCCTCTCTGCAGTCCCACATTTCCTTCTGCCTTCAGAACATCTCTCCTTGGATGTCCTCCTGTCATCTCAAATTTAATATGCCTCAAACTGAACTTCTTATCTTCCCATACAAACCCTGTCCTTCCCCTGACTTTCCCATTACTGTAGATGGCACCATCACCCTTCCCAGCTCACGAGCCCGAACCTTGGCATTATGTTTGACTCCTCTCATTATGTTTGACTCCTCTCATTCATTCAATCGTATTTATTGAGGGCTTACTGTGTGCAGAGCACTGTACTTAGCACTTGGAAAGTACAATTCGGCAACAAATTGAGACAATCCCTACCCAACAACGGGCTCACAATCAATCCACATACTCAATCCATCACTAAATCCTCCGGTTCCACCTTTACAACATTGCTAAAATTCACCCTTTCCTCTCTATCCAAACTGCTACCGCATTAATCCAATCATTTATGCCTTAAGTACTGTATCAGGCTCCTTGTTGACCTCCCAGTCCATACTTCACTCAGCTGCACAGATCATTTTTCTACAAAAACCTTCCATCCCTGTTTCCCAATCCTCAAGAATCTCCAGTGGTTCCCCGTCCACAACCGCATCAAACTCATTGAGTGCTCTAAAGCATTGTCACCTTGCCCTCTCTTACTTCACCTCTCCACTCTCCTTTTACAACCCAGCCCACGCACTAGGCTCCTCTAATGTTAACCTTCTCAGTCTACCTCAGTCTCGTCTATCTTGCTGCCGACCTCTGGCTCATAACCTGCCTCTGGCCTGGAATGCTCTCCCTCCTCATATCCAACAGGCAATTACTCCTCACAGTTTCAAAGCCTTATTAAAGGCACTCTTCTCCAAGAGGCCTTCCCTGACTGAGCCCCCTTTTCCTCTTCTCCCACTTCCTTCTGCATCACCCTGACTTGCTCCCTTTATTCATCCCCCTCCCGGCCCAATCGCTCTTATGTACATATCTGTAATGTATTTATTGATATTAATGTCCGCCTTCCCCTCCAGACTGAGAGCTCATTATAGGCAGGGATTATCACTGTTTATTGTTATATTGTACTCTCCTAAGTTCTTAGTACAGTGCTCTGCGTACAATAAATGCTCAATGAATATGATTGAATGAATGAATAAATGAATTCATTAATAACCTTGGAGAGTGCGGCCTTAGTGGAGTGAAAGGGGCAGAAATCAGATTGTAGAGGGTCAAGAAGAGAGTCGAGGAGAAAATGGAAACAGTGGGTGTATGCAACCCATTCAAGGATTTGGGATAGGAAAGGGAGCAAAGAGATAAGGCAGTAGCAGACCGGCTTTCATTATTATAGGGGAATCTTGATCATGTTTTCAGGCAGTGGAAAAGCAGCAGTTAGAGAATAGCCATTGAAATATGGCAGTTTGGGAGAGAAGGAGGGTGGGAGAAAGTGTTTTTAGGAAGTGAGAGTATGTGGTTAGATCTGCTGGTAGAGGGAGTAGATTTGGAAGGCTACATAAGGCAGAAGGTTAATTTTTGAAGGCAGAAGATCTACGCTTTAATGTTCTTTCTGAGGAAAATGGCAGTCTTCACATTCTTCTTACTGCTGCATAAACAAAATGAAACCTACTGGAGACCTATTTTTCCTCCCACTCTCATTTTCCTCAGACATTTTCTATTTGATCCAGATAAATTGTTCATTATTTTTTCTTGTGACCACCAGAGGGCCTAACTGCTTCTTGCTGCGTTTCTAGTGGCCAGCGTCTAGCTGCCCACTGTGGAATCTGATTTTCATGGAATTTTGGCTCCTATTTCTTTGTTAGGAATTCGACTCCTCTGGAAACAGACCTGCTTTCCTTTTCTGTCTTAATTTGAAAGGAGATCCTTATCCCAGTGATTTTTAGTTGTACAGTAAAAGCATTTAGCGGGGAGATTCACACCCAATGATAGAGGTTTTTTTCCTGATCTGGAATTCTGATAGCCCGGCTGAACCACGGATAAGCTAACCTTGAAATATCCATTTTTTATGGTATTTGTTAAGCGCTTACTATATACCAGGAACTAATACCAGGCACTATATACCAGGCACTGTTCTAAGTGCTGGCTGTTCTAAATCCACCTTGTACTTCCCAAGCGCTTAGTACAGTGCTCTGCACACTGTAAGCGTTCAATAAATATGATTGATGATGATGATGATGATGGTGTAGATACAAGGTAATCACATTGGAAACAGGGCATGTCCCACATGGGACTCACAGCTTTAATCCCCATTTTACAGATGAGGTAACTGAGGCACAGAGAAGTGAATTGACTTGTCCAAGGTCACACAGCGAACAAGAGTCTCTGACGCTCTGAACAGCAGGGCCCACATTTAACATGGAAGCTCTCAAAGGTATACCGCATGCCCAACGGATATTGCCATGTCTTTCCCAAGACCTGTCAGTGGGTGAGGCTACATGAATGCTCCCTGGGAATATTCACCCTAATAATCATAATAATTGTGGTATTTGTTAAGCACATACTATGGGCCAAATACTGTACTAAGTGCTATGGTAGAAACTAGATAATCAGGTTAAATGCAGTCCATGTCCCACCCAGGGCTCACAGTTGAGGTCAGAGGGAGAACAGGTATGTATTTAATCCCCATTTTACAGACACAGAAAAGTTGTGACTTGCCCATGGTCACACAGCAGGGAAGTGGCAGAGGCAGGATTTGAACCCAGGTCTTCTGGCTCTCAGGCCCATGCTCTTCTAAGCCACATTGAATGATGGGTGGATTTCAGGGTACTGGGGGGAGGCTGAGGCCTTCCTAGGGCTTGGATGTCTAAGTGGTGGCTAAATCAGAGAGGGTAGAAGCAGGAATTGGTGACTGTGGGCAGCCCATGGACAAGAGCAGGAAGAAGCAATATGATAATAATAGTATTTGTTAAGCAGTTACTATATGCCAAGCACTGTACTAAGCTCTGAAGTAGATAGAAAATAATCATGTCAATCAATCAATCAATCAATCGTATTTATTGAGCGCTTACTATGTGCAGAGCACTGTACTAAGCGCTTGGGAAGTACAAATTGGCAACACATAGAGACAGTCCCTACCCAACAGTGGGCTCACAGTCTAAGTAGGAGGAAGAACAGGTATTGAATCCCCATTTTGCAGATGAGGGAACTGAGGCCCAGAGAAGTTAAGTGACTTGCCCAAGGTCATACAGCGGGAGCATGGCAGAGCCAGGTCCTCCAACTCCCAGACCCATGCTGTTTCCACTAGGTCACACATTTTTTTTTAATCCAAGGATTGGCAGAAAGGAAAACAAATGCCAAATGAAAACACAAGCTAGAAGAGGGCCGGTTTTCTGACGTTGGGCAGGTGGGCATCTGTTGGGTTTGTCAACTTGCCCTCTCCAAGGGGCCCATGGTGGATGAAGGCTGTTGACGTGGGGGTGGCAATGTCTTCTGCACTAGACCCATGCAAAATTGGCCTCAGCTGCCATGATGGATGCGCTAGGAGCAGGGTTGTGCCTCCAGATCGTGAGGAACTCAACCCTCCCTAGTCGTCCTTGGCTGTGTGGTCCTGTCTGCCTCTACCTGGCCTCCTTACTGTTGCTGCTGCTTCTTCCCAGCCCATAGTTCGAACGTGGGCTTCTCTTGGGCTGCACACACACCGGCCATGGCTACTCTGCAAACTAGCTGGGATTACAAGTAAATTCTCTGAATTCTTATAAAGTTATTAGCAGCCTGGTGCGTAATTAATGACAAGAACACAGGAAAACAAAATTAAAATTAGGGACAGTCTCGATTATATGTTTTAGCAGATACAGGGTTAGTGGGCGGACTTCCCTGCGGCCAGGGGTCCGAGGAGAGAGGATGGACTTCTCTGCAGTCAAGCGCTTAAGGACAGTGGGTGGGCTTCCCTGCAGCCAGTTGCCTAAGGACAGCTGGTGGGTTTCCCTGCATCTGGCAATTCAAGGACAGTCAGTGGGCTTCCCTGGGGCCAGGTGCCTAAGGAAAGTGGGTGGACTTCCCTGCATCCAGTGGCTCAAGAAGAGTGGGAAAGCTTTCTGGTAGTCAGGGGCCCAAGGACAGTGGGTGGGCTTCCCTGTGGCCAGGGATCCAAGGACAGTGGGTAGTCTTCCTGGAGGCCAGGGACTCAAGGACAGTGGGTGGACCTCCGTTTAGCAAGGGGCCCAAAGACGGGGGTGGGCTTCCATTGGGCCAGGGGTCCAAGAAGAGTAGGGGGCTACCCTGTGTCCGGGGGCACAAGGAAAGTTGGTGGGTTTCCCTGCGAGCAGGGACCCAACCCAAGAACAGTGGGTGGGCTTCCTTGCAGCAAAGGTCCCAAGAACAATGGGTGGGCTTTCCTTGGGCCAGAGGCTCAGGACAGTGGATGGGCTTCCCTGAGGCCAGGTGCTTAAGGACCATAGGTGGGCTTCTCTGTGTCCAGCAGCCCAAGGACACTGTTGGGATTACTTGTGGTCAGGGGACCGAGGACACTAGATAGGCTTCCCTGGGGTCAGAGCCCCAAGACCAGTGACCTCCGACAGTAGGTGGGCTTCCGGCAGCATGACTCAGTGGCTGGAGCCCAGAACTGGGAGTCAGAAAGTCACGAGTTCTAACCCCAGCTCCACCACTTGCCTTCTGTGTGACCTTGGGCAAGTCACTTCACTTCTCTGGGCCTTAGTCCCCTCCTCTGTAAAATGGAGACTGTGAGCCCCATGTGGGACAGGAACTATGTCCAATCTGATTTTCTTGTATCCACCCCAGAGCTTAGCACAGTGCTTAGCAAATAGTAAGCAATTAACCAGTCTTGTCTTATGCTGTCGAGTCGTCTCCGTCCCATAGCAATACCATGGACTCATTTCTCTCAGAACTACCCACCTCCACAGTTGATCCGGTAGTGGATCCATAGTTTTCTTGGTAAAAGTATGGACGTGGTTTAAGCATTGTATCCTTCTGCGAAGTCAACTTGGGTCTCTGCCCTCGACTCTCTCCCATGCCACTGCTGCCCAGCACAAGTGAGTTTTGACTTGTATCAGATTGCCTTTCACTCTCTAGCAATTGCCCAAGCTATAAATGGAATGGAATGGACAGGCCTCTGCTTGACTCTCCCTCCCATAGTCGAGACTGGTAGAGTACTGGAAATGCTCCAGGTGCAACCCTGAGAGGGGAAATTAGCAAGTACAATCATTATATTATTATTATTATCCAGAAGCCCAAGGACAGTCAGTGGGCTACCCTGGAGGTAAAGGCAGAAGGATGGTGGGTGGGCTTCCCTGAGGTCTTGGGTCCAAGGACAGTGGGTGGATGTCTTGGAGCCGAAGGCCCAAGGACAGTGGGTGGGCTTCCGTGGGGCCAGAGGCCCAAAGACAGTGGGTGGGCATTCCTGTGTCCAGGGGCCCAAGGATAGTGGGTGGACTTTCCTGGGTCCAAGGGCCCAAGGACAGTGGGTAGGCTTCCCTGCAGCCAGGAGCCCAAGGACTGAGGGTGAACTTCCCTGAGGCCAGCAGGTCAAGGACAGTGAGTGGGCTTCCCTGCACCCAGGAGCCCAAGGAGAGTTGCTGGGCTTCCCTGTGGCCAGGGACCCAAGTACAGAAGGTGGGTTTCCCTGGGGTCAGAGGCCCAAGGACAGTGTTTGGGCTTCCATGGAGCCCAGTGCTTAAGGACTCTGGTTGGACTTCCTTGTGACCAGGGGCCCCAGGATTCCAAGTACAGAGTTGGGGCTTCCCTCTAGCCATGGGCCCAAGGACATTGGATGGGCTTTCCCTGGGGATAGGGGGCCCAAGGTCAGTGGTTGGATTTCCCTGCAGCCAAGGCCTCAAGGATAGTGGGTGGGCTTCCCTGGGTCCAGGGGCTCAAGGACAGTGGGAGGGCTTCCTGGTGGCCAAGTACAGAGCCCAGAGACAGTTGCTGGGCTACCCTGCTAGAAAAGGAGCGTGGCCTAGTGGAAAGCGCACAGGACTAAACTCAGGAAAGCTGGGTTCCTCCGCCACTTCTCTGCTGTGTGACCTTGGACAAGTCACTTAACTTCTGTGCTCAGTTTCCTCATCTGCAAAATGGGGATTACATGTATATTCTCCCTCCTCTCTAGACTGTATTGTCAGTCTCCTAACATTGCTGCTATGCTCACCTTAAAGCTACGCCGAATGGGACATGTGAAGAGAATGAGTGACAGTAGGACACTAAACAGCTGCTACGGAGAGCTGAAAAGGGGAAACCAAAAGCCAGGTGAGCAGAGGGAATGATTTAAGGACACAATAAAACAAAGCCTTAGTGAACTCTGCAACTCATCTGAAAACTGGGAATCTTCTGCTGAGGATAGGCTTCCACGAGTTCACTGCATTCAAGAAGGGAGTGGCTCTCATTGAGCAAAAGATTCTCAGAGGCCCTTGCCACTCCCTCCCTCGCCCTATGCCCCACCATACTCTGTAGCCTGTCATTGTTCGGGGAGCCACGTCCTGCTGGAGCAGCATGGACCGCAGCAAGGGGTGCAGCACGGGCACAGTGTGGGGCACAGTGTGAGGTGCAGCAGCAGCAGCCCCCACATGGCCTGACTCGTGAGGGATTGGGATTGACTCCCAAGCTCCATGCGCTCGGCCATCAGAGGCCTGAAGCCCAGTTTTCATTAGCCTGATGGGGCAGACCAACAGGACCATACACTCTGTCTACATCATGGATAGAGTGAGGAGGGGCTGAGAGTTTGCATCTGGAGCTACACAAACACCACCCCACACTCAAATAGTTTTCATTTATGGTTATGGGGAAAGTCATCAATGGGCACACGTGTGGCTGAAAAGGCCAGTGTGGGAGCCACAATCCCCACCATAAGAGAGCACACACTCACACACACACACACACACACACACACGTTTGCTGTTCTCCAGGAGCTTAATGTACAGCTGTCATGGATGTTTTGGAGGTCACTTTTCTACCATTCACTCAATCATATTTATTGCGTGTTTACTGGGTGTAGAGCACTGTACTAAGTATTTAGGAGAATATGGTATAGCAGAGTTGGTATAACTCTGGTATAACGATATAGTAGTGTTAGTCCTTCTAAACCTACTCACTGCATATCTCTCTCATCTCCCTCGCCATTGACCTCTTGCTCACACCTTCCTTCCTGCCGGGAACTCCCAACCCCTTCACATTCAGCAGACTATGACTCTCCCTACTCTTCCCATCCTCAAAGCCTTTCTAAAATGGCATCTCTTCCAGGAAGAATTCCCTGGCTAGTCTCTCATCTTCCTCCTATATTTCCCTCCATGTTGCTTCACCCATGCACTTGAGTTCTCAACTGTTCAGCACTGAGCTACTCATTCTCCCTTCCCCCTTCCCAGTGCTGAAGTACATAGCTTTACATGGTTGCTTCCCCCTGCACATCGTTAATTTGAGTCTGTCTCCCCTGTTAAATAGTAAGTCAATCAATCAATCAATCAGTCAATCGTATTTATTGAGTGCTTACTGTGTGGCGAGCACTGTATTTTAAGTGCTTGCAAGAGTACAGTATAACAATGTAACAGACACATTCCCTAACCACTGTGAGCTTGCAGTCTCGAGAGGGAGACAGACATTAATTTGAGTAAATAAATTACAATATGCACCGAAGTGCTGTAGGGCTGGGAGGGGCCTCTAGACTGTAAGCCTATTGTGGGCAGGGATTGTCTCTCTTGATTGCTGTATTGTACTTTCCAAATGCTTAGTACAGTGCTCTGCACCCAGTAAGCGCTCCATAAATATGAATGAATGAAACGTGATGCAGAAGGGAGTGGAAGAAAAGGAAAAGAGGGATTAGTCAGGCAAGGCCTCTTGGAGAAGATGTGCCTTCAATAAGGCTATGAAGCTTCTTGAGGGCCAGGTTAGTGACTACTTACTTCGTTGTACTCTCCCAAGAGCTGAGTACAGTGTTCGGCACAGAGTCAATGTTCAATAAATTGATCGATTGCTTGATTGATCGATTGTCCCAGGGCTCAAAACCAGAGGGCAAACCGAGCGGAGACCTGATCCAGCTCCAAACGTCTTTGCAGTCATCAATCTCTCTGTTGACCCTGTCAGCAGGGCTGCCGTTCCTGATGGGGGTTTTATGGGCTAAAGCCTTCAGAGTCTCTCAGGGGCCCAGCCTCCCAGCTCCCACTGACTAACAAGAGACATGCGACAGCCACATGCTGCTCTGGGAAAATTTACGGACTGACCTAAGTGTCCTCTCCAGGGAAGGGAGAGCTTTTACTACTTTCTGAGTCAGGCAGAGGGAATTAAAGCCAAATGTCTCTGGATTTCATGTGAACTCCTTTTTCTAAACGCCACAGATCTTAATTATGGGCGATGTGCGGTTTGCTGGTCTTGAGCGCTCTTTCCCTTTTATGGGGGTGGAAGTGTGCGCCGTTGACACGCCAGACTGGTTGACGGGTCCGTGTAGAGTGTGGAGGCATCGGGCGAGGCTCCTATCACCCCGGGGGAACATTCCTCGGGGTTGTGCAGAGGAAGCTGTCCCAACCTCTAGCACAATGCTATCCTAAAAGCATGCGTAAAGGTGATTTGATGTCCAAGAGGAAGGGCGAGCTCAGTCGAAAGAGGACATGGTAGGGTTCTTCTTAGGAGCTTAGAAAATTCAAAAGAAAGCCAGAAACTGACAAATTGCTTGTACTGCAATGGTCATTTACGATTAGGAATCAACAGAAGATGAGGGCTGTGCCCCGGCAATGCTCCCGGGCTAGGTAGTTGCTGACTCAGAACTCGTGGAAGATGGGAATGTTGACTATTTAGGGGTGGGCATGCACACAAGATGGCTACATCTCTGGCAGAAGTAATTATGAATCATTAGTGGATCCATTAGGAGACTGTGCTGGGAGGGATTGCAAAATCTAACTTGCTTTTGTTTGGTGTCAGTCAATCAATCAACCAGTCAATTAATCGAGTAACCAATGGTATTTACTGAGCCCTTACTGTGCGCAAAGCACTGTACTAGGCTCTTGGTAGAGTATGATACAGTAGAGTTGGCAGACACGATTCCTGCCCTCAAGAAGCTTACAGTCTAGTGTCCTTGTGATATTATGAAGACAGAGATGTTGACAGACACTGAAGCCTGCTTCAGACATCCATAAATGGCCTCTGATTTCAGCATGATCAATTCTGACTTCCCTTTCCAAGAAATATGAATTCCACATTTGAGCACGAGGTTCTCTGAAAAATGGGCATTCTTCACAAAGCCTTTGCTCCTTGGTTTCATGCCCAGAAATCCATGGGTCCTTCCTACCTGGGCCAACAGTTTTTAAACTTGGGAGGTGGAAAACCCTGCATTGTTCAGAGCTAAAAAAAAAAAAATGTGGTAGCAGTGGGACAAAAGAAGATTGTACAGAAACTACAGAAAAAACTATTAGTGAAATTTCCATTCTGATTGCAGAAGTGAAATAATAAGAACCAGTATCCAGATCTTTTTAATCAATTGAAATTCCCCCTCCCCAAAACCTCAGTGCAGACCTCATGGCTCCTGCCAATTCCTGTAAAAATAAAGATTAAACCGAGCAGAATATTTGTTTTGTTCTGGTTACTGTTATTTTGTTTCAGTTATAAGACTCCCAGGGCAGTCAACTGGAGGGAATATTGACTCTTTTCTTTTGAAGCCCCTCCCTACTGGCCCTATAAAGAACCCCCCCCCCGCCCTTTCATTACCCCTCTGGCTCCACAGAATGGAATCGTCCACCAGGAAGAAATCCAAGGGCTATTCTTCTTCAGATCTATTCAAGATTGTATAAATGTGCTAGAAGGAAAAAAGGTGTCTGAGACACCAAGAGTTGAAGATTACACCAAAATGGCCATGATAAGTCATCCCGTGCACCCTTTGGAAGGGTCACCCAAGACCCGGGAATAGGCAACGAGTGGTAATTGGGAGCAGATGATTTAGATGGTTTCTCTACGGGGTAGAATTGATACTATTGGGCAGTAACCAGAACAAAACAAATATTCTGTTCGGTTTAATCTTTATTTTTACAGGAGGTGTCTCATCCTCTCCCACTCCCCAAAACTCAGTGGGAAAGGGGGAAGAGGTGGTTTGTTCCTTGCCTTGCTATGCTGATTTTGCACCATCCCACCCCCAAACCTCTCTTTCCCTTTCTTTGAAGCCCACATCATCTGCTTCTCTACCACCCACTGTAATTATTAGTCACAGTCATCTACTGCCCCACAAGCCCTACATCCAACTTTTGGAACCATTTTGATTCCCTCTCTCACTTTCCTTCTTTCTCCATCTCTATATCGATCCTCGGGGACTTCAACATCTTCATGAATGTTCTGGATGACCTTCCCTCCTCCTGCTTCTTCTCACTCCTCAATTCCATCGACCTCCTGCTCTACTCCACCTCCACCATTCACCAACTTGGACACACACTCGATCTCATCATTCATTCAATTGTATTTATTAAGTGCTTACTGTGTGCAGAGCACTGTACTAAGCACTTGGGAAGTACAAGTCAGCAACATATAGAGATGGTCCTTACTCAACAACAGGCTCACAGTCTAGAAGGGGGAGACAGACAACAAAGCAAAGCACCTCATCACTCTAGTCACTGTACAATCTCTAACATCAACTCTGAAATCCCCCTATCCTCCTACAACCTCTTCACCTCCCTTCTCTCCTATACCTGTCCCCACTACAAAAAGTGTGCTCTACCCGTAACAGAGACCTTGATCCCATGGCCCCCTCCAATAATCCAAAGTCATCATGTTCTCCATGCCCAACCTACTGTCTCTTGATGCACAAATTGATGTCCTCAACTCCCCCCGACTCCACTGATCTCAACTCCCTCTTTGTTCCTCCATGGATCTCGTACCACCACCCAACGGTCCTGGATCACCCCTCGTTTACTTCCTCTGATCTTGTACTTGAGCCATGGAGCACTGTTGGTGGAAATCCACATATCAAGTTGACCTTGTCCATTTCAAATTCATCCTGACTTGTTGTAACTTTGCCTTCTCCCCCACCTAAGCAACACTATTTCTCCATCCTTATTGCCTGCTTTGCCTATTGTCCACACCTGCTGTTTCAGAGCTTAAACTCCCTTCTCAAACCTTCTGTCCCTCTGCCTCTCCCATCTCTTGTCCTTATGACCTTGTCACCTATTTCAAGGAGAAGGGAGTGGCAGAGAAAGGGGCGAGATGGCAGTAAAGCAATGAGGGAAGAAGCAGGCCTGGAACAGAGGCAGATCACATAAGACTCTGGCAGGAATGTTGAGCCAGTGGTCTTGTTGCTGGACCTTTCCTTCTCTGTCCATCCTTCCCTGACCATTGCCCTGGCCTTCCTATCATGGGCCACAGGTGTTCATTCATTCATTCATTCAATCGTATTTATTGAGTGCTTACTGTGTGCAGAGCACTGTACTAAGTGCTTGGGAAGTACAAGTTGGAAACATACAAGGTGTTCTCTTACTCCCTTCTGGGATTAGGGAAGTACAAACAGGAGCTCCATGTTTGCTCTTGGTTTGGACTCTGGAGTCCACAGCATCCACTCTGCTGCACCAGTGAACAGCTCTTGGACCAGTTGCCTCAGGCTTCCCTGGCCCCCTGCAAACAGCCTTCTGCCTCCCTCTCTCTCTACCTTCCTCTCATCTTTTCCTCTTGCTCTTCTTCCCATTCTTCCCCTCTTTCCTTCATTTCCCCTCTCCTTCTTCCCCTTCTCTCCCCAGCCCCTCCTTTATCTCTTCCTCCTATCCTCCTTCCCCTTGCTGTTCCCTCCCTGTAGCTGTTGACTGAAGCCTCTGTCTCCCTTCTAGTCTCTGTGACCACTCAGGCCTGTCCCTCCCTCCTCGAGATACCTGAGGTCCACCCTGATCAGGGTCAGATTTAGCCAGAGGCTAGGGCTCTCTGTGTTGTGGAAAGGGCACCTGGGTGTTAGCCCTGACTCCTCTGGATCAGGGAGGGAGGTTGGAAGAGACACAGAGAGATAGAACAAAAGACAGAGTAGGAAAAAGAGACAAAGAGTAGGAGGGAGGGAGAGAGAGAGAAAAAAAGAGAAATGGAACAAGAGAGAGAGCAGGAGAAAGAGTAGGAAAGAGAGGACAGAAAAGACAAGTCATGCACAGGAGATGGAAGGAGAGAAAGCAGAAAAGAGACAGAGTAGTACAGAGAGAGAGCAAGAGAGAGAGACCAGGAAAGAGAGACTGCACAGGAGAGAGAGCATGAGACAAAGGAAAAGTAGGATAGCAGAAGATAAGAGTAGGAGGGAGAAAGAGCAGAGTGGGGGGGAGAGAAAATGAGAGAGTGAAAGAGTCAGAAAGAGAGCGGGAGAGAAAGAGAGACCAGGAAAGAATAGAAGAGAGAAGAAAGAGAGAGAGAGAGAGAGAGAGAGAGAGAGAGAGAGAGAGAGAGAGAGAGAGAGAGAGAGAGAGAGAGAGTGAGTACAGGAGAGGAAGAGGGGCCACTCCTACATGCCCAAGCCTGAAGAGAAGCTTGAGTCCAACCCTGGATCCCAGGGTGAGCCTGTGGGTGCTTGTCCCTCCCTTCCTCAGAGGGCAGGGAGAGAGGGGCAGCCCCAGGAAAAGCCTCTCAAACCTTCCAGGAGCTCAGATCCTGAGGCCCAGGGAAAGGCGACCTATTTGAGCCATCCCAACTTGAACAGGCACATCTGCCCTGGGTGGACTTACGGGTTTAATGTTTTCTGGATGGACCTGTTTTAAGAAAAGGTAAAAACAGAGCCCTCCCTATCATGGGCTTTCTAACCTAAGAGCCCAATAACCACTTGCCCTGCCTGCTGACCTCTCCAGAGATTGCAGAGCCGGCATGGAGGCCTGCAGCCAGGAAATGGCCAGTGATTGCCATCTGCCATGGGTTAAAGTAGCTTCTGGCATAGGCCAACTACTACTAGTTGTCTCCTGTCTGCCTTGTTTTCTCCAAGTCCACTGGGGACCAAACAAGAAGAGGTGGACTTAAATAAGTTAGGGGAGATGCAGACAAAGGGATGACGTTCTTCATGACTTACAGGATGGCAGTTGCTGGAAGAGATAGGAAGGAGTGACTGAAGAAAGTGGAGGAGTCACCCCTCTGGAACTCTTGAAGGAAAGAACAAATGCCATCTGTCCTGGACAGTTTAGTCATTTTTCTGCCTGGAAGCAGGGGCTGGACCAGTTGATCTCTCCCAGTACCTGCCAGTTCTACTTTCTCTGAATCTCTGTCATTGCCATGTTTGATTCCCATAATCATTCTCTTCAGGATGGAAGGGTAACTGGGTCCTGGCAAAGATGCATGCAGCCAGGACACGATCACGCTAATGCTCTTGGGTGACCTGACATAATAATAATAATATTTGTTCATCAGTGACTATGAGCCAAGCACTTCACTAACTGCTGGGATAGATACAAAACAATCAAATTACCCGCAGTCCCTTGTCCCACAAAGAGCTCACAGTCTAAGAAGAAGGGAGAACAGGTATTTAATTCCCATTTTACAGATGAGGAAGCTGAGGCCCAGAGAAGGTTAAATGACTTGCCTGACGTGGCACAGCAGGCAAGTGATGGATCTGGGACATCTTTAGCCAGCTAGTTTTGACCTTTTTCCAGAAGCTGTACGATCATTACCTCATAGTGAATAAGGCAGGGTGTGTACCCCCTTTACAGAGCCACACGGAAATAAAGGTGCCTTACCGCCCTCCCTCCAGGTAGCCCATGTGCATCCTAAAGAGCTTAATGACAATCAGGAGGGCTTCAGAGGGGACTGGCATTCACTCTGCAAACATCCATTCTCTCCCCAATAGCTGCGCTGCAAGCAGCTCTCATCTCCTCCCTCTCTGCTCACCCTGCAACTGCTCCCTTTCCCTCCTCCCCCACCCCCTCCCTAATCCAGTCTGAAATCCAGGCTGGGCTGGAGGGGTGGGCTGGGGAATGAAGAGGCTTTGGGTGTGTGACCTGAGCAGTCAGTTTAGGATCAATGTGCACAATAAACTTCTATCAGAACTGAATTGTTCTGTTAAGGGGCACGGACTTCCCAGACAGGGGCAGGAGAGCTGACCATTCTGCATCTTCTAATCACCGTTTCCATGGAGAGCCACTGTTCCACCAGAGAAAGCGCCTCAACGCAATTAACACATAGTTCAGTTGCTCTACGTTCCCGCCGGGTACAGCGGAGGGCCGGGGGTTGTTGTAGGGGGGAGGGTTTAGGGGGATAGATTCCGGCATGGGCCCTGGGGATGCTGCAGAGAGGGGCCAGTGCTGTGTCCAGACAAGGGACCGGAGGGTGGCCGAGACTCAAACCGCCCCGTGGTTCTGACAGGGGATTCCAGTTGATGGCTTCCTCTGAGTTGGGCGAAGGTGACAGAATAATAATCATTGTGGTATTTGGTAAACTCTCACTATGTGCCAAGCGCTGTATTAAGCGCTGGGGTAGATACAAGATAATCGGTTGGGACACAGTCCCTGTGCCACATAGGGTTCACAGTCTTAATCCCCATTTTACAGATAAGGGAACCGAGGCACAGAGAAGTGAAGCGACTTCCCAAGGTCAAACAGCAGACAAGTGGCAGAGATGGGATTAGAACCCAGGTCTTTCTGACTCTCAGGCCCATACTCTAGCAGACAATACTGCAACCTAGCCATGTTTGTTTGTGGTATTTGTTAAGCACTTGCTAAGTGCCAGGCACTGTACTAAGCATCGGGGTAGATACAAGCTAATAGGGTTGGACACAGTCCATGTCCCACGTGGGCCTCACGGTCTTCATCCCCATTTTACAGTTGAGGCAGCTGCCACACAGAGAAGTTAACTGACTTGGCTAGGGTCACATAGCAGTCCTGTGGCAGAGCTGGGATTAGAACCCAGGTTCTTCTGACTCCCGGGCTCTTGCTCTTTCCACTGGGGACATCACATCCTGATAACATTAGCAGTTGTGGTACTTGGAAAGTGCTTACTATATTCCAAACACTCTGGTAAGTGCTGGGGTAGATACAAAACAATCAGATCAGACACTGTCCCAGCCTCACAGTCTAAGGGGGAGGGTATCTTATCCCCATTTTACAAAACAGGAAACGGAGGCACAGAGAAGTTAACATATTCAGGGTCACACAGCAGCCACATGGCCGAGCCAGGATTGGAACCCAGTTCTTATAGTTTGTGAGCTCCTTGAGGGACAGGGTCTATGTCTAATTCCCATCTGTATACTCTTTCCCAGGGCTAGTACAGTGCTCTGTACACAGAAAGCACTACAGAAGTACTACTACTACTACTACTACCACTACTCCTACTTCTGAATCTCAGTCCACAGCGGTTCTCTTCCCCAAGACTGATTTGAAGGAACCCCACTTGTTCCAGAGCTGGATGGGGAAGAACTCAGGGTGTGGGTGTAGTTGTCCACCCTGTCACGGCTGTGCCAGAGAGAAGGAAGGAGCTGTGGTCCGGAGAACTGGCTAGTCCGTGCTGGGAAGCAGAAGCTCCTGGATCCCCATCCTGGCCCCCAGAGTCCTTTAACTCCTCTGTGCAGGGAGCCCATTGTGAAATGGAGTATATTGTCTACGAGCTCAGCTCCTAGGGAACGCTGTCATAAGGACAATTAAGCTAATGCCTTTGAGGTCCTGAGCCAACAAAAAAAGGAGTATTAATGAGAACGTGATTTGAGGAGAGTGTGGCATGACAATTTATGGCACCCTTTCCAATTGTGCTGGCTCTTCAAAGCCGGCCCAGGTCCGCATTCTTGTCTCCGCAGCAGTTGGGCTGAAGTTTTATCTTTTGTCTGCATTGGCAGCTCATTCTAATTGGGTCTGTAGTAATTGACTCCCTAATGACAATTTAACTCTCCACTGGCGATATAAACAGGCGTATCCTCCACTTCTCATCTGCTGCCTATCATCTGCCCCACAGAGAGGGCGGAGGGGACTCTGCAGGCCAGGTACACTGATAGGTTTTGTTGGCCACAGTCCGTGTAGAATTTTAATGGCGTTTCTAATGCGTGCATTTCTTTCTAGGTTACTCTTGGTAGAATTCTCAAGTCAGCTGCCTTGTCTTGAAGGAACAATGGAACAGTAAATGACACTGGTTTTTTCCCTCTTGATTAAAACGTTAAGCAGGACCGAGATGCCAAGACCCCGTTAAAGCGGGGCTATGGTGCCAAAATCACGTCAGAGGAGAATGGTTCCCTACTATGTTCAGAACCCAGCTGGGGGGCTGATGGCAATAAGTTTATTTGATTCAGCACATGCTAGTACATTTTGAAATGTAATCAGCCTAAATATTTTAATGAAAACTTTCTTCTTCTAATAAGCGTGGGGCTTGGTTTAAAGTGCTTAAGTTTGGTGCCCTGCACTGCCCTCCTGTGAGTGGGTTGCTATGGCAACAAGCAGCTGGTCTCTATAAAAGCTGGCTTGCCCTCTGCAAGGGGGCAGCCAGCAGGAGTCCACCCCCACGGGCTGTGTTCGCAGTTCTTGCATTGTTGCACCAGGCACAGATATCCTCAATAGGATTAGAATGGCTAAGAGGCTAAAGGCTGTGGGAAAACCTTTGTCTGCCATATTTATCTCTTCTGCTGTGGCACCTTAACACTTCCACTCAAGGAACAATAGGGTTGAAAGCGAGGGCAAATGTTTTGATGGGTTTATTTTGAATTATTGATTCATGAATTTCCATAATAGCCTGTCAGCTCTGTCACCGCTTTGCAAAGGACGTTCAGAGGGTCGGGGAATTTCATCAGAGACTGGGGAGGTTGTGGGGTGGAATTAAAAACTGTCAAATTACTCTAATGTGGAAATTCACATTTGGTTAGAAATCTGATTACTCAATCAGTGGGATTTATCGAGCACTTACTACATGCAGAGCACTGTACTAAGCTCTTGGGGGAGTACAATCAATCAATCAATCAATCGTATTTATTGAGCGCTTACTATGTGCAGAGCACTGTACTAAGCACTTGGGAAGTACAAATTGGCATCACATAGAGACAGTCCCTACCCAACAGTGGGCTCACAGTCTAAAAGACTGCAACAGAACAATGCAACAGAGTTGGCAGACAGGTTAAAAAAGGTTTTTTTCCTCAGTCCATGTTCCTCAGTTCGTGTTGACCGGGAACATAGTATTGGGGGAATTTAGTAAAAAAAGACGTAGATCCTGCCCTTGAGGAGTTTATAATCTCAATCAATCAAGCCTGATTTATTGAGCACCTCAGTGTGCAGAGTATTATACTAAGCACGTGGGGAGCATACAGAAGAAGGAATAAAACACAACCCCTGGCCTCGTGGCATTTCCAATCTAATGGAATGAGCTGAGGGAGAGTAGTAGGTCATGGGTTATGCTGGCTGGGAGGTAGGAGGTAAAGGGCATTATGTTAGTTGTGTCATGGCACATTTATACCCACACTGTTTAGGCTAGAATGCTGTTATTGACTTGGGGAACAATTTTATGCCAACATAGGCCTGCCTTGGATACAACGTGATGCATTGTTGGAAACATGAGCTTTCACTAAGGTGGGGCTCTGCAAGAATGCAGTTCCTCATTATAAGAACTGGGGGTACTCAGGGAAATGGGCCTGATCCTCTCTATTCCCATGGCTGCACCCCTCACTGATCAGTTCAGTCCAGTTGGCTGTAACCTCTTATTTTTGGTCTCCCAGCCTCCGGGCTCTCCCTAGTTCAAAACAATTCATTTCACCCAACAAACCTCCAGCCACGTCACTCTTGTCCTTCACCATTGCCAAGTGGCTCACAATTACCCCCTCAACCAGGGGGTTCATGGCTGTCTTCAAAGAGCCCCTCCAGCGGTCCAAATCTGACTGCCTTTCCTCATCTCATGTTATATGCCAAATGGCACCCTCTCTGCAACAGTCGAGTTGGCTTCTCATCGCCCTTAATTCTAGGTCTTCCCTCTCCTGCCTCCACATCCTCATCCAAGCTCATCACTGTCGTTGGACTTCCCAGGCCATTGACTCTGACTAGGAAGGTAACGTGGCTGTGTGGAAAGAGCATGGTATAGGTAGTCAAGAGGCCTGGGTACTAAACCCAGCTCTGCCACTGACTTTCTGGGTGACTTTGGACCTTAACCTTTTGGGGCCTCAGTTTTCTCATTTGTTAAATAATCTGCTCTCCCCAGTCCTCTTAGATTGTCTTCGAGTCAGTCTTTAGACTGTAAGTTCTTTGTGGGCAGGGATCATGCCTGTTCTACTGTACCCTTCTGTACTCTACTGTACTCTTCCAAGCATTTAGTTCAGTGTTCTGCACACAGTAAGCTCTCAATAAATACGACTGATTGATTGTGAGTCCTGTGTGGAACGGGGACTGGGTCTGATCTGCTTATTTTGTGTCTATCCCAGCACTTAGTACAGTGCTGGTATCATAGTAAGAACTTAATGTCAATCAGTCCATCAGTCAATCATCAGTATATTTTGAGCCTCTTCTGCAATGCAGGGCATTGTACTGAGCATTTCGAAGAGTGCGATAGAGGCAGAAGATGCAATCACTACCTGCCTTCCAGGAGTTTGTCATTAGACAGAAGCAGAATAAAATACAAATAGGAAGAAGAGGAGACTGGAAAGAGGGAGACGTCGATGAGGAAGTGCTGAACTAACAGATTATGGATAAAATGGACAGAAGTGCCATGGGTGTTTTTGAGTTCATAAGTGCAGGGATGAGGCCAAAAGTGCTGTGGCGATAATTTGAAGGATAGAACCTGGAGAGAAAGAAATAATAATAAGGGAAAGCCTCCCAGAGGACATGGGATTTCAACAGGACTTTGAAGACAGGGAGAGCTGTGGTCTGGTGATTTGCAGGGGGAGAGAGTTTGAGCCTGGAGGAAGAATATAAGCAAGGATCATAGGTGAGAGAGTCAAAAAGGAAGCATGGTAGGTAGGTTGGCTTAAGAGGAGTGAAGAGTGTAAGCTGGTGTGTAGTAGAGAAGAGAACACCATATCTAACAAACTTGCCTGATCTTGATTTTGAACTGCTCGAACTATTTTCGGGAGCCCAAGATCCCCATTCATTGAAATATGCCCTTAACAGCTATGCGTTCTTCTTTGAAAACTAGCAAGTGCAAGGGAAATAGCCATTTTTAACTGGTAAAAATAAGAACATTCAGAATTAGGACTCCCTCAGTTCCCATAGCCTTTCCATATCGCATGAACCTAAAAATGAACCCAACCCTTGAACACAACCATGACAGTTTATGGGACGAGGCTGAGGTAATGTGATGATGGGAACATAATAACATTGGATTTCCTAACTTCCAAGTGTTTAGAATAGTATCAACTCTGGCTTTGTATTATCATTGTAGTTTACAGCTGAGAGAATGTACATCTGGTCAGCTAAAATAAAATCATCTCAACATCTGGAGCAAAATCTGAAAGGGGATCTATCTCCAAGCCCTCTGTGCCAGATTCTTGGACTTGATAATTTATTTCAGAGCTTTGCCAAGTGGCCATTCATAGAGCGGTAGAATCCTAAAATAAGAGGGATCATTTTCCTTAGTGCAGTGATGCGTATGATCGACTGAACAGTATCCGTACTCCCTGGGCCAGTATTTTCATGGCGGGTGTGTGTTACCTGAGTTTGGGTGATGACAGTGGCTGGTCTCTCATCTTCCAAAATGAGGCACCAAACTCCAGGAGAGGTGGTGGCTACACGAGGCATAAATAATTCAACGCTTGGTCCCCATAAAACACCCATCTCTGAAGAGTTGCAAAGACTGGATAAACATTCCTGGTGGAATCAGGAGACTTGGGTTCTAGTCTCAGTGCTGCCTGTAGCTGTTTAGTGTGGGTGAAGGCATGTACTTTGCAACCCATTGCACCTCTGCCAACCTATTCACACATGGTTGTCTGTGCCCCAGCGGGAACAAACCTAACCGGCTGAGACAAGAGAGTGCGAAAAGTGCTGCGCAAATCGCTAGTGCTCGATTCCTTCATGCAGATGCTCAGTCCTGAAGACTCAGCACTGAGGCCCATCCCATGTCCCTGCCGGGAGACTTCATCCCTGTTGTGGAGAGTCACACCATCTCTGGGAGATGAAGGAAATTAAGTCCTGGGATGGGAGATCCTATGGAAATGTGCTTAGTACAGTGCCCTGCACACAGTCAGTGCTCAATGAATCCGACTGATGGATTGAAATGATCGCATCAGAAGAGACCTTCTCGGGAAGACTTGTGAATATTCCCTGTCATGAGGCAAGACTATTCCCAAACAGATAAGAATTTACTTTATTTTTAATTTGCAGAGGAGTTGGTAGCCAATTACAAACTTAAATAATGATAACAAAAGTTATGGTACTTGTTGAGTGCACTGTTAGCCCTTTTTTAAAACCAACACTGTTACATTGTTCTCTCCCAAGCACTTAGTACAGTGCTCTGTGCACAGTAAGTGCTCAATAAATATAATCAATTGATTAATTCCCCGAGAAATCAATTCCTCCTTCTCTACCATAAATCCCCCTGGGCTCTTGTAGGATTTGCAGGGAGGGGGAGAAAAATGCAGTTATACTTCTTACAGGCCTCTTGTATTCTTGGCAATAATCAATGAACAAACTCAGCTCAGTCCTCCCTTTTTAGACTTAATCACTCTGGCTTATTCAATTTTTCTTTGAAGATCTACTCGCCTACCTTTTGATGCTCTGTAAAGCTGCCCCCTGAATCCTCCTCCAACAGCTCCGCAACTGGAAGAAAGAAAGCCCAAAATGTATAAGGAATGATCCGAGCACACCCAATCATCTTGTAATGGCCTCAGTGCTCAGCACAGTGCTTAGCATGGAGTAAGCCCTTAATAAATGCTATAATCTCTATCTGAGTACAATTAATTACTTTGACAAAATTAATTTTTAACGGAAAAATAGAATTAGTAATGGCTACCAATTTTTTTTTTCAAATCACTTGCTGAGGTATGCGGAAGATAGAGGAAAAAAGAGGCAGAAAGGGAGAGAGAGAGAGAAGTAAAGAAGGGGGAAGAGAGTGGGGTTTGGAAAGGCAAAAGGTGGTAGAGGGGAACAAAAGAAAGCATACCCAATGAAGAGAAATAACTCAAGGTGATATTTCTTCCTAGGTTTGCTCAAAAGGAGTCAAATGATTGTGACACTTCTGGTATATTTCAAGAGCCTTAATTTTATTTTGTAAATAAAATCCAAGTGAACACTTGGATCATTGATAAATTCCTTCTGGAATGCTTATTGGCGAACGACAAGCATGTCTTCGGCAATACTTTGCAGGAAAAATATAGGCAGCTTTTACAGTGAAAGCCAATCGATCTGTCCGTGGGCTGAGGCAGTGAGTTCATTATGAATATTATTTTCTAGGCCAGGAATGGGGAAGGCTGATGGTCGAGGCTGGAGGAGGAGCCAGCTCCAGAATGAGAAGAGGAAACCAGGCTAAGTCAGCTTAGCAGCTCAATGCCTTTCCATTTATCTTTTTGGATCTTTTTAAACTTGGCACTTCCTACGCTGACCCCAAAATGTAAGACGATAATGAATTTATTACAGTTTTATGTTCGCTTAAGGAATTCCCTGCATTGTAAAACAAAAACTAGGTTGAAGGGTGAAATGAAGTGAAAGTTTTCAATTTTAAGCCCATTTGTAAAGTTGCCTGAGGTTTACATGGATACCTTGCTATCTGTCTCACCGTTCCAGGAGTAGGAGGAAAAAAAGAGAGAAAGAGCCCCCTGGGTTTTTGATAGGACAGGATTTGAATTAGATTCAACTTAAATGATTACGTGAAATATGACACACGTTTGCGACTTCACCTTCACATTCTTTCTACTGGGGAGCCAGGAGAGCAAGCTTTATGAACACCTTCTGACTTAGATGAAAGAGTATTGATTATTACTAATTATTCCTCCAGGAGTGCTAAGAGCTAAAAATAAATCTCAGCAGTAGTTGGGATTTATGATATGGCAACCAACAGCTATGGAAAACACATTCCACTGGCTTGCTTAATCTGGTATTTCAAATCCTATTTTCTTTTTATAAGGTGATCCAAGAAGGAATGTTTACCCTGGCCACTTTTTGAGATAAAGATTTGATTGTTACCATGTTGGAATTCACCAGAGTGCACTTTAAAGCCACTGGTGATGTTTGAAAATTCACAAACAGCTTTTCTGGTTCTGCAAAAAATGGTTTGCATTAGAAGAGCTTGTTGGGATTCTAAATTCCCATTTAAAATGAACAGTTAAAATGGCTGCCGGCTGAAAGTGATATTTGTTATAAAGGATGAAACCATTCCCTTTGGAATTGATTAATGGAAGCACAAATGAAAGTAGGATAACTTTTATCACCCACTTAAGGAACCATTCTTGAAAGACCCTCTGAAAAAGAAAATGATGGTGTAAAGTGGGAGCTGTCTAACTCTAACAGGAATATAAACCAAGTTCATGAATCACAGTTCTCCAGTGCTTACATATCAGGGGAGGAAGAGGAAAATGAATCCCCAAAGACAAAAGGCCTGTGAGGTATTGGGATTGAAGACTCTAAGTTCCTCTGTTTTAAAGCAAGAATGCAGTTCCCTGCTCTTGAGGGCCAAAATGGGAAACAATCAATAGTTGGTGGGATTGTGAGCCACAATTACAATTACAATTGAAAGTCTCCCAGTGCAGAGAAAGCAATCAACACTAGCTAAGGGTAGCTCTTGTAGAACTTGTCTTTTATTCCTGGGAATTGTGGGTCTCTGTTGAAAACTTTCCACATTTAGACTAAAACAAAACAAATGTTGAAGCCTATAAAGAAGTCACTCGGGATGGAAATCGGACCCATTCCACCTCAGTGATGGGAAATTCATTCATCTAAGCAGCAGTGTGTAGCAATTCCATATGACTGCTTTATGTCCAATGGTCCGGGCACCACAGTTTCCATGTGACTTCTCCAAAAGCTGCTGGGCAGTACTCCAAAGCCAACCCATTTTGCCTACCACTCTGGGCTGGAGAAGGAAGGTGGGATCCCTGGAGGAGGAAGCGTTCTGATGTAGATCCCCCTTTTCAGTTAGCAAGGCTTTCGGGGCCTTTCAGTTGGCGAGACTGATGTAGTGATACTGTTGGGGGCAAGAGTCAAGGGGACTGAACTTAATTCTCTGGCCCTCCCAGAGAGTGCTGTGAGATGGGTCCTCAAGGGGAGGCAGTGTGGTTTACTGGAATGCGCGTGGGACAGTGAGGCAGAAGACAAAAAGTTGTAATCCTAGCTCTGCCTCTGGCCCGCTGTGTGACTTTGAGTGAATCAGCTTCAATCTCTCTATGTCTGGATTTTCTCACCTGTAAATGGTGATGGAGTATCTGCTTTCCCCAACTCTTAGATTGTGAACTGTTTAGTTGTCCTTAATGTTTGAAGCAGAAACCACTGAGGGTGCTGTTCACCTACAAGTGTGAATGTGGCTGAAAAGGTCAAGGTGGAATCCGCAGTCCTGATCCCAAGGAGAAACACATAATGGTTGTCCCTTGAGTGGTTGTACTTAATTTGTAGTGCCTGGCTCTGTTTTCTCTTTTACCTTCTTGTCTCTCTTTCCACGTGAAGCTCTGGCTCGACGAACTACCCCCTTCTTGCTGGCAGGGTGACATGGTCTGTCCTTTAGAACTTGACACCCAGTTTTCAGCTTAGTTTTAGCACTGTCTGAGGCTTTGTTGTACCTTGTATCTACTCAAATTCTAGACACAGAATAAGTGGCTAATAAATACAACTAACTAACCCTAGGCTTTGAGACTAGGGAGAAGTTATGCACTTTAAGCACTGATTTGAACATGAATCTAAACTCTGAGGGATGTCATAAATTCCAACAAACCCAGCGTGTTTCCTCAGGGTGCAGTTCGGGTATGTTTCTGAGTCTTGTGGCTTGGGATACAAAGGCTGGGAAGAGCTAGTTAAATTTCTAGGAGGGAAGAACAGGGATTAAGGTAACAGATTAGATCGCAGGACAGAGTCCAATATCCAAGGGGCTTGGGAGTCAGAGGTCGTGGGTTCTAATCCCGGCTCTGCCACTTATCAGCTGTGTGACTTTGGACAAGTCACTTAACTTCTTTGTGCCTCAGTTACCTCATCTGTAAAATGTGGATTACGACTGTGAGCCCCACCTGGGACAACCTGATAACCTTGTCTCTCTCCCAGCACTTAGAACAGTGCTTGGCACATAGTAAGCACTTAACAAACACCAGTGCTTAGAACATTGCCGGGGCATTTGGTAAGCGCTTAACAAATACCATCATTAATTAAAAGGAAATGTAAAAAAAACAGAAAATCCAATTTTTCTTTCCTCCATTTTCCTTTGGGATTCCATATCCATTCATTTTATTTTGCTAATCCACTGATTTTTTGTTTGTTTGTTTGTTTTTAAAGGTATCTGTTACACGCTTACCAAATGCCCCGGCAACATTCTAAGCTCTGGGATGGATACAAGGTAATCAGGTTGGACACAGTTCATGTCCCATATGGGGCTCACAGTCTCATTCCCCATTTTATAGATGAAGTAACTGAGGCACAGAAAAGTTAAGTGACTTGCCCAAGATCACACAGCAGACAGGTGGCGGAGCTGGGATTAGAACCCAGGTCCTCCAGATTCCCAGGCCTGTGCTCTTCACTAAGCCACGCTACTCCTCACTTGCAAGAAAGGGAAAGAAATGGTGCTGTTCAGAGCACCACACTCAAGAATGGCTTACCAACAGGTGAGGACGCAAGCACTTTGCCTCTGCTGAGGTCTTAGGTATTCCGATCCATAACCTCAGATGGCATCAGCTAGCCCTGCCCTCCGTCTCATCGTGTGTCTGCTGAAGAGAAAAGAATTGTCAGAGAGAGTGTGAGTGGCTCACTGAAAACCACTGCTCCTTAAGCAAAAATGAAACCCATATTCTGTTGGCAGAAGACTAAACCTTTTCCTTTTCACAACCCTCAGCTAAAGCCCTAAAAAATCTAGGCAGCCCCTCTCTGACCTCTTGCTGAGAGAGAGCGACAGCCTTACCTCTAGTATCTGAGCAGCCAACTTAGGAATGCAGTGCTTACTGCCGATGGCAAAGGGCCAGAAAAGGTGCATGGGATATCATCATGGCTACAGCAGGGAAGGAATTGTCTTTCAATGACATCCGCACGTAGCATTGCTGTTTCATTTCCAGGGTGTAACAGTATGGCTAGTTGGAAAGATCACCAGGCTGGGAACCAGGAGACCTGGTTCTAGTCTTAGCTGTGCCATAGGACTGCTGGGTGACCTTGGGCAAGTCACTTAATCTCTCTAGGCCACAGCTTTATCATCTGTCAACTGGGAACGATAGTCCTATCTTACTCTCCATCTTTGACTGTGGGACAGTGGTTGTGACCAATCTTAGAATCTTAATATCTTGTGTCTGTCCTCGTGCTTGGCACTTAGTAAGTGCTAAATATCACTAATCTTTTTGGCAGTGTCATCTTCGAGCAACATATGTGTGTGTGTGTGTGTGTGTGTGTGTGTGTGTGTATGGTTATTTTGTTAATATGTTTTGTTTCGTTCTCCGTCTCCCCCTTCTAGACTGTATTTTGTTAATATGTTTTGCTTTTGTCTCCCCCTTCTAGACTGTGAGCCCACTGTTGGGTAGGGACTGTCTCTATATGTTGCCAGCTTGTACTTCCCAAGCGCTTAGTACAGTGCTCGGCACACAGTAAGCGCTCAATAAATATGATTGATTGATTGATTGATTGGTAAAACCCTAAAAGGTAATATTGAATGTGGGATTCTTCTAATTTTTTTTAATGGTATCTGTTAAGCACTTACTATGTGCTAGGCACTGTACCAAGTGCTGGGATAGATACAGAGTAATCAGGTCAGACACAGTCTCTGTCCCACAAAAGGCTCGCAGTCTTAATGCCCATTTTACAGATGGGGTATTCATTCAATCGTATTTATTGAGCACTTACTGTGTGCAGAGCACTGTACTAAGCGCTTAAGCTGAGGCACAGTGAAGTTAAGTGATTTGCTTAAGGTCACACAGCAGCCAATTGGTGGAGCCAGGATTAGAACCCAGACCCTCCGACTCCCAGCCCATACTTCTCTCATTAGGCCACGCTGCTTGGTTGAATTATTTTAGCTTACAATGTGGATCATGGGTTCAAATGTGATCCCTTCTTCCAAACTGGGAAAAGATAGTATATAACATTTAGACTATGATTCCCAAGTGGGACAGGGCCTGTGTCTGATCTGATTAACTTGTATTTACTCCAGGGCTTAGAACAGTGCTTGACTCACAGTAAGCAATTCAATACAATAATGATAATAACAATACAATTTAACTTCTGAATTAAAAATAGTGCAAGAACATGTTTTTATTGCTGAACGGTAAATTCATAGAAACTGAAGCAATGCTCTCAGCCACACAACTTGCAGGGCAGGACGTTTGAGGAGAATGGAGACAGCAGGAGACCCAAGCGGTTGAAGTATGATGAGCTGAGTTGAAGTATGGTGATGCAACCAGGCAGGGCACGATAAATGATTTCAAGGCACAGTGAGGCACAGTCTCAAACAGGGTGGCACAGCAGGGGCAGGTGGGGAGGTAAATAACATAATCCAAAGGAGAGCTGCTTTCCTCGAACAGAAGCCCTGCAGAGAGCAGTGTAGCTCAGTGAAAAGAGCTTGGGCTTGGGAGTCAGAGGTCATGGGTTCAAATCCAGGCTCTGCCAATTGTCAGCTGTGTGACTTTGGGCAAGTCACTTAACTTCTCTGTGCCTCAGTTCCCTCATCTGTAAAATGGGGATTAAGACTGTGAGCTGTGAGCCCCCGTGGGACAACCTGATCACCTTATAACCTCCCCAGCACTTAGTGCTTTGCACATAACGCTTAATAAATGCCATCATCATCATCATTATTATTATTATCCGAGATCAAGGGGCAGATGGCAGGCACTTCTGCCTAACCAGGCTCCGGGAAAGGAAGGGAGTGGCATTATCTGTGCCCCCTGTCCCACTGCTATGTGAAGCCTGGGACTATTTCTAGTCAGGGGTGGAATCCTGCATTTCAATGAGAGGACCTGGGGCTCGGGCGACCATATCTGGAGTTTTGATCGCACATTCTTTAATTTTGCTCAGGAAGAATAGGTTTTTCTCATGACCTCCGGCAAGCTCCCTGAATGGACCACTGTGGCAGGACATCTGTGCATAGCTGTGGCCAGCCCATGGGGCCTCGGCCTCAGTGCCCCGTGCCCTGTGCCCTGTGTGAGAGCAGTTGGGTGTGTTCTAGAGGAAAGGTTGTGCCGTGTACTCCTCATGGTGGATAAAAGCCCAGGGTCTGCTTTCTCCCCTCTCCCTTGGAGGGGCCACTTCTCCACACACACCATCCTCCCTTTCAGCATTTCATCGCTGCCAGTGCCAGGAAGCTTGCCAGTGCATGTGGGGAGAGAGAAGTGTGTGCCCAAAGGGGGCAGTGAGGGCAAGGATGAAAGACACAGAAATTGGCATAAACAAGCCAATGAAATATACTCTCTGTCCGCCGAGGCCAGCCAGATGGCTGCTTTGCCTGCTTCCTTTTGAGAGCTGCCGAGACCCAAGGCACCATCATTCTCCCTCCCCTGGCTTCGCGTGGTTTGGCGTTAGAAAGGTAGAAAGAACTCTCCTTTAATCTATGGGGTCAGAACCCACAGTGTTTCCTCTGACACTTGGGTAGAATTTCAGCTTCTGGAATCTGATCTGTGCTTGGCGGACTAACTCAGTTTTTCTGTCTGACAGAATCACCACATTTTCTTGGAGCTCAAAGTGGTCAGGAGATCCAGTGGGCTGAGATTGGTGGGAGGAAAAGGGTGGATAGACAAAAAGGAGACAGAGGAACAGAGAAACAAAAAGTGAGCGTGTTTGTACATATCTTTAAATTCTTTTGCTTCCCTCTACCTGTAATATATTTTAGTGTCTGTCTCCCCAGTAATGCTTTAAGCCCCTTGAGGGCCAGGATTGTTTCTACCAACTCTATTGTACTCTCCCAAAGTAGGCTCTTAATAAATACTATTGATCGTTGGACTGAAGGGAGGAAGAGAGAGACCCAAAGAGTGAGATTGAAACACAGTCAAGCAGGGATAACAGATGTTCATAAACACCCACACACCCACACAAACGCACACACACACCCACACACAAACAAAGTTCACATAAGATCTGGACTCTGAACTCACTCCAGTTGTCCCAAGATACCATACACTTCCTGGATTCCCTTCCAAGCCCCCTACCCTTGTCCAGGCCCTCTCCACCAAACTCAAACCCACCTGGGACGGCTTTCCTACCACACTTACGGATAAAGGGGGTGAGCAGGCAGAGCAGCCAGGTTTCTCCTCCTCAGCATCACCTCCTTCACCCCTGCCACAGCCCTGCTGTTGCTCCAGGGCAGTTGCCAAATAATGCTCTCCAAAGATTTTGAGCCCAGGTTTCTGAGCAGCTGCCCCAGAACCAAAGAGCGATCTGTGAAATAGCAGTGGCAGCAGCTCCAGCCTCAATTGGGTGCCAGTGACTGGGCTGAGGCCCGTGGGGAAGGGAGCAGCAGAGGTGGAAGGGCTAGAGCTTAGGCAAAAACAATGCAAGTGGTTGCTGAGATCCCAGTCTACTGGGTCCAATTGGTGCAGCCGGTCTTTATAACCTCCAGAATGCTGGGGAGGCTGTGCCAGTGCCAGTATAGGTCCTGATATTTTGCACCACCCTGAGCCCAAGTAGCCTCTCCTCCACATGCCTGTCTCCTCCCTCATTCTCACCCTCCAGCCCAGTCACTCCCCAACAACACCGCCTAGTTCTTCAGCCAGGTTCCCCTCACCACATTTCCCTTCTCTTCTCTTTCTCTTCCACTGTCCTGTTCCACAGGGATCTGAAGAAATCCCTCTCCCCATTCATCATCTGTCTGATCTGGGTCCATTCACTTCTCTCCCTTGCACTCACTAAACTCTAGCCAGTGACACTGTGTCCCCTAATTTATATCTTCGGGGTGGCCCCACTTACTTCCCTGGTCCCCACCTCGAGAGAAAAGTGGAGGGAAAGTGCTCCTTGCTTCTCAGTGTCCCTTTTGCCCCGTCCATCAGTCATCAATCACTATCTTATGAAACTTGTTAAAGAGTTTACTATGTGCCAGGCATTGTATTAAGTGCAGTGGTAGATAAGAGATAATCAGATTGGACACAGTCCCTGTCCTACATGGGGCTCAAGTTTAAGTTGGAGGGAGGAAGGAGGGGATTTTTTAAAAATGGTATTTATTAAGTGCTTACTATATGCCATTCATTCATTTATTTAATCATATTTATTGAGAGCTTACCGTGTGCAGAATTATAGATTATATATACCATTAATAAAAATAAATAGAATAAATGTGTACATATATGCACAAGTGCTGTGGGGCAGGGAGGGGGGGTAGAGCAGAGGGAAGGAGTTGGGGCGATGAGGAGGGGAGGCGGAACAGAGGAAAAGGGGGGCTCAGTCCTGGAAGGTCTCCTGGAGGAGGTGAGCTTCCAGTATGGCTTTGAAGGGGGGAAGTGTACTAGTTTGGCAGATGTGAGGAGGGAAGGCATTCCAGGCCCGGGGATGACATGGGCCAGGGGTCGATGGCGGAACAGGCAAGAACGAGGCACGGTGAGGAGATTAGCGGCAGAGGAGCGGAGGGTGCAGGCTGGGCTGTAGAAGGAGAGAAGGGAGGTGAGATAGGAGGGGGCAAGGTGATGGACAGCTTTGAAGCCAATAGTGAGGAGTGCCAGGCACCATACTAAATGTTGGGGTAGGTAAGTGCTTAGTACGGTGCTCTGCACACAGTAAGTGCTCAGTAAATACTATTGCATGAATACAAGTTAATCAAGTTGGATACAGTCTATGTCTCATGTGGACCTCACTGTCATAATTCCCACTGTATAGATGAAGGAGTAGAAGGCACAGAGAAGTTAAGTGGCTTGTCACACAGTGGATATTTGATGGAGCTAGGATTAGAACCCAGGTCCTCTGACTCCCACATCAGTGCTTTTTCCACTAGGCCACACAGCTTCTCATTTTAATTCCCATTTTACAGATGACAAAACTGTGACTTGCTCAAGGTCACGTGGCAGGACAGTGGCAGAACTGGGATTAGAACCCAGGTCTTCCGACTCACAGTCTAGTGCTCTTTCCACTAGGCCATGCTGCTTTTCTTCCCACAAGAATCCCACAAGAGCTACCATCCTCTAGCTCATCTACTCACCTCCTAGTGTCATTCCTTGCATTTCTGACTGGTTGTGCTGCCTCCCTCTCTCCCCTACTCTCACTGTCTGCTCATTGTGGACTCCTCTCTTCTTTGAGGATCTCTCTTCTCCTTGAGAACCTCCAAGCTGGTGATTCCTCTGATTCCCTGGCAACCCGCTTTCTCTCCCTGCTTGACTCTGCTGACCTCTTGCTCCACCCCACCTCAGCCTTACATCAGCAATGACACACATTATACCTCATTATTTCCACATATTGCCCATCTCTAACCCACTAAAAATGTTAACAATGAAAATAATAGCAATTGTAGTATTTGTTAAACACTAACTATATGCCAAGCACTGTACTAAGTACTGGGGCAGATCTTCATATGGGATCCTTCAGGTCCCACATGAGGCTCACAGTCTAAGTAGAAGGGAGAACAAGTGTTGAATCCTGATTTTGCAGATGAGGGAACTGAGGCACAGAGAAGTGAAGTGACTTGCCCATAGTCACAAGCTGTTAAGTGGCACAGCAAGGATTGGAACCAAGGTTCTCTGACTCCAAGCCCGAGCTCTTTCTACTATGCAAAACTGCTTCTCCATAACTTTCCTTTCTGCCATCTTGTTCATGCCCACTTCTCCTTTGGACTCTGTCCTCACTATCCAACACTCAGGTTATTCAGAACTCTGGATCCACTCCTCCTGACACAGACTATCACACCCTTCCTGGCCTCCCCTTTTAATATGGCCTTCCAAGAGGCCTTACCAGACTAAGTCCCACTTTTCCTCATTTCGCACTCCCTTCTGTTTCACCCTGACTTGCTCCCTTTGCTCTTCCCCCCATTCCCAGACCCCACAGCACGTATGTATATATTTGTAATTTTATTTATTTGTATTGAGGTCTTCCTCCTACCCCCTTTTAGACTTTGAGCTCTTTGTGGGCAGGGAATGTCACTGTTTATTGCTGCATTGTACTTTCTCAAGTGCTTAGTAATAATAATTGTAATAATTGTGGTATTTGTTAAGCGCTTACTATGTGCCAAGCACTGTAATAAGCGCTGGGGTAGATACAGCATATTAGGGTGGACACAGTCCCTGTCCCACCTGGGGCTCACAGTCTCAATTCCCATTATACAGATGAGGTAACTGAGGCCCAGAGAAGTGAAGTGACTTGCCCAAGGTCACACAGTGGACAAGTGGCAGAGGCGGGATTAGAACCCATGACCTCTGACTCCCAATCCCGGGCTCTCTCCACTAAGTCACACTGCTTCCCGTGGAAGCAGTAGAGTGCTCTGCGCACAGAAAGCACTTAGTAAATACAACTGAATGAATGAATGAATGAATTGGTTAAGTGCTTTCTATGGCCCATGTTGCACAAATCCAAGCCCTCAGCACTGCTCTCTCCACCAACTCAACTCTCTTGGCCTTCTGTTTCTCTGTCACTCTCATACCACCAACTCCAGTCCTGGATCATTCCCCACCATCCCCTTACTTTGCTCCTGTGTTCATGCAACTGAACACTGCCAAGGAAAATGCAGGCCCAGGGGTGACTTCTGCCACTCCAAATTCACTCTAAATTGCTACAGTTTAGCTCTCTCTTCTGCTCAAGCAACTCCTCTATTCCTCCCAGATCAAATTCCATATCCCCAGCATCCACCAACTCATCCAAACCTTTCATTCCCCTCTGAAGCCCCCAGTGCCCCCAGTGCCTCCTCCATCATGTCACCAATTACTTTGTTGATTAATTAGCAACCATAATGTGTGAACTTTCCAAAGTCCCTCCTTCTCCTCACCCCTCTCCTGTCCTTCTCATTCTCCTTCCCTCTCAAGGGGAGATCTTCCACCTGTCCCCCAAATATACCCATTCCTCTCCCCTGCTCCCCCCCCCCCCCCCGCCCAGGGCACCTCTGACTGTATTCACTTTCATCTCTTAGTGAACATCTGCTCCTACTCTCCTCCTCTCACTCACTGCTATCTTCAACCTCTCACTCTCGGACAATTCCATCCCTACTGCCTTCAATCTCACTCCAACCTCCCCATACTAAAAATCAATCACTCCAATGTACCAGTTCACTCCAGCTCCTTCCTCCCTGCTCCCATTCCTGCCCAAACATGATGCAGTAATAATGGTAATATGGTAATCAATGGTAATCAATGGTAGTCAATGGTAATAATAATTATAATAATAGTTATGGTATTTGTTAAGTGCTTACTATGTGTAAAGCACTGTTCTAAACACTGGGGTAGATACAAAACACAGTTCCTGTCTCACATGGAGCTCACAGTGTTAATCCCCAATTTACAGATGAGGAAACCGAGGCACACAGCAGACAAGTGGTGTAGCTGGGATTAGGACAAAGACTGTGTCCGACCTGATTAACGTGTATCTAGCTCGGTGCTTACAACAGTGCTTGAAACATAGTAAGCCCCTAGCAAATACCATAATAATTTATGTCACCACTGCTCAAAAATCCCCTGTCTTTCTCTGCCTTAAACAAAAAAATCCTTACCCTTAATTTACACCGGCTTTCTCCATCTTTCATGTTGGAGCTGTTCACACAATCGCTCAGCTCACCATTTTCCCTTCTTCCTAAGCTCAGTGCTTAACTTTAGCCGTCTCTTAATATGCCTTCCATTGAACCCTAACAACTTTGATTCTCACCCCAGCAACGGAGTACTTGTGTAAATATTCTTCTATTCTACTATTTCCCCTATCTGTGGGCTCCTTGTGGGCAGGGACCACGTCTACCAACTCCATAGTGCTTTCCAGAGTGCTTAGTACAATGCTCGGCACACAGTAAGTGCTCAATAAATATGATTGATTAACACATTGATGCTTCTGTTCCCCCTGCCTGAAATTCCCGCACTCCCCTAAATCCAGCAGGCCACAGCCCAAGGCATCTTCCCCAGTTACCTGTGGCCCTGGGCCAACACTTACCCAGCCATCGGGGCAGGAGCCTGAGATTAGAGCTCCAAGCAGGGCAATTAGGACCCCAGAGTCCTGTGTACTCAACACTTTAGCGTTTCAAGCCAGGGGCTGAGGTGGACCCAAAAGTGGCAGGAACAGGATTACAGGAGTCTGCTACCAGCTATGTCGTCTGACGCTCTCTGGGTCCCCTTTAAAACCACAACCACTGACTGCCAAGGGCCCTAAGAGTGTGTGGAACCTGGCTTCCCTAGACTCTCCCCGACCCTGGCTGCTGAGGAGTTTGGTATTTTGGGGGGATTCTGAGTTTCATTTCTCCAAAGGCAGGGAGTCCTGCTCTTCATTGCCCTATTCCTCTAGAGTTTAGAGCAGATGCTTACCTAGTTGTAGAAGCATACACTGTGCCCCCAGTGCAGATCTTGAGGACCCCTGGTGCAGAAGATGGCCATGTGTTTAAAGGGCTTGGACCATAAAACCGAGATTTCTGACTGCCAGCGAGGTGGGAGCGGCTTTGCTCTGTGGTGATCTGTGCTGTTCCTGAATGGAAGGTCACCTCCACATTTGAGAAGAGCTAGAAATTGGGCAAGATGCTCCCCTGTAGCAGTGACATTGCATCAGGATCTGCTAATTTGTGCTGACTTTGCAGGCAAAGATCTACCTATGAGACACCACTGGGGCCCAGTGACCAGATGTCCTGATTACACGGGCTTAGGAGTCAGAGGTCATAGGTTCTAATCCTGGCTCTGCCGCTTGTCAGCTGTGTGACCTTGGGCAAGTCACTTAACTTCTCTGGGCCTCAGTTACCTCATCTGTAAAATCGGGATGAAGACTGTGAGCATGAAGACTGTGAGCCCCACGTGGGACAACCTGATTACCTTGTACCTACCCCAGAGCTTAGAACAGTGCTTGGCACACAGTAAGCGCTTAACAAATACCAACATTATCATTATTATTATTTGGACAGGATGGTCTTGCTTCCTAGGGTTTTGTCCTGTCACTGTACAGGCCTCAGCGAGGACCCATTAAGAGACTTTCTGCAGCCTCAGGAAATGGGGCAGATTCTCCCAGCAGTGTGCTGCAGTTCCGAAGAGTTGTCACTCCCACTGCCATGGCTGAACTGCCCATCGGGTCCTAGATAGGAGGTTTCAGTGCCACCAGAAACCTGATATCCAGTTGACCAAGAAACTCCCATTCTGGGCCCAGGTGGACAAGTGTTGGCACGCCTCAGCGGGCATGGTTCCCTGCAGCTGCCTCTGCTCACTGCGGCTCACTGCCCCTCTCTGTCCCACCAGATCAGGGCCCGCAATCTATTGGGGCTGAGGAGTGGCAGATACCTCTGCTCCCCCATGAATCCGTGGTCAGACCAGAAGAGAGGTGGAGGATGGTAGCAGGTGGTGTAGCATAGGGAAGGCCCAGAGAAGTTGAGATATCTGCCCTCACTCTCCTCCACATCTCTACCTCTACCTCTGCCCCTTTCTTCGCTCTCCTTTTTCTCATATCTCCTCTTCTTTCCTCTCTTCCCCTTACCTTCTCACCATTTTCCACTTTCTCATCCTCTTTCTACTTTCCCTCCCTCTTTCCTGTCCACTTCCCCCTTTTTTCCCCTCCTCCTCCCTTCCCCCCACCTTCCTCCAGTCCCACTGAGCCGATTTCTGCTCACCTTACCCTCTGGGTGTGTTTTTTTTTTTTTCAGTCTGTGTGACAGAGGGTGATTTAGTTGACTGTTCACTTAGAACTCAGAAACTCATTCATTTTGGATCCTGCTATTCAAATGGCTCTGTTTTGTGGCTCGAGGCAGCGTTTACAGTGTTTTGATTTCTGCTCCTACACCAAACAGAAAATAATACCTTTCCTGGGGGCCCTTGCGAAGGATTCTGAAAAAGTCTATTAGTGGTTAGACGTTACAAAGATAATTCTTTCTCTAGATCTCATGTTCAGGTTTGTCCCAAATTCAGATAAATCTAATGGTACAGCCAGCATTTCAGAGGCAGGTAGTTTATCCAATGAAAATGAATATCTGTCATCAGAGAATGACAGAAATGCCGTCTCTCCAGTCTAGACTAGTCTCACCCATGAAGCAAATTCCAGGCAGCCAGTACATCAGAAAGCTTGGCAGACCTGGAGATCACCTGAGGAATTTATCTTCCGATGTCAATCAGAGTCATCAAGGAGGTTGCCAATCCAAAATTACCCCCAGGCTTGACCCTGTTGCTGGGGAAGACTACACCAATGTGTGATTGGAAGCCCAGGGTGTTGTTTTCAACTAGTTGAAACTAGCTAGGCTGCTCCCCCAGTTGAGCTGCCAGCAATTAGCCCTTACTAGCTGGGCTCCTCAGACAAAGAGAGGTGTAAGGAAAGAGAGCTATCACCTCATTAGACCTCACAAACAAACACCTGAGTCTTCAGACCATCTCTAAATCTCCTATAAAACTCTGTCAACAACCATTCTCTCGAATCAATGACTATTTTTTTTAAAGAGAACAAGACTTCAGCAGTGTGGAAAGGGCACAGTTCTGGAAGTCAGGAGACCTGGGTTGTCATTCTGGCTTTGTCACTTGCCTGCTGTGTGACCTTGAGCAAGTCACTTCTCTGTGCCTCAGTTTCCTCATCTATAAAGTGGGGATCCAATACCCCTGTTCCCCCTCCCCCTTAGACTGTAAGCCCTATGTGGGACAGGGAATGGGTCAGACCTGATTATCTTGTATTTGCCCCAATGCTGAGTACAGTGCTTGGCACTTAGTAAGCACTTAAATATTTAGAATCTCTCTGGTCATTTAAGTTCAATTACCACAGCATTGATGAGCCTAGGAATCCACTTCTCTTTGGTTTGTAATTTTCC
Organism: Tachyglossus aculeatus; assembly: GCF_015852505.1. Lineage (NCBI taxonomy): Eukaryota > Metazoa > Chordata > Mammalia > Monotremata > Tachyglossidae > Tachyglossus > Tachyglossus aculeatus. The sequence goes on from NC_052081.1 coordinate 23,608,830, forward strand.
AAATGCTGGCAGGTATTTTATAACTTACCGTAGCAACAGGAGGGAAGCCTGCAGGGGCTTAGTCCTGTCTGTTCTGATCCAGATTGAGTCTGCTTTCCTTATCTCCCAGAAATCGGGCAGATTTCAACTGAGGCTAAAATGATTGGATTTCATTACGACTGTTTGAAGTTATAGTTCCAAGATGATTATGATCCTCTCAAAAGATAATGGGCTTCAAAGAGTTGCACTTAAAAGAACGCTCTCACTGGATTCCTGTCATCAACTTCGGTTTTAACTCTCAGAGCTTTGTGAAGATCAATTTTATTTTGTTGAGTTTAGCTCTCAGCTTTTACTTTTCTCATCCTTTTCCATTGTTAATGCCACTGTTCCAGGTGGATTAAAGTATATTTGCAAATGGAACAGGCGTTTGATGGAACAATTTCAAGAGTTCTCACCAAGTCACATTTAGTGGAGAAGACCCTGGCATTGTTCAATCCGTTTTGTAACGATAACAATAATAAGGAATGTGTTAAGCACTTATCAAGCACTATACTAAGCAGTGGTTCATACAGTCCCTGTACCTGACAATGACTTCCTTACCTGCCTCTTCTCCCACACAGCTCTTCCCGGCAAACCTGCCCTGTTCCCCCACAGAGACCTCCGATCTCCTGACCCCATCCAATTCTCTCAAAGCATCATACGTACATACAATCAGAGTGTACCCAGTCCCTGTCCCACATGGGACTCTCAGTCTAAAGGGAGGAAGAACAGGTATTTCCTTTTCATTTTACAGATAGGACACGGAGGCACAGAGAAGTTAAGTATTTTGCCCAGGTACAATCATGCAATCAATTAATCAATTAATGGTATTTATTGAGCACTTACTCTGTGTAGAGCACTGTACTTAGCACTTGGGAAAGTACAATATGATAGAGTTGATAGACCCGATCCCTGCCCACAAGGGATTCCTTTCTACAAGGGAGCTTTTACAGTCTAGACCCAGCTAGCAGGTGAAAGACTTGGGACTATAACCTGGAGCTGGATGTAAGGGCTGGGACCAGGTTCCCAATTCCATGCACTGCTCCAAGTCCTTGGGAAGTCCAACAGAAGCAAGAGAAATGTTCCCTGCCCACAAGGAACTTATAGTTCTAGCCCAATCAGCATCATGGCAGCATGGCCTAGTGGATGGAGCATGGGCCTGGGAATCAGAAGGTCCTGGATTCTAATCCCGGATCCACTACTTGTCTGCTGTGTGACCTTGGGCAAGTTGCTTTGCTTCTCTGGGCCTCTGTTACCTCATCTGCAAAATGGGGATTGAGACTGCGAGCCCCACATGGGACAGGGTCTGTGTCCAACCCGATTTACTTGTAAACACCCTAGCACTTAGTTTGGCACACAGTAAGCACTTAACAACTACTACAATTATAGTCGGGAACTCAGCCACTACACCCACACTTTCCAATGAGATTCTCGTATTCCCCTTATGAGAAACAGAATTATTTGCTGGACTGGGACATGGGGACAGTAACCTTTCAGTCCGATTGTGCATGTTAAGCCCATCCCATATTGTCGTCCTTCTGGCCATGGCACTGATTACTGGATTACTGCATCAGCCTCCTCTCTGATCTCCCATCCTCCTGTCTCTCCCCACTTCAGTCGATACTTCACACTGCTGCCCGGATCGTCTTTGTGCAGAAACGCTCTGGGCATGTTACTCCCCTCCTCAAAAGTCGCCAGTGGCTACCAATCAACCTACGCATCAGGCAAAAACTCCTCACTCTTGGCTTCAAGGCTCTCCATCACCTCAGCCCCTCCTACCTCACCTCCCTTCTTTCCTTCTACAGTCCAGCCCGCATCCTCCACTCCTCTGCCACTAACCTCCTCACTGTGCCTCATTCTCCCCGTCCGACCGTTGACCCCCGGCCCACATCCTCCCCTGGCCTGGAATGCCCTCCCTCTGCATATCCACCAAGCTAGCTTTCTTCCTCCCTTCAAAGCCCTTCTGAGAGCTCACCTCCTCCAAGAGGCCTTCCCAGACTGAGCCCCCTCCTTCCGTTTCCCCTCCTCCCCCTTCCCATCCCCCCGCCTTACCTCCTTCCCCTCCCCACAACACCTGTATATATGTTTGTACATATTTATTACTCTATTTATTTTACTTGTACATATTTACTATTCTATTTATTTTATTTTGTTAATATGGTTTGTTTTGTTGTCTGTCTCCCCCTTCTAGACTGTTAGCCCGCTGTTGGGTAGGGACCATTTCTATAACTTGTACTTCCCAAGCGCTTAGTACAGTGCTCTGCAAACAGTAAGTGTTCAATAAATATGATTGAATGAATGAATGAATGAATGAATGAATGAATGAATGAATGATAAGAATAGTCTTTTCTAACAAAGGACAGCACCACTTGTGGAATGTGGGCTGGCTACAGGTGGAGTCACTCTCTCAGCACTGGTTGATCTTACTCAGGTTCATGAAGGCAGATGCAGGATACACTTTTGTTTTGGAGAGGTCTTTCCTCTGCAGACTGGTGGCTTTCAGTAAATAGAGATAGTTAACTCCTTGAGCTCAAGGATCATGTTTACCTACTCTAAGTGTACTGTTAGTAGTAACTATAATAAGAATGGTAATAATTGTGATCTTCGTTAAGCACTTGAGAAGCAGCATGGCTTAGTGGAAACAACACATGCTTGGGAGACAGAGGTCATGGGTTCAAATCCTGGCTCCGCAGCTTGTCAGCTGTGTGACTTTGGGCTAGTCACTTCACTTCTCTGTGCCTCAGTTCCCTCATCTGTAAAATGGGGATTAAGATTGTGAGCCCCACATGGGACAACCTGATCACCTTGTATCCTCCCCAGCGCTTAGAACAGTGCTTTGCACGTAGTAATCGCTTAACAAATACCAAAATTATTATTATTATTATTATTATTGCCATGTGTCAAGGACTATAATATTGTACTCTCCCAAGCGCTGAGTACAGTGCTCTGCGCTTCCTTCGCTCTTATGCTCGATCTGCTGAACGCTGCTGGCAAAAGTCTAAACACCATGCCAACCTCGTTCACTTCAAGTTTATCCTTTCCTGCCTTAACTCAGCCCTCTCCTCTGCCAGACAAAACTATTTCTCCTCCCTTATTGACATCCACGCCCATCATCCCCATCAGCTCTTCCGTACATTCAACTCTGTTCTCAGGCCCCCTTCTCCTCCCCCTCCTCCTTCCCTCACCCCCAACGATCTGGCTTCCTATTTCATTAATAAAATTAAATCCATCAGGTCTGACCTCCCCAAAGTCACTCCCCTGCCCTTCTCCAACCCCCCGGCTCTCAACGCTCTCTGCTGCTCTCCCATCCTTCCCAGCAGTATCCTCAGAGGAGCTCTCCTCCCTCCTCTCAAGTGCTACTCCGGCCACCTGTGCTTCTGACCCCATTCCCTCTCATCTCATGAAATCTCTCGCTCCGTCCCTTTTCCCCTCCTTAACTTCCATCTTCAACCGCTCACTCTCCACTGGTTCCTTCCCCTCTGCCTTCAAACATGCCCATGTCTCTCCCATCCTAAAAAAACCCTCTCTTGACCCCACCTCACCTTCTAGTTATCGCCTCATCTAGATCCCTCCTACCATTCCTTTCCAAACTCCTTGAACGAGTCATTTACACGCGCTGCCTCAAATTCCTCAACAACAACTCTCTCCTCAACCCCCTCCAATCTGGCTTCCGTCCCCTACATTCCACGGAAACTGCCCTCTCAAAGGTCACCAACGACCTCCTGCTTGCCAAATCCAACGGCTCATATTCTGTCCTAATCCTCCTCGACCTCTCAGCTGCCTTCGACACTGTGGCCCACCCCCTTCTCCTCAACACGCTATCCAACCTTGGCTTCACTGACTCCGTCCTCTTCTGGTTCTCCTCTTACCTCTCCGGTCGTTCATTCTCAGTCTCATTTGCAGGCTCCTCCTCCCCCTCCCATCCCCTTACTGTAGGGGTTCCCCAAGGTTCAGTGCTTGGTCCCCTTCTGTTCTCGATCTACACTCACTCCCTTGGTGACCTCATTCACTCCCAAAGCTTCAACTATCATCTCTACGCTGATGACACCCAAATCTACATCTCTGCCCCTGCTCTCTCTCCCTCCCTCCAGGCTCGCATCTCCTCCTACCTTCAGGACATCTCCATCTGGATGTCTGCCCGCCACCTAAAACTCAATATGTCCAAGACTGAACTCCTTGTCTTCCCTCCCAAACCCTGCCCTCTCCCTGACTTTCCCATCACTGTGGACGACACTACCATCCTTCCCGTCTAACAAGGCCGCAAACTTGGTGTCATCCTCAACTCCGCTCTCTCGTTCACCCCCACATCCAAGCCGTCACCAAAACCTGCCGGTCTCACCTCCGTAACATTGCCAAGATCCGCCCTTTCCTCTCCATCCAAACCGCTACCCTGCTCGTTCAAGCTCTCATCCTATCCCGTCTGAATTACTGTATCAGCCTCCTCTCCAATCTCCCATCCCCCTCTCTCTCCCCACTTCAATCCATACTTCACGCCGCTGCCCGGGTTGTCTTTGTCCAGAAACGCTCTGGGCACATTACTCCCCTCCTCAAAAATCTCCAGTGGCTACCAATCAACTTACGCATCAGGCAGAAACTCCTTGGCTTCAAGGCTGTCCATCACCTCGCCCCCTCCTACCTCACCTCCCTTCTCTCCTTCTACAGCCCAGCCCGCACCCTCCGCTCCTCTGCCGCTAATCTCCTCACCGTGCCTCATTCTTGCCTGTCCTGCCGTCAACCCAACTTGCCAACTTGTACTTCCCAAACACTTAGTACAGTGCTCTGCACACAGTAAGCACTCAATAAATACAATTGATTGATTGATTGACCCTGGGCCCATGTCATCCCCCTGGCCTGGAATGCCCTCCCTCCCCACATCCGCCAAGCTAGCTCTCTTCCTCCCTTCAAGGCCCTACTGAGAGCTCACCTCCTCCAGGAGGCCTTCCCAGACTGAGCCCCCTCCTTCCTTTCCCCCTCCTCCCCCTTCCCATCTCCCCGCCTTACCTCCTTCCCTTCCCCACAACACCTGTATATATGTACATATGTTTGTACGTATTTATTACTCTATTTATTTTACTTGTACATATTTATTCTACTTATTTTACTTTGCTAATATGTTTTGTTTTATTCTCTGTCTCCCCTTTCTAGACTGTGAGCCCACTGTTAGGTAGGGACCGTCTCTATATGTTGCCAACTTGTACTTCCCAAGCACTTATTACAGTGCTCTGCACACAGTCAGCGCTCAATAAATATGATTGAATGAATGAATGAACTGTAAGTGCTTAATAAATACAATTGAATGAATGAATGAATGAACCCAAGCAATGGGGTATTTACAAGATAATAAGGTCCAGCATGGGGATCACAGTTTAAATAGGAAAGAGAACAGGTATTGAATACCTACTTTGCAGATGAGGGAACTGAGGCATAGAGAAGTGAAGTGACTTGCCCACGGTCACACAGCAGGCAAGTGGCAGAGTCAGGATTAGGACCCAGGTCCTCTGACTCCCAAGTTCATGCTCTTTCAACTAGGCAAGACTACTTCCCTGTTAGTACAGTGCTCTGCATGTGTGAATGCCATCGATGGACTGATTGTTTTGCAGCCAGACAATTGATAGAAACAGTTCTTCTACATCTGCCTAGAGGTAGAAATGACAGTCCAAAAATGCTGCACTGTCCACTGAAACAGCACTCTTGCCTGCTACTGCACTCAGTTCCATCACAACACATATCCCTCTGAATGGTGGCTAGAGTGTTGCTAGAGAGTTAGGGAATGTCCATACAGTAACCTGAGCTTGTTTGGCTACAGGGTGCATTCATTCATTCATTTGTATTTATTGAGCACTTACTGTGTGCAGAGCACTGTACTAAGCACTTAGGAAGTACAAGTTAGCAACATATAGAGATGGTCCCTACCCAACAACAGGCTCACAGTGTAGCAGGGGGAGACAGACAACAAAACAAAACATGTAGACAGGTGTCAAAGTTGTCAGAACAAATAGAATTAAAGCTCTATGCACATCATTAACAAAATAAATAGAATAGTAAATATGTACAAGTAAAACAGAGTAATAAATCTGTACAAATATATATACAAATGCTGTGGGGAGAGGAAGGAGGTAGGGCTGGGGGGATGGGGAGGAGGAGAGGAAAATGGGGGGCTCAGTCTGGGAAGACCTGTTGAAGGAGGTGAGCTCTCAGTAGGGTTTTGAAGGGAGGAAGACAGCTAGTTTGGCAGAGGTGTGGAGGGAGGGCATTCCAGGCCAGGGGAAGGATGTGGGCCGGGGGTTGACGGCGGGACAGGTGAGAACAAGGTACAATGAGGAGGTTAGCGGCAGAGGAGCAGAGGGTGTGGGCTGTGCTGTAGAAGGAGAGAAGGGAGGGGAGGTAGGAGGGGGTGAGGTGATGGACAGCCTTGAAGCCCAGGGTGAGGAGTTTTTGCTTGATGCATAGGTTGACAGGCAGCCACTGGAGATTTTTGAGGAGGGGAGTAACATGCCCAAAGTGTTTCTGCACAAAGATGATCCGGACAGCAGAGTGAAGTATAGACTGAGGTGGGGAGAGACAGGAGGATGGGAGATCAGATAGGAGGCTGATGCAGTAATCCAGTTGGGATAGAATGAGAGATTGAACCAGCAAGGTAGCGGTTTGGATGGAGAGGAATGACGCCAAGGTTGCGGGCTTGTGAGACGGGAAGTATGGTAGTGCCGTCTACAGTGATGGGAAAGTCAGGGAGAGGGCAGGGAAGGGACGCTGACCACCCCGGCACTCACTAGGCAAACCAGGTGCCAAAAAACGGAGTCAAGGGGAGGGTCTCCACCACCACCAGCTGCATTGTCCACTGGGTCTACAGATTAGCTGCTGCAGCTACGGACTTTCCTTCCCTTACTTCCTAGCCACCCCTCACCAAATGTGCCCTTAGACCCTTCCCTCTGATCCCCCCACCACTGCCCCCTGTGCCCAATACCCTTCCTCATCCCCCTTCCCCTGCTCACTCCCATCCAACCCCTCCCTACCCCTTGCACCAGTCCAAACCCTTTCCTCCGCCCCATCCCTGTCATCCTGTCCCAGCACTGCCCATCGCCCATCCCCCCACACTGACCCCCACCAGCTCAGTCCCATTCAATCCTTTCTTACCCCTTACACCATCCCACTAAACTCACCCTCCCTACAGCCTGAGCCAAGTGCAGCCTGGGGAACTCTGCTCCATAGTGGGGAAGCTTCCCTTCATCCTTGACCTGTTCCTGACCTACTCAATGCTCTATCTCTCACCATCGCTGAACCCTGGCACTCCCCAGATGACACGGTCTCCCCTGCCATTCTCTCTAGAGGGGGCTTCATGTTCTCGTATTCTCCCAGACTCACTGGGAAAGGGGAAGAAGTTGGCTTCCTTCTCCCTCCCCAGTGCCACTTTTGTACCACCTCCTGCATCCCTTTATTTCCCTTCCTTCAAAACCTGTTTCACCTGCATCCACTACTGCCAACTCCAGATACTTGTCACAGTCATCTACCACCCCCCCAGGCTCCACCCCAAACTTTTTAAACTATTTTGATCCCTTTCTCACATTCCTTCTCTCTTTCTCCATCCCTACATTGATCCTCAGGGACTCCAATATCCACAAAAATGTTCCCGATAATCCTTCCACTGCCCGCTTTCTATCACTCCTCAACTCCATTGACTCCCTGGAGCCCCCTAGCTTGCCCACTCACCAACCTGGACACATACTTAATCTCATCATCTCTAGTCACTGTATAATCTCTTCTCTCACCAACTCTGAAACCTCTTTATCTGACCACAACCTCCTCACCTGCCTTCTCTCCTACACATCTCCTCCCAGCAAATCCATCTCGTTCCCCCAGAGACCTCTGATCTTTTGATCCCATCCAATTCTCTCAAGTCATCATGCCCCAGTTAGCCTCCATACCCAAACTACCTTCCCTTGATGACCAAATTGACATTCCCTCCAGTTATCACCCCATCTCCCTCTTACCATTCCTCTGCAAACTCTTTAAGTGAATTGCCCACACCTGCTGTTTCCAATTCCTCACCTCAATTATCTCCTTGAGCTCCTCCAATCTGGCTTTCTCCCCCATCACTCCATAGAAACCACTCTCTCAAAGATCATCAATGATCTCCTTCTTGCCAAATCCAACAGCCTATATTCTAGCCTAATCCTCCTCGATTTCTCAGCTGCCTTTGACACTGTCGACCACCCCCTTATCTTGGAAACAACATCCAACCTTGGCTTCACTGACACTGTCCTCTCCTATCTCTCTGGACATTCATTCTCAGTCTTTTCACAAACTTTTCCTCTCCTTCCCACCCTTAACTGTGATAATCCCTCAAGGTTCAGTTTTGGGTACTCATCTATTTTCCAGCTACACCCACTCCCTTGGAGAATTCATTTGCTCACATGGCTTCAACTACCATCTCTGCATGGACGATTTCCAAATCTACATCTTCAGCCCTGATCTCTCTCTTTTTCTGCAGTCGTGCATTTCCTCCTGCCTTCAAGACATCTCTACTTGGAGGTCCCACCGACATCCTCAAACTTAACATGTCCCAAACAGAACTCCTCATCTTCCCACCCAAACTCTATCTTCCCCCAGACTGTCCCATCACCCTAGACAGCATCACCATCCTCCTTCCCTCACGAGCCCATAACCTGGGCATTTTCCTTGACTCATCACCCTCATTCAACCCACATAATCTGACATTAAATGTTGTAGGTTCAACCTTCACAACATTGCTAAAATCTGCCCTTTCCTCTCCATCCAAACTGCTAGCACTTATTCTATCCAGCCCTGATTGCTCTATCAGCCTCCTTGCTGACCTACCTGCTTCCTGTCTCTCCCCACTCCAGTTCGTACTTCACTCTGATGTCCAGATCATTTTTCTACAAAAACGTTCAGGTAATGTTTCGCCACTCAAGAACCTCCAGTGGTTGCCCATCCACCTGCACATCAAACAGAAACTCCTTTTCCTAAGCTTTAAAGCACACGATCACCTTGCCCCTCCTACCTCACCTCACTACTCTCCTACTACAACCCAGCCCACCCACTTTGCTCCTTTTATGCTAACCTACTTGCTGTGCCTCTATCTTGCCTGTCTCCCTGCTGACCGCTCACTCATGTCCTGCTGCTGGTCTGGAATGCCTTCCCTCATCATATCTGATAGACAATTACTCTCCCCACCTCCAAAGCTTTATTTAAGGCACATCTCCTCCTAGAGGCCTTCCCTGATTAAGCCCCTACCTCCTGTTCTCCAATGTCTTCTGTGTCACCCTTGAACTTGGTTTTGCTCCCCTTTTCACTCCTTCCTCAGACCCATAGCATTTGCATACATATTCTTTATTTATTTATATTAATGTATGGCTCCCTCTCTTGACTGTTGCTAGTTGTGGGCAGGGAACATGCCTACCAACTCACATTTAGTACAGTGCTCTGCACTCAGTAAACACTCGATAAATACAATTAAAATCATTTTTCTATCTGAGCATGCTCATCTGCTTACGTGGGTGATGGCAGAATGGGCGAGAGCCAAAGTAGGGGATTTCCTAGGGTAAGGTTCTGCAAGAGCACAAGAGTATCATGCTCAACAATGACATAAAATAGGTAGTGAGCACTGATTGACTGATAGGCACCGGGAAGAGAACAAAACAATTGGGTTGGTAGATACCATCCCTGCAGTCAGGGAGATTATACTATATGGTGTCTGCTGTTTTTGAGGGTTTCATCTCAGGAGAGTGGAAATCACTTCATAAATTCATGGCAGACTGGCTCCAGTAATGGGGGTTCAGAGGAAAGGGAGGCTGCTGCAGTGGGGTTTGTCACACTGCAGCTGAGGAGGGAAAAAGGAAGGCACGAAGTGGATTTGGAGTAGAGGGTTTGAAGGAAGACCAGATAGGTCGGGTGGGGAGTTGAGAGTACAGACAATCATGGAGCAGTGGGGAGGAAAAGGGAGTAGGGCCCGTGTGGACTTGTATGGGAGGGTGTGGGGCTAACACCACACAGTTCACCTGGAAGGGAGTTGAAGATATGACTAGGAAGATCCTAAGACAGACCTCTTGAGGGTAATTGTATTGAGGTTTCAGATATACTGTATTCTGTTCTCCCTACCAGCCATCTTGCAATGGATGCCTCTGGGCACAGAGAGGTTGGGTGAGAGAGTGGGGATGACTCAGCCCAATCCCACACTGCTACTGTAAAAGCACCTCAAGTGTCTGACCCACTGGTGGTAAGACATACCTTTCCCCATTTAATATTGGGATGTCACCTTGAGTCAGCTGCTAAATCTTACTGGCTTTTCCTCTGTGGTATTTTCCTCATCCCCTACTTCCCTTCCAATAGCTACCACCCTACTTCATGCTCTTCTTACAACATGGGTAAATGACTCTGTTAGTCTTCTCTCTGGTCTCCCTGCCTCTAGCCTCTCCCCGACACTGTCCATACCCCACTCTGCCTCCAATGATTGTTAACCTCACTGTACCTCAAACTGAATTTCCCTTTTCATTGGCTTCAAGACCCATCACCTGTTCACTCCATCTTGGTTTTGGTTCTCTGTACACCTACTACTCCCCGCTTTCATTCTTTACTGTCACAGGCTCACTATTTAACTGTTCCTCACACTCAAGTCTCCTGCCTCCAACTCCCCCACATTCCTATTCTCACTGTTCCCCAAGCTTAGAACTCCCTCTCTGCCCAGATCTGAGACTGAAATGAGTCATCAGAGAAGAAGGAAGAGAACCAGGAGAGAAGTGGATCAGGAACTTTAACATTGGAGTTACAGGTGGCCACTGATGGCATTCAAAATGCCAGCTATGGGAATGCACGTCATGTCACATGTGTTAAGGCGGGAACATAGTGTAACATAACAACACAATCTGTACTCTTTGGGCACTTATTCACCTCACTGTCAGCCCCACAGTGCTTGTGCATATATCTGCAATTAATTTATTTATAGCAACTTCTATCTCCCCCTGTAGACTGCAAGACCACTTTGGGCAGGGAACCTGTCTACCAGTGACTCTGTTGCATAGTACTCTCCCAAGCACTTAGTACAGGGCTCTGCACACAGTAGGCACTCAGTATATACAACTGATTGATTACTTGACATCGTCTTTGACATTTGGAAATGGACCCTGTGTTCACCCAAACCTAGAGTATTTCTAGGACAGAGAAATACCTGTTCTTCCTCTCCCTTACACTGTGAGCTTCAAGTGGGACAGATATTTGCACTTCGATCTGTGACTTCTGGACATTTGACATTCTCCCTAACCCCAACTCCACAACATTTATGTACATGTCTTTTAATTTTAGACTAGAAATTACTTGTCTATTCTAATAGTATATAACATAATGTATAATATTCTAGTAATATCTATCTCCCATTCTAGACTATAAACTCATTATGGGCAGGGAACATGTCTACTAGTATTGTACTCTCTCCCAAGTGCTTAGTACAGTGCTCTGCACATAATATGTGCTCCATAAATACTATTGACACTGTGTCCAGTATGCATGTGCTGTATCTATCCCAGCTCCTAGCACAGTGCCTGACACATAGTAAGTACATAACAAATACCACAGGACTGTAAGGTCATTGTAGGCAGGTCTGCTAATTCTGTTGTACTTTTCCAAGAACTTAGTACAGTGCTCTGCACATAGTAAGCATTTAGTAATAATAATAATAATAGCATTTGTTAGGTGCTTACTATGTGCCAGACAGTGAGCATTAGGGTGGATACAAGCAAATCAAGTTGGCACAGTCCATGTCTCCTGTGGGGCTCACGGTCTCAATTCCCATTTTACAGATGAGATCACTGAAGCACAGAGAAGTGAAGTGACTTGCCCAAGATCACACAATAGACAAGTGGCAGAGCTGGGATTAGAAATCTTGACCTTCTGACTCCCAGGACCATGCTTTAGCCACTAATCCATGTTCAATAAGTACCAGTTATTGATGGATTGATCATTATTATTATTATTACTCTTTTTCCCCGGAGAGCTCCCTGAGCGCTCACCCATTTGCCCCACAGCTAGTTCCAGGTGAACACGGATGTTGCTTCTGAGCAGGGGACTCCAGTAACAGGAGGCATGATGGAGGGGAAAAATAAAATTACAGGGCATAAAGGTATCTGGGACTGAGCCAGCTGAAAACAGATTGTTTGGTACACAACTGGCCAACTGGTCAGCTGGTCAAGAAGAGGGAATGGTCAAATGTTGAAGAAGACCAAGAGGTCAAGGGTTTTCTTTGATAGAGGGGAGTCCATTAGATTTGGCAAGGAGAGGGCTGTTAAGAAGAAAAATATTATTTTTCTTTGACTCCTTGACTCCTTTGCTCACACCCTTCCTCCTGCTTAGAACATATTCTTTCTCCAAAGCCACTCAAACCACACTTCTCCCTACCTTCAAAACCCCCTGAAATCTCACTTCTTCAAGTAGTTTCCCCACAACTACCTTTAGCACCACTAAATAGATTTCTGTTCCCCATCTTTCTGCATTTCTTTCATTTCTCCTTACTTCATTTTTTTAAATCTTGTATCCAAATTATGCCTCTTGATCCTACTATCTGAATGTTAGTTTATGTCTCTCTATCTCTCCCTAGATTGCATCTCCTTGAGAATAGGGACAATGTCTTCTGCTTTAATTGTACTCTCCCAAGTACCAAGTTTTGAGTTCTGCACTTAAATGCTATTGAATAAACAAGCATAAAGATCACATATAAAAAGTGGTTTAAATTGCATGACCCAGTAAAAGCTTCTGAGAGTGGTTACTTCCTGCTACATTTGCACAATTTGTTCTAACATATTCATCATCGGTAGGAAATATTTGAGTCCATGGTTGGAAGAGCCAAGTTTCAAATCTACTTAAAATTCAGGGATTTGGAGTCTTGAAATGAACTCAGATCCTTTGGTGTTTAGTTTGTTTGTTTATCCTAAGCAAGATAGGGCTTCCTGTTTTCTAGAGGAAAAAGGACAGTAAAAGTTGCTCTTGGATATCAGCTAGATTTGGAACAATAATATTTTGGAAAGTATAAATAATTCAAAGGCATATGGATTAAATTCCCTTCTGTTTCATGGTTTAAAAAATTGAGAAAAATAATTGTCCAAATATGTTACAAGGATTTAGGTCCCTGGACACATTGAAAAATATTTCAACATGTATTCAAGCCATTATAATGCCTGGAATCAATATTCCCTGTTCGATTAATCATTATCCATTTAGAGATATTTGTAATCAAATAAACATTCTGCATATGGAATAGGTTGAGTAGCTTTAACGTTGTTTTGAAGTGTGAGTCCTCCGTCACTTTTACAAGACCTCCATGGATCAATCAATCAATCAATCATATTTACTGAGCGCTTACTGTGTGCAGAGCACTGTACTAAGTGCTTGGGAAGTACAAGTTGGCAACATATAGAGACAGTCCCTACCCAACAGTGGGCTCACAGTCTAGAAGGGGGAGACAGAGAACAAAACCAAACATATTAACAAAATAAAATAAATAGAATAGATATGTGCAAGTAAAATAAATAAATAAATAGAGTAATAAATATGTACAAACATACATACATATATACAGGTGCTGCGGGGAAGGGAAGGAGGTAAGACGGTGGGGATAGAGAGGGGGACGAGGGGGCGAGGAAGGAGGGGGCTCAGTCTGGGAAGGCCTCCTAGAGGAGGTGAGCTCTCAGTAGGGCCTTGAAGAGAGGAAGAGAGCTAGCTTGGCGGATGTGGGGAGGGAGGGCATTCCAGGCCAGGGGGATGACGTGGGCCAGGGGTCGACGGCAGGACAGGCGAGAACGAGGTACGGTGAGGAGATTAGTGGCGGAGGAGCGGAGGGTGCGGGCTGGGCTGTAGAAGGAGAGAAGGGAGGTGAGGTAGGAGGGGGCGAGGTGATGGACAGCCTTGAAGCCCAGGGTGAGGATGCATTCTAACAGGCAAAGGACATACATGACCCTACGTTACAACATATTAAGTCACTCCAGTATGGAAGTGCACTGTACAGCCTTATTTTTGTACCTGAGTTTCAAAGCCCATGTACTTATTGAACATGGATTAGTGGCTAAAGCATGGTCCTGGGAGTCAGAAGGTCAAGATTTCTAATCCCAGCTCTGCCACTTGTCTATTGTGTGATCTTGGGCAAGTCACTTCACTTCTCTGTGCTTCAGTGATCTCATCTGTAAAATGGGAATTGAGACCGTGAGCCCCACAGGAGACATGGACTGTGTCCAACTTGATTTACTTGTATCCACCCTAATACTCACTGTCTGGCACATAGTAAGCACCTAACAAATGCTATTATTATTATTATTACTAAATGCTTACTATGTGCAGAGCACTGTACTAAGTTCTTAGAAAAGTACAACAGAATTAGCAGACCTGCCTACAATGACCTTACAGTCTTGTGGTATTTGTTATGTACTTACTATGTGTCAGGCACTGTGCTAGGAGCTGGGATAGATACAGGATATGCATACTGGACACAGTGTCAATAGTATTTATGGAGCACATATTATGTGCAGAGCACTGTACTAAGCACTTGGGAGAGTACAATACTAGTAGACATGTTCCCTGCCCATAACGAGTTTATAGTCTAGAATGGGAGATAGATATTACTAGAATATTATACATTATGTTATATACTATTAGAATAGATAAGTAATTTCTAGTCTAAAATTAAAAGACATGTACATAAATGTTGCGGGGTTGGGGTTAGGGAGAATGTCAAATGTCCAAAAGTCACAGATTGAAGTGTAAATATCTGTCCCACTTGAAACTCACATCATCATCATCATCAATCGTATTTATTGAGCGCTTACTATGTGCTGAGCACTGTACTAAGCGCTTGGGAAGTACAAATTGGCAACATATAGAGACAGTCCCTACCCAACAGTGGGCTCACAGTCTAAAAGGGGGAGACAGAGAACAAAACCAAACATACTAACAAAATAAAATAAATAGGATAGATATGTACAAGTAAAATAAATAAATAAATAAATAAATAGAGTAATAAATATGTACAAACATAGATACATATATACAGGTGCTGTGGGGAAGAGAAGGAGGTAAGATGGGGGGGATGGAGAGGGGGACGAGAGGGAGAGGAAGGAAGGGGCTCAGTCTGGGAAGGCCTCCTGGAGGAGATGAGCTCTCAGCAGGGCCTTGAAGGGAGGAAGAGAGCTAGCTTGGCGGATGGGCAGAGGGAGGGCATTCCAGGCCCGGGGGATGACGTGGGCCGGGGGTCGATGGCGGGACAGGCGAGAACGAGGTATGGTGAGGAGATTAGCGGTGGAGGAGCGGAGGGTGAGGGTTGGGCTGTAGAAGGAGAGAAGGGAGGTGAGGTAGGAGGGGGCGAGGTGATGGACAGCCTTGAAGCTGAGGGTGAGGATGCATTCTAACAGGCAAAGGACATATATGACCCTACGTTACAACATACTAAGTCACTCCGGTATGGAAGTGCACTGTGCAGCCTTATTTTTGTACCTGAGTTTCAAAGCCCATGCTTCTCTTATTCCACATGTCAGGATTTCATACTGGTAGTTGGAAAGAACATTTTTAATGGAAAGGTAGGAGTGAGAGGCATTCTGTTTTGTTTTGTTTTAAAAAACAAAACAAACATCTCAACAGGGTTTTGAAAGCATATGTGCTCAAGTCACATCAGAGGCTCTTTAATGGTAGGTCCTTTTCATGCTAAAAAGAGAGCCCTGTTAATAGCAGTATTCTTTGGAGTTAAAATCGAATTTCTGTGGTGTTCACCTAAAGCCAGCCTTTCCCACAGGACTACTGATTCTGAAAATCTAAAAGAGTAAGGGGAAATGGCACATACTATCTACCGTAGGAGAGGCAGGGTCTCTGGACTGAAGCTTTCTTTCTCTCTGTACCTATTCCTTATCTCCTGGCCATAAAAGAGTGCCAATAAATTGGCTGTCCTCTTCCACACATGGAACGGGGAGAGTTTTCAAATGGCGATTTCAGATGATTTTCATACTTGCAAATAAAGAATGCAAGTAGTGTTGGGCTGAAATTCTGCATATCAGCACGTAGGATTGGGCATGATTAAGATGCTATTTGATTGGATATGGGCTTGAGACCATGGAATGTCTTTTCCAACTGAAAAGCAAACAGAGAAGGCTAGGAAGACTGGCATTCTTATGGAAAATTGATTCAGCTATTTATAATGGGACCAGGGAATGTAGTCATGAAATCACATATCCATTTTGCAAACAGGAGGGGTTTGAATACTTGTCCACCTCCGGTTAAAGGGCTCCGTGTGACTCCTTAGTGTGACCAAACATCTCATTAATGATAAATTAAATACATCCACCATAAGTAGGAGGCAAAATCAATCCAGGGGATCTTCATTCATTCAATCGTATTTATTGGGCACTTACTGTGTGTAGAGCACTGAACTAAGCACTTGGGAAGTACAAGTCGGCAACATATGCAGATGGTCCCTACCCAACAACGGGCTCACAGTCTAGAAGGGGGAGAACTTCAATATGTCCTTTTTCGTGTGAATTGAACTACTCCTTTCCACTTCTCCCTGATGTAGCAAGAGAAAAGATTGCAGCCATCACATGGTATCGAGGCTTTGATTTTGACATCAGGCCTTTTCAGTTTTCTCTCCCGTAGAAGAAATGTGTGATTGGCTGAAAGTGCTCATGGATGGATCCAGCCAGGGTCAAGCCCCTCATTCCCATCTCCTTCAGCAAAAATCAGTTAAGAAGTTAAACGACACATCGATTCTGAAAGCCTCTCCTTTCTACCTCCTTTGGCAAAAGTCAGTTAAGAAGTTAAATGGCGCATCTATTCTTTAGCCGGTGAGATAAAAATCTGTCTTGTGACTGGCTGAATAATGATAATAGTGACTGTTTCTGTGGTGGTTATAAGCAGGCAGCTCTGTCAGCAACTTACTGTGGGTTCGTCCCCCTCAAAGTAAGCAAAGTACTGGATACTTTTCAGACAGTTTTACCTCTCAATTATAGATTGTTGTTGATGGGCCTCAGCAGAAGTCCAACTTAGACTGGCATTTGCATATCATCATCAATCGTATTTATTGAGCACTTATTGTGTGCAGAGCACTGTACTAAGCGCTTGGGAAGTACAAGTTGGCAACATATACATGCACACCGAGAAGATCTTTAGAGATGAGCCATACTGCGGGAGATTGGGGAATTCAATAGCCTCAACCTCAAGAAACAATTTTCTCAAGATGCCTGGCTCACTGCTAACATAAACACAATGAGACTGTTCTCCTAATGAGAATCTTTTTGGAAGACCAAAGTTACTGCCTCCCCAGCATCTGAGATCACACGGGAAAAGGGTAAGCTTTTGGACTGTGGGTCCTCTATTTCTTTGTCGCTCCTCCAGAATGCGAGCTTGTCAATAAGCCCGTTCTACATGTGAAAGTCCCAGTCATCTTTTGGGAAACCCCAACAAAGGTAGGGCTTTATAACCAGGATCATAAATCAACGAAGCTACAATGGCAAAGGTCTTGAAAGCCCCTAAAAGGCCCATATGCATCTTCCCGAGTTAATGTGCAACAAGGTGGGGCCAAAGCAGGGCACCATGTGTTGGCCAGCTTAGCAACTGCAGGTTGATATGTGGAAACTAATCACCCAGGAAAAATCCCAGAACCAAAGAAAAGCACTCTCCCACACCCACTTTCCCGGACAAAGCCTTCATATCAGGCCACGTTCACAAATTCGCCTGGGGCTGCTAAAGACAGATCAGCCAAGTGATGTGAGAACATTTGCTGCCACTTCCTGCCTTTTCAGGATTTGGATTTATGTTGATTTTGAATGTGGTTTGTTAATGCTACTTCTTGAAATCTTCCCCTTGTTTTTCCCTCCCCCTCAGTGGGAAAATCTGTTGATGATCTCTCTTCCAGATTCACCTGAAAGAGCAAAAGAAGGTCCAGGAAGTCGTACATATAGAGAGATAAAGTAAGGTGAAAGGGCATGGGCTGCTCACATAGGGGAGTCAGAGTCTCTGAGGTAAAGCTTTCTTGAAACCTGTCCTTATTCCTTAGGTACCCGATCAGAAATGTGTGCGTGTAAACTGACTTTCCTCTACCACACGTTCGTCCCTTGAGATCCTTCTGCTTCAGAAATCCAGGGCTAACTGAGTGGGGTGTAACACCTGAACCTTTAGACTGTAAGCTCACTGTGGGCAGGGAACATGTCTACCAACTCCGTTGTATTGCACTCTCCCAAGTGCTGAGTACAGTGCTCTTCATACAGTTAGTTCTCAATAAATATCAGACTAAATGTTTAATTGGCTGAACCTTCAGTCTTCTGATTGCCCTTTCCCAATGGATTCTCTTCACATCTATGACAAAGGACAATCCAAACAAGACTTTAAAAGTGTCCAATACATATCTGTGCGACATTCATACGTTGGTGTGAGTAGTGGGTGGGTGAAATGTTATGCTATCTTAGAATTACATTCACAGCAGGCTGGGATTACATTTTGTTAATGTTCTGGACAGCAACTGGTAGTAGTAACAATAGTAATAATAATAATAATAGTAGTAGTAGGTGTAGTAGTGACATTTATGGAGTGCCCTTAGTGCGGTGTACTGAACTAGGTACTTGGGAAGTAGTGACTGAGAAATTCTAAAGAACAATTTCTTCTTCCTTTATTGGAAGCCTACAGACTCAAAAACAGCAAAGACATTAAGATCAAGGTTTCCTTGGCAACCCCCGTTTTGTTTGCTCCCAAGTGTACATTGCAAGGTTTGTGTATCCTGGCGACAGGTGAATAATTAAATGTACCTCTTGGTTTTTTATTATTACTATCATAATATAATCACAATAATAGTATTTAAGCACTTACTATGTGCCAAGCACTGTACTAAGCACTGGGGTAGATACAATATAATCAGGTGGGAGACAGTTCTTGTCCCACAGCGGGCTCAGGGTCTAAATGGGAGGGAGAGTAGGCATTATATCCCCATTTTGCTGATCAGAAAACTGAGACACAAAGAAGTTAAAAATTTGCCGAAGGTCACACAGCAGGTGGATGTTGGAATCAATTCTAAATCCAGCTCTGCTACTTGTCTGCTGTGTGATCTTGGGCAAGTCACTTAACTTCTCTGTACTTCAGTTACCTCCACTGTGTCCAACCTGATTTAGCTTGCATCTAACCTAGCGCCTAGTACAGTGCCCGGCACATAGTAAGCACTTTACAGATACCATAAGAAAACAAAATCAGGATTAAAACCCAAGTCCTCTCCCCCACAGGCCTGGGTACTTTCCACTAGACCTCACTGCCTCTCACAAACCTTCAGTGAGAAAAGACAAGTAAGATCTTTTTATATTTCTAGACTTTCCAACTCCAGGCCTTCCTAGAAGGGTTAAAACTTTGAGTGAGAGAAAATAGTGTTGAGTCTGCAAAAGGGGTTTTGGACGTTTTAGGTGGCATAAGAACCTACACTGTTTGCTTTCTGCACATAACTTTTAGTGGTCGCTTTGAACCATGCCCATAGTGTGTTTGGATTGGCTTGCCTCATGGAGAAATTGAGCATCTGCCATGAAGGTTATGTTTCTGTAAAACCTGGGAGGGGAGGCGCGAAGAAGGAGCCGCACTCTGCAACTAGACTGGTTTTCGTTTTTTCGCTTGCTCGAGAGAAAATGGAAGAAACAGTGCCCTTTGGGGGCCTCTGGTGGATGCAGAACTTGAACCTTGTCCTTTGACGGGTAGGGACCGAGCAGAGCTGACCTACCATGTTGGGGAGCCCCACTCACCTCAAGAGCCGACAGCTCCGGAATGCTGGTCCAGCTCTCCGAGCCAGGGTTTTCCACAAATTCCTGCCTTGCCAATGCCAGAACAAGCAAGGCAGTGAAATGGCTTTCATCGTAGACCTCCCTCCAGATAATTTTGTGGTCATGTGCAAATGGGAGAGATTGTTCATTCACCAATGTACTTTGCGGTGCTTCAAATGGCTCACTCCTTTCCCGTGACTATCTCGCAACAGTGGCTCCCATTTTCTAGTGACTACCTAAAATATTATTTTCCCTTGAAGTAAAATGCAAATGTGACACTTACTCACTTGAGCTGGAGTTGTGAGTTGAGCTTTCCTTTCTGCAGTGGTAAGAACCTTTTTCCTGATTAGAGAATGGTATTTTGTGGCCGATTTTCTCAGTCACGGGGTTTGTTGCTTTAAATCTGCACACACACATTCACTCATTCATTCAATCAATTGTATTTATTAAGCACTTACTGTGTGCAGAGCACTGTCCTAAGCACATGGAAAGTACAATTCAGTAAAAAAGAGAGACACTGGGCTTACCGTCTAGAAGGGGGAGACAGACATCAAAACAAGTAAACTGACATCAATGTAAGTAAATTGAATTATAAATAGTAAATAGAATTATCACACACCCACACTAAAGAAGTCAGAAAAGCATCACCCCTTCACCCTTTCTTATGGGGAGAGGTTTATTGAGCAAAAATGCTGAAGTTCTTTCCAGAATAGTCTGTCCACTCCTCCTTTCGACGTTCTAACTAAAGTCCCATTCATTCATTCAATCATTCATTTATCCATTCAATAGTGTTTTTGAGTGCTTACTGTGTGCAGAGCACTGTACTAAACACTTGGAAAGTACAATTCAACAGCAAGTAGAATCAATCCCTGCCCACGATGGGCTCACAGGCTAGAAGGAGGGAGACAGGCATCAAAACAAGTAAACAGGCATCAATAGCATCAGTATCAATAAATAGAATTATAGATATATACACATCATTAATATAAATAAATAGAATTATAAATGTGAACACATCTGCACAAGTGCTGTGGGGTTGAGGGGGAGGGTACAGCAAAGGGAGCAAGTCAGGGCCATGGAGAGGGGAGGAGGAGCATAGCAAAAGGGGGGCTTAGTCTGGGAAGACCTCCTAGGGGAAGTGAGCCTTCAGTAGGGCTTTGAAGGGGGGTAGTGTGATTATTTGGCAGATCTGAGGGGGGAGGGCATTCCAGACCAGAGGAAGGACATGGGCCAGGGGTCAACGGTGGGACAGGTAAGAACGAGGCACAGTGAGAAGGTTAGTACCAGAGGAGTGGAGTGTGTGGGCTGGGATGTAGAGGGAGAGAAGGGAGATGAGGTATGAAGAGACTAGGTGATGTAGAGTTTTGAAGCCAATTGTGAGGAGTTTTTGCTTGATACAGATTTGCTCTTGCCAAATCCAATGGCTCCTACTCTATCCCAACCCTCCTCGACCTCTCAGCTGCCTTCAACACTGTGGACCATCCCCTTCTCATCAACACGTTATCCAACCTTGGCTTCACAGACTCCGTCCTCTCCTGGTTCTCCTCTTATCTCTCTGGCTGTACATTCTCAGTATCCTTCGTGGGCTCCTCCTCCAGCTCCCATCCCCTTAGTGTAGGGGTTCCTCAAGGGTCAGTTCTTGGTCCCCTTCTGTTCTCCATCTATACTCACTCCCTTGGTGAACTCATTTGCTCCCACGGTTTCAGCTATCATCTATAAGCAGACAACAGCCAAATCTACATCTCCTCCCCTGTTCTCTCTCCCTCCAGGCTCATATCTCCTCCTGCCTTCAGGACATTTCCACCTGGATGTCCACCTGCCACCTAAAGCTCAATATGTCCAAGACTGAGCTCCTTATCTTCCCTCCCAAACCCTGTCCTCTCCCTGACTTTCCCGTCACTGTGGATGGCACTACCATCCTTCCCATCTCACAAGCCCACAACAATGGTGTCATCCTTGACTCCGCTCTCTCATTCACCCCACACATCCAATCCGTTACTGGTCTCACCTTCACAGCAGTGCCAAGATATGCCCTTTCCTCTCCATCCAAACGGCAACCTTTTTGGTTCAATCTCTCATCCTATCCTGACTGGATTACTGCATCGGCCTCCTTTCTGATTTCCCATCTTCCTGTCTCTCCCCGCTTGGGTCTGTTCTTCAGTCTGCTGCCTGGATTATCTTTGTACAGAAATGCTCTGGGCTTGTCACTCTCCTCAAAAATCTCCAGTGGCTGCCTGTCAACCTACACATCAAGCAAAAACTCCTCACTCTCGGCTTCAAGGCTCTCCATCCTCTCACCCCCTCCTACCTCACCTCCCTCTCTCCTTCTACAGCCCAACCTGCATCCTCCGCTCCTCTGCCACTAACCTCCTCACTGTACCTCGTTCTCGCCTCTCCCGCCGTCGACCCCCGGCCCACGTCCTTCCCCTGGCCTGAAATGCCCTCCCTCCACACATCCGCCAAACTAGCTCTCTTCCTCCCTTCCTCCCCTACTGAGAGCCCACTCCCACTCCCTGCCTCTGCCCTACCCCCTTCCTGTCCCCACAGCACTTGTGTATATTTGTACATATTTATTACTCTATTTATTTGATTAATGATGTATATATAGCTATAATTCTATTTATCTATTCTGATGGCATTGACACTTGTCTACTTGTTTTGTTTTGTTGTCTGTCTCCCCCTTCTAGACTGTGAGTCTGTTGTTGGGTAGGGACTGTCTCTATACGTTGCCAATTTGTATTTCCCAAGAGCTTAGTACAGTGCTCTGCACACAGTAAGTGCTCAATAAATACGATTGAATGAATATGGAGGTTGATAGGCAACCACTAGAGATTTTTGAGGAGGGGAGCTAACATGCCCAGAACATTTCTGTAGAAAGATAATCTGGGCAGCAGAGTGAAGTATAGACTGACGTTGGAGAGACAGGTGGTTGGGAGATCAGAAAGGATGCTGATGCAGTAATCCAGTTGGGAAATGATGAGTGATTGTACTAATGTGGTAGTGGTTTGGATGGAGAGGAAAGGACAGATATTGGTGATGTTCTGAAGGTGAGCCTGGCATCCAACACTCAGCACTCTCTAGTGAACGCAAAATCTATAACATGGAGAAGCAGCATGGCCTAGTGGAAAGAGCATGGGCCTGTAGGTCAGAGGACCTGGCTTTTAATACCACTCTGGAACTTGCCTGCTGTGTGACCTTGGGCAAGTCACTCAATTTCTGTATGGCTCAGTTTCCTCATCCGTGAATTGGGAATCCAATAACTGTTCTCCCTCCTACTTTGATTGTGAGCCCCCTGTGGGACAGAGAAAGTGTGTGACTGGATTAACTTGTATCTACGCTAGCCCTTAGAATAGTGCTTGACAGATAGTAAGTGCTTAACAAATACCGTCTTTTTTTTTTTTAATCACAGGGAGGTGAAATCCATTTAACTGTTTGGACAATATGGGTTCAAGACTCACAGCCCCTGTACTACCTCATTTCTTCAGATGTCTTTGCTGCTGATCAGCAATTATGTATGTAGGAGCACTGTACAGTACTAGGTAGGTACCATCTTGTTGCTGTTCTTATGATTTAAAATTGCTCAAAAAAGTGACAATGGGGCCCTTTCCCCAGGAAATTCTGTCCACCTCCTCCTATAACAGGAACTGGAATCCCACCTGATTTGAATTCCAATCATGGTGAAGTTGACACTTTGCATTTCTATTGACCGTGCTTATGTCTGCCATGCCTAATGCTGAACTGGCCCCTTGCCAGTCCTAGAAAGGGAAAGAATTCAATAACAATGAGAAACTCAGACTTTGGAAAATGGGTCCCTGAGAAAGGAGAAAGTAGTCATGGAATACCTACTTCAGATGGTCAATTGTGTTTGCTTTCTCTTCAGTTCTGTGTTCCCTCATGCAGGAGCCTTAGGTTTTTCAGGGACAATAAAGTCTCTGGGCCTGAGAAGGCTTTCTCTCAATGCAACACATTTTTCTGAAGTCCTGGTTACAATTTTGTGCTTTAAAAAGAGTTATTTATGTCTAATTAGACATTCTCATGACACCAAAGGAGAAAAAGAATGGCATTTCTTCTTCAGTCTCTTAGATTGAGTGATGAAGAAAATTGAATAGTTATTAAGAACTCCAAATGCCACACTCAGTAATGGCCACTAATGTCAATTTTAGCAAATGGAGAGAAAGGCAATGAAATGAAATTTTGGCTTTCCTTGTAAAATACCCAGTTTTGTTGACTGTCCAGGAAGATTTTCCTCAGAACATAGTGTGTGCCCCCGCAATTCTCCAGGTTGTCCCGGAAACAACAAAGAACAAGTTCTCCCATGTCAACTGATCAAATTGGAGTCTGAGTCTGAGTCTGAATCTAAGACCACCATTCAGTTGGGCATCAAGACAGGAGAGTGAGTTAGGGTGAACTCAAGCACTTTAGCACAGATCTGCAGCTGACTTGTGCTGCTTTGAGAAAGTTTCTTCATCTCTCCCTGCCCCTTCCTCTGCCTGGTGAAGCTGCCCTAGGCCTCTTTATGAGACTTGAATAAAATAGGAATAAAATACCTGTTCTCCCTACCTTTTAATAATTGTATTTGTGGCATGTGCCAAGCACCACACTAAGTGCTGGAGTAGATACAAGATAATCGGATCCCACATGGGGCTCACAGTCTAAGTAGGAGGGAGAGAGTAGGTATTGAATCCCCATTTTGCAGAGGAGAGAATTGCAAGGTGCAGAGGAGCTAAATGACTTGACCAAAGTCACACAGCAGGTAATTGGTGGAGCTGGGATTAGAACCTAGGTCCTCTGGCCCCCAGGCCTGAGCTCTTCTAACTAGGCCACACTATTCCTCTTTCAGACTGGATATCCCATGTGAGCTCCCTTGACCCCACAGTTCCCTTCAGTTATCACCCCATCTCCCTCCTACCATTCCTCTCCAAATGCCTTGAACCCTCCACTCCCTCTCCTTGACACCCTCCAATCTGCTTTCTGCCCTCTTTGCTCCACCAAAACAACCCTCTCAAATGTCACTGTTAAACTCATTCTTGCCAAATCCAACAGCTTCTACTCCATCCTAATTCTTCCTCGACCTCCCAGCTGCCTTCAACACTGTCGACTATTCACTTCTCCTGGAAACAGCATCCAAACTTGGCTTCACTAACACTGTCCTCTCCTGGTTCTCATATCTCTCTGGCCACTCATTCTCAGTCTCTAATGGACTCCTCCTCTGGCTCCCAACCTTAACTGTGGGAGGCCCTCAAAGGCTCAGTTCTGGATCTCCTTCTATTCTCCATCTACCCCCATTCCCTTGGAGAACTCATTTACACCTATGGCTTCAACTACCATCTCTATGCAGATGATTCCCAAATCTATATCTCCAGTCCTGATCTCTCTCCTTCTCTGCATTCTTATATTTTTGCTTGCCTTCAGAACATCTCTACTTGGATGCCCCACCGATACCTCAAATTTAACATGACCAAAACAGAACTCTCATATTCCCACCCAAACCCTGTCCTCTTGCTGACTTTCCCATCACTATAGACAGTACTATAATCCTTCCTTTCTCACAAGCCCATAACTTCAGCATTATCCTTGACTCATCTCTCTCATTCAACCCACATATTCAAACTGTCCCCAAATCCTGATTGTTCAACCTTCACAACACTGCTAAAATCTGCCCTTTTCTTTCCATCCAGACTGCTTCCATGCTAATCCAAGCACTTACCCTATCCCACCTTGATTACTATATCAGCCTCCTTGCTGACATCCCTGACTCCTGTCTCTTCCCACTTCAGACCATACTTCTCACTCTGCTGGCTGGATTATTTTTCTACAAAATTGTTCAGTCCACGTTTTCCCACTCAAAAACCACCAGTGGTTGTCTATACACCTCCACATCACACAGAAACTTTATTATTTACTATAGGCTCTAAAGCACTCAATCACCTTTGCCTCCCTGCATTGCCTCACTGACTTCTAGACTGTGAGCCCACTGTTGGGTAGGGACCGTCTCTATATGTTGCCAACTTGTACTTCCCAAGCAGTAAGTACAGTGCTCTGCACACAGCAAGTGCTCAATAAGTATGATTGAATGAATAAATGAATTTCTTTCTGCAACCCAACACACTCACTTTGCTCCTCTAATGCCAGCCTACTCACTGTACCTCAATCTTGTCTATGTCGCCACTGACCCCTTGCCCACATCCCGTCTCTGGCCTGGAATGCACTCCAACCCCCTTCATATCCCAAAGACAATCACTCTCCCCACCTTCAAAGCCTTATTAAAAGCTCATCTCCTCCAAGAGGCCTTCCCCAACTAAGCCATCATTTCCTCTTCTCCCACTCCCTTCCGTGTTGCCCTTGCACTTGGATTTTCACCCTTTATTTACCCCTCCCTCAAATCCACAGCACTACTTTGTTATATTGTCCTCTCCCAAGTGCTTAATACAGTGCTCTGCCCACAGTAAGCACTCAATAAATATAAGTTATTGATTACATATATATCCACAATTTACTTATAGTGATGTCTTCTCCCCCTTCTAGACTATAACCTAGTTGCGGACAGGGAACGTGTCTACCAACTCTGTTATAACGTACTCTCTGAAGCATTTAAGGCAGTAAGTATTCAGTAAATAAGGTTAACCTAAATATTCAAAAGACCTCCAGCCTCATTAGCATCAGAGGGGATATCATTTTTTAGAAAGCTTAACTTGTGCAGAGCCATATACTGGGCATCTGCCATGTGCAGAACATTGTACTGAGCACCTTTATGCAGAGCCCTGATGAAGAATAATGATGATGCCTGGATACTAGTGCCGTAAAACTGAATTTTAAATAAGTGACCAAATAGAACCAAATATTGACACATAGAATACCATCAGCTAATAATAATAAGAATAATGGCATTTGTTAGGCAGTTACATGTGCAAAGCACTGTTCCAAGTGCTGGGGAGAATACAAGGTGATCAGGTTGTCCCACATGGGGCTCACAGTCTTAATCCCCATTTTACAGGTGAGTTAACTGAGGCACAGAGTGATTTGCCCAAAGTCACACAGCTGACAAGAGGTGGAGCTGGGATTTGAACCCATGATCTCTGACTCTCAAGCCCGTGCTCTTTCCACTGAGCCATGCTGCTTCATCTTCAATAGATCCCTTAAACTTTTCATTTTTCCTCAATCATTGGTATGTATGGCATAATGGATAGAGCACGGGCCTGCAAGTCAGAAGGTCATGGTTTCTAATTTGGCTCTGCCACTTGTTTGCTGTGTGACCTTGGGCTAGTCACTTTACTTCTCTGGGCCTCAGTTCCCTCATCTGTAAAATGGGGATTGAGACTCTGAGCCCCATATGGGACAGGGATTGTGTTCAACCCAATTTGCTTGTATCCACCCCAGCTCTTAGTACAGTTTCTGGCACATAATAAGCGCTTAACAAATACCATAATTATTATTAATCAGTCATTGGTATTTAATGAGCATCTATGGAGTGTGGAACATTGTGCTACCCATTTATCAGAAACAAAAGTTCCCTGCTCTCTATAGTTACATATCATGAGGACAGGAGGAACAATGGGGCTATAACATGTAGCAATTTGAATATGTCACTAGGAAATTGTATCAGTAATTTAATAGGTGAATAATTGAATAATTTGTACTTCCCAAGCGCTTAGTACAGTGCTCTGCACATAGTAAGCACTCAATGAATACGATTGATGATGAATAGAAGTGTTCCTCTTGCCCTCCTCAGGTTTACACTCTGTGACAGAGGGATAAGGGTTGGGCTACTTCTAACAAGGAAGCCTGCACAAAGAGGCTCTGTTGCCATGGTGGTTTTCCCCGCTGCTCCTTCTTCCAACCATTGGGAGGGGAATTCAAGTCACCTGGTTGCCCACACAGTGCACACAAGGAGTACCAACCTGCTGACACCCCCCACCCCCGCCTTTTAATCCGCAGAGCCCGCCGAGGGTCTGAGCCGCCGCTGCTTTGGGGCACCTCCGCACTTAGACCACTTAGCACGTGGGCCGGTGGTCATGTGCTGAGAGCCCCCCAGGAGGGAGTGGCATTAAAGGGGCCTGACTTGAAGTGAGCTGCAGTCTCTGTATTCTCATTCATTCACTCCCTCAACCGTATTTATTGAGTGCTCACTGTGTGCAGAGCTCTGTAAGTGCTTGGGACAGTACAATACAGTAATAAGGAGAGACAATCCCTGCCTCACCGGGAGTGGTAGCAAGAGGGATACGCGATGAGGCTGGGTACAAATTTTGACCTGCTAAAGGTGCCTGCTGGGATGAGATGTGATTTGCCATATCAGGAATCAATTGGGGAAGGCTTCCTGGAGAAGTGGATTTTGGAGACAGGGAAGGATGTGGTCTGGTGGACTTGGGAGGGAAGGGAGTTCGCAAATGGGGAAAAAAACATGAAAGAGGGATTGGTTAGGAACATTTGAAAAATAATGTTCCTAACCCAAACTGTACCAGTTTCCATATTACCTATTAATCCAGTCATTCATTGTATCCCACCTTGATTACTGTATCAACCTCCTTGCCAATCTCACAGCCTTCTGTTTCTCCCTAACCAGTCCATACTTCACTCTGCTGCCTGGATCATTTTTCTACTAAAATGTTCAGGCCGTGTTTCCCCACTGCTCAAGAAACTCCAGTGGTTGCCCATCCTCCTCCCTATCAAACAGAAACTCCTCATCCTTGGCTTTAAAGCACTCAGTCACCTTGCCTGCTCCTACCTCACCTCACTTCTCTCCCACTAGTCCTACCCAGGCCTCACACTTTGCTCCGCTAAGGCTAACCTTGTCCCTGTAACTCACTCTCGTCTATCTCGCTGCCAACCTCTTGCCCATGCCCTGCCTTTGGCCTGGAACACTCTCTCTCCTCAAATCTGATAGACAATTAATCTCTCCCCCTTCAAAGCTTTATTGAAGGCACATCTCCTCCAAAAGGCCTTCCCTGACTAAGCCCTAGCTTCCTCTTCTTCCACTCCCTTCTGCATCACCCTGACTTGCTCTCTTTATTTGTCCCCGCCCCCCAGCACTTATGTACATATCTGTAATTTATTTATTCATATTAATGTCTGTCTCCCCCTCTAGACTGTAAGCTCTGTGTATTATTATGCTGAACTCTTCCAAGCACTTAGTACAGTGCTCTGCACACAGTAAGCACTCAGTATATATGATTGACAGTGACTTCTACCTCTATTGTGTATTTCCAAATGCTTAGTGCAGCATTCCACATCCAACAGGAGTTCCGTAGCAGGGCTCTGCACCCATCAGGGATGCAGTCAATACTGACGATGGTGGCAATGGTGGTGGTGGTGTACAAAGAGGGGGTGGGGTGGGTGAAAGCCAATTGTCTGTTTGGGAAATTCCAGAAAACTCTTTTGCCCTTCCCCTCCTTAACTATGGCCATCCTTCTGATCTCTCTGGGGAGGCCCCAAGGGGTGTCCCTCAACTCTGAAGAGGCCAGGGCACTGCTAACTGTAATTCATACTAACTTCACTGTATGAGTGGAGACAGAGTGTCATGAGGAAAGTTAAAATGTTAGGCTATATTCATTCATTCATTAAATTCAATCATATTTATTTAGGGATTACTGTGTGCAGAGCACTGTACTAAGCACATGGGAAAGTACAATACAGCAATAAAGAGAGACAGTCTCTGCCCACAATGAGCTCATAGTCTAGGTAAATATCTGTAAATTCTGTCACATCCCCCTTCCTGTAATTTATTTTAATGTCTGTCTCCCTGGTTAGAGTATAAGCTCCTGGAAAGCAGGGATTGTGTCTACTGCACTCTCCCAAGTGCTCTGTACTGTGCTCTGCACAGTTAACACTCCGTAAATACTATTGATTGGTTGACTGATTAAGGTCTGGAATACTTCCCCAACCCCAAAATCTTCCAGACCACAATCCCCTCAACTTCAAAGTCCTTCTAAAACCTTGCTTCCAGGAAGCCTTCAGCAGTTAATTTATGCTGCTCTTCTACCAAATAGCCAACTTCAGGACTTACTTGTTTTATTTTCAACTACAACTCAAATATGCACTCGAATATACGTATCTGGCTAATTTATTCTGACATTCATACTGCTGGGCTACTTCTTATATTTTATAATGGTATTTGTTAAACACTTACTATGTGCCAGGCACTGTACAAAGTGCTTGGGTAGATACACAGTACATGTCCCACGTGGGGCTCACAGTCATAATCCCCATTATACAGAACCTAGGTACTCAGACTACCAGGCTTGTGTTCTTTTCACTAGGCCACACTGCTTCACATCCTTATTCTTCCTCTCGCTCTCATTATTGTAAATCATTTTTGTTGGTCCGTCTTCCCCAAGACTGAATGCTTCTTGAGGGCAGGAACCCTGTATCTTGCTTCTGTTGTACTCACTGAAGAGCACAGTACAGGGCTTTGCCCTCACTAGGTATAAAGCATTTCTCTCTCTGAAAAACAGACTCCATCGCCCTGATTTTGTTTACAAGGGATACTTAGAAAGATGCTGCCACGGTTGTCTGGGCCTGGGAAATTAATAAACCGTAAGTCCTTTCTCTTCTTTAGGTAAGATGCCAGTGGGAGTTGTTTTCCTCCACCTGGTCTGGTGGGTTTCTGCCCGGTGCAGCAGGCCAAACACACTGCTTTTGAAACCTCTGAATCTGTCAGTTCTCTTTAGCCCGGTGAAATGGACAAGGCGGGCTGGGAGCCCTGAGTTTGGGACAGCAGATCTTCGAGCTGATTGGTCACTATTGTTTGGGGACTGGACTCCCACCCCACCCCCAGCCGTGAAGAGGATGATCCTAAATAATTCTTAAGCTTTCTGCAGCACAGGAAAAGTTAGGGAGAGCGGTGTTCACACCAATGGGACATCTTATCTCTTTATCTGACTACATTGCTCCTGGGGACTGCTGTCTTCCAAGCGCTCCCACGCAGCAAGCCAACAACTAGCCTTTTTCAACAACGCAGCACACATACCAAGCCTTTTCTATAGGGCGCTGGCATGTGAATTCCATGTTTATCCTGAAGGTGAGTCTGAAGAACTCTCTTCCAGCCTATTCTCATTTCTCAGAACTGGGTCCTCACGGTCTTTTGTCTTTACTTGCTGTACTTGCATTGCTTTGATCAGTTAATAATGAAGCTTTTTCTCATTATGTCCTTTGTGATTCCTTCCCACAGATGGTGAGAGAAGAATAAGAACAGCTTCACATAAGGCTGCCTTTTCTGCGTTTTGGCTCAGGGCTGAGTTGTAGACATCAGTTCTTTTATTTCCTTATGTGAGGGCTTGGGAAGGCTGCCTCAGTCTTTTCTTTCCCCCACTGGCAGACTCAGTGATAAGATTTCCGTAGAAATGTGGACCTGAGTTGCAGTTAATGCACTGCAGAGGAGAGTCGCGAGGTGTCAGCTCAGCCAGACCTGCCTTGCCCCAGAGGAAAGAGCTGAAGCACCAGCAAGAACTCTCCGGCCCTGACCTCTCACCCTCCAACCCCCGGGGAACTGAGTGTCAGTGTCAGTGCCAGGATTCCTAGACAGCCTCTCCTCCCCGTAGCCACACTTGGGGCCTCACTCCCAGCCTGCCTCTGCAGCTTTGGCAGCTTGTGACTGCCACAATTCTAGACTGTGAGCCCGTTGTTGGACAGGGATTGTCTCTGTTGCTAAATAGTACTTTCCAAGCACTTAGTACAGAACTCTGCACACAGGAAGTGCTCAATAAATATGATTGAATGAATACAAGACAATGTGATGATCGCTGTTGTGGCTGTTAGACCCTAAGCCCTGAAGAGCCTAAACTCTGCTCCTCTAACTGTGGTACCCTACTGCCTTCTTGTTTAAATTTTTTTCTATTAATCTTCATCTTTCTCTTTCAAGAATGTCCTATAATCATTTGCTGCTACTGTTCTTTCCTTCACTGCCATTTTAACTTCTCTCACTTCTATGAATCCTTCCTCTCTGCCTTCCAATATAGCCCAAGTCTCTTCCATTCGAAAAATCCTTCCGGCGATCCCAATGTCCCCTCCAGCTAACAACCTATCTTCCTGTTGCCATTCCTGGCCAAACTCCTAGAAAGGGCCATATATACCCCCTGCCTTGATATCCTCTCCATCAACTCTCTTCTTGACCCTCTGCAGTCTGGGTTTTGACTCCTACTTGCCACCGAGATGTAGCATGGCCTGGTGGATAGAGCATGGGCCTAGGAATCGGAAGGATCCCAACTTAATCTCTGCTTTGCCACCTGTCTGCCGTGTGACCTTGGACAAGCCACTTGACTTATCTGTGCCTCGGTTACCTCATCTGTACAATGGGGTTAAGACTGTGAGCTCTATGTGGGACAGGGACTGTGTCCAGCCTGATCAACTTGTATCTACCCCAGTGCTTAGCATAGTGCCTAGCACATAGTAAGTGCTTAACAAATACCATAAAAAAACAAAAAGCAAGTGCTCTCTCCAAGTTCTCTTCCTTACAATCAAATCCAAATGACTGTACCCCTGCACCCCTTGTTGATCCTCCTAGATCCTGCTGCTTCATGGGACACTGTAGACCATTCTCTCCTCCTTGAAACTCTTTTAGGCTTTGGTTTTGCTGATACACAGCCTGAATATCCTCTTACTTCTCTGATCACTCCTTCTCAGTTTTCTCCCCTCACTCTTCCTCCACCTCTCATTTGCTTACTGTGGCTGTCCACCAAAGCTGTATTCTGGGCCCCCTACTCTTCTTATTCTAGTCTCACTCGCCTGGGGAGCTCACTGCTCATGTAGCTTCAGCCATCACCTGACCATCAAATCTCTCTCTAGGCCTGACTGCTCATCTGACCTCCAAACCCACATCTCCTCGTTTCCAGGACATCTCCATTTTGACACTTCAAAGTCCAGAAGATGAAAACAGAATTCCTCATCTTTACCCCTAACTTTCCCATCTCAGTCGATACCACAACCATCCTCCCATTCAAGAAACTCACAACCTTGGTGCCACTTTGACCCCTCGTTAACTTTCAACATTCACATAAATCTACTGGTAAATCTTTCCATTCTTACTGCACAACATCTCCCTTGTGCTACCCTTCCTCTCCACCCAAACTGCCATCACCTTGGTCCAAGCTCTGGTCTTCCCATGACTTGGCTTTAGAGTTAGCTTCTGGTCTCCCAACCTCCAGCCTCTTCTTGCTATAGTACAGGCTGCTGCCTGGATTATCTTCCTGAAGAATTCATTCATTCTTTCAATTGTATTTATTGAGCACTCACCATGTGCAGAGCACTGTACTAAGCAGTTGGGAAAGTACAACACAACAAAAAACGGTGACATTCCCTGCCCGATGTGCAGCCCACAACAGGCTGCCTTTTTAATGACTGCTTGTGATCCTGCGAACGACAACAAGGAAGAGACTTTGCAAAAGCACTGATGTATTCTACCTGAGGCAGGTGATTGCTGGCTGGTGGGGTTGTGGAGCATGGAGGGAGGTGGGGCTTTCTCTCCCTGTTCTACCCAGTAATGGACCTGGACCAATCAATGACTCCATGTAGAGCCACAGCTGCCATGCCCAAGGCAGATAAAAGGTGGTTGCTTTGAGGCACATAAGGGGCACCTGGAGGCAGCATGCAGAGGAGCAGAAGCATGTAGAGAAGAAAGAAGAAATCATGCTAAGAGCAGCAGCAGGAGAGCAGCACTCAAAAGTAGTAGAAGGCAGCAGAAAGAAGAAGCATTGGCAGAACAGGCTCCTTTGACCACAGACTGGTAATAGACCCTCGGGTGCTGGAGAGAGTGAGTGCATTTATGTGTAACTCCCTTGCACCTTGGTAAAACTAAGTAAAAAATTTTCCATAGTAACCTCGGTGATCAGCGGTGTGGTTTGAACTCTACTATGTGTCACTGAGGCTCCCCCGGTGCAGGAGGCCTTGGATGGTACAAACCGGGGGCTCGTGACACCCACAATGAGCTTATAGACTAGAGGCGGGGAGACAGATGTCAATACAAATTTATAAAATTACAGATATATATATAAGTGCTGTGGGGCTGGGAGAGGGGAAGAGCAAAGGGGCAAATCCGGGCAATGCAGAAGGGAGTGGGAGATAAGGAAAAGTGGGGTTTAATCTAGGAAGGCCTCTTGGAGGAGATATGCCTTCATTGAGGCTTTGAAGTGGAGGGGAGTAATTGTCTGTCAGATTTGAGGAGGGAGGGCATTCCAGGCCAGAGGCAGGACGTGGGCTAGGGTCCAGTGGAAAGACAGGTGAGAGCAAGGCACATTAAGAAGGTTAGCACTAGAGGAGTGATGTGTGCGGACTGGGTTGTAGAAGTAGAGAATTGAGGTGAGGTAGGAGGGGACAAGGGGATGTGTCTCTCCACATCACATTAAAGCCAATGGTGAGGAGTTTTTGCTTGATGAGGAGATGGATGGGCAACCACTGGAGATTTTTGAGGAGTGGGTGATGTGTCCTGAACAATTTTGTAAAAAAATGACCTGGGCAGCAGAGTGAAGTATGGACTGGTGTGGGGAGAGACAGGAGGCTGGGAGATCAGCAAGGAGGCTGATGCAGAAATCCAGGTGGGCTAGGATGAGTGATTGTATTAATGTGGAAGCAGTTTGGATGGAGAGGAAAGGGCAAATTTTAGCGATGTTGTGAAGGTGGGACCAACAGGATTTGATGACAGATTGAATATGTGGGTTGAATGAGAGAGGAGTTAAGGATAACTCCAAGGTTATGGGCTTGTGAGACAGGAAGGATGGTAGTGCCATCTTCAGGGATGGGAAATTCCAGGGGAAGACTTGGTTTGGTTGGGAAGATGAGCTCTGTTTTGGACATGTTAAGTTTGAGGTGACAGGAGGACATCCAATAGAGATGTCCTGAAGGCAGGAGGAGATGCGAGGTTGCAAAGGAGGAGAGAGATCAGGGTTGGAGATGCAGATTTGGGTATCATCTGCATAGAGATGGTAGTTGAAGCAATGGGAGCGAATTAGTTCTCCAAGGGAGTGCATGTAAGTGGAGAATAGCAGGGGACCCAGAACTGATCCTTGAGAGACCCCCACAGTTCAGGGTTGGGAGTCAGAGGAGGAGCCCAATGAAGGAGACTGAGAATGAACGGCCAGAGAGCATCAGCCCACATCATTTCTCTCTTCAAAGCTCTCCAACTAAATTTTTATGTCTTTCCACATCAAACAAAAATTCCTCTAAAGTGGCTTCAAGGGTATCCACTAACTTGTCCCATTTATTCTCTCTCTGCTGTTTCTGAACACACGCTCTAGTTCACTCTCACCTCTCTGGCTGCTTTCCCTTCACTCATACTTATTCCTTTGGCTTGGAACACCTCTCACACAAAACTACAGACCACAGCCCTCCTCATGTCTAAATCCCTACTAAAATCCCCCCTCTTCTAACAAGTTTGCCTCAATTAATTTCCCTGCATACTGAGCCACATAAACCACCACTCAACTCTAATTCATTCAATTGTATTTATTGAGCACTTACTGTGTGCAATAATTAATTTATTAATTCTCATCCTCAGCCCTCATGAATATACATTCCTTCAATTCTTAATTTTGATTACTTTTGTTGTAAATGTCAATGAACAGTGTTTTTTTCTGTACTTACCCTGTGCAGCGAACACTGTAGTAAAAGCTGGAAGAGTACTTTAGGGTTTGTTTTGTTTTGCTTTCTTTTTTTGGTCTCCCCTATTAGATTGCAAGCTTCTTCTGGGCAGGAAATGCATCGCTTTTTTACTCCGTACTTTTCCAGGGTCTAGTACAATTGAATGCCCCAAGTGGTCAGTTAATACTATTATAATTAATTATTATATATAATAAGATAAATTATAATTATTATAATTAATTGTGTCATTTGTTAAGTTTTTATTATTTGCCAGGCACTGTGCTAAGAGCTTGGAGTAGATACCAGATAATTGGGTTAGACACAATCCCAAGCCGTCACCAAAACCTGCCGGTCTCAGCTACACAACATTGCCAAGATCCACCCTTTCCTCTCCATCCAAACCGCTACCCTGCTTTGTTCGAGCTCTCATCCTATCCCATCTGGATTACTGCATCAGCCTTCTCTCTGATCTCCCATCCTCGTGTCTCTCCCCACTTCAATCCATACTTCACGCAGCTGCCCGGATTGTCTTTGTCCAGAAACTCTCTGGGCATGTTACTCCCCTCCTCAAAAATCTCCAGTGGCTACCAATCAACTTGCTCATCAGGCAGAAATTCCTCACCCTCAGCTTCAAGGCTGTCCATCCCCTCGCCCCCTCCTACCTCACCTCCCTTCTCTCCTTCTCCAGCCCAGCCCGCACCCTCCGCTCCTCCGCCGCTAACCTCCTCACTGTGCCTCGTTCTCGCCTGTCCCGCCGTCGACCCCCGGCCCACATCATCCCCCTGGCCTGGAATGCCCTCCCTCCACACATCTGCCAAGCTAGCTCTCTTCCTCCCTTCAAGGCCCTACTGAGAGCTCACCTCCTCCAGGGGGCCTTCCCACACTGAGCCTCCTCCTTCCTCTCCCCCTCCTTCCCCTCTCCATCCCCCCGCCTTACCTCCTTCCCTTCCCCACAGCACCTGTATATATGTACATATGTTTGTACGTATTTATTACTCTATTTTACTTGTACATATTTATTCTATTTATTTTGTTTTGTTAATATGTTTTGTTTTGTTCTCTGTTTCCCCCTTCTAGACTGTGAGCCCACTGTTGGGTAGGGATCGTCTCTATATGTTGCCAACTTCTACTTCCCAAGCGCTTAGTACAGTGCTCCGCACACAGTAAGCACTCAATAAATACGATTGCATGAATGAATCCCTATCCCACATGGAGCTCACAGTCCTGATTTCCATTTTACAGATGAGGAAGCACAGAGAATTTAGGTCACACTGCAGACAAGTGGCAGAACTGGTATTAGAACTAAGGTCCTCTGACTCGCAGGCCAGTACTCTTTCCACTAAGCCATATTGCTTCTCTTTCTCTTTCTCTTCCTCTTTCTCTTCTGTTTTTATTGTTTCATCTTTTCTTATGGATCTGTTCCCAGTAATAATTGGGGTATTTGTTAAGTGCTTACTAAATGTCAAGCACTGTTCTAAGTACTGGGGTAGATAGAAGTTAATTAAGTTAGTCACAGTTCCTGTCCCATGGTGGGCTCACAGTCTAAGTAGGAGGGAAAACAGGTACTGAACCCCATTTTACAGATGAGGAAAGTTAAGTGACTTGTCCAAGGTCACACAAAAGACAAACAGCGTGGCCTAGAGGATACCGACCTAGAGGATATAGCATGGGAGTGGGAGTTAGGACTGGGTAAAATCTCTGCTCTGCCACTTGTCTGCTGTGTGTCCTTGGGCAAGTCAGGTCACTTTTTTGCCTCAGTTACCTCATCTGTAAAATGGAGAGTAAGACTGTGGACCCCATGTGGGACATGGACTTCGTCCAACCTGATTAGCTTATATTGATCCCAGTGTTTAGTGCAGTGCCTGGGATGTAGTCGGTGCTTAACAAATACAATAATAATAATAATAACAGTAACAATAATAATTAATGGCAGTGCCAGGATTGACTCCCAGGCTTATACTTTTTCCACTGAGCCATGCTATTCACCAATCCCTCCTCCCTTCCTTAGCCTTAGATGGTGAGCCCCCCCCTTGCAGGCCAGGACCATATTTAATTTCCCAACTTCAATTTCTCCCGGTGCTTATGACAAAATAGGCGCTTCACGGGATCCTCCTCTGCCTCCCGTCCCTTAGCTGTGGGGGGCCCACGAGGTTCAGTTCTGGGTCCCCTTCAATTCTGCATCTACACCCAGTACCTTGGAGAACTAATTCAATCCCATGGCTTCAACTACCACCTCTGTGTGGATGGTACCCAAATCTACATCTCCAGCCCTGATCTCTCGCCCTCTCTGCAGTCTTGCATTTCCTCTTGCCTTCAAGACATCTCTATTTGGATGTCCTCCCGCCATTTAAAGCTTAACATGTCCCAAACAGAACTCCTTATCTTTCCACCTAAACCCTCTCCTCCCACTGACTGTCCCATCACTGGAGACGGCACCACCATCCTTCCTGCCTCACAAGCCTGGAACCTTGGTATTATCCTTGACTCCTCTCTCATTCCACCCACATATTCAATCCATCACTAAATCTTGTCGGTCCCACCTTCACAACATCACTAAAATCTGCCCTTCCGTCTCCTTCCAAACTGCTACCACATTAATTCAATTGCTCCTATCCTACCTACATTATTGCATTAGCCTCCTTGCTGACCTCCCTGCCTCCTGCCTCTCCTCACTCCAGTCCATACTCCACTCTGCTGCCTGGATCACTTTTCTACAAAAATGTTCAGGATGTGTCACCCCACTCCTCAAAAAACTCCTTTGGTTGCCCATTCACTTTTGCATCAAACAAAAACTCCTCACCATTGGCTTTAAAGCACTCCATCATCTTGCCCCCTCCTACCTCACCTTGCTACTCTCCTACTACAACCCAGCCTGCACACTTTGCTCCTCTAATGCTAACCTCACTGTGCCTGGATCTCACCTATCTTGCTGTCAACCGCTCACCCATGTCCTGCCTCTGGCCTGGAAAACCCTCCCTCCTCAAACACAACAAACACAAACACAACACTACTCTCCCCCCGCTTAAAAGCCTTATGGGAGGCACATCTCTTCCAGGAGGCTTTCCCTAAGCTCCCCCTCCCTACCCCCTTCCTCTTCTCCCACTCCTTTCTGCATCTCCCTGACATGCTCCCTCTGTTCTTTCCCTTCCCCAGGCCCATAGCACTTATGTACGTATCTGTAATTTTTTTATATTAATGTTTTTTCCCCACCTCTAGATTACAATCTCATTGTGGGCAGTGAATGTGTCTGTTTATTGTTGCATTGTAGCCTCCCAAGTGCTTAGTACAGTGCTCTGAACACAGTAAGGGCTCAATAAATACGATTGAATGAATGAATTAATGAATAAATACTATGACTACCACTGCTATTGATGTCTGAGCATTGAAGCAGTGTCTGAAGCATGCAGCAGAGCAGAAATACAGTATTTAAATAAATCCCTGAGCACTTCGAAACCAATCCTCTTGTAAAACACCCTGAGCAGTAAAGTCTCAGGGGCAGGACTCTGAAAAGACAAACCACTTCTTCTAGTTTAGTAACATCTGGATTGAGCTTGTGAAGGGTGCCTTCCCTTTGGGGGTATTCCTAAACACAGCTGCTCTGACAAGCACATTGCACATGGTCGAATCACCAATACCCCGGATGAAATTCTTCGTATCCATCAGACATTCCATACTTTCAAGGCCTTATTAAAAACACATCTCCTCCAAGAGGTCTTCCCCAACTTCCTCTTCTCCCACTCACTTCTGCGTCATCCTTGCACTAAGATTTGCACCCTTTATTTATCCCACCCTCAGCCCCATAGCACTCATGTACATATACATAATTTATTTATATTAATGTCTGTCTACTTCTCTAGACTGTAAACTCGTTGTGGATAGGGAAGGTGACTACCATCTCTGTACTCTACCAAGCACTTAGTGCAGTGTTCTGCACCCAGTGTTCAATAAATAAAATTGATTGATTACAAATCTAGTTAGGAAAGGGCATATTCACATATCCCTCCATCAGCAGGTAGCACACTTCATTTCTCTTTTCAGTAATGGTGATGACTTAGTTCCCCAGAAGCCAAAAATGCATTTCAAGATGGCTGACTGGGGTCAGGAATGCAGTTTGTGCCCACCACAAAGACAGCGCTCTGGTTCTGATCAGAGGTAGACATGGGACACCCATTCATCTGCTTGATATTCTGTTGAATGAATCATTCACACCTGTTTTAAGAAATAATGATCTCAGCTTAATTTGCTCATTCAATCAATCAATCTTATTGAATACCCTGGACACTTGAGAATGTACGATGAAATTAGTGGACACTATCCCTGCCCTTAAGGAACTTATAGTATAACTGGGGAGGCTGACACTAAAATAAATGACAAGGTGTGGAGGTTGGGCAGGGAGGGAAACAAAAAACTCCTTGTGGGCAGAGAACATATTATGCTGTACTCTCCCAAGTGCTTGATACAGTACTCTGCAAACAGTAAGTTCTTTTGGTTAATACTAGCCGATAGAACCCTAATTGGTCCAAATACTGGCTCATTGGAAATAAGGCTGCCACATGACAACACAAACAGTAGTCACCCCGAAGGAGATCTTCACTTGTTGTACGTAAATTGTCCGGGTTAAGAGTAAGCATTACAGCACTGAGTCATGCCAATCCACGGTGAAGGACAGCTCAAAGAGAAAAGAACTGCATTTGCCTCCTGACGCTCTACAGGTTCTGAATTCTCAATCTGACAGGACTTGGTCTCCGGCCTTCAAAATTTGCCTAAAGGCATAAGTGACCGATGAATAACACTTCACCTGCCTCTAAAACTTTGCTACTACTATTAGCAGAACAACCTTACTGCTCACAAATAGCAACTAAGAAATAGAACAATTTTTCAAGGATCTGGCCAAATTCATTAGAGAAACATCATGGCTTAATGGAAAAAGCGCAGGCTTGGGAATCAGCGGAGGTGGATTCTAATCTTGGCTCCACCACTTGTCTGCTATGTGACCTAGTACAAGCCACAGAACTTTTCTGTGCCTCGGTTACCTCAACTATAAAATGTGGATTAAGATTGTCAGCCCCACTTGGGACTACCTGATTACCTTGTATCTACCCCAGACCTTAGAACAGTGCTTAACACATAATAAGTGCTTAACAAATACCATAATTATTGTTATGTGCTGATTGTCATGGGAGATTTCAGGGAATGCATTGGGGGTGATGCTAAATATGGTAGAAGATATTTAGAATCCACGGGATTGGAAAACCGAATAAGATGGGTCGATTCCCACTCAGTGAGAGGACCAAATACCATCTTCCTCGACCCAGCGAAAGAAAATCACTTTGGATAAACCTAGAATCTAACAATGGCTTTTTCCCCACTGCTTTTAAACATGCCAATACATCCCATATCCTAAAAAAAAAATCCTCCTTTGCCCCCTCGGCTCCCTCCAGTTATCACCCATCTCCCTTCTACCACTCCTCTTCAAAATCCTTGAGTGAGCTGTCTACACCTGCTGCTTCAAGTTCCTCTCCTCCAATTCCCTCCTGGATCCCCTCCAATTTGGCTTCTGTCCCCTTTACTCCACAGAAACTACCCTCTCAAAGGTCACCAAAGACCTCCTTCTTGCCAATCCAATAGCCTTTACTCCATCCTAATCTTCCTCAACCTCTCTGCTGCCTTTGATACTTTCAACTACTCCCTTCTTCTGGAAAGATTATCCAACCTCCGCTTCACTGACACTGTCCTCTCCTGGTTCTCCTTCTATCTCTCTGGCTGCTCATTCTCAGTCTCTTTTGCAGGCTTCTCCTCTGCCTCCCATCCCCTAACTGTGGGTGTTCCTCAAGGTTCAGTTCTGGGTGCCCTTCTTTTCTCCATCTACACCCACTCCCTTGGAAAACTCATTCGCTCACACGGTTTCAACTATCACCTCTATGCTGATGGCACCCAAATCTACATCTCCAGCCCTGATCTCTCTCCCTCTCTGCAGTCTTGTATTTCCTCCTGCCTTCAAGACATCTCTACTTGGATGTCCTTGTGTCACCTCAAACTTAATATGGCTAAAACTGAACTTCTTTTCTTTCCACCCAAACCCTGTGCTCCCGCTCACTTTCCCATCACTGTGGACGGCACCACCATCTTCCTGTCTTACAAGCCGGTAACCTTGGTATTATCCTTGACTCCTCTCTCTCGTTCCCCTACATATTTAAGCCATCACTAAATCCTGTCAGTTCTACCTTCACAGCATTGCCAAAATCCACCCCTTCCTCTCCATCCAAACTGCTACCACATTAATGCAAGCATTTATCTTAACCCACCTTGATTATTGTATCAACCTCCTTGCTGACCTCCCTCCCTCCTGTCTCTTTCCACTCCAGTCCATACTCCATTCTTCTGCCCGAATCACTTTCCTTCCAAAACATTCAGACCATTTTTCCCCACTCCTCAAGAAACTCTATGGTTGTCCATCCACCTCCGCATCAAGCAAAAACTCCTCTCCAATGGCTTTAAAGTACTTAACCACCTTGCCCTCTCCTACCTCACCTCGCTGCTCTCCTACTACAACTTTGTTCCTCTGGTGCTAACTTTCTCACTGTACCTCGATCTCATCTATCTCTCCACCGACCTCTCACCCACACCCTACCTCTGGCTTGGAATGCCCTTCCTCCTCATATCAAACAGATAATTGCTTTTCCCCATTTCAAAGCCTTATTGAAGGCACATCTCCTCCAGGAAGCCTTCCTGTCTGAGCCCTCTCTCCTCTTCTCCTACTCCCTTCTGTGCCACTCATACTTGCTCCTTCAGTCATCTCCCCTCCCTTCCCCACAGCACATACGTATATATCTGTATACTTCTGTCATTTATTTATTTATTTATTTATCTATTTATTTATTTATCATCATCATCAATCATATTTATTGAGCGCTTACTATGTGCAGAGCACTGTACTAAGCGCTTGGGAAGTACAAATTGGCAACATATAGAGACAGTCCCTACCCAACAGTGGACTCACAGTCTAAAAGGGGGAGACAGAGAACAAAACCAAACATACCAACAAAGTAAAATAAATAGAATAGATATGTACAAATAAAATAAATAAATAGAGTAATAAATATGTACAAACATATATACATATATACAGGTGCTGTGGGGAAGGGAAGGAGGTAAGATGGGGGGGATGGAGAGAGGGACGAGGGGGAGAGGAAGGAAGGGGCTCAGTCTGGGAAGGCCTCCTGGAGGAGGTGAGCTCTCAGCAGGGCCTTGAAGGGAGGAAGAGAGCTAGCTTGGCGGATGGGCAGAGGGAGGGCATTCCAGGCCCGGGGGATGACGTGGGCCGGGGGGCGATGGCGGGACAGGCGAGAGCGAGGTACGGTGAGGAGATTAGTGGCGGAGGAGCGGAGGGTGCGGGCTGGGCTGTAGAAGGAGAGAAGGGAGGTAAGGTAGGAGGGGGCGAGGTGATGGAGAGCCTTGAAGCCCAGGGTGAGGAGTTTCTGCCTGATTTATTTATATTTATATTATTTATATTAATGTCCATCTCCCCATTTAGATTGTGAGGTTGTTTGTGGGCAGGGAATGTGTCTGATGTTATATTGTACTCTCCCAAGTGCTTAGTACAGTGCTTTGCAAACAGTAAGTGTTCAATAAATATTATAAATAATAATATAATATTATATTATTATTATATTATAAATAATAATATATTGGTATCAGAGAGCTCTTTGGATCATTCCAGGCATACAAATTGTAAATTCTGGACCGTCATCTGAAATGCTCCCAACTCTTGCCAGCAATGCTACCAGTGTGGCATCTCAGCAGTGACGATGGCTCAATACCAGTCTCTTTGAAAATGGTGCCCCTGAGGAGATCTCCATGATAGTATCCCAGCAAATAATGCTAGCAAAGAAGAACGCCATGAACAGCACTCAGGTCTTTTCGGAAACACTGTGTTCGAGAGGAAACACTTCCCTCAGCGGGTGGTAAACATATGGCATTAGTTACTACAGAAACTTACACATGCTAAAAACATCAATTGGTTCCAGAGGGCTTT
This sequence comes from Tachyglossus aculeatus, assembly GCF_015852505.1. NCBI lineage: Eukaryota > Metazoa > Chordata > Mammalia > Monotremata > Tachyglossidae > Tachyglossus > Tachyglossus aculeatus. The sequence goes on from NC_052081.1 coordinate 23,652,216, forward strand.
GGAAAAAAATCATGAATGAGGGTCCATAATGGGTTACTCACAAGCCAATCATAGCATCCTTTTAAGATTCCTGTTGGAGACAGACTCCTGAGCTGGATAGATGAACAGATTGACCAGCATGGCCTAGTGGATATAGTGTGGGCATGGGAGTCAGAAGGACCTTGGTTCTAATCCCAGCTCCGCCACTTGTCTGCTGTGTGACTTTGGGCAAGTCACTTCATTTCTCTGGCCGTCGGTTACCTCATCTGTAAAATGGAGATTAAGACTGTGAGGTCCGTGTGAGACAGGGACTGTGTCCAACCTGATTAGCTTGTATCTACCCCAGTGCTTAGTACAGTGACTGGCACAGAGTAAGCGCTTAACCAATACCATAAAAAACAAGAACAAAAAACATTAATCGGAACCAGAATTCCTCGTATTCCTATGTAATTTTCTTAACCAGACAACTGCTGAACTGTGGTGGTGGCCAAGGACGTCGCCCAGACAAGTTCACCAAAAACAACTTGTGAGGTTAAAAAATCCCACGCTTTCCGTTAGCCTTCAATCCAAGATGGTGGCTGGGGCAGCAGGGCTGTGAGAGGCAGCAGAGATGGTGCCAGAGGTCCAGAGGCACTGCTACCCCCCACCATGGGGGGCTTCGGATTGTTCGGGGGGAAGGGATGCCACGCCTGCCACGCCCTCCCTCTCACCTCCTCCCTTCCTCCCCATGGAGGCTAAGGGTCCCTTCAGTCTGAGAGGAGGCCGCGCGCTACATGTGGCCACCTGAGGGCTGTGCTGAGGGGAGGATCGTCGCCCCCTCAGCCCTGCCCACCACCGGAGACCGGGACTGCCCACAGGGAAGAGATCCCGGCCCCCTGGGCCCTTCTCCCCGCTCGGTGAGAGTGGACCATGGCACTCTCCCTCCCCATCCCTCCATCCAAATACTGAGAATTTGGGATTGCACAAGGAAGGAGTCACCAATCTTCCACCCCGCCACACACCAAGACCTGACTCCCCGCAACGAAGCAGAATGGCAATTCACCATGGAGATAACAATGTGGGAACACTGACAACAACTATGGACTTGCTAGCACTGCTCGCCCATTCCTGGTGGACCGACAAATGGACGGATGCTTTAATGATGCTCTAATCACTGCCCAGAACCTGTGGATTCCTCCCAACAGTGAGTAGCTGAGTAGCCCCCTACTAGAGGAACCTGCCCCAGCCCATGAGGTCTACAGATCAGCTGCCCCTCCCCACCCCCACCACAGGCCGACCCTCCTCAGATCACTCCCATCCAACCCCTCCTCCCCCCTTATCCCACCCCTGCCCCTTCCCCCCCAACATCTGTGTCATCCTATCCGAGCACCGCCCCTCCTCCCGCACTGACCCCCTGCCAGCTCAGCCCCATTTAACCCCTTCCTACCCCACCCCACACACCCTCCCCACTGCCTCAGCCAAGGTTGGCCTGTGGAACCCCTGCTCCTTCATGGGGAAGCTTCCCTTCATCACTGACGTTTTTCTGACGCAGTTCCTGTTCCTCTTCACCATCACTCTCCCCTGATGACACTGTCTCCCCTGTCACTCTCGCCGGGCCTTATCTCCTTCCACTCCCCAAGACTCTCAGGGACAGGTGGAGGAGTCGCCTTTCCTCTCATTCCCCAGTGCTGCACCATCCCTCTCTTATCTTCCTTTGAAGCCCATATCATCCACCTTTACCACGCACTTCAGTTACTAGTCATGGCTATTTACTGCCTTCTAGGTCTCACCTCTACTCTCTGAACCATTTTGATCCCTTTCTCACCTTCTTTCTCTCATTCTCCATCCTTTCCTAGATCCTTGAGGACCTCAATATCCATGCGGATGTCCCTGATGGTCCTTCCACTGTCCACCTTCTCTCATTCTTCTACTTCAATGACCTCCTGCTCCTCATTACTCCACACACTTACCAACTTGGGTAAACACTTGATTTTCTATTCTCTACTAACTGTACAATTTCTTCCCTCACTAATTCTGAAATTATCTGACCACAGCCTTCTCACCTGCTCTCTTTCCCATAGACTTAACCCTTCACAAATCTGCCTATTTTCCCTACAAAGACCTCCGTTCTTTTGACTCCCTCCAATATTCTACAGCCATCCTCCCCAGTTTGGTCTCCATAATAGTACAAACTACCTTCTCTAGATGCACAAGTCGATGTCCTCAACACCACCGTCTCCACTAAACTGAACTCCACTGCTCTCCTGTCCCTCCCCCAGTCTTGTACCAATAATCCTGGATCACATCTACAGTATGCTTCCTCCACTCCTGTGCCCAAGCCCCTGAATGCTGTTGGAGGAAATCCAGACAGCTCTCTGACCTTGTCCACCTTAAATTCATTCTTATCTGCTTCAATTCTGCCCACTTCATTGCTCCACAACAATACTTCTCCTCCTAATTCACTGCCTTACCCACTGCCCTCACCAGTTGTTCCAGACATTTAACTCCCACCTCAAACTCCCTGTCCCCCGCCCCCACCATCTCTTTCCCCTAATGATCTGGCCACATACTTCTCAAACAAAATTGAAACCAACAGGCATCATCTCCCTAAAGCCTCCCTTGCTCCTCTCTAATCCCCTCAACTCTCTTCGATTCTCCCTATATTCCCTGTGGTAACTCAAGATAAGATATCCTTATCTCACCTTACTGATTTCCTACTACAGCTCACCCTGCATACTCCGTTCCTCTAGTGCTAGCTTACTCACTGTGCCCCGATCTCATCTATCTCACTGTTGACCCCTTTCCCCCTAGCCTGTGTCTCCCTCCCCCTCCATCTCCACTAGACCACCACTCTCTCCACCTCCTAAGCATTATTAAGGTCATATCTCCTCCGAGAGACCTTCTCTGAGTGAGCCCTCTTTTCCCCAGATTGTTCTCCCTTCTGTATTGTCTATGCACTTGGATCTGTGACCTTTGGGCATTTGGTATTTGACCCACCCTCAGCCTCATAGCATTTCTGTACATATCTACAAATCATTTGTTTATACTGATGTCTGTCTCCACCTCTAGAATGCAAGCTCATTATGGGTAGGGAATGTATTGGCTAATTATGTTATGTTGTTCTATACCCAAGTCCTTAGTACAGTGCTCTGCACATAGTAAGTGCTCAAAAAATACCATTAATTTATTGATTGATAATCACAGAGAAAGCTATAAAAACTTGAGATAGAACATGAAAATTAAGCCAAGATCCATGCCCTACCAGCTTTGTGATGCCAAGGAGGATTGAAGAGGCTCAGAAGCAGTGTGGCTGAGTGGATAAAGTACAGGCCTGAGAGTCAGAAGAACTTGGGTTCCAATCGTGGCTCTGCCACTTGTCTTCTGTGTGACCTTGGGCTAGTCACTTCATTTCTCTATCTACTTTACCTCATCTGTAAAATGGGGATTAAGGCTGTGAGCCCCATGTGAGATGCGGCCTCTGTCCAACCTGATTAGCTTGTATCTACCCCAGCATTTAGTAATAATAATAAAAATGATGGCATCTGTTAAGCACTTACTATGTGCGAAGCACTGTTTTAAGCGCTGGGGGGTGGGGAGACAAGGTGATCAGGTTGTCCCACGTGGGGCTCGCAGTCTTAATCCCCATTTTACAGATGAGTTAACTGAAGCCCAGAGAAGTTAAGTGACTTACCCAAAGTCACACATCTGACAAGTGGTGGAGCCAGGATTAGAACCCATGACCTCTGGCTCCCAAACCCGTGCTCTTTCCACTGAGCCACACTACTTCTCAGTACAGTACTTGGTGCTTAATAAACGCCATAGTAAAAAAAAAAAGTACCGTGGCCTAGTGGGATCTAGAAGCCTGAGGACCTGAGTTCTAAACCCAGATTCCTAACTTGCCTGCTGTGTGACCTTGGGCAAATCACTTCACTTCACTGTGCCTCAGTCCTCTTATCTGCAAAATAGGGATTGAATACCTGTTCTTCCACCTATTTAGATTGTGAGCCCCATATGGACCCTGATTATCTTGTGTCTATCTCAGGGCTTGGCACTTCAGTAAGCACTTAGCAAATACCATAATTATTATTAAAGTCACTATTCATTTGACTTTTTCAAGCCAAGAACCCTTACTCATCCCTAACAAATCTATATGCCATCCTTATACATTACCTGGGACCCACTAAAAAGAACAGAAAACTCCATCGTCATCACCGACAAGAAACGAGAGCAAGGACACTTTAGTGAGATTCTAACCACATATTCCACTATCGAGTATGAGATGCTCTGAAGCATCAGAGTCTGCCAAAATGTCAAAACTTGGCCCAAACTCCAACATTTAAGGAATACCATGTTAAATAATAATAATTTTGGTATTTGTTAAGCACTTACTATGTGCAAAGCACTGTTCTAAGTGCTGGGGAGGATACAAGGTGAAATAATAATGGCCCCCGAAATCTACAAGCAAGGAGGGGAATTAATCCTTACACATTTACTTAGGATTTTCCTCAACAGATGAAGGATTTAGGAAATGCAACAGGACTTTAATCTTTCAGAAGAGCAAGGTGAGAGACTGGGGACTTTGGGGAACTATTGTCCATTTCTGACAAGATCATAACCAAAATATTTCTGGCCCAGATATCATGTTTACAATGAATTTCCTGAATTTCATTGTGACTTCTGACAAAAAGGCAGCATAAACAAGAGGATAATATAGATTAGGGAAGTGCGGAAGTAACCCCAGGATATGTATACTGCTTGTTATCAGTCTCTTTAATGGCTCCTTCTCTGCCTCCCACCCGCTAACTGTGGGAGTCCCTGAAGGCTCAGTTCTGGATCCCCTTCTATTCTCCTTCTACACCCACTCCCTTAGAGAACTCATTCACTCTCATGGCTTCAACTACCATCTCTCTGTGGATGATTTCCAAATCTACATCTTCAGCCCTGATTTCTCTCCTTCTCTGCAGTCTCTCATTTTCTCCTGCCTTCAGGAAGTCTTTCCTTGGATATCCTGCCAACACTCAAATTTAACATTTCCAAAACAGAACTCCTCATATTCCCATCCAAACCTTGCCCTTTCCCTGAGTTTCCAAACACTGTAGACAGCATCGCCACCCTCCCTGTCACACAAGCCCGTAACCTTGGCATTTTCTGGACTCACCTCTCATTCAACCCCCATATTCAATCTGTCACCAAATCCTGTCTGTTCAATCTTCACAACACCACTAAAATCTGTCCTTTCTGCTCTATTCAAACTGCTACTGCGTCAAGCACTTGTCCTATCCCACCTTGATTACTCTATCAGCCTCTTTGCTGACCTCCCTGACTCCTATCTCACCCTACTCCGGTCCATAATTCACTCTGCTGCCTGGATTATTTTTCTCCAAAAACATTCAGCACATGTTTTCCCACTCCTCAGTAACTTTCAGTGGTTGCCCATCCACCTTCTCATCAAACTCCTTACCATTAGCTTTAAAAGCACTCAATCACCTTGCCCCTCCTACCTTACCTTGTGGGTTACCTATGACAATGCAGCCTGCACACTTCTCTCCTCTAATGCCAACCTAGTCACTATACCTCAGTCTCGTCTATCTCACCACCAACTTCTCGGCCATGTCTTGCCTCTGGCCTGGAATGACCTCCCCCTTCATGTCCCACAGACAATCATCTCCCAACCTTCAAAGCACATCTCCACCAAGAGGTCTTCCCCAACTAACCCCTTATTTCTTATTCTTCCACTTCCTTCTGCATCACCCTTGCACTTGGATTTGCACCCTTTATTCACCCCTCCCTCGGTTCCACAACACTTATATTTACATCTAGACACAGCAAGTGTCTGCTGTGTGACCTTGGACAAATCACTTAACTTCTCTGTGCCTCAGTTGGGATTAAGACTGTGAGCCCCATGTGGGACATGGACTGTGTCCAATCTGATTAGCTTGTACCTACCCCAGTGCTTAGACCATGCCTGGCACATAGTAAGTGCTTTAACAAATACCATAAAAAGCCCAAATTTATTTATTTATAGTAATGCCTGTCTCTCCCTCTAGACTCGTTGTAGGGAGTGAACATGTCTACCAACTTTGTTGTATTGTACTCTCCCAAGTGCTTAGTACAGTGATCTGCACACAGACAGCACTGAATAAATATAATTGATTGATTATGAAAAGCGTCGTGCCCTAGTGGAAAGATCCCGGACTTGGAAGCCTAGAGACATGGGTTCTAACCTCAGCTCAGATATTTGGCTGCCATGGGACTTTGGGAAATTCCTTTCATTGCTCTAGGCCTTAATTTCCTCATCTGTAAAATGGGGATTAAACTCCCATTCTCCCTCCTGCTTTAGGTTGCGTGCCCCATCTGGGTCAAGGACTGTGTCCAACCTGATTATCTGGTGCTTGGGACATAGTAAGTGCTTAGCAAGTACCACTGTTATTATCATTATTATATGACACCTGCAGCTGACCTGAACCTTGATAATGACTTAACAGTCTTGGTGACCATAAGGTGAATGTCGATATCCTCAAGTTTACTATACATTGGCATGACCTGTGGGACGAGAGGTGATGTGTCCCGTTTAGGCCTTTCCATCCCACTGATAAAGTACAGCTGACCTGAGCATCTTAAACCTATTTTTGCTGCCATGCTCAAAGACGCACCAAAGGACATGGCCGTTGATAGTTTGTACTACGCTATCCATCCATTGGGAAATGCTTTGCCTTTGACAAGCACATCATTGAAAGCTTATGTAATAATCATGGAGGAACAGCTGGGTGCCGATGAAGGCAATCTAGGGGCCCGGATCCACGAAAGCCTACGGATCGTTATGAACCACTGTAAATGTCTCCCAGGGTAATGGAGTAATAGTCAACTTGAAGAAAGCTGACCTAAAGTCTTAGTTATGGAGCAGCCTACATCAGCTTGGAATCAAAGATCTTCCTCGCCAACATAGACCTGAATATTAGCATTGGGCGTGGTGATATGTTGTCATATTTCATGCCAGAGTAAAGATCCACAATGCTTTCGGGGCAAGATTACCAAGAATGAAGTCCTGGAATACCGTCAACTCGCTGGCATTGAGACAACGCATTGCAGAAACACAGCTCTGCTGGGCTGCGCGTGTGAGGAGAATGGACAAAAGAAGGATGCACCAGAGTGTGCTGTATGGTGAACTGAAAGAGGACATCTGAAGCCCGGAGGGAAGAGTGGGTGGTTTAAAGTCATGGTCTCAAGTAGGGGGAGGTAGCAGTGAACTTTTAGGAGGCCACTGGTGAGCTGTAGTTTAAGAGAGGGGTGGCTCTCTAAGCAAAAGTGACATGAAGATTGTGATGTCAAGGGACAGGCTTTCGATAGGATCAAACCATTACATAGACTTCAGAACCGGCAGTGGGCTTAATTGTGTTATGACTTGTCAGTCTTTTGGCCACATACACCCATGTGCAGATAGGCCCCTACTGTCTACAGAGTATCCTCCTCAAAGGAAGGTAAATTAATTTGAGTTCAACCATCCATGGCTGTAATACCAAATTGACCTCCTAAGACGACTCCTGTTTTCAAGCAGTTTGACTCTCAATCAATCATTCACTCAATCAGTGGTATTTATTGGACATTTACTGTGTGCAGAGCACTGTACTAAGAGCTTATCCATTCATTCATTCATTCAATCGTATTTATTGAGCGCATACTGTGTGCAGAGCACTGTACTAAGCGCTTGGGAAGTACAAGTTGGCAACATGTAGAGACGGTCCCTACCCAACAGTGGGCTCACAGTCTACAGTATAACAGTCTCAGTAGATACATTGCCTGCCCACAAATCTTACATGATACATTCAACATCAAATAGCAAAATGGGATCCTTAAAATGATACCATATCTTTCACATCCGTAGGTTCCCCGAATGCGCGGCACAAAGACAGTGCTCAAATCAATTCTGCTGCTGCTGCCTCTGCTACTGCTGTTTATTCTGTTATTGGGCATAGAATCAGCTAAAATGTCAAGTCCAAAAAGACTCAGAGCTCTCATCGAGTGTCGTTGCTACCTCGTTTCAGTTTCTCAATTTTTAATATTTAGTTTCATCCAATGTTTCTTGGCCTCGCTGGGTTGCAGTGAACATACTCTCAAGCTGTCAGGACAGAACTGGCAAAGCCATTTTTCAAGAGCTAATAACATTAGGAACATGCTTCTCTCTTCCTGTGGCTTTCTGATGTATGCAGAGTCTATATATCTCGTGAAATTTTGGAAGGGTGGGGGTGAGGGAACATTGTCTGCCCATGGGAAGCTTGCAGGAGGTCAGGGAAGAGGGAGGAGAGATGAGAAGTCGGGTGGAGCAGCAGCAAAATGTGGCTTTCATTGTCGGTTTGGGACCGCCGCCGGAGAGATGCTGGTTTGCCCAGAGTCACGTTGTTGTTATGACAACTGGCTTTCTCAAGCCGTAGTAACTCAAAACAGGGGCCCAACGTATGAGTGACAGACGAGGGCTGATCCCAAATATGGGCAAGTCTCGTGCTGTGGATGCTGAGCTTTGGTGTGTGCTGGCTTTGATGGAGCTGGAGCTCTTTCATCTTCAAATCCTGCCCATTTTGGGGCTCTTCAGATGTAAGAAATGTGTGAGTTAGAAAAAAAAAATTGAAGCTGAAAATCAGATTTATAGCGTTTCTGCCCTGGTAAAAATTCAGTCCAGAATCGCTAAGATTCTCTTTGGTGCATAGCTTTTAACTCCCTTGTGAATCATGTTTCTTTCATTATGAGAGTAGGGTTACAGTCTATGTTTAATTTTGAAGTCAGAAGTTTCACGACGGATTGATCTGCAGGCCAGAAACCAGTCTTTCTCATTTAGCAGGAGGGCTCTGCTGCATTTGGGTCCTCCATCCCCGGGTTGGAAGGCCTCTTCAACAGTTCTGATTCCACCACCCAGACCCATTGGATGGAACTGTTTGCCCCTCAACAAGTACCCTTATTTCAAACTTCTCACCACTTCTGTCTCAGGGTCTTACTTCCTGGCCCCCCTCCTTAATCAGTCACTCAGTCAATCAATGATATTTCTTAAGCCCTTACTGGGAGTGCAGAACACTGGACTAAGCCCTTGAGAGCATTTAATGCGGGAAACTCCCTGTCTCCAAAGGAAAACCTTCTCAAGGTGAGGGGTGTGTCTTTAAGCCAGACATCTGATGTGTGTTCTTCCCTGGGCAACCCACATGGACCCGTCCAGAGACCCAGCATTTGCCCAGCAGTCCCTGGTGACTTTGCTGCTTCTCACTACTCCTCCCTTTGAAGCAGGCCACCTCCTTGTGATCTGGCCACTAAAAGTCTCCTTGTGTGATCTGAGGTATCAGAACTTCTAGATGTCACCAAGGTGGGATGACTCAGGGAAGCCTTTTTACAGTGCTATAGGATTATTCCCCACTACATTGTAAGATTTTTGAGGCCAGGGTCTACCAATTTTGCTGCATTGTACTATCCCAAGAACCTAGTACAATGCCCTACACACAGTAAGCACTCAATAAATACCTTTGATTGACTGTTCCAACAATGTAAGCATTTCCTAGGCCTCGGATATGAACTGTGGGGATTGGGAATACTGAGAAGGGGGTCTATACTGGGGTAGGTGCAGGAGTATATATTGGGACAGGGGCCCCAGTCTTGGGGGATTCGTACTGCGGTGCTTTTTCTGTGGGAGTGAGTCTTGATTTTTGCTTCTGCCATGCTGCTTTTCTGCTTTAGCCAGAATGATTTCTTATCAATCAATCAATCATTCGATCAATGGTGTTTATAGAGTGGTTATTATGCGCAGAGTACTGTACTAAGCGCATGGGAGAGTTGGCCCTGGTTCTATTCCTCTATGGCTACTCTTCTGACATGTCAGTATGGGTGTCATGCCAGCATGTCAGAGGCGTTTGGGTTTGTAATAACCTCGTGGGACTGTAGTGGCCAAGATTTCTCTTCTGCTTTCAGTCCTACATTGTCAGTAGGAAAAGAAAAGATAGATCCTGATGGAGTAAGTGAGTGAGTGTGTGTGTGTGTGTGTGTGTGTGTGTGTGTGTGTGTATTTGTATGCAGTTCACAGGTCTTCTCCAGTAATCTTCTCTTTCTCAGGTTCTGTTGGTCCAACAATGTCCAGTGTCCTTAGCGTCTAAGAATATGCTTATTTCTGCTATCACCAAGGCAAGGCAGGATTATTCTTATTAAGAGCCTGGGGCCATTCGGTATTGTGGGATTCCCTGCACATGATGCCATTTTGTCATGTTGCATGTGATGACATTAGATTTGCTCCATGTCTCACCTCTCCCAGGGGCTGATAGCCAGGGAAAACCCACCTACCAGTGCCCTGGGGTCCTGCCCACTGGGCATACAGGGGAGGTGAGTTCTGCACAGTGTAGTGGTGATAGTATTTGTTACAGGCTTACTGTGTGCAGAGCACACTACCAAGCTTTGGGAGAGAATCCACAGGTGGGAATTAGAAATGGTCCCTGTCCCCTTGGGGGACTCCCAATCACAAAGTGAGCAGGGATCATGTCCAGCTCCAGCAATTGCTCTCAGTCTGGTTCCAGTCCTCCTATCCACTGGAACCCCACGGACCCATCTGGGCACCACCAGGCTCCAGACGGACTGACAGCAAAGTGGCGTGGGCAACGAGGCTGGGGCTCCTCTGGCATCTGGAAGCAGCTGCCACCCAGCTACCTGCACTGACCAGCCCAATGGCCCCCTTTTCCCACCTCCATTTTCTCTAATTCTGGCTCCTCCCATTGCACCACCAGGGCCGGGCCCCCCAGGTTCCCAGATGTAGGGGCGAAACCAGTGTTCTTCCATGGCTTTCTGGGCTGAAGAACTCCCAGCCTTGCCCTCCTCAGCTCTCCCATATGACCTGAGAACTTCTGAGCAGTGGGAAAAACCCCACCTAGAGTCTTTGTTCCCTGTTACTCTGCCTGGCCTGCTCTCTGGCCCCAAGGGTTGTGACTCCCTCTCCCACCATCCCCATCACTAATTAGAGAAAGTGGTACCGGTGGAGGTGGTTACTCCTATTTACAGCTGCTATTGGTGCTGTGACAGCCTCTTGTGCCTCTCTAGTCAGCCCAGTGGTCCTGTGCAAACAAATGAGGCAGAGGGGGTGCTCCAGTAATGGTGGGAGAGGACAAATCAGGGCCAGACAGGAGCTGACAGGATGGAAGGGATGAGGGTGGAAGACAAAGCATTTTGCATCAACCCTCTGTGGAGAAGCCCCATGCTGGCCGTGTGAGTGTCTCTGTATGGAAGGGAGAGGAAAAGAGCAAGAGAAGAGGAACTGGGGGGTGCTGGAGAACTTGGGGGGACATTTGATGGGGCCTTGGAGAAATGGTGGATGGGCAATGGGACACTGGAGGACTGCAGAATGGGAGAAGAAAGTGCCAAATTCAGAGTAGGTGTGGAACAGAATAGACATTAGGGATTGGGGAAAGGAATGAGGGAGTTGGGGATTGTAAATTTTAATTTCCCAAAGAGTTCCGACATCTTGAGTGGACCGGTTTCAGAATAGAATTTATCTAATTCCAGGTAAGTTTATAGGGAAAATGTACCTCACAATACAGCTGTTCGCCATTTGGCCACGTTTCAGGCAAATAACCCAACTGTAGATGTGACTGAATGATGGTGATGGTTATCTTGAAATGAATTGTTTGCTAGAAACTTATCTACGACACTGCAAATCTGTTCACTCCAAGGACTGACTGACCACTAACAAGGTTTGTTAAGTATCAGAAGAACAAGCGGAGTACAAGAGTTCCCTTTACATTTTAGCTTCAAACACTCTTTTTGGCCATCCTTTGCTTTCTTGAATTTCAACCAGTGTGAAAGAAGTCGTTGACTATTTCAATTGTTTTCAGACCATCTTCCCACTAACCCTTATTTCCCGGAGAAGCAGTGTGGTGTAGTGAAGAGTATAGGCCTTGGAGTCACAGGACTTAATTTCTAATTCTGGCTCTGCCACTTGTCTGCTGGGTAACCTCGGGAAAGGCACCTAACTTCCCTGTGCCTCAGTTGCCTCATCTGTAAACTGGAGATTAAGACTGTAAACCCTACATTATCTCATATCTCCCCAACACTTTAAACAGTGCCTGGAACATAGTAAGCATTTAACAAATAACATAAAAAAAGAAACAAATATGGCTACAACATAATATTTGGATTCTACGAGAGTTGATAAGAACACAGCTACCATGTTAGGAGGGACTATCTGTTTACATTAATTTATACTTATTTACCTATTTTTCTGGCCGTATCTCAATTATCAACACTTATGCACTTCTTTCTTCTGTTCCCAGTACTTGCAAATAATTTATGTTTTTCTGCCTCTCCCATTTGGATTGTAGATATCTTGAAGACAAGGACTGTGTCTTCTACTTTTATGTATTCTCTGAGTGCGTAGTAGAGTGCTCTGCATATAGCATGTGCTCTTAAATGATTGTTAGGTTGTGTGTGTTTGCGGTATATTTGTGTGAAGTAAATGTTGTTTCTTTGATGTGTGATTGGATGATATGCGTGTGTTTGTGTGATGTGTGCATGGTTGCGTGAGACAGAGATATATGTGTGTTTGTGTGATGTGTGTGCTTGAGCCAGCATGTATGTTGGTTGTGAGTGTGTTGGTTCCATAAGGGTGTGCTTACGAGCTACGTGTGTGCATGGTTGTGTGGTGTATTTGGTTTACGTGAGTGTGGGGGTGGGCGAGGGGCTTCTCAGTGTTTGCTCAGCAGACACCGTGGCTGGGCTGAATCTGCCTGCCACATCTCTTTATGTCAGGCTAAATCCCTTAGAGAATGCGGCTGATGGACACGGTTATTTCGCCAGGCAAAGGAATGTGTCCGGGTGACAAAGCAGCCAGCTGTAATTTGAAGAATGTTGCTGAATTCTCAAACGCGGAGTCAGGCCTATAAGAGATGGCACCACAGAGACTGGTTAATCTGGTTCCCTGAAGGTTGAAAAGAAGTAGGGATTCCACTGGGCTTCTGGACCAACCCTGAGGGGCGGGCAGAGGTCACCCGGGGATCAGCTTGGCCGTCACACCCAGGGGGTAGAAATTAATGTGTAGGAAAATACTCCACTAGCCTCCTCCGAGGCCTCCAGCTGCACGATCCCCCTGAATTTATTTAGGGGGACAATTTTCCAAAGGGGTCCTTCAAGCAATCAATCAATCAATCAGTGGCATTATTGAGTGCTTATAGTATGAAGAGGATTGAACTAAGAGCATTTTTCTTTTATCACTATCATTTTTTTTCTTTGTTATTTAGGGCTAAGTGGGGCACCAACTACTACACCAAATATTATTATGCCATTTGTAAAGCACTTACTCTGTGACAAACACTATACTAAGCACTGGAAGAGATGTGGGATAATCAGGTTGGACACAGTCTCTGTGCCTCACAGGGCTTACAGTCTAAGCAAGAGGGAGAACAAAGTATTGAACCTCCACCTTACAGATGAGGAAACTGAGGCACAGAGATGTTATGTGACTTACTCAAGGTCACACAACAGACAAGTGACTGGAGATGGATACTGAGGGGAGTGAGAGCAAAATCAATTCAGACACATCCCTACCCCTGAAAAGACTTGCAGTCTGTGGTCAGACACATTCAATCAATATCAATCAATCAATGAGATTTACTGAGCACTGACTTTGTGCAGAGCATTGTATTAAACCCTTGGGAAAGTCAAATAAAGGTGGTAGAGGTGTTCTTTGCCCATAAGGAGCTTACAGTCAAGAAAGGGAGACAGATATTAGTATAAATAAATGCATCACCTATCTGTACATAACTCGGGGGGAGGGCAGAGGGGAATGAGAATGGGGTGACTATCAAAAGCTTAAAGGGTAGGGATCCAAGTTCATAGATGACACAGGAGGGAGAGGGAGTAGGGGAAAAAGGGGGCTTAAATGGGGAAGACTTCTTGGGAGAGATGTAATTTTAATAAGCCTTTGAAGGTGGAGAGAGGGTGGCCTGGATATATGGAGTGGGGAGGGAATTCCGGGACAGAGGAAGGATGGGAGAAAGGGTTCAGTGGTGAGATTGAGGCACAGTGAGTAACCTAGTGCTAATGGAGCGAAGTGTGCAAGTTGGGCTATAGTAGGAGTTGAGAGAGGTAGGGTTGAAGGGAGAGAGCTGATTGCCTGAAAGCTGATGGTAAGGAGTTTCTGTATAATGTGGAGGGAGGTGGACAACTAATAGAGGGTCTTGAGGAGAGGGGAGATATGGACTGAACGGGTTTTTTAGAGAATTGATCCAGACAGCCGAGTGAAATACAGACTGGAGTGTGAAATGACAGGAGGCAGGGAGGTCAGCGATGAGGCTGAAACAGTGTCAAGGTAGGATAGGATAAATGCTTGGGTCAGTTTATTAGCAGTTTGGAGAGGAAGGGGCTGATTTTAGCGATGTTGTGAATCAATGGATTTGGTGACATTGAATATGTGGGTTGAATAAGATGGATGAGTGGAGGATAACACCAAGGTTATGGGCTTTGGAGGTATGGAGGATAGTGGTGTTATCTACAGTGATGGGAAAGTTGTGGGGGGAAAAGGTTTGGATGGGAATATGAGGACTTCTGTTTTGGTCATGTTTAGTTTAAGGGGTAGGCAGGACATTCAGGTAGAGATGTCCTGAAAGCAGGAGGAAATGTGAGACTGCAGAGAAGGAGAGAGGTCAGAGCAGGGGAAGTAAATTTGGGAATCATCCACGAAGGAATGGCAGCTGAAGCCATGGGAGTGAATGAGTTCTCCAAGGGAACGGGTGTAGATGCAGAAGAGAAGGAAACCCAGGACTGAGCCTTGAAGAATTTCCACTGTGAGACGGTGGGAGGCAGAGGAGGAGCCTGCAAAAGAGGCTGAGAATGAGCAGTCAGAATCATAGGAGAACCAGGAGAGAATAGTGCCAGTGAAGCCAAGGTTGCATAATCTTTCAAGGAGAAAGGGGTGGTCCACAGTGTGGCCACTGAGAGGCTGAGCTGGATTAGCATGGAGTAGAGACCATCGTATTTGGCAAGAAGGAGTCATTGATGACCTAAGAGAGAGAAGTTTCCGTGGAGTGAAGGGGGCAGAAGCCAGATTGGAAGGTGTCAGTGAGAGAATTGGAGGAGAACAAGTGGAGGCAGTGGGTGTAGACAACTCACTCAAGAAGTTATGAGTTACTCAAGTTACTCACACAAAAACTACTCACCACTGGCTTTAAAGCACTCAATCATCTTGCATCACCCTACCTCATCTCACTAATTTCCTACTATGGCCCAGCCTGCACACTGCGCTCCTCTAGTGCAAGCTTACCCACTGTGCCCTGATCTTATCTATCTCGCCACTGACCCCTTTCCCACATCATCCCCCTAGCCTGGAACTCCCTCCCCCTCCATATACTCCAGACCACCACTCTCTCCAACTTCAGAGAATTACCAGGTCACTCCTACCTCACCTCCCTTCTCTCCTTCTATAGCCCAGCCCACACCCTCCGCTCCTCCGCCGCTAATCTCCTCACCGTACCTCGTTCTCGCCTGTCCCGCCATCGACCCCCAGCCCATGTCATCCCCCGGGCCTGGAATGCCCTCCCTCTGCCCATCCGCCAAGCTAGCTCTCTTCCTCCCTTCAAGGCCCTATTGAGAGCTCACCTCCTCCAGGAGGCCTTCCCAGACTGAGCCCCTTCCTTCCTCTCCCCCTCCCCCCTCCATCCCCTCCTTCTTACCTCCTTCCCTTCCCCACAGCACCTGTATATATGTATATATGTTTGTACATATTTATTACTCTATTTATTTATTTATTTTACTTGTACATATCTATTCTATTTATTTTATTTTGTTAGTATGTTTGGTTTTGTTCTCTGTCTTCCCCTTTTAGACTGTGAGCCCACTGTTGGGTAGGGACTGTCTCTATATGTTGCCAATTTGTACTTCCCAAGCGCTTAGTACAGTGCTCTGCACATAGTAAGTGCTCAATAAATACGATTGATGATGATGATCTCTCCAAGAGGCCTTCTCCCATTAAGCCCTCTTTCCATGACTCACTCTCCGTTCTCCATCATCTTTGCACTTCAGTCTGTGACTTGATATTTGCCCCACTCTCAACCCCCAACAGCACTTTTATACATATCTTTAAATTATATATTATAAATTATTTATTCATATTAACATCTGTCTCCCCCTTTACGTCATAAATTCGTTATGGGAAAGGAATGTGTCTGCTAATTCTGCCATACTGTACAATTCCAAATGCTTAGTACAGTGCTATGCACATAGTAAGTGCTCAGTAAATATGATTGATTGAGTTTGGGAGGAAATGGTAGGAGGGAGATGGGGCAATAACTGGAGGGAGCTGTGTGTCCAAGGGAGGGTTTTATTTTTAGGAATGGGGATACAGAGAATGTTTAAAAGCCACGGGGAAGAAACTACTGGAAAGTGAACAGCTAAAGATGGTGGTCAGGAAAGGAAGAAAGGAGGGCTGTTGATTGATTGATTGATTGAAGAGCTCAACAATCCACATAAACCACATTCAAATAATTAGCTAAAGCAGCACCGTAGGAGGGAGGTGAGGGTGGGGAGAGGGCAGTTTTCAGGTCCTCCCTAGCTTCAGTCCGTGGTTGTGAATAGACCACCTGGTCAACGTGGGCCCCAGCTCCTTGGGTGGTTGAGGTGGGTGGGGTGAGCTAGGCCCCCGAGGGGTCGGAGAGCCCCAGCCATGTGGATTCTAGCTCTGGTCTGCCCTGTTCTCCTGCAGCAAGTGTGTGGGTAGTTTGGCTCTTAATCTGAAGGCTGTCCCAACATCCTGGGACTGTTTTTTTCCTAGAAAGATTCAATTTAATTACAATTTAAAGACCTACTTCTGCACGAACTCCTTTTTAGCCCTTCAGGTGTTCTGGTGTTCATTTCCAAGTTGTATATATGAATTTATAACGTCTCAATGCAGGCATTCATCTGAAGGAAAGCTCACCTTTCCTCCCCTTGGGAAGGATCCAACTTGCATACACCCTCTAGAGAAAAAGAAGAAAAAAACCCTACTTTTCCACCTGCTTTTCTGCATTCAGTTCAAGCAATTAGTCTCTTCTTGGGAAATTTTCAGCTCCATCAGGTTGCACAATTGTTTGGGGTGCTTAGCCTGGCTTAGTGGATTCCCTCGGGTGAGGAGGAGTTTCATCTTATGGCTTCAGGCAAACTGGGACCCACGTGAACAGGGAGTTCCACTTTACTTCCTCCCATTCAAAACCTCAGCCTTCCAACACTTAAACATCACCTTGATACTTCAGTCCTCACCTGCTAATCAATCAATCAATCAGTGATATCCAATGACTACTTGGGAAAAAGCAGTGTGGCCTAATGGAAAAAATACAGTCCTGGGAGTCAAAGGACCTGAGTTCTAATACTTGTTCTGCCACCTGTCTGCTGAGTTACCTTGGGCAAGTCACTTTACTTCTCTGGGCCTCAATTACCTCATCTGTAAAATGGGGATTGGCTGCGAGCCCCATGTGGGAAATGGACTGTGTCCAATCTGATACCGCAGTGCTTAGTACAGGGCCTGGCGCAAAGAAAGTGCTTAACAAATGCCATAAAAGAACAACAACAAAAAAACCCAACAGTACAGCAGTTTACAGTCTATGGAAGCTAAGCCCTTTGATACTCTTCCGACCTTTAACCTCACTTCTTGTCTTATGCCGTTGAATCATTTCCGACCCATAGTGACACCACTGACACATCTCTCCCGGAATGCCCTGATCTCCATCTGCAATCATTCTGGTAGTGTATCCGTAGAGTTTTCTTGATAAAAAATATGGAAGTGGTTTACCATTGCCGCCTTCCGCGCAGTAAACTGGAGTCTCCGACCTCGACTCTCTCCCATGCTGCTGCTGCTCAGCACAGGTGAGTTTTGACTTGTGGCAGATTGCCTTCCTCTCGCTAGCCACTGCCCAAGCTAGGAATGGAATGGATAGGCCTCTGCTTGACTCTCCCTCCCATAGTCGAGACTGGTAGAGTACTGGAAACTCTCCAGGTGCAGCCCTGAGAGGGGAACCACACATTACTTGCGTATATATCTTTACATTCTGTATCTTCCTCCAACTTGTCATTTATTTTAGTGTCTGGATCCCCTGCTAGATTGTAAATTCCTTATTGATTAGGTCCCATAATTAATAATAATTTAATAATTTTGGTATTTGTTAAGCACTTGCTATGTGCAAAGCACTGTTCTAAGCGCTGGAGAGGGTACAAGGTGATCAGGTTGTCGCATGTGGGGCTCACAGTCTTAATCCCCATTTTACAGATGAGGTAACTGAGGCACAGAGAAGTTAAGTGACTTGCCCAAAGTCACACAACTGACAAGCGGCGGAGCTGGTATTTGAACCCATGACCTCTGACTCCTAAGCCCCTGCTCTTTCCACTGAGCCACACTGCTTTCTTCCAAGATCTTAGTAGCGCTCTGCAAGGAGTAAGCTCCGCTCAGTAAATACTGAGTCTGATTGATTAGAACCTTAAGGACAAACTGCAGGGATCAAGTCTACTAACTCAACCATATTAACCCAGGTGTTTAGCACAGTGCTCTGCACATAATAGGAGCTTAATAAATATGATTGATTGACAAAGGCATTTATCTCTCCCTAACAGATAAGCAAATGGGCAATGTCTTTTCAGTGAGGGTCTCTAACTCTGGCTGCTGGCTACAGAAGGGATAGCCAGAGGGGCTTTTTCTTCCTCTCTCCCAAAGGCTGGTAGAGAGGAATTTGCACTCCCACCAGTTACTGGGGAAATAATCCCAGACCCCAATTTTTCTGACTCCTAGAATCCTGTCAATGAAGACAGAAGCTGCTCTTCTGCAATGATGCTTCAGAGGCTCTGGGTTCTAATCCCAGTTCTGCCATTTGACTGCTGTGTGACTTTAGGCAAGTCACTTCTCTGTGTCTCATTTACTTTATCTGTAATTATCTTGTACCTCCCTCAGTGTTTAGTACAGTGCCTGGCACATAGCAGGTGCTAAACAAATACCATTACAAAAAAACAACAAAAAACCCCAAACTTTAATATGTTCAACTTCCAGAGTGATTGAAAGGAAAATTCTGCAGGTAAACTGGGCTCCGGTTTCACTCCCAGTGACAGTTACATTGTGCCAGCTACAAAATATGAAGGTGCCTTTGTTCACAAAGTCATCAAAACAAATGAACAAACATTGTTCTTCTTAGGGAACGAATCTTAACCTGAGAACTCATTTCTGCAGTTTTCACAAATCATCAAATGCTAGGAGAAAATCTCAAGTGGATGAACGCAAGGAGCATCCATTTTTCACTCTCTGAGGTTCAGTGGAAGACTGAGAAAGTGAACAGCTTGAGTTGCCAAACTCAATCTGCTGGATGCAGAAAATGTCAGAGAGCTTACCAAAGTCTGATTTTGGTCACGTACAAAGTTCAGTGCAAGTTGAACTTGCTTTTGAAGACTTGGGGTTGGCTTTTAAAGTCCATTTTCCAAGTCCACTGTAATGCTGTGTATGTTTGGAGTGCAAGGATTGTTAAGGCCTGAAGCCCTTTGTTTTGCACCATCCCTTCAGCCAGCCAGATTTTCATTCTTTGCCCTGCTTGGTTTATTGCGTCTCCCATCACCCCTGCTATGAAGGATGTAGTCTTCCTTTTCCAGAATAGTGTAGGATCGGGATCCGGTAGTGGTTTGAGGGATGAGTTTTGAGTTTTGGACTGAAAACTGATTTTACCAATTCCTGTGACCAGTGGAGACACTGATTGAGCCAGGTCCCTGGGATCTGATCTGTTTCTGGTCATCCATGATTTAGTTGGATGACCTTGGCCAAGACACTGAATTTCTCTCTGCCTCAATTACCTCATCTGTTAAATGGTTATATGAATACCTCTCCCTACCTCACCTTGAGAAGCAGAATGGCCTAGTGGATAGAACATGGGCCGGCCTGGAGGTCAGAAGGACCTGGGTTCTAATACCAGCTTTGCTATGTGTTTGCCATGTGACCTTGGGCAAGTTACTTTGCCTTCCTGTGCCTCATTTACCTCATCTGTAAAATGGGGATTAATACTTTGAGCCCCACGTGAGACTGTCCAACCTGATTAGCTTGTATCTGTCCCAGTGCTTAGCATAATGCCTGGCATATAGTAAGTGTTAAACAAATAATGTAAAAAACCCAATGTTATAAGGCTAAAATTAAATCATTCAATTAATCAGTTAATTGCATTTATTGCACTGCACTAAACTCTGAGAGTTTACATTCTAAGATCGGAGAATCCATTTCAGCTCACCTAAGGAACCGGTTGGGACTCTCGCTATTATGTATTCCCTTCCCATATCCCACTCAGCGAAGGTCTGATGTGGTAAACTGGTTTCAGGACTCATTCTTCCTAACCCTGTCACTCCACCTGGTGCAAAGTAGCGCAGGAGGGTGACATTGTTGGAATTGCTCTAGATGTCTGTAGTAGGGCCAGGTCTCAAGGCCACTCCTTCAAATTTTGACTAAGTCTTGATGTACACTGTTTTGAATCTGCCAAAAGGACTCTCTAGGCTTTCTGATTTGGTTTAAAGATATAAGTGCTACTGGGGGCAGTGAGAAGGGAAGTTCCAAGGGTTTAAGTGCTGTGGAAGTGCTGAAGTGGCATAAGGACAGAAATAGAATGGGGAGAAGAAGCATCAATCAGGGAATGCCTCCTGGAGGAGGTGTGATTTCAGAAGGACTTGGAGGAAGAGGAAAGCAGTGGTCTGCCAGATGTGAAGCAGAAGGGAGTTACAGGCAAAAGGGAGAACATGAACAGGAGGACAGTGGCAAGACGGGGAATTGTATTTAAATATATTGATGTCTGTTTATTTGTGTCAACGTCTGTCTCTCCCCCTCTAGATTGTGGGAGGGATTGTCACTCTTTATTATTGTATTGTACTTTCCCAAGCAGTTAGCACAGTGCTCTGCACACAGTAAGCACTTAATAAATATGACTGAATGGATGAATGAAGAATGAGGCATAGTGAGCAGGTTGGCTAGAGAGGATTGTAGTGTGCAGGCTGGCTTGTAGAGAGAGAGCTGAGAGATCTTTCAAGCTGAAGATGAGGAGGTTTCTGTGTGATGTGGAGAGGAATGGGCATTGCTCAGAGATGATGTTTTAGAAAACTGATATGGCTAGCAGCACGAACTATGGACTGGAGAGGGGAGAAGCTGCAGGCAGGGAGGTTGATGAGGAGATTGTGTCAATGATTTCTGTGTCACCAATGGAGAGCAAATGGTTTTGTGCAGGGTTTGCCAGTTCATATTGGCGCCCAACCTCGGTCTCCTTCAGGTTAATTGTCAGTCTACCTTACATTGTTGATTCTTGAAAGCAAATCTAGTTGTCTCTTTTTTCTTCTTGTATTAGCTTCTAAAGCCCAAGCATCACTGTGTTGGTTCTCACTTTAGTGGAAAGAGTTTCCCTTTCTGACACTAGCTTCCTGGTTCCTTGACGAATCCTCAGGCATGACTGCAAGGAATAGGTTGACAGCCCTGCTTTACTCCACTGGTGCTGTGGAAAGCTTCCAGAGCAGAGGGCATATCTGCTAATTCTCTTATATTGTATTCTCCCGAGCACTTTGTGCAGTTCTCTGCACATAGTAAGTGCTCAATAAATGCCACTGATTGAATGATTGTTTGATTCGAAAGCATCTCCAGTTCTGTCAAGGACAGCCAGCTCATGATAGCTCTCAGTCCTAAAATGTTAATGAACCTGTCAGAGCAGCCAACATTTTCCAGTAGAGTTCATATGGTCTGCTGATTTTTGCCAGATGTTTTCTTCAGATCTACTGTCATATCATAATAATGATAATAGTGGCATTTATTAAGCACTTACTATGTGCAAGGCACTGTTCTAAGCGCTGGGAGTATACAAGGTGATCAGGTTGTCCCACAGGGGGCTCACAGTCTTCATCCCCATTTTACAGATGACGTAACTGAGGCCCAGAGAAGTTAAGTGACTTGCCCAAAGTCACACAGCTAAGTGGCAGAGTCAGGATTCGACCTCTGACTCCAAAGTCCGTGCTCTTTCCACTGAGCCATGCTGCTTCTCTGATGTCATATGGTGGCAGGGGTGGGAAGTGCCCAGTCCCAGGCCCAGGAGCCGAACATAAGCCGTGGCAACCCTGACATTTGAGGTATGACCAGCTAGCCATGCTACACAACTGTCCTCCGATTGGCCCTTTCCCGTTCTCACGCACAGTGAGTCCTGCGTCCTAGATCAAGAGCAAAAGGCAAAGTGGCTGGAGGAGAGGAGGGGCTTTGGTTGGCCCTGGTTGCCCCTGACCCCTTTCTCCAATTCCTTCTGGCAGGCAGCAGGAGCAGCTGGCACGTTTGCCCTATCTTAATTCTGCCACTGCGTGAGGCGGGCGGTGCAAGAGTCCTCATCCTTGTAAGACTAAAAAAGGCTCTATGAACAGCCACTTCAATTGTGTAATTCTAATTTGGACAGAAAATAGAATTGAGGCCGTGCAGAAACTGACTGGGGAGTGGTGGAAAGAAACAATAGATCACCAAAAAGGCCTGACTCATAAGACTTTTTTTAGTGGTATTGTTTTAATGGTATACCCTCCCTAAACACTTATGTACATATCTATAAATTATATATTATAAATTAATGTCTATCTACCCCTCTAGACTGTAAGGTCACTGTGGGCTTGGAACACAGCTACCAACTCTGTTTTACTCTCCCAAGCACATAGTAAGTGCTCAATAAATATCACTGATTGATTGACTTGTTAACCATTTATTATATGCCAGGCACTGTACTAAGTGCTGGGGTTGATACAAGCTAACCGGGTAGTACACAGTCCATCTCCCACATGGGCCTGATTTTACAGGTGAGGTAAATGAGGCCCAGATAGGTTAAGTGACTTGCCCAAGGTCACACAACAGACAAGTGGTGGAGCTGGGATTAGAATAGAGGTCCTCTGACTCCCAGCTTGTGCTCTTTCCATTAAGCCATGCTTCTTCCCTAAGAATTTATATTCCACTCAAGTTTATACTGATGTTTCAGGGCGGCTTTTGTTCTAATTGATCTGATTCACTTACTCCAAGGATTGTCCCTCCTGCCTTGGCCCCCTCCCCTCCCTTCCTCCCCACAAATTCAACATACATCTCACCGTGGTGGGTGTCTGTGTAACAGCTAGAAATAGGGGGATGCCTGCTGCAGCTATGCCAGCTTAGGGACAAGTTTTTTGACTAAAGGATGTTTTGTAAGGTGGATAGGTTCAACAGGAATTCTGAAACTATTCAGCAAAATGGGTGGCAAAAACTGCAGCAAGGTGCTGCTGGCTCATGGCGCCATGACACAGTGGTCACTTTGGCTGGCATGGAGGAGAGAGGGAGGGCAATGATGTGCCAGCCGCCATCATTATACTCACTTCCTTTATGAAAGTGCTCTGTCCTGAAGACTTCCCACACACCAGAAGTGATGTTGATGGTATTTATTCAATGCAAACCCTATACCAGGCCCTCACTGTTCCCAGAATTGGGGGAAATACAAGGTTATCGGATTGGACACAATCTCTGACCCACCCAGGGCTTACAGTCTGAGGGAGAATAGTTATTTTCTTCCCATTTGACAGATGAGGAGACTGAGGAACACAGAAGTTAAGTAGCTTGCTTAAGGTCACCCAGCAGGCAAGTGGTTGTGCTGGGGGAGTAGAATCCACATCTTCTGACTAGCAGTCCTATGCTCTTCCTACCAGGCTGTCTCATCAGAAATGATGGGATGGAGGCTCATTTGCTGAGGGAATACATCATCGCCATCATTATCGCCTTCTAAATGGATTCTGATTTTCCTCAGCCATAGATTGTAGGTGGAAATAAATTGGTCTCTGAAAGACTCCTGGATCCCTCCAGGTATTCCACAAGGAAGTCCACCTTTCCTGAGTCAATGGATACATGTTTGTGAAAAAGAGGTTAAGTTCGGGAAGGCTGGAAGGACACAAGGGAGTGACCCTAACCATAGACTCCAAACCCACAAAACAGTTCCCCCAGAATCCCCTCATTGACACTGCCTATTGTGGATCTCTAGTTGGAACCTGCATCTCCAACTAACTCCCTTTGCAAGGGATTTTCCTGGGAAAGAAGAAAGATGAGTGGATCCCCAAAGAGAGTGTTCTGGAGAAGAGCCTGGACCACCATAAAATTTTAAGATGAGAAGGTTTTAACTGGTTATCTATGTTGGTATGGTGATGCCCCTGCAGGCTACTAATAAGGATACCATCCGCCACCGATCCAGTCTGCTGGAAGCTCTCTGTAGCACTGATTCTAGCTTTGCTGGAAAATTCTCTTGGCAGTGAAAGGCGGGGATTCCTGCGAATGGAGAATTAGCTCACTCTCAACACAGTTCTGGGGACTGGGGCCTTTACACACCATCTGGATGAAGGTAACAGAATCACCCGCAGACACACAACGCCTTTGCCCTGGGATTTCTGCAGGGAAGATCGGCAGCCCTCTTGACCTGGTCAACTGACTTTGTGTCCCGCTCCCTGCTGTCCTGTTCCTGCTGAGGGATGGATGGGCTTCAGGATCCAGAGCAGCCCACCTGCATCCAGCTAGCGCCTGATCCCAGGCTGCAGGTTGGCTCCTTCAG
Source organism: Tachyglossus aculeatus (assembly GCF_015852505.1). Lineage (NCBI taxonomy): Eukaryota > Metazoa > Chordata > Mammalia > Monotremata > Tachyglossidae > Tachyglossus > Tachyglossus aculeatus. Next base: position 23,676,734 of record NC_052081.1, read on the forward strand.
CTGGTAACTGAAGAAGAGTTAAGAGAAACTGAAGAAAAGTGCCCAACAGGAAAAAATGAGATTGGGCTGGGACCCAGGAGCGCATTACTTCTCTGCCAGAATATGCTGCATGGCACTGAGCTATGGGGACCAGGCTGGGCTCCCTAGGGAGGGGAGCCAAAATCCACAAAAGACAAACAGGAGGGAGATGGTGCAACTGACAGAAAAACCAAGAGAGAGAAAGGAATAGAACTGGACCCAGATGGGGAGAGAACGGGAAAGAGACAGAAGAGCAGGGGCTACAGAAAAAAACACACACTCAAACACAGGTACACAAGCACACACATGCACATGCAGCTGGACATGCTCCCTCAGGCCCTCCCCTTCCACTGCCTCTGCTACAGCACAGGCTTGGGAGTCAGAGGACATGGGTTCTAATCCTGGGTCCTACACATCAGCTGTGTGATTTGGGGCAAGTCACTTAACTTCTCTGTGCCTCAGTTACCTTTTCTGTAAAATGAGGATTCAGACTGTGAGCCCCACATAGGACAACCTGAATACCTTGCATCTACCCCAGTGTTTAGAACAGTGCTTGGCACAAAGTAAGCACTTATCAATTAATACAATTGTTATTATTAATTACTATTACATCTTCATCCACATCCTCAGAAACTATAACTATTATGGCTGCTGCCTCTGTCCCCACCACTGCCACCACCACTCTAGCCCTTCTACTCCCAGTCACAGCTGCAGCTGCCGCTAGCAGATTCCTACTGGGTCACCGCATGCCTCCACACCTGATGATGATGATGGTATTTATTAAGCGCTTACTATGTGAAAAGCACTGTTCTAAGCGCTGGGGAGGTTACAAGGTGATCAGGTTGTTCCACAGGGGGCTCACAGTCTTAATCCCCATTTTGCAGATGAAGTAACTGCGGCACAGAGAAGTTAAGTGACTTGCCCAAAGTCACACAGCTGACAATTGGTGGAGCCGGGATTTGAACCCATGACCTCTGACTCCATAGCCCGTGCTCTTTCCACTGAGCAACACAGTCTTCTCTTCCTGAAAAATGGCAGGGAATGGCTCTTGGAAAGACCACCCCCTCTCTGGTGTTGGCAGCATCATCAGAGAGTGGAGGGAGAGGTCCAAAACGTAAAGAGATTTAATAATGGCACTTAGCAAATTCTACATTGGGGTAGACACAGGATAATCATATCAGGCAGAGGCCCTGTCTCACATGAGGGAGGAGAACAGATATTTTTCCCTTCTAGACTGTAATCCCCCTCTGGACTGTAAGCTTGATATGGGCAGGGAGTGTGCCTGCTAAGTCTGTTGTACTCTCCCAAGTGCTTAGTACAGTGCTCTGCACATAGTAAGTACTCAATAAATATGATTGATTGATCAGTTGATTGATCTCAACTTTACAAATGAGGAAATTGAAGCAAAGAGAAGTTAAATGATTTGCCCACTGAAACACAGCAGGCAAGTGATGGAGCCAGGATTAGAACCCAGACCTCTTAACTTCCAGACCAAAGCTCTTTCCACGAGGCCCCACTGTCCATGTTTTGCTTTAGTTGTGATCCTTCTCCCTTACCACTCAGCTTAAATGATTAACTTTCAGGAATCCTGGACTTTCTCAAAATTTGTGCCCCCTGCCTGCCCCTGGAAAGGTGATCCCATTGATTTCCCTCTGATTGTGAAAGGACGAAATCAACTGAGAAAAGAGGAGACTCCTACTCCTTAAGAAGACCCGGCACACTTCTTTCCAAAGAGACTGGAATGAATATGAGGATGATGCTGTAGTTTACTGTATTTTCCCTTTCCTGCTAGGTGACCAGTAATGGGAACTAGCCCACAGGTAGCACTGGAGAATTACCAGATCTATCACTCTGGCAACCAGAATTTCTCACCTCTCTGTGTGCCTCTCCCTACTCATTCACATCCTAATGAAACCCAAAATACAGCCGTCCCCCTACTACCTCACCAGAGAGTTCTGAGGACAAAATGAGTCTCTGAGAATAAAATATCTCCCCAACTTCCTAATACTAACCCTCTCTTTTTTCAATTGATTTCAGCCTTTCACAGTCAAAGGGATATTTTGTCGGGGAGGAGGAGTTTTATATAGTTCCCTGAGTCGGCTCCTCTTTAAATCTTCCCCAAACTCTCTCCTGTTTCTGTCCCCTTTGTTACTCATTTCTCTTGTTGAATCACTATATTTCTTTCCTGATATCATTTCCATTCATGCTCCTGCTGAGCTTCATCTGGGTCACAGATCAAGAACCTATGGCTTGGGAATTACCTCTGTCTAGTCTTGGAGTCAGGTATAGCTCTCACCTAGAAACCTAACCATGAACTGGAAAATGTGAGGGAGACACCATTAACTTCTCCTGAACAGCACAATGCTCTGCAGGAAGCTGGACAGGAAGTAGCTGGGCTGCCCTGCCTCATTGAGCAGGAAATTAATTGATCGATCAGTGCTATATATTGAATGCATACTGTGTGCAAAGTACTGTACTAAGTGCTTGGGAGAGTATGAGGCAGAAAGAGTTGGTAGGCACGATCCCTGCCCACAAAGAGATTAGGAAAGGGGATGAGGGGAGCCAAGAAGCCAAGATGGTGTCTCTAGTCTTCACTGGTCAGCAGGGTGAGCTCAAGCTATTCTCATCTCCCACCACACCTCAGGCATCCCACCCTCCCACCCGCAGGAAGCAGAAGGAGAAGAACTAGAAGTGGGCCCATGGAGATGAGCAGGGAGGGAGGTCGCTTGACTCCCTGTCCCACAGAGGCCAAGAACAGATCCTGAGTTGGGCGAGGGGCACTGGGTGTTGCACCCCTGAGAGTGAGAGGGAGTGTCTGAGTCTGGATAGAGGGTAAATTCAGCAAGTTCAGCGAACCCTCAGCAGGGGCTCCCACCTACAGCAGGTCTGGGCACAACTGAGGGAAGCGGCGGCAGAGGCAAGAGAGGTGGAGTAGGGGAAGAAAACAAGCTGAAGCAGCATGGCCTAGCGGGAAAACCATGGGCTTGGGAGTCAGAGGACCTCCCAGCTCTGCCGCCTGCCTGCAGTGTGACCCTGTACAAGTCACCTAACTTCTCTGGGCCTCAGTTTCTGTGTCTATAAAATGGGGATTCAATACCTGATCTCCCTTCTATTTAGACTGTGAGGCCCTTGTGGGACAGGGTCTATTAACTTCCATCTACCCCACTGCTTAAAACAGTGCTTGACCCATAAGTGCTTAACAAGTACCATTAAGGAAAAAAAAGATGTAAGTCTGAATGGTACTTGTTAAAAGCTTATTTATGTGCCAGGCACTGTATTAATTCCTGGGGTAGCTACAATTGAATCAGGTTGGACACAGTCCATGTCCCACATGGGGTTCACAGTCTTAACCCCCGTTTTACAGAAGAGGGAACTGAGACACAGAAAAGTTAAGTGACTTGACCAAGGTCACGTAGAAGACAAGAGGTGGAGCCAGAGTTAGAACCCAAGTACTTCTGATTCACAGTCCTGTGGTCTATCAACTAAGCAATACTTCTTCTTTCCCCTTCTCTTCCCTTACCCTTCTCTTCTTCTTTGTCTGTCCCCTTCTTTCCATCTCTTGCTTCCTTTTCTACCTTCTCCCCTTCCCTTTCCTTCCCCTCCTTTCATCTCTTCCCTTCCTCTTCTGCCTTCTTTCTCCCCTTCTCTTCCTTTCTCTTTCTAAATTATTTCTCCTCCCCTTCTCTCCTTCTTTCTCTCCTTCCCCCTTCTCTTCCCTTCCCCTTCTCCTTACTGGCCATCGTAGCTGTTGCTATGAAGCAGCTGTGCACAGCATGATGTAATGACATGACATCATGCTTTGGCGGGGGACGGGGAGGGCAGCAGGGGTCATAAATCGCATAGCTCTTTGCATGCTCTCAACTTCTCAGAGATTTCGTTTTGATTGGCTCTTCTGCAAAAGAAGGTTGCCGACCCCAGCTGCAGGAGCTCAGGGCAAGCTAAGGGCAGAGGTCTTGGTTAGGGTCCTTTATGACAGGGTCTGTGGAAGCATATTACTTCTAACCCCTAAAGCCTCAGCCTAAACAGCTTTGTGGATCTCCACAAGCTGAGGAGAAAGGCTTGGAGAGTTACTCCCAGGACTTGGCTCTCATCATGGAAACACTGAGTTGCTTTGTATCATCAGGCTGGCAGTTGGGCCCACAACATCTTTTTACTTTTTAGACCCCCTCACCTTATGCTGACTGTTATTTTAACTTGTCAAAATTTAAGGGTTCTTAGTTTGGTCTTCCCACAAGCCATGGGGCCAGGTTCTTCAGCTTGGATCTGCAAAAACCTTTGAGAAGCATTTTTCTTCTACCTGGCTTTCTTCTCCTTTCACGTGGAAATCTCACCAAGAGTTATCAAGTCCAGACATTTAAGGAACTAATGAAATCTGCTTCATGGCACACTCAAGAGGCTCTTAGCCTAACAGGAAATGAAAGTATTTTGGAAATGAAAGCTCCCAACTTTTCCAACTGAAGCATCATCAGTTACATCTTTCTTCCTCCACCTCCTTCCTCTGTGTGGAAGTAGAACACAGACCTTTTCTATTATGGTATTTATTATGTGCTTACTCTGTGCCAAACACTGTACTAAGTGCCCCACTAGATACAAGGTAATCTGACTGGACACAGTTTCTGTCTCACTCAGGACTCACAATCTAAGATGTATGAGGAGAAGGGATCTTATTTTCATTTTATAATCAATCAATCAAAAATAGTTACTGAGTACCTATTGTGTGCAGAGCACTGAATCAAGTGCTTAGGAGAGTACAATAGAATTAGAAGATTACCTCTTAGCAGGGGAAAAAAACACTAAAATAAATAATAGATGGAAAGAAGGAATAGAATAAAAAGTGGAACAGAAATGCATCTGGGAGCTATGTGAGAGTCTGAAAACTCAGCTTCTCAGGGCCTACAGAAAGGCTGAAGTGGCAGTTCAGGAAAGGAAAGGAGTAGAAAGCCTGAAGATTTTGGGGTGGCCGAATGTAGCTCCTAACTAGTGACCATCCATCCATTTGGGGACATATGGTCACATTAGGCATGCCTTGTACTGCCCCCCACCACCCCCTTTTACTCTCTCACCAGCCTCATCCTTTCTCTTACTCTGAGCTCTCTGTCCTTCTTCCCTGCTCATCCAGGAGTGATGGAAGAGCCAGAGCGACTAGGACGGAGGCCAGTATTAAGGCTGAGCTCAGGCAAAGAGTCGGAAGGTTCAGACTATGGATGCCCAAGGAATGGCAACCTAAATAGAACCACTGAACCAGAGCACAGCCACCGCACAGCTCTGCTTCACTCTGACAGTAATAGGGAAAGAGGCAGACAAAGTTTGGTCATCAAGTAGCCTAACACTCTTGGTGAATTTCTCAAGACAGCCAAATTTGCTCAGCCTACGTCTGTTGATGTTGTCAGTGTTTTTGTAAGATTCACAAACACAGCATAAATGTCTTGAGGTTGGTCTCTGGACTTTTCCTGTGCTGCAATAGCTGCTGTGCCACTCAGTAAGATAGTGTTCCATATTGTTATGTAATGTATATTGTTATATATTCTCCTCCCCTGCTAGACTGTAAACTTTTTGAGGGATTGTGTCTGCCAACTCTGTTGCATACATGTTCTGCACGAAGTAAGCCCTCAATGAATGCCATTCATTGATTGATTCTTAGTCAGAAGGACTCTGGCTAAAATATTGTCAGCAATGGAAAACAGGGAGGTTCCCCTTTAGTTTTCATAGTTAGCTCCCCTGCTTTTCTTTTCGAAGTTGGTAATTATGATAGTGTCTTGGGAGGATTTTCTCAGTGACTCATTTGTTGAGGAACACCTCATGCAGACATCTAAGGGTTAGAGTCCCTCCTGGCTAATAGATTAAGATTTACTTTTAGACTGTGAGCCCACTGTTGGGTAGGGACTGTTTCTATATGTTGCCAACTTGTACATCCCAAGCACTTAGTACAGTGCTTTGCACACAGTAAGCGCTCAATAAATATGATTGATTGATAGAGAGGCAGTATGCTTAGTGGAAAGAGTCAGAGGATCAAGGTTCTAATCCTGGCTCCACCAGGTACCTGCTGTGTGTCCTTGGGCAAATCACTTAACTTCTCTAGGCCTCTCTAATCCACAAAATAGGGATTCAATACCCATTCTCTCTTCTTCTTAGACTGCGAGCTTAGTGTGGGACCTGATTATCTAGTATCTACCCCAGTAAGCACATAGTAAGCACCTAACAAGTACCCTTCTTCTCCTCCTTCCTTCTCTTTCTTCTCCCTTTATCTCTTCCTCCTCCTCTCCTGCTCTCCTCCTCCTCCTTCTCCTCTTCTTTCTCTTCTTCCACTTCTCCTTCTCCTTCTTCTTTCTTTTCTGCAGGGATGCCACCAACTCTGGTGCATTTTTATTTTCATGGCCTTCTGGGAGATAACTTGGGGGTATGTTCATGTCCCTCATTGGGACTTCTCTTCTAGGGCTTCATGGGCCTCCTCCACAATGAGTGAAGACATTTTCAAGAGTTCTCTGTAGTGTTCTCACCATCTTTTTCTGGCATCAGGGTGGTCCCACCTGCATTTTTCAGTGGTGCCAAACTAGTATATTGGGACCATAGCTGTTTTTTTTTGTTGACAGATAAACATCTTTAGTTTAGCAGCACAGTCCAGGATAGTTTCAACTTTAGTGTCCTTTCACTGGCAGCTCATCCTGAATTTCCCATTGTAGGTTTTTGGAGGCCCTTAATCTCTAAACTCACTGAGGGTAGCCATCATGTCTACTCCACACTGAGAGGTCCACACTGAGAGCTCCTTAAGGGCAGGTAACACAATAATAATAAAAATAATGATGGCATTTGTTAAGCACTTACTATGTGCAAAGCACTGTTCTAAGCACTGGGGAGGATACAAGGTTATCAGGTTGTCCCACCTGGGACTCACAGTTTTAATCTCTATTTAACAGATGAGGGAACTGAGGCACAGAGAAGTTAAGTGACACAAAGTCACACAGCTGACAAGTGGCGGAACCAGGATTAGAACCCATGACCTCTGACTCCCAAGCCCTTGCTCTTTCCACTGAGCCATACTACTTCCCGATGTCTACCAACTCTGCCATACTGTATTCTGCTTAGTACAGTGCTCTGCACACAGTAAGTGCTCTATAAGTACCATTGATTGATTAATTACTCTCTCAAGCTCTTGCTGCAATTCTCTGGGCAAAGTAAGTGCTCAATAATTATTCTTGATGACATTCATTCATTCATTCAGTCAATCGTATTGAGTGCTTACTGTGTGCAGAGCACTGTACTAAATGCTTGGAAAGTACAATTTGGCAACAGAGACAATCCTTACCCAACAATGGGTTCACAGTCCCAGCACTTAGAACAGTGTTTGGCACATAGTAAGTGTTTAACAAATGCCATTATTATTGTTATTATTATCATTGATTGTTGGATTATAATAATGAGGAACTGCAACGGGTTGTTCACGCCATTCCCTTTTTTGTGCAAGTCATTTTTAATGTTTCAGGTTTTTCATCAACATGAATTTTTGATGTTCTCGTTTGCCGTATCCCTAATCTTGATGAATGCCTAATAGATAGCGGCTTTCTAAAATGAACATCTTTATGATATACCTCCTTATGATAAATCTCTTTATTATAACCCCTTAGATAAGCCCCTCTATAATAAACCCCTATAGAAAAAACCCTTCTACAAGAAACTTAATAAAAATCCCTATATGATAAGCTTCTCTGCAAAAAAAAAAACCCCAGAGATTGTTAAATTTTTCCATTATAAACCCTCAAATAGTAAACTCCCCAGAATAAATTCCTTTATTTGCTCTTTCTCCTTTGATGGGCCAGTGCAATATCTGCTCCTTTTAGCTTCTGAAGTAACGTGGCCTAGTGGAAAGAGCCCACTGTTGGGTAGGGACTGTCTCTATATGTTGCCAATTTGTACTTCCCAAGCGCTTAGTACAGTGCTCTGCACATAGTAAGCACTCAATAAATACGATTGATGATGATGATGATGATGATGCGTTTAGGAGTCAGAGGACCTGTGTTCTAATACTAGTTCCACCACCTGTCTACTGTGTGACCTTGGGCAAGACATTTAACTTCTCTGGGACTCAGTTCCTTCATCTGCAAATTGGGAATACAGTACCTGTTCTCCCTCTTACTTACATTGTGAGCTCCATGTGGTACCTCATTATCTTGTATGTTCCACAGTACCTAGTACAGTGCTTGGCAGAAAGTAAGTACTTAACAAATATCACAATTATTATTATTCTAGGTATCATTTTGGATGTTCCAGGCCACAATGACTTCTCTTTCTTGTTTATTCTGCTGCTTCAAGCAATCTCTTCTGGTCACAGTTTTCTTGACCAAGGAAGCACCTGCTGTCTCTATTTCCTGGAAGAGCTGCTTTTTTCTTGGCCACCTTCAGGAGGCTTTTGTAGATATTCCTCCTGCTTGCTCCCTCCCTCTGCCCCAGCAGAAGCTCATTTTTCCCGAGGGCTAAATGTATCGATCAATTGGTCAATGGTATTTATTGAGCATTTACTGGATTTGTGGCACTGTACTAAACACTTGGCAGAGTACAGTGCATTAGACTTGGTAGATGTGATCCCCGCACTCAAGGAGCTTAGAACAGGCAATCAATGGGAGGGGAGATGCAGAAAGGAGTGGGATAAGAGGAAAGGAGGACTTATGGAAGGTCTCTTGGAGGAGATGTGCCTTTAATAAGGCTTTGAAATGGGGAAGAGTAATTGTCAGATTTGAGGAGGGAGCGTGTTCCAGGCCAGAGGGAGAACATGGGCAAGGAGTCGGCAGTGAGATAGATGAGATCAAGGTGCAGTGAGAAGGTTAGCATTAGAGGAACGAAGTGTTGGGACTGGGTTCCAACCCAGTAGGAGAGTAGTGAGGTGAGGTACGAGGGGGCAAGGTGATTGAATGCTTTAAAGCCAATGGTGAGGAGGTTTTTTTTGTGTGGAGGTGGATGGGCAACCAGTAGAGTTTCTCGAGGAATGGGGAAACATGTCGTCCTGAATGTTTTTGTAGAAAAATGATCTGGGCAGCAGAGTGAAGTATGGATTGGAGCAGGGAGAGACAGCAGGCTGAGAGATCAGTAAGGAGGTTGTTACAGTAATCAAGGAGGGAGAGGATAAGTGATTGTATTAAGCCCAACCCACACACCTTGCTCCTCTAGCACCTGTTTGTTCACTATGCCCCTCTCTCATCTATCTCTCCATCGACCACTTGCCCACGTCCTGTGTCTAGCAAGGAAGTCCCTTCCCCTCCATACCAGACCACAACTTTCCCTTAATAAAATCATATCTCCTTCAAGACGCCTGACTCAGCCCTCATTTCCTCTACTCCCTCACCCTTCTCCATCACCCTGGCACTTGGATTTACATCCTTTATTTACTTCACCCTTAACCCCACAGCCCTCACAAACACAGCCATATTTTATTAAATGTCTGTCCATCTAGAAGGTAAATTCCTTTTATTGTTATTATGGTGTTTATTTAGCACTTACTACGTGTCAGGCATTAGTGTAAGCACTGGAGTAGATACAAGTTAAACAGTCTGCACACAGCCCCTGTCTCATGTAAATCCCCATTTTATAGATGAGGAAACTGAAGCACAGACAAGTAAAGTGATTTGCCTAAGGTCGCACAGCAGGCATAAATCAATCATATTTATTGAGCACTTACCACATGCAGACTGAGTGCTTGGAAGAGTATAATAGCATACAATATTATATATTATAATACAATACAGTACAACGAGAGGCAGCATGGCATGGTGCATAGAACACAGGCTTGGGAGTCAGAAGGTCATGGGTTCTAATTCCAGTTCAACCACTTGCCTGCTGTGTGACCCTGGGCAAATCACTTTACTTCTCTGTGCCTCAGTTACCTCACTTCTCCAGGCCTCAGTTCCCTCATCTGTAAAATGGGGATTAAAACTGTGAGCCCCCTGTGGGACAACCTGATCACCTTGTAAGCTCCCCAGCGCTTAGAACAGTGCTATGCACACAGTAAGCACTTAATAAATGCTATCGTTATTATTATTATTATTATTATTATTATCTGTAAAATGAGGATTGTGACAGTGAACTCCCTGTGGGACAGGGATGTATCCAACCCCGATTTGCTTTGTATCCACCCCAGTGTTTAATACAGTGCCTGGCATGTGCTTAACAAATAGCATCATTATTATTATTATTACAATATAACAGAGTTGCCCACAGGCAACTGCAGAGCTGGGATTAGAACCCAGGTCCTCTGACACCCAGGCCTATGGTTTTTCCACTAGGAAACACTTCTCCTTGTAGGCAGGGAACATCTCTACTCACTCTGTTATATTGTACCCTCCCAAGGGCTTAGTACAGTGCTCTGCACACCATAAGTGCTCAATAAATGCCATTGATGATGATAAATGATGATGAGGCTTAAGAGAAGCAGTATGGCTCAATGGAAAGAGCACGGGCTTTAGAGTCAGAGGTCATGGGTTCAAATCCTGGCTCCACCACTTGTCAGCTGTGTGACTTTGGGCAAGTCACTTCACTTCTCTGGGCCTCAGTTACCTCATCTGTAAAATGGGGATTAAGACTGTGAGTCCCCTGTGGGACAACCTGATCACCTTCCCAAGTGCTTAGAACAGTGCTTTGCACATAGTAAGTGCTTAATAAATGCCATTATTTTCATTATTATTATTATTATTATAAATCTCAGGGAAGTGCTTTGAGAGATCTTGGAATGATCTCTGCAGCATTTTGAGATGGGAAAATTTTCAGTTGGAATTACAACTTGATTTGTACTTTCCAAGTGCTTAGTACAGTGCTCTGCACACAGTAAGCGCTCAATAAATATGATTCAATGAATGAATGAATGAACTCAGAAAAGGATCCTGTCAGTGAGAGTGCCAAAATGAGTGCTGGAAGGAAAAGTACCATCACTCTGATTAATGCAAACCTGACTAAATTCATCTTGGTGGTGTTCTATTGCATTGCTCCAACCTGTGATGGGCAGCTGCTTGCCTTGGATGCACACCTGGCCTTTCTAGACTTTAGCAGAGGAAACAAAAGTAATGTAAGATTTGAAATAGGAAACACCTCACCGACACACAAGTACTGGAGATGGGGCAATCTGACTTTTTACGGTGTCATCATATTTTGCCTTTCTAACTTGACCTGAGAAATTCCGTTTGGATTATATTTAAGATCCTGTGCCTGCATGATGTGAAATGAGCAAAGGTGAATTGTCTTTTAACTGAAATAGAACAATTGCTGATGTTTTTCCATGGCTTTCCTTTCCATCTGAACTGCTATTATGTGGATCCAAGCACTTATCCTATCCCTCCTCAACTATTACATCACCCTTCTCACTGACCTCTCTGCCTCCTGTCCGTCACCTCTCCAATACATACTACACTCATGTAGTATGAGTACACTGAGGGCATGCCATTCCCCTCCTCAAAAATCTCCAGTGGTTGCTTATCAACCTTCGCATGAAGCAAAAACTCCTCACTACCAGCTTCAAAGCTCTCCATCACCTTGCCCCCTCCTAACTCACGTCCCTTCTCTCCTTCTACAGCCCAGCCCACACACTCCGCTCCTCTGCCGCTAACCTTCTCATTGTGCCTCGTTTTCACCTGTCCTACTGCCGACCCCTGGCCCACGTCCTACCCCTGGCGTATTCCACACCACACATTCCCCCCTCCCTCCACATATCTGCCACACTAGCTCTCTTTCTCCCTTCAAAGCCCTGCTGAGAGCTCGCCTCTACCAGGACGCCTTCCCAGACTGAGCCCACCCTTTTCCTCTGCTCCTCCTCCCCTCCCCATTGCCCCCACTCCCTCCCTCTGCTCTACCCTCTTGATGATGATCGCATTTATTAAGTGCTTTACTATGTGCAAAAGTTCCCCTCCCCACAGCACTTGTGTATATTTGTACATATTTATTACTCTATTTAATTAATGATGTGTATAAAACTATAATTCTATTTATCTATTCTGATGGCATTGACTCCTATCTACTTGTTTTGTTTTGTTGCCTGTTTCCCCCTTCTCTTGTCCCGCTTTCTGCTGTGAGCCCGTTGTTGGGTAGGGACTGTCTCTGCATGTTGCTGATTTATACTTTCCAAGTGCTTAGTACGGTGCTCTGCACACAGTATGTGCTCAATAAATACGACTGACTGAATGAATGAATACACTCTGTTACTGGGATCATTTTTCTAAAAAAAGAATCTACTCAGTCCTCAGAAACTTCCAAAGGTTGCTCATCCACCTCCACTTCAGAATCTCCTTACTGTCAGCTTTAAAACACTCCATCAGCTTGCCACCTCTTACCTTTCCTCACTCATTTCCTACTACAACCTGGCCTGCATGTTTCACTCCTCTAACGCCAACTGACTCACTATAGCTCGATCTCATCCATCTCACCCCCGATCCCTTGCCCACATTCTCCCTCTTTCCTGGAATTCCTTCCCCCTTCATATTTGACAGACCACCTTCCACCTTCAAAGGCTTACTAAAATCACTTCTCCTCCAAGAGGCCTTCCCTTGTTCCCTCCTATTCCCTCTCCCTCCTCTGTCACCTATGCACTTGGATCTATACCCTTTAAGCACTTGATGTTAACTCCACCTCACAATGCTTTTGTACATGTCCATAATCTATTTTTATGTCAGACTTCCCCTTTAGACTGGAAGCTCCTATTGGTCAGGAAACTTGTCTTCTAACACTCTTGTACTCTCCCAAGTGCTTAACACAGTGCTCTGTACATAGTAAGTGCTTAACAAATGCCACTGATTGATTGATTGGCAATACTTAGAGTTTTGAATACTTTATTCAAAATAATTAATAACTTGCCGTTTCTCTCTAGGTTGGGGAATTTCCAAAGTGAATCCATTATTTCAAGCCAATTAACCTGATTTGGGTGGGCCTAGATGACCAGAGAGCATATAAAATAGACTCAATTTTCCATTTCTGTCAAACAAAATCAATGGGTCATGTTGGAGGTCCACCTGCACTGCTATTGAAGCTTTTCACTTTCTCACTAACAGAGGTGCTGGGGAAATGTTTTGAAGTAGGATTCATTTACAGCAAGGACTATGGTTTCTTTCATACCTCCAAATTTCCTCTCAGACCAGGAAATGTGGAGGAAAGAGACAATGCTTCTGTCCTGACTGATCAGTCAGCTTGAATTCCGATTGTTTCTTCACAAAGCAGCACTGAGAAACTGTTTTTTTTTTTCGAGCCTTGGATGCAGCTTGTGGAGTGAGGTACCAGATGATGTGATACTGATGTATTCCAAAATGCCCTGAGTAAACACTCTCGGACAATAGGAATCATGAGATGTGGAAGAGCATTTGTACCAGGGCTGGCTGTACCTGCAGTAACAAAAGGATCATTGAGCACTGCGTCCTGACACACTGCTCCACGGCCCCAAGAGGAAGCTGGGGGAGATGAGCTGCTCCCTGCTCATGTCAGCTGGCACTGAGCAACTATTAGAATGAAATGGGGACCCTGATCATCCTGGCTGTACATCTGTCTCTCCTTTCAGTAATTCCCCCTTTAAAGTCCATTTCTTTTTTTCCCTCCCTCCCTCTTTAGACAAATCCCATGTGGAACAGGGGCTGAATCCAGTCTGATTGTCTTGTCTCTAACCCAGTGTTTAGCACAATTCTTGGTAAATAGAAAGCACTTAATAAATACCCAAACTTTCTACCCCCAACTGTCCAAAATGATGGAAAAAACCTCCTATCAATCAATCAATCCATGTGTCAATGAATCACACAATCAATGGTCAGTCAATATATTGACTGTCCCCTGAGGGCACCAGGGGGAAAAAGGGAAATTTAGCATGAATTTCACCTCCATATTCTCTCTCTTGCTAAATTGTAAGCTTCTTGAGGGCAGGGATCATGTCTTCTAATTTTATAGCTCTTTTCCAAGCACTTAATACAGTGCCTGGAGCAAGTAAGTTCTGAGAAAATCATATTGATTGACTGGTTGATCGAGAACAGCTCTGGGTAGGGGTGATGGTCATATCTTTTGTGAATTTAGAATTGCACCTGCACCTTCGTAAACCTAGAAGCCAGTCACATTATCCCATACAATAGTAGAAGCAGCATGGTGTAGTAGATAAGAGCATGGGCCTGGGAATGAAAAGGTCATGGGTTCTAATCCCAGCTCTGCCACTTGTCTGCTGTGTGACCTTGGGCAAGTCACTTCACTTCTCTGGGCCTCAGTAACCTCATCTGGAAAATGGGAATCGAGACTGTGGGTCCCATGTGGGACGGGGACTGTGTCCCACTCAATTTGCCCTACCTGCTCCTTTGCTTAGTACAGTGCCTGACACATAATAAGTGCTTAACAAATATCATCATCACTTTACTAGCATTAATTAAGCACCTTCTGTGTAGAGGTGCAGTGGTAAACATTGGAAAAAATACACTGTTGAGAGTAGTCTCTGGATCCCAGGAGGATCACAGTCTAAGAATAAATTGATGAGAGGAAACTGGGGAGAAAAATGAAATAATCAACACACATAAACAACTTTGAAGTCCTGGAAAATGATAAATAAAAGAGCAGTAAAGTACTTGGTGTAGAGGAGGAGAACCGCAGACCCTTCATGGCTTGGACCAACAGGCAGGGCAGTCACAGCTACACACAGGGCGACAGCCACAACCATGATCTTCCCAGCATTTTAAAAGTTGACCAGGCCTCTCGCTGCTGTTCTTTCTCCCCCTTCCTGGGCCGGAGCAGGAGCCTAGGGTTGTCCCTTTGTCACTGGGGTGGGACAGCCTTTCTGCCGGGCTGCAAGCCTTGGTGGTCTGTGGGTGAGGGGGACTGGCGGAGGGCAAATAGTGTCTGTTTTTCTTTGGTTATTCTGGAATCTGGTGTTGTCCTTGCCTGCTTCTTTCCTTTCACTGCTTCAGTTGAGGATGATGCTCTCTGCTCCAATTGGATAACAGGGTGGTGTTTAAAGCATTCCATTTATTTCCTGGTCTTCTCCAAGTCACACTTCACAGCCACCTTAGAGGCTGAATAGCTGTTATAATTGATCACAAACTTCGGGTTTTGAAAGGAGTTCCATTGTTAGTCACCATCTTTTTCCAAATGTTATCTTGTGTTTTCTGTGCTCCTATCACTCTTTCTTGGTCTGCATTTGATCCATGTCTCACATCCTTCTACTTGCTTGAAACTCCCTCCCATTTCAAATCTGCCAGACCAGAACTTTTTCCAGCTTAATGTCCCCCCTGAAATTCCACTTTCTTCAGGAAGCATTACTTGATTGAACACAACCACTCCAAGTCATGTCACTGTATTCAAACAGATTTTTTAGCACATATATATGGATCTATGTATACTCCATTCACTTATTTATTCTCCGTTTACTCTTTCCTTATTCTTGTAATAAGGAAAGTTGTCTCTTCCTCATTTCCCAACTGTACATAATCTGTTTCTGTGTTTTCCCTTTTGTAAACTCCTCGAGGACAGGAATTGTGTCCTTTGCTTCTATTGAACTTGCTTAGTTTCACACTAACTATTACTGATTGATTTATTTCCGACCCGGTTTAGCAAATTCCTCTGCAACTAATAGCATTGCCATAATCGCTAAATCATATTTATTGAGCGTCTAGTCTGAGCAGAGCACTTTACCAAGTGCTTGGGAGAGTACAATAGAGTTAGTAGGGATGATCCCTGACCTGAAGGAGTTTATAATCAAGCAGATACTGTTACATGTGGTTTCAAGCACATTTTTCCAGAGCTGTTGCTTGCACTTGGATAGCCTGGGGCAAAGCAACATTTGGAAGCCTGTGACATGGTGAGTTTAAAATGCCAAAGTCTGAGGCTTTGTCCTGGGGCTTCATCTGTATATGAAGTGGGGCCGCTGGGGAAAAGGTCTCTAAGTAGCAGAATCTCTGGAATGGCAAGTGGCTTTACTTGTTAAATCCCCACCTTACTTCTCCCCAAGTCCATGGAATAAAGGCTTCTCACTGGGCATAGACACTAATCAGGCTGGGAGGCGAGAGGTAGTAGTCTCTGGAGTTCATTGAGGGCCTATAAATTGGCACCCTGGGCAGCCATCACCCAAACTGGTTCTGTGTCTTTCCATTGAGCAGAAGTCAAAGGCACGAACACTCGGAGGGGAGAGTCCATGATTGCTTTCATTTTCAGCCTCAGATAACATGGTTGGGCCAGCAAAACAAGAACTTTATTTTAGAGCTACTGTTGATGTCAATGCTATTTTTATGCAGCAATCCAAAGATTCCAGATGAGGTTTCCTAGAAAGCAAAAGGAGAAATGAAAATATAAACTAAAGAAGCTAGAAAGCCCCTATCGATTTTAATTGTGAGTTTTAGATTATTCATTCATGAGGCACAGTTAACAATAAGGTTAAAAGGATCGTTGGCCAGATTACATGGGTACATTTTTACCCTTTGAAAAACCTGATGGATGATATTCCAGTAGTACTACTTGGGGAAATAGCTGCACAATGAGGAAAAGGGAAAGTCAGAGGATATCTTAATCTTTTTTAGTTTAAACATAGCTTTCAAAGGAAGTAAATCTAACCTAGCGTGGCCTTATAGAAACAGCATAGGCCTAGTGGTCAGAGGACCTGGGTTCTAATCCTAGCTTCACCAATTGCCCACTGTCTGACCTTGGGCAAGTGACTTACTTCTCTGTGCCTCGGTGTCCTCAAATATAAAATGATGATTCAATACCCAGACTGTGATCCTCATTTACGAGAGGGACTGTGCCTGATCTGATTAACTTGTATCTTCCTCAGCGGCTAGAATGGTGCTTGACTCACAGCAAGTACTTAACAAATAGCATTACAACTGCCCCTTCCTCCTGCAAATAAACCACCACCAACAAAAGAAAACTGGAGATTTCATGGTGCCCCAGGTTCTCCTATAACACAGGGGTTAAATTCTTGCAGAATCTCCAATTAAAGAAAACTGGTGTTGTACAACTCACCCCAAGCCTGCATACACACTCACAGTGGTCTCCCCTGTCATCATGGCATGCTGTGTCCAGATAGGCATGTGCAGGTAGAAGAAGGCTGCAGAATTCAGCCATTGGGTTTCCAGAATTTTAGCAGATGTAGATTCACTCATTCATTTATTTATTCATTCAATTGTATTTATTGTGCACTTACGGTGTGCAAAGCACTGGGCTAAGTTCTTGGGAGATTACAATATAACAATAAAGAGGCACATTCCCTGCCTACCACTAGCTTGCATGGTGGGTGAGATCTGAGACCAGAACCACCAGTGGTTTCAGGCAGCAACTGAGTGGACATCGGGGGAAATAGTAAATCCCTGTATTGCACCAATCAATCCATTGATGGCATTTATTGAACAACTACTGTGTGCCAAGCTTGTTGTAAACCTGATCCCTGCTTTCGAGGAGGAATGGGAGACAAGCACTAAAAGAAATTACAGATAGGAGGGAGCAATCACGTATCAAGATATGTACCTATGCAGTACAATGGATGAGCGTTGGTATCTAAACCAAATCACCAGTTCCAGCTGGAGTCATCTGGTGTTTTTCTCCTTGCCACTAGTTTGGCCCAGAACAGAGCAGACAAGCCCAACCCATACAATACATTACTGATGTCTGCTCCCCATTGGTGATGTGCCTGCTGCAATTACACTGTTTGGTCTTGTTTTCTTATCTCTGCAGGTGTATGGCCCCAATATAATTCCAGGTGAGTTTCAGTGTTTCCTGGGGAAACCAAACTGATTATCCAGATGGAAAATATTGTTCTGGGTGGTTTTATCTCTGGCTTTCCTTCTGTGTATTTGTTCCTATTTGGGTCTAGCTGTTAACGGGCATAATTCAATCAATCGATATTTACTGGGCACTTACCATGTGTCAAGTACTATACTAGGCACTTGGGAGGGAATAATACAGTTGAGTTATTGGACACATTCCTCGCGCACAGCGAGCTCACAGTCTCGAGGAGGGAGACCGACAAGCTACAGAACTTCACTGGTGCCCTAAATCTTGTATGCATGGTGGCAGTTTCTTTGAAAAAAACTTATACACATAGCTCATCTTGCTCCTCTTACTTCCAATTTACAGTTTTGAGGATTATTATTATTATATCTGTTTAGCACTTATTATGAGTCAAACACTGCTTTAAGTGCTGGGGTAGATACAAGTTAATCACCTCTGACAAATGAATTGTACTTTCCAAGTGCTTAGTACAGTGTTCTGCACACTGTAAGTGCTCAATAAATATGATTGAATGAATGAATAGGTTGTAGGATTTGAAGGGTTAATCATCATCATCATCAATCGTATTTATGATTAAATTAACCACCACTTAATTAATTAATTAACTAATTAACTTAATTAACTAATTAACTTAATTAACTTATGGGTAAGTTAATGACTTACACCCATTCCCAGTTTTCCATTCATAACTGACGTGAAGGAATGATCCTAACTTTTACAGGGCTTTACACTTTTGCCAAACTGAGGCACCCTCCCAGGACAATTTAATAATAAAAATAAGTATATTTTAAAATCTGACTATATTCCAAGAACTGTCCTAAGTGCTGGGGTAGATCCAAGATAATCAGGTTGGACACAGCCTATCTCACAGCCTATCCCTATTTTCCAGATGAGAAAACCGAGGAACAGAAAAGTTCAGTGACTTGCCCAAGGTCACAGAGCAGGCAAGTGGCAGAGTTGGGATTAGAACCCAGATCCCCAGACTCCCAGGACTGTGATCTTTTCACTAGTCCAAGCTGCTTTACTGTGTTGTCTGCTGTACCTATTAATAGCTGCGCATTTGAGAGTGTTAAAGTGCAGCCCCTCCCCTGGGAGCTATTTTTAAAACAACTAAAGCCCATCTGATGCCCACTTGATGCAGGACTCTGTTTTGAGTCTGGAGTAAAGAGACTGAAATCCAGCCGACTGTAAATATATTGTGGTGACAGGTGAGGAAATCTTTCCTTTGATCCGGGGATGCTAATATCCAATGCTTTGGGAGCAAAGAGAGCCAAGTATTTCATTAAAATGGCATTTCTATGGGTCTTAAAGGTGATGAAATACTGATCGTGCAAGCTTGCTCCTGACGTGGAGCAGCTGTCTCTGCTAGGCAGAATCAAGGATCTTTTAGGAGCGCCAATGGCACACGTAGCTCTCTTGTTGTTCAGCCGGGAGAGTTTGTTTTGGAGATTTCTAATGGCTTTGCTTGTACTTCACCCCCTCCTCTCAGGAGTATGTAAACTGTTATTGTGAACTTCTATATCAAGTTACTCTGATACAGCGCAGGTGGGTTGGGGGTGGAGGGGAGAGGAGCATTGTGGTGAATAGAATTTAGCTCTAGCCATAGCTTATCTGGACCACTTGGTCTCTCAAGCTTAAAGGTCTACTGATGACTACAGTTCCTCCAGCCTCTGTAATGGATTCATTCACTGGGAGTATTCTAAGAATAACAGTAATATTATTATTATTATTATTATTATTATTATTATTATCATTATAACAATAATAATGATATTTGTTAAGCATTTACTATGGGCTGAGCACTGTGATAAGTGTGGGAGACACAGGATAATTGGCTCAGTTGTAGTCCCTCTTCCACTTGGTGCTCAGTCTAAGAATTGAGCACGATGGATACACATTTCCCATTGGCCCAGAGACGATCTTGCCGTATCTCATCTGCTTATGGCATTGGACAGCTCATCTTTTGGCTTTTCAAAACCAAAGGGAAAATATTGAATTTTGTTATTCTTATGGGTTTCTAGCATAATCACTGCTCCCAGCAATTTGAGAGCTGAAAGGGATATTGAGAGGTCAACTGGTCCAGACACTTGTCTCTACACGGGAGAGTGCCTAAACCATCCAGGATGGAGGGTTGTCTGTTTTTTGAAAAAGGCATCCAGGGATGAACACTTGAGTATCTTTCTTGGAAATCAGTTCCAGCATTTCATCTCTTTAACTTGCAAAGAGGTTCTCATTATAACGATAACCTTTTGCCATTCCTTTCAGAGCAATGATGAGCATTACTTGGATTGATGAGCAGAAAAGACCTCTGCCACTCTGAGAGGTGATGCAGTTATCCCTGAGGCAAGACTCCCCTGGAAAAAAATAATCAGTCAATCCATCAGTGGTACGTATATATGTATTTATTTATTTATCTTAGTTGTTTTGCACTTACTATGTATCAACCACTGCTCTAAGTACTGGAAGAGGTTCAAGTTAATTAGATCTAACACAATCCCTGTCCTGTATGGGGCTCACAGTCTAAGTAGGAGGGAGAACAGGCATCCCCATTTTACAGTTGAGGAAATTGAGACACAGAGAAGTTAAGTGATTTGACCAAGGTCACACGGCAAGCAATTGGCAAATCTGGAATTAGAACCCAGGTCCTTCTGATTCCCAGGCCGGTGGTCTCTCCACTAGGCCAGCTGCTTCTCCCTTTATTGGGTGTTTATTGTGCTCAGGGAACTGTACTAAGCACTTGGGAGAGCACAGTTCAATCAAGTTGGTAGACACACTCTCTGTCAACAAGGAGCTTACAATCTTCGAAGAAGAGAGATATTAAAATAATTATAGATGGGGGAAATAATAGACTGTAAGGATATATACATAAGTGCTGTGCTGTTGGGATGAGTTTCTAATTGCTTAAAGGTTACACAGCCAGGTGCATAAGTTACTTCAAGGGGAAGCCAGATAGGGCAGATGAGGGCTTAGTCGGGGAAGTCTTCTTGGAGGAGATGTGATTTTAGGAGAATTTTGAAGGTGGGATGAGTGTCAGATATGAAGGGGGAGGGAGCTCCAGGCCAGACAGAGGACATGGGCAGAGGGTTGACACTGGGATACGTAAGATCAAGGTACAGTGAGTATGTTGGCAGATTGGGTTACAGATCAGCAAGATAAAGTGGAGGGAGAGAGCTGATTGACTGCCATCAAACTGATGGGAAAGAGTTTCCATTTGTTGTTTTACCCTTCAAACACTTGGTATTTACCCTACCCTTAGCCCCACAACACTTATGCACATATCCATAATTTATTTATATTAATGTCTTTGCCTCTAGACTGTAAATTCCTTGTGGGCAGGGAATGTTTCCACCAATTCTGTTGTACTGTACTCACCCAAGTGTGAGTACCCTGGGTGTAAGTATACCCTGGGTGTGAGTACCCAAGTGTGAGTATAGTACCCTGCGCATAGTAAGAACTCAATAAATATCATCAATTGACTGATGGAATGATTAGCTCTTCCAATCAGGAATGGCAGTGTCCAGAGTAAGGAGGAGCCCGAGGACTGTTTCTTCCAGCAATGTAAAACTGCAACCCTTCTGAGGGCAGGGGCCCATGGAGTAGCCCCTTAGTCCACGGAGTAGCTTCTCGATAAATCCCACTGATTGTCTTTGGTTGCTTTTTTCTTTCTGTTGTAGTTTATTCCTTTCGCTGAATCTACTCCACTGACTTTCTTCTTTCTTTCCCTGTGGATCCTCTGTCAGTTCCTCCCTTTTACACTCTGAGTTCCCCTTGGGATGGAAACTGTGCCGGAATTAGCATCCTACCCTTTTCCCCAGAACACAGCACAATATCCTCCACACAGAGAGCTCTCATCAAATGCCAGAAATAATAACAATAAAAATAATAATTTGGAATCTATTAGGAACTTCTGCCATGACGCGATCCTTTAGTCATTCTCATTTACTTGACACTCTGTTGGCTCCTTCTGTATCTTGATGTACAGAATGTACAGAATATACAGAATGTATGGTTTCCTTGATGTACCGGGCTGTACTGCCTTTTCTTCTCCCTATTTCCCTGCCAACAATCTCTCTGTCCCCTCCTGATGTGGCCCACCATTTCCCAAATGCTGTCCCATCTCAGCCCAATTATTTCAGGTTCAAGGTCACTGGTGACCCATGCAAGGATCTTCATTCCTCTGTTTAATTTCCATGATCCTTGCCCTTGTGTACGAGTTTCAGCTAATCCTGAGTGGCCCCTTTTGTTCAGATCAAACTGCTCTGTACGAGCAGTCACAGATTCATTGCAGTAAATGAGGCATCCTTTTTCCAAGTGACATGATATTTGCAAGCTTCCACCAGGGCTAGGGAGACCTTATTGGTGGTGGTTGGGGGTGGGGATTGGTGGGGTTTCAAGCTGGCATCTATCAATGCTGCACTGCTGCTTTTAATCCAAGAAAATATTTGGATACATTAGGAAATATAGCCAGCATGCAACTCTGCAGATTTCTTTCTTTTATCCAAGGGAAAAAAAGTTCTTTGTGCATATGTGCAAGTGAGTGTGCATGTGTAGAATGATGCTCTTGTTTAGGGAAAAGAGATTTTCACTTAAGACTTACCCTAAAAACTAATCTTTCTATTTACACACTCCTAAACTGTTTGAAATTCTTAGCTAGAGAAAACTCTGCCTCTGAGTACAGGCACCTGGGAAAAGCCCGGCCATCACTCTGTAGAAATCAGACTTTTGGTCTCACAAGGGGATGGAGACAAAGTGACCATTGGAGACTGTGTAATCCCCCCAAGCTCCCTGCCAAAGTCTCTTTGTGTTGTTCAACAGCTTTCGAAATGTGGCTGTTAAAAATTAAATTGGAAATATTTATTTTCCTGTGTGAAAGTATACAAGCTGAGCCTGCTCTTTACTTTGGCATTGGAGTGCAAATATGGGATGCCATATTGCATTCGTAAACCAATCCAAAACAATTTCCATAGCTCTAATTGGCTAGGAGATTTGAGTCAAACTGGATTTCACATTCCAAATCGACTTTTTCTGCCTCCAGCAGAGCCCAAGGTGTCAAGCCTCCCTTAAAAAAAGAAAGCTTATTTATGAAGTGTGTGGTTTTTTTCCGATGGGAAAACCAAAACAAATGCATGTTTATTGGAAGCATAACATGGTAAACTGGGAGATATTATGAGGGTTCAGATCAGGATTTGTTATCTTTAATGTACCATTTTAGCATTTGGCCAGTTTCTGTCTATAAAAGATGTACACGTTTCAGTGAAAAGAGGGTTAGAGTGAATAGAGTTTATTATTCAGTGTCTAGCTCAGTTTGTTTGATTTGAACCATAATCAACAGGACGAGTGCATACTTGACATTTCTTCTGTGAACTAAAGTGGCTAAAGTCCTGCCAGGCGGGTTCAGTTTGAGAAGCTCATAAAAATCTGTTCAGTGTGTTCACAAGCAACAATAGTAACATTTAATAAGTGTACAAAGCATGTAACCACTTTTGGTGACATAATTCCAGGCTTCATGTTCCTTTTATTTGTTCCTCATTTGGAAAGGAAAGAACCTGGTGTGATGCACAGAACCTGAAAATGTACATTTGGGTCAGACACTAGACAGCTGAACGAATTCTAGCTCTTCCAAAGACCAGATAATTGACATTTCCAATTGTCAACTCTCCAGCCCGCCCACCCACCCACCCCAAATGCTGCACCTATTCTGTGGAAAGAGGGCATTTTCAAGGGCCAGTTTCAAGCATTTCATAGCAATTGAAAGTGAATAAATCAGACCGTTGGGCGCCATTTCCATCTCAAGAGCTGGTGAACTGAAGCTATGGAAGATGGAATGTCCGGCCTGGGTACTTCAAACCCACCAGAGGCATTGCCTTGCAATGCCCACCCAATTACTCACTCTGACCCAACAGGACTTAAATCCTCTTTAGAATGGAAAGAAATCAAAGCAGAAAAAAATGAAAGTGGCTGTGCCGCTCTTAGAAGGGTTAAAGTTGTACTTTACAAATTCTAAATTAAGTAACCTACCTTGTGTGACTGATTAAAACTTTTGCTGCCAAGTCATTAATTGGAAGTCCAGAAAAAAAGTGTCCAACTGCAGCAACGGACTATTTTTAGCCAGATTTTCCATATACATGGACTCTGCATTTTACTATTTAAAGGACTGAAGTTAGAGCTAAATTAAATAGCAGTAATCATTTTATTGCTTTGGGAGACTTGCATCATCTCATGGAAATTCATTCTGTTGGAAAGCAAATCCTTTCCAAAAGCATCAGGAAAGGCAGTAGAGTTAAACAAAACTGCTTATGAGGAAAATGGACTGGGTTACCTGATTTTTCAATCCGTGGAGAGGCAGAATGATAATGGAAGTGTGGAAAAGCCCTCAGAGGTCTGAAAACATTTTATGCAGAGCAATCAAGTACAGTTAATAGAAATAGGCATAAACAAAGTGTCCTCTTCAGAAAATGCTATTTTCAAAACTTGAACCAACTTGATAAAAGTTACCAGGAGCTCTGCAAAACTGCAGCTCACATTTCAATCTTCTATTTCTGACACGTTGTGATCACCCGCGGCATTCAAGCAAGCAACTTAATTCTGCAAATCAGGGGTTCCAAAAAAGAGGCCTCTGTTCTCTCTCGTAGTAGCATTTACTGCTGCTTTTTCTTGGCTGCCTTTCTTGGAAGTTGTAAGGATTTAACCCTCGTCAGAGGGACTCATAATCTAAGGACAAAGCATAGAGCGGTCAGTCATTGACTGGATAAAAGAAACTCAGTCCAAATGTGCGCCTTTGAAAAGAGTCTAGAAATCCTGGAAATGTGCACAAACCGAGCATGCTGTCTGTTTTGAGATCTTTCATTCATTCATTCATTCAATCATATTTATTGAGCGCTTACTGTATGTAGAGCACTGTAATAAGTGCTTGGAAAGTACAATTCGGCAACAGATAGAGACAATCCCTACCAAACAATGGGTTCAGAGTCAAGAAGGGGGAAGACAAACAATAAAACAAAACAAGTAGAGAGGCATCAATAGCATCAAAATAGAGTGATAGATCTATAGGCATCATTAATAAATTAAATAGAATAATAAATATGTATAAATATGCACAAGTGCTGTGGGGCAGGGAGGGAAGTAGAGCAGAGGGAGGGAGTAGGGGTGAAGGGGAGGGGAAGAGGAGCAGAGGAAAAGGGGGGGCTCAGTCTGGGAAGGCCTCCTGGAGGAGGTGAGCTTTCAGTAGATCTTCTCTTTGGACCAGCCCTAGATAAATAAGGCATCAAGCAATCTCAGGCTTTATACTTTAGATTATGGAGAAATTTTGCAAATCATTGAGTACAGATGGTGTGCATGTAATTTATAGTAAAATCCCATGGGAATATGCTACTTCTAAAGGTACTTTATTCAGATTTCCTTTCAATCTCCTCATTTGCTGCTCTCATTGTGTTTATCATCACCTTTGTCTTCCTCTGTTGTTTTGTCTTTAGATACCCCATTCAATCTTTCCTCCTACAACAAAGCCAAGGCCCCATTCTTTCTTTTAGATTGAGAATCCTCTGAGGGCCAAGGACCATGTCTAATTGGCCCCCCACTTATTTTTCCCCAGCACTTAGTGCAGTGTCTTGCCCAGTGGATGTTCAATAAATATAATTGAATGACTGGACTCATTTTTAGAAACTACTTCTTGAGGTCAGAGACTGTCATTCAGTAATACCCTCCCAAGTGCTTATTGGCGTGCTCTGCCCACAGGCACTCGATAAATCCCATTTTTGATGATTCATTTTAAACCCCAGAACTTGGGCCAGTCAGGAGCAGCAAACAAGTTGTCCAAATCTGCCCAGAAGCTACAAAGAAAGAGACCAAAAGACATCAAAACGTCTGGGCTGGGGGTTGACATGTGGATGAGATAACTGCTTCAGTGCAAACTGGTGAAGTTTGGGAAAAGCTGATACATGGAATGGAGCCTGGCTTCCGAAAAATCTATGAACAGGGAAAGAAGCCTTAAAGTACAATGGATTCCTTAGACTATTGTGAGGTCTGTCAGAGATCTAGAATATCTCTTTTTAAAAACATCAAATTGAGGGCTAAGAATCTCAACCCTAACTACTTTCATTTACCCTGAGACATTTTGGGCACCAGGAAGACACCATGAGCAAAATAAAAGATGTTAGGTCATTACCTGTGAGGGCACTATGTATTATTAATTAATTAATTAATTAATTAATTAATAATTAAATTGAAATTAATTATTGGAAATTACTAAGCACCATAGGCAACACTAAATCAGACAAAGTTTTTGCATTTGTCTCCAGTCAGCAGACAGACCTGTTTTAAATATGATGGAAAGAAAACACTTAAGGTTGGGCAGGCATGGCCCAGTGGAAGGAAGCTGGGAGTCAGAGGCCTGAGTTCTAATCCTAGCTCCATCAATGACTTGCTGTGTGACCTCGGGCAAGTCACTTAATTTACCTGGGCCTCAGTTTCTTTAACTGTAAAATGGGGCTCTCTCCCATCTGTTCTCCCTGCTACACAGACCGTGAGCCCACCTGGGACAAGTTCTGTGTCCAAATTGATTAAATTGTATTTATTCCAGCAATTAGAACAGTTCTTGACAATAGTAAATGATTAACAAATGCCATATATATATATATATATGTACATTTATATGTGCACATATATGTGTGTGTGTATATATGTATGTACATCACTGTTTGCCACGTTGAGATATATGCATATATATGCATATGTATATGTATATATCTCAATGTGGCAAACAGTCAGTGATGTAGAATCTCAGAGATTAAACTTGTCTCCAGAGAACATGGCGCAATAGATAGGGCACAGGCTTGTGAGTCAGAAGGTCATGGATTCTAATCCCAGCTCCACCACATGTCTGCTCTATGACCCTGGGCAAGTCACTTCTCTGGGCCAGTTACCTCATCTCTAAAATAGGGGTTGAGATTGTGAGCCCCATGTGGGACAGGGACTGTGTCCAACCTGATTTGCTTGTATCCACCCCAGAGCTTAGTACAATGTTTGGCAAACAGTACGTGCTTAACAAATGCCACAATTATTATTATTATTATTCAAGAAAGAATTTGGAGAGAAACAGTCTCCTTGTAGGTTCATTGAGAGATAATGGCGGTATGGAAGAAGGCTCAGAAGTAAGAGTGGGAAAAGGAAATGACAGGATAATTTATCTAATAAAAGATGAATAGCATAAGTCTCATCTATTTTTACACTTAAATCTCTCTTTCTGCCACTGATTCTTTTATGCCGCTCACCCTTTCTTGTTTCGGCATGGGCAGGGAACGTGCCTACCAACTCTGTTATATTGTATTTTCCCATGTGCTTAATCCAGTGCTCTGCAAACAGTAAAGGATCAATAAATATGATTGACTGATTGATTGATTGAAATGCAGTCAATGCTTCTGTGCCATACTCTTTGAGCATGTTTCATCCTTCTCTGACAAAAGTTTTCACCATTAGATCTACACGTCAATTTCTTGGTCTTCTCCGCAGTTGTAGTCAGGCTGGTCAGTCATTCAATCATATTTATTGAACATTACAGTGTGCTAAGCACTGTACTAAGTGCTGGGGTAAATACAGTGTAACAAAATAACAGACACATTATCTGCCCACAAAGAACTTGTCATCTGTAAAATGAGGGTAGAGATTAAGACTGTGAGCCCCATATGGGACAGGAAACGCGTTCAACTTGATTTGCTTGTATCCACCCCAGAGCTTAGTACAGTGTCTGACACATAGTAAGTGCTTAACAAATGCCATCATCATTAAAAGCTTACAGTTTAGAGGGGAAGACAAGTATTAATGTAAATGAATAAAATTACAGATGTGTACATAAGCCCCATCTATGGGGCAGGGTAGAGGGATGAATAAATAGGAGAAGCAGCATGGCTTAGTGGAAAGAGCTTGGGAGGCAGAGGTCATGGGTTCTAATCCCAACTCTGCCGTTGGGCAAGTCACTTAACTTCTCTGTGCCTCAGTTACCTCATCTATAAAATGGGGATTTAGACTGTGAGCCCTACGTGGGACAACCTGGTAACCTTGTATCTACCCCAGCACTTAGAACAGTGCTTGGCACATAGTAAGCACTTAATAAATACCATTATGCTTATTATTGTTAATAATATTATTAAAGGGAGTAAGTCAGGGTGACACAGAAGTGGAATAAAAGGAAAAGAGGGATTATTCAGGGAAGGCCTCTTGGAGGAGACGTGCCCTTAATAAAACTTGGAAAGGGGGAGAGTAATTGTCTGTTATATATGAGGAGGGAGGGTTTCCAGGCCAGAGCCAGGATGTGGG
Source organism: Tachyglossus aculeatus (assembly GCF_015852505.1). Taxonomy (NCBI): domain Eukaryota; kingdom Metazoa; phylum Chordata; class Mammalia; order Monotremata; family Tachyglossidae; genus Tachyglossus; species Tachyglossus aculeatus. The sequence goes on from NC_052081.1 coordinate 23,704,772, forward strand.
TGAGAGGTCAGTGGCATTATAGCTGAGATTGAGGTACAGTGAGAAGTTTAGCATTAGAGGAGTGAAGTGTGCGGGATGGGGTGTGGTAGGAGAGTAGCTAGGTGAGGTAGGTGGGGGCAAGGTGATTAAGTGCTTTAAAGCTGATGGTGAGGAGTATATATGTTGGTACATATTTATTACTCTATTTATTTTACTTGTACATATCTATTCTATTTATTTTATTTTGTTAGTATGCTTGGTTTTGCTCTCTGTCTCTCCCTTTTAGACTGTGAGCCCACTGTTGGGTAGGGACTGTCTCTATATGTTGCCAACTTGTACTTCCCAAGCGCTTAGTACAGTGCTCTGCACACAGTAAGTGCTCAATAAATACGATTGATGATGATGATGATGATGTGGAGGTGGATGGGCAACCACTGGAAGTTCTTGAGAAGTGGGAAAACATGGCTTGAGTCAAGGGTCAAGTATGGACTGAGGAGGACAGGAAGCCTGGAGATCAGCAAGGAGGCTGATACACTAATCAAAATGGGATAGGATAAGTGATTGGATTGACATGTAGCAGTTTGGATGGAGGGGAAAGGCAAATTTTAGTGATGTTGTGAAGGTCAAACAGACAGTATTCAGTGATAGATTGAATATGTGGGTTGAATCAGAGAGAGGAATCAAGGAAAATGCCAAAGTTACGGACTTGTGAGACAGGAAGGATGGTGATGCTGTCTACAGTGATGGGAAAGTCAGGGGAAGGACAGGGTTTGGGTGGGAAGATAAAGAGTCCTGTTTTAGACAACTGAAGTTTGAGGTGGCAGCCGGACATCCCAGAAGAGATGTCTTGAAGGCAGGAGTACATATGAGACCGAAGTAGGAGATCACTGCAAGGCTGGTGGTAGTTCACTGCCACGGACCTACCAGGCTGACAGGAAGCAATCAGAAGAGGGGTTGAACAAAGATTTCAGGAAAATCGAGAAACTAAGAAGCAGTTGCTATGATGGAGAGAGGCCTGCCAATAGCAAATGTACCAGAGCACAGAGGATCTATTTTACATGCTCCAGGTGTGGGACAGAGATTGTCTGTTGCACTTTGGTCTTTTCAATCATACCTGCAACATGGGTAGAATCTCTGACCAGAAATGTCATCTTCAAAAGCAAGGACCCTTATAAATCAACTCAGCAAAAGAGAAAACAATATTACTGCACCTGGAAAAGTGCTAATAGAGACACCCAAACCAGATCTATTATGGACAGGAAAAGAGTAATTTCTGATGTTTTAACAATAATAATAATAAAATGTAAAATTGAGGCTAAACGACATCACTGCACAAATGAAAAGACCCAATTAAAGTTGATAGTAAGAAGAAAGAAGACCAAATTAAAAGAACTCAATTCCACCTGGAATTGGAGATCAGTAAAGTGTTTTCGATCCCTGAAACTCTGATTTAAATTTGGTAATATGATTATAGCAGCAAAATTGCCAGGGCAGAAACTTTGTAGGGTGCCTTAAAATAATGTCATTCAGGGAGCTTTCTATTTCTGTGATTAATTCTGTCTGGTATCCGGTATCACTTGAGAGTGCAAACCACACAAAGGAGAAATGTCAAGCTGAAACATGCCCTGTGCCAAATACGCCCATTTAATGTCTTTTACCCAATTTAATGCTTCAGATTATTTTATTCTTTTTGAAGCACATGGGCAAAAGGGCTTTGTCAAGCATTTCTTATGTCTCAAGAGATTTCCCACCTGTTTTTTAAAATCACCCCCCTCTACCTCAAACCCAGGCCCTCACATGTTCTCAAGGGATTCCTTGCTCTCACACTGCTTGCCTCTGTCACTGTCATTTTTAACCACTCCACTTCCTGATTGATTGGCCCTTTACCTTCAAACATGTCAAGTCTCCCCAATACAACAAAATCTTCTCTGGATCATAGTTAACATTCCAACAAACTCCCCACCTCTCTTTATCCAATGGAGGGGATGGTCTAAAGGGTGGAATGCAGCTGAGAAGTTGTGAAAGATTAAGATGGAGAAGAGACTATTTGGATTTGGCAAATAGGGTGTCACCAATGACTTTAGAGAGGGCAGTTTCTGCGGAGAGAAGGGGATGGAGGCCAGATTGCTGGAATTCAAGGAGAGAATTGAAAACAGAGGAAATGGAGGCTGTGAGTGTATACAACTTCCTAAAAGAGCTAGGAAAAGAATGATAGGAGAGAGGAGGATAACTGGAGGGAGCTGTGAGGTCAAGGGAGGATATTTTTAGGATAGGGGATACATGGGTGTGTTCGAAACAGTGGGGAAGGAGCCCTTGGAGAATGAACAGTTGAAGACAGTGGACATGGAGAGAATAAAGGAGAGGGCAAGTATTTTGATAAGGAGTGAAGGGATGAGGTTGGAGGGAGTAAGCTTTGAAAGGAGGTGGGAGATCTCTTGAGATGCTGCTGGGAAGGATGGGAAACCAATCAATCTATCAATCAATCAATCATATTTATTGAGCACTTACTGGGTACAGAGCACTGTACTAAGTGCTTGGGAGACTACAATAGACTTGGTAGATGTGATTTCTATCCTCAAACAGTTCTTCTACTCTAGCTAGAATTCCATTTGTTTCAGGTGTCTTCCTGGTGATCTGATTTTAGGATGGTTTTGAAGATGGGGACAGTGGTAGCCTGTCATGTATGAATGGTGAAGGAGTTCCAGGAAGGAGGAAGAAGATGATCCACAGAAAGAGAGAAGTAATTGAGGTGCACTAGCCAGTTTGCTGTTATCCTTCTTCTCTATGGCGAATAAACTCATGAGGGAGCAAGAGGATCTCTGTTTGACTAACCTGTAAGATATTCCTTGAGGTAAAATGATCATATGGGTGCATTTTGATGATAATGGCTTGGCATATCTATCCACTTAGTGCTGCAACAGAAAATAGCTAGAAGCATTTTCCTCCTCCCACTGTGGAATGTCCAGTTAGGTTTCCATAGGAGGGTATTCTTCTGTCTGAGAAATTTGATATGGATCTTCTCTGGAAAGCCATGGCTTCCCTCTTCTCAAGTGTGAAGCAAACTCATTGTAGGCAGGGAAAATGTCTTTTATTGCTGTATTGTACTCTCCCAAGCACTTAATACAGTGTTCTGTGCACAGTAAGTGCTCAATAAATACAGTTGAATGACTGAATAAAATCAGTTGTTATTCTAATTGATATCAGGATTAATTACTACTTATTCAATCCCACAGAACAGCTTTTGGAATCTAAAGCCCATTTTTTCCTAATTTCTTTTGGGTTCTCAGTGAAGAGAAATAGCTTTTCAAACATCTTTATCATATTTTAAATGGAAACATTTTAAAAACATTTAACCTTCCTCAATTAAGCCCTCTTTTCTTAACTCCCCCTTCCTTGTGTGCCGTTTATGCACTTGGGTCTGTGCACACTTTGGGCATTTAATATTCACCTCACCCTCAGTCCCTCAGCACTTACGGACATATTTATAAATTATAAATTATAAATTATTTAGTTATAGTAACATCTGCTTCTCCTCTAGACTGTAAGCTCATTGTGAGCTGGGAACTTGCCTACCAAATTCTGTTGTTTTGTACTCTCCCAAATGCTTAGTACACTGTTAATAATATTAATAATAATAACAGTATTTTTAAGCATTTACTTTGTGCCAAGCACTGTTCTAAGCACTCTGCAAATAATATGCTCTCAACAAATATAATTGATTGATTGATTACTTCATTGTGTTTAAACAATGTCTATCTGTTAATATATTTCATGTGTGAAAAATTTAAGATTCATTGCAATAAATGTAAGGGACTGGGTAAATCTTCCTAAACCAAAAATGAATTAGGTGAAGCTAGAAGTTGGTGACAATTTATTATATTTAACTTTCACGAGTTAGATCCACTGGGCTGCTAAAGAGTGAGTCAGTGGAAGTGGCCTTGGATGTCATAGTGATTTGGGTTGTTTTGTCTCCCATTTTAAATCTCTTATACCTAACTGATGTATCTTGATGCATATTCCAGCTGTCTTTCTTTTTTCCCTGGGAAACCTTAAAAGAAGAGAGTAGAAAAGAACCAAATATTTGGAGAAGTAGATCTTCTTCACTATCAATCACACTGAAGAGTGAAGATATACAAGATCTGTGAATTGTCAAACTGAACAGGTTATACAGAATGATAACTCTCCTGTGATCTGAAACAGCCTTGAAGATAAGAAATTGTTTTCTGGAAATCTCTGTAATTTCTGAATACCCTCTTTTGTAGAAGTTTACAGAGTTTGCTTTTGCTTTTTTTTTAAGGGAGAGCCAAAACTTGCTAATTAATTTCTTTCCAGGGTACACTATTTTGAGGGTACAGCGAACAGATTTCTTATGGAGTTAAAAGGCAGTTTTGCTTTAGTCCTGTTAATTTCAAAAACAGTATGAAAATTACACACATGCACACACACACATATACATTCACAAAACATGCATATTTCTATTTTCAAAAAATGAGGAGCCAGAGAAAAAGGACTTTAGTTCTTTACTTAGTTTAGGATATTACCAACTTTCCTGCATGATAAACATGTATGGAACTTCCTATAACATTTCTTGGGGTAAGGCTATCGTTGAAACCAAATAGAAAGATTCAGCCTCATTTCCCATTGTAAGCTTGTTATGGACAGGGAACGTGGCTGCTAATTCTGTTGTATTGGATTCTCCCAAGTGCTTAGTACAGTGCTCTGCACATAGTAACTGTTCAATAAATACCATTGATTGATTGATTGACTTAACCAGGATCCAATTAGTCATGAACGTGGAGCAGAATTTACTTCTATCATAGACTAGAGGCAGAAAATGGTGACCATTTGGGGGACAGCTATACTTCCAAAGGATCATTACCAATGCTTCACTGACAACATAGAAAAGTCAACCAACGGTAAATAAAGACGTTAATGTTATTCCTAGAACTTTTCATGTAGTTGGTAAATAGGGAATGTAATTGTTCTCCATGGAATTTGCAATGTTTGTTCAAGAGGATTCTTGGTTCATCTCAATTCTTGAATACGCAGACCATTAGAGTGTTCCTCCGACCCCTAATATGTCAATCAATCAATCAATAAATAAATTATTCAAACAATAAGATTTATTGAGCACTTATTACATACATAATACTGTATCATTTGGGAGACTATAATAAACTTAGTAGACATGATCTCTCTCCTCAAGGAGTTGAGGTACTCCAGTTAGAAGTCCATTTATTTCAGGTGTCTTAGTGGACTTTGTCACTTTGTCAAGAGTTAATGGCATTCTGACATTCTTTCTGGCTAGATTGAAAGTATAAAGTGAAATCCAGCATCCCCAGCCACTGGCTCATGATTGAGAAGTTCATCATAATCATCCATCCAATGAAAATTATTAGTTCTCTTTTATTTGCACAAACATCCTCAAAGCTTAATAATAATAATAATAATGGCATTTGTTAAGCACTTACTATGTGCAAAGCACTGTTCTAAGCACTGGGGGGTATACAAGGTGATCAGGTTGTCCCACGTGGGGCTCACAGTCTTAATCCCCATTTTACAGATAACGGAGGCTCAGAGACGCTAAGTGACTTGCCCAAGGTTACACAGTAGACATGTGGCGGAGCCAGGATTAGAACCCATGACCTCTGACTTCCAAGCCCAGGCTCTTTCCACTGAGCCATGCTGCTTCTCTAAGTTTTTAGTCCCCTGAGGGACAGGACTGTGTCTAATTCCCACCTGTGTATTCTTTCCCAGTGCTTAGCACAGTTAGCACAGAGTAAGTGCTTAATATTACTAAATCTTTGGTTTGTGGGTGCACTGGTTCCAGAGGGTTTAATGACATGGAAGAAACCACAGATGTCATTGTGAAGAACAGCAAGATTACTGAATCATCTTTGCCTTATCTTGCTGTCACTTTCTCTTCATTCTGAATTCATTCTCAATAAATACGATTGATGATTCTGCAAGTTCTTTGAGTCCCAGCTTTGGATGACAGATGATTTAGTTTATTTTACTTGGAATACATCACTTTGCCAAGGACTAAAAACCTTTTTGTTGTAGTGGTTTTTTTTTTCTCCCTCTTCCCCAAATATTCTCTTAGAGCAAATTTGATGCTTCCTAGTAAGGACAATACAGTACTTCTCTTTGGGTGCCATAGACTGAAAGTAAGACTGAAAGTCTGCAATTTTTGTTGGATAAGATTTTGTAGCTTCCCAAACTCTCTGTTTAAGTACCAGTTAGGGGAATCCCATTTGTTGCTGAGTTGTCCATTATTGGTTTTCTTTTTCTGGGATTGCATCTGTTCCAGGCATCATTATCAATCAATCAATCGTATTTATTGAGCGCTTATTGTGTGCAGAGCACTGTACTAAGCGCTTGGGAAGTACAAGTTGGCAACATATAGAGACAGTCCCTACCCAACAGTGGGCTCACAGTCTAGAAGGGGGAGACAGAGAACAAAACCAAACATATTAACAAAATAAAATAAATAGAATAGATATGTACAAGTGAAATAAATAAATAAATAAATAGAGTAATAAATATGTACAAACATATATACATATATACAGGTGCTGTGGGGAAAGGAAGAAGGTAAGACGGGGGGATGGAGAAGGGGACGAGGGGGAGAGAAAGGAAGGGGCTCAGTCTGGGAAGGCCTCCTGGAGGAGATGAGCTCTCAGTAGGGCCTTGAAGGGAGGAACCCAGTTTATGAGCCAGTTTAAATGACATAAATGAGGGAATGAGTCAGGAAGAGAAACACTTCAGGCGCAAATACTTATGAAATCAAACAAATAATAATAATAATAATAATGATGGCATTTGTTAAGTGCTTACTATGTGCAAAACACTGTTCTAAGCACTGGGGAGGTTATAAGGTGATCAGGATGTCCCACGTGGGGCTCACAGTCTTAATCCCCGTTTTACAGATGAGGGAACTGAGGCTCAGAGAAGTTGTGACTTGCCCGAGGTCACAAAGCAGACATGTGGCAGAGCCGGGATTAGAACCCATGACCTCTGGCTCCCAAGCATGCATTCTTTCCACTAAGCCACACTGCTTCTCTACAAATGCCATTGGGGGTTGCGTATTTTTTGGAAATAATGGAGAACTGGTGAAAACAAGCTTATATCTTGCATACTTGCACAGAAAGTGGATGCCACTGAATCAATCATATTTATTGAGCGTTTACTGAGTGTAGAGCCCTGCACTGTTTGGGAGAGTACAATATATGAAAGTTGGTAGACATGTTCCCTGCCCAAAATGAGCTCACTGAATATACTATTTCCCTGCTGAGGACTTCATTCCCAGAGTATGAATCCTTTCCAGTCACAGCATTGAAATTCTAAAGTTCTTTTGATTCTCAATGTGTCTGTGCTACAACATTCCTATTTACCAGTGTTTCTTTCTTGGTAGTTACACCAATAAACCAACAAACTTCCAAACCGAACTGTAGAATGGATGGAATTACTTGTAATCACAATCAGCTTAAAGGTGAAACAAAAAATAAGATGATGATACTGGATGGTTGCTCACTCAGAAGCAGGTCTCTATTTACTCTATTTTTATGATAGAATCTCCCTTCAGGAGCACCAGAAAGCTTTGGTCCTGAGACTTTAGGACCAAGAAACTGAAGAGAGGACTTGATTATAAGGCTAGTGACCAGAACAATTGCAAATGGAGGTAAGGAGATGTGTCACTATGGGTCAGAGACAACTTGACAGTGTAAGACAAGACCTGTGCTACCCTTTCACACTCTCTCAACAATGCCAATCATGTTCCCACTGGGAAATGGAGTGCAAGGAGCAAGTAGGTGGGCAGGGATCAAACAGTCAATCAAGGGTATTTATTGAGGGGTTATTGTGTGCGGAGCACTGTACTGTTAGGAGATTAGGAGGCAACAGAGTTGGTAGACTCTGACTACAAGGAGCAGCAAGACCTAGTGGAAAGAGCCCAGACATGGGAGCAAGGAGATGTGGGTTCTAATCCCAGCTCCGCCACTTGTCTGCTGTGTGACTTTGGGCAAGTCACTTAACTTCTCTACATCCAACTTGATTACCTTGTATCAGGCAGGACTTGATTACAGGCAGGACCAGAACTAGTATCAGGTCTCCTGATTCCCAGAACTGTGCTCTTTCCCCTGGACAAACAGCAGAATTATGTTCTTTTTTTCTGAATTTATAGTGATAGCATGGAGAAAAAGAGGGGTGGACTCAATATTCAGAACACTAAAGTAAAAGAGCTTCCCCTACCACAAGGTAGTTAGTTGTTCTCGTGAACTTCTGTGTTCCCCCAAAATCATGTGAAAAATGAAGGGTCAGGAGGTTCGTGGTTGGAAAACAATTGAAATAACACATGGCTTCTATCACACTGGGTGAAATTCCACAAAGTTATGGAAGAAGAAAATGCCCTATAAAACGTTTTATACCCTAGACCTTGAAATGAACCACCGTACTTTGCTTTTTTCTCTGACACAAATCAGTGGTCATTTAACACCTCCCAGGGAACCAGTTTGCACTGTAAAATGCATTTAGAATAGTTTCAGTTGAGTCCTTTGGAATGCTAATAATGGAATATGGATAACAAGGTTGCTGGCCACAAATAATTAATACTAATACTAATAATGTAATAATGGTGGTATATATTAAGCACTTACTATTTGCCAAACAAACTGAGTTAGATCCAGAATAAGCAGTTTGGACACAGACCCTTGTCCCCTAAAGGGCTCACAGTCTAAGTAGGGAGAAAAGATATTTAGTCCCATTTTACTGATGAAGAAGAGGAAACAGAGAGAAGTTAAGTGACTTATCCAAGTCACACAGCAGGCAATGGCAGAACAGGAGTAGAACCCAGATCTCCTGACTCCCAGGCTGCTCTTTCCATTAGACCAATAGCTTGAAACAGCTTTCCTAGCAGTGCCAAGCTATATTATAAACAATTCAGAGGGAAATCATAGCCATGGTATAGTAATATGTTCTCCTATTTCTCCATCATGTTCTTTCCAAATGATGAAATGAAAACATCCACTAGAGCAGAAATGACTACTGGAAATCTGGAAAATAAAAGCTGTAGGTTATGGAATACTCCCAGAAATCAGTCAGTCAATCAATCAGTGGTATTTATCAAATGCTTACTATGTGCAGAGCACTGTATGAAGTGCTTGGAAGAGTACTAGAATCAATAGACCTGATCCCTGCCCACAAAGAGTTTACAGAAAGTTTTTTCTCACAGAAAGCTGACACTGATGAGGAAAATTAATGACACCTTAAATGCACAATGACCATCTTTATGTCTAAATGACATGGGTGTGAGAATGATTATTTACCAGGAACTTATAATTACCGCTTTATGTTGAGGAGCTGAGATGCAAATAACATCCAGAAGTCATTGTAAAAGTTAGGAAAATACCATCAGCTCTTTCTTCTCCTCCCATCTACTGCCCGATGGAAAGAAAATTCATAGCTGTCTCTTAGGAGGAAGTGGGAAGAGAGTTTTCTTGCAGGAGGGAGACTTTGACCCTTGCTCTTCTCTCCCATCTCCAATGGATAACCACTGGGGAGACTAATTTTTAATGGCCTTTCAATCAGTGGCACTTTTTGAGTGTTTACTATGTGCAGAGCACTGTAATAAGCATTTGAGAGAGTACAGTATCACAGAATTAGTGGACACATTCCCTGACCATAATGAGCTTACAGTCCAGAGGTAATGAGCTTACAGTCTAAAATTTCCTTCCTTCCCAAGGTCTATCACCCTTTATTCTAGCTGCTGCTTTTGGAAGGTCCTGACAGACTTTTAACAATTCCAATTTAAAATGCAGTTTTGTTGTCCAGAACTCAATACCTATCCAGTCAACATTACCTATTTACCAACATTACTGATACCAATTCCAGTCAACATTAGGAGTTTGAAATCACCCAGCTGTGTCTGGTACATGGTACTCATAAGAACGGGGATTGAACAGTCAAAAAGAGCTATGGTGAATTTTGGAACCTTTAGAACACTTGGGAATATTGTGTTACTTTAGGATAGCATATATGGTATTTGTTAAGCACCTACTCTGTGCCAAACACTGTTCCAAGTGCTGGGATAGATACAAGTTAAGTAAGGTGGATGCAGTCCCTGTCCCACATGGGGCTCCCAATCTAAGTAGGAGGGAGAACAGGAGGACTGAGGCACAGAGAATTTAAGTGACTTGTCCAGGGTCACACAGCAAGCATTTGGCAGAACTGGGCTTGGAACCTATGTCCTCTGATTCCCAGGCCCATGGTCCTTTCACTAAGCCACACTCCATCTCCATTTGAAGTTGCCCTTCTCCTCAAAATACAGTGTTTTAACATTTTTCTCTTTGTTTCTTATCCTAGTGGTTGCCTGGGGTCAAAATGTATCAAGGAAGATTACGAAGGAATGTAAGAAAATGTTAAAGCCAGATATTTCTGTGGCAGGTTCCTAGTTTGTTTGGCCCTGCTATCTATACAGACGAAGTACAAATAACACTATCAGATTGCAGTTTTTCCAGAATGCCAAAGTGAGTTTATTTCTGAGTGTTCAAATACTTAAAGTTGTCCTCTGTAGTCGAAGAGGTCACCACCAAAGGGGAGATTCTCCTGTGTTTTTGTGTGTGGCTGGAAAGGCCAATGCAGGACATAATCCCGACCACATTGTACCTGACATTGATGAGGAAAATTAATGACACCTTGAATGTACAATGACCATATTTATGTCTAAATGACATGGGTGTGAGAATGATTATTTACCAGGAACTTATAATTACCACTTAATATTGAGGAGCTGAGATGCAAATAACACCCAGAAGTCATTGTAAAAGTTAGGAAAATACCATCAGCTCTTTCTTCTCCTCCCATCTACTGCCCAACGGAAAGAAAATTCATAGCTGTCTCTTAACAGGAGAAAGTGGGAAGAGAGTTTTCTTGTAGGAGGGAGACTTTGACCCTTGCTCTTCTCTCCCATCTCCAGTGGATAACCACTGGGGAGACTAAAAGCTCTCCTTCAAATTGCTACATTTGATACCTGCAGCTCCTGGTACTGTTCTGTGTTTTCCCTCCTGGTCTCTTATTCCTTAGAAAGTTTTTGTTCAAAACCATGTTGCTTTACCCTCACCAACCCATCTCCAGCTTTCAACTGGGATGCAGCATTGTCTGAGTGATTACTCGACTGCGTCCTTAAAATCTTTTCTCTGCCTCCCTTGCTTTCAGTTTCTCAGTTTCAGGGTTCCATATAGCAGCTGTTTGGGTAAGATGCTGTTGTTCATTCTCATCGTGTGTCCCATCCAGGGTAGCTGTGTATGACGCTAAGAGACTATGTTCCAGAACTTCACTGTTTGTGTGACCTTATCTTGTCATTTAATATTCAGTCTTACCTGAACTCCTCAAAGAGCTGAATGGGGTATTTTTGTGGGTCTAGTTCTCATTATCTCAGGGTGGGATGACGTTACAGCTTTAGTAGGCCTTGAATTTGGTCTAGTGGCTGAAACCACACTGCCCCCACACTCTTTGACAGTCTTACAAAGGATGTGCTGGTCTTCCTCATTTGGTTTTCTACTTCATTGGCTACGGTTGTGTCTTTGGTCAGTGTGTTGTTCAGCTAACAGAATTCAGTGACAAAGTTTAGCTCTGTGTGGCCATTATAAATTTTTGTGTGTATATGGTTTCCCAGGTGCAGGCTTACCTCACCTGCATCACCTCAATTTTCTTCAGATCTGTTGTCAGTCCATAATGCTAATGCTTGGCTGATTAGGTGAAGTTTACAATTATTTGCATGCCTTCTTAGGTGTGAGCCTCCAGGGAACATTCTTCTGCATGCGGTAATTATCAAATGATTATTTCTTGGATTTGGATGATACTCCAGGTTTGTTAAGTTGGAAGAATTTCCCGGGGGGGAGGGGTGGGGGGAAGCATATTCTAATTTCTGCATCCTGATCTCTTGTAGTGACTTCCAGAAAGGCTGCATAGAATAAATTGAACAGGACTGGGCTCACTGTACAACCCCCCATTGGCAACGGGGAAATAGAATACATTTGGCTCTGATCAGGCCAGCCTTGCATCTCAATCAGTCAGTTAGTCAGTCAATCGTATTTATTGAGCATTTATTTTGTGCAGGGCACTTTATTAAGGGCCTGGGAGAGTATACTATAACACTATAATAGATAAATTCCCTGCCCACAGTGAGTTCACAGTCTAGAAGGGGAGGCAGACATTAATATAAATAATCTCAGAGCACTGATGAACTTTTTAGGGCAGCCAAATTTGCTTAGTAATTTCCCAAACAGCGACCTACTAATGTAGTCAGTCAATTGATGGCATCTATTAAGCATATGACCTCGCAGGGTCACACCTGGAAAGTTTCCAGTATTCCATCAGTCTCGGCTACAGGAGTGTCAAGCAGAGGCCTGTCCATTCCATTCCTAGCTTGGGCAGTGGCTAGCTAGTGGAAGGCAAACTGCTACAGGTCAAAACTCACCCATGCTGGGCAGCTGCAGCATGGGAGAGAGTCGAGGGTGGAGACTAGAGTTTACTGCGTGGAAAGTGGCGATGGTAAACCAGTTCAGTATTTTTTACCAATAAAACTCTATGGATACAACACCAGAACTGTTAAAGATGGAGAGCAGGGCAATCTGGGAGAGATATGTCCATAGTGTCACTATGGGTTGGAAAGAACTCAATGGCATAAGACAAGATTAAGCATTTACCATGCACAGATTACTCTACTAAGCACCTGGGAGAATAGAATAGAGTGGGTAGACATGATTCCTGCCCCCAAGAACCTTACATTCTAGTGAGGGGGCTCTTTGTGGGCAGTAAACATTTATGCTAACTCTGCTGTATTATTATACTTTCCCAAGTGCTTAGTTCAGTGCTCTGCACACCATAAGTGTTCAGTGAATACCATTATTGATGATGATGATTATGGGGAGACAGACAATAAAATAAATTACAGACAGGGGAAGCACTGAATCATAGGGATATATACTTAAATGCTCTGGGGTTAAGAGTGGGATGAATATCACATTTCTAGATGGCATGAATGCAAGTGTATAGGTGATGCAGAAGGAAGAATAGAGTGGGGATATCAGGGGTTAGTGAGGGAAGGCTTCCTAGAGGAGGTGTGATTTAAGTAGGGCTTTAACTAGGACTGTTAGTAGGAGTTCCAGGAAGGAGGGTGATAATAAAATCAATGAAAACTGGGAAAGGTTCCTGGTGCTATACCCTACACTTCTCCTGTATCTGACATGAAGCAAAGATTCATGTTTTCAGTGCCACATTGTAATCTGAAGCCACATTGAAATTCCAGGAGCCGTTGCTTTATGATTTTCTTTAGTAACTGGTCCAGAGTCCCTTTGTTAGGATCTTACCAATAATGGAGAGTGATGAAATGCCTGCTCAAATTACATCCTCGTGGCTAACATTAACACAGGAAAGTCCATGCCTCCCAGCTACTAAAAATCTTCCAAGGGTTGTCCATCCATCTCCGCATCAAGCAGAAGCTCCTTACTGTTGGCTTTAAGGCACTCAATCAATTCTGCCCCTTCTACATTACTTTGCTGATCTCCCACTACAACCCAAGCCACAAACTTGGTTCCTCTAGCACCAACCTATTCACTGTACCTTTATCTCATTTTTTCTCACTACTGACGCCTTGCTCATGAGAGAAGCAGCATGGCTCAATGGAAAGAGCACGAGCTTGAGAGTCAGAGGTTGTGGGTTCTAATCCCAGCTCTGTGACTCGTTAGCTGTGTGACTTTGGGCAAGTCATGTAACTTCTCTGTGCCTCAGTTACCTCATCTGTAAAATGGAGATTAAGACTGTGAGCCCCACGTGGGACATGATGACCTTGTATCTACCCCAGCACTTAGAACAGTGCTTGGCACAGAGTAAGCGCTTAACAAATGCCATCATCATTATTATTATTATGTTCTTGCTCCACATCAAAAACTCCTCACCACTGGATTTAAAGCATTCAGTCACCTTGTTCCTTCCTTCCTCACCTTGCTACCCAGGCTGTACACTTTGTTCCTCTTATGCTAACCTTCTCACTGTATGTTGATCTCTTCTATCTCACTACTGACCCCTTGCCCACATCCTACCTCTGGCCTGGAACACCCTCCTTCCTCATATCATATCCTCATATACTTCCCCTCTGCCTTCAAACATGCCCATGTCTCTCCCATCCTAAAAAAACCCCCTCTTGACCCCACCTCACCTTCTAGTTATCGCCCCATCTCCCTCCTACCATTCCTTTCCAAACTCCTTGAACGGATTAACTACACACGCTGCCTCGAATTCCTCAACACCAACTCTCTCCTCGACCCCCTCCAGTCTGGCTTCCGTCCCCTACATTCCACAGAAACTGCCCTCTCAAAGGTCACCAATGACCTCCTGCTAGCCAAATCCAATGGCTCATACTCTATCCTAATCCTCCTCGACCTCTCAGCTGCCTTCGACACTGTGGCCCACCCCCTTCTCCTCAACACGCTATCCGACCTTGGCTTCACAGACTCCGTCCTCTCCTGGTTCTCCTCTTATCTCTCCGGTCGTTCATTCTCAGTCTCTTTTGCAGGCTCCTCCTCCCCCTCCCATCCCCTTACTGTAAGGGGTTCCCCATGGTTCACTGCTTGGTCCCCTTCTGTTCTCAATCTACACTCACTCCCTTGGTGACCTCATTCGCTCCCACGGCTTCAACTATCATCTCAACGCTGATGACACCCAGATCTACATCTCTGCCCCTGCTCTCTCCCCCTCTCTCCAGGCTTGCATCTCCTCCTGCCTTCAGGACATCTCCATCTGGATGTCTGCCCGCCACCTAAAACTCAACATGTCGAAGACTGAACTCCTTGTCTTCCCCCCCAAACCCTGCCCTCTCCCTGACTTTCCCATCTCTGTTGATGGCACTACCATCCTTCCCGTCTCACAAGCCCACAACCTTTGTGTCATCCTGGACTCGGCTCTCTCATTCACCCCTCACATCCAAGCCCTCACCAAAACCTGCCGGTCTCAGCTCCGCAACATTGCCAAGATCCGCCCTTTCCTATCCATCCAAACCACTACCCTGTTCGTTCAAGCTCTCATCCTATCCCGTCTGGACTACTGCATCAGCCTTCTCTCTGATCTCCCATCCTCGTGTCTCTCTCCACTTCAATCCATACTTCATGCTGCTGCCCGGATTGTCTTTGTCCAGAAACGCTCTGGGCATGTTACTCCCCTCCTCAAAAATCTCCAGTGGCCACCAATCAATCTGTGCATCAGGCAGAAACTCCTCACCCTGGGCTTCAAGGCTGTCCATCACCTCACCCCCTCCTACCTCACCTCCCTTCTCTCCTTCTCCAGCCCAGCCCACACCCTCCGCTCCTCTGCCGCTAATCTCCTCACCGTGCCTCGGTCTCGCCTGTCCCACCATCGACCCCCGGCCCCCGTCATCCCCCGGACCTGGAATGCCCTCCCTCTGCCCATCCGCAAAGCTAGCTCTCTTCCTCCCTTCAGGGCCCTACTGAGAGCTCACCTCCTGCAGGAGGCCTTCCCAGACTGAGCCCCTTCCTTTCTCTCCCCCTCGTCCCCCTCTCCACCCCCCATCTTACCTCCTTCCCTTCCCCACAGCACCTGAATATATGTATATATGTTTGTACATATTTATTACTCTATTTATTTATTTATTTTACTTGTACATACCTATTCTATTTATTTTATTTTGTTAGTATGTTTGGTTTTGTTCTCTGTCTCCCCATTTTAGACTGTGAGCCCACTGTTGGGTAGGGACTGTCTCTATATGTTGCCAACTTGTACTTCCCAAGCGCTTAGTACAGTGCTCTGCACACAGTAAGTGCTCAATAAATACGATTGATTGATTGATTGATGTATTGATATCAGACAGATAATTGCTCTCCCTCACTTCAAAGCCTTATTGAATGCACATCTCCTCCAAGAAGACTTCCCTGACTAAGCCCTCCTCTCCTCTTCTCCCACTCCCTTCTGCATCTCCCTGACTTGCTTCTTTCATTCATCCTCCCTCCCATCCCCACAGCATATATGCATATATCAGTTATTTATTTATTTATTCATGTATATTTTTGTCCATCTCCCCCTCTAGACTGTGAGCTCACTGTGGGTTGGGACTGTGTCTTTTTGTTGTATTATACTCTCTCGAGAGCTTAGTACAGTGCTTTGCACATAGCAAGCACTCAATAAATATGATTGGATGAATGAATGTCCTCCGTCTGACCTGGAACTTCTTCCCACTTCATAAACAACAGATCACCAATCTCCCCATCTTCAAACACCTCCTAAAATCAGATCTCCTCCAAAAGGCCTTTCCTAACTCTTCATTTCTCCACCCTACTTGCTCTCTCCTTTGTATCACCTATGCACTTGTGTACGTCCTACCTCTTAAGCACTTTGATACTCACCTCACACCCACCTCCACAGCACTTTCATACATATCCTTATACTCTGCCATTTTCCTTATCTGTAATGTATGTCTTCCCCTGTAGACTGTAAGTTCCTTGTAGGCAGCGATCATGCCAATTAAGTCTACTGTATTATACTCTCCCAAGTGCTTAGTATAGTGATCTGCTCTAGTAAGCTCTCAGTGAATACCACTGAGTTATTTATTGATTGATTGGATTGCTTAACTCACTTCCAAAGTATTAGATTAACATACAGATACAACCCCAGAGAAAATTAGTCTCTGAGGATATTTTCCCTAAAGAATTATAGCAAGAATGGGTAAATATTTGAAGTGAACAAGATGATGAAGTTTCATATTACTCTCCTGGGAGATCCTTTGTCATTCATGTATTCATTCATTCAATTGTATTTATTGAGTGCCTACTGTGTGCAGAGCACTGTACTAAGCACTTGGGTGAGTACAATATAACACTAAACACACACATTCCCTTTCCACAACGGGACCAGTTGAAACAGTGTGGGAATCACTTGAGGGAGATGAATATCCCCAAGATTGTCAGCAATTGCTCTCTTCCTCCTCAATTTCATGATGAAGACCAAATGAATGCTAAAACATCTCAAAATTCACCAATAAAAGGGAATATATCAAAATGGATCCAGATAGCCTTTCCTAAGATAGAAACCTTCAGCTGCAGCTGACATTGAATGAACCATCATAATATGTAGTTGTCCCTGCCCATTTCTAATTTTGTTGAATGTTACTGGCTTTTAATATAGGCCTGCCAGAGGCATAGCAGGACACTAGAAGACATTCTGTTACTTTCCCCTCTACGCTACATTCTAAAATGGGACAATTAATCAAAGCTGAATTTTACACACAGACTTGTTTGAGAGAGAAATAAGCTAGTGTTATTAATCATCAAAAAGTCTAATATCGTCTAACCCCGGATTTTGATTACACGAAGAGCTGGTCAAACAGCACTCCTTTTGTTTATTTTTAAAATGTTTCCAAGCGAACGTATATGCCTGGATGTTTAAAGATTGTCGGAGCTGGAAAATGAAGTTTATTTATCTGCAAGCTATGTATCACACAAACAGCTGCAAGCTGCTTCCCATCACAATTCATCTAATGTGCTCAACTCTGACCTGTGAGGACCACCCTCCCTGAAGTTGGGAGGCAAACACAGTCTTACTGCAAATTTCTTCATTGATCTCTTTTGAGAGGAAGATCCCTGGTTGTGATTGCTTTACTTTGCAGACTGCTTGTGGACAGAGACATCCATCATATCTTATCACTTTTCCATTCATCAATCAAAAAATCAATCAGTGGTATTGATTGGGTGCTTACTGTGCACTAAACACTGTACTAGCACTTGGAAGAGTACAGTACAAAAGAGCTGGTAGACACATTCCCTGACCACAAGAAGCTTACAGACTAGAGGGGGAGACAGACATTAATATAAATAAACAAATTCTGGATAAGTAGATAAGTGCTGGCGAGCTGAGGGAGGGGTGACTAAAGGATGCAAATTTAAGTGCAAGGTGACAAAGAAGGGAGTGGGAGAAGGGGAAATTTGGGCTTCATTGGGGAAGGTCTCTTGGAGGCCTTCTAATAAGGTTTTAATAAGGTCTTAATAAGGTTTTGAGGGTGGGGAGAGCGATTGTCTGTATGGTATGAAGAGGAACGGCATTCCAGGCCAGAGGCAGGACATGGGCGAGAGGTCAATGGTGAGATAGACAAAATCGAGGTATAGTGAATTGGTTAGCATTAGAGGGGCAAAGCGCGCAGCCTGGGTTGTAGTAGAAAATCAAGGAGGTAGGGCAGGAAGAGGCAAGTTGATCGAGTGTTTTTGAGTCTCTGGTAGGGAGTTTCTTTTTGCTGTGTAGGTGGATGGGCAACCACTGGAGGTTCTTGAGTAGTAGAGAAAAATGGACTGAACATTTTTGTTGAAAAATTGATCTGGGCAGCAGAGTGGAGTATGAACAGTAGTGGGGAGGGAGAGGAGGCAGGGAGGTCAGTGAAGAGGCTGATGTAGTAATCAAGGAGAAGCAGCATGGTTTAGTAGAAAAAGCACGGCTTGGGAGTCAGAGGTCATGGGTTCTAATCCCAGCTCCTCCACTTGTCAGCTTTGCAACTTTGGGAAAGTCACTTAACTTCTCCGTACCTCAGTTCCCTCATCTGTAAAATGGTATTAAGACTGTGAGCCCCATGTGGGACAACCTAATTACCTTGTATCTACCCCAGTGTTTAGAACAGTGCTAGGCACATAGTAAGCACTTAACGAATACCGTCATCATCATTATCAAGGCAGGATAGGATGAGTGCTTGGATTAATGTAGTAGTAGTTTAAATGGAGAGGAAAGGGCAGATTTTAGCAATGTTGTGAAGATTGAACTGACAGGATTTGGTGACAGATTGAATACAAGGATTGATGAGTCTAGAATAAAGCCAAGGTTATGGGCTTGTGAGACAGGGAGGATGGTGGTACTGTCTACAGTGATGGGAAAGTCAGAGGGAGGACAGGGTTTGGGTGGGAACATGAAAATTCTGTTTTTGTCATTTTGAATTTATCAGTGGGACACCCAAGTAGAGATAATAATAATAATGACATTTATTAAGTGCTTACTAGGTGCAAAGCACTTTTCCAAGCACTGGGGAGGATACAAGGTGATCAGGTTGTCCCACCTGGGGCTCACAGTCTTAATCCCCATTTTACAGATGAGGTAACTGAGGCCCAGAGAAGTGAAGTGACTTGCCCAAAGTCACACAGCTGACAATTGGCAGAGCTGGGATTTGAACCCATGACCAGGAGGTAGGAGGAAATATGAGACTGCAGAGAAGGAGAGAGATCAGGAATAATAATAATAATAATAATAATAATGGTATCTGTTAAGCACTTACTATGTGCCAAGCACTGTTCTAAGTACCAGGATAGATACAAGGTTATAAGGTTGTCCCATGTGGAGCTCACAGTCTTAACCCCCATTTTACAGATGAGGTAACTGAGGCACAGAGAAGTGAAGTGAGTTGCCCAAAGTCACACAGCTTATAAGTGGCAGAGCCAGAATTAGAACCCACCACCTCTGACTCTCAAGCCCGTGCTCTTTCCACTAAGCCACACTGCTTCTCAATTCATTCATTCAGTTGTATTTATTGAGCACTTACTGTGTGCAGAGCACTGTACTAAGTGCTTGGGAAGTACAAGCCCGCAACATATAATAATAATAATAATAACAGCATTTGCTAAGTGCTTACAATGTGCAAAGCACTGTTCTAAGCGCTGGGGGGATACAAGGTAATTAGGTTGTCCCACATGGGGCTCACAGTCTTAACCCCCCTTTTACAGATGAGGTAACTGAGGCTCAGGGAAGTTAAATGACTTGCCCAAAGTCATACAGCTGACAAGTGGCGGAGCCAGGATTAGAACCCATGACCTCTGACTCCCAAGCCCGTACTCTTTCCACCGAGCCACGCTGCTTCTCCTTGAAATGGTCCCTACCCAACAACGGGCTCACAGTAGGAATGCAGGTATACAGACATAGATTTGGAAATATTTGCATAGAGATGGTAGTTGAAGCCATGCAAGTGAACAAGTTATCTGAGGGAGTGAGTGTAGATGGAGAATAGATGGGGACCCAGAATCGAGCCTTTGGGACTTCCAAAGTTAGTGGATGGGAGAATGGGAGTAGACTATGAACGGGACTGAGAATGAGCGGCCAGAGAGATAGGAGGAGAACCAGGAGGGAGAGTGTTGGTGAAGCCAAGTTTGGACAATGTTTCCAGGAGAAGGGAGTGGTCAGCAGTGTCAAAGGCAGCAGAGAGGTTGAGCAGGATTAAATTTGAGGCCAGTGGATTTGGCAAGAAGGAGTTCATTTGTGATCTTCTAGAGGGCAGTTTCAGTGGAGTGAAGCCAGGTTAGAGGGGTAAAGGAGAGAATTGGAAGAGAAGTGGACACAGCAGGTTTAGACAGCTTGCTCAAGAAGTTTGTAGAAGAATGGTAAGAGGGAGATGGGGCAATAACTGGAGGGAGCCATGGGGTCAAGGGAGGGTTTTTTTAGGATAGGGGAGACATAAACCATGTTTGAAAGCAGTGGGGAAAAAACCATTGGAGCATCAAGAGTTGATGATGGTGGTCAAGGAGGGAAGAAGGGAAGAGGCCAGAGCTTTAATAAGGGGTGCAGGGATGGTGTTGGAGATGTAGATGAAGAGAGTGGATTTTGGGGGATGGAGGAGATCTCGAGATACTGCTGGGAAAGATGGGAGAGTTGTAGAAGGGGCAGGAGGATGAAGGGATTGGAGAGGAGCAGGGGAAATTTCAGGGAGATCACACCTGATAGTTTAATTTTCTCAATAAAGTATGTGGCTGGGTCATTAGGGTCATGGAATGGCGGGGGAGGGACGGGGGTTTGAGGAGAAAGTTAAACATCTGGAGTAACTGGTGAGGTCAATGGGCATGGAAGTCAATAAAGATGGAGAAATAATGTTGCTGGTCAGAGGAGAGGGAAGAGTTCAAGCTAAAGGAATGAATTGAGGTGGACAAGGTCAGCCTGATATCTGGATTTTTGTCAGCAGCTCTGCAGCTTGTACTCAAGAGTGAAGGAAGTGGACTAGGGGGTGATCCAGGGTTGTGGGTTAGTGGTATGAGATTGGCCAAAGGAAAGAGGAGTGAGTGAGTTGAGTTCAGTAGAGAGGGTGGTATTGAGGGTGTCAATTTGGTCATCAAGGGAGGGTGGTTTGGGTATGGAGATTAAATAGAGCACAATGGCTTGAGAAAATTGGATGGGGTCAAAAGATTGGAGGTCTCTCTGGGGGAACAGGACCGATTTGAGGGGAGGGGAGATATAGGAGAGAAGGCTGGGGAAGTGCGGAGGTTGGGATAGAGGGATTTCAGAGTTGATGAGGGTAGAGACTGTATATTGTCATTCAGGAAACTCATGAAAGAACAGGAGTGGTGTGGCCTAGTGGAAAGAGCATGGACTTGGAAGTCAGAGGTCTTGGGTTCTAATTCCAGCTCCACCAGTTGCTTGCTGTATGACCTTGGGGCAGTCACTTAACTTCTCTGGGCCTCAGTTTCCTCATCTGTAAATGGGGATTCATTACCTGCTTTCTCCTACTTAGACTTTGAGCCCTATGTGGGACAGGGACAATGTCCAGCTTAAGTAAATTGTATCTACCCTAGCGCTTAGAACAGTGTTCGTTATGGGCAGGGAATGTGTCTGTTATATTGTTATACTGTACACTCCCAAGCACTTAATACAGTACTAGAGAAACAGCATAGCTCAGTGGAAAGAGCACAGGCTTGGGAGTCAGAGGTCATGGGTTCAAATCCCAGCTCCATCGCTTGTCAGCTGTGTGCCTTTGGGCAAGTCACTTAACTTCTCTGTGCCTCAGTTCCCTCATCTGTAAAATGAGGATTGAAACTGTGAGCCCCATGTGGGACAACCTGACCACCTTGTATCCTCCCCAGCGCTTAGAACAGTGCTTTGCACATAGTAAGCACTTAATAAATGCCATTTAAAAAAACGTAAATGTCATTATTATTATTATTATTACTCTACATACAGTAAGTGCTCAACAAATATGATTGACTGGCTGACTGATTGACGACACAAAGTAAGCACTTAACAAATACCATTATTATTACTTAGAAGAGAATCCCCATGAATGTGGCCTCCATCTTGGCATGAATCCATGGAACTATGAAGACCAGGACTCTTTTGACTTGAAAAGGGACAATCCTCTCAACTCAAAGAGTTCAAGCAGACTCTTCTGTAGGTGTCTCAGCTACTATCTGTTGGATGAGCTTCCTGTAACTTCTTTCCATGACTCCTTCTCTGTTTGGAAATTAGCATTAAATAATTATCTCTCATGTCTTCATCACTTCCAGTGATAAGTTTCTATGACTGTGTAAACTATCCACTGTTCTACGCATTTCTTGACACGAGACACAGGGGTTTCTGATCACTAACCCAAATCCCTGTTACTTATTTATTTATTTATTTTCTTGTTGTCTTAGAGTCAACAGTAGTAGTAGTAGTAGAAATGCAAAGTTTCATCCTTGTTTTGCGTTAGCAATCAGCTGTTTCTTTCTCTGGCTTCATCATTTTTCTGTGTGATTAACCTTTGAGTCACAGCACTGTGAAATGCAGTAATTAATCAATATTGCAATGACTGCCATCTTCTCCCTTATTAAGAAATGATAGATCTCAATATTTCTAGAACCTTCATCATGTCCACAGTACTCTAGTGAGTACCCATTAAGAAGAATAATGCAGATAATGGGATTTGGTGTGCAGGATGGAGAATGGGAATGAAAGAGACCAGTGAATTATGGACTCAATTTGGTAGTGGTGATTTGGAGATGATCACCTTCCAAGCACTTAGTACCATGCTCTACAGTAAGCTCTCAATAAATACTGCTGATTGATTAATTGACTGATCACCTGCATTTCCAGGACGATTGCCTGCTGCCCACTCAGGGTCTTAAAACTTAAGGGAATAAAAACTTTTTGGTCTTTACATCAGACGTTTCTCAGGGTATTCTCTGAAGTCCACACTTAAGCTTGTTGCGGGCAGGGAATCTGCCTGCTAACTCCGTTGTGTGGCTCAGTGCAAACAGCATGGGCTTGGGAGACAGAGGTCATGGGTTCAAATCTCAGCTCTGCTGCTTGTCAGCTGTGTGACTTTGGCAAGTCACTTAACTTCTCTGTGCCTCAGTTGCCTCATCTGTGAAGTGTGGATTGAGATTGTGAGCCCCACATGGGCCAACCTGATCACTTTCCATCCTCCTCAGCACTTAGAACAGTGTTTTGCACATAGTAAGCACTTAACAAATACCAAAATTATTATTATTAATTATTATTATTATTAATAGCAGTAGTAGTAATAGCATCTAATGAGAGCACCCACGGGGTTAAATGTAGTATACTAAGCAATTAGGAAATACAAAACAATTGATACATTCCATGCACACAGGAAGCTTACACTTAAATGGAAGAGACAGTTACAAAAGTATCTACAGAGAACTCAAAGTAAATACTTTAATGTACAACTGAACTGATGTATAAATACATAAGGGCTGAGATTGAGTATAAATATGTAAGTTCTAGAGATGGGAAAAGGATCTGACACTTGCCCTCCAATTTTGATAATGTAAACATCATCTTGCAGTAATAATAATAATAATAATAATAATGATAGCATTTATTAAGCACTTACTATGTGCAAAGCACAGTTCTAAGCACTGGGGAGGTTACAAGGTGATCATGTTGTCCCAAGGGGGCTCACAGTCTTAATCCCCATTTTACAGATGAAGTAACTGAGGCACAGAGAAGTTAAGTGATTTGCCCAAAGTCACACAGCTGGCAATTGGCGGAGGCGGGATTTGAACCCATGATCTCTGACTCCAAAGCCCGTGCTCTTTCTACTGAGCCACGCTGCTTCTCTGCAGTAGTCTTAGGGTCCTGATAAACTCCTCAGGGAAGACAAACTGAAAGGAAAAATTGACAATTTGTACTGTTTTGGTCTTTACTCCTCTTGATAGTGTTTATTTACAAGATAGATAATCTCAGATGACTAAAATGAGTCTGGTAGACCAAAGAAGCAATATGGCCTAGTGGAGAGAGATAGACCTGGAAATCAGAAGACCTGGCTTTTAATCTTGGCTCTGTCTCTTGCCTTCTGAGTGATCTTGGGCAAGTCATTTAACATCTCTGTGAATCCATTTCTTCATCTGAAAATTGGGGATTACCTGCCTACTCTCCCTGCTACATAAAGACGGAGTCCCATGTGGGGAGGGAATTGTGTCCAACCTGATTTCCTTGCATCTACCTCAGTGCATAGTACAGTGCTTGGCACAAAATAAGAGCTTAACAAGTATTATTATTATTATTGCTATTGTTATTGTTATTTCAAGAAAGGGAAGTGCAATTCTTGACTATCACAATCATGGATTTGGTAGTATCCAATCTCATCCTCATTTTTGGCTAATGGTATTATTTAATCTCCTCTGTTGTTTTCACTGATGATTCTTTCTCCAAAGAGAGGTGTCTGTTTGTCAGTAGAAAGGCTTGTTCAAGGCTCCAAATGGGAGTGGGAGAGTTTAATTCTTCATATTCAGCAGCCAGAAATGCATTTGGGCTGGTAATAATAATAATAATGATAATGATGGCATTTGTTAAGCACTTACTATGTGCAAAGCACTATTCTAAGTGCTGGGGGGATGCAAGGTAATCAGGTTGTCCCGCATGGGGCTCACAGTCTTAATCCCCATTTTAGAGATGAGGTAACTGAGGCACAGAGAAGTTAAGTGACTTGCCCAAAGTCACACAGCTGTCAAGTGGTGGAGCCGGGATTAGAATCCATGACTTCTTAAGAGCTGATGCTCAAAAGAAAATTAATATGCTACCATGTACATAACTTTACCCCTTTTTCACATTCATCAGTGCTTCACTTATGGATCTGTACATTTTAACTTTTTCTGGATCAGTTACGTTTTCTGGGTGATAGCACTTTGGGTTTTTTTTATCAACACCATTAATATTTATTGAGCACCCACTGTGTACATGGTCTTATTCTAGGGCATTCAATCTAGAAAATATACGAAGGAAGACTTGGTTTGCTTTCTACAAGGTGGTCATGTTATAAAGCTGAGACATTAATGGGAACAACCTTGGCTCCATCAGCCTCTAGTGCATCCCAAAAAGAAGTAGTGTGAACTAGTGGAAAGAGCACAGGCCTGAGAGTCAGAGGATCTGGGTTCTAATACTGTCTCTGCCACTTGCCTGTTGTGTGACCTTGGGGAAGTCACTTAACTTCTCTGTGCCTCAGTTACCTCATCTGTAAAATGGGGATTATGGGATTAGCCCCAAGTAGGACATGGACTGTGTCCAACCTGATTAGCTTGTACCTACCCCAGCGCTTAGTACAGAGCCTGGCATGTAATAAGCACTCAACAAATACCATTAAGAAAACAAAAGGGTGAGAAATAGTAGTGTGAGGCCTCCCTCAATCAACCAATCAATTAATGATATTTATTGTGTACTCTATGCCTAACACTTGGGAGAGGACAATACAGTCTAGGGGGGAGGAAAAACATTAATATAAATAAAAATGTATAATATATAATTTTAAAATGTGTACATAAATATTGTGGGGCTGAGGGTGGGGTGGATATCAAATATC
Organism: Tachyglossus aculeatus; assembly: GCF_015852505.1. Taxonomy (NCBI): domain Eukaryota; kingdom Metazoa; phylum Chordata; class Mammalia; order Monotremata; family Tachyglossidae; genus Tachyglossus; species Tachyglossus aculeatus. Next base: position 23,730,348 of record NC_052081.1, read on the forward strand.
TAAAGATCACAAATCCAAGTGCATAGACAACACAGAAAGAATAGGGAGCAGAGGAAAAGAGGGCTTAATTGCGGAAGGCTTCTTGGAGGAGATATGACATTAATCATGCTTGGAAAATGGACAGAATGGTGGTCTGGTGTATATGAGGGGGAAGGAATTCCAGGCTATGGGGAGGACAAGGGAAAAGGGTCAGCAGTGAGATAGATGAATGAGTAGGCTGGTGCTAGAGGAGCAAAATGTAAAGGCTGGACTGTAGTAGAAGTTTGCTGCTTTAAAGCCAATGGTAAGGAGTGTCTATTTGATGCAGAAGTAAATGCAGAACTTCTGGAGGTTCTTGACGAGTGGGGAGACATGGACTGAATGTATTTTAAGAAAAATGATCTGTGCCTCAGGGTGAAGTATGGACTATAATGGGGAGAGACAGGAGGCAGGGAGGTCAATAAGAAGGCAGATGCAATAGTCAAGGTGGAATGGGATAAGGTCTTGGATCACCTTAGCAGTTTGGATGGAGAGGAAAGGGTGGATTTTAGCAATGTTGTGCGGATAAAACTGACAGGATTTGGGTGACATTGAATGTGTGGATTGAGTGAGAGTGGTGAGTTGAGGACAATGCCAAGGTTCTGGGGTTGTGAAATAAGGAGGAGAGTGGTATTGTCTACAGTATTGTCTCGTCCTCCTTCTAGTCCCTTAATGAGTAGCTCGCTGAGACCTCCAGCCCTGGAGAAGAGTTTCCCAGCCCCCAATCCATCTGCACTCACCATCAGCCCCGGCTCCAACAAGGGAAGGGAAAGAAATTAGTAGCAGGGTGAAGTCTTCTCAACTTCTAGACCATTGGGTCGTTAGCTGTAGAGGTGTCTGTGGATGTGATTACCACCACTGCTACTGTTGGGACTATGAGAAACCTGAAACTCTGCTCTGCTATCCCTAGAACCCTATTTTTCTTGCATTTCTCGGCATCCTTGTCTTTGATGTAGTTTTTGTGTTTTGTTGTTTCATCTTTCTTTTTATCTCTTTGGACAACCTCCCGCTCCACTCCTTTATTCAAGGTGGATCTTGACCTAGGTGAGGCAACACATAACGTCCTGAAGGGGAACAGGACTGGGTCCAACCTGATTTGTTTGTATCCACCGCAGTGCTTAGTACAGTGCCTGGCACATAGTCAATCCATAACAAATACCACAATTATTATTATTTATTATCAGGACTAGGTTTGGCTGGATCAGTATACTCTATAAAGGGCTGGGAACAAGACCATAAACTTAGCATAGCCCACTGAGTTAGGGTATAAAGGACTGAAAGCATCAAACCCTTCCAGCTAATAATAATAATAATGATGGTTTTTGTTAAGCACTTACTCTGTACCAAGCACTGTTCTAAGAGCTGAGGTAGATACAAGGTAATCAGGTTGTCCCATGTGGAGTTTACAGTCTTAATCCCCATTTTACAAATGAGGTAACTGAGGCACAGAGAAGTGAAGCAACTTGCCCAAGATCACACAGCAGATGAATGGCAGAGTCGGAATTAGAACCCTTGACCTTTAACTCCCAACCCTGTGCATGCTCTTTCCACTAAGCCACACTGCTTCTCTTAAACCTGTGTGTGGGTGGCTTACTCAAGCCATTTGGTGTCTTGTGTGCTATACTAAATTTCAGCCTCATCCCTACTAAATTTAGCCTAAACTTTGCTTTCCAGCCCTGCAGGCTCCAGTCTTGCTGTGGGTTAGCCGGTCTCTTTGCCATCCATTCATTTCAGTGTCTGTCTTCTCCCTACACTGTAAGCTTGTTGTGGGCAGGGAATGTGTCCTCCAATTTTGTTGTACTGTTTTGTTGTACAGCGTTATCCACATAGTCAGTGCTCAGCAAATATCATTGATTGATGATTGATTGATCCTGTATGGGCTGCTGACATTGCTTGTTTCTAGGCTTTTGTTCTTTCTCTCCAGACTTTGTTTCCAGACTTTTCTTCCATTTGGTGGGGAATGAAATCTCTTATTCTCACTTGGTTCCAACAGAACTCCATAAATGCACCAGCTGGTTCGATCACAGTCTATTGTTGAGATCACAATAGATATTTTGATAATAATAATAATAATAATGATGACATTTATTAAGCACTATGTGCAAAGCACTGTTCTAAGCACTGGGGAGGTAACAAGGTGATCAGGTTGTCCCACGGGGGGCTCACAGTCTTAATCCCCATTTTACAGATGACATAACTGAGGCACAGAGAAGTTAAGTGACTTGCCCAAAGTCACACAGCTGACAATTGGCGGAGCTGGGATTTGAACCTATAACCTCCGACTCCAAAGCCCAGGTTCTTTCCACTGAGCCACGCTGCTTCTCTTAACAGAAGGTTCTATATTTCCACTACACTATATTTTTTTGGTGAAAGAGATCTTGGAAGAGGACCTTTTTAAATGTTTCCCAATTTCTCCAATAAATTTTCACTAGCATAAGAAGGCTTTGGATTTCATGCCCCACCAAGCTGCTCTCTCTCCAGAAACCTGGAGACCACCCACTGACACTCATGAGGCAGTCCAAGTTGGCTATTTTTGGCCTGCAAACACTGGGGTGCAGACTGACTGGGTTGGTAATTCAGAATCTGGAGTTCCAGCCAGATCAAGAGACTAGCTGGTTGTATACTCAAGGTTGGAATGCTTGCCACCAACCTCAGAGGTTTATGGGGTGCAGTTCTAAATGCACAGCTGGAAAAGCCCCCCAGAAACAAACCTTTTAAATATTTGGGGGGCTACTTTGAAATATCCCCTGGTGTATTGGGCCCTTTTTAATTTTGATACGGCCTCATCTATGGCTTCATGTGTTTGTGAATTCTGCCTCTCCCAAACCTTGGGAGATTTCTTGGATCAGAGTAGAATGAGTCCAAATTGCAAGGGGCAATGATCAAGAAAGAGAGAAAGCCATAGCAGCCATTGTGGAAGAAGAGGAACTCTCCCCCATCTCTACACCTCACTTTCTCCGTCCCCACTTCCCCTGCTTTCCTCTGTCTCTCACTTTCTCCTTCTTTTCCCCCCATTTCTTTCTCTTTTTATGGTATTGGTTAAGGCTCTAACTATGGCCCAGGCATGACACTAAGTGCTGGGGTAGATACAAGCTCTTCAGGTTCGACACAGTCCATGTTTCACATGGGGTTCTCAGTCATAATCTCCACTTTACAGCTGAGTCAATTGAGGCACAGAGAAGTTAAGTGATTTGCCCAAAGTCAAAGAGCAGACAAGTGGAAGAGCCGGGATTAGAAACCAGGCCCCTGTTCTATCTACTAGGCCATGCTGCTTCTCTTTTCCTTTCTATTTGCATCTTTCCCATTCCTCTTTGGTTCCCTTGTCCCCTCTTTTTTAAATTTAAGGGCACTTGTTAAATGCTTACTATGTACCAGGCAGTGTACTAAGTGCTGGTTTAGATACAAGACAGATACAAGTCCTTGTCCAACATGGGGCTCACAGTCCAAGTAGGCGGGAGGAAATCTCCATTTTTACAGATGAGGAAACAGAGGTCAGAGCAGTTAGGTGACTTTCCTAAGTCCTCACAACAGACAGATAGAAGAATCAGGATTATAATCCTGGTTCTCAGACTCCAGGCCAATGCTCTTTCCATTAAACTATACTGTTTCCCTCTATTGCATTTCCCCATCTCTTCCTCTCTTCTCCCTTTTTCTTTTCCCCTCCTTCTCCTCTGCCCTTCTTTCCTTTTCTCCCTCTCTTTGTCCCCCTTTCTCCAGTCTGTCCCCCTTCTCTTTCTGTCCTCATCCTTTCTTAAGCCCCTCTCCTGTACGATCTTGAGTTCCTGATAATCGTCACTCAAATTTCATCATTTATTTTAGGATTCATCGTGTCGTTCCGGCTAAAAAAGATCCCCGTATTTGAAACACTGAGCAAGAGACCATAAGATTCTAATCTTTGACTTGGTGGAATAGAGTCTGTTTAGTGATGTAAAAGCATTCTTGATTGTGTGCATTGTTTGCGTTCAATCCTCCAGATTGGAGCACTTCCAAAAGCTACCCATCTTTCTTGCACTTTTGAAAACGCTTTATTTCTTGCTGTAGTGGTGCTCCAGTGCTGGCGTTAGTTATAACTCCTAGCAGTTGACAACAGTTGACAAAGGAAATACAGACCAGCCCCTAGGCTGGACTTGATCAATCTGGATAGAAAGTCTTTGTATATTTGATAATTGATGTAGCTGCCGCGCTCTCTATCCACTAGAGGGCATTGACATACGTGAACACGTGGTGCGAAGCCTGGGACAAAGCAAGTCCTGAGAATGCAGGTCTTGACATACATGTAGGACCATGTTTTCGTCTGTGAACCGGCTGCCGGAGAATTTGGTATTCCAGATGGAAGGTGACAATGCATTCATTTTGCACAATCGTGGCTTCAGCAAGTTGCCAACTTGTACCTCCCAAGCGCTTAGTACAGTGCTCAGCACACAGTAAGCGCTCAATAAATACTGAATGAATGAATGAATGAAAAATCACTGTTGCTGAACATTTTAATCAGGTTTATGACCAATATCTTCTTTTTCAATAGCATTTATTGAGTGCTTACTACGTGCCGAGCACTGTCTAAGCCCTTAGCACTGTAATTCTTGTCGAGATGTGTGAGACTACAGTTCCTGAACTGCCCCAGAGGATTTTGACTTCACTTTTCACTCATGTTCCTCATCATCATCAATCGTATTTATTGAGCGCTTACTGTGTGCTAAGCGCTTGGGAAGTACAAATTGGCAACATATAGAGACAGTCCCTACCCAACAGTGGGCTCACAGTGGCCATGTCCTTATTGGACCAGATACCACTGGGTAGTAGCTGGGCCTAGTGGAAAGAGAACAGGCCTGGGCATCAGAGGACCTGAGTTTTCATCCCGACTCTGCCACTTGCCTGCTGTGTGACCTTGGTTAAGTCACTCTGTGCCTCATTCATTCAATCATATTTATTGAGCACTTACTGTGTGCAGAGCACTGTACTAAGTGTTTAGAAAGTACAATTTGGCAACAAATAGAGACAATCCCTACCCAATAAAGGGCTCATTCCCTCATCTGTAAAATGTGGATTCAATATGTGTCCTCCCTCCTACTTAGAAGGTGAGCTTCCAGTGGGAAAGGGACTATGTCTGACCTGATTATCTTGGGTTCATTCAATTTGTTTAATTCAATATTGAGGACTTGCTGTGTGCAGAGCACTGTACTAAGTGCTTCGGAAGTACAATATAGCAAATAAAGAGAGACAATTCCCGCCCACAATGGGCCTAGAGGATCTAGAGGATCTACCTTTAGAAGATCTACCCCATTGCTCAGTGTAGTATTTGACACATAGTAAGTCATTCATGATACTATTATTATTTGGAGGACATTTTGTAGGATATATCTTCACTTGACCCCAATCCTGTCAAAGCAAATCTAGCACTAGGTGAAACTGAATTTGAGATGAGATTGAGCCAAGCAGCCAGGAGTGATGTAGCAGTAGTCCCTTTTCACAGATTCCACTTCAGAGTGGACCCTGCTATCAGCACATGAGTCAGTCAGTGATAATAATAAAAATAATAATGGTATTTGTTGAGCACTCACTATGTGTCAATCACTGTTCTAAGCACTGGGATAGATACAAGGCAATAGGGTTAGACACAGTACCTGTCCCATATAGGGCTAGCAATCTTAATCCCCATTTTACTGATGAGGGAACTGAGGCACAGTTGCTCAAAGTCACACAGCAGATCAGTACCCAGGTCCAAAGTCACACTGCTTATTGAGTAATTCTGCACAGCACTGTACTAAGCACTCAGGAGAATACAATAGACACTAAGTAGATACGATCCTTGCCATCCAGGAGTTTCCAAGCACATCTGCTGGACTGGATAATGCTGGCTTTGCTACACCTCTTCCCTGGTCTTGGTATCCAGGTCTTTCTTTCAGACCCATGGTCTATCCACTAGGCCATGCTGCTTCCCAGCATCATCATCATCATCAATCATATTTATTGAGCGCTTACTGTGTGCAGAGCACTGTACTAAGCGCCAGCATGGTATTTGTTAAGCACTTACAACGTGCCAGGCACTGTACTGCTGGTGTAGATGAAAGATAATCTTGTTGGACACAGTCTATGTCCCATAATAGGACTCACAGTCTTAATCCCCATTTTACAGGTAAGTGAGGCACAGAGAAGTTGAGTGAGTCAGCTAAGGTCACTTAGCAGATGAATGGCGAAGTCAGGATTAGAATCCAGGTCCTTCTGACGCCCAGGCACATGCTCTTTCCACTAAGGCATAATGCTTATTGAGTAGTTCTGAGTCATTCAGTACTGAGTCATACAGAAGACTACATTAGACATGTAAGTAGACACGATTCCTGCCCTCCAGGGGTTTACAAGCATCTCTGCCAGATTGGACAATTCAGGCTTTTCTACACCTCTTCCCTGGTCCCTGGTCTTCCCTGGTCTTGTATATTTATTACTCTATTTATGAATTTATTTTATTTGTACATATTTATTCTATTTATTTTATTTTGTTAATATGTTTTGTTTTGTTCTCTGTATCCCCCTTCTAGACTGTGAGCCCACTGTTGGGTAGGGACCGTCTCTATATGTTGCCAACTTGTACTTCCCAAGCTCTTAGTACAGTGCTCTGCACACAGTAAGCGCTCAATAAATACAATTGATTGATTGATTGATTGATTTTGTTCTCTGTCTCCCCCTTCTAGACTGTGAGCCCACTGTTAGGTAGGGACCGTCTCTATATGTCGCCAACTTGTACTTCCCAAGCGCTTAGTACAGTGCTCTGCACACAGTAAGCGCTCAATAAATACGATTGATTGAATGAATGAATGAATGGTCCCTCTCTTCTTTGCCGTTACTCAACCACATTCCAGGGCCCAGGGAGGCTGGAGGTGGGGAAAAAGGGACGATTTATACCCCCAGAATTCCTGACTGACTCCCAGTGGACAGTCTCCAGGCTAATGTGGAAAGGTACAAGCTCAGGAAAAATTGCCTTACCTGAACACTATGTATGGGTCTTTCAAAGCTGAAATGCACAACCATAAGTTAGAGGATCAAATCTCAAAGCCTTAGCTTGACGTCAAGCTCCATTAGGTACATGAAGAAACAAGGATTATGTAAAATGTTTTGCTCCTCCTTGCTCTAGGCAGACAAAGCCATTACCCGTATCTTTATCTATGGAACATCTTCAACTGGCCCACTGCCATATGCTGGGAAGGTTGTGAAAGCTTACTAAAAGTGAAGAAGCACCTAATTAATTATTCATAAAAAAAACTTCTAAGTGAGAGATCATCTCGCTCTAGGCAATGTGTGTATGACAACTGGATGCCTATTAATTTTCTGACTATTCTGAATATACATTTAATAATAATGGCAATATTGGTATTTGTTAAGCACTTACTGTGTTCCAGGCGCTGTTCTAAGCACTGGGGTAGCTACAAGATAATTGGGTTGGACATAATCCTGTTCCATTTAGGGCTCCCAGTCTTGATCCCCATTTTACTGATGAGGGAACTGAGGCACAGAGAAGTTAAGTGACTTGCCCAAGTTCAGAGAGCAGACTTGTGGTGGAGCCAGGATTAGAACTCAAGTCCTTCTGACTCCCAGGCCTAATGAGAATGAGCCATGAGACCTAAATGAACTCAAGGGCCTGGATGCAGGCATAGAGGGATGAAGCATTTAAGATTTGGGGGCCAGGGGAGGAAGGGAAGAGAGAGTGAAGATCAATAGATAAATAGTATTTACTGAGCAACTTGCCAACTTGTACTTCCCAAGCGCTTAGTACAGTGCTCTGCACATAGTAAGCGCTCAATAAATATGATTGAATGAATGAATGAATGAGCACCTACTGTGTTTAGAAGATGTATTAAGGGCTTGGGAGAGTAAACATACAAGATTCCTCAAGGAGCTTACATTTTAAGGAGGAAGACAGACATTAGAACAATTTACAGATTGAAGGAAGAGGGAAAGTGGATATGTTTCTTCAACACTCCCGTCTTTCCCAGAAGTTTCTCAAGAGATCTCCTGCCTTCTCTCCAAATTCACCCCCTTCAGCTGCACATCCAACTCCATCCCTTTGCACCTTATCAAAGCACTTGCCCCCTCTCTTTTTCTCTCCCTGATCTCCATCTTCAACTATTCACACTCCAGTGGCTTTTTCCCCACTGCTTTCAAACATGCTTATGTCTTTCCTAACCTAAAAAAAGCCCTCCTTTGAACCCACAGCCCCCTTCAATCAGTCAATCATATTTATTGAGCACTCACTATGTGCAGAGCACTGTACAAAGCGCTTGGGAAGTACAAGTTGGCAACACATAGAGACGGGCCCTACCCAACAGTGGGCTCATAGTCTAGAAGGGGGAGACAGAGAACAAAACAAAACATATTAACAAAATAAAATAAATAGAATAGATATGCGCAAGTAAAATAAATAAATAGAGTAATAAATACGTACAAACATATATACATATATACAGGTGCTGTGGGGAAGGGAAGGAGGTAAGGCAGTGGGGATAGAGAGGGGGAGGAGGGGGAGAAGAAGGAGGGGGCTCAGTCTGGGAAGGCCTCCTGGAGCAGGTGAGCTCTCAGTAGGGCCTTGAAGGGAGGAAGAGAGCTAGCTTGGCGGATGGGCAGAGGGAGGGCATTCCGGGCCAGGGGTCGATGGCGGAACAGGCGAGAATGAGGCACGGTGAGGAGATTAGCGGCAGAGGAGCGGAGGCTGCGGGCTGGGCTAGAGAAGGAGAGAAGGGAGGTGAGGTAGGAGGGGGCGAGGTGATGGACAGCCTTGAAGCCGAGGGTGAGGAGTTTCTGCCTGATGTGTAGGTTGATTGGTAGCCACTGGAGATTTTTGAGGACGGGAGTAACATGTCCAGAGCATTTCTGGACAAAGACAATCAGGGCAGCGGCGTAAAGCATGGATTGAAGTGGGGAGAGACAAGAGGATGGGAGATTGGAGAGGAGGCTGATACAGTAGTCCAGCCGGGATAGGATGAGAGCTTGAACGAGTAGGGTAGCAGTTTGGATGGAGAGGAAAGGGCGGATCTTGGCAATGTTGCGGAGCTGAGACCGGCAGGTTTTGGTGACGGCTTGGATGTGAGGGGTGAACGAGAGAGCGGAGTCGAGGATGACACCAAGGTTGCGGGCTTGTGAGACGGGAAGGATGGTAGTGACGTCAACGGTGATGGGAAAGTCAGGGAGAGGGCAGGGTTTGGGAGGGAAGACAAGGAGTTCAGTCTTGGACATGTTATTGCCCCCTCTCCCTCCTACTATTCCTCTCCAGAATCTTTGAGCCAGTTAGCCTCCTTGCCTCCTTGCTGACTTCCCTACCTCCTGTCTCTACCCACTCCAGTTCATATTTCACTCTGTTGTCTGGATCATTTTTCTACAAAAAAACATTCTGTCCATATTTCCCTACTCCTCAAGAACATCCAGTGGTTGCCCATCCATCTCACAATAAACAGAAACTCCTTACCATCAGCTTTAAAGCATTCCATCTTCCTTCACCTTGACCCCTCCACTCTTACCTCGCTACTCAACTACTACCATCCCACCCACACATTTCAATCCTCTAATGCTGACCTACTCACTGTACCTCATTCTCATCTATCTCACCACTGACCTCTAGCCTACATCCAGCCTCTGTCCTGGAGTGCCCTTCCTCTTCATATCTGACAGACATATCTCTCCCCACCTTCAAAGCCTTACTGAAGGTACATCTCCTCCAAGAGGTTTTCCCCAACTAAACCCTCACTTCCTCTTCTTCCACTCCCTTCTGTGTAGCACTTACACTTGGATTTGCTCCCTTTATTCACCCCTCCCTCAGCCCCACAATACGTAGGTACGTATCTGAAATGTATTTATTTATATTAATGTCTGTTTCCTACTCTACACTGTAAACTTATTGAGGGCAAGGAAGATGTCTACTAATTCTCTCACATTGTTACGTTGTACTATTCCAAGTGCTTAGTACAGTGTTCTGCACACAGTATGCCCTCAATAAGTACGGATTGATTGACTGAGAGCTTAAGCAAGATAATATGTCCAAAAGAGTAGTTGTGAGTATATAAGTGCATGATTAGCTTAAGGTTCTGAGGGAATTAAACTCGGAGAGAGGAAAAATTAATCAAGGGATGTGATTTCGCAAGGTTTTTAAAGTTGAGGACTGCTGTGGTCTGGTGGAAATGATGAAGGGAAAAGTTGTAGGTGAGAGGAAGGTTGAGGGTAGAGGCGGCAGAGGCCAGAGCAAAGCACAGTGTTAAGATTAGCTTGAGAGGAATGAAAAGTGTGAGCTGGGGTGTAGAGAGAGATGAGAGTGGATAGATAGTGGTGAGAGAGCCCTTAAGTCTAAAGATAGGATTTCGTTTGATGTGGAGATAGATGTGAGGAGTAGAGAGCTGTTTTCCGAATGACATTTTAGGTAAATGAGGAAGACTTGAGAGTGGGGGTGGAACTGAGGAGGGGGATAGGAACTGATTGAGTGCTTTTAAAAAAAATTAATGGTTTTTGTTAAGTGCTTACTATGTGTCAAGCACTGTACTAAGTAGATACAAGTTAACCAGGTTGGACACAGCCCATGTCCCACATGGGGCTCACAGTCTTAAGCTCCGTTTTACAGATGAGGTAACTGATATACAGAGAAGTTAAAAGATTTGCCCAAGGTCACACATCAGACAAGTGGTAGAGCTGGGATTAGAAACCAGGTCCTCTGACTCCACTAGACCACACTACTTTAAAGTCAATGGTAAGGAGTTTCTGTTTGATATGGAGACAGATGGGCAACCACTGGAGGATTTTGAGGAGTGGGCTCACCTAGACTGAACCTTTTTAGAAAAATGATTTGGGTAGCAGAATGAAGATGGGCAACCACTGGAGGATTTTGAGGAGTGGGCTCACCTAGACTGAACCTTTTTAGAAAAATGATTTGGGTAGCAGAATGAAGATTGGACTGGAGTAGGGAGAACCAGGAGGCAGGGAGGTCAGCTAAGAGGTAGATGAAGTAATCAAGGTGGGATAGGATTAGGGCTTGGATCAGCGTAGTAGTAGTTACCTGCATGTGGTGTATGCCAACTGGGCTCAGCCCCTGTTCCACATGGGGCTCACATTCTAGGGCATGGGGAAATGGATTTTTAATCCCCATTTTACAGATGAGGAAGCTGAAGTTCAGAGAAGTTAAGTGACTTGCTCAAGGTCACACAGCAGGCAAGCGGCAGAGCTGAAATTAGAACCCGTATCCTCTGACCATCAGGTACGTGCACTTTCACCTAGGCCACATTGTTTCCAACAAGTTATGTTGTCACGCTGACAGAGACATCTAGACGGTAAGTTCTTTGTGAGGGGAAATATATCTGCTTATTGTTATATCGTACTCTCTCAAGTGCTTAGTATGATACTCTGCACACAATAAGTGCTCAGTAAATACAGTTGAATGAATTGAACACAGTTGAATGTTAGTCACCACCTAACAATGAGTTATAACAGCAAATCTAGAGTCAGTGATATCCTGAAGCCTCCCAATTATGACTCACTAATGATAGGTTAAGAGTAGTTTGCTGAACTGTAAGTGAAGAAGAAACATTTACAGCTAAACCAACAAAAAAAAAATGAAAATTTTCTACCTTTGGTTGTTGCACCATCAATCAAACGTCCTCCCTGTGATGGTAGAGTAATTAACGGAAAGAAATGTGCTATTTAAATAGAAAAAGTAGGTTTGCCCTCTCTTCAACTCTCTCCTGAACCATTGTAATCTTTAATGTCTGATGAAACAACAAGATCAAAGCATTTTGGGGAACAATTAATAAATATAACTCCTTCTTCCAAATGATATCTTTGGAACCTACTAATGAAGTACATAAGCAAGGCTTCATGCCAACATTAAAGGTACAAGGCTGGGTATATGGCAGGCATATCATTGCACCAGAATTAAGCTACCACTTTCAAATAAAGAGCACAATTTCCTTAAAATGTATTTAATGGGTGAGGAGCAACAAGAAGTAGAAGAGTAAATCATCAACATTTCTGGTAGAGAAGCAGCATGGTCTAGCGGAAAGAACAAAGGCATGGGAGTCAGAGGATCTGTGTTCTAATCCCAGCTCTGCCTTTTGTCTGATCTGTGACCTTGGGCAAGTCACTCTTACTACAGTCAATGCTTAACAAATGCCAAATTATCATGATTATTATTATGATAAGAAGAAGAAGCTAAGCGTGGGTAATCACATTCACCTGAGAGACGCAATAACTAATGGTGGAGATACAAGAAACCATGGCCAATTGATTATATTGCCAATTGATTATTATCAATCAATTGATTATTATCAATTATCAATGATCAATTATCAATGGCCAATTGATTATATTGCCATCTAACTATACTGGGGAGTCACAGGCCTCCAAGAGGCCTTCCCTGACTAAGCCCTCATTTCCCCTCTGCCCCACAGCACTTTTGTACATATCCTTACATTTTACTATTTTCCTGATCTGTAATTTATTTTAATGTCTGTTCTCCTTCTAAACCCTGTAAACTCCTTGTAGGCCAGGTTTGTGCCTACCAACTCTATTGCATTGTACTTTCCTACGTTCTTAGTACAGTGCTCTGCACAAAGTGCACTATAAATGCTACTGATTGATTGATTGATTCTCCAACGACTAAGATTTGATAATAATAATAATATTAATGGTATTTGTTAAGCACTTACTACGTGCCAAGCACTGTTCTAAATGCTGGTAGATATAAGGTAATCAGGTTGTACCACATGGAGCTCATAATCTTAATCCTTATTTTACGGATGAGGTAACTGAGGCACAGAGAAGTAAGTGATTTGCCCAAGGTCATACAGCGGACAAGTGGTGGGGCTGGGATTAGAACCCATGTCCCCTGACTCCCAAGACCTTGCTCTTGCCACTAGTCCATGCTGCTACTCAAAAAGATCTGAGGCATGCTGCTTTAATCAAAAAGATGACTTGCATCCATTCAAAAGAAAGCAGAAGAATTTATAAAAATGATTGAAGAAAACCCTGATGAAAGGAGGGGTTCAGCAGTGTGAAGAGGGGTTTAGAAGGCATTGGCCTGCTAGAAGAAACGTCATGGAGACAAGAAAAAGCCTGCTGTTTAATGTAAATTGGGCAAATACTTCACCCTTTTACAGTTAGCAGAACTTTATGCTTCTGAAGTCTCCTACAAAGACTCGTAATAATAATAATCATAATAATTGTAGTATTTGTTAAGTACTTACTATGGAAGCAGCACAGTGATGTGGTTAGAGCATAGTTCTGGGAGTCAGAAGGTCAGGGGTTCTAATCCTAGCTCCACCACTTGTCTGCTGTGTGACCTTGGGCAAGTCATTTCACTGCTCTGGACCTCAATTACCTCATTTGTAAAGAATGGGGATTAAGAGTGTGAGCCCAATGTGGGACAGGGACTGTGTCAATTCTGATTAACTTGTCTCTACCCCAGTGCTTGGAACAGTGCTTGGCACATAGTACTTGAGGAGTGGGGAAACACTGAATTCCCATGCAAAGGAGGGAACTGAGGCATGGAGAAGTTAAATGACTTGCCCAAGATCACACAGAAGACAAGTAGCAGAGCTGGAGTTAGAACCCAGGTCCTCTGGCTACCAGGTTCATGCTTTTTCCATTAGGCCATCCTGCTTCTCCTTAATCAAACAACTCCTCATTTAGGTAATTTAAGTACTGCTTTGCTCTGAATTACTTTAACAAAGATTAAAAAGATAACACAACCCCAGATCAGACCTCTTAAAATCACATCTCCTTCAAGTAGTCTTCCCCCACTAAGCCCTAATTTCCCCAATTCCCTCTCCCTTTGGCACTGTCTGCGCACTTGGGTCTGTACCCTTTAGGCCCTTGATATTCACCCCATAGCACGTATGTATATATCCTTATATTCTCCCATTTCCCAAATCTGGAATTTATTTTAATGTCTGTCTCCCCTTCTAGACTGTAAGCTACTTGTGGACAATCAATCAATCAATCAATCGTATTTATTGAGCGCTTACTATGTGCAGAGCACTGTACTAAGCGCTTGGGAAGTACAAATTGGCATCACATAGAGACAGTCCCTACCCAACAGTGGGCTCACAGTCTAAAAAGGATCATGTCTACTGACTATGTTGAATTGTACTCTCCTAAGCACTTAGAACAGTGCTTTGTACACAGAAGGGGTTCAGTAAATGCCATTTCTTGCTTGCATGCTTGTACTTGCTTGATATTTGCATGAATTTTGATGGGATGCTAAGACATATCAGAAGCTATAACAGGACTGACCTTCATGTGATATTTACCTACAGTCCAAATTGGCCAGAAATGGAAACACATCTAATGTCGCATCGAAATCATTTTGATCACCATGCTGTAACGTGAAGAGTCTTCAGGTTAAAGTGACTAACCTTGTGAATACAGTAACAAAGGGCGAGGGGCTTGGACCAATTAGGTGTGAGACAGAATCAAATGAATGACCAAAAGGAGAACTGGCTCCCTGTTCATGTTGTAGTTTGGTTGGAGCTTGAAAACAATAATATGTCAGTGCACAATATCAAAATTGAACTTTTTGATGTCTTAGTCAAACCTATGATCCACAATCCCAGTGGTCACATAAATCTAAGTTTATCCTTAATGAAGTACAGAGAATGCACAAAGAAAAATTTGAAATATTTTAACAGAACTTCAACCTGGAGAAGAAGGGTATTCTCTCTACAGGAGGAGAAAACCTGTATTAAAACTATGTGCAAAATAAAAATTAACACCATATATTGAGACAGTGAAGTCTCAAATGACATATGCCATCTTGTCTGTTGCTTTCACAATTTTTCAAAATTATGTAAACTTCAGGGATTGAAATTTGTTGACTATGTATGCAGAGATATGGATAATAATAATAATAATGACATTTATTAAGCACTTACTATGTGCAAAGCACTGTTCTAAGCACTGAGGAGGTTACAAAGTGATCATGTTGTCCCACAGGGGGCTCATAGTCTTAATCCCCCTTTTATAGATGAGGGAACTGAGGTCCAGAGAAGTGAAGTGACTTGCCCAAAGTCACACATCTGGCAATTGGCAGAGCCGGGATTAGAACCCATGACCTCGGACTCCAAAGCCCGTGTTCTTTCCACTGAGCCATGCTGCTTCTCTGGGCAGTGACAACGGCAGTGATTAGGCTGGTTAAGATTTAAAAAGAAGAAATACAGGACAATCAAAAGGACAGATGCATTCTAGAAGTGAAGCAATTTGGCTACTTCGTTCTCAAGAATTTTTGGGTAACACTGGGTATTTTCACCTACCAAATAATAGCATTGCCTGTAGAAGCTGTAATGTTACAGACGAATGACAATGCCATACACTTCCCGAGCACTTAGTACAGTGCTCTGTACACAGTAAGCGCTCAATAAATACGATTGAATGAATACACTGGAATTGAAGGTCCTTTTCAAAGCAACAATCTTCATAGCTCTCCAGTGTTTCCAAGCTCATGATCTCAGAGTTTTTTTACTATGAATAGTTAGGTCACAGAACACCTCCAAACAGCAAGATTTTGCCAAGCCACTTAACAAACGGCAAAACTCAGACAGGGCGCCCCGGTTTCCTCAGCATAAATAACGTGTCTATTCAAGGTGAACTGACTGCCAGTTTGAAAAAAAAAATTCCACAGAAAGCTAATGGATTCCACCTGGTTTTTAATGGATGTAAACATTGCCAGCCTCATTATAGATAACAGACGGAACCTTAACAAGTGGTGGGGGTTTTTTTTTGGTGTGTGGCAGTTGAGTCTAATTCAAATGAGAAATGCCAAGATGGGTTTATGAAAATAGGAAAGAAGGCCCTGGTTTGGGCTTTATTATGCTTGCCCCCGATTGGCTCCTAGGATAGGTATGATTGGGAGCTGATGTCTAAGGATGATGTGGCCCAAATAAATCCTGGGGACTGCCTGATACCACTCTAGAGGGGAAGAAGGGTAAAGAGAGTGTGTCTACCTACTCTTATGTACCCTTCCAAGCACTTAGTACAGTGCTCTGCACACAGTAAGCACTCAATAAATACCACTGACTGATGGAGTGATTCAGGTCTTTTCTGCTAATCGGACCCAAATGCTGTATGACCTAAAAGGAGGATTCTTTCAGGAGTGTTCATTCAGTACTCCCTCTAGACTGTAAGCTTATTGTGGACAGGGAATGTGTCTGTTTATGGTTATAAAGTACTCTCCCAACAACTTACTACAGTGCTCCGCACACAGTAAGTTCTTAAAAATGAATGGATTGAATGAATGGAACGTGGTGGCCAAAACTAGTCTGAAAAACGATCTCGCTAAACGTGTTTGCCCAGTGCAAATTTATCCGGAATGATGGGGAAGCTTGGCAATGATCCAGTGAATTGGGCTGGCCAATGGATGGAGTTTTTCGCTTGAATTTTCCATATTGGATCCACTGCCAAATGAACTCAACATAAGAAATCCATATTGGGCAGCCACGTAATCATACAGGCAGCAGAGAAGCTGAAGGCCCATCTTGGACAGGGCTGTGTTTTTGCCAATAGTCCATTTTCTCTGGCTTTAATCTTTAAATTCTTTGCCAATCTCGTGAAGGAGACAAATTATAGACTTGAAATGGACTTACTGGTTCCAAGACTAATATCAATTCCTATCCCAAGATTTTCGGGATCTTTAAAGAACAACAGGTTTAAAGATGAAAATTTTCTTCTCATTGGAAGCCTGAATAAATTGAATAATAGTAAGGAAAAATTCACTATGTCTTCCTCCTCAAGCAATTGGGAAAACTTGGATTCCCTGAGCCCAAGATGGAGAATGGTCTAAATATACTCACCAATCGGATAGGAAGCTCCTCCTAGGTCATGAGAAATTTCAGATGATAACCCTGGTTATGATAGTAGGGGTATTTGTGAACTGCTTACTAGCCAAGCCAAGGTAAGCACTCTGGCAGACATCATGTAAGTAGGTTAGACAGAGTCCCTGTTTCACAAGGGACCCATGTAACTAAGCCAGGGGGAGAACAGGTGTTTTTTCCTAAATTACAGATGAGGAAACTGAGGCACAGAGTAGTCAAAGGACTTCCTTGAAATCACACAGCAGGCAACTGGTGGAGCCTGGATTAGAACCCAGATCTCCCTGACTCCACAACTCCCTGGCCCATTAAGCCACATGGCTTCTCCTCAGGGCAGCAAACAGGAAGTTCAGCATACCCCAAGGTGGCCTCCACCTGGGGTATTAACAGCAAGGTACCCAAAGCAGACCAAAGCATTCCAAAATTGGCTGCCAGACATGCCCAGGATCACTGTCCTCCACCTCAATACCTTTCCCTTCCTCCCCTAAAATATCCCTCCTGCTATTCCTTGGAATTAAAGTCTCTGCTCAGGTTTTATATTTTATTTCTTTTATTTAAATCCCATAGGACATTTCCCTCCCTTCAGCCCCCTTCCTTTCCCCTCATCATGGACCCAGAGACCAGCAGCAGCTGGGTTAGATGGTGCAATGGCCTACCGGGCCAGGGGAGGTGAGCAGCAGTGGAAAGTAAAGGGTAAGTAGCATTGGGTAGAGCCAGCCCGGCCACGTTGACCAGGCTGGGAGCCAGAGGGGGTGTGGTCCCTGGAGGGAGACCATGTCCTTAGCTTTGACGCTGCTGATTTACCACAGCTTTTCAGCTCTTTTCTGCCCACGAGCCAATCCCCTCTCCAGTGTTCAAGGCAGCTATCCCTGTCAGTGATGAGACCTTCCTCTTGGACTCCACTCTGCTCCAAATACCTGGGCACTGCCACACCCCAGTGGTCCTGTGTCTTGGGCCCCTTAAGATATTGGACCAAACACCCAGCCATGGCTGCCAGGAGCCCTTGCCCATCTTGGACTCTCCCCTCCACTGTAGACCTCACAGCCACTTCTGCCTCACTGTTGCCGGGTCTAGCAATGGACCCGCAGAGATGCATCACCTGCAGAGATGACACTTCCCCTGTCCAGACCTTCCTCTCCCCTGCCCCAGCCCTGGTCCCCTACTGCTCTCCACACCCTCTTCTTGACCTGGGCCCCAAATTCCCACCCTGCCACCCCAACTTGTGGTTTCTGCCACTCATGGCCCTCCCCACCCCAGCAGCGATTCCGAAGTCAGCTCCAACTTGGATGTCGGAGTCCCTGGAGCTGGACAGGCTGGAGTAGGATCAATCAGTCAATCAATCAATCAGTGATTTATTGAGTGCTTATTTTGTGCAGAGCACTGTACTAAGCACTTGGGACAATACAACAGGGTTGGTAGACATGTTCCCTGCCTCCAATAAGCTTACCATCTAGAGGAGGAGACAGACATCACTATAAATAAATTATGGATAGCTACCTAAGTGCTAAGGGGCTGAGAGTGGAGTGAATAAGGGGTACAAATCCAAATGCTTAGTACAGTGCTCTGCACATAGTAAGCGCTCAATAAATACAAGTGAAATGCAAGAGTGATGCAGAAGTGAGTGGGAGAAGAGGAAATGAGGGTTTCATTGAAGAAGGCCTCTTGGAGGACCTATACATCTAATATGGTTTTAAAGGAGAAGAGAGAGATGGTCTGTTGGATATGAAGTGAGAGGGAGTTCCAGGACAGAGACAGGATGTGGGTGATGGGTCAGTGGTGAGATAGGGGAGATGGCAGTATGGTGAGTAGGTTGGCATTAGAGGATCAAAGTGTGCGGGGCTGGGGAGAGCAGGGAGGTAAGGTAGAAGGGGGCAAGATGATAGAGAGCTTTAAAGTCAATGGTATGGAGCTTCAGTTTGATGCAGAGGTGGCTAAGGAACCACCTGAGGAGTGGGAAAACATGGCCTGAGTGGTTTTGAAGAAAAATGATCAGCAGCAGAGTGAAGTTTAGACTGAAGTGGAGACAAACAGGAGGCAGGTAGGTCAGCAAGGAGACTGATGTAGTAATCAAAGAGGGATAGGATAAACACAGTGTTTGGATGGAGAAGAAAGGGAGAGATAATAACAATGTTGTGAAAGTTGAATCGACAGGATTTGGTGACAGACTGAATACATGGGTTGAATGAGAGATGAGTCCAGGATAATCTCAAGGTTACGGACTTCTGAGACAGGGATAATGGTGGTGCTGTCTACAGTGATGAGAAAGTCATGGGGAGGACAGGATATGGGTGGGAAGATGAGGAGTTCTGTTTAGTACATGTTAAGGGAGATATTGGAGGGATATCTAAGAAGAAATGTCCTGAAGGCAGGAGGAAATACGAGACTGCAAAGAAAGAAATAGATCAGAGCTAGAGATGTAGATTTGGGAATCATCCACACAGAGACAGTAGTTGAAGCCATGGGAAGGAAGGAAGTGGGCATAGATGAGACTAGAAGGGGACCCAGCACTGAACCTTGGGGGACTCTCACAGTTAGGGAGTGGGAGGCAGAGGAGAAACCCACAAAAGGGATTGAGAATGGGTGGCCAGAGAGACAGGTGGAGAACCAGGAGAGGACATTGTCAAGTGAAAACTAGGTTGGAAAATGCTTCCAGAAAAAAGGTGTGTTTGACAGTGTCAAAGGCATCTAAGGGGCAAGGAGGATCAGAATGGAGGAGAGGCCATTGGATTTGGCAAGAAGGAGCTCATTAGTGATCTTTAAGAGGACAGTTTCAGTGGCATGAAGGAGGCAGAAGCCAGATGGAGAGGGTCAAGGAGAGAATTAGAGGAGAGGAATTTGAGGCAGCAGATGTAGATAGCTTGCTCAAGGATTTTGGAGAGGAATATGAGGTAATGTTGGAGAGAGTCATGGGGTCAAGGGAGGGTTTTTTTTTAGGATGGGGGACACACGAGCATTTTTGAAAGCAGTGAGGATGAAGCAATTGGAGAGTGAACTTTTGAAGTTGGTGGTCTGGGAGGGGTTAAGGGAGAGGGCAAGTGTTTTGATAAGGTGTGACGGGATGGGGTTGAAGCTACAGGTGGAGGGGGTGGATTTTGAGAGGAAGGGGGAGATCTCCTTTGAGAATCTCCTGGGAAAGATGAGAGAGTTGAAGAAGGGGCAGGATGGAGAGGGACTGGAGAGGAGCAGGGGAGATTTTAGGGAGATCACTCCTGATTGTTTCAGTTTTATAAATAAAATAAGTGACTTTCCAAGTTAGGAAGAGTCACACTCTGATGTTTATGGAGCAGGAGAGAGCTCCAGGCCAGAGGGAGGTCACTGGCAAAAAGTTGGTGGCAAGATAGATGAGACTTAGCCACAATGAGTAGGTTGGCTTTTGAGGAGCAAAGCGTGCAGGCTGGGTTATAGAAGGAAAGCAGCAAAATAAGATAGGAGGGGTGAGTTGATCGAGTTCTTTAGAGCCAATGGTACGGAGTTTCTGTTTTATGCGGGAGGTGGATTGGAAACCACTGAAGGCTTTTTAGGAGAAACATAAACGGAATGGCTTTGTAGAAAAATGGTAAGGGCATCTGAATGAAGTATGGGCTGAAGTAGGGAGAGACAGGAGGCAGGAGGAGTAGATTGATTCAGTAATCAATCAGGAGAGCTAGTGAACGGAGGCAGTAGAGTCCTGGACTCCTGGTGGACTCCTGTGAGTCCTGGACTCCTGGTGCACTCAGCATGACAACAGGCTGACGACATAAGTCATTTGACTGGCCTCATCAGGGAGCCAATATTCTGAGACTACTCACTGTACCTGGCAGTATCTTGGCAATGACCCCTCGCCCACATCCTGCCTCTGACCTGGAATTCCCCCCACCTTCATAACCAACAGATGACCACTCTCCCCACCTTCAAAGCCTTATTAAATGCACAGCTCCTCCAAGAGGCCTTCCCTGTCTAAGCCCTCATTTCCTCTATTCCCTCTCCCTTTAGCATCACCCTTGCACTTGGATTTGCAGCCTTTATTCACCCCACCCTCAGCTCTGCAGCACTTTTATACATATCCATAATTAATTTCATGTTTGTTTCCCCCTTTACGCTGTAAAGATCGTTATGGGCAGGAAACAAGCCTACTAACTCCGTAATATTGTACTCTCCCAAGTACTTAGTGTAGTGCTTTGCATACAGTAAGCGTTCAGTAGATATGACTAATTGATTGATTGATTGGAAGTGTTAGATTATACATCACTGGGGAGGGACACCAAAGAGTCTCGCCTCAGGGCAGCATGGCATAATGGATAGAGCTTGGGCCTGGGAGTCAAAAGGTCATGGGTTCTAATCCTGCTCCACCACTTCTCTGCTGCGTGAAGTCACTTCAATACTCTGTGCCTCAGTTATCTCATCTGTAAAATGGAGATCGAGACTGTGAGCCCCATGTAGGACAGGAACTGTGCCCAGCCTGATGTACTTGCATCCACCCCAGAGTTTAGTACAGTGCCTGGCACACAGTAAGCGCTCAACAAATACCATTATTATTATTATTAGGGCACAGATCATTCTGAAGCCCTTCTGCTTTGATGGAATGTTAACAAAGTACCTCGTGATGTAACCTGCCACTAGTGGTGCTCAGTGAACGCTGTAAGTGCCATTGATTTATAAAACGGATGAAGTGACTCAAATTCCATAAAAATACTTCTATAAATAGGGGGTGCAAGGGTGAGGTGAGCTGTGCTTCCTGGGGTGCTGCACTTGTCCTTGAGTCAAGCTTAGTAATTGTTTTCCTCTCTTCAGGAATGCAAAGAATTGCTTTCATATTGGCCCATCCTTGTCAATCAGTCAATCAATCATATTTACTGAGCAGTTACTGTGTGCAGAACACTATACTAAGTGCTTGGGAGAGTACATTATAACAGAGTTGGTGGACATGTTCCCTGCCCACAAGAAGCTTGCAGTCTAGAGGGGGAGAAGGACATTAATATAAATAAATAAATGATAGATTAGCACATAACGGCTGTGGGGCTGAGGGCGATGTGAATACAGGGTGCAAAAGCAAGTCAAAGGTGACACAGAAGGGAGTGGGAGAAGAGGAAATGAGGGCCTAGTCGTGGAAAGCTTCTTGAAAGAGATGTGTCTTCAATAAGGTTTTGAAGGTGGGGAGAATGATCACCTGTTGGATAAGGAGAGGGAGGACGTTCCAGGCCAGAGGCAGGAAGTGGATGAGTGGAAGAGAATGAGAATGAGGTAGAGTGAGCAGGTTGACGTTAGAGGAGCAAAGTGTGCGGGCTGGATTATAATAGGAAAGCAGTGAGGTAAAGAAGGAGGGCATTCAAAATGAAGACCTGTTTCAAACAACTGGTGGCTTTAAGAGAGGTTCTCTTTGGTGTTAGGGATAATAATAATAATAATAACATTTGATAAGCACTTGCTATGTACCAAGTTAAGCGCTGGAGTAGATACAAGATAATCAGATATCACATGGGGCTCACAGTCTGAATAGCTGGAAGAACAGAAACTGAATCTCCATTTTGACCGTGAGGTAACAGGCACAGAAAAGTTAACCAAGGTCACACAGCAGGTAAGTGACAAAGCTGGAATCAGAACCCAGGTCCTCTATCAGATTTATGCTCCTTCCTCTATGCTATGCTGCTGCCTATCATTAATAATAATAATAATAATAATAATGGCATTTATTAAGTGCTTACTATGTGCAAAGCACTGTTCTAAGCGCTGGGGAAGCTACAAGGTGATCAGGTTGTCCCACGGGGGTCTCACAGTCTTCATCCCCATTTTACAGATGAGGTAACTGAGGCTCAGAGAAGTTAAGTGACTTGCCCAAGGTCACACAGTAGACATCTGGCAGAGTTGGGATTTGAACCCATGACCTCTGACTCCAAAGCCTGTGCTCTTTCCACTGAGCCATGCTGCTTCTCAAAAATAATAATGATGGCAGTTATTAAGCGCTTACTATGTGCATAGCACTGTTCTAAGTGCTGGGGAGTTTACAAGGTGATCAGGTTGTCCCACGGGGGGCTCACAGTCTTAATCCTCACTTTACAGATGAGGTAACTGAGGCACAGAGATGTTAAGTGATTTGCCCAAAGTCACACAGCTGGCAATTGGAGGAGTCGGGATTTGAACCCATGACCTCTGACTCCAAAGCCTGGGCTCTTTCCATTGAGCCACGCTGCATTATTATTATGGAACTGCTGAAGCTCGTGTTAAAGAGCAATCAAAAGTGCTTCTTGGCAACATTCACTGTTCAAATAAACTAATCCTACATTGCTGTTGTTATGCTGTGTGCATAGGCTCATTGGAGTACAGGATTCCACTCTCTCCCTCATCTGCCTCTCCCGAAACAGCCTCTTTCCTGACCTCTTTGCCTCCTGTCTCTCCTCACTTCAGACCATACTTCACTCTGCTGCCTGGATCATTTTTCAAAGAAACTGTTCTGTCCATCTTTATCCATGTTATTTATATTAATGCCTATCTCCCTCTCTAGACTGTAATCGTACTGTGGACAGGGAGTGTGTCTACTAACTCTGTTGCATTGTACTCTCCCAATCACTTAATACAGTGCTCTGCACATAGTGAATGCTCAATAAATACAATTGATTGATTGATTCATTGATTAGAACACAGGTCCTCTGATATCCAGGCCCAGGCTGTACTCCCTAGGCCAGGCTGATGGTGCCTAAAGAGCAACATTAGGGTAGGGATCTTACCAGGCCCTGAAATTCTCACTGGGAAATTCATTCTGTGTGCCGAGCACTGTACTAAGAGCTTGAGAAGTACAAGTAGGCAACATATAGACGTGGTCCCTACCCAACAATGGGCTCACAGTCTAGAGGGGGAGATGGACAACAAAACAAAACATGTAGACAGGTGTCAAAACCATCAGAATAAATAGAATTATAGCTATATGCACATCGTTAATAAAATAGACTAGTAAATATGTACAAGTCAAATATATAAAGTAATAAATATATACAAATATATACACATGCTGTGGGGGGGGCAAGGAGGTAGGGAACGAGGGGGATGGTGGGGAGGAGGAGAGGAAAAAGGGGGCTCAGTCTGGGAAGGCCTCCTGGAGGAGGTGAGCTTTCAGTAGGGCTTTGAAGGGAGGAAGGGAACTAGTTTGGCAGTTGTGAGGAGGGAGGGCATTCCAGGCTAGGGGAAGGACGTGGGCGGGGGGTCGAGGGTGGGACAGATGAGAACGAGGTACAGTGAGGAGGTTAGCGGCAGAGGAGTGGAGTGTGTGGGCTGGGCTGTAGAAGGAGAGAAGGGAGGTGAGGTAGGAGGGGGCGAGGTGATGGAGAGCCTTGAAGCCGAGAGTGAGGGATTTTTGCTTGATTTGTAGGTTGACAGGCAACCACTGGAGATTTTTCAGGAGGGGAGTGACATGCCCAGAGCCTTTCTGTACAGAGATAATCTGGGCAGCAGAGTGAAGTGTAGACTGAAGCGGGGAGAGACAGGAGGATGGGAGATCAGAGAGGAGACTGATGCAGTAATCCAGTCAGGATAGGATGAGAGAATGAACCAGGAAGGTAGCGGTTTGGATGGAGAGGAAAGGGCGGATCTTGGTGATGTTGTGGAGGTGAGACCGGCAGGTTTTGGTGACAGATTGGATGTGTGGGGTGAATGAGAGAGCGGAGTCAAGGATGACACTTGTACTTCTCAAGCGCTTAGTACAGTGCTCTGCACACAGTAAACACTCAATAAATATGATTGAATGAATGAATGTACGGAAGAGCTGACGGGGATAATGGGCATGGATGTCGATAAGGGTGTCGTACATTTAACTCCCTTCTCAGGCCCCCTGTTCCTCCCCCTCCTCCTTCCCTCACCCCCAACGATGTGGCCTCCTACTTCATTAACAAAATTAACTCCATCAGGGCTGAGCTCCCTAAAGTCACTCCTCCCCCTTCTCCAACCCTCCAGCTCTCAACCCTTTCCGCTACTCTCCCATCCTTCCCAGCAGTATCCTCAGATGAGATCTCCTCCCTCCTCTCAAGTGCTACTCTGGCCACCTGTGCTTCTGACCCCATTCCCTCTCATCTCATGAAATCTCTCGCTCCGTCCCTCCTCCCCTCAACTTCCATCTTCAACCGCTCACTCTCCACTGGTTCCTTCCCCTCTGCCTTCAAACATGCCCACGTCTCCCCCATCCTAAAAAAAACCCTCTCTTAACCCCACCTCCCCTTCTAGTTATCGCCCTATCTCCCTCCTACCATTCCTTTCCAAACTCCCGAGTCGTCTACACACACTGCCTCAAATTCCTCAACACCAACTCTCTCCTCGACCCCCTCCAATCTGGTTTCTGTCCCCTACATTCCATGGAAACTGCCCTTTCAAAGGTCACCAATGACCTCCTGCTTGCCAAATCCAATGGCTCATACTCTATCCTAATCCTCCTCGACCTCTCAGCTGCCTTCGACATTGTGGACCACCCCCTTCTCCTCAACACACTATCCAACCTTGGCTTCACAGGCTCTGTCCTCTCCTGGTTCTCCTCTTATCTCCCCGGCCATTCATTCTCAGTCTCTTTTGCGGGCTCCTCCTCCCCCTCCCATCCCCTTACTGTCGGGGTTCCTCAAGGGTCAGTTCTTGGTCCCCTTCTGTTCTCTATCTACACTCACTGCCTTGGGGAACTCATTTGCTTCCATGGCTTCAACTATCATCTCTATGCTGATGACACCCAAATCTACATCTCTGCCCCTGCTCTCTCTCCCTCCCTTCAGGCTTGTATCTCCTCCTGCCTTCAAGACATCTCCATCTGGATGTCTGCCCGCCATCTAAAACTCAATATGTCCAAGACTGAACTCCTTATCTTCCCTCCCAAACCCTGCCCTCTCCCTGACTTTCCGATCACTGTTGACGGCACTACCATCCTTCCCATCTCACAAGGCCGCAACCTTGGTGTCATCCTTGACTCCGCTCTCTGGTTCACCCCTCACATCCAATCCGTCACCAAAACCTGCCACTCTGACCTCCACAACATCACCATGATCCACCCTTTCCTCTCCATCCAAACCGCTACCCTGCTGGTTCAATCTCTCATCCTATCCCGACTGGATTACTGCATCAGCCTCCTCTCTGATCTCCCATTCTCCTGTCTCTCCCACTTCAATCTATACTTCACGCTGCTGCCCGGATCATCTTTGTGCCGAAACGCTCTGGGCATGTTACTCCCCTCCTCAAAAATCTCCAGTGGCTACCAATCAACCTACGCATCAGGCAAAAACTCCTCACTCTCGGCTTCAAAGCTCTCCATCACCTCGCCCCCTCCTACCTCACCTCCCTTCTTTCCTTCTACAGCCCAGCCTGCACCTTCCGCTCCTCTGCTGGTACACTCCTCACTGTGCCACATTCTCACCTGTCCCGCTGTCGACCCCCAGCCCACTTCCTCCCCTGGCCTGGAATGCCCTCCCTCTGCACATCCGCCAAGCTAACTCTCTTCCTCCCTTCAAAGCCCTACTGAGAGCTCACCTCCTCCAGGAGGCCTTCCCAGACTGAGCCCCTCCTTCCTCTCCCCCTCCCCATCCCCCAGCCCTACCTCCTTCCCCTCCCCACAGCACCTGTATATATGTTTGTACAGATTTATTACTCTATTTTACTTGTACATATTTACTATTTTATTAATTTTATTTTGTTAATATGGTTTGTTCTGTTGTCTATCTCCCCATTCTAGACTGGTGTTGGCGTTGGCGTTGGCGTTGAGGAATTCGAGGCAGCCAGTGTAGATGACTTGTTCTAGGAGTTTGGAAAGGAAGGGGAGGAGGGAAATAGGGAAATAACTAGAAGAGGCAGTGGGGTGCAGAGGGGAAGGAACCAGTGGAGAGTGAGCGGTTGAAGATGGAAGTTAAGGAGGGGTAGAGGGAAGGGGTGAGAGTTTTCATAAAATGAGAGGGAATGGGGTCCGAAGCACAGGTAGATGGTGTAGCACTTAAGAGGAGGGAGGAGATCTCATCTGAAGATAGTACTGGAAAGGATGGGAGATTAGCAGAGAGGGTTGAGAGCAGAGGGGATGGAGAATGGGAAGGGGTGACTTTGGGAAGCTCAGACCCGATGGTGTTAATTTTAGTAATGAAATAGGAGGCCAGATCATTGGGGGTGAGGGATGGAGGAGGGGGAGGAATAGGGGGCCTGAGGAGGGAGTTAAATGTATGGAACAGCAGACGGGGATGATGGGCATGGGTGTCAATAACGGAGGAAAAATAGTTTTGCCTGGCAGAGGAGAGGGCAACGTTAAGGCAGGAAAGGATAAATTTAAAGCGAGCAAGTTGGTTTGGTGTTTAGACTTTCACCAGCAGCGTTCAGCAGCTCGAGCATAAGAGCGAAGGAGGTGGACAGTGGCAGTGATCCAAGGCTGTGGGTTAGTGGTGCGAGAGCGGTAAAGGGAAAGGGGAGCGAGAGAGTTGAGTTGAGAAGAAATCCTGGAAAGCAAGTGTAGATGTGTGAGGAAAGGTAAGGAGCCTCAGTCTAACAGAGCCCGAGGAACCAGAGTACAGCTTGGAGCCATATGTGGCTAGTATGGTCCATAGTGGCCCGTCAGGATCTTCCCAATCACTTTGTGAGCCAGTCCAGCCCTACTGACACTCCACAAAGGACAGGAGCAGCCGTTCCATCCAGCATTCAGCGCTCCCTGACCTGCCCTCTCCCTGTTCCACTTTCCCTTCCCTTGGAGCTCTGGCCAGCCCTACCCCACCAGCCTAAGCTTGACATTCACCAGAAGTGCTGACTGTGCTCCTCCCTCTGAGGAGCTGAGGCGCTGAGGCCCAGAAAGGAAGTGGTAGAGGGGCCTGACGGTCCTTCATCAGGATTTCACCCACCTATGGTTCAGGAAAGGTAGAATGCAGTGGATTTATCTGGGGAATGTTTTAGCGGACAGGTACGAACTGCTTGGAAACATCAGGGGGAGCGCTGTAGAAAGGAGCAGTGAACAAGGATTCTGAGTCTTGGCCCACAGAACTTTGGCAAACCCCCGTCAAAGTCCAGAGGCCACACTTGTCCGCTAAGACTGAATACCAGCAGGTGGCTTGAGAATAATTTTTTTTAAATGTCAGTGTGTCCTGCCTATTTCTTCACTTCATGGATGCTATCAGCATAACCTACAGCTGATTGAAAGATGACTATGTGCACTGGTCAGACCTAAGCACTGCACACTGGCTCTCTACGTCGGTCTATGAAGTCATCAGCGGGTGGGGCTGCTTTCTCGTGGAGGTGTTTAACTGGTCTGGCCATCTAGATCATTGACAGCTCCTGCCTGGAAGCCTTCACTGGCCACCTCCCCATCCCATACAGTGATCACTTGGCTCCTCCTCTGAGGTTGCCTTGCATCCCAAGGGACAGAATCCTTGGGGGCATAGAATGAGATCTAAAAGGGTGGGGCAGGAGGGAAGGCCGAAAAAGAGGGGAAGGACAGAGAGAAGGGGAAAGAGAAACAATGGAGAAGAAGGAAGGAAAAGAAGGGAAAGGGCAGAAAGGAGAAGGGACAAGAGGAATAATAATAATAACAATAATGATGGAATTTATTAAGCACTAACTATGTGCAAAGCAGTGTTCTAAGCGCTGGGGAGGTTACAAGGTGATCCGGTTGTCCCACGGGGGGCTCACAGTCTTAATCCCCATTTTACAGATGAGGTAACTGAGGCCCAGAGAAGTTAAGTGACTTGCCCAAGGTCACACAGCTGACAATTGGCAGAGCTGGGATTTGAACCCATGACCTCTGACTCCAAAGCCCGGGCTCTTTCCACTGAGCCACGCTGCTTATCTATTAAGGTCAAGCTCTTCTCTAGGAGGAAGAAGGTCAAGATGGAAAAGAGGAGGAAGACAATCAAATCAACAGTATTTATTGAGTGCTTACTGTGGGCAGAGCTAAGTCCTTGGAAGAATACCGTTCAACAGAGTTGGTAGTCACAAGCCCTGCCACAATGGGCTTATAGTCTAGAGTATAAGGAAAGAAGGAACTGGGGGGAGAGGAGAAAGCAGAGGGGGAAAGGGAAGAAATAGGAGAAAAAGAACACTCCCGTCTTTTTCACTGTCGTCCACCATCTTCCATAGTTACCACCACTTAAACAATGAGAGGGACCTGGGTCAGATGGCAGAGGGCAGTTTTGCCACCATTTCCACCACTGCCTTCCCCATTGCCGCTTCTACCCATGTGGTGGCAGTAGAAGATGGAGGCCACAGTCCAGCTGTTCCACCAAAGGCTGAGGTGTCAGGTCCGGTCTAGGATGGATGAGGTAATTTGGCACCATCACTAGCACTACTGTCACTACTGCCTCCTGCTATGGCCACTGTGACTTGCTCTAAGACTGTGTTTGCAAGGGAGTTTCTGTGGCTCCTTGAAAACACAAAATTCTAGCTGCACCAGAAGCACCCATCTTGCATGGCCCCAGAATAGGCCATTCTAACTGAGGCAGAGAACTGACCACTTCCTCCTCATCCTCCTTGTCCTCCTCCTCATCCCCCTCCTCATCCTCCCTGTCCTCCTTATCTTTCTTATTCTCCTCTTCCTTCTCATCCCTACTCCTTCTCTCCCTCCCTGCTGCCATGACACTACAAATGGGGCTAAGGAGTCCTCTCCTGTACCTTATGTTTTATGAGTCTCAGGATGGGATCCCAAACACTGGGTCTGTCCTACCCATTTTGGGACATCTGATCTCACAACTGAAGTCCCTAAGCTTGGGGCAGTGGGGTGGAGGTATGTCAAAAGTCTGAAGTATTGTGCTTCACTGAGGAGGGCAGGGGAACCCCGGGGGTTCTGGGGTGAGCCTGAATCAATCAGTCAATGGTACTTACTGAGCACTTACTATGTAGAACACTGTACTAAGTGTTTGAAGCAGGACTTGGGGTCGAAGGCCCTCTGAAGTTTGTGCTCAACTAAGGTCCATTAGGTGCCTCCCTGCAAAGATTCAGGGCAAATCCTATCTAATCGACTGAAACTGTATTTTTTGAAAGCTTATACTTCTTGCGCAGACACGTCCAGAATGTTAACTATGCATGACCACGTTCTTACCCTTGGGCTGGGAAAGAATCATGTCAACAGGGGAGAATTTGGCTTGGAGTTACGCAGTGTAAGCACTATATTTAGGATTATTGATTAATGCAATAATCGTCCTCATTTGCATGTCATAACTTTATTGAAATTTGACCATAGTTTGCCTAACTATTGTATCCCACGATGTGTTTTACATTTAAGAGTAGCAGTAGTTTAGAATGCGATAATATAGCATTTATAACAATTTGAACTTTCAAATATAGTTGTGAAGATTTAAAAATGAATCAAAGGGAAAATGAAAAGTTAAGCGAATAAATTCTTTAAAGTAATGCTACTTAGCACTGTACTCCAGAAACTAAATCAGCCTTTCTCAAATTGGAGAAAATAAGATATATAAGAGATGTGGTAAAAACCTGGCAGAAAATTAAAACAAGAAAAGCTAAGGACAGTTCGGTTTTCCATGCCATGCCTTTCTGTCTCTAGCACTATACAGGACAGCGTGATTTGCCTTATGCTGCATTGAAGTTGCAGTATCCTCATTTTGCTTCCCACCTATTGATGTATCATTGCTGGAATGAAAATAAAGAAGTGCGTCTCAAGAGCCTATGGAGGAAAAAAAAAAAACGGGTGACTACCCAGGACATTTTGCAAAGGGGTTAAAAATAGGACCCAGCAGGGGGTAAAAGGATCTGAATGTGGGCCTTGTTTGTCTTTTCTTTTAGTTGAAACCTGGTGCTGTTCCTCTTTCAGTTCCAACTGTCACCTTTAGTTCTTGATGGCTTTACTGCCCTTGCTCCTGAACCTCAACAGATTGGAACTTATTTACC
This sequence comes from Tachyglossus aculeatus, assembly GCF_015852505.1. NCBI lineage: Eukaryota > Metazoa > Chordata > Mammalia > Monotremata > Tachyglossidae > Tachyglossus > Tachyglossus aculeatus. The sequence continues at coordinate 23,761,001 of NC_052081.1, forward strand.
TATTCACACTCCTCTGTGGAACCTCATTAATAGGCTTATTAGCAACACCATTCACATGAGGCAGGACTGACAAAAAAAAAAAAAGAGCCCCAGTCCCTTTGAGGGGATGTCGAGTGGGGGAGAAACTGTAAAGAAGTTATTCTCTCATTCAGAAGACTTAAGAAGACTAGCTGGTGTGAAAGATTCCACGGACCACTGAGGTCACTCGAAGCCTAAATATGATGATAGAATTGCCTTTTCATTTTAAATTCCAGACGTGTTTTTGCTCTTCTCAAATTGGAACGTTGCTGCTAAAGGCTGAGCCTAACTAGAAAAGTGAATAAAGTGCTATTGATAGAGTCTTTCATTCCTATAGACAATAAATTCTGGGAATTGCCTCAGGACCTAAAAGTAAGGTGTCCTTGTTTGTCATTTTAGTGGAATGCTTCTCCTTCATTCAGAGAATGTAGAGATACTGACCAATGAGGTAGGTATGGCAGCTTTCTGTGTTGGGCATTAATTTATGTGAGAATGTGCTACTAGCATTTTTAATGACTGATGGTGATGCTTGCAGATGGAGAGAGAATATAGTTCTGCAACAATTTAGTTTCCTAACGATTCAGTTTCTCACTTGGAAAATTCACAAATGAATTAGGGGAGGGAAAAAAAAGATGAATGTTTGAACCTGCTTCCTAGATCTCTACCATGATTAGAGTTTAATGGTAACAAACACATCCAAATGATAGAAGTATGAAAAATGAAACATTTGTTGCTGTAGCCCTCCCCAAATCGGCAAACTAACACTGCTAGATAGCATTAGCAGAGGCAACAACTTAATAAAGGGACCCAGACTTGAAATGGAATTTAAAAAAACAAACAGCCTAGAACACAGGGGAGGTAGCACGGTGCTAATTCATTGTGCCTAATCAGACACTAGATTTTGAATTCAAATCTGTTCTGTATAAAATGCATTGGTCAAAGTGTAACATGGTTTTTATAGTCTAGTAGAGGGAAAGCATGAAAACAAAAAGTTATTTCTCTAGTTGTAAGTTTGAAACTGGGAAGTGGGAAGCGTATCTGTTCTGATGCATGGGGATACACTCTTAGTGTGACAAATTAATTGTAGAAAGCTCAAAATGGACTGTAAAATAGCATTCCTTTATCTTGGTCTTCCAAATATATTTTGTCCTCCAAAACTCTATGTTTAATGTATTAAGTTAGTACTTCATGATCTCTGGTCAAGGAAAATTACTAAAGAGTTCAGAAATACTAAATACCAAAGTTTAGAAATACTAAACCCTCGAGAATACGGAATAAATGTGGCCTACCAGAAAGAGCACCGGCCTGGGAGGACCTGGGTTCTAATTCTGGCTCCACTACTTGCTTGCTGTGTGGCCTTAAGAAAAATAATAACTGTGGTATTTGTTAAGCGCTTAATGGGTGTCAGGCACTGTACTAAGCACTGGGGTGGACATGAGGAAATCAGGTTGGACACAGTCCCCGTCCTGGTTGGGGCTCACAGTCTTGATTCCCACTGTACAGATGAGGTAACTGAGGCACAGAGAATAATAATAATAATAATAATAATAACAATAATAATAATAATAATTTTGGTATTTGTTAAGTGCTATGTGCAAAGCACTGTTCTAAGCGCTGGGGAGGATACCAAGTGATCAGGTTGTCCCATGTGGGGCTCACAATCTTAATCCCCATTTTACAGATAACTGAGGCATAGAGAAGTTAAGTGACTTGCCCAAAGTCACACAGCTGACAAGTGGCAGAGTTGGGATTTGAACTCTTACTCTAAAGCCCGGGATCTTTCCACTGAGCCACGCTGAAATGACTTGCCCAAGGCCACACAGTAAACAAGTGGTGGAGCCAGTATTAGAACCCATGACCTACTAGCTCCCAGGCCCCTGCTCTATCCATTCTTAACTTCTCTGTTCCTCAGCTACCTCGTCTGTAAAATGGGGATTAAGACTGTGAGCCCCAACCGGAACGGGGACTGTGTCCAACCTGATTAGCTTGTATCTACCCTAGAGTTTAGCAGAGTGACTGGCACAAAGTAAGCCCCTTAAGACTTACCATTGAAAACAAGCCCCCCAAAAAGAATACCATTATCACATGTTCTATGGGCGCTTAGAACAGTGCTCAGCGCTTAGAACAGTGCTCAGCGCTTAGAACAGTGCTTTGCACATAGTAAGCCCTTAATAAATGCCATCATTATTATTATGGGCCTTTGTAATGAAAGACAAATTCAGGAAAGTAAGAGCTAAACAGATAAGAGCTAAACAGAAGCAAAGCCTAACTGTTCGGTGGAATTTTTTTCTTTTTATGGTGTTTGTTAAGTGCTTACTATGTGCCGGGCACTGTACTAAGCACTGGGGCAGATACAAGTTATCAGATTGGACACAGTAGGTCCCACATGGGGCTCACATTCTTAATTTCTATTTTACAGATCAGGTAACTGAGGCACAGAGAAGTGAAGTGACTCACCCAAGGTCACACAGCAGAAAAGTGGCATAACCGAAATAGAACTCAGGTCCTTCTGACTCCCAGGACGGTACTCTATCCACTAGACCATGCTGCTTCTCAATGATTAAAATGCATGAAACTCAAAGGGTATACAAATGATACACCGCAAGTAATAAAGATGGCATAAGGTTAGTTTGTAGTTTTATTAACGTAAACCGACATTATTTTTCAGTTAGGTTATTATGGATCTTTTTGCCATTGTACCTCCTTTTATTGATTTATCACTTTAACCTTACATACCCTAACATATTAATAGCCATTTCTTGAAGGTCTGAAAACATCTCTCTTTCATAACTAGTCACGTGTGTTGCCCTTCTCTTGCGGTACATTTGGGGGTGGTCTTTTTAGGTCTACCTAGTGTACCCAAGGCACTTGCCATGTAGAAGAGTTAAAAGAAAAAACCCACCTGTTGACTACTATTCCCTGCCTAGTGGAAAAAGCACAGGCCTGGGAGTCAGAGGATGTGGGTTCTAATCCCAGCTCCACCCCATGTCTGCTGTGTGACCTTGGGCAAGTCATTTAACTTCTCTGTGCCTCGGTTAGCTCATCTGTCAAATGGTGATTAAGACTGTGAGCCCCATGTGGGACAAGGACCGTGTCTGACCCGATTGCCTTGTACCTACCCCAGCGCTTTGGACAGTGCATGGCACATAGTAAGCACTTAACAAATGTCATAATTATTACTTTTATTATTATTATTATCATACCCATATAGACGGTGAGCCCGTTGTTGGGTAGTGATTATCTCTATCTGTTGCCAAACTGTACTTTCCAAGTGCTTAGTACAGTACTCTGTACACAGTAAGTGCTCAGTAAATACGATTGAATGAATGAATGAATGAATGAAAAGGAGGGTGGGTAGATACAAGGAGCCATGCATTCTGGAGTCCCCACCCTACCAGGGCTGGCCACTGTCCCTTCCCCCTAACCCTTTCATTCATTCATTCAATATTATTTATTATTAATACTACTACTACTACTACTAATGGCATTTGTTAAGCTCCTACTATGTGCAAAGCACTGTTCTAAGACCTGGGGGGGGAATACAAGGTGATCAGGTTTATTGAGTGCTCACTGTGTGCAGACAATGAACTAAGCGCTTGGGAAGTACAAATCAGCAACATATAGAGATGGTCCCTACGAACCCCGCTAAACTCTCTTCTCTTCCATCTGCCCCGTAGGTCCGCAGCATTAAGCTTCTTCACCACTGAGGCCCCATAGGCCACCCAATGGCCCTGGCAATCTTTTACCACTCACTGCAGGAGGCAAGCCTGCCCTCTCCACCATGCCGCTGTCCTGAGGGCCACCGCAGAAGGCGACCCGTCGATCTAGAGCGGAGAGGATCCCGAGGACTGCACCTCCAAGCGCTGTTCAGCGGACATATTTTCCCCATTAACGTTTCTACTGTTGAACCTGGAATTTGCTGAGTTTTCATGACATGTGTCCCCTCTCCCCCACTTAGACTGTGAACCCCTTATAGGCCCGGGATCGAGTCCAAAGTCGATCTTTTGGCAACCGTCCCAGCCCAGCGCCTCGCTCATAGCAGTGATGATCATAATGATGATGATAATCGTAATTTAGTGACCCTTGGCGTCATGCCACCTATACCTGAAGTGATTGTGAGCCCACTGTTGGGTAGGGACTGTCTCTATATGTTGCCAATTTGTACTTCCCAAGCGCTTAGTACAGTGCTCTGCACATAGTAAGCGCTCAATAAATACGATTGATGATGATGGTGATTGGATCCACTTCTGGCTGCTATTCCTAGAGGCTGGTGGGGGGGGATGTTCAGGGGCCCTGGGGAGGACGGGACCCGTGATGCTGTTTTTGCTTAGAGTCCAGATTGGATCGGGGGCTTCTCCCCCTTCTGCTGATGTGTCCGTGCCACTCGGAGGGGTCTTCAAGCGGTCTGGGGAGGGCAGATGGAGGAGTGTGTGCATCATCGCAGGGCAGAGCCCGCCGAGGCCAACCCGGCGGGATGATTGGCGGAGGGGAGGAGGGCTGTCCAGGAAATGGATCCAGTTTCACCAGGGGGAAGAGAGAGGGGGGGGAGACAGAAAGAGAGAAAGAGAGAGAGAGAAGGGAGGGGGACACACACAGAGAGAGGTGTGCGGGGGAAGAAAAAGCGCCCGGCGACCTGAGCAGGCTTTAGAGCCTAAAGCAGGGTCTCTGAATGAAGCGGACCTGGACTTGGCATTTCCCTTCCTAAAGCGATGTTTAGGCCATCCCAACCCTGGCTCTTTGGCAGGAGTTGCAGCCACCCGGGAGAAGGGGAGAGAGAGTTGCGTTGATGCGAGTCGGGGCCGAGCCACCGCCGGAGCCCGCCGAGGGGGTCATGCCCGCCCTGCGGGGGCCAGCCCGGGTCTGAGGGGCCCGCACGGGGGCCGAGCGGAGCAGCGGCGGGAGCCGGAGGCCGGGGGGAGCGCTCCCCTGCCCGGCCCAGGTAGGTGGGGGCGGGGGGCCACCAAATAGAACAAATACATTCTATTGATTTTATTTTGGTAGTATGTTTGGGTTGGTTCTCTGTCTCCCCCTTTTAGACTGGGAGCCCACTGGTGGGTAGGGACTGTCTCTAGATGTTGCCAACTTGGACTTCCCAGGCGCGCTTAGTCCAGTGCTCTGCACACAGTAAGCGCTCAATAAATACGATTGATGATGATGATGATGATGATGCCAGGGGACAGACAGCCCCACGGGTCCGGGGCTTTCTCGGCCGCACTTTGTGGCCAACTTGTACTTCCCAAGCGCTTAGTACAGTGCTCTGCACACAGTAAGCGCTCAATAAATACGATTGATGGAGCTGGCCCACCGCTCGGGTTCCCCTTCCCCTCGGCTCCTGCCCGGACGACCCGACCCCAAATCACCGGGTGTGAGCTGCTGCTGGGGGCCCTGGGGGTGTGGGGGGGTTAGGTCCTGGGGGGAAGGGCTGCGGCAGAAACAGCAATCAATCAATTAATCAATCGTATTTATCGAGCGCTTACTGTGTGTAGAGCACAGGGGGAAGCAGCGTGGCTCAGTGGAAAGAGCCCGGGCTTTGGAGCTAGAGGTCATGGGTTCAAATCCCGTCTCCGCCCCTTGTCAGCTGTGTGACTTTGGGCAAGTCACTTCACTTCTCTGGGCCTCAGTTCCCTCATCTGTAAAATGGGGATGAAGACTTGTGAGCCCCCCGTGGGACAACCGGATCACCTTGTAAACTCCCCAGCGCTTAGAACAGTGCTTTGCACATAGTAAGCGCTTAATAAATGTCATTATTATTATTATTATCATTATTATTATTATTATTACTAAGCGCTTGGGAAGTACAAGCTGGCAACATATAGAGACAGTCCCTACCCAACAAGTGGGCTCACAGGCTACAAGGGGGAGACAGAGAACAAAACCAAACATACTAACAAAATAAAATCAATAGAATTGATAGGTACAAGTAAAATAAATAAATAAACAGCAGCGACAATAATAATAATAATAATAGCGGCGTTTGTTAAGAGTTTACTCTGTGTCAAGCGTTGTTCTAAGCGCTGGGGTGGATCCGAGTTAAGCAGGTTGTCCCAGGTGGGGCCCGCACTCTTCACCCCCCTTTTCCAGATAATAATAATAATGATGACGGCGCTTATTAAGCGCTTACTACGTGCAAAGCACTGTTCTTAGTGCTGGGGAGGTTACAAAGTGGTCAGGTTGGCCCCGAGGGGGCTCCCGGTCTTAATCCCCATTTCACAGATGAGGTAACTGAGGCCCAGAGAAGTTAAGTTATTACTCTATTTATTTATTTATTTATTTTACTTGTACATTTCTATCCTATTTATTTTATTTTGTTGGTATGTTTGGTTCTGTTCTCTGTCTCCCCCTTTTAGACTGTGAGCCCACTGTTGGGTAGGGACTGTCTCTATGTGTTGCCAATTTGTACTTCCCAAGCGCTTAGTACAGTGCTCTGCACATAGTAAGCGCTCAATAAATACGATTGATTGATTGATTGATTAAGTGAGCTAAGTAGACTGTGAGCCCACCGTTGGGTAGGGACTGTCTCTATATGTTACCAGCTTGTACTTCCCAAGCGCTTAGTACAGTGCTCTGCACACAGTAAGCGCTCAATAAATACGATTGATTGATTAAGTGACTTTCCCAAAGTCACCCAGCTGACAGAGCCGGGATTTGAACCCACGACCTCCGACTCCGCAGCCCGGGCTCTTTCCACTGAGCCACGCTGGTTCCCCTAATGAGGGAACTGGGGCACAGAGAAGTGAAGCGGCCCGCCCCAGGTCACCCCGCACCAGAGTGGCGGAGGCGGGATTAGAACCCACGTCCTCCGGCTCCCCGGCCCGGGCTGCGGCCACTAAGCCCCGCTGCTTCTCGGTAATAATAATAATGGCATTTGTTAATCGCTTACTATGTGCAAAGCACTGTTCTAAGCGCTGGGGGCGAATACAAGGTGATGAAGTTGTCCCACGTGGGGCTCCCAGTCTTATTCCCCATTTCACAGATGAGGTAACTGAGGCCCAGGGAAGTTCTAAGCGCGGGGGGGTGGGGGGGAATACAAGGTGATCAAGTTGTCCCACGTGGGGCTCCCAGTCTTATTCCCCATTTCACAGATGAGGTAACTGAGGTCCAGGGAAGTGAAGTGACTTGCCCAAAGTCACACAGCTAAGTGGCGGAGGGGGGAATTGAACCCATGACCTCGGACTCCAAAGCCCTTTCCACTGAAATGCGGGAGGCTCCGAGTTGGCGTTGCCTATCTGGCTGACCTCTCCGGCCGAGGAGAGCCAAGGGGGGTCTGGAGGGAACAACCATCTCCCCGTTTTCCCCATTTCAGTGCAGTGCGTAGTTGGGAATGGTGAACAGGCCCAAACCTGTGTGTTCCTTCTTTTCCCGACAGGAACGGGGACTGTGAAGCGGGGGCGGGGGGTGCTCGCTGTAGAAACACACATGGGATCTTTTAGCAGACCTACACCGAGCTGGGGAAATGCAGGGACGGCTTCCCTGGAACTTCCTAATACAAGAGTCAGGCAAACCCAGAAGACGAAAAGTTTTCTTCTGCTTGCACTGTCCCCCTCCAAAATCAATAAAGTAGATATGTAAGTGTAAAGTTCTCCTTTCATATAGGCATCTATTATGTCTTCGGTGTGAAACCCAATCAACATTTAAAACCTCATTGTCTCCTTTGTACCAAATCCCTGTAAATCTTCTACTGGCCTTTACTCATTTTCATCTGAAAAGCCTGTTTGGTTTGAATAGAAGCAATCAGGAGCGCTCTACCTCTCCCTGGAATGTCAATTAAAATGCAGATTTTTCTGATCTCTTTAGTGGCAAAAGATTGGAGAAAAACAGGATATTCCAGGCCAGCAAATGAAAGAAATCCAACAATGAAACAGGGTGGAGGGAAAAGAAGTGAATTGCCCGCAAGTTCTCATTAGTTTTCGGGAATTAGCCGGTAAGGGCTGTTGTCCTCGGTCTGCCTCTTTTTGTTTTGAGATCTAAATGTGTGGAGGAATTTTATTCCTTCCATTAGATGCAATACCTTGTCAGCCCTCAGTTCCCTGCTAATCCACTTCAGGGCAAGCCGAAAAGTGTATACCTTGACAATGTTCCGAGGGGGTGAAGGAGGTGTCGTCCCCCCCCCCCCCGCCCTTTTTGGTGGAGACTCTTCAAGGTAACACGACTAGATAGACCCCACTGCCTAAGCTTCTGTTGATTTGCTTGACATAATATCTACAAAGGAGAAATCTCTCTGGGGAGCGATAAACATAATTAAACCAACAGTGGCATAGATAAAAGGAACACTTAGAGCTAAACTTAATTAACACCAGGGCTGTAGGAGTACTTGTTTATGCGTGTGTGTGTGTGTATGTGTGAGTCTGTCAATGTATTTCAAGTTGAACTATAGGCTAGAAGAATTTGGTTTTGAGCCCAACCAAAGATGCTTTCCCATGCTTGTCAGTTTGGCAAAGTCATTTGGGCAGGTATGTGAGGAGGTGAAAATTGACTTGATGAGCGGGCTGCGAGGAGAGCTATCAATCATTGGGGGCTGACAACTCCTCTCCAAGTTAGGCGGAGAAGAGAGACAGAGTTCCCTTTCAAGAGGAAAAATAAACAGTCCGTGTGGCTTTCACTGAGTCTGAGGCTCCAGGAGGGATTATGGCATTGTAGTCAGGAAGCCAGGATTGTGGAGGCCAGGAGCATGCTGAGGTGTGTTCCAAACATTGAGGTAGAGGCCCATAATTATACAGCGTAGGAGGTCTTTCCATGCATGTGTCCGCTAGTAACTGTGGCAGCTGAACCTCGAAATGATTTGGCTTCATTGCATGTTTACCCAGGCCTGGTTGGACTCTCGGATGGGAAATCTTGATTGGCTCCATTTTTCGGTTGGAAATGTTGAAATTCAGATAGGCTCCTTGAAGACGGGGGCTCAATGAACACGAGTTGTGGATTTCTCTGAGCTCCTAGGCTGAAGTTGAGTTTTGTAAATCACTTAAATTTGGACCTTCTTTGGAAGGCAGAAGTGAGACTACAGAAACTGCATTTAGTGATCAGCTGGGTGAGAGCTTTGTCAGAATCATCCTGACACTGGAAAATAACATGTTGCCTTAGACTGCTGAAAGTCTCTGTGTGCTTAGGGTATCGAGGGCGTTAGGTGCTGATGCATTTTTAATATACCATATTTTTTGATGTGAGTGAAAAACTTTTTCCTCATTCTGGCGTAGAAAAAGCTAGAAATGTATACACCTTGGAAAGAATGGAAGCAAACCAAGTAGAAAAGTTTTCTAAGTTTCCTATTTGACTTTTTTTCTTGTTGGATTACGCTTACATTGCAAAACTTACTTCCCTAGCCTTTATTTTAAAATTGTTCGTAATGATGATCCGATGTTTTTCTGCGAAGCTCGATAAGGAATGCTTTCTGATATGACCGCTTATGCGATGTTGAAATCTCATTTCATAACTGAACAGACCGAGTTGGATGAAATTAGGGGAAAAGCTCTTGTTTTGAAACCATTTGTTAGCAGCAAAGTGTCTTTCTTCGCTGTATTTTACATGCGTTTTATGCTCTCTGCAGCATCCTTCTTTATTTTTTAAAGGAGGTTCTTGAGAGTGGAAAATTGTCATTTGTGGTTTTAGTATTTGAGAAGATGGGCAGAATTGAAATTAGTTTTTAATACCTAACTCTTCAGATGAAAATCTTTTTTCTTCTCTTCTAGAGGAGAAGAATAAAAAGAGGGTGGAGAAATGGCAAGCTATATTCTACTTTGCAACTAATACCTCTAATAGCTAATTTACAATCCAACAAAGTCTCTGTGCTAGTCACGGATAGGTATTTGTGCCATAGCTGTCTTTGGAATCGGGACTATTGGATTGATTTTCTTCAGTGGTAGGCCTTGGAGTTTTTATTTATTTTGAACATAGAAAGCTTGTTTGGTCAGATTATTAATCTTTCTTTTAATTTTATTTTTTTGGGGGTTGCAAGCCCTTTTCTTCAAGGTTGGGATGTTGTGATAGTTACTTTATCCACTGTGGTAGATTCAAGCTTTGTAAAATAACATTTCCTGGCAGTGAAGCCCTTCGGTTCCTTGCCGTCCCTCGATCCTTTCAAGATCAAATTTGAAAATAGGCTGGTATAATATATCCGCACTGACCTAAGTACCTGAAAAGTAAAAATGGGTAAAAAAAACCCTTCTCATAATATTCAAGGTTGCATTCTGATTTTGATATATTCCTTTCTTCTGTAAGTAAAAGCCGTAAGACTACATTGAGTTGGTTATCTTCCTACCAGGATGGTATCAGCAACCAGTATATTTTACATTTTCATCACTGGGAGACACAAAGTTTAAGAAAGGAGACATTAAAGGTCAGTTATGCCAACTGGAGCTGCTTTAGTTTGTAGCCCTCCCCTTGAAAGTGAGTCCAATTTTGAACCATTCACTTCCACTGCAGAAATGAAATAAGGATGCTGGCAACAAATCCAACTTCAAAGCAGTTATTAGAATATACTTTGCATCACCGAGGGGGTTTATAGATCGGTGGTTGTGGCCTGCTGGTAACGGTAGTAGGCGCACTTCTGGGGTGTTGTTCAGTCCCAAGAATCACCCTCGCTAGGTTCTGAGAATTACTCTTGTGAAAGCAGGGTTAACGTCTTGGCTTTCGGTGAAGACTTGCAACTGGCATTCAGGAGGATTCCCTGACACTCCACTGCTTCTTTTTTTCAGTGGCAGCGACTGCAGCAACAGCAGCAGCAGCACTAAGCACCATTACTGTGGAGTGTGAACATCCCTGCTGAAGGCTGAAAGACAGTGTTTTTGGTCCATGCTTGCTTAGAGGTGTTCAGATGGGATTGAAGTCCACGTGGAGATATGGAAAAGGACCCGGGATCGGCACTGTAAAGATGGTCATCTGTGGTCGCCTTCTGTGGCTTGTTGTGGTTACCATGGCAACGTGTTCTTTGGCGCGACCGTCCTTCAATTTAGTTGAAGACACCACCCTGGAGCCTGAAGGTAAGGCGGCACTGTCAGATGCCCCGATTCTGTTTTAATCTCGTGTTGTCGTTTTTAAAAGCGGGAAGGGGTCGTGATCTTGTAAATCTTGTTCAGAATTCAATTCTCCATAGTTTGCGGCTGAAAATTACCGGGTGAGAGGAAGGAACTTACTTGCTTGAAAAATCATCGGACTAATACGTGTTTCTGTGGTTTAGTGTATTTTCACCTCAGCGATGTGAAATTTAAAGTCAGGCAGTTTACTGTGCCAGTTTTTACCTTATCTCAGATGCTTCTTAAACTCCGTTCTTTAGATGCGGTGGTAGATGGGAAGCAGTTGAACACTTGCTTCTTTGCCATGAAGTGATTCTGCTGAAACATTGAAGTTGAGGAGAAATACCTTCACAAAATATGAAAAAGTACAAACAGAACAAAGAACTGTCAACCCCCCACCCCCAAACCCAAAATACCAAGCGCCTGATATTTTGCTGTTTAGACTGTAAGCTCTATTTGGGTAGGGATTATGTCTCCCAGTTCTGTTGTATGGTACTCTCCTTAGAACAGTGCTTTGCACATAGTAAGCGCTTAATAAATGCCATTATTATTATTATTAAGGGTACAGTGCTCTGCACACAATAAGTGCCCAGTAAATACCGTTCATTGATCAGTTGATTGATTTAGTTTCATTTCCTCAGAATGACCTAATCCTTCCAAACTCAGAGTATTTGAGTATATTTGAATTTTGTCACTATTATTCATAATAATATTTTTATACCAAAATAATTTTAAAGTTAAGTTTATGGTTCTCACTCACAAAGTTTCATCGGGTTGAATGATTTAGATTCAAAGAACTGTATCCTCTGGGCCGGGTACATCCACATCGATATTAGCCAGGTCATTAGTCAGTGTAATATTGAGGTCCATCAACAGTGAAGCATGTAAGTAGCCAAGTTCTTTTGCCAGGGGTAATCTGAGAATAAAAAGGAAAAGCTGGACTCTCATCGCCACTTAATGAACCTATTGGTTGAAAGCCCACCTGGTGCCGACTTGGCTTTTTGAGAACATGACAATACCCATAAGTGATTCTGGTTTCAGTTCGTCAGGTATTGCAGAGCATCACGAATAGAGGGTGAAAGGAAAAGGAATGCCGGCGTGAGATAGCAAGGCAAAAGCAGCAGCAGCTCAGAAAGCCCATTTTCAAAATTAGGCATGAAAAGAAAGTTGGGAGTTTTTCTTGTTTTCAAGAACCCCCCAAAGAGAATCAGAAATTGGTTTTCATTAATTTTTGTTGAAAGAATAGAAATTTCTCCTGGACCGATAAATTACTGTCCTGAAGCAATTGCATGGATTTGAATGCTGAACTTTGACTAAACAAGGGAAAGAAGACTTTATAATTAATAGGGCTGAAGGTTGAATGGAGACTTTCACATCACAGAGGAGAATGGTGTGGGCCTGTGCCTGAGATATGAGAAACTATCATTGTCCTGAATGAAACTGCATCTTTCTTGTTGCAGGTCATCCCTCAGATGGTATCAGTTCAGTGGAAAATAACAATGAGTGTTTTAAAATGCTTAAATTGAGACAATTAGCCAAAAGGTCACCGATTTCTAAATGACAAGACTGTTTCTTGACAAATTAAAACAGGAATTCTGTAACTGCTGGTCTTATATTAAATGTGGCAAAAAAAGGTGCAGATGTAGTACTGGCATTTTAATAATAATCCTTCTTTCTCTCTCCCGTTCTCCCTTTCTTTCTCTCTCAATCTTTCTTTTTTCTTTCTTTTTGTCTTTCTCCCTTCCCCCCCCCTCTCTCTCTCTCTCTTTCTTTCTTTCATTCTTTCTTTCATTCTTTCTTTCCTTACTATGTGCCAGGCATTGTACTAAGTGCTGGGATAATACAAGCTAATGAGGTTGGACCCAGGCCTTGTCCCACATAGGGCTCAGAGTCTTAATTCCCATTTTACAGATGAGGTAACCGAGACACAGAGACATTAAGTGACTTGTCCAAGGTTACACAGCAGACAGGAGGCGGGGCCAAGATTAGAACCCAGCTCCTTCTGACTCCTAGGCACATGCTCTATTCACTAGGCCCTGCTGCTTTAGACAGGTGTGTGGATGGATCTCTTAAGAATTTTCATTTTTTTCAAAACTGTTGCATTTACAACCAGATTTAAATCCTGACTTAAATTGTCCTTTACGTTCATTAAGTTCCTTACTCACATTTTATATTTTCAAAGGCATTAATACAGTTAGCATACAATTCGAGCACTGCAAGTTGATAAATATGACCATTAGGTAAATATGTGTTTGTGTGGCATGAGCCATGATGTTAAGAAGTATTTATACTCCATGTAGGCAGTGTTTAGTTAACTTAGATACCGAGGCAGTGACCTTTATCTGTTCCAAATCAGCTATGTTTACATTCTATACTGTCAACATGGTTGCCATTTTCAATACTGTATTTACTCGAGAGGACTGAGAGGTGTATAGAGCCATTTTGTAAATTTTGTTAACTCTGAGAGAACCTAATTACATGCATGAAAATAGTTAAATGACTTAATGCTGTGATTAGGTTTAACAATTAAGGTAGACAGAACAGCGGTATTCTCTATATCCCCAGTTGTTCTGACTTTACCATATGTATATACTTATATACGTATGCACACAGATGTAGTGTTGTCTACCTACAAACAAAATGTTATGAGCAACCAAAGCAAGGCAAGCAGCATGCCTAGTGGTAATCAACCAATCAGTGGTATTTATTGAGCACTGACTATGTGCAGCACACTGTATGAAACTCTTGGGAGAGTGTAATGCAACAGAATTAGTAGACATGTTACCTGCCCATAATTAGCTTACAGTCTACTGGGGGAGATGGACATTAATATGAATAAATCCATAAGTAGTTTCCAAAACATAATTCAAAGATATGGACATAAATGCTGGGGGTTGGTGGTAGGATGAATATCAAATATCCAAAGGTCACAGATCCAAGTGCATAGACAACGCAGAAGGGAGTGCGAGCCAGGGAAAAGGGGCTTTAATCCAGGAAGGCCTCTTGGAGGAGATGTGGCCTTAATTATAATGATGGTATTTGTTAAGCGCTTACTGTGTGCCAAGCACTGTTCTAAGCACTGGGCACATAATGCTTTGAAGGTGGAGAGAGTGGTGGTCTGGCATATACAGAGGGGGAAGGAGGTCCAGGCTAGGGAGAGGATGTGGAAAAGGGGTTGGCCGCAGAGACAGATGAGATCAGGGCATGTTGGCGCTAGAGGAGGGAGAGTGCAGGAGCATGGGCATAGGAGTCAGAGGGCCTGGGTTCTAATCCTGGATCTGCTGTTTGGCTGCTGTGTCTCCTTGGGCAAGTCACTTCACTTCCTCCATTCCTCAGTTTCCTCATCTGTAAAATGGGGATTCAATACCTATTCTCTCTCTCCTCTAGATGTAAGCCCCTTTGGGGCAAGGACTATGTCTGACCTGATTAGACATTGTTTCTACTACAGTGCTTGGCACATAAGTGCTTAACAGATGCCATAATTATTAAAACGAGTTAAACTGTCCTTTCCACCTATATCTTCAAGGAGCTCTGATAGGTAAATAATTTGGATAGCTTACATTAAAAATGCCTTGCGTGATCAGATGAGAGAAAGACCGTCTCTGCAGGGAGTTGGCCCCTGAAGTTGACACTTGGACCCTATGAGAAAAATCTCACACTCAAGTACTTTCTTCAGTACTTTCTCTATACTGACCAAGTACCCTTTTGTCTTAAACACCAATTATCTTGTGAAATTGTGAGCGCTATACGCTAGCCATTCCTTTTGATTTGGCCTATTTTTTGAAGGGCAAGATTCAGTGTCTTACTCCAGACTCACATCTGAAATCCTAGGCTCCATGAGGATTTTGGTCCCATCAGCAAATCTTTCAATAGTACATTCAGTATTTAAAAAAAAGAAGAAAAAAGACATTCCAATTACTAGTGCAAAGTTACTGCTCAAATAGGTGCCACCTTCAATGTCAAATACTGTTCTCTGTTTGTTAATAATGAAGTTATTTAAAGTAACTTGATAGTTAGCTTAGTAACAACGACTTATTCTTGGTCAATTAAGCCAAATACAGGCTTCTGCAGTTAAGTACACAATGAAGTACACATTCTGTATTAGTCGGCAAAGTATTTCACAATTCACAGACAAAGAGCTGTGTTTAACACTACACCTAGAAAACAAACCAGTATAGGCGAGGAAATAAAATTTCAATGGCATTTCTGTGACTCCTATTGATACTTAGCTGACACCCATATTTAATTTATTCTTAGACCCTACTGAGGCAAAATTAAACATCTATGCAAGTCAACAAAGAAATAGCAATCAGAAACTCTGAGTTTGTGAATTTAATATTTCAGGAAATGGCTGCAGTAATATTCATTTTTAAAATGATTTTTATGGTTTACACCAGTAGAAAATGGGCTTTCCTGGTGAAAATAGATCTCTCACAACACTAGTGTGTTTCAGAGATGGCTGTTTTGGGCAGTTTCTTTGGATACATGGTCTAAGATTTTCAGATTCATCCTAATAGTTCTCATGCTGTGAAAATAATATGATTCCCCCTTAAAGGATGGCTGACGTTCTTATCTGCATTTTCTTTCACATTCCTTGAATCCAAAGATGTAGAGATAGACTTTATTTTTAAATGTTCTGTTTCTGACATGCATGAGTTTACCAAAAACACAGCTGCATTTAATGACACTAATGTCCCTTATCTAACCAGTGGCCTTACTATAGTGACTCTGACTCCAAAGTTCCCCCTTCACCTTACACCTAAATAAAATTGCTATGAAGATTAGGTTTAAGTAGTGAGTGAGAGGTTTAGTTTTGGATTCTATTTTGGGAAAACTATAAGGGAGGCTCATTGTGGCGGTGTGCTTGTGGAAACTGTAATCATTCAAGTTTGAATTGTGAAAAACATTTAGTTGCCGTCATTGTTACTACCAGTCCTCCCATCAATTGATTATGAGCCCAACTTTTATTTATAATGTGTTGAGCCTGGATTCTTCCTGAACTTTTGGAATGTCTTGGAAGATTATGGCTACTGCTGGCTGACTAGGGAGCTGATCCATGTTTCTACTTGAAATGGGAAGGCCCTGCTGTTGGGTTTTCAGGCGTCTTGAGAATGTAAAGCTAAAACATTCAATTAAAACGGATTTCAGTAGCTTATATAAGACTGGAACGCAGTTATACCCTGCAAGTGTTTGTATCTGGTGGGTTGGAGACCATTTGTTTTCATATTCCCCTTTGTCCCATCTATAAACTGGAGCTCCCCCAGGTGAATTAGAATTCCTACCCTGAGCGTCTAATGATCAGAGTTATAAATGGCTAGCTTTTCTGCGATTTCCAATTATTAGGAAACTGTATTGTAAGCTGGCTTAATTCTTTATACCCAGCCCGAAGAACCACCCCGCCCCCTCCCAAACGGTCAACAAAATTAGTGCCTTTAATGAGACATTGAGGTTGCCCGTCATGACTCTCAGGTGGTTCCGATGCTTTTTTCAATGGAGAGGTGAGTTGTCTTGTAGTTCACTGGAGAAAAAGCGTGGCTGGAAGCAAGGAGATTTAGGTTCTAATGTTGTCCATGTCACTAGGTAAGTGTAGACATTGGGAAGACCTCAACCTTTAGGTCTCAGTTTCTGTACAACGGGCAAAGTAGTATATGCTCCTTCTTCCTCATAAAGGTGCTGTAGAGATGAATGAAATAAGAGATGTGAAAGTGTTTAGGGTGAAAGGAAGCCCATAAATGAAAGGAGTCATAATCAACATTATCAGTATCTTAAGAAGTTGAATGTTTGAGCATTTGACCACAGCAGTGATTTAAGACCTAGGAGCAAGGTGACTGTGTATGCTTAAAATTTTGAACAGTTTTGCTTCTAAAAGTGTATATCAAGGGAGTTTTTTTTAAGACTTTGGCTCTTGTCATGTTTTCCAGTTTGGAAGACCACAAAACCTCTGCAGCATATTACAGACTAATTTATTGCATACTGTGAGTTTTTGAAATTGCCTTTTCTTTCTTTTTGTTTATTTTTCATTGGTCCAAACTGTTTCTGAGATTTTTTTTTCCCCTGTGCACAACTAAAAAAAATAGACGTTCCCAAGAGAGGTCACACATTCAGTATTTCAACACGAGGTGACACTTTTTATAGAGAAGTTCAAAATAGCTTAAAAATAAATTTTGGGTAGGCATAGATATATTTAGGTAATTTGTGGTGTAGTTAATTGGTAGATTTACTAGCATCAGTTTAATTTTCCATCAATAATCCCAATTGTAATTTGCCACTCTAAACATTATTTGAACTCTCATGAATATTTCTAGACTTTAGTTTTAATGTAATTTGCAGTTGGATAAATTTTTGCACATGCTCATATATGGTACATTTTTTCCAAAAATCATGTTTTTAAAATTTAGATATTTAAAGTCAACTGTCTCTTTCCTTGGGGTTTAAGAAGTAAAGTCCTTAAAATTGGCAAGTTAAGGATGTAGACTTTTGTAAACATTCTAGTTCACATTGGAAGCTGAAAATGGGTCTTGGAGGAGTGTTCTTCTCTTCAGAAGGAGTTATTCCCATCCTCTCGGCTTACCAGGTTCTCAGCTGACATACATGAGTTGCACAGTTGAATATATGCTGGATGTAAAAAATGCTTCAAATTTTTTCTAATCCCTGAAATCTGATTTTTGAAAGCTATGCTTTCCCTGGACCCTTGCAGCTAGGACATTTAATGGTTGATAGACTTCTAAAAATATACAGTGTTTGAGATATAATATTTTATGGCTCCATGTCAGGAAAGAGGGACTGCAGATAATTTATCATAGAAGATACAATCTTGATCCCAAGTTTTTCTACATTGCACAACATTAGTACAAAATTTATAATTTGCCATCATTTTAATTTATGACACTAGAATAACTGTGAAAGTTGATCCTTAATCTTCTACTGAATCTTAGTCCACCTTTTCTGCCATCTTGTGCACTTATGCAAAGCTCAGGGTCAGCCATTTAGAAATTTATTCCTTCTGCCGTTCGAAGTTCAAATGTTTGAATGTTTATTTTTATTTGAAAAGCCAGTCTCAGAAGCCATGCAATAACAAACTGGACCATTTTCCTTGGTAAAAGAAACTTATTTTGGCAGGAAATGAGGGTCTGTTTCAGGCTTCCAGAGGGCTATCATTAAGAAATAAGAAAAATTCTGGGGCAAATTTCATGCAATTAGTGAAAAGTGCAGGATGCTTTACTTGATTTGAACCTTGGGTGTATCACAACCTGTGGAGGAAGTTGTGATACTCACGTATTTGCTCGCAGTGACTTATACAAGTCAAGTGGCATCACACACAGATGTTTTCCCCATCAACAGAAGAGCCAGAGCCCGGAGACAGCAGTAGGTGTATAGATTGTTGTGTGGCATCTTGGAAAAGAGCTAAGTGGCAACACAGCCTATGGTTGGAGCAGCCAGAAAAAGTTTGTGTTGATGATGTAAGGTTCCTGTCTCCTATATCTGCAGAGTGTATGTATATTCTAGACATTTGGCATAAGAGTTGGTGCAGTCCAAGTTTGTAAGGTTCTTTACCTTGTCACTGCTCATATTCTAGTCCATCCCTGTGTTTGGACACTTCAGTCTTCAAAATAGAAGTCAAATTACCCAGTGTTTATTCATCAGGTTCACTTGTCTGATCTCGATGCTTTTGCTTTTAGACTTATTAAGGAAAAATCACATGGATGAAGTTTGCTCCCCTCCTCTTCTTTCTTTTTTTGTAGCATTTGTTAAGCGCCTCCTCTGTTTCAAGCACTGTTCTAAGTGCTGGGTTAGATACAAGTTAATCAGGCTGAACATGGAGCTCACAGTCTAAGTTGGAGAGAGGAGGATTTAATCCCCATTTTACAGATAGGGTAACTCAGGCACAGAAAAGTTAAGTGACTTGCCCAAGGTCACACAGCCTGCTATTGGTAAAGCAGGGATTAGAAGCTCATTAGGGACAGGGAACGTTTCTTCCAATTCTGCTGTATCATACTCTCCCAAGTGCTTAGTACAGTGCCCCAGACCCAGTAAGCATTCAATAAATATGATTGATTGATGGAACACTGGTTTTTGACTCACAGATCCGTGCTCTTTCCACTAACCATGTTACTTCTCATTCTATCCTCTCTACTTGAAGTTTCTTTCTCTCCTTGAATGTCAGCCAGTTGCATTTAGGAGAGATACAGACTCATTTCTTTATAAATAATTCTGCTGTCTTGTGACTAAGAAGAGGTGGCCATGAAAATACTATTTTGCTGTTTTTTTAAACATTTTTTGTTTGATGCAGTTTGAAAAGAATTATGTCCTTTAAGCACTTGGTATTCACCGCTCCCTCAACCCCACAGCATTTTTATGTACATATTCACAATTTATTTATGTAAATTGTATCTCTCTCCCCTTAAAAGCTCCTTCTGAGCAGGGAACATGTCTACCAACCGTGTTGCATTGTATTCTCCCAAGCATTCAATGCAGTGCTCTGCACACAGTACACACTCAATAAATGCAATTGATTGATTGATGCCACTACCTTTTGCAAGTTCCAGAGTTCATCAAACATCCTATCTTCATTTTCCCACCTCCCACAACCTCCCTGAAGACTGTGGTATGTTGTCACGGGACTGGTGCTAATGCTTGCTTTTAAAAAAAAATTAAGCTATTTAATTGTAATGTGGGCAGAGTTCATTTACCAAAATGCCTTCCAAAGCAGCTCTGATTTGTGGCTCGGTTGATTAGAGCAGAAAACTCACAGTTGCTAAGTTAGCAGATACGGTCCCCAGGTATGGCCGTATCTCAGTCCCAGTTGTCTCAGTCCATGGCCTTTAGCTGGCCAAAACAAGCTCAAGGGTGTTTCTTTTCTAATATTTATTTGGTTTGAAAGATAGAGAGGATGAATGAAAATAGAAAAGCAATGTAAGAATAAAATGGCAGAGACAATCCTAACACTTCTGGCTTGGCCAGGAAATACTTTGGTCAAATTAAGAAAAGATTGTTTGCATCCCCTGGCATGAGATCATGTTATTTGGAGTATTGGGAAATTTCACAAGCAAATGCATTGTGCTGGGAGGGGATATGGAGATAGGGGAAAGAGTAAGCAATACTGCAGATTTCGTATTACCTCTGGGACCAACTAATTTTTAGCCCCACATTGGATCATAGAAGATTTGTATTGTTTTCCCTGTGAAAACAAAAAGCCAAGGACATGAAGCTCCTAGCAGTGGGAGTTTAGGATATGGAGAAAGTGTGAAAGCTTTCACTAGATAGAGACAGAAGAGGTCCTGAGTAGAGACCTTCCACTTAGAGTGTTGAAAGAACTTGAAACTTAAAAGACTATGATGCGGGTGCCCAGCCTCAGGATTAGGGTAGTGGCTATGCAGTCACCTTACTCTGTGACTGCAGTCCTCTGTAGAAGTACAGAGTAGGTTCTGCATACTGAAATCATCTGCTCACTCTTAGTGGAACTTCGACTTAGGGCAGCTGCAGTCTCTCTCTTGGGGAGTGGCTGTAGAATATTCTTGACATTCAGGGTTCAAGGAGAGAGTTACACCAGAGGGAAATAGGCAACAGAATCAATCAGCAGAATGATTGTTTTCCCCATAGAGAAGGAATATCACCCAATTGTCTAAAAACCATGATGTCTGGTCACTCAGGTTTGCAACTGAGTATTAGTTCACTTGTTGTGAAGGTGTTAGGAGAGTGGGATCTCAAAGGTTGGTCATAGAGACACAAAATCCAAAGAGCATCCCAAAGATATCGGTTTGGCCAAAGGTTTCAACCTCTTCCACTACCAGATCTCTCACCAAGAATGACGGCAGATTCATTTGTTCATTAGATTGTATTTATTGAGCGCTTACTGTGTGCAGAGCACCGTACTAAGCACTTGGAAAGTACAACACAGAAATAAAGAGAGACAGTCCCTGCCCACAGTGGGTTCACAGTCTGGCAGGGGGAGACAGACATCAATATAACAGGCATCAATATAAATGAATGGAATTATAGCTATGCACCTATACATTTGAGTTTATAATTTTTTCATTTACCTGCCTGATTATTGGAGGAGGCTTTACTGGTGGGCAGGAGAAAGAGAAAGAACAGGTAGAAAATCCCCAAACTGTATAATTGAATCCTGAATAACCTAATGGGAGCCTAAGTATTAATACCTGGCTAGAGGATTCAGGGCCTTTTTTATGGTATTAGTTAAGTGTTTACCATGTGCCAGACATTGTACTAAACACTGGGGTAGATAGAAGATAATCAAGTTGGGCACAACCCCTGTCCCTCATAGAGCTTACGGTCTTAATCCCCATTCTGCAGATGAGGTAACTGAGGAACAAAGAAGTGAAGTGACTTGCCCAAGGTCACACAGCAGACAAGTGGCAGAGCCAGGATTAGCACCCAGGTCCTTCTGACTCTTAGACATGGGTTCTTTCCACTAGGCCATACAGCTTTTCTGTCAAGTGCTTCCCAGCATCCTGTACTGGGAACGAAGCTCCCCAGAAGCCCTGTGGTCTTTTCCAGGGTCCCTGCTGATGGAAGAGCAGACTCATCAAAAATCCCATAGTTTTAAGGGATCCTTTACAGCTCAGACTGGCGGTGTAATGGGGTGTTTTTGTTGGTCCCAAATTTCAGAGCGTAGGAATTTACAGGGGAGGAGGTGAAAGGTTGTGGTGGGTATTTTAATTTGCAATTTCCTGAATTATTTAGGGTTTAAATTGGCTGCCACAGGAATCTTGCAGAGGGAAGGTCCTTTTCTCTTATAAAACCAAGGGAAAGCGATTGATTCTTAAGACCCAAAATGACTTTAATCCCCCTCCCATGACCCAGAAACAAATGAAACATGCGTGCAGGACAGCATGATCTTCCACGTCTAATAGAGTTCATTGAAGTCCAACCACTCTATCTGTAGTCATCAGGCTTAGTCATGTGTGTCATGCAGCAGAAACAAGTCTCCAACACCCATTCAAATGCTAACCAAGCCCAGACCTGCTTAGCTTTGAACATGAGACAAAATCAAACCTATTCAAATGAGGGAGGCGACCTGTGCCAGGCCTCCAGCCCCTATCCCTCCATTTGCAAATTGCTGCTTTGCTCCTCCAAGAGAGTCACACCCAAGAACCCTCTGTTGGTCAGTAATATTGAAAAGTGTGTGCGTGTGTGTGTGTGTGTGTGTGAATATGCTGTAAAAGCTTCCAAATTAAACAATGCTCCTGTAGTCTGCCATTTAATAAAAGTAAGAAGCAGCAATATGTAGGGCAATGAATCCCTTCAAGTGAATAAGATGTAACGAGGCATAGGAAAGGTTGGCCCATCTGCCAGAGATGAAGCACGGTGAGTACAGAGATGGGCCACTCCACCAGAGACACCCAAAAGTCAGACTGTACATTAAATAGCTACCAAGAATCACCAGCAATGAGGTCCTGGAATGCAGCCAGTCTGCTGGCATCAGAACCTTCTAATGATGAGACTGTGCTCACCAAAATACAGCTCTGTTGGAGTAGAGTGTGTGGAGAAGGACGAGTTGTCAAGAAGAGCCCAGGCCTTGAGCCATGGTGCCTTAGGGGAGAAAAAATAAACAAAACCAGACCAGGCCACAATTCCCCTTCTAGACTGCGAGCCTGTTGTTGGGTAGGGATTGTCTCTATCTCCTGCTGAATTGTACTTTCCAAGCGTTTAGTACAGTGTTCTGCACAGAATAAGTGCTCAATAAATATGATTGAATGAATGAGTGAATGAGAAGTGGAGAGCTGACTGCTGTCTGAATGGCGAGACCAACTGGGACTTTGGTAAACAGATGGACAATGGCAGTTCTGCATGGTTGCACTGGGCCTGTTTTGAATTGTGAGGAAGTGAAGTGGGATGGCTTGGACATAAAAAAAAAAGTAAAGACTTTTGGATTCCCTGAGAGTCAGTCCCCACAAATAGTAGGTGGCATTATTATCACAAACCAAGCCCCACTTCTTTCACACTATTGATCAAATCTCTGCTGCTTGGATGTCAGTGATATTGAGGTAAGATTGACGACCTCTAAATCATTATAATCACTATCATTAATATGAGTTTCAGAAATCAAACAACAGCAACTTTTGCACTTGCTCTGACTTGTTTGAAAGCAAAAGCTGTCCTTTAGGGATAGTAGTAGTAATAATATTTACTGAGGACACAGTGGGTGCAGTACACTTGGGAGAGTACAACAGAAGCACAGGACATGTTCCCTGAGCACAATAAGCTTACACTCTAACAGAGGAGGCAGACATAAAATTATTAATTGACTGAATAACTGATTATGCCTCATTTGCAAATGTTGAGAAAGGGCAAAAACGAATTTGCATGTGCTAGCAATGGAAGTGTAATAGAAGCTACAATAGTTCTGAAAAATAAAACTGGAGAGTTTTTCTCCCATCATCCATCCGTCCATCCATCCATCCATCCTTCCATTTGTTCATTCACTCTTGTAGTCATTATTCATTATGAGTGACTGAGCACAGCAGTACGAAGAGCTGATAAAAGTGAAAGAGCCAGTTTGAGTCCTTGAAAGTCTGACAGTTTAATAGTCATCCAGCTTAGCTAGGAGGAGCACATCAGCCTTTTATTGAAATGCAGTTCATCTTCATGCCAGGAGGAATATGAACAATTCCACATGGAGACCCTCTCCTCTCATGGGCTAAAACTAATGGATAAGAAAGCAACTGAAACTTCAACTCACCAGGTTTTTTTTCTAATGGTAATTTTTAAGCACTTAGTATGTAGCAGGTACCGTACTAAGTGCTGGGGTAGATCCAAAGTAAGGTTATGACCATTAACTAAGAACACAGATCTAGATAATGAAGGAAAATATGGACATTTTAAAATAGCATGTAAAAAAAAATTGAGAGTCAAAAGTCTCGATCAGTTGGGTGAAAGAAAATATCATCACTACTTTGTAAAAGCGATATGTGCTAGATCCTGATTCACCTGTTCTAATTATGTTTCTGATACACCAGCATCCCAAGATTAATTAAGATGGGCTTGGGCTGGGTTCTAATTCCAGCACTTCCACATGCCTGCCATGTGACTTTGAGCAAATCACTTAACTTCTGTGGGTCAGTTATCTCATCTATAAAATGGGGATTCAATACCTGCTCCCCTTCCTACTTAGATAGTGAGCCCTGTGTAGGACAGGAACTGTGTCTGACCTGATTATCCTGTATTATCCCAGTGCTTAAAACAGTGCTTGACACATAGTAAGCATTATAAAAAACAAAGTCATTATTATTATTACTATTAGTAATAATAATAACAATAATTTCTGTTGAGAACCTAGAACTGGAAATCATTTTCTTCAGGAGTGTAATTGGCATTGCTTCGTTCCATTTGAAAACTTAATTAAATCTCTTACATACATAACACCGTCTCGCTCAATTTTCTCTGAACGGGCAGGTGGAGAGATAGATGATTGAAAATAATCATGTTCATTCATTCAATCATATTTATTAAGTGCTTACGGTGTGCAGAGCACTGTACTAAGTGTTTGGGAAAGTACAATACAGCAATAAAGAGTGACAATCCTTGCCCACAATATGCTCACAGTCTAGAGGGGAGGAGACAAACATCAATACAAATAAACAGACATCAATATAAATAAATAAAATTACAGATATATGCGTAAGTACTGTGGGGCAGGGAGAGGGGGAAGGGCAAAGGGAGCAAGTCAGGGTGACGCATAAGGGAATGGGAGATGAGGAAAAGTGAGGCTTAGTTTGGGAAGGCCTCTTGGAGGAGATGTACCTTCAGTAAGGCTTTGAAGGAGGGGAGAGTAAACTGTCTGGCAGATTTGAGGAGGGAGGGCGTTCCAGGCCAGAGGTAGGACAAGGGCCAGGGGTCAGCAGCAAGACAGGCGAGATTGAGGCACAGTGAGAAGCTTAGCACCAGAGGAGTGAAGTGTTTGAGCTGGGTTGTAGGAGAGAAGCGAGGTGAGGTAGGAGGGGGAAAGGTGATGGAGTGTTTAAAAGCCATTGGTGAGGAGTTTTTGTTTGATACGGAGGAGGATAGGCAACCCCTGGAGATTTTTGAGGAGGGAGGGGTGACATGTCCAGAAGTTTTATGTAGAAAGATGATCAGGGCAGTGGAGTGAAGTATGGACTGGAGTGGGGAGAGGCAGCAAGGAGGCTGATGCAGTAATCTAGGCGGGATAGGATGAGTGATTGTATTAACGTGGTAGTAGTTAATTCTGACAAAGCTACTGTGTACCGTCAGTCCAAGATACATGCGTACATACATACATACACATGTACATGTACATCCTGATAAAGAATATATGTGGCTGAGAGGCAGCAACAACAATTAAAACATGAAGAAATGCTAAAAGGAATCATTTCAAATTGTTCCTCAGCTTATTGAAATCCTAATTCCTCCGAATGATCTTCTTTAAAAAGCTCTGATGTTTAATAAAATATCACTGGGCCATGAGATTAAAAGAAGTACCAACTTCCTCTGATGTTACTGGCATGGCTTTTTTTTTCCTGAGGGAGGCTCTTTGCCTGGGGAATGATGAAGTCCACAGTATAAAATAGGGGTGGACATGGTGCCGTGTACAAAACTCCTCATTGTACACCGGAATAAGGTTGAAACAAGGCAATTTAATATAACTTGTCATGTAAGTTTCTACTTCCTGACCAGAACATAATCTAATGGCCTGTGTCTTGTTGAAATGGTTTTCTAACAAAGAGTTTAGTTTGGAAGTTTTTAGTCCAGCAAAGCTGTCAATAATTAGAGATTCTGAACTAACTGAACTGGAATAATTCTAATGTCACCTGAGTGTACGAGACATTTTGCTGATGTGAAGTTGTGAAATGTGGCCCAAATGTTTGTGGTGGTCTTCAACCCAGAGGACGTTTTCAATTTGATTAAATGCTTTGGATGAACACCATTGCTCCTTTTATGCTTAGTATCTGTCTCAGAAGGGAATGGGGCTATGACATTTGTGAGGAATTTCCATAGAAAAATTCCAGTTTTGACATAGAAGTTATGAAACTATTGATTGAGTAAGTACAGTAACTAGAAATCTTCCATTTTCTTAAAGATTTATTCCCTTGCAGCAATGCTCAGATGAAGTAGAGGGGGAGGGGTTTGTACCAGAGGTAGCGTGGCTTAGTGGAAAGAGCATGGGCTTGGAAGTCAGAGGTCATGGGTTCTAATCCTGGCTCCTCCACTTGTTGGCTATTTGACTTTGGGCAAGTCACTTAACTTCTCTGTTAACACATCTGTAAAATGGGGATTAAGACTGTGAGCCCCAGGTGGGACAACCTGATTACCTTGTATCTACCCCAGCGCTTAGAACAGTGCTTAGCACATAATAGGCGCTTAACAAATACCATCATTATTATTCTGTCTCCCCCTTCTAGACTGTGAGCCCACTGTTGGGTAGGGACCGTCTCTATATGTTGCCAACTTGTACTTCCCAAGCGCTTAGTACAGTGTTCTGCACACAGTAAGTGCTCAATAAATACGATTGAATGAATGAATGAATGAATTATTACTATTACCATGTTTAGTGAAGCATAATCATTTTCCATAAATTTTGTTCAGGGTGTTCTACAGCAGTCTTTCAAAGGATCATTGAGCATATGCTATTGAAAATAATGCATATGTTGGTTGGGTCTCAAAGTGGGATATTTTTTTTAGAAGCCCCTGTACTTATGCTGCCGCGTCATCTCCAACCCATAGTGACTCCATTGGCACATCTCTTCCAGAATACCCCACCTCCATCTGGAATTGTTCTGGTAGTGAATCCATAGAGTTTTCTTGGTAAAAATATGGAAGTGGTTTACCATTGCCTTCTTCCAGTAAACTTGAGTAGCCACCCTTGGCTCTCTCCCATGCTGCTGCTGCTGGCACAGGTGAGTTTTGGCTTATAGCAGATTGTCTTCCACTTGCTAGCCACTGCCCAAGCCTCTGCTTGACTCTCCCTCCCATAGCCGACAGTGGTAGCGTAGTGAAAACTCTCCAGGTATGATCTTGAGAGGGGTTGTAGATGCCATTGCATGGAAATGCAGTGAATTTTTAGTGATCCAGTGGCTGGTATGGGGATTATCCGTGCCTCTGGATTTTTCACCTACTTGATCCCTTCCTGTTTGTTATTTTATTGCTCTAATGAGCACTTTCTCCGTAGGGATGAGAAGATGACCAGTTCTGACAGGAGTCCAATTGTTCCACTCATAGTGGGTACTCAACACACAACTTGGACTCCACTGGTGAAATTTTGGTTGGGCAAGAGGTTGGAATAATAGCTGAAATGAAATTTGATTTTGACATTTTGAAATTCATAATTTGAAATGAAATTTGGAGAAGCAGCATGTTCTAGTGGATAGTGTGTAAGGCTGGGAGTCAGAGACTCAGTCATTCATTCAGTTGCATTTATTGAGTGCTTACTGTGTGCAGACCACTGTACTAAGTGCTTGGGAAAGTACAGTAGAACAATATACAGACATATTCTCTGCCCACAAAGAGCTTACAGTCTAGAGGAGGGAGACAGACATCAATAACATAAATAAGATATGTATATACTTGCTGTGTGGTTGGGAGCAGGGAAGAACAAAGGGAACAAATCGGAGTGATGCAGGAGGGAGTGGGAGAAGAAGAAAAGGAAAGGAAGGCCTCTTGTTGGAGATGTCCCTTCTTGAAGGCTTTGAAAGTGGGGACAGTAATTGTCGTTTGGATTTGAGGAGCTAGGGCATTCCAGACCAGAAGCAGGACATGGGCCAGGTGTTAGCGGCTTGACAGATGAGTGAGAAGATTAGCGCTAGGGGAGTGAAGTGTGCCAGGTGGATTGTAACAGGAAAGTAATGAGGTGAAGTAGGAGGGGGGCAAGATGGTGGAGTGTTTTAAAGCCAATGATGAGGAGTTTTTGTTTGAGGTGGAGGTGGATGAGCAACCACTGGATAGCAGGGTGACATGTCCTGAATGTTTTTGTAGAAAAATGATCTGGGAAGCAGAGTGAAGTATAGACTGCAGTGGGGAGAAGCACTAGGTTGGGAGGGCAGCAAGGAGGCTGATGCATTAATCCAGGTGGGATAGGATGAGTGATTCTATTAATGTGGTAGCAGTTTGAATGGAGAAGAAAGGGTGGATTTTAGCAATGTTGTGAAGGTTGGACTGACAGGATTTAGTGATGCCTTGAATATGTGGGTTGAATCAAAGATAACGCCGAGTTTATGGGCTTGGGAGATAGAAAGGATGATGGTGCCATCTACAGTGATGGGGAAGTTAGGGGGAGGATAGGGTTTGGGTGGGAAGATTCTAATCCTGCCACCATCACTGGCCTGCCATGTGACCTTGCACAAAGCACTTAACCTCTCTGTACCTCAGCTTCCTTATCTATAAGGTGGGGATTTAATACCAATACGCCCTATTACTTAGTTTGGAAGCCCCATGTGGGACAGGGACTGTGTGTGATCTGATCATATTGTAATATCCCCAGTACTTAATACAGTGTTTTGCACATAGTAAGCACTTAGCAAAAACAATTGTTATTATCGATTTCATTGATTCATACTTCTTGGGTCCCCAATCAACACAAGTCACTGGGTGTTGGCAGAATTTCCAAATTCTTATTACGATTTTTCTTTCATGGACAAGATGTGAGATTGTCGTGAGAAAAAAGCAGAAGAGATCCTACAACAGTTATGTGGAAAAAGAACAAGACCTCCGTAACCTCAAATGCAAGGAACAGATGGCACATGTTTGTGGCCATGGTGTCACTAGTATTATTATTATAGCACTTAATAAATGCCATTATTATTATTACCAAGTGCGTAGAGTCATTTTCAATTCATAGCAACTCTGTGGATATATTTTCTCCAGAACATCCTGTCATCTGCCATAATCCTTAGCTTTTCTAATGGTTTTTCCATTATCGCTGTTATGGTCTCTAGCCATCTAGCTGCCGATCTACCTCTTCCATGTTTTTCCTGGACTTTTCCTAGCATTAGTGTCTTCTCCAGAGAATTAGTCCTCCTGATTTTGTGTCCAAAATATGCTAATCTAAGTCGAGTCATCTGGCCTTCTTAAGACCACTGTGGCTTAATTTGCTCCCAAATCCATTTGTTTGCATTTCGGGCAGCCCGTAGTATTCGTTAAAGCCTTCTCCAACACTAACACCACATGTCAAAAGAATTGATCCTCTTTCTATCCTGTTTTTTCACTGTCCAGCTTTCAGATCCATATATTGTCACTGGAAGCATCTTAAAATTGACAACCTGTATTTTTGTGGTAATTGCTACATCAGCACATTTCATGACTTTTTCCAGGCTCTTCATAACAAGTCTTCCTATCGTTAATCTTCAGCATATTTCTTGACTACTTGTTCCTTTATTATTGATTATCGATCCCAGGGGAGAAAAATTGTCACTAGCAAAGTAGGCTTTCTCCCTATGAATCTCCCTCTTTTGATGCTGTCATTGGTTAATAAAAAATATTTTTTCTCAAAGTGTGGTTTTCCCAAAGTGTGTAGTTGTTTCTCCCTGTGGATAGGCTCATTTGGTGACTAGGATGTCTGTCTTTTTTCATCACTTGTTAGCCAAGTCAGCATGGTGCATCATGGTGCAAATACATGCACGTCTGGGAGAAAAATCTCAAATCTGCATGTTTAAGCCTCAGTCCTGAGATTTCAGGACTTAAGCACTTTTCTCATGTCCCAAAGTGTGACTGCCTCAGCTGTGTATGTCAGCTGGAATGTAGTTTTGTCCTGGACATATATGGTTCAAAAACCGAGGTTTCTACTCAAAGTTATCTCCCCAAACATCCACCACCACAGTGCTAAGACTTTTCATGGATTTGAGAACTGAAGGAATCAACCCTGGCTTTTGGCAATTAATAGAATTAGCAGCTAACAATGATGACCTCATAGTGCCTTTCATCAGGTTAGAGCCTCAAAGCACTTAGAAAAGACTTCTGTATAACATTGCTTACAAAAAGGAACTTTGATCCATTTTAGGGTGTTGCATAAATGTAGTTTGTAAAGCACTTAAGGATTCTGAAGAAAAAACAACTTGATGCACGCTGTGATTATTGCATTTTTTGTAGTGGAGAAAATTACAGTTAAAAATTCTCACCATACAACATTATAAGGGATAAAGGGAACAAAGCCAAATTGTACATCGCTGAAAGTTTTGAAGTTCTTACAGTACCCCATTTGATTTATAAGCCTGCGTAGTGATTTCTACTGACTATCTGGCAACTTATATAAATGGAGTGGCGCTGAATAAAATTCACCCCAGGAAAATAACCAGGAAGGCAGAGTGAGAAATCCAGGACCGTTTATATTTCTGTTTCACTGGAGAGTTTGTTGCTTCTCTTAGAACATTATAACTGTTTGCTAGGTGGTCTCTTTCCACTCAGGCAGTTTTTAAATAATAAGAATGTTGTGTAACAACTCCCCTTTCTCTCCCCTTCCCTCCCCCACCCCATATACACGTATGTAGCACACTCAGAATATTTTGGATTAATAAAAATTTAGGGTAGGGTTTGACACCCCTCACACTTGGTAAAGGAAAAAAATCAGGGAAAATTATACTTTATGTGTAACTGCTGTGCTTCACACACTTAATTCTGAAATTTAGTCCCTATAACCAAGTACAGTTTTAGCCATGAGTTTGAGATGTGTAAAAATGCCACCCTGAGAAAAGTACTGGAAAAAAGTTGATTTTGGAGTCTAATTTAGTTTTCTAATGGGCAGTAGAAATATGAAGTCCATTCTCCATGAAACGATTGGAAAGGACAATACTTTGGTTTCCCATCTGTTCTCTGTTTGCATTTTGGGCACAATTTCAAAAACCACACTGGAAAAGTTTATAGGCAAACATTATAAAAAGTGACAGTCTTAAGTGCTGCTGTAGTCTAGTTTGGCAACATAAAGTGTTACCTGAAATAGCTTACTATTTCCAAATGCTCTTTAGCTTTTTCAACAGTCGCAAGGCATCTTCTTGATAATACAACACTGGTGAAAAAATCAGCTCCTTTTCAGGTTCTTTGACATTGCTTTTGAGGCGAGGTTTAGAAGTGAATTTGGGGAGTCTATTTGTGTACTGATTGTAATTTACTGCATAACAAATATGACCAGAAAAGATAAATACTTCAGGACAAGAAGAAGCATGCTCTAACTGCAGGGATTTACCCCCTGGGTAATTTATATGTAAGAAAGAATTCATTTTTGTTATTCACTCAAATTGTTATTAAGAAGAAGGGTTAAAACTCTCACTGTGAAGTATGGTTGTTTTCAAACTGAAACAAAACAATTTGTCAAAGATCTCTGGGAGATCTGTGAAAACATCCATGATTTAATAACCTACCGAACCATTGCTTCATCGGTTAGAGAGCAGGTAAGCCAGTTATTTTAAACTTGTCTATCTATTGTTTGACCGATTTAGTTCTTGTTCTTTCTTGGGTTCTAGTTTTTATTTCTGTGATACAATATATGTGAAATAATTGGGACACTTTTGAAATAACCTAGTAGAACATCTGTCTTATGGTTCAACCCAGCCTTATTGATTGGCTAGACAAAATGAGCTAAAAAGTTGTCAGCTGTAGTGTTCTGTTAGTGGTTTTTCTGAGGTGGTCCACCTTAGAAAGATTTAAAGTCTGCCACCACAGTAGACAACCTAATAATACTTACAAATAATAATCGTAGTACATGCTAAGTGCTTATTATGGGCCCAGCACAGTATTAAGCTCTGAAGTAGATATAATTCAGTCCATGCCCCATGTGGAGCCCCCATTCTAAGGTAATACAGGAAATGGTAATTTTACTATCAATGATTTTGTTTGCATTTCTATGAGAACACACTAAGCGGCATTTTACAAAGTATATAGTTTTGTTTTGAGGAGTGTAACTTGGATAAATGAAAATAAATATTGGCTATCATTTGTGAGAAAGAACCGAAAAAGGGAAGGCATTTTGAGGTTTTTCTAAATGAAAGGGAATGCAGAAATTGTTTTGGATCAGGGAACATAATCAGAATAAATAATATTCATAGCAATGGTATTGAATGAATTTATGTGGGTAAGAATGAAGAATCAGCCTTCTGTGGTCTCCTGGGTATTCCTAAAAAGTTGAGAAATGACAGACTCCCCCCAAACCTTTGCATAAGCCAGTTATCCTTGAAAAGAGACTAGTGGCTTTGTCTGAGTGGACAAGCATTGGAAACATCACCACTGCTGTTTCTTAATGCTGTAGGTTTGGTGCCAACACTGAGATCTCTAGATAGAATTGGTGTTTCAGCTTCAGTATAATAATTGCCATTCCTTCCTAGGAAATATTTAGCTCTTCATTTATCTGAGGATTTTTTTTCATGGTACTTGTTAGAAGCTTACTATATGTCAGTCGCTGTATGGGTTAGATACAAGCTAATCTGTTGGTCACAGTCCAACAGTCTTAATCCCCATTTTAAAGATGAGGTAACTGAGGCACGGAGAAGTTAAGAGACTTGGCCAAGGTCATAAAGCAGACAAGTGGTGGAGCTGGGTATAGAACCCAGGTACTTCTGACTCCCAGTTCTGTGCTCTGTCCATTAGGCCACTCTGCCTCTCAAGGAGAGAAAGTTACTCTCTATGGACCCAGTGTTTAAAACCAATTAGAGTTTGGATGTTTGGATTTTACCTGGATTTTATGGGTAGGGGTTTTTGTTGGAAATCATCAATATTTCTTATAAGCAATAGGGCGAGGAGGAAGGGGACAAGATTTCTGTACTGTGAAATCAGTGTCACGAGCCTAGGCCATTCAAATTAGCATCTGATGATAGTTTACCTGGACACCAATTATAGAAAGGTCTTTCTTCATTGGGAATTTAGAAGTGTGTATCTGGTATTTCTTAAACTAGAATATCATCAGCTTCAGCACATTGTTGAGATGTAACCTGAAGGGGTTTAGCTGAGGCATGTTCTTTAAAGAAGACAGAAAAGACAGACACCACATCAAAATGCTTGCCCCCTCGCTTCTTCCCTCCCTCACTTCCATCTTCAACTGTTCACTTTTTCCCCACTGCTTTTAAACATGCCCATATCTCCCCTATCCTAAAAAAACCCTCCCTTGACCCCATGGCTCCCTCGTTATCACCCTATCTCCCTCCTACCGTTCCTTTCCAAACTCCTTGAGTGAGCAGTCTACATTCACTGCTTCAAGGTCCTCTCCTCCAATTGTCTCCAATGTGGCTTCTATCCCTTCACTCCACAGAATCAACCCCATCACAGGTCACCAATGATTTCCTTGACAAATCCAAAGGTCTCTACTCCATCCTTATTCTCCTCGACCTCTCTGCTGCCTTGAGATTGTCAACCACTCCCTTCTGGAAACATTATCCAACCTCGGCTTCAATGACACTGTCCTCTTCTGATTCTCCTATCTCTCTGGCTGCTCATTCTCAGTCTCTTTTGCAGGCTCCTCCTCTGCTTCCCATGCGTTACATGTGGGTGCCCCTCAAGATTCAGTTCTGGGTCCTCTCTTTTCTCCATCTACACCCACTCCCTTGGAAAACTCATTTGCTCACACGGCTTCAACTACCACCTCTGTGGTTCACCTAAATCTACATCTCCAGCCCTGATCTCTCTCCCTCTCTGCAGTTTCACATTTCCTCCTGCCTTCAAGACATCTCTACTTGGATGTCCTCCCATCACCTCAAACTTAATATGGCTCAAACTGAACTTTTTATCTTCCCACCCAAGCCTTGTCCTCCTGCTTACTTTCCCAACACTGTTGACAGCACCACCACCCTTCTTGTATCACAAGACCATAACCTTGGCATTATCCTTGACTCCTGTTTCTCGTTCAGCCCTCATATTCAAGCCATTACTAAATCCTGTCAGCTCTACCTTCACAACATTGCTAAAATCCGCCCCTTCCTCACCATCCAAACTGATACCACATTAAGGCAAGCACTTTTCCTATCCTGCCTTGATTATTGTTTCAGCCCCCTTGCTGACCTCCCTGCCTCCAGTGTCTCCCCATTCCAGTCCATGCTCCTTTCTGCTGTCCAGATCATTTTCCTTCAGAAACATTAAGACCATGCTTCTCTTCTCCTCAGTAAACTCCAGTGGTTGCCCATCCATCTCCCCATCAAACAAAAACTCCTCAACATTAACTTTAAAGCCCTTAATCACCTTGCCCCCCCTCCTACCTCACCTTGCTACTCTCCCACTACAACCTATCCCACACACTTCATTCATCTAACCTTCTCACTGTACCTTGATCTGTTCTATCTCTCTGCTGACCTCTCACCCACATCCTACTTCTGTTCTGGAATGCCCTCCCTCCTCATATCAGATAGATAATTGCTCTCCCCCACTTCAAAGCCTTACTGAAAGGACATCTACTCCAAGGAGGCTTCCCTGACTAAATCCTCATCTCCCCTTCTCCTATTCCCTTCTGCATTGCCCTGACTTTCTCCCTTTATTCATCCTCCCTCCCATCCGCAAAGCACATTTGTATACATCTGTATATATCTGTAATTTATGTATTCATTTATTTAGCTATTTACTTATTATTATTTATATTTATATTTACTTATTTATAAATAAGTCTGTCTCCTCCTCTAGACTGTGAGCTCACTGTGGGCAGGAAATGTGTCTGTTTATTGATATTCTGTACTCTCCCAAGCGCTTAGTACAGTTCTTTGCACACAGTAAGTGCTCAATAAATATTATTGAATAAGCAAATGAATGAATGAAAAGTCCTACATTCCAGCCACTATTCCAGAGCAGAGCTAGTTCTACTGCAGTGTGTCCCATCTAGATCTTCTTTTGCTCATCAATCTAACCTTGGATTCTCCATTTGGTGCACAGTGGACTGCCCAATTAGAGATACCACTATATCAGTAAGTCAATCAGTGATATTTATTTAGTTCTTAATGTATGCAGAACACTGTACTAAAAGCTTGGGAAAGTACAACAGTGTTAGTAGACACGATCCCTGCCCACAAGGAGTGGGCAGTCTATGGTCTAAAATTGTAACAGTGATGGGGATGGTAGTGCCAGGTTAGGGCCAGGTTGGGGTTTGATGGGAGAGACTGGCTAAGATAGACACTGATGGAAAGGAATATGAGGTTTGGTGTGAATTGGCTGTGCTGCCTCCTTCTCTTGAGCCCTGTGGCTGAGAGGGCAGAGATGCACCCATGCACCCATGTAAAACTCTTCCTGATTCCACTCTTGTTTCTCAGAGAAAGGGGCAGGATGGTTGTTAGTTGATCTGAAGCTCCTAACAATCCTACTTGTCTTTGCTGATTCCTTTTTATCTTTCTGCTGTAAAAGAAAGCGGGCAGCCTCTTTTGCTTAAGTGATTATTTGCCTTTATTGGCTTAACCTTTCCCTAATAATGAGCAAGGTCTGTGGGTATTAGAAAAAAGTTTTCATCACTGCTCTAGATCAATTTCAGATACTTAGCTTGGTTCCATCATGGATTCTAGACGAAGATGTGAAGAACCAAACCCAATTGCTGATAGACCAAATTGGTTGTGTTTTATGATTGCACTTAGCCCAACCCAGCACTAGCTATGGCAGTTTTCACTTACTGACACTTCTGGTTCCCATTACTTTCCTAGTTCTCCAAAGAATCCAGCTCTCAGTTTACCACTGCATGCAGCCTCAGAAAAAAGGCCCAGTGGGTGGTGGATATAGTTGGGGAAACAAAGTTCTAGAATCCCATCCCTCTAAGTGCACCAGTCCATGCACTATATTAAGCTCTTGGATAGACACAAGTAAATTGGGATGGACACAGTCTCTATCCCACTTGGGGCTCACCGTCTCAAATCCCCATTTTACAGATGAGGTAACCAAGGCACCGAGAAGTGAAGTGACTTGACCAATGTCAGACAACAGACAAGTGGTGGAGGTGGGAATAGAATCCATGACCTTCTTACTCCCAAGCCCATCCACTACACCATGGTGCTTCTCAATATTGTAATACTGTCAGAGTTACAGAAAAAGGTTTCTGTTTCCATCATTACCTGTGACACACTTTTGGGAAAGGCATGGTCCCTGGTACTCATGGCTATCTGATTTGGGGTGTAATAAGAATAATGTTGGTATTTGTTAAGTTCTTACTATGTGCCAAGAACTGTTCTAAGCAGTGGGGGGGACACAAGGTAATCAAGGTTGTCCCACGTGGAGCTCACAGTCTTAATCCCCATTTTACAGATGAGGGAACTGAGGCACAGAGAAGTTAAGTGACTTGCCCAAAGTCACACAGCTGACAAGTGGCAGAGCCGGGATTAGAACCCATGACCTTTGACTCCCAAGACCGTGCTCTGTCCACTGAGCCACGCTGCTTCTCAGTGTAGTTTTTCAGCTGTATGTTTTAGAATTCTTAAAGTTGGATTAAAGAGCAGGGAATGCATGGCAGGATGGTAGTATCTGGAAAAGAGAGGTAAGCAGATAGAAAGTTAAAGAAGAAATCACATAAAGCATGAGAGGGCAGGTAACTTGTATGAAGTGAGATGAAAACGATCTTGGAAACAGCCTCTCCATCTTTTTTCCTAAACATGTCTGGGGTCTTGGAAACCTAAACTAGATAACATGGGTTCTGATCATTGTTGGGTAGGGATGGTCTCTAAATGTTGCCGAATTGTACTTTCCAAGTTCTTAGTACAGTGCTCTGCACGTAATAAGTGCTCAATAAATATGAATGAATGAATGATCCCAAGTCTGCCTCTTGTCAGCTGTGTGAGCTTGGGAAAGTCATTTAACCTCTCTGTGCCTCAGTTACCTCATCTGTAAAATGAGGAGTAAGACTCTGAACCCCATGTGGTAAATGGACTGTGTGTAACCAGATTAAGATGTATCTACCCCAATGCTTAATACAGTGTCTGGCACATAGTAAGCTCTTCATAAATACCATAATAAAAATTTTATACTCATGAAATGTGTGAGCCCAGACGTGTCATGCCTCATGTTGGGTTACGGTTGAATCTTTCTAGACTGTGAGTGCGTTGTTGGGTAGGGACCATCTGTATATGTTGCCGACTTGTACTTACCAAGCACTCAGTACAGTGCTCTGCACACAGTAAGCGGTTCAATAAATACGATTGAATGAATGAATGAATGAGTGAGTGAATCTTTAATTTGGACTTTCTCATTTAGTGATGAGTTAGTGAAGCAATCGCTCTGTATTGTTTGCCCCTTCACAACCATTATCCGAGCTGGAATTATTTGCTTTCTGTTTCGGGATGTGTGTTACAGTACGTTCACAGTAAAAGCCGTGTAGAAGCAGTTAAAGTTTATTTGTGGGAGGGACCATTTCTGCTTTAGGTTTTCCTTCTTGTTAGGCCAACTGCTCCCAACTTCTGCTTACTAACTTGGTGAACTCATTTTTGAGCATTCAGAGGTGTAGTCCCTGAATTTTGCTTCTCCATCCTGAAAAATAAAATCCACTGATCACCAACTCCTCCTTCCCCTCTCCCCATAACCTTCCTGTTGTTTTCTCATCCTGGGTGGGAGAGGAGATGGTGGATGCCTCCTGGCCCATTCTGGGTTCTCATGTCACTGAGGCTTCATCTCCCTGTCCTATTGCCAGAGAATGCCAACCTCTTCTGAATATCATCCAGGGAAAGGCCCCGGGCACTTTCCATCAGGCTTAGAAGTGATCTGCACCCTGGGAGTCAGGTATGGGAACTGGGGCCAAAAGAGCAGATGGGGAAAAGCAGGAGGGCTGAGAGTCCGACCGCCAGAATTGGTTTGGGGAGGTCACAACCTCTGTGAGTGACCCAAGTATGGATCTGCCATTGGCTCTCACTACTAGTTCAGAGATCCCAGTGGGTCAACTGCCATTCAGTATGAGAATGATAGGGTGTTTATGAGCGACTAGACATGTTTTGAATGTTCTCCAAATAACAAAGATCAGTGTGGGAAACGTGTTTGATGGGAAAGGCAAGAAGATATAAAGCAATGAAAAAAACATTAAAAGAGAGTAAATATAAATAATGGCCCCGGTTTTAACAGAATGGGTAGATAGTACATCAGTAAACCACAGATCTGGAGATGAAGATGAAGGGACATTTGAAGTTTGTAATGTACAACCAATAAAGCTCTATTTTTTCTGTTGTTATGTATTTCCCCTGTGGCCTTTTGATTAAAATCAAGCTTTTTTAGTCTCCTTATTGATCAGCGATAAGGTACAGACCAGAGGCTTAGTTCTTGCTTTTCTGGGATCTTTCTTATGGTTCATATTTCAAATGTTAAATCTATATACCTTATCAACCTGTTTTCTCATGGTGATTTGTGCATTGCTGTGGGACTCTGACTATTGGTGGGGGCTGGAATATAATAATAACAATTCTTTGGATGAACTGGGTCTGCATTGACTTTTGTTGGAAATTCTCTCCCCTCCTTCCTTCCTCCTTCTATTTTCTTCTTTTCTCCCTCCTCCTTTGCAGAACCACCAACCAAATACCAAATCTCCCAGCCCGATGTGTACACAGCCATCCCTGGAGATTCCCTTGAGTTGCGCTGCCTGTTGAAAGATGCCATCATGATCAGTTGGACTAAGGATGGGGTCCAATTGGGCCCTAACAATAGGACAGTGCTTATTGGGGAATATTTGCAGATTAAAGGTGCCACCTCTAGAGATTCAGGCCTCTATGCTTGTACTGCTGCTAGGACTGTAGACAGTGAAACCTTATACTTCATGGTCAATGTTACAGGTGAGTAGCTGATCCTGGATCCTGATTGTTTTCTTTGTGCAATTGTAATTTCCATGTAAGAGAGACAGATTAAACCATCTCAGTTAATGAGAAGCCTAGCTCATCAGTTTTTGAAACATTTCATTTAGTCTCAGAAATCTGAGCTCACTTGATTATTGTGTAATTAGTAAGCTTACCATGACCTTTTCATAGTATTTGAAAGTTAAAATCCAGCCTTTCTGCATCCTTTTTAAATGTCTAATTTTTATAAAACAAAATGGAATCTTTGAAGGCCTCTTAATATTCCTGATCACACTGCAAGGCCCCTTGTATGATGTCTATTTTAAAAGGTAGAATTATGTGAATGGAATGTTTTTTTTTTCCCCTGCCACACATTTGGCCACCATGAGTTAATCTAAAATGAAGAAAATTATAAGATATTTGCCTAGAAACTAGACTTGAATTATCTTTCTTTTGAAAACAGATGCGATTTCATCGGGCGATGATGAAGATGACAATGATGGCTCTGAGGATTTTGTGAATGATAACAATAACATGAGTAAGTAACAACAAACCATTGAGGATGCCTGGAGAAATCCAGGTGGAAAATAATTATTTTAACCTTTCTTAATGCCAGCTTCTTGGCAGTTAGAGCCTGCAGTGCCCTATACAAGTTAACCTTTCCCGAGTACTTCTGTTGTTCTTGACTTTCAAATACAAAAATAAACTTTTCTGCCTATACTTCTACATTTTTGTCCTTTCTTTCTACATGAGTAGCCACTTCTTAAAGTAACTCCATTCCTCTCCTGCACTTGTTATCCTCTCCTGCACTTGTTATGTAGTTGAAGTCTTCCTTTCTCTAAACTGGGCTTTTTGCTTTTTTGAAGATTTATGTAAAGAAATATTGAGATGGTGGTTTAAACTTTATGCTTACATGATTGATTTAAATAAAATCCAGAGAAATTTAGAGGATTTTTAGAATTTTCTTCTAGTGGTCTTAAAAAAAAAAATAATTGATCTACATGGGCCAATTTCCAGTATGGACCAAGGTGAAATTCACACAAATGTTTTCATTTTGTCAACACGAGGAGTTTTCCAACAGAGGCAGATTTCTGGATTAATGTTTGCATTTCATTTAGGTATAGTTAACGATTGAGAAGGATCTAAAGCTTAATGTGAACATTTGTATTTTGATAAGTGAATTGTACATTCACTGGGATGTACTAATATTATTACAGTAGTTAACAATCACATGTTACATTCATCCTGTGGGGAGTAGGCTTGTAATTAGCTCTAGCGTGACTTTTAATGCATGGCTGAGATGTGCTCTCTGGTGATTAAGTACTGGTTATTAAGAACTGATTGTTTAACTGTACTAGTAAGATGCTGATCTGTATATAAATATAAATATATATATAGCTGCTCCCATTTTTTGCTGGTGAAACATTAGATGCTATTTAAAATGATATAAGTTCTTAGCAGACTGTTCAGGCCATCTGTTAGTGTGATTAGCACAGCCTGAATCACAGGTGCGGCCTGAAGTAGTTGAGATTAAGCAGCTCTATGCTACAATGGCTGAATAACCACTGTGGTGGCAAGGATAATTACCGAGATTGGATAAGTGATGTTGCCATTTGTGGAGCCTCAAGTAGCAAATTCAGTGACCTCTGATAGAGCAAAAACAGAAAAATGTCACATCAGAAGCATGTGTTGGGAAATACCTATAGGTTGTTGTGTCTTCCCTGCTAATGAAATTGTCCAATGGTGCCAAAATAACTCTGCTTTGACAGTGATAGAAATCATCTCTAGGTGCCACATGGGACTTTTTATTGATGAGAGTTGCTTCCATTATAAGAGGGCTGTCTGATGTCGGGAATGTGATTGGCCACATGGTGGAATTTGGTTCTAAACTTCATGTGAGCAGCATCATCCTCTTCAAAACCCGCTAGGCAAATATAGCTTTGAATATGACAATCTGCTTGGAAACTGGTGCTTTCCGATTACGGCAATTGAGCATCTCATTTTCTCAGATGAGTGTGGCCACTGGCAACCTTTGCAGATACCAAACTTGGAGACTCATGCTGTGTTAGACAGACAGTATAATGTTATCTTGTCCCAGGCCATTTTGTGCAGGTTCATTGATTTCTCCTTGAACTTTTTTGGGGGGAGGGAGGGGGGGGATGTCTGAATTCCCCCAACTTGTTCAAGGGACTTTAAGTGCCCCTCTCAGATCTCTATGAACTCTGCTGCCTTGCTGAACCATGGGCCTTGGTGGCAGTAATCACAGTGGAGGGAGAGTTGGCTTTGAAAATAAAATAAACATTTGTAAAGGTACCTGGCCAGACACAGACCTGCCTGGGCCCACCTAACTGAACTAACTGAAACAACATGGCCTAATGAATAGAGCCTGGGTCTGAGAGTTAGAAGGACCTGGATTCTAATCCCCCACTGTGCCGCTTGTCTGCTGTATGACTTTTGCCAAGTCACTTCACTTCTCTGCCTCAGTTACCTCAACTGTAAAAGGGGGATTGACTTTGAGCCCCACGTGAGACATGGACTGTGTTCAACCTAATTATCTTGTATCTATTGCAGTGCTTAGTACAGTGCCTGGTACATAGTAAGCGCTTACCAAATATCACAAAAAATAAAAAAAACTCTTATTGCTATGAGAAAAAAAACCCAAAACAACAAAACTAGGTGGAAACAGCTCCTCACGTTAGCCCTGCTGGGTCTAGTAGAAATAGAACTGCTCTGGGGACCAGGAAACATGAGTTCTTGTCCCGACTCTGCCTTAGGTGGGTTAAAGTGGGCAAAACCCAAACAAGCATAGGACTACTTGATGTGTCCCTGCCTGGCTTATCCCGATGTACTCCGTCAGTCAGGGGAAACACACCTGATAGGGACCAGGGATTGCAAAAAGTGCCAAGAAAGCCAGTAGCACTATCAGCAGCTCCTCTGCACAGATTCTCAGTCTTGAAGTCGAAGGACCAAGGCTCAACTGAGAGAGGGAACTCTTTCACCAGAAAAAATAATAATCACTGATTCCTTAGAGTTTGGAGGATTTTTGATGATGTATTCCCAGAGTGAAATATTGGGCACAATTTTATCCTT
The DNA here is from genome assembly GCF_015852505.1 of Tachyglossus aculeatus. NCBI lineage: Eukaryota > Metazoa > Chordata > Mammalia > Monotremata > Tachyglossidae > Tachyglossus > Tachyglossus aculeatus. The sequence continues at coordinate 23,802,774 of NC_052081.1, forward strand.
CTTAGTCCTTATATCAGAACAGTTTTTCCTTGGGTTTGGTAAATCTGATGATTTTTTTTAGAAAGAGTAAAATTATTTTGTAAACAAGGTTTTTCAGAGATATATGCGATAATATCTATTAGCAGAATGCTCTGTTCTTCAACCTCATTAGATTAATGATGTCCTCATTCTTGGGGACCCAAACTGGAGAAGGGTTGGACTCAGCATATTCAGAGTCTAGATTGTGAGCTTGCTGTGGGCAAGAAACGTGCCTGTGAACTCTGTTGTATGGTACTCTACCAAGCACTAAGTACAGTGCTATGCACACAGTAAGTGCTCTATAAATACCATTGATGATGATAATGAACCTCCCGGCACAAGGAAGACTTGTGGATCCTTGGAAGGAGAAAGATCTTCTTCAGCCCCTGAAGCTTCTTTCTGTTCATGTCCTCTGATTAAGGAGTCTTTTGGGATACTAGCGTGCTGTTCACACTCTTTCCACATGACAGCCAGTTTAGTGTTTTAGAAACATAGGCCAAGCATATTTTGAAAGGCATTTGGGCTCTTGGAGTGGGCTGGGAATTGTTTGCTTTTAGTTAGGGCCTCAATTACAAATGTGCAGGGCATACCTTAAGTCATTTTCTAGCAGTACAAAACCAGTGACCTCACATCTGAGCCCAACTCAAGATTTACCAGGCTGCACAACCTTGTGATGTCATTGTCAGTACAGCTGCCAGGAAATTACCTATTCCACATGTGCCCTCAGTTAAACAGATTTTTTTTTTAGTCTCCTGAAATGGTCCACTCAAAAGGTCTTGCGTGTTGGATTCAGGCTGTAAAGCCTAGTCTACTTGCAGAGGCTCTTTTCTCTCCTGTCATAAAGTTGAAAGAGTGTTTATCCATCGGCAGTGAGTACGCATTCACACTTAGTCCATGAGGTTCTGAACTGATTATGTCATATTTGTTCCAACCCTTAGCACAGCTTTAGCACCTAACAAGTTCTTAATAAGTACACTAACTAACTAGGAGCTCTCTTGGAGGGATTTTTATTGTTCCCAGCTTCTAGTTAAACAATGAGTAGTTCCCAATTGCTCCAAGATTGGTTCCCCTTCAGGAAGTGAGGGATAGAACTACAGAACTAATCCCGCCTCTGCCACTTGTCTGCTGTGTGGCCTTGGGGAAGTCACTTCACTTCTCTGTGCCTCGATTACCTCACTTGTAAAATGGGGATTAAGACTGTGAGTCCTATGTGGGACAGGAACTTTGTCCAACCTGATTTCCTTGTATTCGCCCCAGCGCTTAGTACAGTGCTTGGCACATAGTAAGTACTTAACAAATATCATAATTATTATTAATTATTATTGGTACACTGCTTATGAGAAGCAGCATGGCCTAGCAGAAAGAACACGGGCCTGGGAATCAGACTGTAAGCTTGTTGCTGGCCAGAAACATACCTGCCAATTCTGTTAGATTGTTAGATTGTATTGTCTGGAATGCAAGCTTGTTATGGGGATATGGGGAAGCGTCTGCTAATTTTGTTGGATTGTACTCTCCCAAGTGCTTAGTACAATGCTCGCCACACAGTAAGCACTCAATAAAGACAACTCATGATGACGACTGATGATGTTTTAATCCCCTGTCTATCACTTGTTTGATGTGTGATCTTGGGGAAGTCATTTAATGTCTCTGTGTCTCAGTTTCCTTATCTGCAAAATGGGATCCAATAATTAGTCTCTCTCCTACTTAGACTGTGAGCTCCTGGACAGGTACTGTATCCTACCTAATTACCTTACACCTACCCTGTTGCTTTTATTTATTTTATTTTTTAAAAAATGATATTTGTAAAGCACTTACTATATGCCAGGCACTGTTCTAAGTGCGGAGGTAGATACAAGATAATCAGGCGGGACACAGTCCATGTCCCACGTGGGGCTCACAGTCATTTTCCCCATTTTAGAGATAAAGAAACTGAGTCACAGAGAAGTTAAGTGACTTGCCCAAGCTATCACAGCAGACATGAGGCAAAGTCAGCATTAGAACCCAGAGTCTCCAGCTCGCAGGCCCGTGCTTTTTCCACTAGGCCACTTTGCTTCTCAGTGCTTAGAACAGTGCTTGACACATAGTAAATACTTAACAAATATAATAATAATATTATTACCCCAGAGGACTGTGGAAAACATGATAGCACTACCATTGTATCGGTGACTTTGCTGTGCAGGGAAAGAGAAATAAGTTAATTAGTTCATACTCAATTCACTCTTGGATCCAACTACAGAGACCTCACATTTGCTTTGCTTTATGGACACCTGGTTTGGGAAAATTCATTCATTCATTCATTCAATCGTATTTATTGAGCACTTACTGTGTGCAGAGCACGGTACTAAGTGCTTGGGAAGTACAAGTTGGGAACATATAGAGACGGTCCCTACCCAACAGTGGGCTCTGGACTAGGGTCCCAGATTCATTTCACTATGAGTGTATTATTGATCAGCCAGTCTGTATTTAACGGCAATCTGCGACCGACAGAGCAGATAGAATTATAACTTGGCAGAAAAATATGAAGACATATTCCCCATATTAGGTAAATTCCACCACCATAAATACAGGAATAAAATCAAGTGGCAAGTGGTAGGTAATTCTCTGACTACTTGACTTAAATGGTTATTAATTGAAATCCTCATTAAGATTAAATTCTGCTGTCAATCCCAGAATACACTGATACTGTTATAGTGGACACAATGTGATGTTTCTCCTTTTAGATGCCTTTAAATGAATGACATTGAAGATTACCTGTATTTTCTCCTTTCAAAGACAATCACACCCTAAAAGGACTTGGCCTACAATTGGCTAACTTCAGTTTCATACGATTTGCCTGAGTGCTTGATTTGCTCACACTAATACTTGGTTGTAAGCAAGGTCGTTAAAAATGTATTTAAAAAGCCATCATTCTATCATGCATCTGAATCTGTTCTGCTATTATGTGGCAGAACCATAAATATTGGAAACTAGTGGAATTCATCATCACTAGTGTCCTACTAGTACTAGTACCTCAAAGAACCACAATTAGGAAAAGAGTCTGTACGTGCATATGTATGTGAAGCACTCAATAATGGAATTTCCATCCAGCAGTTACTATGGTCTGTAGGGTTACTGTGAACACTAAGCAGCTTGGCAAAGTGGATAGAGCATGGACCTGGGAATCAGAAGGTCATGGGTTCTAGTCCCGGCTCCGCCACTTGTCTGCTCTGTGGCCTTGGGCAGGTCACTTCACTTCTCTGGGCCTCGGTTACCTCCTCTGTAAAATGAGACTCTGAGCCCCACGTGGGACAAGGACTGTGTCCAACCCGATTTGCTTGTATCCATCCCAGCACTTAGTACAGTGCCTGGCACATAGTAAGCACTTACCAAATACCATTATTATTATTATTATTGTTAGCGGTATTATTATTATTATAAATGTTATTGGCAGATTGTCTGGGTGATGTAAACTTAATATTTTTTATTCAATCAGTGGTGTTTATTGTGTCAAACACTGTTCTAGAATACTTAGAATCCTAGTACTAGTACTTAGACGACTACAATAATATGAGTAGACATGATTCCTCCCCTCCAGAAGTTTACAATCCAGCCTGGGAGGAGGGCATTCAAATAAATAACATATAGGAGAGAGTAATTGAGTAAAGAGAATGGTTACAAGGGTTCTGAGTATTTAAGTGTGTAGGTGGTGTGAAATTGCTGATCTAGCAGTGCTGAACTCTCCACTAGATTGTACTTGGCACATAGTAAGCACTTAACTAATACTATTACTATTTTCAGTGAGGATAGGAATGGAATCTACCAACTCTATTGTATTGTGATATATGGTAGGGAGAATTAGCTGCTAATCAGGGAAGGCCTCATGGAGGAGATGTGATTTCAGAAGGACTTTGAAGATGAGGAAAGTTGTGATGTGTTGGTTGTAGAGGGGAGGGTGTTCCAATCCAGAGGTAGGGTGATGGAAGGAACAGTTGTGTGCTTGGCCATGGTGTCAATCAAATTGCGTCAACTGCAGCATGAGTTTTCCTTAGCATGGGGCATATTGAGGGTGCAATTCCGGCAACCCAAGAGATCCAAGTGTACCAGAGCATGCAGGGGTATCCATATGCATCCCGAGGACAGCACACTGAGGAAAAATTGACTCCCTATGTCTTATTGGCTCATTTTAATTTGTCATAATAGAGATTTGGTATAAAGAGGAGAAGGCTGCTGATGTGAAATACCTTGTCACTTCAGGAGGTGTTTGTGAATCGGCATACTTTGGACACAAAGATGACTTTTGACCGTTATTTTAATCCATTCATGCAAGATTCACTGTGCGTATTTTCCATCAAATTTAACTATTTGAAGTTGATTGGAAAGTCACTTTTTGTGGAAAGCTCATTTTAATGTAAAATTTTAAAGGTCATATTATGCATGTGCCAAGCAGTTTGTGGAAGCTCATTTTAATGGAGGTCTTTGTTATGCATCAAGCACTGACCTTATCACTGGAATAGATACAAGATAAGCAGATCAGATAGAATCTATGTCCCATATTGCCTCACAATCGTTTTTCAAGAAAATTGTTTAAAGGATAAGGTTCATAGTATTAATATTCATTTCTGACTCATTGACATTTCCTTACTGAACATTTTACATTTCAATAGTTCTTGGTTGCTTGCTCATTTCCCATAACACTGCACATTTTCTCTGTTTTTAGAGCTCATTAATGTTTAAAACTACATTCATGATGGTTGCATTCCTGATGAACTGCATTCAGAAAAACTCATTTTATAAAATGTACATCTTCACTGTCCCTCTGCACAACCGCGTCTTCTGCCATCACATTGCGTTCTATCCAGATATGTGTGAATTGTTGGAAGAATGTTCCCTAATTCCCCAACAGCAGTCTTTCCAACACACATTGTAAAAACATCTGTTATGGGAGAACGAAGTGTGATTGCTTCTTTGTACACAAAATCACTTCTTATACTTAACATTGTTCTGCAGGCTTACTTTTGAAACAATCTCTTTAGGTAGGATTTAATTAAAGAATCAATCTGCCCTGCCTCTAGCTGTATTTTAATTTTGTAGGGGTCACAGCACTTTTCTGAGAGCAGAGCAGCTATAAATATTTGAAGAATGCAAGGGTTTGTAGTGAAGAGTTTATAGCGAAGGCTGCTAATAAAGGAAATGAAACAGAGTTGATCTTAAATACTGTTATTTGCCTGTACCCGCTTTAAGCACTAAAAATTCCATACTTCATTTCAGGAAAAAAGCATTGTAAAATAATTAAATATTTCCTTCCCTTTGGTATCTTGGGTATTTTTTTAATGGTGAAGTTGATAGCTGAAGGAAATCCTGAATGTGAAAAACCAGAGCAGTTTTGCAGAATTAACACTTTCCAGGGTTTACATAGTGGGGCTAGTTGGTGAATATCGAGCAAACTAACCAGAGTGATGCAGGGAAGGAAAGCCTGTTAATCATACCCTCGTGAATTGTGAACTCTAAATTCAAAGCTACTAAGTAGAGTTCAAATATCTCGATCCAGGCTTCAGGTCATCATTCCTCGACATTAAGCTGTTTCCATTTCCTCTATCATACTGATACTTTTTCTTAGTACTATTGAAGAAATCTAAATTTTCATCCATGGTAGCTACACATATTCAGCATATTGGCAGCTATTATTTATCATGAGTGGATTTCATGGGTGCAGTTAATGGAATGCTTGGAGTTTCACCTGAAGGAGGTGGCTAATTGCCAGGCATGCCGATGAAACTCCCTGCTCCCAGTCGCAAGACCATTCTGGGTGCCAGCACCCAGGAATGCTTTCCCATCACCATTTCAAAGGCTGGGGCTACAAACACTTGCTATCTGTATGATCTATCCAATGCAGTGACTAGATACTTAGAACAGTAGTCCAGTGCTTAGAACAGTGCTTTGCACATAGTAAGCGCTTAATAAATGCCATTATTATTAGATACAGTGAGAGGAAAACAGGACTTAAGGTTTAGTTTGTAAATGCATTTCCTTTCCTGATTAGGTCCATTCCCAAAAATATTTTGGCCTGCTTCTTAGAGCTTCTTTAGGTAACTTTAAACACTCTTAAATAACCCAAAGGGGCAGTTGTATAGGAATTGAAATTGTTGGCAGGGAATGTGTCTGTTTATTGTTACATTGTACTCTCCCAAGCTCTTAGCACAGTGCACCGCACACAGTAAGTGTTCAATAAATAATAATAATACTAGTAATAATAATTTTGGTATTTGTTAAGTGCTTACTATGTGCTAAGCACTGTTCTAAATGCTGCGTAGATACAAGGTAATCAGGTTGTCCCACATGGGGCTCACAGTCTTAATCCCCATTTTCCAAATGAGGTAACTGAGGCACAGACAGAGAAGTTAAGTGACTTGCCCAAAGTCACACAGCTGATAAGTAGCCGAGCCAGGATTAGAACCCATGACCTCTGACTCCCAAGCCCATGCTCTTTCCACTGAGCCATGCTGCTTCTCTGATTGACTGACTGACTGGGTCGTTGCACTTTAAATATCTGGGTAATTTACACTAATAATGACAACTAGACTCATTCCTTAATAATAATTATTATTATTCCTAGAATGGGTTGCCTGCACCCAATGCATTAGTTTCCTCTCCATGGATTCTCTTCTTGACCCTCTGAAATCCAGCTTTTGACTGCTTTATGCCACCAAGACACAAAGATAGCCAATATCCACCTTATAACCATGTCCAGAGGGTTATGCTCCATCTTGATATGCTCTGTCTTGAGTCTCCTTGATTTTTTTGCTGCTTTTGACTCTGTGGACCACTCCCTCCTTCTCAACACTCTCAGCCCTTAGTGTTGCTGACATAGTGCTAACCTGGTTCTCCATTAATAGATAATAGTGAATAATTGTGGCATGCTCCAAGCACTGTACTAAGTGTTGGGGTAGATACAGTAGAATCAGATCAGGCAAAGTCTTTGTCCCACATGGGACTCACGGTCTAAGGTTGATGGAGAACAGGTATTTTTATCCTCATTTTGCAGATGAGGAAATGGAGACACAGAGTATTAAGTGATTTGCCCAATGTCACACAATCTGTAAACTCCCCCTCTAGACTGTAAGCTCGTGGTGGGCAGGAAAGGTGTCTACTAACTCCATTATATTGTACTCCCCAAGCACTTTGTACAGTGCTCTGCCCCCAGTAAGTGTTCAATATTCTAATCTGGGTTCTTCCACTTGCCTACCAAGATTAGAGTATAGTTTTCCAGTTTGCTACCTTCATCACTCCTGTGGCAACCTTCCAGTTTTATCTCACCTCACTCTTGACTCTCCCGCCTCTACTTGCACTGTTTCCCAGGCTTGGAACTTCCCCTCTCCCCAGATTAGGCACACAACAGGTCTCCCCACATTTAAATGCTTTCCCAAATCCTACCTCCTCGAACGAGTTTTTCCAATTAATTTCCCAACACCTTGAACAATGTCAGCCCTTCAACTGACTCTAGAATTTATGGATTTACCAAAACCCTCCTTAGCAATCATATAGGTCAACTTTATGTATCTATTTTTAACCTCTCTTGTTGTAAATAACTTTATGTTTGCATCATCCATAAGAGTGCAAGCTCCTTAAGGGCAGGAAAATGATCACTTTGTTATTGGGCACTTCCTCTCTAGACTGTAAACTTGTTGTGGGCAGGGAATGTATCAGTTATATTGTTAAATTGCACTCTCCCAAATGCTTAAAACAGTGCTGTGTACACAGTAAATGCTCAATATATACGTTTGATTGACTGACTAGTACAGTGCACCGCACCAAGTGGCTTCTCAATAAATGTTCTTCCTCCTCCTCTTTCAATTAATCAATCAATCAATCTATCTATCTATCAATTATATTTACTGAGCATTTACTATATGCAAAGTACTGTGTTAAGCATTTGGGAGAGTACAATGCTACAGAGTTGGTAGATACATTGCCTGTTCACAGTGAGTTTACAGTCCAGAGGAGGAGACAGATGTTAATATAAATGAATGAATGAATAAATAAATAAGGGATATACATAAGTTTTACGGGGTTGAGGGAGGGGTGAACAAAGGTGGCAAATCCAAATGCAAGGGTAATGCAGAAGAGAGTGGGAAAAGAGGAAATGAGGGCTTAGTCAGGGAAGGCCTCTTGGAGGAGCTGAGCTTTTAATAAGACTTTTTAATGACTCTTTCTCTTCTTTCCCCCTCTCCTCCACCCCTACTCCTTCTCCTCTTAGTATTTCCTTGAATAGGATAAAAACATCTCTTCAGTTCAAATAGAGATGAGTCTGTTAAATTTCAATTCGTAAAACTGTTCTGAAAAATGAATACAACTGTTTATTGTATATTTGCAATGATTTTTCTGTGCTCAATGGCATGGGCTCTCTGTAATGGAACTTATGCACCATGAAACCAAATCCATCTTTTCTTACACTGATGGGGGAAGTTCAGGGTTAAATCCACACCTTAAAAAGGCCTTATTAATTGTCATGAGATTGCAATAGGTTAGTAGAAGGGGAAGAAGTGGCGATAAATGAGTATGTTTTTGTTGCCAAATGCATAAAATGTGATATTCTTCCTTAGATAAGTATTGCACCTGAAGAGTAAATTTTAATCAACTAAAAGGTGGATTATTAGAAGCACCTTTTTGTCTTTTGTAGATTTTACAAAGTCATTTATGAGCTATTTCTGTGTTACCCAGGAAACTGCTGCTGGCTGTTAACTGAGCTGTCAGCATGGGCTGATTTGAGAGGCGGATGTTTGGTTTTCATGTAAGAAAAATAAATCCTTGAGACGTTCTGCACTTTTCTTCATAAAAACTTCATTCATAACTGGGAGTTTTTTTTCATATTAGAAAGGCCTTCCTTTCTTTATTGTACTTTTCCAAATGTTTAGTATAGTGCTCTGCATTCATTAGGTTCTCGAAAATATTTTGGTTGATTGATTGATAGGTTGGTTTAGTTACAGTGTTTCAAGACTATCATTTGAACAATGGAGGAATGATTTGGAATACAGTTTAGTCAGAGGGTCTTGCTTAAATATATTTAATCCATCAGTCAGTCAGTATTATTCATTGAACAGTTACAGGGTACAGAATATTATTGCACTTTGGAGAGTGCAGTAGAGTTCATAGAAATAATCCCTGTCCTCAAGGAGTTTACGATGTCATGGGAGAGACAGACACCAAAATTAAGTACAGATAGGAGGGAGTAATAGACTATAAAAACATGTATATAAATGCTAAGAGATTGGTGTAGGGGGAAGGATGTAGATCCTTTCATGTAGATCACATGAAAATGCTGAAATGGTCATTGCAGTGTGGAGAGTTTGGGGAAGGGAGATGAGAAATTAACTGGGGAAGGCCCCCTGAAGGAGATGTGATTTCAGAAGGTCTTTGAACAATGTTGAGCAACAATATAGTCTCACTACAGATGGTACATGTGCATTTAATATGTATCTTCATTTTTAGTAGCACTTTGAACAACTTAGGCATATTTGTGTTTGGACTCTGCATGAATAATATAAATATGTCTTAAGGTGAAGTTACTATAGGGATTTATGTTCAATTAACAGATTGTTACTTTTTGTTTATTGAATACATGCTATGAGTAGTGTAGCATAGTAGGGTCTTGCAGAAGCAGTATGGGCTATTGGAAAGTGCCTGGGACTGAGAGTCAGAGGACCTGAGTTCTAATCCCAGCTCCGTCACTTGTCTGCTGTCTGAGCTGGGGCAAATCACTTAATTGTAAACTAGTCCTCTAGACTGTAAGCCTGTTCTGGGCAGGGAATGTGTCTATTATATTGTTATAGTGTACTCTCCCAAGCACTTAGTACAGTGTTCCGCACACAGTAGGCACTCAGTAAATACGATTGATTGATTAACTTCACCGTGACTCAGATACCTCAGCTATAAAATGGGGATTAAGACTGTGAGCCCCATGTGGGACATGGATTGGGTCCAGCCTGATTATCTTGCACAGTGCCTGGAAAACTATAAGCACTTAACAAATACCATTAAAATACAAAGACATGGTCCCGGCTCTCAAAAAGGAATGCTTTTTGAAAAATTGGTATCATCTTAACTTATGTAATATGGGGAGATCTTTTTTATGATATTTGTTAAGTGCTTACTATGTGTCAAACACTGTTCTAAGCACTGGGATAGGTACAAGTTAATTAGGTTGAACATAGTCCGTGTCCCGAATGGTGTTCACAGTCCAAGTAGGAGGGAGAACTGGCATTGCAGTGGGAAGAGCATGGGCTTTGGAATCAGTGGTCATGGGTTCAAATTCCGGCTCCGCTAATTGTCAGCTGTGTGACTTTGGGCAAGTCACTTAACTTCTCTGTGCCTCAGTTACCTCATCTGTTAAATGGGGATTGACTGTGAGCCCCCTTTGGGACAACCTGATCACATTGTAGCCTCCCCAACACTCAGAACAGTGCTTTGTACATAGTAAGTGCTTAATAAATGCCATCATCATCATTATTATTTTACAGTTGAAGAAACTGAAGCACAGAGAAGCCAAGTGACTTGCCCAAAGTCACACAGCAAGCAATTGGCAGAGCCGGGATTAAAACTCAGGTCCTTCTAGGCCAAGTTGCTTGTCAGGCCTGTGACAGAACCTAGCTCTGGGCTTACTTAGCAGAAGCAGTGTGGCTCAGTGGAAAGAGCACGGGCTTTGGAGTCAGAGGTCATGGGTTCAAATCCCTGCTCCGCCAATTGTCAGCTGTGTGACTTTGGGCAAGTCACTTCACTTCTCTGGGCCTCAGTTACCTCATCTGTAAAATGGGGACTAAGACTGTGAGCCCCCCGTGGGACAACCTGATCACCTTGTAACCTCCCCAACACTTAGAACAGTGCTTTGCACATAGTAAAGAACTTAATAAATGCTATCATTATTATTATTGTTATTATTAAACTTGAACAAACTTGCGTCTGCTCCTTGCTCATTCATTTCATTGCATTTTCCATGGTAATCATTCAAAGGTCTTTCACTTAGCCTTCAGATGAATCAGTCTTTTTGATAAGAAGTCTTGTGGAAACTCCATCTGGGAAATTCGTTACAGGCTAGCGGAGAATCTTTGTTCATTTTTGTGTGTGTGTTTATTTTTGGACTCAGGAGCCCCATATTGGACCAATACTGAAAAGATGGAGAAGAGATTACATGCTGTCCCAGCAGCCAATACAGTCAAATTTCGTTGCCCTGCTGGGGGAAACCCAATACCAAGCATGAGGTGGTTAAAGAATGGAAAAGAATTTAAACAAGAGCATCGCATTGGTGGATATAAGGTAAACTTTTATGTTTGTCATGGCTGTTTAGACAGCAGCCAAATCTATTTATTTTGCATTATCATTAATAAGCAAATATTGCCCTTTTACTAGTGCTTAAAGGTCAGGATCAGTAGTCTTAAATGTGCACAGACATCGCAGTGACCTTTAATGTTAGATATAGGATCAATTTTTTCACTGGCACAAAATATACTCCATCTTACTCCTCTCGTGAGTTGCTGAAGGGGCATTTCCCCTATTCGGTGTTCTGAAGTCATTTAAAATAATAATAACCTAGTGTTTCTTAAATTCTTTCTATGTGCCATGCAGTGGAGTAGGCATTAAATAATCAGGTGAGACCCAATCCCTGTCCCACATGGGACACATAGTCTAAGGGGGAGGGAGACTAGGTACTGAATCCCCATTTTACAGATAAGGAAGTTGAGACAGAGAAGTAAAGTGACTTGCCCAAGCAGGCAAGTGGCGGAGCCAGGATTAGTGCCCAGGTCTCCTGACTTTCAGGCCTGTGATCATTTCATTAAGCCATGCTGCTTTTCCAAAGAGATGCCAAATCTCAACTGTGGGAGATTGGCCCTGATTTGAGTCCTGAATCATTACAGTGTGACTAAAAATGTAAAAACCAATTTACAAAACTTAAGACTATGAGAACAGAGAGTACAAAAGAAAAAAGATAGAGGTCATAGTTGACATGTTTGATTTAAAGCACAATCACCATTCACATTGTTCCTTTTGGAGATTTTAATAAAATAAGGGTCAGGAGTTGAAAGCCTGTTTTCTATGGAGTTTATGGTCTGTAAAACTGAAATGGTTTGAGAAGTCTAGTAGAAATTACTGAGGTTTTGTATGATTATTGCATAGTCTAGGATTAGGGATTGGATTGAAATATTTGTTACTTATTACAAGGAAGCTTCAGTAGGCCAGAATTAATTCACCTTCCACCCCGTACCAGGGACTCAAATGAAATCACCGTGCATTAAACTCTGATGAGGAGGGCCACTTAGCTGTGCATTTTAAAGGAGTCGTTTGAAATTTTCTCCATATCTTTTGATCGGGGTGGATTCATGTCAGGATGTGGGCTGCCAACAGCTTGTACTAGAGAGAGGTACCCACTCCCCCAAAGGCAATGGACCCTATAGGTTTTTTAATTGAGCTTTCAGCCCTGCTTATCTCAGGTCTTTGACCTGATGTAAAAGCTTCCAGTCGGGGTCGAAGAAACCCCAAATGGTGGCTTTCTGGCCTTTTCATTCATGTCTAACTCCCATTACCATCCCACCTAAAATCCCCACCCCCTGTTTTACTCCCACACTCAGAATGAAAATTTGTCAATCTGGGCTTGTAAAGATACTTTGCTGAACATTGCCAAGTTACATAGAGCTGGAGTAAGGTGGGTTTGAAGTTGAGTTGACACCACATCCATCATGTTGACATCAGCACAATAATAACAATAATAATCAGCACAATAATAACAGTAATAATAGTAATAATAATTATGATACTTGTTAAGCACGTACTATGTGCCAAGCACTGTTCTAAGTGCTGAGGTACATATAAGATGATAATAATAATAATGATATTATTACTTGTTAATAATAACTGTAGTATTTGTTAAGCACTTTCTATGTACCAGGCACTGTACTAAGCACTGGGGTGGATATAAGCAGATCGAGTTGGACACAGTCTCTATCCCTCATGGGGCTAAAGTGCTTACTGTGTGACAAGCACTGTTCTAAGCGTTGCGGTAGATTCAAGTTAATCAGGTTGGACACAGTCCCTCTCCCACATAGGGCTCACACTCTTCTTCAACACTTAGTACAGTGCCTGGCACATAGTTAAGCACTTGACAACTACCATATTTTTTTATCCCCATTTTACAGATGAAGTATCTGAGGCACAGAGAAGTTAGGCTGATGCCAGAACTGTTCTATTCCTCTCCACCTAATACCCATCCCAGGGTCAAAATAATTATTGCCCTCTGTTGGGAATGTAGCCACCGCTTAGAACAGTGCTTGGCACATAGTAAGCGCTTAACAAACACCATCATTATTATTATTATCCACTGTTAGGTGTCTTGATAGTGTTTCTAACAGCAAGTAGAATCAGTGCATTCTGAAGAACTCTCATTTTCAGAGACATGACACACTTTAACTATAATAAACAATAATAATTATGGTATTTGTTAAGCGCTTACTATGTGCCAAACACTGTTCTAAGCACTGGGGTAGTTACAAGGTAATCAGGTTGTCCCTCGTGAGGCTTACAGTCTTAAACCCCAATTTTACAGATGAGGTAACTGAGGCACAAAGAAGTTAAGTGGCTTGCCCAAGGTCACACAGCAGTCAAGTGTCAGAGCCGGAATTAGAACCCATGTCCTCTGATTCCCAAGCCTGTGCTCTTGCCACTAAGCCATGCTGCTTCTGTTGAATATTTTAACAAATCCTCAGAGTGAAGAAATGAAAATATAGAACCATTATTCTTCATAACAATCTGATTACATTTTGGTATTTATTATAAAAAATTAAATATACTGGAAGTGACACTGATCTGGGGACATTAGAAAGTCCTTATGGTGCAGTGGCTAATTAAAGAGAAACTAGAGAGCTGTTTTCATTTCCACATTTTTTTGTTCATCCTCGTAGAATTTGTAAAGTTAGATTGCAAGAATCATTGGATCATCAATTCTTCGAGATTGAGTAATAAAAGCTTTAGTTGAGTGACCAAAATCAGAAGGTGGCGTCAAGACAGAGTAACTTGAACTCAGAGTCCAAGCACATTTTAGACCCAATTACATACCTTCCCTGCACTTATAGCCAGTAGACTTCAAACACCTTGATTTTTCACAACCTTGAAGGAGCACTAGTGGTTAGCAAATTGTGCTAATCAGTGCAAGCTGACGTAAAAAAGTTTTCAAAAAGGGATCATTCTGCTAAGGTAGTAAAATAAATTCATACTGCATTCCTTATTGCTCACCCAAGCAATAGGATTTTGCAAGCCTGGATTAGCAGCTGTTGAGCTGGCAAAAATTCACAGCTTTGGCATGAGTAAATACAAATTGGGGGCCAGGTTCTTGCAAGAAGGAAAAGTGGCATTGTAGTACACTTCGTGTTTGACGCCATGCAGTGCTCACAACCATTTCCTCTGATACCAAGTCACGCTGTATCCAGAAAGGCTCATGCTGCCAGAAGGAAGATGCCCAATTCTGCCATTGTGCTCTCGCTAAAGTGCAGAGGGAAAACATGTGTTCTGATAGAGCCGAGTCTACTTTGTTATGTCAAACAGATATCAGCTTCGACTCTCATGACATGACCAATGTAGATCATTTGTAGTGGTAGCAAAGTGTCTGGCAGACTTCAGCTGAGGGCCTACGAAATCCTCCTTATATATGACATTGTCAGAGTTTTCTTTACCTAGTGGTTATGAGGGTTTACAAAGTGAGGATCATTGAAACTGTAGTTTTGTAGGAAAAAAGTACAGTGAGAGAAATTCAGCATATTTCTTCAATTGCTGTTCTTTCCTGGTATGCCTTTGGTCAAGATTCAAGAAGAAAGCCAAGGTTGAGAGTGGGGTGCTTATCTCTACTCCATGTATTTTTAAAATTGTGAACATATGTACTAGAGAAAATGCATTTATAAAAAAATGCACTTTAAAAATTTATTTTAGTGCTAATGCCTCTTCGAAAGCAAAAAGTATACGCTACTTTCAAATTGTAAGGACTTCTTATAGACTCTCTCCCTTTTCCTGCAGCAACATCATTTAATGAGGAGAGAACATATCAAGTTTTCCCCAACTCTCATGGAAAGAAAGCAAGACTGTTTCTGTTTCCATAAACAAACATTGGCTATTTTTTCAGGCATTTCTTTATAATCTTGCTTATTACATAAACTGTGGTTGAGTTACGATGGTGCAGCTGCCTCTCACCTTCCACCTTTTATGGGAGTGTTGCATTGGCCACCGTCCACGGCCTTACAGCTCTCTTGGAGGCATTGAAAAAATGAGCCCAATTAGGAAAACATGAATCCAGTCGTGCAATGTAACAGAAAGGCCTTTTCATTTAAAATAGCCAATGGGCCATTGTTCTGACTCTGCATTTCATTTCAATGAAGAGGCCTAACCATCCCCCACAAACAGTCTTCCCTGAAACAGATTGACAGCAATCAATTTCAAAAAGGCCCTTGGCTGGCAGAGATGTGGCTACAAGTACATGAATACATATCTAGCCAGCAGCCTCTGTCTGGTCACTTATGTCAGACTTGGAAAGAATAAGCCAGATAAACACTCACCAAGATGTGGGTGCAATTTTTCCCCCCTAAATCCAGGACCTTGTTTTTTTAAGAGGCAATTTTGTACCTAGCCATAGCAAAATGTAAAATTTTAAGTCTATGCATTCTAACCATAGAAAAACGCAGAGAAAAGAAATGATTCTCCACATTCTTCACCTCTATTTTCTCTAATGATTAACAGTTCCTATTAGCAAATTAGGGTTCCAGAGAGGTCTCATTTACTTGGCATTCTAATGTTCATTTTTCAGTGTTGATTATTTGAAGGAAAAATCTCACACACACACACAAACACATGCACACAAATGCACCATTGATGCATGGTGGGTTTTAAAATAAATCAGGCATGACTTATTTAGGAACAGCTTATTGTAATGTAGTGTTTAGTATTATTAATATTATCATCATTATAATATTTGTTAAGTGCTTATTATGTATCCAACACTGGACTAAGCTCTGGGATAGATAGAAATTAATCAGGTTGGACACAGTCACTGTCTCACATGGGACTCACAGTCTAACTAGAAGGGAGAACCCCTCAATAAAACCCAAATCCAAACTCCACCAGAGATTTTTCCAGCTTCTCTGTAGCACCTATGAGTTGGGATCATAAAGAGAACCCTAGTAGACACAGTTCTTATGTCTTTGTTGTTGATCTAAAGACATTGGCTATATTGTTGCAGGTGTCCTAATATTATTTACCACTAATCTATCCAGAAGGCCCTGAACACGCACCCATGGCCACCTGGTAACAACAGTCATCAGTCTGTTTCATGCCCAGATAGAAACCTGCCTTGTGACTCCAGCTGCCTACACAATTACTGCTCCTGCACTAAGATAGTGTAGCACAGCGCAGTTGAGCTTTCTTCTCAAGTGGGGCTTTGCCATCATTATGATGATGATTTTATTAAACATTGAGGTAGCTATATGATATTATGATAATCAATTCCTGCTCCAATCAATCAATCAATCATATTTATTGAGTGCTTACTGTGTGCAGAGCACTATACTAAGCGCTTGGGAAGTACAATTTGGCAACATATAGAGACAGTCCCTACCCAACAGTGGGTTCACAGTCTAGAACACCTGGAGCTTATGGTCTAAGAGGGAGGGAGAGCAGGTATTCAATCCCCATTTTACAGATGAAGAAACTGAGGCACGGAGCGACTTGCCCATGGTCACATAGCAGTCGAATGCAAGAATGTGTTTAGTTCTCAGGTCTCTTGTTGTAGAGTCATTTGCTCTTTCCACTAGGCCACACTGCTTCTCAGTCAAGAAATATGGCTCTGTTATACCCATAACTACTATAACTACTACTTAAGAGAAGCAGCATGGCTCAGTGGAAAGAGCACGGGCTTTGGACCCAGAGGTCATGGGTTCAAAACCTGGCTCCGCCAATTGTCAGCTGTGTGACTTTGGGCAAGTCACTTAACTTCTCTGGGCTTCAGTTACCTCATCTGTAAAATGGGGATTAAGACTGTGTCCCCATGGGACAACCTGATCACCTTGTAACCTCCCCAGCACTTAGAACAGTGCTTTGCTCATAGTAAGCGCTTAATAAATGCCATCATTATTATTATTATTACTATTATTATTAGGTTATAAGTTCCTTGCTGTACTGCACTCTCACAAGTGCTTAGTACAGGGCTGTACACACAGTAAGCACTCAATAAATATCTTGAATGATTGACTAACTCCTCAAGGGTCTGGACTCTGTCTTGTAGAGTACTCTCAACAAGCACCCAGTACAGTGGCCTGCACAAATAAGTCATTCAGTCAATAGCTTTGAGAGAAATATAATCTGAGGTTCAGTCATTCATTCAATCATATTTATTGAGTGCTTACTGTGCACAGAGCACTGTACTAAGCACTTGGGAAGTCCAAGTTGGCAACATCTAGAGACGGTCCCTACCCAACAGCGGGATCACAGTCTAGAAGGGGGAGACAGACAACAAAACAAAACATATTAACAAAATAAAATAAATAGAATAGTAAATATGTACAAGTAAAATCGAGTAATAAATATGTGCAAACATATATACAGGTGCCGTGGGGAGGGGAAGGAGGTAAAGCGGGGGGGATGGGAGGGAGAGGAGGGGAAGAAGAAGGAGGGGGCTAAGTTTGGGAAGGCCTTCTGGAGGAGGTGAGCTCTTGTTCATATTTTATTCTATTTATATTATTTTGTTAATGTGTTTTGTTTTGTTGTCTGCCTCCCCCTTCTAGACTGTGAGCCCGCTGTTGGGTAGGGACCGTCTCTATATGTTGCCAACTTGTACCTCCCAAGCGCTTAAGTATAGTGCTCCGCACACAGTAAGCGCTCAATAAATACGATTGAATGAATGAATCTGTGGAGGGAGGGCATTCTAGGCTAGGGGGAGGACATGGGCCAGGGGTCGATGGGGGGACAGGTGAGAACGAGGCCCAGTGAGGAGGTTAGCGGCAGAGGAGCGGAGGGTGCGGGCTGGGCTGGAGAAGGAGAGAAGGGAGGTGAGGTAGGAGGGGGTGAGGTGGTGGAGAGCGTTGAAGCCGAGAGTGAGGAGTTTTTGCCTGATGCGTAACTGGAGGTTCTGATGTTCCATAATTCCAGTGACCTCCTTTCCCCTTGTTAGGATATAGGATAGGAACAATAAGAAGAAATTTACTACCTTGCCCAGGAAAATTTGAAATTGAATTGGTATTTGGAAGAATCTAGAGATTGCAGTGGGAAATCTGGCCCATAGCTGTGAAGTCAGAATACCCAGGAATATACTGAAAAGACAAGCCTCTTTCCCTAGCTATTTAAGACTCAATTTTTAAACTGAAATGGGCTTTCTAGCCTATCCTTCCCCAGCTAAGAGCCTCTCAGGGGACAGAGTTTCCACTGCAGGGAGGAAATCTAAGCAAGAGGAAACTGGTATTGTACTCTTTCAAGCGCTTGGTACAGCGTTCTGCACGCAGAAAGCATTCAAGAAATATCACTGATGGGTAGAGGAAACCCAATGAAAGACCATCTCCCTTATAGAACTTTGGTGGTATCTTCCCCACCCTGTCAAAAACACCGGAGTGTTTACTGAAGGGAATGAAGTATTTCTGTCACCAGAGCCGCGCTCTTCTGTTCACGTCTAGAAAACAAATTCACTTACGTTGGTTGTTACTGTTTAAGCATTAACAGGTATTTGCTCCCATCTGAATTTTGATAAGATAGGGGACCGAAGCCCATTTTACACACCTGAGTTCAGGTCAAGCAAACACACTGCTAACAGGACAATTCCCATTCCATGGGAATGACCGCATTAAGAGATTTTCTATTAACTTCACGATTTTGTAGAATCAAGGATTTATGGTAGTGACATTTAATGACTTCACTGATGTACTTTATTGCTGTTAAACCTTGGATGGCATCTTCTTTTACTGGTGAAAACTGCAATGGGGATTTTAATATCAGCGTGGCTCAGTGGAAAGAGCACGGGCTTTGGAGTCAGAGGTCATGGGTTCAAATCCTGACCCTGCCAATTGTCAGCTGTGTGACTTTGGGCAGGTCACTTGACTTCTCTGTGCCTCAGTTACCTCATCTATAAAATGGGGATTAAGACTGTGAGCCCCCCGTGGGACAACCTGATCACCTTGTAATCTCCCCAACACTTTGAACAGTGCTTTGCTCATAGTAAGTGCTTAATAAATGCCATTATTATTAGAGAAACAGCATGGCTCAGTGGAAAGAGCACGGGCTTTGGAGTCAGGGGTCATGGGCTCGAATCCCTGCTCTGCCAATTGTCAGCTGTGTGACTTCGGGCAAGTCACTTTACTTCTTTGTGCCTCAGTTACCTCATCTGTAAAATGGTGATTAAGACTGTGAGCCCCCCGTGGGACAACCTGATTTCCTTGTAACCTCCCCAGGGCTTAGAACATGCTTTGCATGTAGTAAGCGCTTAACAAATGCCATCATCATTATTATTAGGGTTTGATTAATCAACCCTAATCAATCAAACAATCAAGGTGGAACCAAAAATTATTTGCACTGTTAAAATGAAGACCATTTTGGCTGGTATCAGCTTCAGGCACATCAGGGTTTAAAAGTTAAGATCTGCAAAGTAAACCTCGGTATTGGGAAAAGTCTCTTGGTTCACTAGTCTTTTAGTTCAAAGGTAAGAATTTTATTTGGAAAAATGTGTTTTCAAAATGGCCTAGGCTGGTGATGATAACGACGATGATGATGATGGCATTTATTAAGTGCTTACTATGTGCAAAGCACTGTTCTAAGCGCTGGGGAGGTTACAAGGTTATCAGGTTGTCCCACTGGGGGCTCACAGTCTTCATCCCCATTTTACAGATGAGGTAACTGAGGCCCAGAGAAGTTAAGTGACTTGCCCAAAGTCACACAGCTGACAACTGGCAGAGCAGGGATTTGAACCCATGACCTCTGACCCCAAAGTCCGGGCTCCTTCCACTGAGCCACGCTGGTGTTTACATATTCCTTCATTTTAAACAGAGGGTTTTGAATTTAGTTAAGTGGAAAGAAGCTTTATAAGCACCTGAAGAATGTCTAAGCCTCTCACATATTTTTATATGAATAATTAAATATAAATAATAACTACTCAGTTAATAACTACTCAGAAAGCCAGTATGGGATCGACTAACATTTGAACTTCCCTGTCCATTCCTGACATGAGTCATAAACTTTGTGCTTTGAAACCAGTAAAAAGACAATCAATTAATCAATCAATCAATCAGTGGTAACTGCTCTCATGAATCGCAGCACAAGTGTAACAGATCAAAACTGCAATGACCTGGCTCAACATCCTTTGGCACAGGGGACTTCCTCTGCCCTCATTCAGTTTACAGTCTAAGAATTACACAGGGATCTATTACAATCCCTGTTGGAATAATAAGCGAGAGATGAAGTGGAAAAACAAATTCACATTCAAGGAGTTTTGCAAGATGCTGATCAAACAATTGATCAATCAGTGGTATTCATTGCACCCTTACTGTGTGCAGTGCACTGTACTAAGGGCTTAGAAGAATAGAATATATCAGAGTTGGTAGGCACATTCCTTGCTTACTCAAGACAGAGATCACCTAATAGTCATATTAAAATAAAGTTTTAAATACCTACCTATGTGTATATATATATATATATATATATATATGTATATATAGTATATAGATGCATAGATAAATAAAGAGATAAAGTGAGAGAGATGCTCTGCATACAATAATTGTGGTATTTGTTAAGTACCTACTCTGTGCTAAACACTACTAACTTTGAGGTAGATACAAGATAATCAGGTCAGAGACAGTCCTTGTCCCACATTACTTAATGATGGTATTTGTTAAGCGCTTACTATGTGCCAGGCACTGTACTAAGTGCTGGGGTGGATATAAGCAAATCGAGCTGGACACAGTCCCTGTCCCATGTGGGGCTCGCAGTCTCAATCCACATTTTACAGATGAGATAACTGAGGCACGAAGAAGTGAAGTGACTTGTCCAAGGTCACACAGCAGACATGGGGGGAGGGAGGGAGCCAGGATTAGAACTCATGACCTTCTGATTCCCAGGCCTGTGCTCTTTCCACTAGGCCATGCATAAGCCTCACCATCTAAGGGGAAGGAGAACAGGTATTTAATTGCCATTTTGCCATGAGGAAACTGAGGCACAGAGATGTTAAGTTACTTGATGAAGGTCATATTGTAGTTAATGTAGAGCTGAGATTAGAATCCAGGTCTTCTCTCCACTAGCTCACCCTGATAATCCCATGGATGGTGAGATTCTGTCTTTAGTGGGCATGATTGTGGTGGGGGCGCGGGGGGCGGGTACAAGATAAACACCTATTGTACATGTGATGAGGGCATTCTCTATCCTACTTTTGGGAGGGAAAAGAAAATAGAGGTGGAGAGAGGGAGTGGGTGTGGTCTGTAGTGGGGAGAAATGAGTAGCAAAGTCAGTGATTTCTAAAAGGATGAACTGATTTTGCTCTGTCAATGTTCAACATACTCTTGGTTATAGGAAGAACTGCCCTGAAATCAGAAGAAAAACGGTTTCCTTTCGTCATACCTCTTTTCCCATCTTTATGAAGTTAAAATTCATTCCATTCACTGAGTCCGGTTAGCAATAGAAGCACTGTTTGCCCAGTACTAAATAAGTCTGCGCTAGGAACCTTGCCTTTCAGCTGACAGGCTACACCGTTGCATGTACCATGACTCAGAGATCTGGATTTGAGTATCAAGGAATCAAAAAGGAGCCTACTGACCTAAGCCTAAAGTAAATATTAGCAGAGCTGCCTAGGGGGTCAAATTGGTAACTCAAGGATTCTAAAGAACAAAAATGTGCCCTGCATTGTAAAAGTATTCATCACCTTAAAAGCATTTTCTAAATATTAACCTCTTCACTCTCAGACTGGCTCAACAGTGGAAGTCAGTATTTTTGTCCTTGGGTGTTCTAACAATGGGAAGTTGAATGGAATGCAGCAATACCAAGAAAGAAAGAATGAGATGTGATAATGGATAGCAGACAAGATGCAGGCCTGCCACATGCTGGGATGTTAAAAAAGGCCAAGATCTATTGAGCCATATACGCCAAGGTTTAATGTTTTCGGCTAAGGAAAGTAATGTTCTCTTTCGAAGTCTGGTCAGCCTGCCAGAGTAGGATCTCTGCTCGAGAAAGACATTGATAGTTGGGACAGTGTCCAGAAAAGGATGATTGAGGCGATTAAGGGCTTATGGGAATAAAATTTGAGTGAGGCTCAAAGACCTGAATATTTTCAGCGGAGCAGAGCTATAAACTGAGCTAGTTGGAGATTCAGCCCTGTGTTTATGAAGGGCTGGAGGGCCAGGAACCCAGATATGCATCAGCCCCCATCCTTCACCTTCACTTTCATCCTTTACCCACTGTCCTTCAGGGTTGAACTTGGTGGACATAGAGAGTGGGGAAACAATGTCTCTGAAAGCAGGTTTTCTTACCCAGCTTTCCAAGTGCTCTTTATCTCTGTAGTTAGAGGACAAGGTCAGGATCCAGGCAAATGGGAATGTTTGACAATACCCCATGACTCATCAGCTCCAAAAGAAATTTAGGAATCTCGCTGGTTGGGAGACCCCTGTGGCAAAGAGATCCCAGTCATCGGAGTTATTAGAAGCAAGGGGACTTAGTGGAAAGAGCAAGGGCCTTAGTGTCACAAAACCTGGGTTCTAATTCTGTTCCGCCAATTGCCTGCTATGTGACCTTGGGCAAATCACTTAATTTCTTTGGGCCTCAGTTTCCTCATCTTTGAAATGGGGATTCAATAACTTTCCTCCTTCCCTTTACGCAGTGAGCCCCATGTAGGACAGGGACTGTGTCCCACCTCATTGTCTCATATGTACCCTAGTGCTTAGTGCTTGGCACATAGGACTGTGAGCCCACTGTTGGGTAGGGACCGTCTCTATATGTTGCCAAATTGTACTTCCCAAGCGCTTAGTACAGTGCTCGGCACACAGTAAGCGCTCAATAAATACGATTGAATGAATGAATAGTAAGGGTTTAACAAATACCACAGTTATTATTACTAATTCCCAAAGCCAATAACCATCAAGGACGAATGTCGAATGGACCAATCCCAAGCATAATCCTTCATAGTGATTCTAGGAGGAATAGTTAGGATTCCCAGGTGATTTCTGAGTGAGACGTAAATCAGTTTCAGCTTTTTTAAAAACATAGGTTATATTGAAATTTATGTAGAGAAAACTATATTTTTCCTCATATTCTCTCCTACTAAGGCTTGGAATTTCTTCGAGAGTCAGGGAAGTGAGGTGGGAAGGGCTATTCTACCACTTGTCTTTCAAGAGCTTGGCTGGAACAATTTTGATTATTTCTAAAGGAACAGGCTAGAGAATTAATAGAGTTCTTATTGAATTCAGGTTGTTCCCAAAGCATGAGGGCCTAGGGCCTGGAAATGAAACTGGTCCACATTTGTCCTCCAGGGAATCAGTGCCAAGTTGAGACTCACAGTTAGGTTTGCTGAATTCTCATCCAATACTTCATTCTTGTAGGCAGAACATTCTGTACTAGAAGTGGGTGAGAGCTTAGATCTCACTCTGAATTTCTCCACCTGAGTTGATGTCATAAGCAGGTCACTGTAGATCCAGAAAAGTTTCAGAGGTGCCTTCAGAAACTCAAACCTTGGGGATGGTCAACATGGTCCTTCTGTCGAGCAGAGTGTGACAGCTGAAGCGATTTAGGCAGGAAACGCCATGAATTCTATTCAACTTTTCCCCAAACAGAATGAGAGTAATGAATCAACTCTTCACTTCAAGGGACTCTGAAAGGCAGCCTCTGTGGCTGGCTATGATGTTGTCCTTGACCTCTACAGTAATTACCCTAATCTGCAATAGTGGTTTGTTTAGATCTGACAGGATTAAGTTAAAATAGTTGTGGGAATAATTTGCAGATGTAATCTCTCACTAATCTAGAATGCCAGGGTAATTGCTGATGTTGTTTTTTAAATTGACAACTATCCATCCATGCATAGATTTCATACACATGTTTTTGTAAAGTGGTATTCTCTACATGATTTTACATTGTCTCTATTGTAGTTTTTTGACTCACTGTTTAGCTTTCTCAATCTTTTTTTCCTGAATCATCACTTTGATGTGAGTCAGGCAAGAATATTCTGCTTGGATTAACATTCAGTGGGTATACTGAAGCCCCAAACAGTTTAGATTATAGTTTTCTAGGTGTTGAGTGTTTGTTTTCAATGAATGAAAAGTAGTGTATCTCAAATAGACTTTCAGGTACTGTTTACCTTTCATAGAAGCATTTAATGAGTTTTAAAGCATATTGATAAATAATGAACGATCATGTCTCATTTAAATTTGTGAATGTTTGTAAAT
Organism: Tachyglossus aculeatus; assembly: GCF_015852505.1. Taxonomy (NCBI): domain Eukaryota; kingdom Metazoa; phylum Chordata; class Mammalia; order Monotremata; family Tachyglossidae; genus Tachyglossus; species Tachyglossus aculeatus. Next base: position 23,827,193 of record NC_052081.1, read on the forward strand.
ATTGAAAAGGTACAGATGACCCATTCTCATTTCACTTATGTTTACGTAACAGGTTTAATTTGGGGTGCTTTTTAAAATTGTAAAAATTAGAATTGAGTGGTTTGTATGCATTTTACTTCTTATCTTTAAGGATGATAAATGTTTGATACACAATTTTTTGGCTTAGGTGGCCGTGGTCCCTTCTGTAATTGGAATCCAGATTACTTTACGGTGCTATCAGAGGACCTTTCTAACAGCAAACAGCCATTATGGGAATCTGCAATGTGAATTCTTACAGGTTTCTAGAAGTAGGAGGGGGCCCCTAGGAAGGAAATAGTGATCTTGTAGGGATTGTGTAGGTAGAACTGTATTTAGTGCATGGCTCTGATTGGACCACCCACTTATGGTTTCTAATGCCACTGCACTGGAGCTGGTACTGTCCACCTGGGCAGGGCTTGTGTGGGAGGAGCGGGCAATGTCTAGGGATGAGTGGCAACCTAAGGTGCAGGAAGGGATGTCCTTTTACATCCTTGAGGGCTCAAACAGTGTGCCACATTCCCCCCACACCTTGCCACAGAGAATATATCATTTATTTTACCTTGAGACATCTCTGAGGAATCTTTCATACAACTCAGGAGAAACTGTTAGCTCAGTGGAAAGAGCATGAGCCTAGAAGTCAGAGGACCTGGATTTAAATCCCATCTCTGCCACTCTGTGCCGGTTGTGTGGCCATGGGCAAGTCACTTAACTTTTCTCTACCTCAGTTTCCTTAACTGTAAAATGGGGATTCAATACCTGTTCTGTCTTCTCCATAGTCTACTATGAACCCTGAATGAGACAAGGACATGTCCAACGTGTTTATCTTGTATCTACCCTAGCACTTAGTTCAGTGCATGTTACGTTGTAAGTGCTTAATACCGTTAATGCATAATACCATTATTATTATTATTGTTTTTATTCCCTGTATTCCCTCCCTGAGGGCCAGGAACTATGTCTGATCCACATATATTGTATCTGCCCTAGTGCTTAGCACGTAGTAAGCCCTGAACAAATACCATTATTATCAGTGACTGAATAGCCATTAATACTATTACTACTACTACTGCTAATATTAATCATAATAATTGTGTTATCATGTGCCAAGCACTGTTCTAAGCACTAGGGTAGATATAAGGTAATCAGGTTGGATACAGTCTCTGTCCCACTTGAGGTTTACAGTCTTCATCCCCATTTTAAAGTTGAGATAACTGAGGCACAGAGAAGTGAAATGACTTGCTCAAAGTCACACAGCAGACATGTGGCAGAGCTGGAATTAGAACCCATATCCAGGCCTGTGCTCTTTCCACTAGACCATTCTACTTCCCTTACACCTGGGCTACCTACTGGCCTGGAGTTTTTGTTAGAGTGGAAACGAGACTATATGGAGGGCTCAAAAGGCATGTCTCTAGACCATGCCAGAAATGTACGGTCCTGAGCAGTTACGGGGGTATACCTTAGTCTTGGCTCTAGGAAACCCCTTGCCTACTGTGTGACTGTGGGCTAGTCACTTGACTTCTCTGTGCCTCAGATTTCTCACCCGTGAAATGGGGGTTCAAAATCTGGTCTCTCTCCTGGGGGAGCCCCATGTGGGACAGGGGTTGTGTCTGATTTGTTAGTAAGCACTATACCTGTGTGCTTAGCACAGTGCCTGGCACATACTGAAGAAATACCTCACTTATTAGCATTTTTATTAGTCTCCCAGTCCGAGACCTGGTGAAAATCTTTTGATGTTGCAATGAAATTTCCCATTCTCCCCGACGTGTTCCTGATGTGGATATTGGTCTCAGTATCCTAGGCAAAGACATAATTTAAGTGCCCACTGCACTCTCTTATGTCACAATGGTCAAACATCTGCTTCAGAACTACAGCCTCATGTCCATCAGTGTTTCCCCAACACAGAACACTGGGGAATATGCCCCCTTGCTTTTGGCACCAATTTAATTTTGAGTTCTGCCAAGAGTTATAACACGTTTAAAAGTCAAAACAAGAATGGCTTTCATCTGTCTCACTTCTGAACACTCAATTAAATAAGAAATATATAATAAATGTTTTATGTGATTGTATGTTTTTATGTGGAAAGAGAGGTATATGCAGAACCATGCTTTTTAAACGGTTTTCATTCTAATCCTTCCAGGTACGAAACCAGCACTGGAGTCTCATTATGGAAAGTGTGGTGCCATCTGATAAAGGAAATTATACATGTGTAGTAGAAAATGAGTATGGCTCTATCAATCACACATATCACCTTGATGTTGTTGGTGAGTAAGATTCCTACTGCTGAAATTGTTTGTGAACCGCAAATGATAAAGAAATTCATTTTAAAGGAAGTATTTGTTTACTCCATCCAAAACAATTAGATTCTTTGCAGAGATTTGTTTTAATCTTCTGTTCCTCTCTTAGGACGATCACTTAGGAAGATCTTTTTGTGTTATATATTCCATTTCTGGCTCAAGATTATCATTGCATGGGAGCATTTTTTTTATATTGAGGATAATATTATAGGCAGCAAATTTTAGCATGTACAGGGAAAGAAGAAAGAGGGACAAGTAAAATCTGATGTGCCAGAATTTTTAAATCTAAAGGAAACTCACTTGCTTTTAAATCTAAAGAAAACACTGAGTTTGAGACGAGTAAAAGGAAAGCACTGTGATGCTATATCCTGTAACTGGAAGAACTCACTTAGAAAAAATCCTTTAAACAGTAGTCCAGTGCCAATGGCTGAGAAATCATAGATTATGGGTCTTTGTTCTCCTGAAAAGAAAACAGTTAGAAACAGAAAATTTATGGAATAAGTCCCCCAAATATTCATGAGCAAAAAGCAATTATGTTTCTTATCAGTCTGTTCTAATGGGACACATAAATTGGCCCAAGCTAATGAAACTCTTAGTGCCATCCAGCACTATTAACCCAAATGATGTTTAAAGTGGATGCAGCATTGGTGTTTATTAGAGGCAGGAATCATGTCTACCAACACTATGGTTTGGACTCTCCCAATCACTTTTGTACAGTGCTCTGCACACAGTAAGTACTTAATAACTACCATTGATGGATTGATTAATTGCTTACTAAAAGAAAGTGGAGGTGAAGAGGAGGGTGGTACTGGGGGAGATATAAATTCAATCTGCACCACAGTTCTGGTGACCTCATGAGATTCAAATAATGGTAATTCCATCAAGATTCCTATGATGAAGAATCTCTAAACTGCCCTGCTTGCTGGAAGAAACAACTGGTAGGACTTGAACAAATTTTCCAGCCCCTAAGTGTGTTTTCATTTGTGCTTTGAAAGCCTTCCCTGGATATGAGAAAACAAAACAAAAAAACTTTTGAAAATTAGAAAATGTCATTTCTAACTGTATAGTGCTACTTCTGTTGCTTCAAGACCAGAAATGTTATTGAACAATTTTAACTATTTTAGCACCAGTAAGGAAGTGGTTTTTTAACATGCTTTTTCAAAAAGAGCCATCAGTAGCAGTTTATGTTCTGTATGTTCGTTAGTATTACTTAAAAAAGTGAGAGAAAGCAATTCAGCAAGGCCATCTTAAGTTTAGGGGTATTTTTAACGGTGTTTGTTCAACACTTACTGTATACCAGGCACTGTACTAAGCACTGGCATAGATAGTCAGGTTGGACACAGTCCGTACCCTACATGGGGCTCACAATCTTAATCCCCATTTTGCTGATAAGGTAACTGAGGCACATAGAAGTGACTTGTCCAAGATCACACAGCAGAAAAATGGCAGAGCTGGGATTTCTGCTCTAGAAATGTCTCCTTCTGACTGCAAAATACATTTTATTATCAGGCAGTGCACTGTGTAATTATTTTCCCTCTCTATTGTGAACTCAAATCATCCCTTTTAATGGTATTTGTTAAGAACTTAATATTTGCCAGGCACTGTACTAAGCACTGTGATAGATACAAGCTAATCGTGTTGGACACCGTACATGTCCCACATGAGGCTCAGTCTTAGTCCTTATTTTGCAGATGAAGTAACTGAGACACAGAGAAGTTAAGTGACATGCCCAAGGTCACACAGCAGACAAGTGGTGGAGCCGGGTTTAGAACTTAGGTCCTTTTGATTCCCAGGTTCGTACTCTATCCATCAGGCCATGCTTCTCCCTTATTGTAGGGAAAATATGCCAGTACTCAAGTGCTTTCTACTTTGCTCAGATTTCACTAACACTAATTAGGCAGACCCAATTAATCATGGTCTTCTTATACTACAAAATTAAATCACCAGAAATTGATGCAATTTTTTTCACCAAATATAATGTTGAATTCCTCTGTAAAACTGAAAAACGTTCTTCGAATAAATACAGTGTTGGCAGCACTCATCTGAGAAGTTCTAAAATCTCTTTTGGTTGTGAGTCAGAATTTGATTGGGATGTGCTGAATAATGGAATTATTCAATTTAATGTTAGTCCACTGGCAGTTTATCTTGTTGGAAATAATCATATGACTATATGTTGTAATGTAGAGGGAGCTATGACCGTATGGAGTAATGTAGAGAAAGGTCTAATTATGTCATCAGTTTTGGAGGGATCCAGTTAAATGTGGGCCAATAATGATCCAATGCTACTTGTGAATAGCCATTAAAGCTCAACTCAAACAGCTTTCCCAAACTTGAAACCTCTTTACACAAAGCCAAAAGGCAGTGGAGTATAGGACGTTTTCAGTAAAGATGGAGGTGTGAAATATTCTCATCTTTGCTCAAAACCCCAGCAGTTACTTTAAGGGACACTAATCAAACAAGGGTTGAGTCAGCTAAACAGTCTCCTCTGGATTTACAAAATTGGCAAGCAGTCATTCTGAGTATCTCAGAGAGTGGGAACAAGAAGCATTCAAGTAAAGACTAAAGGGCATTACTAAAGGCCCTGCTGCATCTATGTGAATTCAGAACATGTTTAACACATCCTTACCCTGCAAACAATGAATGAATGAACCAGCTTATTTCAGTTACCTCTCTATGCTCCCATGGGTAGCCTCAAGACCTTTACTGGCTAATACACATTCATTTCCATCTTCTACCATAATCTTTGAGGTTTTGTTTTGTTGCTATGATACAGAAATTTCCACTCAGATGTTATGGACCATCAAAATGTGTGGGTTTTTTTTTTCTTTAAGAAGTCATTTAGGCAAGCACTTGTCATATGAATATGGGCAACAGAACTGACTTTATTTACTGGAGTTATATAACATGCCATTTGGAGTGAAGATAAAGTGCTTGCATTTACAGGAAACTCTTAATAGATTAACTTGCTGGCCTTTACAGGGAACACCTTCTCTATTTCCAGCTGTTAACTCATAAAAAAGTGAATTTGGAGTCTCCAAAGCCCATCAGATTTATGCCATCAGAAATAACATTAGAGTATCACGGGACTGTGGCTTTTTCATATCAGATCCCCTTGGGATTGCCATGTTATTCTAGTTCATCCTTAGTCACAGTCAGGCAAGGGGTTTTGTTGGAGCAAGCACAACTCCAGTTTTGTTGCCAAAAATATGCTAGTCATCATATGACCTCCATCCAAAGGCTTCCATCTTTAGTGTTATCATTTAGGATGACCGAAGATTGATGTGACTCCTCAGTGGCCCTATGGCATTGGGAGAGCCTACTGTATGTGTTCAACACAGCCTCTTTTGGACAAGGATGACCTGGGAGGAAAACCTAAAAATGAGTACAGTCTGTCAGCATGTTGTGTGAGTTTTTCTTAGGGCTTATTGCAGCCTGGCTGATTTACCATGTCTCTATGACTTTGTTGTTTTCGTTCACATTTCTTTCCCGACACTTGTCAGGAAACCTTTGAGTTTTCTGCAGTTCACCAGTGACTGAAATTCATTCGAAAGCAAGGCAAAGGTGGGGATGGAAAACTTCATCCCACGAGTAATCAGGTTAGTCAAAGTGGTCACAGCCCCCACCCCCACCTGATATCTACTGAATTGGCTCAGTTCTTCATTTTCATCTAAGGAAATTTGGAAGTGATTGTCGTTGCCTTCCATGCCTTACTCTGGAAGTCATTAATGGCTGGGTGGAGAACCTTTGAGGTATTACTGCCAAGCCCTGACTTGCACAATGGCAAGCCGGCATGAGCTTGTTGACTAGCCCTTGACATAAATATGCTCTAACTTGACATATTTACCTGAGTCCTTTGACATGATAGGACAGAGCCTGCAAGCGTGAAGGAATCTGTTCTGATGCTTGCCCTCAGGCATTTGGTTGGGTTGGGAATGAAGCATCTTTTATTCCAAGGACTGATACACCTTACTGTGGACTTTACACCTGGTATGGAGCTTTTGGCAACACATCTCCAGTGAGAAATGACGCAAAATAGGTTAGTGCTTGCGGCTGTGTGCTTCATTGTGGAAAACAAAGACTTCAGTGTAGTAGTTCAGCAGAAGGAGAATGGGAGGGATTGAATAAAGTCAGAATATCTTCAATCCATGCTTTTTTTTAAGGGAACCTCCTTTCTAGTCCCTTGGATTCACATGAAGTCATTATTATTATTATTATCATTATTAATGCTAATGTTAATAATGATTTTATTGAAGAAATTGCAGTGCCCTGCACCACTAGTAGACGGTTCTGCCTGCAAGTTCTCCTCTGTTAAGGATCACCTTGGTCTGACTTTGCATCTCTCAGAGCCCTGAGGCCGTAGTTTTTCCCTTTGACTCTTGATAACCATGATAACATTGTTTCAGCTGTTCTAAGTGATGACTTTTTCCATACATTTTCAAACTGTTATCCCAGCTAGGCCCACCACCAGGGAACATTGAGCATTCTGAACTAAAAGCTCCATAAAAGGCACTCTGGAGGAAGAAGTCAGTCCCAAAGATAGGAGTCTTTAAATGTTGACTCCTAAATTCCTGGGTTAGTAGGTCAGGCAGCGATTTTCCCTGTTCTTTGCCCAGAGCTGCATGCTTGTCTTTGGGCAGGTGTTGCATTTCATCCTGAAGTCTTGACAGTTTGATGGTGAGTAAAGCAATCCTTGTATTTAGTGAGGGAGTTAGGGAGAGGCAGGTCGGGCCTTTAACTTAGCTTGACCAGAAACACAGAGTAATTCTACAAACTCCCCTTCCTGGAGCATGTGCCCCATTCTTCTGCATGTACCATCTGCTGCGGGGGCACAGGGACTTGGGGTGCCCCATCAGAAGTAGGAATTGGGATGAAGAGGCTTAGAGAGGGCCTTAAATAATGATAGTATAATTAATAATAATTGTGATATTATTTGTTAAGTGCTTACTATGTGCCCAGCATTGGAGTAGATACGAGATAATCAGCTCCCACCTGGGGCTCATAATGTAAGTGGGTGATAGAACAGGCATTCAATTCCCATTTTGCAGATGAGGGGGCTAAGGCACAAAAAGGTTAAGTGACTTGCCTGAGGTCACACAGCAGGTAAGTGGCAGAGCTGGGATTAGAACTCGGGGACAATTATACTCCTCCAGGACAGGAACTAAATCTTTTACTCTTTTATATGTCCAGGTGCCCAATGCAGTGATCTGCTCACAGTAATCATACAATAAAAGCTGATGATGATAATTACATTTTAGCAGGATCTCTCTCCCTCATAATGTTTACCTTGCTGAGCAAACAATGTTAACATCAGGCTCCACTGGTGATTGATCATTCTATATGGAAGTGGGAAGAGAGCAAAAAAAGAGGAAAAGAAAGAGAAGGGGGAAATCTATAAATGTGACCGATTGATCGTCGATGGGTGAGGAAGAGAGAAACAAAAGTGAGTAGGGCGAGTGTTGGACAGCTAAGGAGATAGTTGGGACCCAGGGAGGGAGGAAAACTGGAGATGATGGGCTGGGGAAGAGTCAGAGAGGAAAGATGGAAAGCAGGATCCAGGAGACCAGATAGGCAAGACAGTGCAGAGAATCTGAGCAAACAAGAAAAGGACTTGCAGGAGTCAAAGCAGGGAACCCTCGTTGAGGGACACAAAGCGGGTGGAAGGTGGAGTAAAAGTCCAGGGAACAAATTGGATAAAAAACATTTGTGGAGAAACCCAGAAGACCAAATTAGGGGAGACCCTGAAGAGGAAAAACATTTGATTTGAGCAAAACCTTAATGAGGACCAGGGCAAATCATTCATTTATTTATATTAATGTCTGTCTCCCTGTCAAGAGTGTCAGCTCGTTGTGGGCAGGAAACATGCTATATAGTATTCTCCCAAGCACTTAGTAGAGTGCTCTGCACACAGTAAGCACTCATTAAATATGATTGATTGATTGATTGAGACAACTGTCACCAAATGAAGCTCTAGAATAAAACACTAAAACAAAACAAGAAAAATAAGAAGTAGAACTTTTTTTGTACCACTCCGGGGAAAAAACAAAAACAAACACATAAAAACAAAATACTGACAGTGGGAAACCCCACAATCTGTTCTTTTTCTGTTATACTCAAAACTGTGGTAAAACTGTCTTCAGTGGTTCTGTCTGGAAAAAAAGCAGAATAACTCCATGTGCCCAGTTCCCCGATGGTGTGAGGTTTATGTTCTTGTGGAATCTTCACTAAGTAGAAACATTTTACTTAGTAGAAACTTTTACTAAGGCCACCCAGAACACCATAATTTAAAATGACCAGCAAGATGGGTGAGGGCACAGTTCTTTCTGCCGCTGATGAGGACTCATAGAGATATTCTGTTTCCTCTCCAGTCATCTCTTTTCTAGTCCACCTCTCACTTTAGGTTATCTCACACTGTGGGTTCCCAGGCACTGGGAGATCAGAGAAGAGGGTGAGGCTGGATCATTGCAAACCATTTCTGCTAGAATTCAAAACAAACCATGGAGACGGACAACAATAAATTCTGCACATCTTAGCAATTGTGAATATGAGAAAAATAATAAAGGGGTCAGTCACTAGATGACCAAAATATAGAGATAGTAAATCTTCACTCCTTTGGAAAATTAGGAGAGTTGTAAATCTTATTTCATTAATGATAAGTCTGGAGCTAATACAATAATAGTCTTGAACATCTGTCTCTGAGTATTCAGTACACACTCGGGCAGGTATTGAAAGCTCTTCAAAGAAGATAAGAAACAAGAAGATAGAGAAGATTGACAAGAAAAAAGGACAGAAAGGCAAAAAATAGAGCATATTAAATGTGAGGCATCAGAGAAGAGAAAGTTCTGCTACTAGGAGAAGAAATAGTAGTAGAAGAAATAACAGTATTTCTGGCATGCCCACCTGGTACTATTTATTATGCTAGATTTTGGGACATACAAAATAAGGGGGTGACATGTTACCTGCCCTAAGGAGCTTAAACTCTAACCGGGGATCAAACAAGGAAACATTTACAACTAGCATTGTCATAAGAAATTAATTGAGCAGTCATTTATATGTGAGTGCTGAGGAAGGGGTGAATGAGTTTCTAAGTACTAGAGTTGGCTGAAGTGGTGATATGGCTCAGGCTGCTGGGAAATGAATCAGGGAAAGCTTGTTTTATGTTAGGAGGGAATTGAATGTGGGGACAGCTGTAGGCTGCCTGATGTGGAGAGAGTTTCAAGCCAGGGAAACAGAGTGAGGGAGAGGATGGAGGCAGAAGAGTGGAGCGAGGTAGAGCTAGATGTTAGTCTTGAGAGGAATGAATACAGTGAGTGGGGACTAGAGAGAGAAGAGAGCTGATACGTACAGTGAAGCCAATTGTGAGGAGTTTTTGTTTGATATGAAGAGATACAAGGCATCAGTGGAAAGTTTTGAGGGGAGGAGAGATATGGGCCAAGAGCTTCTTCAGATAGATATTCTGTGCGTTACCATGGAGTATGGGTTGGAGGAGGGGGAGGCTGGAGGCTGAGACCAACAAGGAGGCTGATGCAATAGTCTAGCTGTAGCAAGACCACTAATTGTACCAGAGTGGTAGCAATTTGGCTGGAGGGTAAGGGGAGGATTTTTCAGTAGGCTGAATGTGACTGTTAAACCATAATAAGTAGGTAAGGATGTCCCTAAAGTCTCAAGATTCTGGACTGGGGAAGTTGGTGGTGCTGTAGACTGAGAACTAAATAGAGATGAGAACGAGAAGAAGGAAAAAGGGAGAGAAAGCTATAAATACAGCAGCTTAGAAAGGTCAGAAGGGTGATGAGGACAGCAGAGAGCATAAAGAGGGAAGGAAGTTGAATGGCCTGAGACACACATAAAATCTGAAGGTTGGAGAGACAGATGAAGGAGAAGGGAAGGGTCCTAACAATTCTGTTGGAACTCAAAGAACAAGGAAACTTCACCCAGGAAGTTGAGCAAAGAGGCAACAGATAGGAAGATTCAATTAATTAATCAAGTAAAAGCTCCTCACTCTCGGCTTCAAGGCTCTCCATCACCTAGCCCCCTCCTACCTCACCCCCCTTCTCTCCTTCAACAGCCCAGCCCACACCTTCCGCTCCTCTGCCACTAACCTTCTCACTGTACCTCGTTCTTGCCTGTCTCACCATCGACCCCCCACTCCAAGTCCTTCCCCTGGCCTGGAATGCCCTCCCTCCACACATCTGCCAAGCTGTCTCTCTTCCTCCCTTCAAAGCCCTACGGAGAGCTCACCTCCTTCAGGAGGCCTTCCCTTTTTCTGCTCCTGCTCCCCATCCCCCGGCCCTACCTCCTTCCCCTCCCCAAAGCACTGGTATATATTTGTACAGATTTATTACTCTGTTTTACTTGTACATATTTACTATTCTATTTATTTTGTTAATGATGTGCATAGAACTTTAATTCTATTTGTTCTGATGATTCTGACACCTGTCTACATGTTTTGTGTTGTTGTCTGTCTCCCGCTTCTAAACCGTGAGCCCATTATTGGGTAGGAACCGTCTCTATATGTGGCCGACTTGTACTTCCCAAGTGCTTAGTAAAGTGCTCTGCACACAGTAAGCACTCAATAAATGCAATTAAATGAATGAATGAATGAAGATTCCCAGCTCCTGGGAAGAAGGGCTAAAAGTGGGGTCCACTGAAGTAGACTAAGTAGTCCCCCATTGAGTCTACAAAGTCTACATAGTAAGTCATGTAGACCTCTAAGGTCAGAACAGTAGAAGCAGCCTAGATGAAAATTCAGCTTGTAGTAGTAGTAGTAATAGTAGTAGTAATAAGAGTAGTAGTATTAGTAGTAATAGTAGTAGTGGTAGTAGTAGCAGAAATAGTAGTAACAGTAACTGTGGTATATGTTAAGCACTTACTATGTGCCAGACACAGTACAAAGTGCTGGGATGCATACAAGCAAATCAGACACAGTCCCTGTCCCATGTGGGGTTCACAGTCTCAATCCCCATTTTATAGAAGAAGTAACTGAGACACAGAGAAGTGAAGTAACTTGCCCAAAGTCGCACAGCAGACAAGTGGCTGAGCCAGGATTAGAACCCATGACCTTCTAACTTCCAGGTCCGTGTTCTATACGCTACACCGTGTTGCTTCTACTTCTGTAGTAGTAGTAGTAGTAGTAGAAGTGATATTTGTTAAGCACCTCCTGAGTGCAATGCATTGTCCTATATTTGGGAAATAGAAACAAAAGAAACATACCCTGCCCACAATGACCTTATACTCTAACATAGATGACAGACATACAGATTTTCACAAAAAATGTAGTTGGAATGAATAAAACTGAATATTCAATTGAATCTACATATATGTGTACAATTTAATCTATATCATCTATCTATCTATCTATCATCTATCTATCTATCTGTCTATCTCTATCTATATCTATCTATCTATCTATCATCTATCTACTGTTATAGGGGTAAAGAAAGGGAATACATGAATGCCCAACCCTGGAAGGTACTAGAGGATACTTACACCCCCAAGGCAAGTAGCTAAGAGTAGGGGAAGAAACTAGAGGGATAAGCTGATCAAACCAGGTCAGAGGGTTAGATTCTAAATCCTGATAGAACACTCTGGCTTGAAACCCACCAAGGATTGCTTTGCTAGTTCTGTATCTGCTGTGGAGACACTATGTGCTGAGCATAGGATGAACACCTACTCCTGTCTCTGTCTGTATAGATCACAAAGTCATCTGAATATAAACTGCTTCTGGGTTTACGGTGAATAGTCATGGTGCTATGATTTAATGAAGATATCATTAAGGTGATATCCTGCTGGGCAGGAGTCCACCTAAATAATCCCATATAGTAGCGGTAGTAATGCTATTGGTAAAATACTACATGTAGTAGTAGTTGTAATTTTAGTGGCAGTAGTAATGGTATTTCCTGAGCCCCCATTAAGTGCAGTGGACACTGTACTAAGCGCTTGGGAAAGTACAATAAAAGCTGAAACATATTCTCTGCTCACACTCTAATGGGAGGGACAGTCCCAAAACTATTTAAAACCAACAGACTCAGAATACATAATTGAATGCACACACATATGTACATATACATATATGTATATTTGTAAGGTGATAGTGAATAATTACTTACTATGTCTCAAGCACTATTCTGAGTGGTGAGGTAAGCTCTTTGTGGACAGTGAACATTTCTACCAAGTATCAAGTACCAAGTACTCCCAAGTGCTTAGTATAGTATTCTGCACATAGTAGGTGCTCAATAAATTCCACTGATTGATTAAGATAGAGACACGTTAATCAGATCGGACACAGTTCCTATCCCACATGTGGGTCACAGTCAAAGCGAAAATCAAAGTCTCAGTCACAGAGAAGCAGTATGCTGTAGTGGATACTACATGGGCCTAGAAGTCAGCAGATCATGGGTTCTAATCCTGGATCTGCCAGTTGTCTGCTGTGTGACCTTGGACAAGTCACTTAACTTCTCTGGGCCTCTGTTACCTCATCTGTAAAGTGGAGATTGAGACCATCAGCCCCAGGTGGGACAGGGACTGTGTCCAAACCAATTTGCTCGTATCCACCCCAGGACTTAGTACAGTGCTTGGCACATAGTGAGCACTTAACAAATACCACAGTTATCATTATCACTATTATTAAAGTAGGAAAGAGAGCATGTATCAAATCCCTCTTTTACAGATGAAATAAGCACAGAGAAGTTTAGTGACGTGCTCAAGGTCACACAGAGAGGCAAGTGGCAGATCCGGGATCAGAACCCAGGTCCTCTAACTCCCAGAACCTTGCTCTTTCCACTAGGCCACACTGATTCTCCAGGGAAAGAACACTAACAAGCTTCCTGGATAACACTCTCTATGCAGTAAGCACTCTATAAATACTACTAATTGATAGTCTGGCCAGGGGTTAAAGATTCTCATTTGTACCAGAGAGGAGGACTGTTTGCTGGCCACTGGCTCAGCCCCTCCTCTCTGATGGGCCTCCTGTCCCATACCTGCCATCGGCTGAAGTTGCCGTGTACCCTGGAGTGAGATTTTGAGGGCTGCCAGAAGCCTGTCACAGGACGCACCCATTTGAACTATGCCCTTTGGGAGACAAGTTGTCTAGCAGGGCTGCCACTGCAAATCAAATGACAATCCACACGGTCCTTCCTGATCAGATGGTTGGTGGCCACGGCCCCGGGCGGAGGCCGGAGAGGGAGAGAACATGCGGGGTTCAGCTGCCGCTACTGAGGAACCCTGACAGATGGAGTGTACTTTAGGGCTTTTATAAGCACTTTTATCTTGCTCCCTATAAATCAGCAACGGATCTTTGCTCAGATTAGAAGGAGGAACTGTATTGATTATTTTGGAATTGAATCTGCGGTACGGCAGATATGGAGAACTGTTGGGAGTTGCTGAAGTTTGTGTCACTCTTTTAAATATTAGAACACGGAAAAGGAAGTGTCATAAAGTATATTCGGGTTGGCATCTTACAGTTTTAAAAGTCTCAAGTGGAGAAGAGAGGCTGATATTTGTGAGAAAAAACTCACATCCAGGAAAAGGATGTTATCCTCTACCTATTATTCCACCTATTTCTGTGTTTCAGTGATGAGCAACCTAAGTGTTTTTATATCAAGCATTTCTTGTTTGTGGAAATGGTAACATTAACTGAAACAGTGTATGCACATACATTAGAATTACTCAGAACTAGATTGCAGGTTTCAGGCCCTTGGATAAAGAGCATCTTGGGGGAAAAGGAGGTCCCTGGGAAGGTGGATAAAGGAGTTTGTGGAACGCATCTTCAGAATCTACCTTTCTTATGTTATTCTCTGTCTTGTTTTCTACCCTCAAAATGTAGAAGGAACATCACAGAATTTATGCCTATGTTCCACCCAATTATCTCCCTTATGGTTCTGTGCTTCCTTGATTTAAGTTTTGTATTTATCCCTTTTTTGTTGTCTTACTATTGTATTTTTTCTTATTTGCCTCTCATCAGCTCCCTTTCCCTCGATATGATTAAATTGTGAGCCCTCGGAGGGACCGGAACAGGGGCAATGTCTAATTCCTTCCCAAATATTATTAATCAGCATTTGGTATAGTGCTTTGCACACAGTAAGCCCTTAATGATGATGATGATGATGATTATATTTCTTTATGTTTCTTAAGCACTTACTATGTGTCAAACACTGTACAGTTCAAGCGTTGGGGTAGATACAAGTGAATTCATTCATTTAATTGTATTTATTAAGCGCTTATTGTGTGCAGAGTACTGTACTAATCACTTGGGAGAGTACAATACAATGCAACAATGAACAGACACGTTCATTAATCAAGTTGGACAAAGTCCCTGTCTGGCAAGCAGCTCACAGTCTAAGTAGGGTGGAGAACAGGTATTTAACTCCTATTTTACAGTTGAGGAAACTGAGGCACAGCAAATTTAAGTGATTTGCCCAAGGTCACACAGCAGGCAAATAATAAGAAGAAGAAGAATAAAAATAATGATGGTGTTTGTTAAGCGCTTACTATGTGCCAAGCACTGTTCCAAGCCCTGGTGTAGATACAAGGTAATCAGGTTGTCCCATGTAGGTCTCACAGTCTTAATCCCCATTTTACAGATGAGGTAACTGAGGTCCGGAGAAGTTAAGTGATTTGCCCAAAGTCACACAGCTGATAAATGGTGGAGCCGGGATTAGGACCTATAACCTCTGACTCTCAACACTGTGCTTTTGCCACTAAGCCCTCCACTTCTCTAATGATAATAATGGTATTTGTTAAGTGCTTAAATTGTGCCAGGCATTGTTCTAAGCCCTGGGGTGAATACAAGCAAACTGGTTTGGACACAGTCCCTGTCCCACATGGGGCTCACCGTCTCAATCCCCATTTTACGTATGAAGTAACTGAGGCCCAGAGGAGTGAAGTGACTTGCCCAAGGTCACACAGCAGACAAGTGGGGGAGCTGGGATTAGAACCCGGGTCCTCTGATTCCCAGGTCTGGACTCTTTCCATTAGGCCACACTGCAGGAATGGTCAGATTGTTCTGGGGAGGTGCAGCCTCACATTATGGTGACTTGCTGGATTCAGAGATCAGGTGTTCCCATATCCTTCACCTTGTTCTTCTGGTGGGACAGATGAGAAGGGACATTTGGTTCAGTCTCTCAAACTCAAGAAATAATTTAGCCGTATCCGATGTGGCAAAGCTTGCAATAAGATGAGGCATCAGTGATGGGGCCCGACTAGAACCTTGGGGATCTCCCAGATGGTTCCTCAAATGGCTGTGCAGCCCCATCTATCCCGGAGGAGGTGCCGGAGGAGGCATTCCTTTTGGGCCTGCTTTATGAATCCTGAGTTAGCCTTGGCTAGCTACAGCTACAAGTGTCCAGTTTTGTTGGTGAAAAGATGAATTTTTCTTTGGCCCTTTAAAAAATAAAATCCCTCATTTTGCAAAAAATAACCGTCCACCAACAAAATAAGCCTCATCGTTGTCCCTTTCATTTGCCTTTGGTTCCAGAGGAAGCAGCATGGCCTAATAGGAGCACAGGACTGGAAGTCAGAGGGCTTGGGTTCTAATTCCAGCTCTGCTGTGTGATCTTGGGCACGTCATTTCACTTTTCTGTGACCCTCAGTTTCCTCAGCCAAAAAATGTGAATGAAATATCCATTCTCCCTCCTAACTAGCCTGTGAGCCCCATATGGAACAAGGACTGTGCCTGATCTGATTACCTTGAATCTCCCCCAGTGCTTAGAGCAGTGTCTGGCACATATTAAGCACTCAAAAATTACATTTATTACTGTTAGAGGGAAAGATTTCTTTTTTACTCAGATTGCTTAAACCTTTTTGCTTTTACATGTGCCATATCAGGGATAAAATAAGGCACCCTAGAGGTTAGTGACAGCCATCACCATCAAACTTCAGTAATTTTTGTTTGTTTGTTTAATTTGGAGTAGCTGCCAGACAATAGATTTTTGCACTAACAGCTCAGAATTAAGAGAATCAGTTTTATAGCATAGTATGCTTAACATAAAGTACGCTGCAGGAATTTGTTTTTGATGGATTCATGTCTCTTTGCTTTTTCAACTAGCTCCCCTACAAATTAAAGAAAATGCTTTTACTAAGGTTGTTTTTTAGTTCACTTTAGGAAGCTGATGTCCAGTAATTTTATATTCTGCTCCATTTCACTTTGGGCCATTATTTATACTTTTCCTTCATAGCCTCCAAAAGAGGAAACTTTAAACTTTACAATCCCAACCCTTCTCTTAACATTCTTGAATGAAATAAGTTCCTCAAGAAAATGGTTATATGTGCAAACTATGTGTTTACCACAACATTATTGCCCTCAGCTGTGTTTACCAGGGTCTCCTTCAGAAGTTAAGAATAACCTGATATCCAAGACTTACATCATAAATGAAAAACTGAGAGAGTGAGTGTCTGCACTCTTCTTGGTGCTAAATGAGCAATGAAGCCACGACAGTGTTGGTTGTAGGAAGTAGCATGATCTAATGGAAAGATCCTGGGGCCTAGGAGTTAGGAGAGTTAGATTCTAGTCCCCATTGGTCTGCTTTGAGGCCATGGGCAAGTCACTTAAGCTCTCTGGGCTTAGTTTACTCCACTACATGTTCCTTTTCCTATATTTTAGATGGTAAGTCCCAAGTGGGACAGGGGGTGAGCCTGAGGTGATCATTCATCAATCATTAATAATAATAATAATGGCATTTGTTAAGTGCTAACTATGTGCAAAGCACTGTTCTAAGCGCTGGGGGGATGCAAGGTGATCAGGTTGTCCCACATGGGGCTCACAATTTTAATCCCCATTTTACAGATGAGTTTACTGAGGCTCAGAGAAGTTAAGTGACTGGCTCAAGGTCACACAGCAGACGTGTGGCGGAGCCGGGATTAGAACCCATAACCTCTGACTCCCAAGCCCGTGCTCTTGCCGCTGAGCCACGCTGCTTCTCCGTATCTTAGTAATCATTAGTATCTTTTGAGCACTTACTATGCACAGAGCCTGTGCTAAGCATTTGGGAGAGGTTATTTTTGTATCGATCCAGTGCTTAACCCAGTGCTTGGCATATATGGTAAGTACTTAACAACAACAATAATGATGATAGTAATAATAGTATTTGTTAAGCACCTACTAAGTGCTAGGGTAGAGACAGAATATTCAGATAGGACACAGTCCCTGTCCCACATGGAGCTCACAATCTAAGTGGGAAGGAGAACTGACATTGAATCCCCATTTTACAGATGAGGAAACTGAGGCATAGAGATGTTAAGTGACTTGCCCAAGGTCACCCAGCAGACTAGTAACAGAGCCAGGAGTAGAACCCTGACTCCGAGGCCCCTGTTCTTTCTGTTAGGCCACACTGCTTCCCTAATTTTATTGTCGTTTTGCTGTCCTATATAAATGGAAACTATGTAATTCTGTGGAAGGACATTTTCTATGATCCAAAGAACATGTCTTGCTCCTTCCCCTGAAAATTAAATGATATCCTCCTCCTGTGAACTACTTCAAGTCTTGCATGGCAGCCCCATTTACTACCTGACTTTAATGATAGGAAGGGCATTTTGCAGCCTTCAGTTGGCCGGCTTCTTGTCCACAATATTATCTTCCGAGGTGAGGTTTATCAATCAGTCATATTTATTGAGCACTTGCAGTATGCAGAACACTAAGAATGCTAAGTACTAAGTGCTTGGGAGAGGATACTATAACAATATGACAGAGTTTACTGAAACCCAGAAAGTCTCATCCAAGTCTTTGAAAGATTGTATAGTAAAGAGCAAGCAGAACTGCTGCAGTCTGTGGGAGAAAATCCCAATTGATTCTCAGCTGGTTGATGCCCTCACTCCCTAACCAAGCTCTCCGAACAGGAGGTTAATTAGAAGAGTCACTTTGACTACACCTGCTCAGCTCTTTCCAGGCTCCTAAAGCAGCAGCCAACACTTTACTTTGCTTCTCCACATCATTGAGCAAACACAAAGGAATTAGTGCTGTTTTCCTTCTAGCATTTCACGTGGTGCAGTCCCCCATAAGTCATTTTGTTACTTTGTACTAGAGCAAAGAAACTTTAGCTTTCCCAAACTCTAAATCTCTTTAATTTGGACTCTCAGACGTTGCTGTCTCCCCTGAGAATGTGTACATTTCTGAGCCCCCTGGAATCTCAACCGTATTTCGAAAGACTTTCCGACGTCAAATTTCCGGACTGAGAGTGATAACGCTTGAACAATCAAACTGCAAACTGGAAGAATTATATCAGGGAAGGAAAATTAGAGAGGGGAGTGGAGAAAAAACAGCGCATCTTCCACCCAATTATCGTTTTCTTTTCAAAAGAAATCTTCATGGCCAAAAAGTTGAGATGATTCACGTAGAGATGATTAATTTAAATGCGATCTTGGATGGAAAGAGTCTCCCGCAGTGAAGGCTGATGGTTGTTCAGGGGTCCATCCAATTCCAAATTCTCTTCTCCTAATAACCCGTTTTATCTCTTCTCATTGTGTCACAAGTCACAGAGACATAGAAGAAGAAAGAAAAAATTTCAAAGATGGTTGCAAAATTCTGCTCTAGTTTTCTGGCTAAATTAGACCAAAATTTGAAAGGGCATTGAACTAATTCTGCTAATTGCAATTAGCATGATGTGTTTACTGGATTATTGACATCATAAAACTTCAAAGAGTTTTAATAGGCCTTCTGCTAATAATCATGGTTTCATGTTTTTTTTTAATAACACAAAATAAGAAGCACTGACTCCATAGTGAAAAGAAATCTAATTTATTTTCACCTATCTTATAGTTGCTAAGAAGCAGCCATTTTTGAAGAACGGTAATTAAATTTTGATTTTAATTTCAAGACAGAACAGGAAATGTAACACATGCTTGCTTAAATGAATGGGTGAATGATAGCATTAGGCTTGTCTGTTTCCAAATCTTTGTCAGGACCTCATTGTGATTAAAGTTCTTCTCAGAATTTCCATGTCACAGAGTGCAGCTTTTGAAATGGTTCTTTTCAGCAAATGCTTGTGAGCTTTTGGGGAAGGATTTAGGGGACTAGTGTGTGCTGGGAAGCTAGTTACTCTGAGCCTGATGAATTTATAGGGGTAATTTAAGAACCTACTCATTCTTATGGAACCAGTGATGCAGTATTTACTGAGCTTGAAGACATTAAGTAACTTTTCTAGGGTGTACATTTTATGGCCTTTTACTGGGTTACAGCAGAAGTTGTAGACCTGTTTAAGCAAACATGTTATTATGTACAGAGTGGGAATGGAATGTTATAAAAATTTCAATGGTCAATTAACAAAGATTTATTTTTTAAGTCACCCAGGTTTTCCCCCACTTAATAATTACCCCATGGAAGAAAACAGGCTGTTTTTTCTCCCTGTCATATTTAGTTTCACTATGGCATTCTGCTACAGTTGGCTTTTGGAAAAGAAAAAAAAGCACTTCTATTTTTACACAACGAAAAGCTAGAATTTTACTGTAAAAAGGAACTTTTGAGCAGTTACAAAGCACTCCTTCCAAAATCTAGCTTTAAACTCTTCATTCTGTGTTTACTAAAAGTTTAGTTTTGTCTCCGTCAGTAACTTCATAGGACATCCTACTTTTGGAATTGTTTAAAATGTAGCTCCTAACCTAGGATTCACACAAGGGACTTGTAATCATTTTTAAAAGTACACATACTCTCCATATGTGACACACGTGCAACCTCTTGAACTTGAAACGTTTCTTGAAAACATCCATATTAAATAGAAATATAGGCCACCAGCTGACAAGTTTTCAGTTTTTTTCATGTTTATTGTTCTCCCCCATCCAGAAAACATCTCTTGGAATTTAACATGGTATTTGAGAGTTCAGTCCACAAAACTGGTGTCTTAATAAGTCACTTATATTTATTGAGCACCTACTGTGTACCGAGCACTGGAAGGAGCAGCTGGGAGGTTACAACAGATCCTTACCTTGCTGATTTCCTTCTACAACCTAGACTGCACACTTCAGTACTCTAATGTCAATCTGCTCATGTACCTCACCTGTCTCGCTACAAACCCCTTGACCACAACCTCCCTCTGTCCTGGAACCACCCTTCCTCCCCTGCTTTATATAGGACAGACCACCACTCTCTCACCTTCAAAGCCATAAGAGAATCACATCTCCTCCAAGAGGCCTTCCATGACTAAGTCCTTTCCCTTCTGTGTCACCTATGTAATGGATCTGTTCCCTTTAAGCACTTGTTATTCACTCCACCCTTGGCCTTATAGCACTTATGTACATGTCCATATTTTATTTTAATGTCTGACTCCACCTCTTGCGTGTAAGCTACCTTATATGTAGGAAACGCGTCTACTATTTTTTTTTTTGTATTGTATTCTCCCAAGCACTTAGGACAGTGCTCTTCACGTAGTAAGTGCTCAATACGTAGAATAACTGATGAGGTCCCCAGTCTCCTGGAGTTTACAATGCCTTCTTGTGCAGAGGAAGTGGAAAGCCTCCTGGAGGAGGTGAGCTCTCAGTAGGGCTTTGAAGGGAGAAAGAGAGCTAGTTTGACAGATGTGTGGAGGGAGGGCATTCCAAGCCAGAGGTAGGATGCGGGACAGGCGAAAACGAGGCACAGAATATAGCTATAATTCTATTTTTTCTGATGGTATTGACACCCATTTACTTGTTTTGTTGTCTGTCTCCCCCTTCTAGACTATGAGCCCGTTGTTGGGTAGGGACCGTCTCTTTATGTTGCCAATTTGTACTTCCCAGCTCTTAGTACAGTGCTGTGCACACAGTAAGCACTCAGTAAATGTGATTGAATGAATGAGTGAAAGTGATTGTCATCAATAACGTAGATAAATCCATGTGCAACTTTTAGCCCTTCTTGAGGTTGACTCTAGGTATTAAGAACCTTGAATTATTATTCTTTATTATGTATTAGAGCAACTGTCTCCTACTGGACCTACATAAGTCCCTGTGAAGAATGTAGGGAAGAGCCTTCTCCTTTTCTAGTGGGAGAAATTGAGACATGGAGAATTGAGATGCTTTACGTCAGAGCTTAGTGTTCTATGGGGCAGACAAAATTCTCTGCAGAAGGGAAGAAGAAGAATTTCAACAATATGTTTGTGCCTGTTTTTCCTCCTGAATTTTCTGACTCCAGAACAGGAGTCTAAAAACTGTCATGTAGGGGCATGCTGTTTAAAGGGGAGGCATTTGACAGGAATCAATGAAGGATAAATCATTGATAGCTATAGACAAGAACGAAACATGCTTCTGGGCTGATGCTGGAATACTAGGGCTTTTTCCAAGATGTCTCTGGCTTGTTTAAGGGCAAAGAATAGGGTTGCAAAGGAAATCAAAGCCTGATGTGGAGAAATGAAACATGAAGCCTACTGACTTTTAAAAAACATTTTAAATCACATTCTCTAAGGTTTCACTTTATACTGAAGGCAGCTGTAATAAGTTTTGGAAGATGGTGTAAGGTTTCTATTAAAGAGAGGTTGTGCTTTCAGTTTTTCTACCAAAAGGGAGAGGGGGTGGAGGTGGAGGGGATTAGAGATTATTTAGTATAAGAGGAGAAACTTTAAAATGTTCTCATCAGGACTATAAAGCAATAACTTATACACATTTGACTGTAATGTGCAAATGAAAGAGTATTAAACCATTCCTTGGCTTTTGAAAATAATGTGTAGTGCCATGGAATAACTTAATAACTGCAACTCGAATGCACTTCTGCCACAAGTAAAACAAGAGTGCTGCTTTGTAGTGCCCTGCTAAGTGTTGCATCAGCGGCTGAATTCCCAGTAGGTGCGTGGAGCATGCCAAATATATTGGACTGTATGAAAGGTCCCATTGTTCACGGGGCATCATTATTTGCAGCTACACTCACAATGTTTGCTTGTGAAACAATTTATTGGAAACAAGTATGCTTAAGAAAGGCACTTGATTTGAAATTTAGTTGATCTGGCTCATAACATTTAGGCTTTTATAGTATTTTGCCTCTAAGAATAAATATTTAGGTCCACTGTACTTTAAGGCACTTAGATTGAAAGAAAACAAAAAAACTTTGCTTGAAGGAGTCTGGAGTCAGTGAACTACTAGGAGTTTTTCACCTCTAGGACACTGGTTCAAAAGTGAAAGAACCCGGGAGGACCAGAAATGCAATGTGTGACAGGTTCTGGGTGACACACTTTTGGAAATGGAATGAAAGTCTCAGGACAAATAGCTAGTTTTCCATAATGAGGAGCAGCGGAGCTTAGTAGTAAGACCATGTCTGGGAGTCAGAGGATCTGGGTTCTAATCCCAGCTCTGTCACTTGTCTGTTGCATTACACTGGGAAGGGCACTTCATGTCTCTGTGAGCCTCAGTTTCCTCATCTGTAAAATGGGGATGAAATACTTGTTCTTCCTCCTACTTAGTCTTGGAATCTCACGTGTCCCATGTGGGACAGGGACTGTGTCCAAATCCATTTGCTTGTATCCACCCCAATGCTTAGCACAGTGCCTGGCACATAGTAAGCACTTAACAAATGCCATCATCATCATCATAATTATCATCATAATCCAACCTGTTTATCTTGAATCTAAGCCAGCTCTTAGTACAGTTATTGGCTTGTGGTGAGCACTTAACAAATGTCACAATTATTATCATTATTGTTATTTGAAAAAGCATCTTAATTGAACCAACAGGAATTGCCAGATAGACAAGGTGCAAGAATGAAACCAACCGACTGCACACTGGGTAGGGGAGTGGTAGGGAAAAGATTTACCCACAGTTTGATCTCATGACTTGTGTGCTGTGACAGGCTTAGCTTCTCACCTTAGTGTAGTGCATGGAACCTGGAATTCAGAAGGGCATGGGTTCTAATTCTGACTCTGCCCCTAGTCTGCTGTGTGACCTTGGGCAAATCATTTCACTTCTCTGTGCCTCATTTCCCTCATCTGTAAGGTGGGGGTTCATTCTTGTGAGCCCCACGTGGGGCAGGGACTGTGTCTGACTCGATTTGCTTGTATCCACCCCAGTGCTTAGTACGGTGCCTGACACATAGTAAGCACAGATACCATTATTATTATTATTATTGTTCTCTGATGATAACCGTGTTGTGGCAAGTGTGGGTATTTTCAGTGACTTCTGAATTGAAAGCTGTTCTAGTCTTCTGCCCTGTTTTAATCAATGTTTTTGGACTTGCCATTACCACATGGGTTCACTTTCTGCTTCCATAGCTGTGGGGCAGGATCTTGGCCAGTTAGTGAACCTTCCAGTCGTATCAACCGCCTGTTCGGCACCCCAAAGTAGAGCCAGCACCTGCTGAATCAAAGGTGTGTGTCGGTGATGGGAAGAGGAAGAAGACATCTCCATGTCTAGGGAATCAATCACTCAGTCAGTCAATCAGTGTTACTTATTGAAGCCTTACCATTTGCAGAGCACTGTACTAAGTGTTTGGGAGAGTACAATACAACGGCGTTGGCCGACATATTTCCTGCCCACAAGGTGCTTACGGTCTAGGGGGAACAGTGGTACTGTTGTTGCCCCAACTCATAATTTGTGGTGGGCTCACTAGTCCCCAGTAGACAGCATTGGTGATATAGCATGTTGGGAACATTCCTTTCCTTCCCTAATCCAAACACCTTGAGCTAAACACTTCCGAGGAATATTTTTCAGGGTGTCCATCTCTGTTCCCAACGTGCTAGAAGATTTCCCAAAGGACCAGCTTTAGCTAAGGATACCATCCCAGTTGTTAGTCTGGGCTAACTCCGGTAGAACCCACCCACAGGAGGGATGTTAGAGATGCAAAGCTTGAGACCAATCGGACACCTCACGCCACTTGGACATCTCACTAGTGAGGCCGTCAATAGGGGCCCAAAGGCCGGTAGAGTTTGGCTCTGCCCGCTGTCCTCTCAGAGCTTGCTAATTGCTCCTTCTGTAATCTTTCTCACATTTTGCTGTTGCCAAGGGGGGCTGTGAAGGAGTACATGGAGTGAAGAAGTCTGAGATTCATTCGATCATCATAGAAACAGCTGGGATGGGTCTCTCACCCTCCCATCTTGAGTTACGTAGCTGCCATGATGCTCAATGTTGATTTTGTCTGGGAAAATATTTAGTGAGATACTAAATTTGAGGGTGTCCGTCCCAGCAGTATAACCCCGAAGTTCTTGGTCTCCAAAGTCAGTCGCGTTAGCTCTTTGTCCAGGGCTCCCTTTATTCCGTCACAGAGATGTATGTTTCTTGCTTGCCCTTGCCGTTACTGGTTTGCATGAATCAAAATAAATGAAAACTTCACTAAAGTGCCCGGTGTGCTGACGATCAAGAGAAAATCCAACTTCCGTCTCATTAGGTGGCCGACAGAACGTATAACTTTGGGTACAACAGCTTCTCTCCTTTTCTCTTTTCTAAGCGGGCATTCTTTATGCTACAAGTGTAGTGCTCAAGTGATCTCCTTTGAAGTGTAGTTTTTCTTAGGCGTTTGGCTGCAGTGTTGTTTCAGGGGAGTCAGCCAACA
Organism: Tachyglossus aculeatus; assembly: GCF_015852505.1. Lineage (NCBI taxonomy): Eukaryota > Metazoa > Chordata > Mammalia > Monotremata > Tachyglossidae > Tachyglossus > Tachyglossus aculeatus. Next base: position 23,851,928 of record NC_052081.1, read on the forward strand.
GGCTTAGAGGCTTTTTTGGCACAAGTTCACTAGGAGTTTTCTTGGCAGACTGCTTATTTATGCATTTTTACTCTTTTTTTCTCAACCCCCTCCCCCACCCCAACTCTTCTCCTCCTTCTTCTTTCCTTCCCCCCCTTTTTTTTTCCAGAACGATCACCTCATCGGCCCATTCTGCAAGCGGGGTTACCAGCCAATGCCTCTACAGTGGTTGGGGGTGACGTGGAGTTTGTCTGCAAAGTTTACAGTGATGCCCAGCCCCACATTCAGTGGATAAAACATGTAGAAAAGAATGGCAGTAAACATGGGCCAGATGGGTTACCTTACCTTAAGGTATTAAAGGTGAGAACCTTCTGAATCTAAAGGCAACCACTGGACTGAAGGCTGCTTTTTATACTAAAGGGTTTGGAGATGGGTTGGTTTGACTGATATTTTTGCTGGGAAGCAGAAGAGAGTCAGTTTAACTTACCAGTCAGCACTGGGTGTAAACCGAAATGGGAGAAGCGCTATATATGCTAATAGAGCAAAATTCCATCGTACCAGAATCCTACTTTCCAGAAAGTTCCCTTTTCAGAAAGAAATTCCCAAGATGTTGACTACCACAATCTTGACATTTTCATCACCCCTTGCCCATCCTACAGGAGCTCGGGGAGGAGGATGATTCCCACTGTATGCAGCAGGTGGTAAAAAGTAGTAAATTGATAAGTGGGTAGGCGAAACAGCCCAGATTTGTCTAAGAAACAGAATTTTCCATTTCCCCCAAACCCGAGAGGCATCTGGGTAATAATTCATTCCTGTAAAATTGGATTTATGGTATATATATATAGTATATAGATGTGGTGTGTATGGATGTGTGTGTGTGTGTGTGTGTGTGTGTGTGTGTGTGTGTGTGTGTGTTGGGAGGGTGAAATTAGATAAAATCTGTCAATTTCCCCAAACTCCTGGTTCTTTTTCAACACCTGAAATTAATTTCCCAACTATTCAAATGTAATGTAATACATTTCTTTACATCTACAGGCCTGTAAAGAATATTGCATATTAAAAAAAGATTACCCCATTTTACCCATTTTCTCTTGCAGGTCAAAGCCCCCATTTTGGTATTACTATTATTGATCAATGGAATTTATTGAGTGCTTTCTGTGCGCAGAGCACTGTACTAAGTGCTTATCATCAAAAGCTTTTACTAAGCACTTAATTATGTGGAGCTGGTGGGCCAGGGGAGCTCTGCAGTCAGGATACAGTTGTGATAACTATGGTTTCCCTGCAGAACGCTGCATCTTTCAGCCACCTTGATGCATCCTACCCACCCACAGTCAGGTTTTTCATTGCATCTGTTGTTTTATAGGAAATTCCCCCTAAAGACCATCCAATTCTAAGTGTTCTGTCTGATGGGCATTGTCAATCACAGAAAACTGGGAAAAAATGCCAGTCATCCATCATTTATAATTCCATTCAACCAGGGCCTAGCATAATCTTTTTTTTTGCCTTGTGATAATTGTTCTACTGTGATGCTTCCTTTAGATACTGGTTTTGACTCTAAATGGAAGACGAAGGTTGCTTATGGAGTATTGGTGGTGGGACCATAGACAAAATCAGGTCCATATCGGACTGCAGTTACATTGTTCTCCTATGTTATTGGTCTATTCTAGCATTCGGGGATAAATAGTTCCAATGCTGAAGTGCTGACTCTGTACAATGTGACTGAGGCGGACGCTGGAGAATATATTTGTAAGGTCTCCAATTATATAGGGGAGGCCAACCAGTCTGCCTGGCTCACTGTTTGGCCAAAAGAACAAGGTAACAATGTTTTTTAAAGAAATCTGGATGTAGACGCTGAAAGGACTTGGTGCTTTGGGAGACTGCAGGCAGCTTGTAGGATAACTCTTGTGGCCTTGGTATATTTATAATAATCCTCTTTTGGTGTCGCAACTGGTATTGCGCCAGCAGCCATGGAAAAATGCCCACAATGTTCTCCATGTTTTAAGTAATTCTTTAAAAGTTATTTTTTTCTTCCTTGAGCATATGCTTCTCTCCGTTATATGATGGCTGCATTGCTCTTTTTCCATCCGCAGTCCCACAGACTTACTACATTTTAAGAGCTTACCGAAGAGGCCGGTGAAGCCAAGCTCTTGGTTCAGAAGCAGAGTTCGATCGTGCTTCATTTTCCAACCAGGATACACACATCAGGGATTTGTCCAACCAAATACAAATTCACTCATTTTATGCTTGATACTTGCCAGCTGCTTTCCCTATAATTTACATCTCCATTCTTTAATTTTATTTTAGAATAATGAAGTTAATTGGTAAAGGTCAGTATGTTCTGCTGTCCATGGCAAGTCATTACGTACACCCACCTTTGATTCATTCACTCGTATTTATTGAGTGCTTACTGTGTGTAGAACACAGTACGAAGTGCTTGACACTGTACTAAGCGCTTGTCAAACCCAACATCTAAATGGTCTCTTCCCACTGTGTTTCACTATTTCATTTGAATAATTAAGTTTAACAACTTGTAGATGGGAGAATTCCAGCTGAATGGCAGTCAAATTTACCCAGTCTTGTGGCCAAGGACAAATCCCTCTGATGCCACCCTTTATCCCGGTTGGCATTCCTGAGTCTTTGGGACCTGAACCACATTTCGACATCATCCTTCCCACTCTCCTCAGAGGGAAATTGCAGCTGGCAAAGTCAGAACCATCCTATTTGTCCTCCCATGTGTGGGCTTCTTCCGTCCAATTCAAGAAACTACAAATTATACATACCGATGCATTTTTTAAAAGTGAAAGAGAAAGAATCCTTGTGGGCGAATTTTTCCATGCCGGTTGATTGCATGCATGTTTAGGTGGTGAGTTTAGGTTTGGTGACGGGTGTTGGTGATCCCTCTTTGAGGTGAGCAGGGCCCTGTGGCTAATGCCTTCTGGTTGTGGGCTTTGTGGATGGGGCGGAGTCGGAATCTCCCTCTGGCTGGACACCTGCAGAGGCCAAAGGTGCAAAGCCGTTGCGGTTCCCTGTCCCCGTCCACAATCATTCTTATGTCGTCTAGCCTTGTTTCTTGCTTCCCTTTGTCTTCTAGGCCGCCGGTGTAAACACCACGGACAAAGAGATTGAGGTTCTCTATATTCGGAATGTAACTTTTGAGGATGCGGGGGAGTATACGTGCTTGGCGGGTAATTCTATTGGGATATCCTTTCACTCTGCATGGTTGACAGTTCTGCCAGGTATATATGGCTCTCTCTCTCAGTGGTTTTTCCTCTCCTCTTGGTTGATTGCTACAAAATGAACACAGCTTCTGTTTCAGAAATGGCCCTTTCTAAACCCCTGGGCTGAGGTGAAAAAAATGTAAACCATGATTTTTTTGGGTGGGGTTTGCCTCAGTAATTCACTTATGATCTTTTGAGTTGCATCCCATTAAGGCACTCATTAAAATCCATTTGGTTTTGGTGAAATATTGAGTCAACATGAATATTTAGCTACCACCTTCCCAAAAGAACAAATTAGACTTTGAAATTGTCTAATGTTCCAATGTTTCTAATGTTAAATTCCACTGGGTCGGTTTTCACCTCTTCCACCTGAAGAAAACATATCCATTTATTTTGGAAAATCTTCTGAGAATTGCCTCAAAATACAACGTACACAGAAGCAGTGTGTTACCTCTCTTGGGAGTCGGTTCAGTGCATGTTTTCATTGAATCAATTCTTAATTTGCTTTTACTGCGGAGCATGCTTCTGTCATCTTAGGGTTGATGTTGTTTCTACCCCAATGAGAAACCAACATCAATGCGCTTTATTGCCTGAAAATTGTTGCTGTCTGCATATTTAACTGAAGTACATTTCTACATGAGTCTGACTTTCTGATAATCACTGTTTTCTCTCGTGCACTTGACTTTCTTATAAGAAACTGAACAGTGTGTGGTTTGCTAGCTCATCATGTAATACTGCATATAATGAATTCCTTACTCTTAGAAAACGGTACCTACCCGCATGTGTATTTTATCTAGAGTAAATGAATTGTTCACTAGGTTTTGGCTGTGCAGTTAAGAGACTCTGAATGTCTTCTAAGCTTTCTCCTTCTCTTTGAAAATATATTAGCCTGAGAAACCCCTTTACACCTATTTTCTCTTTCACTGTGAACTGAGATGTCTATATTTGCTTCAAATAGTGAGAACTACTTACATTGAGCTTGCTTTTACTTTCATGGTTTGCATTCTGCAAATGCCTAAATGCCATCTTTTAACCAATTTAACCAACTGGAGAACTGCATTAACTAAGAATGAACTACAAGAAATATATTTGGAAATACACTGCTTATAGTTTGACCGCCGATTGTTCTGGAATGTTTGGTTTGTGGGAGTGTTAAAAGAAAAAAAATCCTGGAAGAAATAGGTGATTTCAGATCTAAAATAAAATCTAAACAGCCTCCCGTTTAAGAGAAATGCTGTTTGACATGTCAGAAAAATACGAACAGAAAATAAACTAGGGACTAACTCTCCCCCTACCCATTTCCCCCTTCCCCCAATTGGTCAAGATACCAAATTAACTAAGAATTCCTTTGCAAACATAGATTTCACCAGACAGTCATCATCGAGAAGTAGATAGTTCAATCTTTAGGCAAAGTGCATTTGCTTATTTGGTTGAGTATTATGTTGAATTATATTTAGGAATTCAAACTTATTTTAGGCCAGTTTATAGATGAATATTTGTTTCCCTTTCATACGTAGTTATGTTCCTCTGGAGTAAGTCATCTACCCATTTCTCCTTTGGAACAAGCTTGTCTAAATAAACTGAAGTAATCTCCCTACTAATTCACCCAAATATGGAGAGAGTTTGAGTGGAGGAATTACTCCTCTTGGTTTCCTCAGAAACTCTTCTACCTACACATGTGTTTTCTGGGCAATCTTTTAGAGAGTCAAAGGAAAGATACTAAAGAGAATTGAGCAACTTGTCCATTTTAATGTGCTGTTCACTGCCCTAGCAGGTACAGATGCTTCACAAAAAGCACCGGGGGAAGGAACCCAGGCCCTTGTTTAGCCTAGCTTAAATGCCGGGTCTTTGCCAAGAACCCGCTAGAGTTGCACATTTCCTCCTCTTTTCTGGGCCTTTGTCTTCACTCTCTTTCTGTTTAAGTTTGGATCCTTCTCCTCCTCTCTCCCCTTCCAGTTCTCCTCACTCCCTCTGGGTCTCTCATCTTTTGTGTTGATCTATCTGCTTCTCCCCTTTGCCATTTATCAGGTCTCTTTTTATTTGTCCGGGATGATACTCTGGCCCTCGTTTCTTTGTTCCTCTTGCCCTTAAAGTCCTCTTTCAAGATCCTTTCGCTCTGTATCTATTGCCCTCTGTTCTTTTTTAAGTATAGTGGGGCTTTTTCTCCTCTTTCGTCCATCTTCCCATCTGTCTGCAACATTTCTCCAGCATTCACTCTGTCCCCTTCTCTGTCCTTTATCCTTATTTCTCTTTTTTTCTCTTTTCAGCTCTTTTCTCCTCTTCCCACTTTTCTCCTTCTCCCTTCCACTCTCTCTAATACTATCTTACCTCTTTCCTTTCTCTATCTCTGACTCCCTCTCACATTTGTCCTTTCTCAGTATCTCTCATCCATTCTTTTTCTTCCATTCTCTCTCTCATCCATTCTCTCTGTATCTCTCTTCCTCCCTGCATATAATACCTATAATAAATGCATAATATATATCTGCGAGAGAGAGACAGAGAGCTAGAGAAAGGGAAAGGAAAGAGAAACTTACAGTAGTTTTGAAGAAGCGGACTAACCAGGAAATGCCAACCCCTAGGTTTCTTTTCTAAATGTCATTTCAAAATGTGTCTCTTGCTGTATATAATTATTCTCATCTGGCTCCATGAATTATGCTTAAAAATGTCACTGCCAGATTCTAACTCTGTGGCCTGTTTATTCCTCCCCGAAAATTTGGATCTAGCACCTGTAAAAGAAAAGGAGATCACAGCATCCCCAGACTACCTGGAGATAGCCATTTACTGCGTTGGGGTCTTCTTAATTGCCTGTATGATGGTGGTCGTCATCGTGTGCCGTATGAAGACCACCACCGAGAAACCTGACTTCAGTAGCCAGCCTGCAGTGCATAAGCTGACAAAGCGTATCCCCCTGCGGAGACAGGTAACAGAAAGTAGATAAAGAGTTTAAAGAAATTTACTCTGATGCAAACCTGTCAGCCAGTATCAAGTGGTTATGGTGCTAGAATTCCTGAAGACTCTGCTAATAGCCGGAGGAATGCTATGTGGGCTTCTGAGTCTCGAACAATCAAATGGCAGAAGAACCATTAGTTGGACAACTTCAAAGTTCTGCTGCCTCCCTCCTTTAAAAGCTAGATTCGAAGTCTGGATCCCAATAAGCCTGAATTGGTGATGATAATCAGAGAGATATAAATAGAAACATTGTAGAAACATTATCGTCGTCTGTTTGTAAATGGGAAGGTTGAGGCTTTTAGAAGGAGATGCATCCTCACCAGGTACAGATAATAATACTTTTAGTTTTGAGGTCTGGTGCTTTATAGTTGAAAGTTGTGAGGAATAAGGAGAGAAGTGTGTCTTTAACAGGAATGGAGCATCTGCAACTACTGCATTTGTTTGTTTATTTCCTTGATTATTTAAACCTAGGGAACAATGCTTTCTTGCTTAGAAGTTTAAAAAAAAATATATTTCTAAACTACAAAGTAGGCTTGAGATGGTTATGTTTGAAAAGCACTCTATTGCTGTTGCTTAGCCTAATGAATGCAATGAAAGATGTCACAAAACAGGCTAAATGGTTAAGTAGATGATATGTTCTGACTTGTTGTTGACTTTTCATTCAGGTGTATTTATTGAATGTTTACTGTGTGCAGAGCACTATATTAAGCGCTTTGGGGAGTATAAGAGAAGAAGTGTTGCTTAGTGGAAAAAGCCCGGGTTTGGGAGTCAGAGTTCACAAGTTCTAATCCCGGCTCTGCCACTTGTAAGCTGTGTGACTTTGGGCAAGTCACTTAACTTCTCTGTGCCTCAGTTACCTCATCTGTAAAATGGGAATTAAGACTGTGAGCCCCACGTGGGACAACCTGATTATCTTCTATCCCCCCAGCACTTAGAACAGTGCTTGGCACATGGTAAGCACTTAACAAATACCATTATTATTATTATCATTACAACAATACAACAATAAACCTGCACATTCTCTGCCCACAACCCTATGTTGCTGGTGACATTAAAAAAAAAATGGGGGGAATATGATCCAGTTTTGTGGGGGGAGGGGCAGGGGGCATTTTTTCCCTGTCATGGCTCAACCAATTGCCCAAATTGCCCAGAATCCCACTTGAATTGAATCTTGTTTTTTGTGAAGTTGTTTTTGAAAACACAAACTCTGACTGTGCTGGTTTTGTCCTCTTGTTCCTTTACTTCTCCACTGCCCCGCCTTGCACCTCTTCTCCTGCTCTCCCTTACTAATATGCTCCTATTTTCTCATAAACCACAGTTTTCCAGAAATACCATCCAGGTTCTACATTGGCATCCTCTGATGGGACCTTCTGTAAACAAGTGGACTGTCACGGCACATTGACTGGCCTCAGGCTGGGCCAAGTTCCTTCTCTTCCCAGAATAATCTCATCCTCGGGGAACCGGGTTGTCTCCAGCTCCTTGGAGACCTCCTGATCTCTCGGGGTTTCATCCCGCCCATGCAGTTGGTTAGTGAGTCAGGTCAGTCAGTCACCAAAGAGAAATTCCTCACCAGCAGCTTTAAAGAACTCAATCACCTTGGCCCCTAATTGACCTCATTGCTCTCCTGCCACAACCCAGCCCATATACTTCACTCCTCTCATGCCAAACTACTCGCTGTACCTTGATCTCGTCTATCTCGCCGCCAACCTCTTGTCCATGTCCTGCCTCTGGCCTGGAACACCCTCCCCCTTCATATCTGACAGACGATCACTCTCCATACCTCAAAACGTCATTAAAAATACATCTCCTCCAAGAGGCCTTCCCTGACTTAGCCCACCTTTCCTCTTCTCCCATTCCCTTCTGCTTCTAGCACTTGGATTTGCACTCTTTATTCACCCCTCCCTCAGCCTCACAGCACTTGTTTTCATATCCATACTTTATTTATATTAATCTCTGTCTCCCCCTCTAGACTGTAAGCTCGTTGTGGGCGGGGAACATTTCTACCAACTCTGTTATATTATTCTCTCCCAAGCGCTTAGTATAGTGCTCTGCACAAAGTAAGCACTCTATAAATATGATTGTTTCATTGATTAACCAAGGGAATCACCTTCCGTTGCTCTGCTATTACAATTTTGAGTATCATATTTCACTGTGCAGGGGCCCCTGGTCACTCGCCACTATTTGGAGAAAAGCGTGGCTTAGTTGGAAAGAGCACGGGCTTGGGAGTTAGAGATCGTGGGTTCTAATCCCAGCTCTGCCACTTGTCAGCTGTGTGACTTCGGGCAAGTCACTTAACTTCTCTGTGCCTCAGTTACCTCATCTGTAAAATTGGGATTAAGACTGTGAGCCCCACCTGGGACAACCTGATATCCTTGTATCTCCCCCAGCACTTAGAACAGTTTTTGGCATATAGTAAGCACTTAACAAATATCATTATAATAATAATTATTATTATTCCCGTTTTCAACAATGCTTTCATTCATTTGATTTGGAATGTAATTGCTCTGGTTAAATATTTTGAACCCTGAGAGAGGGAGACAAAGCCATCTGGGTGTGATGATCCTGGGAATACTAACATCCCTGTGAATTAAACCTCTGGGAGGTGATTATACTGTTAGAAGGGATGACACATCTCAGCTCTCTCTGTATTAAAAAAAAATTCATCAATTGTCTCTCATAAAGAGAGCTTCTCAAGCATAGCTACTTAGTTTGAGAAGGAGATATATATCAGGTGCCTAGATAAAAGAAGTTTATTGGACTGTAGCCTGGATGAAAAGCTTCATAATGACTTGCAGCTATACCGATGACAGAGAAAATACCATAGAAATAACTGGCATGCCTTTCTCCTGTCACCAATGCAGTCTGAAGTCCCAGGAGATTAAGCCTTCCTCTGATCAAAAAGTGGGGTGTTTAGATAGATCCTATGCCAAGGGCTCTTTGTTGCGAATCTGCCCCTTTGGTTTTGCTTGTGTCCAGAACTGCATTATATGAAGAAGGGGGCTTTGGAAATGCTGGCCATCAATGAAATCATCCAACTAATTTGAGTTCCAAGAAATTGTACACATCTAGTGGACTCAGCTTCTCTTTTTAGAGCAAAGTAAACTCAGCCTTCTGAACTATTTCACATTCATTGAGCTAAAATGAATATCCAGTTTACAGTGCTGTTCTAAATCTCCAGAGAGTTCTTACTAGGCAATTTTTGCAGTTTTTGGAGGATTCGGCTGTTACATGGCCTTTCAGAAAAATGCACTGTTTGCATGATTCCATAATTTCTTTATCTTCCGAGGCTGAGCCTTTTTCTGCCTCTCCATATTGCACTCTGTGCTAAAAAAAAACAATAAAAGGAATGTATTTTTAATATTCTAGGTGAGTTTAGCTGCTAGGGCTAATGTCTATGAGTGAGTCAAGTCTGCTCTTGGTTCCCATCCCTGCCAGCCGGGGAGGACTAGTAATTTTTGTTGGTCTCTGACCATCCACGTGCTCAAAAAAGGGCTTATGTTACAGAGAATTTTACACAAGTCTGTTGAAAACAAAACAGAGGCTGTTTGTTAGGCAGGCATATGGTGCTGGAGTAATTGAATAGGCATTTTCACTCAGGGCATCCTTATGTTTTGATGCCCAAAGCTTTTTTTGATGGGAGCAGCACAGGAGATTTGAATATAGCCTGAACTGGTTATTCTTTGTTTCTGAAAATGATGCCACATGTGGTCAGGTCACTTACCCTTTATGCCACGATAAAGAACTCTCTGGTGAGCTGGCTGTGAGTTTTGGTGAGGCAGACAATGCTTAGGGGTTCTTTTCAAGCAGCTCATCCCGAAACAGGTCTGTTTAGAAATTGAGGGAGTTACTGGGGGCTGCTGCTGCCTTATCAGAGATGAGATAAGCAAAATCCTAAACTGACTACTTGCATAGAACTTTTAGGGCGAAGAGTTAGGTTGTCCCTCCATATGTCTGGGAACCATCCACATTTTCTCATCTGGTCCCCATGTAATCAGCAGCAGGCATTGCAAGATGATTGATTTGGGTTAGGGGAATACTCTGTGACCAGTGGACTGAACATCTCCATCCTTCTGTCAGTCAGCCAGTCAGTCAATTGCCTTCATTGAGTGCTTACTGTGGGCAGAGCACTGTGCTAAGCACTTGGGGGCGTATTATGTAACAGAGTTAGTAGACACTTTCCCTGTCCAAAAGGAGTGTACGGCAGTCAATCAATGAAATTGATTGAGTACTTACTGTGTACAGAGCACTGTTCTAAGCATCTTGGCAAGTGCAGTCGGGAGACTTGATCCCTGCCCTCAGTGGGAGGATCTTACAATCTACACCCTCACCAACTTTCCCACCTCCCAAGCCGGTGATCTTGGTATTCTCTTGATTCCTCCCATTTTTTCAGGCTCCAGATTCAGTTTTTTTGCCAAACCCTGTCAGTTCTTCCAGAATCCACTCCTTCTTCTTTAACCAAATGGCCATCATGCAGGTACAAGCAATTGTAATACCCTTGCTTGATTAACTCATTAACTCATTAATGAGTTAACTCATCAACTCTCCTTGCTGACCTCACTGCCTTCAGTTTATCCCCTCTCATGTCCATTATTCAATTTGCTGCTCATATCATTTTTCTAAAACAACACTCTACTCACATCTCCCCTCTCTTCTAAAACCTCCAGTGGTTGCCCATTCCTCTCTGCATCAAGCCGAAGCGCTTGACCATTCACTCCAATCAGCTTTCTTCCACCTATCACCTCTCTTCTCCCAGTACACCCTAGTTTTAATTTCTCATTCCTCTCACGCTAACCGCTCACTGTGCCTCATTTTGGTCTTTCCCAATCCTAACCACTTGCTCATGTGCTTCTCACTACTTGGCACTCCCTGTCATTTCACTTCACACTATTATTCTCATCTTCAAAGGCCTGTCTGAAATCACATCTCCATCAAGCAGATTCTTCTCTGACCAATTTCTAGTTTCTCCACCTCATATTCCCCAGCTGCCACCTTGCCACTTCTGTGGCCAATTAAACTCTTGGGTACTAACACCCTGCCTGACACTTATGTACACATGTCAATACTCATCATTTCGCCAATATATATTTTATTTTAGCTTCTCCCTCCCCTGCTGGATTGTAAACTCCTTGAAGGCAGGGCTAACGTCTACTCATTTTGTTACACTCTCCCTTTACCACAATAAAGGGTTCTGTACATAGTAGACTCTCAAGAAATACTCTCTACTGACTGATCCACTGTGTGGAATGTTGGGTTCTGTGGGCTTTTTTGCAACAGAAGACACTGCTGTGCCCATACCTACTTTTCACCTAGAGGCTGAATGTTGAGCTAGGTATTCTAAATTAATGTCATTATGCATTAACTATTTGCAGAAAGCCAAAGGAATGTGGATGGGTAGGCTGGTCCGTTGATACACAGGCAGACGCGGTACTTGGAGGAGTTGCAGGCTTTACATAATGGTGGTATTTGTTAAGCACTTATCATGTGCTTATCACTGTACTTGGCACTGGGGTAGATAAAATATAAGCAGATCAGACTCAATCCTTGTCTCTCACGAAGCTCCAGTGTGAGGGGAAAATAGAACAGGTTTTTAATTCCTCTTTTGCAGCCGAGGAAAGGGGAGAGAATAGCAATAGGGCATTTAAGGATACGGAAATTTAGGAACGGAAAGCTTAATATCTATCATAGAGATTCACAACGTAGCTTTGCCCTGAGCCCCAGGGGGGACTAACTCCTCATTCCAGGAATTGGGGGTGATGGAGAGTGCTAATCCCTCCCCCTACTCAAAAGACCAGTGCATGGATGATTCAACCAGCCATCATCCTAGATCCCCGAAACCCAGACCCACATGTAACCTCCCAAAGTCAACTGTTGCACTGTAGGTTCCAGCCTTCCCCAGTGTGGCTGAAGGCATACATCCAGTCATTGAAATTTACAAGATAGTCCAACCCTGAGCACATTTTTACAGAAATCCTCAAAGAAACAAAACATACTATCAAACTCTCCAAGGTGCTCCTGGACCAAACTATGGTTCTTACCCTTTATGCTTTCAGCTTGTTGATGGGTAGGGTAGACCCTAGATCTAAATATAGAGTTGAAGTTAAAGATTTCAATTGCATAACGGTGACTCATTCATTTTAAATGTACCTATCGTCTCAAGTCATATGGCAGGGTTTCCATAGAATTTGACAGTGTCGGGTTGAAGCGAATTTAGGATAGGCATTTAGAGAGACTTTAAGTTATGTGGATGGGTAAATGTATTTCCAAAGACCTTGAAAGGAAAACCCCAAGAAGGAAAACAAATGCATCAAGTGACGTGATGGACATCGTACGCTCTTGGATCTTCCTGCATTTTGGAAAGGTGTTCGGTCTAATGAAATCTATCAAGGCTGTGAGCAACTCACTGGCTCTGCAGAGTGTTTTGGGAAAAGAGTTTTCATGGATTGCTTAGCTTTCTTCCAGGATTCCCTTGCCTGGTCTCTCCATTCCCCCTTCCAGCCTCCCATCCTGCCACTCTTACAGCCAGGAATGCTCACCTGGTCTGGCTTAGAATTTCCAGTAGTTTCCAACAAAGGCTACAAACTGGAATTTAAACAACAACCAGCAAGTTTGGGGCCAACTGCAGTGGTCTTTCTACTCTACCACTGGTTTCATATCAAAATGGCACAGGAGATGTCAGAAAGGGATCCAGAGTATCGAGCCACTTGTAAAATGTTCTTGCTTGGGTTTTGGAATCAGGTAAAATCCTTTGACGTTATAATTATGGTATTTGTTAAATGCTTACTGTGTCAACCACTGCTCTAAGCGCTGGGGTAGATACAGACTAAATAGGTTGGACAGTCCCTATCCCACATGGAGCTCGCAGTCTTAATCCCCAGTTTACAGATGAGGTAAAGGAGGCACAGAAAAGTTAAGTGACTTACCCAAGGTCACACAGCAGATAAGTCACAGAACCTCTGGCTCCAGGATAGGAAAAAAATAGTTTCAGAAGGATCAAGTGAACTCTCCTTCTACGTTTTCTGATCTAGGAGAGGACGGTGGTTCCATTTCACCTGAATCATGTGGAAAAGCAGTTTTGCCTAATGGATAGAGCACAGGCCTGGGATCGGAAGAACCTGGTTCTAATACCGACTCCACCATGCCTTCTGACCCTGGGAAAATTCATTCATTCAATCAGTTATATTTATTGAGCACTTACTGTGTACAAAGCGCTTGGGAGAGTACAATACAGCAACGAACAGACACATTCCCTGCCCACAGTGAGCTGACAGTCTAGAGGAGGAGACAGACATTAATATACATAAATAAAGTCACTTCAATTCTCAGTGCCTCAGTTACCTCATCTGTAAAATAGGGATTCAGACTGTGAACCCCATGTGGAGCAAGGACTCTGTCCAACCTGATTAGTTTGTGTCTACTCCAGTGCTTAGTACAGTGCCCGGCACATGGCAAGAGTTTAATAAATACCATAAAACAAGGTTTTATAGACTTCTGCTCAACAACAGGGGTTTCTTCTTCCTTGTGAGTAAATGCATTTTTTTCACAAAAGTGGTGAGAACTTGTAACACTCATTCTTTGTTTCTGGGGCTCAGGGTGCTGTATTCTCAGTGACTTGTCAGCTGGCTGTACTCATAATCTAGTGTTTAGCCCAGTCGTTTGTTGCTTCCCTCCCACTTTTCTCTGCTAAATCCTTTCCTAATCTTCCAGAAACACCGTGGAAACACATAGACTAGAAGTACCTCCAGTTAAAAGCCTGATTTATAGCACATGGTAAATAGATTCTGAGCAGTGGAGGTTTCATTGGAAGCCTTTTGACTGAGCAAGTTCTGCCAAAATTTGGGGATGGGAAGGAGTTTCTCAGAAGGCTGTATTTTTTCTTCTTTGTAAAGTATTTAATTAGCCTGATCAATAGGAAGATATGTGAAATTGGATAAGAAATGCAGAATTAGGGAATTTGCAGGAACATTTAAGGGGAAAAGAAGCTGCTTTCTGGAAAAAAGAGAAATCTACCGAAATCTAATAGTGCAGGAAAATTTCAGGGGCTTAATAAAGTAGAACAACATCAATGACCCCAAGGACCTGATCCAGGAAATAGGAAGTTGAGATGAAGCATGGAATTCCATGCAGGATTCCCCTGGAAGGGAATAATCTACCAAGCCTCAACTCTAGAGCTCAAATAAAAATAAATTGAGAAACTGGTCACTTTTATGAACCCAAAGGGAATAAAAAACAGAGTGAAAAGCATGGAGGTAGAATTACGATTTCTTTCAGTAGACAGACTTATTGGATTCAGTGTCTTTTTATAGTTCTGGCATACTTTCTTGTTCTTTTCCTGCCTCTCCCTACCTTTCCGGGATGTTGTGAGGAAAAAATGAGATGATTGATGTGAAGCTGCCTCGGGAAAATGAATGTGCTCTACAGAGTCGTGGTGTTATTATTATTGTTGAATGTTTACCTTAGGATTTATTCAGAATTTTTATGTGGGGAAGGATGAGAATTTATTTTCTAATCTACATAAAAACTGCCTTTGCCATCAATACCAGATCTTCTTTATGCTATCCAGCTGGCTGCATTCTACCTTCGGAGACACAACTGCCATTGAAAGCCATGCAAGTTTATTTATTAAAGGCAGAATGTGGCCTAATGGACCAGAACCCTATGCCCACAGTTGAGACTGTTCTGGTTTGTAGCCTTATGGAATGCTTGTAATTGTTTTTTTATTGCTTTACTTATCAAAAGTACCACCAAGTTTTCACTACACTCTTGATTACCTGCTATGCGTGTTTATTACTTTTGAATATGAATGGGATGTAAATATAGGTTTTTGTCACTGGGGGAGGGAGACCCGAACTTTACATCCCAAGATGACACAGTAGAAAGTGAAATTCTATCTTTGCATGTGTGGTTGCACAACAGATGCTCTAATCCACACTCTTATATAATCATTGTTTAATTCTATATGTGGAAAGGTTCAAAAAGATGGAAAATTGAGATTTAGTGTTTAGTATTTTTAAGCTGCATAAAATTGTTTCAGAATTGATACATAGGACTTTGTGGACATCTTTCCTCATACAAGTACTTTTACAAAGCATGTTTAGTCACAAATGGCTGAAAGCTACATAATCTCCAAGTAGCCTGACTTTTTGGTGCGAAAGCTTTTAGTTTAAGTCTTCCGATGGTTTCATGATATCTGCTTGCCGCCTCCAATGCAGTCAGGCAAATATTCACCCAGACATCAGGCCCATGGCAAGGTGGTAAATACAGTGTGTCACACCACCAAATATGAATGCCATGGAATTCAAGGCCATTTTATTGGTTATGGATTACCTCCCGACATTTATTGATCAAGACAACATGCTTTGTATGGCTTTAAAGTGGTAGGAGAATTTGAGAATCACATGTGAAACAGAAAAGACTATTAATAATAATAATAATAATAATAATATATTTGGTCAGTACTTACTATGTGCCAAGCGCCATGCTAAGTGTAAATTCTAAGTAATACAGTCAGTTTGTCCCTGTCCCACATGAGGCTCCAAGTCTAAGTGGGAGGGAAAACAGGTATTTCATCCCCATTTTACAAACAAGAAAACTGAGGCACAAAGAAGTTAGATGATTTGCCCATGGTCAAACAGAGAGCAAGTGATGGAGCAAAGCTCCATGATCCCCATTCCTGTGTTCATTCCAGTAGACCAATTACATTATCTGAGTTTTGCAAATAAACAGCAACAAAAATGACTCTCTCCCAGTAATTCCTTTTCCAAATTCAGCATTTTTTTTTCTACAGGGCCCCTCTTCCCAGAAATATAAGAGAGCACCTTATACCCCTCTGTGGTCTCCTTTCTGTATGATCAAAGTCTTGAGAGGGGAAAGAGTGGGCTCAGAACTGAGGACTGAGATGGAGAGGCATAAAAATGGGGAAATGGCTTTAAACTTAGACACTAATAGCTAAATTTCTCATACATTTACTAGCAATTTAAGTCATAAAACATCTGTTTGAATTGGTTAGCATATAAATTTAACTGAACCATTTTTCAAACTACTTTTCTTACAAAATTGTCATCTCCTATGAAAAGTGGTAACCTTGCCTGAATAAGACCCATGAAACTTGAAAAGTGACTCATGTTTTTAGAGCAACTTCTGTCAACCTGATGTGGGATCAAAGATCTTGATTGTGTTGGTCTTCAGTCCCTTGACTATTTATGCTTTCAATGCAGTAACACACCATTGCTTTTCAGATCTTCCCATTGAAGAAGAGGCAGGAGAACGATGGAGCAGATCATTTCTGATGATTTGAACCTCCACTTTGTTGGCATTTCAGATGTACAAGCTTCTGTGTGGAGTGGTAGAATACAGGGGTCTTGCTAGATTATAAAATACTGCACCAGTTACTTATGAACACAGCCATGATTGGGAAAAAAAATAACAGTTGAAAAGATGTGGATATTCTGCTCTTAAAAATGGCTTATCTCCTTGAATTTAGTGGTCTAATTAACTTTATTTCCTAAAATTTCCAAACATTCCTAAAATTCTTCAGTAATTCCCAACCTACTTCCTTCATTTTTTCTTAGTTAAAGTCTCTCTATAAAGAGAAGAGAATCAGAATTTGTGAATAGAAAATGGTGTAAGAGATAGGAATCCTTTCCTAGAAGCCTTGAATATTCCATATTTTAAGGTGTAAGAAGTACCTTCAGACTAGTTTAGCAAATCTGGGATTCTTGTCCATCTTGTTAAACAATTGCCTACAAATTTAAGAGGGCATAATATAGGAAAATTCTAAAGATAAAGCAAACGTGGGCCAGCCTGGTGCATTGATATGTAATTTTAACCACCACCCCCCATCACAAAAAATAAAACAAGACATGTTTATTTAAGTTGCCTAATGTGTGACAAGTTGATAGTTGATAGTTTCAGTTCAGCAGGGAGTTCATATCCCCAAATGATCTTCAAGCAAGTGACTCACATGTGTTCCCTTTACCATCTAAAAGGAAGATGTTAACACAAGAGATGGCAGGTGCATCTATCTGAGAACTGAAGAGTGGAAGGATTATTCTCTCGATCACCTAGGCAGGCCCCAAATGAACCATGCATATCATCCCCTTGAGCCGTGGAGCCAACCCTGGCTATTTTCATGATTCAGGGGAGACTCCTCCACCTCACACGCTGAATCTGATTAATGGAGGCTGTTCACGACAGGAATTATATACAGCCCTCACTATTTTCTGAAGTTGAAGATGTTGGGCCTCAGCTCATTTTCATCTCTGGGGACATCTGTCAACAGATTCTAAGAAAGACGGGCAAGAGCATGAGAATTCGTTATTCAGGGGTAAAAGTATTAGCTATGAACATAACACCTACGTCTTGGAAAACCTGGAATAGGATGAGAGAGGGTGATGTCAGCCATCTAGCAGGTGGATGAGAATCATAAGAATATTTTCTTAAAATATTAAGTTAAGGCTTCAGAACAAATCTTATAAGAATTGCACTGTGATACCCTACAAAATGAATTCCCAAACTATGCTACTGCTGCAAAAATAAAGTATTCCCTTTCCGGAGATGGTATGGGCCAAACTATCAGTAAAATGTGCTCATTAGTATAGAACATATATATATATATATATATATATATATATATATATACATATATATATATATTTATATTTTTAAAATTATTAATTAACGTCATTATCATATAATAATTCAATTATTCATTAGTATTAATTTAACCATTTTAATATTTTATATATAAAATATATTAATATTTTATATATAAAATATATTTATATTTTATATTAATGTGTTTATATATTTATATTCACATTTATTGTATATTTACTAGTAAAAGTTTAAATTTAACCCTAGAACTGACCTACATTTATTGGTAGTTTAATGTATTCACAACGCTGTTCAGTAGAAAAGCTAAATTTGTCAAAAACCTTTTTGGATACTTTTATCTCAACGGGAAGATCCTAGTTTTGACCACCTTTCATTTAATTTCTTAACAATTCTAGTGACTGGCTGGCCTAGGGTGCGTTGCTATACTCTTCACATCAGGACTGAGATTACATCTGTTGTTTTTTCGCATTTTGTATTCCCATTATAGGTATCTGCGGACTCCAGCTCTTCCATGAACTCCAATACGCCTCTCGTGCGGATAACGACCCGTCTCTCATCAACTGCCGATGCTCCAATGCTGGCAGGGGTCTCTGAGTATGAGTTGCCAGAGGATCCGAAATGGGAGTTCCCCAGGGACAAGTTAGTATTTCTGCTTAAACCCTAAAATGTGTTAAGTGCTGACCTACCAGTTGGGTAGCCATTTCCTTTGCACAGTTCTCTACACCCAAAGGTTTTTCTGTAATCAATCAGTGATGTATATCGAGCACTAACTGTATTTTCAGGTTCATTTTCATAATGTAATTTCCATACAGAACATTGTAGCATGTATTGGAAGAGTACCAATACAACTGAGTTGGTAGACACATTCCCTGTCCAAGAGGAGTTTACAGTTCAAAGGGAGAGACCGACATTAAAATAAATTTGGATAAGTACATTAGTGCAGTGTTATTAATAAACAGGTTGAGTTCTCGAGGGATTAAACATATAGAAGGAAATTTATAACCTACCACTGAACTGTAGGTATTCATTTTGTAGGTGGAATGAAGAGGTCTGGTTGATGCCATTTGAGAGTCAGAGAGTTTCCAAACTTAGTTCATATGACAAATTCATTCATTCAGTCATATTTACTGAGCGCCTACTGTTTGTGGAGCACTGTACTAAGCACTTGGGAGAGTACGATGCAACAATAAACAATACAATCCTTGCCCACTATGAGCTTACAGTCTAGAGGATGCCACTGAGTCTCAGTTGTTTACAATGAGTGAGACTCAGAGTCCTTAGGATAGATGAAAATAAAATTAGTAGTAACACATTGTCGGTTTGATAACAATAAAAGTGCAAACAAATGCAGTGGCTAAGTTTGGCTTAAGGATACTGCCCCAAAAATGATTATGAGCCCAGTTCTTTCGGTGCCAAAAGTTAATCACTTGTTGTGAGGTCCTTTGGGGGAAGCATAACTCTTCAGGACCCACAAAGAATTGTTTAGAATAGGACAGTCGTGTAAGCAAAATGGAGATAACACCCCACCAAACCTCACCTAATGGTCTGCAAAAGTAAGCATCTCTCTCAACATGACAAATTACTACTCTAGGAACTGAAACAATTCTCTTCATTAATCTCCTCATGATGTTAGACCTGAGCACTGAATGACTATGGGAGCATGACACTAATCTTCTTCACTTTAATTTTACCCCTGTGTTTCACTGAAGCTTGGTCACTGTTAGTGCTGAAATGTTTAATGTGATTTTGTGTATGTGCATTTCTTGAGTAGCAGGTGTTCCAAATCTCAGGGGTAAAAAAACTCCTGGAGAAGGTCAGGTCACTATTCGGGGTGCCACAGTAACGTATCCTTATGTATTTTTCCTGAAACATGGAAATAGAGACCATCCAAAGAGGGAGTGCCTAATAAGGTGCAACACTTTTGTGAACCTCGCAAAGATACTTGAGTATGTGAAACTTGGGTCTGACCAGGAGTTGCAGATCACAGAAATGCACTATGAGATTAACTAAAACCTCTCACTGTAAAACAGCTCCTAATAATAAGAATGGCATTTTTAAGTATTTTCTGTGTTCCAAACACTATGCTTAGCATTGTGACTATCTCCAGGATGGTTAAAAAATGTCTGGCTTTGTTTTAATTTACTAATGAACTTTACTTAGGAAATTTTAATGTTTATCCAAAGGTAAGTGTATCGTTGGTCAGTACAAGAGCTATTTTTTAAAAGGGGTGTTTGGGCTCTATCTGGACAAATTATTTTTAAGATTTTTCCCATAATTACAGATGATGACTCTGGTTAGTGTATCTACTTTTACCATGCTACACATGGTAGTAATAACCACTGTGGTATTTGTTAAGTGCTTTCTGTGTTATAATGATGGCATTTATTAAGCGCTTACTATGTGCCAAGCACTGTTCTAAGTGCTGAGCACTGTTCCAAGCACTGTACAAAGCTGTGGGGCAAAATACAATATAACCAGATCAGACCCAATCCCTGCACTTCTTGGGGTTCACAGGGAGGGAGAATAGGTATTTCATCTCCATTTCACAGAAGAGGAAATGGATAAAGATCACACAGCAGGTGAGTGTTGGAGCCAATCCTGCGCTCCTTCCACAGAGCCATGTTACTTCTGACTTTTGGGAGATTGTTTTTAATGGTACTTGTTAAGTGCTTACTGCGATCCAGGCACTTCTAAGTGCTGGAGTCGTTACAAGCTAATCAGGTTAGACACGGTCCCTGTGCCACATGGGTCTAACAGTCTTAATCCCCATTTTCCGAGTGAGGTAACTGAGGCACAGGGAAGTGAAATGACTTGCCCAAGGTCACACAGCAGACAAGTGATGGAGCCGGAATCAGAACCCAGGCCATATGCTCTATCTACTGGGCCATGTTGCTTTCGTCTCCAGAGTGTAAACGATGTAGAAATGTTTGTGATGGAATTGCCCCTCAAAAACAAGGGGTGATTCTCAGTCTTGTCGTGTGCTGGAGCTTTTTGAGGCACACAAGAGGTACATGAGGTTTTTTTGAGGTGCCCAAGAGGTAAACACTGCATAGATAGATCAGCATTTAATTGTGCCAGATGGATATACATGTTCACATTGAGAAAAATAATGTGCATTTATATTGTTGGTGACATGCAACCAACTTGAACTTCAGCTCCAGGTAAAATTATAGGAAATCATAAAGGGGCCATTCATGTAAAAGTGAGTAAAAGAATTGTCAATTCTTTCCTTTAAAAAAGCACACACACACAAGCGTGCACGCACACTCGCACGCGAACCTAACTGCTGGGCTGAGTTGTGATCCTGCATATCTTGAGAACTGTTATGAAAATCATTTTAATTATGCTGTTGAACACTTGTGCAGTGCACTGTAATTGCCACCCGTGCTATTCTAGTCAAGAGCAGGGGTCTATACACATAACCTTGTCAGCCGTCACCCCTGGGGAATATACTGAATGCGGAAAATTTTAGTGCTAAACATTTAAAAACAGTGTTGAGCACAAATGTAGGTGGAACAGTTTCCAATGAAAGAAGGCTATTTATTAGATCAGGGCTGCAGTCACACAATAAGGAGATTGTTATGCTTGCTCTAGCAGTGCAGTAAGACATAAATTAACCATTTTTCCAATGCAAATGTTTATTCTCTGCCAAGATGTTAAATTCAATTTTCATTCTGGATAGAAAGCAGAATGACCTCAGCAGTGCATACACTACCCTTCAGTTCTTATGTTGAAACTTTTCAAAACCAGTGTGTATTTAACCTAAGTGCCATTTTCTGATTGTAGCTAGATTCTTTTCTCTATTATGCCTAAATGATATAACAATATTCAGAGGCATTCTCACATGATTTTCCATAAGGGATTGCCTGTTCCTTTGCAAAAGAAGAATATATAGCCATTAACTCTGGGGATTGGGAAAAACTTCTAAATTGGAAAATGGTAATTTACTTAATTTCATTCATTCATTCAATTGTATTTATTGAGCACTTACTGTTTGCAGAGCACTGTACTAAGTGCTTGAGAGAGTACAGTACAACAATAAACTACACATTACCTGCCCACAATGAGTTAACAGTCTAGTGGCGGGGAGACAGACATTAATATAAATAAATTAATTAAAGATATGTATGTAAGTGCTGTGGGGCTGGGAGAGGGATGAACAGAGGGAGCAAGTCAGGGTGATGCAGAAGGGAGTGGAAGAAGAGGAAAGGGGGGCTTAGTCAGGGAAGGCCTCTCAGAGGAGATATGGCTTCAATAGGTTTTGAAGTGGGGAGAGTAATTGTCTATCAGATTTGAGGGAGGAAGAACGAAGTGTGAGAGCTGGGCTGTAGTAGGAGAGTAGTGAAATGAGGTTGGAGGGGGCTAGGTGATTGAGTGCTTTTAAGCCAAAGGTGAGGAGTTTTTGTTTGATGCAGAGCTGGATGGGCAACCACTGGAGTCGGGAAACGTGTCCTGAATGTTTTTGTAGAAAAATGATCTAGGCAGCAGAGTGAAGTATGGACTGAAATGTCTTAGTTAAAATGTGGTAGTTCTAAAGTTCTCCTGAGTGGTTGGGTCAACTCCAGGTTTGTTCCCATCTTCAGGATTTAATTTGGTTTATTTTCATCCAATCAAAGAATTAAAAGCCTATGTGGAAATTTGCTCTAAGCATTTTTATAAAAGGTGGCGAGAAGAGTTCGAAAATGAAATGCTCTAAACAGTTTGTGATGACAACTGAAAAATAAAACTGATTTGAAGAAGGGGAAAAGAGAAAAAGACTACAGTGGAGTATTTGGGCTGTTTTAAATATTAAAACACAATTGGATCGAGTTGCTTTCGGGAAAACACTCACCTTAGCACATAGGTAATCACCTCGGAACATCACCTGTCATGGAAACTAAAAGGAGATTGTGAATACCAAACTTAGTGGCTTTCTGTGGTAATTGACATTTAGTCCAACACCAATAGCAAAATACTAGAAAAAGCATGAAGTGTGTGTGTGTGTGTGTGTGTGTATGTGTTTGTGCGCACGCATGTATGCACTGTGAGTTTCAAGAGGTCCATAGGATCGGTGCTCCATGCTGGAGCAAGCTGCTGAAAGATTTTTATATTTAGTTCTGGAATCTCACTAGCTCAATCCCTCCACCAGATGCTGACTATTAATCCCTTGTTTCGCATTTAGGCTGACATTGGGCAAACCCCTTGGAGAGGGCTGCTTTGGACAGGTTGTCATGGCAGAAGCAGTGGGAATCGACAAAGAAAAACCCAAAGAGGCAGTTACTGTGGCAGTGAAGATGTTGAAAGGTAAGTCGGGAAAGGGGGTGGGGAAGGAAGGTGGCAAGTTCTATCAAGAATGTTTCTTTTGTGGTGTCTGAACTCTATCATCGTAGGGGTCAGAGAGCACATAGCTGACCTCAAGGTTGAGATGTTTTCAGGATAAATCAGTATCTCTGACAGAACGTTTATCTTTAGCAAGGGGTATTTGCCAGCCATTCTTAGCCTTATTAGAGTGGGGTTGCTTTAGGTTTAAACTGCAGTAAAGATAAATACTGCTGCTCTTTTTTTTCCTTTCATAATTTATATAGAATATTCTGTTATCATGTAACTATACTACTTTTGACAACCTGGGCCATTTAGGAAATATATATAGGACTCAAATTCAAATTGGTAGCTAAGCTGGGACAGTGGCACAAAGTGGAGGAGAAGGAGTTGAGAATCATGGAAAAGGTTCTACTGTCTGGGCCTATCATACATATCTACAAGTGGCTGTGACTCTTATACTTGATGGGCAAAGACAGATTGGAACAGGCCGGGGAGAAGGAGATTAAACCTTCTGATCTTCAGTGTGAGGCTACTTAAGAGCTTTTCAAGCATTAACCCATTCACCCTCTCCTCCCCCGACCTAGGCCCTTCAAAGCCGGGTTGCGGGAGCAGGGGGAGGATTCTCCCCTCCATCAGGGCTAAAGCATGGATCATTTGGTGGGAATAGGAGCAGTAAAGGAGAGAGTATGTGAGGGGTAAGACAGGATGAGGATCAGAGGGGAAGAGTCTTCTGCTCTCAGGAACATACTTAGCTCGCATTTTTAGGTTCAAGTGGCGTTTAGCACCAAGGGAAATCACTACTAAGGGTAGAAATAAAGTATAATATACTGCTATTCGCTCATCTAAACAAAAGACATCATACTGCATTTGTTATAAACTAACCAAGGGGGGTTTTAAAAAAGGACTATAATGTATTTTGCTAAAAGTATCTTAAGACTTTTATTACATTTGGAAATTTGCAGTCATTTCCCTTGAATTAAATTCTTAGTAATTCTTAGTTCCCCCCTACTTTTATTCTTGAGATGACATGCTGACTCTATTCTGGTGGTCTGCTATGTTTCTAAACACAAGCATTGCCCAAGACCACCCAAATCTATCCCAATGAAGGCAGCTGAAATAATGACTCTGGAAATGTACTGATTTTTACTTGTTTGCTGTAGATGATGCCACCGAGAAGGATCTCTCTGATCTGGTGTCAGAGATGGAGATGATGAAGATGATTGGAAAGCACAAAAATATCATCAATCTTCTTGGAGCCTGTACTCAAGATGGTGAGTAAAAGCATAACAGGCTCTTTCAAACCCAGGGAATGCATGAATTCAAGGGGATTGTCAGTACAAATGATGGGGAAAGGTTTTCATAACAAATTCTTATGTTAAGAGAAATGGCCATGGTATAACAGGATTTCAGATAATTCTTTGGCCTTTTGAACATTTGATTTACCTCATGAGAACTTTGCTTTAGAGCATTAATACAAAGGAGACTTCAGTGTGTGGGATTTTTTTCAGTTTACCGGTAGTGTTGAGCAATTGCGTGGTTTCAAATTCATTCTGGAGAAGTACCTTTGTTGTTTAGTTTTTTTAATTCTATGAGGTCCGATACCTTTTTTCCAAATTTCATCATCATTGCCCACCAGTGATTGGAAATCTCTTTAACAGTCAACTTGGCAGATTTTGGAGTTGCTATATAATGAGACTAACTAGATCCTTACAGAAGACTTCTTTCCTCTTCACTGTGGGACCATACAGAAGCAAAAGCCCTCTTGCTTTATACACAGGAAAAAGGTCTTTCATCAGTCACTTGTATTTCTATGAATATTTGTAAGACTACAGACTGAGGACTTTCTCATTGCAAATCCTACACCTGAAGGATGTTTCTCTAAAGAGGGGAAGCCTGTACTGAATAAAGTGCACCCAAACCTGCCTCTAGGAGCTCTCCTTGATCAGATAGCCTCATTTCTCTCAATGCCGTGGTGTTGACTCAATCAGTTTTGAACTTGTTGAGGACAGCTGTTGTTATCACCTTCAAAGAGCAACTTATGTCCTATGACACAATGGTTACTTTACATTCAGGGATTTTTCTGGCATTGCATTGCGGGATTAAGGTTCACCAGGCACAGCTCTCTGGTGTTCCATGTATGAGTGTGGTGAGACACACAACATTGGGGAAACCTATTCTTGTCCCTTAACCCCATTGTCCCATTCAGAGAGAATGGTGAGTTCTTAAATAGGATTGCTCAGAAACCCAAGGTGCCCCCAAGTACCACTACTTGTCATCCTTTAAGCTCCTTGGGGGCAAGGATTGCATCTTCTGTTGTACTGTACTCTTCCAAGTGCTTTGCACACAGTAAGCCCTCAGTAAATACCACTGATTGATTTCCAGCCCCCAAATTACAGCTTGAGTAGAGTCAGGTCACTGAGGTTGTATAATCAGCCGTTCAGGGCCTGACATCTTCCCTTTCACTCCCTCTGATGGGAGACCAGTTCTGTAGCCCAGGCTGAGTCTTGGGCTCCAGAGGTTCCAATAACAGAAGAGAATGTTCGCATATCATTCCACATCCGAATTGCCATTGAATCTGCATACCCATTTTTTGAAATAAAGTTTTGTGAAACAAGGATGAGATTCTTGTCTACAATCATCTTTCTAAATCCCTATTCCCCATTGATTTATAAAATGCAGTTCCATAAGATATGTCATTTTCCAGAAGTGCGAATACAACTACACTGCTATGTGATACTTTATGATACTGGAATGCTTAAAATCAGCATTGTCCCTTTACCTTTTTCCTTTTTTTGCATTTGTTTTGGTTCTTTAATAACATGTGAGGTTTTTTTGTTATGTTTTTGAAGGTCCTCTGTATGTGATAGTTGAGTATGCTTCCAAAGGAAACCTGCGAGAATTCCTTCGAGCACGTAGACCACCTGGAATGGAATACTCATTTGACATCAATCGGGTACCAGAAGAACAGATGACATTCAAAGATTTAGTTTCGTGCACATACCAACTAGCAAGAGGGATGGAGTACTTAGCCTCACAGAAGGTATGTTAACATTTGCTTTAACTGATGAAAACCACAAATGGTATGTCTGAAGAAAGTAACTTGGTTGAAAGAGCGTGTATACTTGCCGTGTAGAGCTCCTTTTTATGGTATTTGTTAAGTGCTTTCTAGATAACAAGCACTGTACTAAACTCTAGGGTACATACAAGCTAATCAGGTTGGATGCAGTCCATGTCCCACTTGGGGCTCAGAGTCTTAATCCCCATTTTAAAAATGAGGGAACTGAGGGACAGAGAAATTAAATGACTTACTCAAGGTTACACAGCAGACAAGTAGCAGTGCTAGGATTAGAAACCAGGTCCTTCTGACTCCCAAGCTCCTGCTCTAGCCATCAGACCACACTGCTTCCCCTTATATCTTCTCTGGAATGTCTTCTATTCCTTGAATCTTTTTCAATGCTGTTTTCATAATTAGGTAAAATAATGGACCTCTTAAAAGTTTGATCAAACCTATAAACACAAGTTCCTCCCCATGCCATATCATGTGTCCATAATTAAAGTTAAAATAATAATAATAGTAGTAATTGCTGTATTTTTTAAGAGCCAACTTAGTACTGTGTTCGATACTAAGCTCTGGGGTTGATACAAGATAATCTGGTTAGACACAGTCCCTGCCCCTCATGGGGGTCACAATCTAAGGGAGAGGGAGAACAGGCATTTAATCCTCATTTTACAGATGAGGAAACTGGGTACAGAGCAGTTAAGCGCTTAGTACAGTGCTCTGCACACAATAAGCACTCAGTAAATACCACTGATCCATTGATGATGTGACCTGCTCAGGGTCACACAGCAGGCAAATGCTGGATCCAGGATTAAATCCAGGCCCCTGTCTCATGGGCATTTTCTACTAGGCCTTGCTGTTTTGCTGATTAGGGTCTATCATTGTGTCACAAAGCATGAAGGTTTGTTTTAATGTGCGCCTTTTAATTTTGCAATGGATTTTTGGGAGCGTTTTTTGTTGTTGTTGTTGCTACTGGGTTGGTCGGTGCTGCCTATTAAGGAAAATTCACAGTGCAATTCAAATAGAATGAAAACAGCTAGTAAGATGAAACCCATCACGTATTTATCATAGCAGTAGTGTTTTTCTTCTAAACCGTAAGAGTTATGAGCTGGGGACAGGGCCCGTTAAATGGATAGCTGACATTCCATTTCACTTGCCAGGAGCACTGAGCACTAAAAAATATTTCTATTAAAGTTAGACAATGCACCCCATTCAATCGTCTTCTCCTGCGCATTCCCTCAGAGTGAGGAATTGGCCTTCATGAGGAGCTATATGGGACACTCGATTCTCATGTCAGCTCTCCGCCCTGAAGGTTAACTGGTAGTATCATTCTTCTAGCTTTCTGGGTTTTTAGCAAGGCTACATTCACAGCTCTGAAGAGGGATATATAGTCCACAGAGAGCCAGTCACTGCAGGTCTGCGGCCACTTTCTGATCCTTCTCGAGGCTGGAATAGGTATACTCATCTCCAGTTGGACCTAACTATTCCCCTCTCGCACTGCCTGCCCTGCAAAAACTCCAGCCAATGCAGGCTCTACATCTCCTAGCCCTTCTACACATTCAGACAAGAACACATTCCCAAAATGAGAGCTAGAAACCCACTGTATCTTGACCTTGCTGCTCAGTCTGGAAACAGTAGATGTTTGCACCCTGCAGAGAAGCAGCATGGCTCAGTGGAAAGAGCCTGAGCTTTGGAGTCAGAGGTCATGGGTTCAAATACCGGCTCCGCCAATTGCCAGTTGTGTGACTTTGGGCAAGTCACTTGACTTCTCTGTGCCTCAGTTACCTCATCTGTAAAATGGGGATTAAGACTGTGAGCGCCCCCGTGGGACAACTTGATCACCTTATAACTTCCCCAGCGCTTAGAACAGTGCTTTGCACATAGTAAGTGCTTAATAAATGCCATTATTATTATTATTTGCAGAGATTTACGTCACTCAAGTAGAACACTATGTTTTCAAAGATATCAAGTCACTTTGCATCTCGGTGAGATAAATCAGTTTTATCCTGTCTATTTTGAAGACCAAAATAACTTAGTACCTTCTAGTAAAAAGTACAGCTAACGAAAAAACCTCTGGAGCACTGCTAAAATAAAGCAAGGATTTCAAAGGTTTGCCAGTGACTACAGAAAGCTTGGAATGAAGATCCAAGATGACAGCCATCCACACTGAAATAAGTCAAAAAAATAACCCAAAGCACAGAGAAAGAGGCTGCTCCTGGCCAGGTGGTAGAAGAGCTCTGGAAAGACAGAGAGAGAGAGAGGAAAAGACAGGCAGGGAAGGTGGGGGAAGAGAAAGAGAGAGAGAGCGAGAGAGAGAGAGAGAAAGAGAGAGTGAGAGAATAATAATGATAATTATGGTACTTGTTAAGCACTTACTATGTGCCAAGCACTTTTCTAAGTGCTGGGGTAGATATAAGTTAATCAGGTTGGACACAGTCCCTGTTCCACATGAGGCTCATGGTCTTAACCCCCATTTTACAGGTGAGGTAACTGAGACCCTGAGAAGTTAAGTGACTTACCCAAGGTCACCCAGCATACATGTGGTCACCCAGTACCATGTGGTACTTCCCAAGCGCTTAGTACAGTGCTCTGCACACAGTAAGCGCTCAATGAATACGATTGATTGATTTGGGCAAGTCACTTCAGTTGTCTGGGCCTCAGTTCCAACTGTAAAATGGGGATGAAGACTGTGAGCCCCGCGTGGGGCAACCTGGTCACCTTGTAACCCCCCAGCGCTTAGAACGGTGCTTCATTCATTCATTCCGTCGTATTTATGGAGCGCTTGCTGTGGGCAGAGCACTGTACTAAGCGCTTGGGAAGTTGCGAAGCAGCGTGGCTCAGTGGAAAGAGCACGGGCTTTGAAGTCAGAGGTCATCGGTTCAAATCCTGGCTCTGCCACTTGTCAGCTGTGTGACTTTGGGCAAGTCACTTCACTTCTCTGGGCCTCAGTTACCTCCTCTGTAAAATGGGGACTAAGACGGTGAGCCCCACGTGGGACAACCTGGTCACCTTGTAAATTCCCCAGCGCTTAGAACAGTGCTTTGCACATAGTAAGCGCTTAATAAATGCCATCATTATTATTATTATTATGTGGTGCAGCCAGGACTAGAACCCAGCCCCTTCTGACTCCTAGGCATGTGCTCTATCCACTAAGCCACAGAGACAGAGACACAGAGAGAAACAGAGACAGACGCAAAAAGAAAGACAGGGAGAGGAAAAAGGGATTCTGGAACTCTATCTGACCTGGTTTCTTTCAGATTCAGAATTGAATGAGCAAAACTCTCATCAATAGCAAAAAAGATGATTTGAAAGCTCTCAGAAGACAAATAGCAGTAGCAAAAGCAGCGTCTCTAGGGGCTCTAGGGCTAATTTCTTTGTAGACTAAACACTAGAGTTTGCTTAGAACAATGTGCTGAAGCCAAGCAGTTTTTTCAGTATTGAGGAAAATGGGAATATCTGTTTCTCCTTTATTTCCTGAGGGAAAAATCCCAGACCAATGGGGTTTCCCCGAAACTGTTTTTGGCTCTTTTCAACAAGCCTAGGTATCATTGTCAGGAACTGCCATAAGGCAGCATTCTCAGACTGAAACTGTCATGCAGGGTAGGCTAGGAAAGCAGAATCTCCACTAGCCCCTGCCTCATCAGCACATGCAGCCCAAGCTCAGGCACTGAAAATCGGTAGAAGGAACCAGACACTCCCGACCACACACGTTGCCAGGCTTCAAGCTCCCGTCCACAGGGAGATGCGCAGCCTGGAACGTTTGGCCTGGAGTTTGGAAGTTTAATTCCGAGAAGCATCCAAATAGCAGAAACACTCATCCAGTCTCAGCCCTCATATGCAAAACTTTTTGGAGAGCTCTGAGAAAGACCTTACTTTGCAGCATGCTCACAGTACCTTCTTCCTGCCTGGACGGACAGGGGCATAACTGTATTGCTTTGCGTTTCCACCTCCAGATTGAAGTGAGGTCTGAGCCCTTCGGAAGCATTTCGAAATGAGGCAAAATTCACGGAAGAAAAAATATTTCTTTCTGAGAAGCAGCGGGATCTAGCAGAAAGAGCACGGGTCTGGGAATCGGGAACTGGGATCTAATCCCAGGTCTGCCTCATTCTTGCTGTGTAACCCTGGGCAACTAACTTAACTTCTCTGTGCCTCAGTTTCCTCATCTGAAGAATGGGGATTTGGTCCCTGTTCTCCTCCCTACTTAGACCTTGAGCCTAATAATAACAATAATAATAATAATAATAATGGCATTTATTAAGCACTTACTATGTGCAAGGCACTGTTCTAAGTGCTGGGAAGGTTACAAGGTGATCAGGTTGTCCCACCGGGGACTCACAGTCTTAATCCCCATTTTACAGATGAGGTAACTGAGGCCCAGAAGTGAAGTGACTTGCCCAAAGTCACACAGCTGACAATAGGCGGAACAGGGATTTGAACCCATGACCTCTGACTCCAATGCCCGTGCTCTTTCTACTGAGCCACGCTGCTTCTCATGAGGGATGATGATGATGATGAGCCTAATGGGGGATCTAATCAATGTGTATCTATCCCAGGATTTAGTACAGTGCTTGGCAGCTAGTAAGTGTTTAACACATACTGTTATTGTTAATGATAATAGCAATAATAATATAATGATGATGATAATAGCAATGATAACATCAAATCTTCCCTTTGTTGTGCTTCAACGCTTTGATGTTACTTGTTTGGTTTTCCCACTGAGTGGAAGGATCTTCTGAAAACCATGTTGAATTAAGTGTGGCTGCTCTTAAAATTGTTGGGATTATTTTACTTTGCAAGAATAGTGTTTCTTAGAGCAAGTCCTATTTGACCACTCTGTACCATCTGTGGAGGATGCCTATTGCAAATCTACTGGAGGGTAGGCCGGGTGACAGGATCACTCTGCATATTACACTGCCTTTATGTGGAGATGTACATTTCCACTCACTCCTGAAGTTGCTGGATGCCATTCTGGGCTGGGGCTGGGGAGACTGCCACTCACATTTCCCTGGTGAGCGTAGTCAGATTTGCCGTCCTCCAAGGGCATACCTGTAGGCCTTGGCTCAGAGTACATGAGTCCCAGAGGACCTAGATTCTTTGGGCCAGGAATTCAGATGGACAGGGAACGTGTCTAACAACTCGATATATGGTACTCTCCCAAGCACCTAGTACAGTGCTCTACACACGGTTAGTGCTCAATAAATGTGATTGATTGATGGATTGATATCAGGGAAGCAGGGTGGCCTAGTGGAAAAAGCATGTCCTGGGAGTCAGAGGACATTTAAGCGCTTAGTACAGTGCTCTACACACAATAAGCGCTCAATAAATATGATTGAATGAATGAATGACCTGGATTCTAATCCAAGCTCCACCACTTACCCACTTTGTGACCTGGGGCAAGTGACTTAATTTCTTTGCCTTATTTTCCTCAACTGCAAAATGGGGATTCAATGCTTGTTCTCCCTCCTGCTTAGACTGTGAGCCCAGTATGGGACAGGGACTGTGTCTGACCTGATTAATTTGTATCTACCCCAGCACTTAGAATAGTGCTTGACGTAAAAAATATTTTTTTAAATATATTTATATATTTCATCAATCACTGAAGGTTCTGGAGGAGTAAGGAGACATAGACTGAACATTCTTTTCAAAAAAGTGATGAGGATCATATTATGTTAAAAAGAGAACAAATTGCCTCCAGATTAACGTGATGCATTTTTATTTCAATTGCACCTCTCCCTTCTCTCTTTCAGTGCATCCATCGAGATTTAGCAGCAAGAAATGTTTTGGTTACAGAAAACAACGTGATGAAAATAGCAGATTTTGGACTGGCTCGAGACATCAATAATATAGATTATTATAAAAAGACTACAAATGTAAGTCGACGGCCTCTTTATCTTGTGACCTTTCGCTTTCTCAGTACTTACTTAAATGATTTTATTTATAATCCACCTTTTTCCTTACAAATGTAATTTTTGCCCCAAGGGAACAGGGATAGCCCTCTTAAATTGTTCCTATTCAGCGACAAATATTGTTCCCACAATATGGGGGGGGATGGAGGGATATATTTTAAAATATTTAAGAAATAGATCAATTTGTAAATTGCAGCATTCATTTTGCTTTTGACTAGTTCTGTCATGCATCATTTGTTGCAAATGCTAAACCTAGCAAAATAGGTCAGGGACATGAAATTGCTGGGTTATGGTTTGTTTTTAAAATATTAAAGATACATGGTAATATATAAACCATAGTGCTAAAGAACACAATGGTAAAATTATTTGCAAAAGTGATTTGAATGACATATTTGAGACTTAACTTTAAGCATGATGTCAGTGCATGCTAGTGGTTATCTTTTCACCTGTATTTCCAAACCGAGTATCTTAATTCCTAAAAATAAATGGGGATCCTGGCTGGGATGATGGTTAGTCTCCTGGTAATGTGTTGATCCTTATTTTACCTCCACTGTTTGTAGGGGCGGCTTCCAGTCAAATGGATGGCACCCGAAGCTCTGTTTGACAGAGTCTACACACATCAAAGTGATGTGTAAGTGCTGGAAACTCTTCTTCAGCTTCTCCTTCTTTGGTTCGCATTCAGAGTTTTGAGGATGTAATATTCTTTGGCTTTTCTCCTCCTTCTATGTCGGTGCATTTCACCCATTAATGGGAGGTGCAGGAATTGGCCTTAGAAAGTAAGGATTTTATGGTAGACTGGTAACCAATGCTGTGTTACTAATCTGCCCGGCTTCAAAGCACATTAAAGGTGGAAAATGCTAACCTCCTTCTGTCAGTACGGAAGTTTCCCCCTACCCTGGAACTTATTTACGGATGTGCGACCACAAAGTGGCTATCTAATTTGCCAGGTTTGGCATGTTCTTAACTTCCTTAAAGAAGTAATCTTGAAGCTTTCCCTCTCTGGCTTTTTTTGTCCCTTTTGACTCTTTATGTAAATCTGAGTTCTAGTCTATGGCTTTCTAGGGACTTTACTTGCTGCATTTAGTTGGTGAAACTTTCCTGGTCTACTTTTAGCAGGCCTGATAATATTGTATCAGTGAGGTAAAAATGGCTAGTATAATCAGTTTATTCCTTTGAGGGCTTTTTTTCTTGTTGTCACCCTAATTTTAGTAACACTTTTTTTCTCGATTTGTTTAACATTTTAGAGGAACACTGCATTCATATTTCCACTGCTCTCCTTAAATTAACCATGCAGTTTCTCGTTCCATAATAAGCACACCTAGTTCCGCAATTGCTTTTGCAAATATGGCCCAGCATCCTGGGTTCAATTTTCCTGTTATTCAGTTTACCATCACTGCTTTTGACTGAGTCGTCCGTCAAAGCGATTGGCTGGATAACTGGAATTATCTGGATAATTGGCTACATTGACCAGTTGCTTAAAAACAACAACCCAAAGCCCCTTAGATAATAGCATTAGGGAATGCCAGGAGAAAGGGTCATTTTCTTCCCTGGGAAATGTTTTCAAATTATCATTTGTAGGTCTGATTTGATATTTGGCATTAGGGACTGAACACCTGAGAGGAGAGCACTAAATTTAGTATTTAATCCAGGCTCCAAAGCCAGCTCCATCTGTGACCTCTGAAGAGCCATGTCTCATATTCCTCCACTACCAGTGGGGACCTTCCTAGTTCACTGGGCTGGGCAAGAATCGGTTTGCTGGCCCCATTCTGTCGTCTGCTCGGGCGTGAGTGTAATTCCCCTTCAGGGTCACCCATGGGAGGAGATGGTGAATTAGCTTTAATATATGGAAAGGCCTTTGAAGATGAAAAGGGTTGAGTCTTTAGAACCGGAAGCTCGACATTTAGGAAGATCATTTTTCTTTTAAACTTCAAAAGAATTCCATCAGGACACTATCTTTGCCTCATCATTTGACTTCCAGGATGCCTGATTGGGTTTTAAAATTTTGAGGGGAGGGACATGATCATTAATCTCCATTTACCTTTCCTGAATTCTTCGTACAGTGCTGTGCTCACAGTAGTTGCTTAGTGAATATCTCTGATTGATTTTATTGACCTCAAAATTCAGTCACGCTCATGGTAGAAAAAGAAAGGTGCAAATGGGATTGCATTTCTGGCAGCCTTTTTTACACTTTATTCAAATCAGGACTGTTATTCATTTATTACTGAAGTTAGTCTCTCTGATTCTAATTGTTTTGGCTTTTTTTCCCCCCTGCTTTCCATACAGGTGGTCATTTGGAGTTCTAATGTGGGAGATCTTTACCTTAGGGGGCTCGCCTTATCCAGGAATTCCAGTGGAAGAACTCTTTAAATTGCTTAAGGAAGGACATAGAATGGATAAACCAGCAAATTGCACCAATGAACTGTAAGGATGTTTTTCTCCTTTATAGATGGGATTGTAACATCTCTACACTGCCATTGCACTTCTCCAGTCTGTAGACAATGCTTGATTTTCTGAAGAATTTTAGGTCGACTTTTCTGAGCTCTGTCTCAGGTCTAAGGTAAATAAGTCAGCTGAAAGCCGTTACTTGTTCGAAAGAAAGAGGCGGCATTCCGAGAGGCATAGGATTTTAATCAGAAGTATAATTTTATTCTAGTATAAAGCCCTCATTCTTGCTGCCTGGAGACCCTTAATACTCCCAATTACCCCCTCTCCCCATCTCACTGCTGCGATCACATTTTACTTTCATTAGAACTTTTTAGAATGGTAATACTTTTCACTGAGCTTCCTGTGTAGGCAAACTTGAAAGGCAGAGTTTCTGCCTACAGCCAGCCTGTGTCATAGAAGGCTGTGCTCCAGAGGGCAGGGGAGGGAGGGTCACCTGTTAACCAGCTAATGGATAATAGTAATAATAATTCTGGTATTGTTAAGTACTTACGGTGTGCCAGGCACTGTACTAAGCGCTGGGGTGGATACAAGGAAATCAGGTTGGACACAGTCCCTGTCCCACATGGGGCCCAAAGTCTTAATCCACATTTTACAGATGAGGGAACTGAGGCACAGAGAAGTGAAGTGACTTGCCCAAGGTCACACAGCAGTGGTGGAGCTGGGATTAGAACCCATGACTTTCTGACTCCCAGACTCGTGATCTATCACTATGCCCTGCTGCTTCCCACCAGGCTCTGATAATCACTTGCCATTTAAATCTTCCACTGCTAAACTGATCTCTTTCAAACCCCTTTCATTTTCTATGTCCTTTTTGAGGCCACTGATAAACCATGAAGATCCCTATCACTTGGGGAAATCTCTCTCCCTTCTTGCACGCTTAATGTACCAATACCTGAATTCTAACATTTTCAGAGGTTATTACAGTACTCTTACTATGCCACCAAGAAGTCTGTCTCTGCAGTGCTTAGCACAACCGCCAAGGCATTGAGCTGAGTCCTACAATGTTTATGCCCCATTTAAGTATGAATTAAGTTAAAGGTTAGCAATGTTTGGGGCTGCCATTCAGTCGGATTCACATTTAAAAGGAAGGAGCCTTTCAAAACACGGTCATAGAATAGCCAAGGCATAAGGTTAACTAAGAATAAATGCGATGTTATGATCCCCAAGTGACTCTGCGAGAGACTGTAGTCCATTGTATGTAGGTTTGTAGTGATTTTGTTGAATTAATCCCAGGGGTACCTGGGAGCATTAGTGTGTGTCTAATGAATGGCCGCATTTATACGTTGTCTTAGATGAAGGCACGTATTGTATCCATTGCCTTTACTAGCAAGGTTTGAGGCAGTGGAGCCAACCTGAAATCATAACAGAGATAATGCCTGGGAGACTGGTCGGCTCAGAGTTCATTAGGGGGTTGAAATGTGTCCTGGTTGAGATGAGTTCACTTCCCAAGAACACAATCCTGCCACAGTGTCAGTTCGTTCAGGTGTAGGAGGTGCACGAGATCCAGGACTCTGAAAATGTCCCAAACATTGAACCAGTGTGAAAATTTGGTGTTGTTCATTGTGTCGGGGTCAAGGAATGCAGTGAGTTGATGTGCCCAACTACTTGGATATTTTGCAGGTATATGATGATGCGGGACTGCTGGCATGCTGTGCCCTCCCAAAGACCAACATTTAAACAGTTGGTAGAAGACCTGGACCGAATTCTCACTCTCACAACCAATGAGGTGAGTGAAATTTGGGCTCGATGCTGAAATCAATCAATCCATCAGTGGTATTTACCTAGTACTTGCTATGCGTAGAGTACTGTTCTAAGCTCTCGGGAGAGTACAGTCCAACAGAATTAGCAGATATGTTCCCTGCCCCAAATGAGCTTACAGTCTATGGGGGAAAGCCATAATGTGTGGTATGAGCAATGACTAGAATTTCTTAATGTGAAACACTGCTCTCCATTTCTCTAATTTGGCTTATCCATTTTTCCTTTGGGGTCATACAGAGTTGAAATATGTGTTTAATCAAATCATGTTTTTCCTCAGATCCCTCCTCACATGGTCTGATTTCTGCCGTGAATAGAAAGCTTGCAGACAGAAAGACAGACGTGCAAGCACTAATGATTTGCAGCAATATCTTTCCAGGGTGTTGACATGAAGGATGGGGTGGATAGTAGAAGCAGAGAAGCAGCATGGCATAGTGGATAGAGCATGGGCCTGAGAGCTGATAGACCAGTTTGATTTCCCACCATACTAATTAGTGTAAGGCTAAAAGCCCTTTACTTAGCATGTTTTAATGAACTTAGACCGAGTCCCTGAAAGAACTGATTTTTTTCATTTGAAGAATATGGGAGGAGAGAGAATATGCTTATTACTATAAGCATAGACTATGCTTGTTACTATAAGCATAGTCTATGCATTCTTTCCTTTTAAAATTCCTCTGAGTCAGTTTGGAGGCTTCCTTATTCTTTCACCTTTTTTACCTCAGTATCTTTTGTGCAAACAGAGGAAAGCACTCTAACTTACCTCCCAGTGCACTGTGAGGCAGAGATTATTACAATAACTTTATCCCAGCCAAAAATACGTCCTGGTTGAACAGTCGGCGAGAACTCTCCAAAACCAGCAGTGGGGTAGGGGTGAGGGAGATAATTTATAGAAGTAGCCAATTAGGAAACAGGCAGCAGTGAATTCCTGTATCCTCCAGAAAAGTGAGGGCACTGTCATAAAACATGCAAGGCTCTTATTCTGCCTCACTGAGGCACTTCATCTCTGCCTGAGAGACACATCTGCTCGTGGCAGAAATTGAGACTCTGATCTGACCAAGAAAGATGTCTTAGATGGGTCATTACATTAAAAAAAGAAATCAAGTTGAAGGCAGAGAGAAACTGATAGACTGAACTCACAGGAACATGAAGTAGATAAATTGATATTTTAGGAAGGATTGACTTGGGATTTATTTATTTATTTGTTTATTTTTTAAGAATTTATTTGTAAGGATTCACTCTGGAAATTATTGGAGTGATTTTGAAAATGTAATCAATGACAACAATTCTAAAACTGCATTTTGTGGAATGAGCCTGCCTTGTAGCTTGATAAATGAAGAGATTGCTTTTAAATGAATGCAGCTGACCTTCAGAAGTTGAAAGGAAAGGATCGTTTCAAAGGAAACTAACTTTATTCTCCTGCCAAATTGTTGCTAGCATAAGCTCCTTAACCCTAGATTTAGATTCCACTGATCTTCGTCTTTTTAATATCAGGTTTGAAAGGTTATGGCTACTTTGTGAAACCACAAGTAGACTGAAAACATGTTTTAATTTAACAGAGTCCAACACTTTTTGAATATTTCATTCACATTTGTAGGTCTGCCCCTGTATTTTGAAAGCTAAATGTAATATCCTACAATAAAAAGCAGATAGTCCAATCGACCAAAGGAATATGGAAATGGAAGTGTCTTTCTGGAAAGCATTACCATATGCTTGAGAAAAATGGTTTCATTTAGGACAAAACTTGGTTTTTATCGTTGTCAGCAAAAAGTTCTCTTGATGTGGTGAATGCACTGGTTTCCAGTTGTGCGGTTGTTGCAGACATTGCTGGAACCGACACTTCCATCGTCTCGGGTTGGGCATTTTCTTGCCAGTCTTTTCAATGAGTCCTGGTTTTCTAAAAGGCAGAGGCCAATCTGCAGTAGATTTTTTCATTACAGAGCAGAGGCAGAGTTTGTCCACAAACCACAGCAATTTTAAAAGTGCACAAATGTACGCAAGTCTTTCTGGGTTACGGTCTCTGGTGCAAATCCCTGGCATTCCCAGCAGTTCCACACTTGAAGAACATTTCCAGAGTCATCTTTTCATCTGTGCCCTGCTCCAATGCCACTTCAAGATAACACTGTTTGAAAGTGAAATGTCTTTTCTTCCTCTATTTCAGGAGTATTTGGACCTCAGTGGGCCTCTTGAACAGTACTCACCCAGCTACCCTGACACCAGGAGTTCTTGTTCTTCAGGAGATGACTCGGTTTTCTCTCCAGATCCAATGCCTTATGAACCATGTCTTCCCAAGTATCAGCACATAAATGGCAGCGTGAAGACATGAAAAGAATTCATCATCGCTTCCTCAGAGAGACAGACACATGGCAACGATGAACATCAGCTAGAATCATGGAGTTGTCTTCTCCAGGACTGCATTGTTATGGCTTGTACATATGGAATATTAGGAGTAAATATTTGGAGGAATAGATGGGACTTGTGTAAAG
Organism: Tachyglossus aculeatus; assembly: GCF_015852505.1. NCBI lineage: Eukaryota > Metazoa > Chordata > Mammalia > Monotremata > Tachyglossidae > Tachyglossus > Tachyglossus aculeatus. Next base: position 23,890,635 of record NC_052081.1, read on the forward strand.
AATTATATAGTCTGAAGCTCTTAAACGTCATCAGGAAAAGAAGAATGGGCCCAAGTAGTGTATGGACAGAGCACACTGCCATTTTCCCAACTTGCCGAAAGTAGCAATTGGCTCTCTCTACCTGCAATGGATCCTTTGGACTCAAGGCAAACTTGCGTTCTGCCTTCCTTGTGTATTTTGTAATATTTGGAGAAAATATATGTCGGCACACACTTACAGAGCACAAGTGCAGTACATAGGTGCTGGGTGTATGTAAATATATTCAAAATATGTATAAATATATATTATATATTTACAATGAATTATTTTTTTGTATTGATTTAAGAATGGATGTCCCAATGCACCTAGTAAATTAGTCTCCTTTTTTTAACAGCTATTTGCTAAAATGATGTTCTTACACCTAATTTCTTAATTTTCACCGAACTGAGGTGGAAAATACTTTGCTTTCAGGGAAAATGGTATAACATTAATTTATTAACTAATTAGTAATGTACAAAACAATTAATCGTTTGTAGGGGTTTTTTTGTAATTTAAATGGCATTTCTATGCAGGCAGCACAGAGAACAAGTAGATATATTATTGAGACTTTACTAGTTACCAGAGCCTTTGAAAAAAAGAAATATTTACAATATACAGTATAACTAATTCGGGGAATTAAGCTTTGATTTATTTGTCTTTAAACTCTAGTTTCAGGTGATTCTTCTCATGAAACCAAAATTCCCATATTAAAAAGAAACTTTAATAAGAAGATATTTTATTCTCTCTCTCTCTCCCTGGTTTCTGATTACTACTGAAGCCAATCAAGCTCTACTTCCCAGGACAATAGCACAATCATTCTATTAGAGGAGGCCTCCTTCCAGCCTTCAAAGAAGGAGTTTAGCTGAAACAATAGCAGAATGTAGGAGCTGTTGAGCTCTCCGCCTCCAAGTTGCACATTAATCAAATTAGCTAATATTGTCTTGAATGAATTTTCAATAATGGGTTCCAGATCCTTTGGCCATAATGAGGCCTTTAAGGATTTTCGAATATGGCAATTTAAGATTAAAAAGGAGAAGTGTTATGCTGACTTTTCCCAGAAAAACTGCAGCTTTGTAGGGGATTGTTGCACACGAATTTCAGCAAGACCTTACCAAGAGATCAGGCCTAGCACTGATATCAGACAAACTATTACTGTATTACTCATTTTGTGTTAAAGTATTGTGTTTGCTTTCAAAACACCCACTCAGTCTGCTATAGCCATGTGATATGAATGCAAATTACACTGATTTTCGTATTAAAAGAATTGGAGAAAGTATTAAAAAAACAGTTAACTTTTGTACTGACAATAAAATGTTTCTACAGATATTAATGTTAACATGACACAATAAATGTCACGCAGCTTATTTTTTTAATACTTGTGTCTTCAAAAAATGGTTTGCTCTGCTTTGCAAGATGCCTTGTCAGATACCGGGCCAAGCTGCTATAGAGTGGGCCTGCCTCCTGGAGGGCCTGAAAAGGCCTTTTACAACTCCTTGTGAGCAGGGACAGCACGCTATCCCAGGTGCTTAGTACGGTGCTCTGAACACAGTAAGCGTTCAATAAATACCACTGATTGATTGATTGCTTCATCTACAGGATGCTGGTAGAGGATGAAACTGTCCTCTGAGATTTGAGCAGAGGGTCAAGTGGCCCAGAGGAAGGAGACTGGCTGAAGAAGGTGGATGGTTGAGGATGGTTGGTGGCTGAGGAAGGTGGATTGCTGAAGATTCCTTCAGAATGGTTAAAAAATGCCCAGGTTTTGTTTCCTTTTACTTAGGAAACTTGAACTATCATCCAAGGGCTGGTATATTATCAATCAGAACAAGAGACATTTTATGAGGAGGGGGTTGGCCACTTGCCAATTAAGACTTTTCCTGTAATTAAAGCCTAGGAGCCTGGATACTGCTCATGGAAATTTTTTTTAAATGTGGTAATGGTTAAGTTCCTACTATGTGCCAAATGCTGTGCTAAGCCAAGGGGTAGAATCAAGATAATCAAAAAAGTTACAGTCCCTTTCCCACATAGGGCTTACAGTTTAAAGTGGAGGGAGAATGGATATTTTTCCCCCATTTTACGATGAGGAAACAGGCACAGACAAGTTAAGTGATTTGCCCAAGGTCACAAAGCGGGCAAATGGAAGAGCTGGGATTAGAACCTAGGTCTCCTGATTTCCCAACTTGAGTTCTTTCCGCTAGGCCGCATTTCATCTCATGGAAATTGGCATACAGATAACACCAGACACTAGGATTTAAAAAGTTACTCATATTCCCATCTTGATTTCTGTATCAGCCTCCTTGCTGACCTCCCTGCCTTCTGTCTCTCCCCACTCCAGTCCATAGATCACTCTGCTTCCCAGATTATTTTTCTACAAAAATGGTCAATCCATGTTTTCCCACTCAAGATTAAAAAAACTATTCTTGAATCACTTTATATTTTAAACATGAAAGCACACTCTAATCTAACTTTTCTCCCTTGGGTGAATTAGATGGGCAAAAAAATTCACTAAAACAGTAGTTATCACTTTTTATTTGTAACTTGTTTCTTTTTGTAACTTTCTGAGGAACGATGATGAGCATGAAAATTAAAGAACTTACTCCATGTCATTGAGAGAGATATGAAATCAGCCTCCCCTCCTTAGAATTGCTTCCAAAACACACAAATCATCATCATCATCAATCGTATTTATTGATCGCTTACTTTGTGCAGAGCACTGTACTAAGCGCTTGGGAAGTACAAGTTGGCAACATATAGAGACAGTCCCTACCCAGTAGTGGGCTCACAGTCTAAAGTGGGCTCACAGTCTAAATGTTTAGTTTGATTTGAACTCTTTTGCTCTGCTGTTTTCCAAAGATTAATTAATGTAATTCTGAAAAGACTGGAAAAATTGACCCTTAAATCAATCAATCCATCATTACTAATACAGTGCTCTGCACACAGTAAGCACTCAATAAATACCATTGATTGCTTGGGAGAGTACATTATAATAGAGTTGGTAGACATGTCATCTGCCCACCACGAGTTTTCAGTCTTAAGGGGCATACAGACATTAATATAAATAAATAAATTTTGGATATGTAAGGGGTGACTAAAGGGTGCAAATCCAAGTGCAAGGATGATACAGGAGGGAGTGAGAGAAGAAGAAATGAGGACTTATTTGGGGAAGGCCTCTTGGAGGAGATATGCCTTAAGAAAGGCTTGAGGGGTTGAGGAGAATGATCGATATGAAGAGGGTAGTGTTCCAGGCCAGAGGCAGGACGTGGGGGAGAGGTCAGTGGTGAGATAGAAGAGATTGCAGTACAGTGAATAGGTTGGCATTAGAGGAGTGAAGTTTGTGGGATGGTTGTTGGTATGAAATCAAGGAGGCAAGGTGATTGCTTTAAAACCTATAGTAAAGAATTTTTGTTTGATGTGGTGGTGAATGGGCAATCACTGGAGGTTTTTGAGGAGAGAGAAAACATGGATTGAAGATTTTTGGAGAAAAATAATCTGGGCAGCAGAGTGATTTATGGACTGGAGTGGGGAGAGACAGAAGGCAGGGAGGTCAGCAAGGAGGCTGATACAGAAATCAAGATGGGATAATATAAATGCCGGGATTAACATAGTAGCAGTTTGGATGGAGAGGAAAGGGCAGATTTCAGTTATGAACAGGGTTTGAGTGAAAAACAAGGAGTTCAGTTTTGGTTAGATTTAGTTGGAGGTGTTGGTGAGACATCTAAGTAGAGATGTCCTGAAGACAGGAGGAAATGTGAGACTGTAGAGAAGGTGAAAGATCAGGGCTGGAGATGTGGATTCAAAATCAACTCAAAATCAACTCAGGAAGTGATGTAAAAGCACAGAGGTACATCGAACTGTCATCTTTCTGAAACAGTTCAGTAGCTTTGGAATAGGCAAACGAGAACTCATGAAATAAGTAAAGTGTCTTTTCACTGGTGATCTGATACATTAGTCCTCTCCTGAGGTGCTTTCTCAGCCCTTACACAGGATAATGGTTAAACTCAGGGCCATATAGCTGACAAGTAGGATTGATCGTCCAAGAGTTTTGGAACTACTTTGGTCTGGAAGGGCACTCAAATGTGTTTATCAGAATTTCCTAATCTTTTCTGTTTGGGGCACACAAAATACATAATAATAATAATAATAATAATAATAATAATAATAATAATAATAATTTATTAAGCACTTGCTATGTACCAAGCACTGGAGTGGATACAAGATCATCAGGTCCCAAGTGGAGCTCACACTCTAAGTAGGAGGGAGAACAAGTGTGGAATCCCAATTTTGCAGATGAGAGAACAGAGGCACAGAGAAGTGAAGTGACTTGTCCAAGGTCACACAGCTGGTAAATGGCAGAGTTAGGATTGGAATCCAGATATTCTGGTTCCCAGATCTGTGCTCTTTCCACTAGGACACACTGCTTCACAACTGAACAGCAGCTTTGGCTCACGAGTACTGGTCTTAGAGTTGTTTTGGGTCTTTAGCAAGAGAGCTGTCTCGGAAAAGTTTACATTTTCATTTCATCTCTCCTTTGCCTTTTCCCATAAGTTTAAGAAAGAAGTTTTGTATTTGTTGCAGGGTTTTTTTTTGACATTCAGGGGGAATCTAGGTTAATTATACCTAAAGTTTGAAGTCCTGGAATACTGGCTGTCTGTCTTGGGTAATAATGATGGTCTTTATTAAGTGCTTTCTATGTGCCAAATACTGTTCTAAGTGCCTGGGTAGATACAAGATGAACAGGTTAGACTCAGTCCCCATCCTTCACCTCTTCTAGCCAAAAACCCATGAGATCGGGGAGTAGGGAAGGGAAGCCAAGTATTTTTACTATAGCAATGTGGCCTAGTGGAAAGAGCATAGGCTTGGGAGTCAGGAGACCTGGATTTTATTCCCGATTGCAACTTGCCTGCTGGGTGGCCTTGGGCAAGTCACTTAATTTCTCTGTGCCTCATTTTCCTCATCTGTGAAATGGGAATTAAATACCTGTTCTCTCTCCTCCTTGGGCTGTGAGAGCCATGTGGAACAGGTCCTGTGTTTGACCTGATTATCTTGAATCTACCTCAGTGCTGGGCACACAGTGCTTAGCAAATACCACCATCTGTAATTTGACTGAATATGTATGAGCAAGCCTTCTCATCTGAAACCAAAGATGCTCATCTGCTCCCTAATTCTCAGAGTATCTCTGGCCATGTCATTCAATCCATAGCAATGTTTGATGGATCTGAAAGTGAATTTCTAGCATTGTTCATAGCAGAGGTGTATTATTTAAAGATATGTGTCTGGCTTTGTTAAACTGTATCTTTCTCTGGTTCTCCTATAAGTTCTGCCAACCCTCATTTTTCAAGTCTTCAAGGTTCCAGTCTCATCCTATCCCGACTGGATTACTGCATTAACCTCCTCTCTGATCTCCCATCCTCCTGTCTCTCCCCACTTCAATCCATACTTCATGCCGCTGCCCGGATCGTCTGTGTGCAGAAACGCTCCGGGCCTGTTACTCCCCTCCTCAAAAATCTCCAGTGGCTACCAATCAACCTACGGATCAGGCAAAAACTCCTCACCCTCGGCTTCAAGGCTGTCCATCACCTCGCCCCCTCCTACCTCACCTCCCTTCTCTCCTTCTACAGTCCAGCCCGCACCCTCCGCTCCTCTGCCACTAATCTCCTCACCGTGCCTCGTTCTCGCCTGTCCCGCCATCGACCCCTGGCCCACGTCATCCCCCTGGCCTGGAATGCCCTCTCTCCGCACATCCACCAAGCTAGCTCTCTTCATCCCTTCAAAGCCCTACTGAGAGCTCACCTCCTCCAGGAGGCCTTCCCAGACTGAGCCCCCTTCATCCTCTCCCCCTCCTCCCCCTCCCCATCCCCCCCTGCCTTACCTCTTTCCCCTCCCCACAGCAACTGTATATGTGTATATATGTTTGTATGTATTTATTACTCTATTTATTTATTTATTTCATTTGTACATATTTATTCTATTTATTTTATCTTGTTAATATGTTTTGTTTTGTTGTCTGTCTCCCCCTTCTAGACTGTGAGCCCGCTGTTGGGTAGGGATCGTCTCTATATGTTGCCAACTTGTACTTCCCAAGTGCTTAGTACAGTGCTCTGCACACAGAAAGCGCTCAATAAATACGATTAAATGAATGAATGAATGAATGAATGAATGAATGAATGAATGAAATAGCATCAGTATTCCTGGTTTCACCATAGGTCTCAGCAGTTTGAAAGAAAGCTTGTCTTTCCTTTTCCTTCTTGGCACTCTAACAGCAGAGAGACCGCAGGCAGGAAACAGGAGTAGTTGAGATTCTATTCCTTGCTCAGCGCTACACTTCATACTTGTGGGGTGACCTTGAACAAGTCATTTAAAATTGGTATTAATTGCCCAAAGATTCCCCACTGTAAAAACCTCATGCTTCCTGATACTAAGACGTTAGAAAGTGATTGATGAATTCAGCTTCACTATGTCCAGTATCGAAACAGCATTCCCTTATGATGCAGCTACTAATTATGTAAGAGAAGCAGCATGGCCTAGTGGAAAGAGCTGGGAGTCAGGAGACCTGGGTTCTAATCCTGTCTCTGCTACTTCTCTGCTTTGTGACCTTGGGCAAGTCACTTCACTTCTTTGTGCTTCAGTTTCTTCATCTGTGGAAAATAGACTGGGCCCAACCTGATTATAATAATGATGGTATTTATTAAGCGCTTACTATGTGCAAAGCACTGTTCTAAGTGCTGTCTTTTATCTACCCCATGCTTAGTACCTGGCACGTAGTAAGTGATTAACAAATACCACATATAATGCAGAAGCAAAGAATACAGTTATATTACTATGGACAAACTGAACGATGTAGCTTCCTTTTCATATATGTTTTATGAAGGATAAAAATCACATAAGATGAGAAGCAGTGTGGCCTAGTGGAGAGAGCATGGGCTTGGGAATCAGAAGGACCTGGGTTGTAATCCTAGATCTGTACTTGTCTGCTGTGTGATCTTGGGCAAATCACTTCACTTCATTGTATCTCAGTTACCTCATCTGTAAATTGGGTATTGAGACTGTGAGCCCCATGTGGGACAGGGACTTTGTCCAACCCAATTTGATTGTATCCACCCCAGCGCTTAGTACAGTGTCTGTCACATACTAAGTACTTACCAAATAACACAATTTATAAAAGGAGAAATTCATCCAAGGTGTTAAATGCTTATTTAAATATGTCCACTGGAGTCTGGTTTATATCTAAGTAACCATGACTTTTGTGATTTACTTTTAAGCATTCATAGAAATGAGGTTTTGCTCACAATTTCCTGCTGAATTCACAAAATGAGCCCAGTAGAAACTTTTACAATTCTTTAACTTTCTAAAAGTCATTTGCTTCCGGCTGTTCCCTCCGAACCTCATTTGGGTTTTTAGATTACACTTTGATATTCATCCCGCCCTCAGACCCACAGCACTTACATACATATCCATAGTTGATTTATTTATATTAATGTCTGCCTCCCCCCTCTAGAATGTAAGCTTTCGGTGTACAGGGAACATGTCTACCTACTCTCTTGGGTTGTACTTTCCCAAGCATTTAGCACGGGGCTCTAAACTCAAAAAACACTCAATAGGTACTATTGATTAATTTAGAGACATAAATTCCTAAATTCCTAACAATCAATCAGTCGATCAATCGTATTTGAGTACTTACTGCATACAAAGCCCTGTACTAAGTCCGTGGCAGAGTACAATGTAAAAGAGTTGGTTGACAAGTTTCCCTGCCCACAACGACTTTACTGTCTAGATGGGGAGACAGACTTTAGCAGAAATAAATAAATTGTGGATATATATGTAAGTGCTGTGAGGCTGAGGGAGGGATGAATAAAGGGAAGAAACTAAGGTGAAACAGAAGGGAGTGGGAGAAGTGGAAATGAGGGCTTATAGTCAGGGAAGGCCTCCTAGAGGAGATGTCTGTTCAATAAGACAGGCAGAGTCATTGTCTGTCAAATACAAAAAGGAAGGGCAATCCAGGCCAGAAGCAGGGTGTGGGTAAGAGGTTGGCAGTGAGATACAGGAGATCAAGGTACAGTGAGTAGGTTGGCATTAAAGGAACAGTCAGGCCAGGTTGTAGTAAAAGAGCAGCAAGGTGAGGTAGGAGGGGGCAAGGTGGTTGGGACATTTAAAGCCAAGAGTAAGGAGTTTCTGTTGGATGTGGAAGTGGATGGGTAATCACTGGAGGTTTTTGAGGAGTGGGGTAACATGGACTGAACAGTTTTTTCAGTTCATATGTTCACTGCAGACTGAACAGTTTTGTAGAAAAATGATCTGGGTAGCAGAGTGAAATATGTAGTGGAAGGGGAGAGACAGGACCCAAGGAGGTCAGCAAGGAGCAAGTCAAAACAGGATAGGATAAGTGCTTGGATTAACGTGGCAGAAGTTAAGCTAAGTAGTTAAGCTAAGTAGCAGCTAAGTAAGCTTTTCAAACTTCTAGAGACTGGAACAAAGTGAATCCCTGCACTTTATAGGCATGGCAATCCAGTCATTCCATTGGCTAAATTCAGCCCTAATGTCCCAACAACACAAGTCCCAAGGCAGAGCAACCACAACAGAGAAATCTTTTTTGTTAGAGAAAAATCATTCTTCAGAGTCAGAGTGTCAGAAAGTCTTGGGCCTCATTTCCAATTTCCTCATTTCTTAATATCTTTTGACCATGCTCCCCCATCTCCTCTTTTCCTCCTCTTTGGTTTCCTCAGGAGAGGGTGCCAAAATGACTGCTGATCAAAAGCTAACACACAGGTTATGGCATAGTTAGAGAAGAGCACACACCTCTTCTGGATTCACTAATTAAGAGCAAAGGTTGAAGGAGGGAGGGAATGTTTGAGTTTCCTGTCTCTTGCAATTATATCAGCCTGAGCTCTGGTGATAGAACAGAGGGAAAAATCTTCATTATAAAACTGCATAAAATTTCTTGGCCAGCCCACTGGAAAAGAGCACCGGGTTGCAAAGCTTTTGTTTCAGCTTATAAGAAAGAGTAAGTAGAACATATTTGTGAGATAGATCTTCAGGAGACAACAGTAATCTCTCCCTGAGCAGGCTGCATTCAGTGTATCCAGACAGTACTGCGTTTTCCTTCCTTTATGTCCATGTGATTTTTCCAAATAGGGTAAGGTTTCAGAGTGTTTTTCATAACTAAATGCTCTTGATAAGCACTTAGTGGAGTGCTCTGCTCACAGTCAGCACTCAGTAGATACCATTGATTGATTTTATTCCTGTGCAGCATAGTTAATGATAGCAATTCAAATTCTGTGCTTTGTTTGGTAAAAGGATTATTCTCCTAGACCAGTGCCTCTTACCTTTCTCCCTTGAACTGTGAGCTCCACGTAGGAAGGGGCTGTGTCCAATCCACTTATACTGTATCTTTCCCAGTGCTCAGAATAGTGCTTGACATGTAGTGAATGTTTAATATATATCACAATTAGTATTAGTTGCAGTACTTCCTAAAGAACCATACTTTCACCTCATTCTGCAATCGAAGCCTGGCATTTTCTCGATAGAAAATGGAATCAGTAGTAGGCAAAACTACAAGGTTTTAGAGAACTAAATAAGAACTAAATAACCTCCTTGTATACAGGACTCTGGTCATCTTGTTGCCAAAACTCATTCAGGTTTTCATACATGACATACACTTTTTTATGGTATTCGTTAAGCTTACCATATGCCAGGCACTGTACTAGACCCCGGGATAGATACAAAATAATCAGGTTGGACACAGCACATGGCCCACATAGGGCTCACAGCTTACATTGCCATTTTACAGATGAGGTAACTGAGGCACAGAAAAGTTATTTGAATTGCCCAAAGTCACAGAGCAAACAAGTGGTGGAGCTGGGATTAGAACACAGGTCCTCCTCATCATCAGTGGTATTTATTGAGCATTTACTATTTGCAGAGCACTCCCTTGGGAGCATATAATACAACAGGTGTTCCGACTCCCAAATCCATGCTTTTTCCACTAAATCACGCTGCTTCCAATGTTTTGTTTAAGAGGTTTGTGCTGACATGGTGCTGCCCGGCTTTTTTCAAATTCTTCTCTCAAATTCAAACCTTCTTAACACTGCTCCATTTTCCATTAAACGGTTCTTGCATATATTATCACAAATTCTATTAATTTTGTTAATGGTGTGCATTTAGCTTTAATTCTATTTGTTCTGATGACTTGACACCTGTCCACATGTTTTGTTTTTTTGTCTGTCTCCCCCTTCTAGATTGTGAGCCCATCTCTATATGTTGCCAACTTGTACTTCCCAAGCTCTTACAGTGCTCTGCACACAGTAAGTGCTCAATAAATATGATTGAATGAATGAATGAACAGGAAAGGAAATCTAAAAGGCTTCATTTTTCCCTTATTAAGTTACTCTCTAAATTTTTCCAATGGGATTGCTTTGCAGTTGTTTCACATTTGACAGTGCAAATCACTGACATTGCGTTATGAAGCCAATATAAGCTCATTGTGGGCAGGGAATAATATAATAATAATAATGGCATTTGTTAAGTGCTTACTATGTGCAAAGCACTGTTCTAAGTGCTGGGGGGATACAAGGTGATCAGGGTGTCCCACAGGGGGCTCACAGTCTTCATCCCCATTTTACAGATGAGGTAACTGAGGCACAGAGCAGTGAAGTGGCTTGCCCAAGATCACACAGCAGACAAGTGGCAGAGCCGGGATTCAAACCCTTGACCTTTGACTTCCAAGCCCGTGCTCTTTCCACTGAGCCATGCTGCTCTGTTGTATTATACTCTCCCAAGTGCTTAATATAATGCTCTGCATTAAGAGCTCAATAAGTACCATTGATTCTGATGATGATGATGATGATGATGTTCAGAAAATGAAGTTCAAAAACAATGTGTTGAACTTGGCCAAGCAGTATGGTGAATATTTGAGGGTCTGGTTAATGGTATGTGTGACAATTGCTTATCAGATAGGGTACCAGTCAGAGGAGTCAATCAGTCACTTAGTGGTATTTATTGAGTGCTTATTGTGGGCAGAGCACTGTTACAAGCATTGGGAGCATACAATATTGTTAGTAGACACAATACCTGCCCTCCAGGAGCTGGAAATCTAGCAGGAGGAGTGAATGGGTTGGCTGAGTTGGGGAAGGCAGGAACATATGGTCCTTCTGGACTGTGAGCCCATTATTGGGTAGGGACCATCTCTATATGTTGCCAACTTGCACTTCGCAAGCGCTTAGTACAGTGCTCTGCACACAGTAAGCGCTCAATAAATACGACTGACTGAATGAATGAATATGGTCCCAATTCCTATGATGCTCCCGTGATAGGTAAAACCTAGAATTTGCCTAAAAGAAGCAAGCTGATGATCAGAAGTCACAGCAGCTCTAAATAGCTAAGTCATGAGTTTGCAGATTGTTTGGGAAAAGTAGCTTTCTGAAAATGTTAGTCTGACTCATGTGGCGTGTTCCCTTCCAAAGAGTGCTGACCCAGAGGTACACAGACTGGAGGTTCACGTGTGCTTTCCCTCCAGGATGAGGGAATTTGGGATGATGAAGCCTCAGTTCCACTTGCTTGGCAGAGGGCCAATATGATCTTTTAAAATCACGTGGGCCAGAAAACACTTGGAGCAAAAAATCCACTGTGGGGACCCAGGCTGGAGTCCTAATTAGTGCCTGGGTCCGGGACCTTTCAAGCCTTGTTCCTGTGTTCCCCACTGGGACCAAAGTGTCAAGTCCAGAGGAAACAGGAAGATCCTCTTCCAATGTTGCATTGTCCAAATCTCTGGAGCGTGAACCAAGCACTTGCAGATTTGGGAGTGAGAGGGGGATGACAGAATCAGCAGAATGAAGCACACTGAAATCAGAGCCTTCCTCTGGACTCCAGTACAGAGATCTGGGTTGATTTGAGTCACACTGGAGTGTATTTTATTCTTGCTTAGAAGGAGCAATTAAAAAAAAAAACTGCAACTCCTCACTGGAGCCAATCAGATAGCCTTGTTGTTGAAGCAAAATTTTACACACACACACACACACACACACACACACACACACACACACATATAAATCTATGGGCTCAAAATGGTTGGGAGAGTTCCCAATTTTTTGCCATTTACTAAGAGTAGTATTAGAAAAAATGAAATGCGTTCCATCTTTGTCCTTAAACCCTCTCTGTCTCCAAGTTGGATGTACCAAAGGATGCTGTAGTGAGTTGGTAGGGAAACCAAATCATGGAGTTACTGATGAACTGGGAGACTCATTGGTCAGCTGTGCCTGCAGACAGTGCTGAAGGCATTTCTGATTCCTGAGGCTGGGGCAGGAAAAGTTCTAGACCCCTTTTGTATTAAAAAAATGACACTACTATTACTATGGGAGAGATTTTATCAGTTTGTGCAGGTGAGGCTGGTAAGGCTGTTGTCTGACGACAAGCCTATGGGTCACTAACAGGCCTGTCAGTATCATATTCACCTAGAGATTTCCCCTGCTCCATTGTTTCTTTTGTTACCCATAATGGTGTCACAATCTTCCTTAAGCTACTTTTCTAATACCATTAATCCATTTCTGAACGCTGCATGTGAGGCTGGCCTGTCTTCTGAGACTGTCTCCCAGGTGTCCACTGCTATTATTATTATTATAGTACTTGTTAAGTGCTTCCTATGTCAAATAATAACAATAATAATAATGATAATAGCATTTGTTAAGTGCTTACTATGTGCCAAGCACTGTTCTAAGCTCTGGGATACATACAAGGTACTCAGGTTGCCCCACGTGGGGCCCACAGTCTTAATCCCCATTTTACAGCTGAGGTAACTGTGGTACAGAGAAGTTAAGTGACTTGCCCAAGGTCACACAGCTGACAAGTGGGGGAGTCAGGATTAGAACCCACAACCTCTGACTCCCAAGCCGTTCTCTTTCCACTAAGCCACACTGTTTCTCCAAATACTGTTCTAATTCCTGGGGTTAGAACAAGTTAATCAGGATGGACACAGTCCCAGTCCTATATGGAGTTCACAGTCTAAGAAGCAGGGAGAACAGCTATTAAATACCCATTTTACAGATGAAGAAACTGAGACACAGAAAAATTGACTTGCCCAAAATCACGCAGCAGGCAACTGGTAAAATTGGAATTAGAACACAGGTCCTCTGTCTCCCAGGCCTGTGCTCCTTCCATTAAGTCACACTGTTCCTCTCAAACCTTGTCTTCTCCCTGACATTCCCATCACTGTGGACGGCGCTACCATCCTTCCCATTTCACAAGCCCGTAACCTTGGTGTCATCCTTGACTCTGCTCTCTCATTCACCCCACACATCCAATCCGTCACCAAAACCTGCCGGTCTCACCTCCACAACATCACCAAGATCAATCAATCAATCAATCATATTTATTGAGCGCTTACTGGGAGGCCTTCCCAGACTGAGCCCCCCTTTTTCCTCTCCTCTTCCTCCTCCCCTCTCCAACATCCCCCTCCCTCCCTCTGCCCTACCCCTTTCCCCTCCCCACAGCACTTGTGTATATTTGTACATATTTATTTCTCTATTTGTTTTATTAATGATGTGTATACAGCTATAATTCTATTTATTCCGATGGTATTGACACCTGTCTACTTGTTTTGTTTTGTTGTCTGTCTCCCCCTGCTAGACTGTGAGCCTGTTGTTGGGTAGGGACCGTATCTATATGTTGCCGATTTGTACTGTGCATTCTTGATTCGGTCTTCTTCTTCCTTGCCTTAGCCTTGCCTGGTGTTACTCTGGTAATGGAATTCAGTGACAGCATTCAACTCTGTGCTCCCGATATCGATCTTTGGTGATCAGGATTAATTTATAAACCAGAAATCTGTTACGTGATAAACAGGAGATTTCTCTCAAAATATAGGTTTAACACTAACCTTTGTATGTGAATGAATGGAATCTGATGATCTCATCTAGTCTCATCTCCTATATCCCTCCCAACACCCCGCCTCACTCAGCTTCATACATCTCTTATTTAAGCTGGAAACTCCTTGGGGTTTTTCCAACAACTCCATCTGTCATGGCACGTGGATCCCATTAGCTGGAAGCGCCTATCCTCACATTACCTGTGCTGGCCAAAGCTTCAGGAACTTCCCTTCTTTCTGCCTCACAAAAGCCTGCCAGCTTTCCCTTTCCCTGCTGGTGTCAAGGTGCCTCTATGGATCACTGGAATCAGGCCAGGACTCCAGTTGCTGACAAGTCAGATGACAGATCAAATGAAGGAAATGTTCTCCCCAGAAGATGGTTTCACGTGGCCATTATAATTCTGAAAAGGAATTCCAGAAATGCTCAGGAAAAAGAGTATTGTTGATTTCTCTTGTCCCTTTCCTCAAATTAGAGCTCCTGGTGCCCCTGAAAAGAGAAAGAAAGGGAGGGAGGGTGGAAGGTACAGATCTAAGTCCCACTTCACAAGTGATAAAGTCCAAGCACAGTTGTAGCCAATGACACCCACCACGACAGAGAGAGCCTCCTTGGCTCCCTCCCTCCATCACGGCAGGACTGGGACAAAGCAATAGGTTGAGGCCTTCCCATTTCTTCGATACTTGAGTGCCAGCCTCACCTCCCGGGCACTGATCTCTGTGGCCACCATATTTCCCTTGACACCCACCCCTATCCTGCTCTCTCCACTGCTGCAAGGTGAGGCCAAAGCAGTGGCCTGAATTTAGAAAGTTGGAGCTGGTGTTCTTGGGGCAGTGGCTGTCAGGACTATAAACATCCCTGCCAGGGTGGTGAGGTTCACGAAACTAATTTCTTTGGTATTTATTATTGTCTTTGGCTTTCTATGTAGTTTTCTGAGGTGTTTTTTTTTTGTTTGTTTCACCTTCCTTGTGTGTCTGTCACCAGCCTCCCATAATCCTCTTTATTCTTTGATTGCAATCCCCTTGAGGGCCAGGGAGAATACCTACTCTTAATTTATGTACTTTTTCCCAGTGGTTGGTATAGTGCTTTATCCATAGTAGGCACTTGATATATACTATTACTGCTGCACCCTAGGACTCTTTTCTCTAAGGTTCCTTGGAAAGAAACTGAACTTTCTTTAAGAGGAAATTGCAGTATTTCACCACTGCACACAATTAATCAGTGTAAGAAACCAGACGAGAACCTGCTTCTCAAATGAAGAAAATTAACGGCTTCTAGAATTCTTCTCTTTCAACCCTCCCCCGTCTTAGCGCTCTGGAAAGTCAGATGGCGTTAAAGGTCCGGGGGTCTTCATTCAGTGCATTCTCCCTGCTGGGGCAGGTTCTACAGTGATGATGATGATGATGATGGCGGCATTTATTAAGAGCTTACTATGTGCAGAGCACTGTTCTAAACACTGGGGAGGTTACAAGGTGATCTGGTTGTGCCCTGGGGGGCTCATAGTCTTAATCCCCATTTTACAGATGAGGTAACTGAGGCCCAGAGAAGTTAAGTGACTTGCCCAAAGTCACACCTGACAGTTGGCGGAGCTGGGATTTGAACCCATGACCTCTGATTCCTCAGCCCGTGTTCTTTCCACTGAGCCACGCTGCTACAGTGCATGACAGAGGATGCCTAGTTTATTGCTACTGACAATATGCACCCACACAGCCACTTGCTGTCAATAGACAATAAAAGCACCTGTCAAAAGACTCATTAATTAGATCATTTCCCTTATGTCCATGAAAGCACTCTGGCTTTGGGCGGGGATGATGATTTGGTTTCCTTACCTTACTGGCCCCAGTGCAAATGGATGGTTTGTTTTCTTAAAGAGTTATTATATTACTGGCACAGTGATATGTATAAAGGTCGGTCAGCATTTCCATTAGAAGCCCTTCCCAGGAATTTATAACCTAGACATGAAGATTGGATCTGGAAGAAAATAGCTCTTCACAGGCCGACCCTGGGAATGTTCTTTAGAAGCTCTTCAAAACCCTCTTTTTATTTCAGAAGTTCTGGGTTCTGTAGCTTGTGGCTCTTTATTACTTCCTTTGGGTCTGATTGTTTTGGATGAAGTTTTTCTCCTTTTTATTCACAAGTGGCCCAACCATATGTTTAATAATGATGATGATGACAATAATAATAACTGTGGTATTTGTCAAGGATTTACTATGTGAAGGCCACTGTTATAAGCACTGGGATAGACACAAGACAATCATAATAATCATATTAATACCGGCCTCAGTGCTATTTTTCTGTTCCAAATAACCAGCTGTTCATGGGCGAGTGGTTTTTCAAGGCTCGTAGTTCAGACTGACATGATGCTCTGTCATGCTGGTCAATTCACGAAGGGAGATTTCTTTCAACTATATCAGTATGTATCCAAGTGAGAGACTGGAAAAACTATCCTTGGTGGAAATGTTTTCATTTATGAATTAAGAGGTTTTTCCCTAGTTAACTCTGACGGTGCCTATTTGTTTCTCTTCTATGGCTCTGCCCAGTATTCATACACTTTTTTGTTTATTCTAGCTTGCTGTAATTACCAGGAAACTGTGGTCATGACACACACTTGTTCCGAAAGAAAAGTGTAATGATCCGCCTTGAGTAACTCATTCAGCCTACCTCTCAGTAGGAACCATATATTTGCCATGTGAAGGACATTACCTATGCCAGGCCCTGTTGATGAAGTGCAATTTAGTGGAAAGTTCCTTGTAGATCTAGGTTCTCTAGAAGACCTAGGTTTTGGTTCCTAGAATGTTTGTGCTTCTGGGTGATCTTGAGTGTCTAATTTAGCCTCTGTTCCATTTCCTACGATGTGGGAATTTGTTCACAACCCTCATCTATTTTCCAGGGATGCTACAACTACTACTACTACTACTACTACTACTACTACTACTTTCATTCTTTTATTCATTCATTCAATTGTATTTATTGAGCACTTACTGTGCCAGGGCACTGTACTGAGTGCTTAAGAGAGTACAATATAACAATAAACAGACATTCTCTTCCCAAATTAGGGGAGTACTACTACTACTACTACTTCTACCACTAATAATAATAATAGTAATGATAATAACAATAATATTTGTTCAGTACTTACAATTTTTCCAAGCGTTGTACTATGCTCTGTGGGGCATAGAAGGTAATCAGGGCAAAAACAAGTCCCTGTCCCACGTGAGGCTCACTGTCTAGGAGGGAGCAGAGACATTAAATCCCATTTCACAGGTAAGGAAACTGAGGCATAGAAAACAAGTGATTTGCACAAGGTCACACGGCAGGTAAAATGCAGAGCCAGGAATTGAACCCAGGTCCTCTGACTCCAAGGTCAAGGCTCTTTCTACTAGACCAGACTGCTTCTTCAGTTTAAGAATGAAAGACATGAAAGCATGAAATAGTTTCAGCCTCACTAGACTCTCGAAAAAGTATTCACAAGGTATTCACAAAGCTTCCAAAGACCTCTTTCTGTCAGGTTGGGTGAACTTTGGAATTGCTTCAAATTCATGAGTTCTAAGATTCACAGGCTAATTCAACTGGCAAAATACAATTTCACGGCTAAAACCAGCAGGGAAATAGCTGCCTTCTGGCAAAGGGTTCAGAATGATTTCTTGTCCATCAGATACTTTCAGCTGCAGAAGATATATGATGATTTTTAATTCATTCATTCATTCAATCGTATTTATTGAGCACTTACTGTGTGCAGAGCACTGTACTAAGCACTTGGGAAGTACAAGTTGGCAACATATAGAGATGGTCCCTACCCAACAGTGGGCTCACAGTCTAGAAGGGGGAGACAGAGAACAAAACAAAACATATTAACAAAATAAAATAAATAGAATAAATATATACAAATAAAGTAAATAAAGAGTATTAAATACATAAAAACATATATACATATATGCAGGTGCTGTGGGGAGGGGAAGGAGGTAAGGCAGGGGGGATGGAGAGGGGGAGGAGGGGGAGACGAAGGAGGGGGCTCAGTCTGGGAAGGCCTCCTGGAGGAGGTGAGCTCCCAGTAGGGCCTTGAAGGGAGGAAGAGAGCCAGCTTGGCGGATGTGTGGAGGGAGGGCATTCCAGGCCTGGGGGATGATGTGGGCTGGGGGTTGATGGCGGGACAGGCAAGAACGAGGCACAGTGAGGAGATTAGTGGCAGAGGAGTGGAGGGTGCGGGCTGGGCTGGAGAAGGAGAGAAGGGAGGTGAGGTAGGAGGGGGCAAGGTGATGGAGATCCTTGAAGCCAAGAGTGAGGAGTTTTTGCCTGATTTCAGGTCAAGAGGATGAGGCCCTAGTTAATTTGGTTCCTGAAAAATTCACTTTTTTAAAAAGTGGTATTTTTTAGCACTTACTCGTTCAGGCAAGCACTAATGGGTTAGACTCAAGTTAATTTGGTTGGACACAGTCCCTGCCTCACATGGGGTTCACAGTCTAAGTGTGAAGATGGGTTGAGGCCTAGATGGGACAGGTGCTTTCAGAATGGGTTTTGGGGATCTTTCAAAGAGACAGGAGCCCAGACTCCCCCAGAATGGATTGTGATGGGCCCCCTGATTTTGGCCTCCAGAAAGTGCATGAAGAATAATGTTCTAATGCAAAAGGAAATAACATTTCCACATTTTCCTCTGTGATTCTGCATACAGAACATGATTAAAAGGCATGATTTTAGTCTCCCTGGGCTGGGAGATTCTTCAAGGTAGAAAAGATAAAGAAGACTGGAAGACCTGATGCTGATATGCCATCACAGAATGTGGCCCGATTTGAAAGTCTGAACTCATATCACAGCCTCACTGAGCACTAACCATTCAGCACAAATAGCAGTGTGGCCTAGTAAATAGAGTACAGGTAAGGGAGTCAGAAGGACTGAGTTCTAATCCTGGCTCTGCCACTTGTCTGCTGTGTGACCTTGGGAAGTCAATTCACTTCTCTGTGCCTCAGTTACCTCAATCTGTAAAATGGGGATTAAGATTGTGAGCCCCACGTGGGACATGGACTATGTCCAAACTGATTAGCTTGTATCTACCTCAGTGGTTAGTAAAGTGGTGTGGCACATAGTGAGTACTTAACAAATACCACAGAAAATAAACAAATAGAAAAACCAACCCTGCAAACTGAAAAGCTAATTCAGGACAGCTCTAGAGCCACGTGTGTCTTTGTCTTTGTTAGATGCTTAGAGTCCAGATTAAGGCACAAAACAGCTGGACTCTTCTGATAGACGGTGCTGGAAGAGGAAGGGAATCAATGACAGAAAGCGTTAAAGTCGGTATGCTTTCCTCTTGACACCTAGCTTGCCCCTGCTTAGTGTCCAGCAGGCTAGAGACTAGAGGCTTTATCCTACAGTCCAGGTTTAGAAAATGGGGGAGGAATTTTGAAACGATGGACTTCATTCTGTCATCAAATCCAGGAATGGGCTGGCTTCTTTGAGGTGAATGGAACCGTGCAGTTTTGTATAATCATTCACAGATTAGCTCTGCCCTCCTTTTTCTGGCTCAACCAGGGCCAGGCCACGGCGAGAGAAATGGACAGTCCGTGTGTCGCTGACCGGCACCTCGCTACCCAGAGTCCCAAGCGTACGGGACTGCTTCAGTACTGCACTGTAGTAGCAACAGAAACTTCTGCCCTTGGTGTAGGCATTTGGAAGTCAGGATGAAGAGTCTGGTGTTTACTTTGTCGAGTGTTTTGGACAGACTGTCCTCCTTCTGGAGTTTTTCTACTTCTTGGCAGAGGCTTTAGGTGGGTGAGTAGAGCCTGTTGCTTGCATACGTTTCCAACAATCGCAGATAAGCATGATGCTGTTCGAGAATGTCTATGTGGCCTTGTAGAAAGAGCAAGGGTCTGGGACTCAGAGGACCTAGGTTCTAATCCTGGGTCTTCCACATGTCTGCTGTATGACCTTGGACTAGTCACTTAACTTCTCTGTGCCTCAGTTCCCTATTCTGCAGAATGGGGATACAATAAATGCTCTCCCTTCTTCAGAAAATTGGAGGTGAGGCCTGTGGGGGTGGTAAATGACCATGACTAGTAATTGGAGTGGGTGGTAGAGTTGGATTATATGGGCTTCTAAAGAAGGGAAAGAAAGGGATGGGGAGGTGGGATTGAGCGAAAGCGGCACTGGGGAGTGAGAAGGAAGCTGACTTCTGACTCCTCCCTATTTCCCAGTGAGTCTGGGGGGAGTGGGAGAAGATGAGGCACCCTCCTCCCTGGCGAGAATGATGGCACAGAGGAGCAGCGACTGGGAGAGGAAAAGGTCAGTGATGAAAGAAAGATTCCCCTCATTGGAGCAGAGTTTCCACAGACCATGCTTGGCTAAGACTGTGGGGAGAGTTGAGTGAGGTGGAGAAGGTGTGAGGGGTAGGAAGGGGTTGAATGGGGATGAGCTGAAGCTGGGATATTTCTGGGAAGGGGAATGGAGAGATGGCACTGGGACAGGAATGACAGGGATGGGGTGGGGGAGAGGGGTTGGGTGGGAGTGATCTGAGGAGGGCCGGCTTGTGGGGAAGGGAATGGGGAGGTGTGCTGGGCATGACGGGCAAGGGCAGGGGTGGGGGATCAGAGGGAGGGGACTGAGGGGACTTAGTGGGCCTAAGGCATAAGAGAAATTAAATCCAGAGCTGCAGCAGGTGATGTGTAGATCCTGTGGGCTGTAGCAAGTTCCTATAGTAGGGGGGGACTCAGTAGCTCCCAGCTGGGGGGAATCTACAAATTCTGAGTGCAATTAGTGAGTCATTAAAGCAAATGACAGAAAATGGGCTAGCAGCACTAGAAAGTCCTTGGTTGTTGTTGTTCACGCATCGTTGTTGTCGCCTTGCTGATTCCTGTTTCATCAGCGGGTGGTAGGTGGGGGTCTAGGGGTGTGGAGTGGGAGAGGGAGTGACAAGTTGTAGTGTGGGTAATGCATGGGCCTGGGAGCCAGAAGGTAATGGGTTCTAATCCCAGCTCTGCTACATGTCTGTTGTGTGACCAGGGGGAAATCCCTTCACTTCTCTGTGCCCCAGTTACCTCATCTGCAAAATGGGGATTGAGACTGTGAGCCCCATATGGGACAGGGACTGTGTCTAACCCGATTTGCTTATATCTACCCCAGCGCTTAGTGCAGTGCTTGGCACATAGTAAGCCCTTAACAAATATCACAAATTATTTTTATTCCACATGCAGTCCCAAATCCTTGGTGCATGGGTGGAGGGAAGGGGAAATGAGGATGCAGCGGTCTGCTCCCTTGATGCAGCTCTATGCCCCCAGTGCATGTGGGAGAGGGAGGGCAGAAGGGACCCAGGGGGCCAGGGTCTCTTCCTTCTGGGCAGTCCCAGGCCTCCGGTGGGTGAGGCTGGGGGAAGATGGCCCTCCTCTTCGCTCCATCCTCAAACATCCACTTGCATTGCGCGACCCTCCCTTAACATGATCCTCAGCCTCTGGGGTGAGGGGAGGGCCTGGGGGCTCAGTGTCCCTTCCCTGCTTGGTGATCCCAGGTCCCCCTTGGTGGAGGTAGGGGAAGGGGGTGGCAGAGAACCTCTCCTTGCTTCAGTTTTTTGGCCCATGGCTTGCCAAGTAGGTGATGGGGAGGTTGGTATCCATTCACTTTGGCACAATTTTAGGCCTCCAGTGTGAGGGGATAGGCTGGAGGGCTTGGGGTTCCTTCCCTCCGGGGTGGTCCCAGGTCCCCACAGTGTGGGGAGGGGCAGGTGGTGGATACCCTCCCCTGGTTTCAATTTGGCCCTTATCTTGCCGAGTGGGAGCTGGGTGGTTGTTGGCCCTCTCTCTGGTTCCATCTTAGGCCTTCGGTGTGAGGGAAGGGGCCACAGGGCTGCCCTTAGGAAATCTTAGATCATCGACAGGGGCGGGGGCAGCGTGTGGGGGAGACCCTTCCCTTGACTCAGTTTTTGGCCCATCATTTGGCCAATGAGCACTGGGATCAGCAACCCTTCACTTTGGTGTGATCTTAGGCCTCCGGTATAGTTGAGGGGGCAAAGGATTCAGCCCACCTTCCTTGTGGCATGGTCCTAGACCCTTTCAGGTTGGGAAGGGGTGCAGACAGGGTCAGCAACCCTTCCCCTTTGTGCGTGGCTCTGGAGGGTTTGCCCAACTTGGACCTCTGGTTCCCTCACCACTGTCTCTCTCGGTCCTCTCACTGACCTGCTGCCATCACTGCCATTTTGTTACTTGTTACTAAAGGAACTAATACTTTCCTCACAGAGAATAACAGGGCTGGAAAAAAGAGAAGAGGAGATAGAGGAGAGTGTGAAGCTAAAGAAAGCCTGGGAAGTGAGCAGAGAGGCAAATGAAGGGATGGAGGAGCGAAAGGCTAACCCTAAAATCTTATAAATGTTTCTTGGACCTCAGCTAGTGTCACTTAATTCAGTCTTCCCAGAACAAACCAGTCCTTTCTTAAAAGAACTTTCCAGTGAAACGTGCCTTTTTTGTCCGGAGTCAGCATGTTCCAGCCTCACTTTAGGTGCCAAGCTAACATCGGCAGGGATTGGGCCAAGCAGAAATGAAGCAGCCTGGCCTACTGGCAAGAGCACGGGCTTGGGAGTTAGAGGTTGTGGGTTCTAATTCCGACTTTTCCACTTGCTGCTAGATGACCTTGGGAAAGTCACTTCACTTACCTGTGCCTCAGTTACCTCATCTGTAAAGTGGGGATTAAGACTGTGAGTCCCACGTGGGACAGCCTGATTACCTTGTAATAATAATAATAATAATAATAATAATAATGGCTTTTATTAAGCACTTACTATGTGCAAAGTACTGTTCTAAGCACTCTACCTCAGCGCTTAGAACAGCACTTGGTATGTGCTTAACAGATACCTTAATTATAAATGAACAATCATTTGGAGTGCTGGACTACTGCCTCTGTCTCCCTGCTCCCCCATGGGATCCTGTTGCCATTCCATGCTTCTGACTGATCTCATGTAATCAATCAATCAATGCATTTCAAGCTTCTCTCTCTTCCAATCACACCTTCTCCTCAGCACTCTATGAGACTGTAGATGGGGTAGTTTCTGGGTAATAGAGTGAAAAGGGGTGAGGAGGAAACTTGCCATTCAGAGCAGGAGCACATCAGGTCATGTTCCTTTTAAGTCCAGGCAACTGATAAGAACAAAAGTAAGCCACAAAAATAAATCAGTGGAATAAAGAAATGGTTATGCCCACCCATGCTAAAGTGACAGATGGGAAGACATACCCAGGAAACTGGGGAGAAGTGGAGAAATCTCCAGAGAGGTGGACAGTCCCAATGAGGCTTTGAAGGTGCCGAGGAAGTTTGGTGAATTTGACAAGATAGGCATTCTAGGCACGGGAAGAGTAAGTAACAGATGAACGGGACTGGAGAAAGCAACAGTTAGGAGGACAATTTGGGATGAGTGGAGTGGGGAGCAGCAGAAAAAGAGCAGAAGGGTAAGGAGAAGTCATACTATGAGCTCCATGTGTCTGGCCTGATTTTTTTGTATCTGTCCCAGCGCTTAATACAGGGTAGCAGCATGGCTCAGAGGATAGACCACAGGCCTGGGAGTTAGAAGGACATGGGCTCTAATCCTGGCGGCTCTGCCACTTGTCTTCTGTGTGATCTTGAGCAAGGGACAGGGACTTTTTATTTTACTTGTACATATCTATTCTATTTATTTTATTTTGTTAGTATGTTTGGTTTTGTTCTCTGTCTCCCCATTCTAGACTGTGAGCCCACTGTTGGGTAGGGACTGTCTCTATATGTTGCCAACTTGTACTTCCCAAGCGCTTAGTACAGTGCTCTGCACACAGTAAGCGCTCAATAAATATGATTGATTGATTGTGTCCAGCCTGATTAGGTTGTAACTACTCCAATACTTAGAACAGTGGTTGACAGTTAGTAAGCGCTTAACAAATACCATCATTGTTATTACAGTGCTTTGCACATAGGAAATGATGTCCTCCCTTGGATGTCTCCCCTATCCTAAAAAATACCCTCCCTTGACCCCACAACTCCCTCCAGTTATTGCCCCATTTCCCTTCTACCATTTTTCACAAAGCTCCTTGAGCAAGTAATCTACTCCTGCTGTCTCAAATTCCTCTCCTCCAATTCTCTCCTTGACCCCCTCCAATCTGGCTTCAGTCACCTTCACTTCACAGAAATCACCCTCTCAATGGTCACCAATGATCTTCTTGCCAAATCCAATGGCCTCTACTCCATCCTAATCCTCCTCGACCTCTCAGCTGCTTTCAACACTGTAGAATACCCCCTTCTCCTGGAAACACTATCCAACCTTGTCTTCAGTGACACTATCCTCTCCTGGTTCTTCTCTTATCTCTCTGCCATTCATTCTCAGTCTCCATTACGGACTCCTCCTCTGCCTCCCACCACCTAACTCTGAGGGTCCCTCAAGGTTCATTTCTGGGTCCCCTTCTATTCTCCACCTACATCAACTTCCTTGGAGAACTCATTTGGTCCCATGGCTTCATCTACCACTTCTATGTGGGTGATACTCAAATCAACATCTCCAGCCCTGATCTCTCTCCCTCTCTGCAGTCTCACATTTCCTCTGGCCTTCAAGACATCCCTACTTGGATGTCCTCCTGTCACCTCAAGTTTAATATGTGTAAAACTTTATCTTCCCACCCAAATCCTGTCCTCCCCATGACTTTCTCATCACTGTAGACGACACCACCATCCTTTCTGTCTCTTGAGCCCTTAAGCTTGGCAGTATCCTTGACTCTTCTCTCTCTCTCATTCAACCCACATATTCAATCCATCACTAAATCCTGTCAGTCCCACCTTCACAACGTTGCTATGTTCCTCCTTTTCCTCTCCATCCAAACTGCTGCCATGTCAATAGGATCACTCAGCCTATCCTGCGTGGATAACTGCATCAGCCTCCTTGCCAACCTCCCAGCCCCCTCTCTCTCCCCACTCAGTCCGTACTTCACTCTGCTGTACAGATCATTTTTCTACAGAAATCTTCAGGCATGTCTCCCCACTCCTCAGAAAACTCCAGTGGTTGCCCATCCACCTCCTCATCAAACAGAAACTCCTTACCGTTGACTTTAAAGCACTCAATCACCTTCTCCCCTCGTATCTCACCTCACTACTCTCCTACTACAACCCAGCCTGCACACATCACCCTACTACTGCTAATCTTCTCACTGTGCATTAATCTCATCTATTTTGCCTCTGACCCCTGGCCCATGCCCTGCCTCCTGTCTGGAATGACCTCCCTCCTCAAATCCGGCTCTCCAGACCTTCAAAGCCTAACTAAAGGCACATCTCCTCCAAGAGGGCTTCCCTGACTAAGCTTCCTTTCCTTTTCTCCCATTCCTTTTTGCATCACCTGACTTGCTCCCTTTGTTCTTTCCTGCTCCCAGCCCTACAGTATACGTAGATATCTGTAATTTATTTATTTATATGAATGTCTCCCTCCCCTACTCTAGACTGTGAACTCTTTGTGGGCAGGGAATATGTCTATTTATTGTTGTACTGTACTCCCCCAAGCACTTAGTGCAGTGCCCTTCACACAGTAAGTGCTCAATAAATACAGATGAATAATGAAGTGAAAAACAAATATCACTATTAATTATTACTATTATTTCTGTTAGTGTTGGAGAGGCTTGAAGCCAGTTATTGAAAGTTTCTGTTTGATACAGAAGGAAATAGATAACCACTGGGGGATTTTGAAGAGCAGAGTGTCCTCTATCTAGAGCAAATCCATTCTAAAGGCATTTTAGAAACGTGATCTGGGCAGCTGAGCCAAGTTAGTGTGAAAATGCACCTCAGACCATCACTGTCCACCTAATTGAGGTTCTATTCATTGATTCATTCAGTCGTATTTATTGAACACTTACTGAGTGCAGAGCACTGTACTAAGCGCTTGGAAAGTAAAATAGAGCAATAAAGAGATAAGGCTCATGGGACCTATGGCTTGGAGCTGCTTTTGAAACTCAAATAAAGGATTTAGCTGCAGCCTCATTTTATGCTGACACTTTGGGAGCTACATTTTACTTACTTTCTTGCTGATTAACTAGCTCTGCTTTACTATGCTATGAACTGGGCCCAAGGAAGATTGGCCCAGGGAAGATTCTGCCATTTCAAAACTGAGGGTGTGAATGGGGACTCAGGGAGCTGCTCCCATCTTCATTGCAGACAAGATTCTGCACGCCAGGCAGGGCTTCTGCCCACCCCACTGCTGTCTAACATCGCAGACACAGGAGAACAAAGGCTGATTTAGTAATGCACAGACACGTGTACAACTCGTTTTCTCTTGATAGACTGTTTTAATCTGCAAAGGTGTTAACTTTCTTCACCACACCTAAATCACATACGCCAGATTATTCTCTGTGGAGTCTGTTTGTGTAGTATTTGTGGTATATGTTTGATTTCTTCTCACTGCAGGGATTGCTCACAGTTTTTCAGGTTTGAATAGAGAGGTTAAGAGATGAGGAATAAGAACCTCTGATAAAGTTGAAGGCTGTAAACACAACAGTAATCTCAAAAGATTATTCCATCTTGCACCCCTCACCTCCTTTTCCATGGTAAGGGAAGCTAGCTAATGCCCTGAAACCAACAAGGAATCTGAGTGATTATGCTTTGTTTTAAACTTCCTGGGTCAAATTGTAATTTACAGGGTAATCATTGACTTAAATGAGAAACATTTTTATCTTGTCTGTGGCATGGCTGGGTCTAAGGATACAGCTGGGTGGCAGCTGAGCTCCAAACAAACATTTCCTCGGAAGATTTGGGCTAGCCAGGAAGTACCGCTGGGACCCTGAGATAAGGTAGACCAGTTTCAGGTAGAGTTTTTTAATCATAAAAACCAAGTTCCTCTGTTGTAGATAAGGCGATAGTTTGCCTGGATCTTTTAGGTGCTGTAAAAGAGGATGATTATACCTGCATTACTGATATCACTCCTGGAAGCCAGATTATAAATAATTAAGGTTTGGAAAGATGTTCCCAAGTGCACAATAGACTCCTCAGTATCTCTGATTCTCCGGTTAACTATTAAAGGATGAGGAAGATAATTTTTATCTAGGCTTAATAGCATTTAAATCACACAGTACTCTAGCAGCATCTGGGTAATCAGTTTTGGCTCTTGCTTCTCTGGTGTCATGTTGATTCCAGCTACATCATGTTTTACTTTCATTGTGTGTCAGGTTTGGGGCATTTAAAAATGCTGCTTTCAAAATAACCACACAGAACAGCAACAAAGAAAAGAAGTGCAAAGGAGCATGGCAGAACCCATTTGTTCTGGAAAGCTGCGTGGCCTAGTGGAAAGAGTTCAGGTCTGGGGGTAAGATGACCTGAGTTCTAATCCTGACTCTGCCATGACTGCTGTGTGAACTTGAGGAAGTCACTTAACTTCTCTGTGCCTCGGTTTTCTCACCTGTAAAATAGGGATTCAATACCTGTTCTCCTTCCTCCTTACACTGTGAGCCCCACACAGGACAGGGACTGTGTCTGACCTGATTAACTTGTATCTAGCCAGGCCTTAGAAGAGTGCTTGACACACTCTAAGTGCTTAACAAATATTTATTAACAATAATAATAATGATGTTATTATATTATTAGTAATAATAATTCCCTCCACAGATCCTTTCTTCACTTTTCATACAAGTGGTTCATTTCCTGAGCAAAAATTGTTCTGCACACTTCTGATTCCTCAAAAACCTTCAGTGGTTACCCATCTATCTCTGCATCAAATAGAAACGTCTTACTATCTCCTGTAAGGCACTCAATCAGCTCTTTCCCCTCCTACCTTTCCTCACTGATCTGCCGCTACAACCCAGCCCAGGCTGTGCTCCTCTAACCTACTCACTGTGTCTGCTTCTCATCTCTCATGCCATTGATCCCTTGCTTAAGTTCTCCCTCCTGCTTGCAGCTCTCTCCCTTTCAGATCTGACAGGCCTGCATTCTCCCATTACAAAAGCCCTACTAAATTCATCTGTTCTCCAGAAAGCCTTCTCTGACTAATCTCATCTCTCCACCCTATTTCCCTCCGTACTGCATTACCTGTGCACTTGAATCCTTAACCCCAAACACCTATATACATATCCTTACATTCTATTGCTTCTCTTACCTGTAATTTATTTTAATGATTGTCTCCCTGCTAAGGCAGGAGTCGTGTCTAATCATGTCATGCTGGGGAAAAGCACAAGCCTGGGGGTCAGAAGGCCTGGGTTCTAATATCAGGTCTGCCACTTTGCTGCGTGACCTTGGGAAAGTCACTTAACTTCTCTATGCCTCAGTTCTCTCATCTACAAAATGGATATTCAATACCTGTTCTCCTTCCTATTTAGACTGTGAGCCCCTGTAGGGCCTGATTATCTTGTGTCTACCCCAGCCCTAAGTACAGTGTTTGACACATAGTAACCACTTAACAAACACCATAATCATTATTCATTATTATTACTCTATTGTACTCTCTAAAATACTTATTCTCATGCTCTGTTCACAGTCTCAATAAATGTTATCGATTGCTTGATGGATTTATTGGGTATTAGTTGTGTCATTTGTTATGTGCTTACTTTGTGCCAAACACTGTGCTATGTGCTCAGCTAGAGGTAGTTCAATTAGACTGACACACTCCATGTTGTCTCATGGGGCTCACAGTTTAAATAGGATGGACCTTTCTACTGCTGAGAAAAAAGGGGGCACCAACAAGTTAAGTGACTTGTCTTAGTGGGTCTGGTCAGGGGAATCTCTCCACTCCACCCCTGGGTCCCATCCTCCTTCCTCTCCCCCTCCTCCCCCTCTCCATCCCCCCCACCTAACCTCCTTCCCTTCCCCACGGCACCTGTGCATATGTATATATGTTTGTACGTATTTATTACTCTATATTTTACTTGTACATATCTATTCTATTTTGTTAATATGTTTTGCTTTGTTCTCTGTCTCCCCCTTCTAGACTGTGAGCCCACTGCTGGATAGGGACCGTCTCTATATGTTGCCAACTTGTACTTCCCAAGTGCTTAGTACAGTGCTCTGCACACAGTAAGTGCTCAATAAATATGATTGATTGATTGATTAGGGCACACACAACAGAAAGGTGACGGATCTGAGATTAGGACCCAAAGTCTCCTGAACCTCAATCCTGGGCTCTTTCTACTAAGCCACACTCTCTTCCCTTTTTGGTCCATAGAGGCAGATAGAACTGCTTGCTATCACAGCCCACTCATGAAGCTCCACACTCAAGATGCCAACCCAAGTGTTTCACTTAAAAAACCAGTGGTAAATAATGAACACATCAGGGAGAAGAAAGGGCTCCTTAATGATGAATTCCCACGCTTCATTCACTCAATCGTATTTATTGAGCATTTACTGAGTGCGGAGCACTGTACTAAACCCTTGGGAGAGTACAGTACAATAATAAACAGACACATTTCCGGCCCACAATGAGCTAACAGTCTAGAGGTGGGGAGACAGGCATTCATATAAATCAATAAATTACAGTTATGTACATAAATTCTGTGGGGCTGGGAGTGGGGGAAGAACAAAGAGAGCAAGTCAGAGCAATGCAGAAGGGAGTGGGAGAAGAGGAAAGGGGGGCTTAGTCAGGGAAAATCTCTTGGAAGGGATGTTCCTTCAAGAAGGCTGTGAACAGAGGGAGAGTAATTGTCTGTCAGATTTGAGGAAGGAGGGCATTTCAGGCCCAAGGCAGGCCATGGGCCAGGGGGTTTGCAGTGTGGTAGAGGAGATGGAGGCACAGCGAGAAGGTTAGTATTAGAAGAGTGAAGTGTGTGGGCTGGGTTGTAGTAGGAGAGAGGCCGGATGAGTGAGGGAGCAAGGTGATTAATGTTTTAAAGGCAATGGTGAGGAGTTTCTGTTCTATGCGGAGGTGGATGGGAAACCAGTGGAGTTTTTTGAGGAGTGAGGAGACATGTCCTGAATGGTTTTGTAGAAAAATGATCCGGGCATCAGAGTGGAGTTGGGAGAGACAAGAGGCTGGGAGGTCAGCAAGGAGGCTGGTGTTGTAATCCAGGCAGGATAGGATGAGTAAATGTATTAACATGGTAGCATCTTGGATGGAGAGGAAAGAGTAGATTTTAGCAATGTTGTGAAGGCAGGATGTAAAGTATTTAGTGATGGGTTGAATGAAAGAGAAGAGTCAAGTATAATGCTAAGGTTACAGGCTTGTGAGACAGGAAAGATGGTGGAACTGTCTACAGTGATGGGCAGTCATGTTGAGGACAGGGTTTGGGTGGGAAGATAAGGAGTTCTGTTTTGGACATGTTAAACTTGAGGTGGCAGTTGTAAGTTGACAGGTGTACATCAAATAGAGATGTCTTGAAGGCAAGAGGAAATGCAAGACTGCAGAGAGGGAGAGAGATCAGGGCTGGAGATGGAGATTTGGGTGTCATCCACATAGAGGTAGTAGCTGAAACCTTGGGAGCAAATGAGTTCTCCAAGGAAGTGGGTATAGATGGAGAATAGAAAGGGACCCAGAACTGAAGAACCTTGAGGGACCCCCACAGTTAGGTTGTGGAAGGCAGAAGAGGAAACGTGAAAGAGACTGAGAATTAATGTCCAGAGAGATAAGAGGAGAATCAGGAGAGGACAGTTTCAGGGAAGCCAAAGTTGGATAGTTTCCAGGAGAAGGGAATTGTTGAAGGCAACTGAGAGGTTGAGGAGGATTAGGATGGAGTATACGCCATTGGATTTGACAAGAAAGAGATCATTGGTGACCTCTGAGAGGGCAGTTTCTGTGGAGCAAAGGGGACAGAAGCTTACCATCTCTATGCAGATGTTACCCAAATCTATATCTCCAGCCCTGACCTCTCTCCTTCTGTGCCATCTCACTCTTCTTCCTGCCTTCAAGACATATCTCCTTGGATATCCCCCTGGCACCTCAAATTAAACATGTCCAAAACTGAACACCTAATTTTCCCAGCCAAATGTGTTGCCCCATGTCTTTACTATCACTGTAGACAACACCATCATCCTTCTTATCTCACAAGCCCATAATCTTGGCATTGTCCTTGACTCATATCTCTTGTTCACCCGCATATTCAGACTTTCACCAAATCCTGCCCTTTCCTCTCCATTCAAACTCCTACCATGCTGATCCAAGCACTTATCCTATCTCACCTTCAAAGCAGTGTGGCTTAGTGGGAAGAACACGGGCTTGGAAGTCAGAGGTCATGGGTTCTAATCCCGATTCCACCACTTGTCAGCTCTGTGACTTTGGGCAAGTCACTTAACTTCTCTGTGCCCTCAGTTACCTCATCTGTAAATTGGGGATTAAGACTGTGAGCCCCACTTGGGACAACCTGATAACCTTGTACATACTCCAGCACTTAGAACAGTGCTTGGCACATAGTAAGTGCTTAACAAATACCATCATTATTATTATTATCATTACTGTCTGCATCTACATCCTCACTGACTTTCTTGCCCTATCTCTCCCGACTCTAATCCATACTTCACTTTGCTGCGTGGATCATTTATCAACAAAATATTCAGTTCATGTCTCCCCACTCCTCAAGAAACTCCAGTGGTTGCCCATCGACCTCCTCATCAAACAGAAACTCCTCACTATTTGCTTTAATGCATTCAATCACCTTGCCCTCTCCTAGCTCACCTCGCTATTCTTCTACTACAACCCAGCTCTCACACTTCACTCCTCTAATGCTAACCTTCTCACTTCCTCAATTTCATCTATCTCACTGCCGAGCTCTCACCCACATCCTGCCTCTGTTCTGGAATACCCTCCCTCCTCATATCTGACAATTACTTCCCCCACCCACTTCAGAGCCTTATTGAAGACACATCTCATCCAAAAGGCCTTACCTGACTAAACCCTCCTTTCCTCTTCTCCCACTCTCTTCTGCATCTCCCTGACTTTCTCCCTTTAGTCATCCTTCCTCCCAGACCCACAGAACTTATGTGCATATCTGGAATTTATTTATTTATCTATTTATTTATTTATAGTCATGTGTGTCCCCACCTCTAGACTGTAAACTCATTGTGGGAAGGGGATGTATCTGTTTATTGTTATATTGCATTCTCCCAAGTGCTTACTACAGTGCTCTGCACACAGTAAGTGCTTAATAAATGTGATTGATTCATTGAGTAGCCCAAAAGAGTTAACGTACCTCCAGGTGTGACTCAGACCAAGTAGGAAGAGACTTAACTGATAAAAAATATTGTAAGTAAAATTTCAGCTATAATACAATAAGGAATTTAATTATCTGTCTTACCTATCTGTAGCATCTTTCTTTCAAATTTTCAATCTTATTTCAAAACGGGTTAATGAAAGTGGAAAAACCATAAGGTGCCAGTTGAAATCACATCAAGAGCCCTGAAATACTGAAAATTACATAAACTACAGCTTCACTACTTCAGGTTTAAATAGCACAAACGAACCATATCAAACAAGCCAACTCAATGCCGTTTTTTCTTTCCTCCCTTCAAATTACAAAAGGAATGGGCTGAGAGAATGTGGGAGATGTAATGTGTTCCAAGTTTTAGTAAAACATATTTGCGTCTCATGAAATCTTACTAGAAAAATGTAATTCCAATTGGCTCTGAGATGAGAACTGTCAGCTAGATTGAAAACGGGGTTGTAAAGCAAGACTAATGAAAAACTGCAGTGTGTACCCGGCCGGACTGGGCTGTCCAAGGGAGTGTCTCAAGTCTGACTGGACAGCCTTGCAGAGAAGGTAAACAGCCTATTAATTAAAGTCACAGATGGGAGCGAATGGGTAGATGTTTCCAGTGCCAAGGACAGAAATGAAAACAATGAATCTAGAGCAAGGAGAACCCCAGCAGGACTAAAGGAGGAGGGAATTAAGGCACCTAGGTAGTTGTAGGGGAGAGAAACACTCCCAGAGATCCTGGGACTGTGGAGGAAGTTGGAATGATAGTGGTTCCGCGAAGAATCTGTTCCGGGAAATAAGCCTGCCGGCAAGGCCGCCTTTGGCTCCTGTGTGTGGACGGAGCTGACCATCTTGAACAGAAGGGGGGCTATTTCCCTCTTGATACAGACACTCTCCTAGTTACAACCACAGTGCACACACCTCAGGATATAACCTCTAGTTCTCCTCTTGCTTCATTACAGTCGGGTTTTCACATCCTTCATGCCACTGAGACAATACTCCCCAAGGTGTTCAGAAGGAGTTTGCGCACAGCAGGCTGCTTCACGAAGAAAACATTCTTCAGATACAAAAAACACCACCACAGAGAGCAGAATAAGCTGTTATTTCTATAGCTCTGGATGGAGACTCATAAACACCATTCATTCAATCGTATTTATTGAGCGCTTACTGTGTGCAGAGCACTGTACTAAGCATTTGGGGTGTACAAGTCAGCACCAACAATCTCCCTGTCTCACAGGCCCGTAACCTTCGTGTTACCCTCAACTCATCTCTCTCATTCAGCCCACATAGTCAATCTGTCACAAGATCTAGTCAGTTCAACCACCACAACATTGATGAAATCTATCCATTTCTCTCCATTCAAACTACTACCATGTTAATCCAAACACTTATCCTGTCTTGATTCCTGCATCAACCTCCTTGCTGACCTCCTTGCCTATTAACTCTCCCCACTTCATTGTCAGTCAGTCATATTTATTCAGTGCTTACTTTGTACAGAACACCATACTAAGTGCTTGGGAAAGTACAATATAACAGACATTCCCTGCCCTCAGCAAGCTTACAGTCTGGGTGGGGAAACAGACATTAATATGAATAGATAAATTACCGATATGTTCCTAAGTACTGTAGGGCTGGGAGGGAGGATGAATAAAAGCATGTCAGAGGGAGTGGGAGAAGAGGAAAGGAGGGCTTAGTCAGGGAAGGCCTCCTAAAGGTGATGTGTCTTCAATAGGGCTTCAAAAGGGAGAATAATTGTCCATTAAAAAAGGGAGGGTGTTCTGAGATAGAAGCAGATCATGGGCGAGAGGTAACCGGCAAGACAGATGAGATCGAATTACAGTGAGTAAATTGGCATTAGATAAGTGAAGTGCACTGGATGGGTTGTAGTAGGAGAGTAGGGAGGTAAGGTAGGAGGGGGAAAAATGATTGAGTACTATAAAACTGAAGTTAAGGAGTTTCTTTTCGATGCAGAGGTGGATGGGAAACCACTGGAGGTTCTTGAAGCATGGGGAAACAGGGATTGAATGTTTAATCTGGACAACAGAGTGAAGTATGGACTGGAGTGGGGAGAGACAAGAGGCAGGGAGGTCAGCAAGGAGGCTGATGTAGTAATCAAGGTGGGCTAGAATAAGTGTTTGGAGTAACATGGTAGTGGTTTAGATGGAGAAGAAAGGGTGGATTTGAGTGATATTGTGATGGTTGAACCGACAGGATTTAGTGATAAATTGAATATCAGGATTGAATGAGAGTGAGAAGTTAAGCATAATGCCAAGGCTATGGGTTTGGGAGACAGGAAGGATTGTGGTGCTGCCTATGGTGATGGGAGAGTCCGGGAAAGGACAGGGTTTGGGTGGGAAGATAAGGTGCTCTGTTTTTGTCCATACTTCACACTGCTACCTGCATCAGTCTTCTACAGAACCATTCAGTCCATGTTTCTCCACTCCTCAAGAACCTCCAGTGGTTGCTTATGCACCTCCACATCAAACAGAAACTTCTCACTATTGGTTTTAAATCATTCAGTCACCTTACCTGCTCGTACCTTACCTCTCTGCTCTCCTACTGCAACCCACCCACACTCTTGGCTCCTCTAATGCCAACCTACTCATCATACCTCCATCTTGCCTCGCTCACTGCCCACCTCTTACCCCACATCCTGCCTGTGGCCTGCAACACTCTCCTTCTTCATATCTGACAATTACTCTCCCCTGCTTCAAAAGCCTTATTGAAGATGTATCTCCTCTAAGAGGGCTTCCCTTACTAAACCCTCCTTTCTGCTTCCCCTACTCCCTTCTGCTTCACCCTGATTTGTTCCCTTTATTCATTCCCCCTCTCAGCCCCACAGCGCTTATGTAGGTATATGCAATTTATTTATTTAAATGAATGTTTGTCTCCCCCTCTAGACTGTAAGGTCACTTTGGGCAGGGAATGTGTCTGTTTATTGTTACATTGTACTCTCCCAAGTGCTTAGTACAGTGCTCTGCACAAAGCAAGCATTCAATAAATATTATAATGCTATGCTATGTATCAATTCAATAAATGTATAATAATAATAATGATGGTGTTTGTTAAGCACTTACTATGTGCCAAGCACTGTTCTAAGTGCTGGAGTAGATACAGGTTAATCAGGTTGTCCCGTGGTTTTTTATGATGGTATTTGTTAAGTGCTTACTATGTGCAAAGCACTGTTCTAAGCACTGGGGGGTTACAAGGTGATCAGGTTGTCACACATTGGGGCTCACAGTCTAAATTCCCATTTTACAGATGAGGTAACTGAGGCACAGAGAAGTTAAGTGACTTGCCCAAAGTCACACTTTTAATCCCCATTTTACAGTTGAGGTAACTGAGGTACAGAGAACTGGAAGTGACTTGCCCAAGGTCACACAGCAGACAAGTGGCAGAGCCAGGATTAGAACCCATGTCCTCTGACTCCCAAGCCTGTGCACTTTCCACTATGCCACACTGCTTCTCTATAGTAATATATAGTAAGCTTAGTGATATTGGATTATTACACTACATGGCCCACAATGGAAGTTCATATTATTTTTCAGTTTATTGAAACAGATCCTAATTAGAATGTGGAGGACCTATAGGAAAATAGGCCTCATGACACAAGCCTTTACACTACAGCCACATTTCCGTGGAACATAATTGACCCTATAAATCCCTGGGGGTACCTCCAAGAGAGGAGCATCTGTGAACATTGGAATTTGGAAGACCAGAAAGGAAAGTTTGGATTGGAGAGAGCAATCATGCTCATAGGGCAAGCTGTCACTTTGGGGACCAATGCCAGGTTTGCTCAGTTAGTGCTCTTGAAGGCCAGAATTTGTTCAAACTTCATAGAGGATAGTCACTACTTGGACACTTGGCCAGCTCGAAGGGTTTCTGGGCTACAGCATAGACAATCTGTGGTCCCCCACTATCCAAATCTTTCCCTTTCCATTGCCTTAGAGACCACAGGTCTCTGCCTGCCTCAGAGAAAATGTCTGATCCATTTTCTGGACACACTCTCCCAGACACTGAAGGAAGTTGTGGGCAGGTATCGTATCCATCAACTCTCTTGTACTCTCCCAAATGCATAGTACAGTGCTCTGCAAGCAGAAAGTGCTCAATTAATCCCAGTGATTAAATGATTAATTCAACTAGTGGTGACCAAGCTTTCTGGAGGAAGTTGGTGCAGATGCTGGTGAAGGAAGGCCCTGGAGCTGTGGTTTTAATGTGTGATGTGAGCCACACATGACTTGGTCCCTGCCTTTCCCTGCTGGGCAGAAAATGGAGCTTGTGGAGTTCGGAGCATCCCTGGGAAGCTGCAGGTGCAGACACAGGCTTCCTGGAGCTCTAAATGTTGGAAAAGCCCAGGCTGCTGCTTTGTCCTCCCTCTTTTGCACTGGAGAAGGGGCTGCTAGGAGAGTCTCTCTCTAGGGTTGTGGTGTTATAAAGGAGCAGTCTGGCCTTGGCACTGACATTTCGTCCTCTCCCAGAAACCAGCTTGTTAGATTTCTGTCCTCAAACAGATTACTGTAGTGCAATGAATTGCTAATCTCTACACCTGTAAGCTCCTTATAAGTGAGGGAATGTGTTTACTCTCCCAAACACTTAGTACAGTGCTTTACACACAATAAACACTAAATAAATGCCATTGATTGATAATGAATATGAACGGTGAATTGGCCTGGTGAATTCAGAGTCCCGTTTCCTGGCTTTCACGTCTTCCAACTACTATTCCAATAAGCCTCCCCACACAGTGTTTCAGCAGTGCTAGCTCAAAGGCATCTGAGGAAATTACCTCTTCTTTGGGGCTCAAGGTGTTTTCCAGACAAGTAGTTTTCCAGGGAGAAGGTCATGTGTTTCCTTTTCTGCAAATGGAAGGTGATTTAGCCAAAGCTACAATAGGAAATAGGAAGGTTAAGTTTTTTTCTCAGGTACCCAGGGAATGGTGAGACCCATCCCTCAGTCAGCCAGCAGGTCAGCTGTGTCTATGGAGTGCCAAAAGAAGGCAGGGAAATCTACCAAATGGTCTAGTGAGTTATTCTTATTTTTAGACAATGGAGTCCCTACCAACATTCATTCATTCAATCATATTTAGTGAGTGCTTACTGTGTGTAGAGCACTGTACTAAGTGCTTGGAAAGTACAATTTGGCAACGGATAGAGACAATCTCTACCCAACAACGGGCTCACAGTCTAGAATTTGCACCTTAGTGGAAGAGGCAGGATAAGCCCAAGTGACAGAAACTTGAGGGAAACTACTGCTGGTCGGGTTTCAAGTGCTCTGCATACAGTAAGTGCTCAATAAGTACCACTGAATGAATGAAGTACTAGAGGGAGCTAGAGGGTTTAGTGTCCCAGATTCAGGAGAATTTAATTTGGGGAGAATTGTGGTCAAGTTCATAAAGGGAAGGATTATAATTTGGGGGCGATAGTCTGATTTTAAGGAAATGACGCCCGCAGTGTCTGCAAAATACTGGCATCCACCTCTCCGCTCCCTCCACTTATCCCTGCAGGGCCACACACCTCCAAGGTGCTGACAAAGATTGGCCTATTCCCCCGAGGGGAGACGGGGGAGGATTGAGGAGCAGCATGGTGAAATAATAATAATAATAATAATAATAATAATAATAATAATAATAATTGTGGCATTTGTCAAGTGCTTACTATGTTCTAAGCACTGGGGGAGATACAGGGTAAACAGGTTGTCCCACGTGGGGTTCACCCTTTTTATCCCAATTTTACAGATGAGGTATCTGAGGCACAGAGAAGTGAAATGGCTTGCCCAAGGTCACACATCTGACAGGTGGCAGAGCCGGGATTAGAACCCACAACCTCTGACTCCCAAGCCCGGGGCCTTCCCACTAAGTCATGCTGCTTCTCTAATCAAATGGAAAGTGAAATGGAAATCAAATGGAAAGAGCAGGGTCCTGGGAGTCAAGAGTTCTTGAGTTCTAATCCAGGCTCTGCCATGGACATGTTGTGTGACCTTGGGCAAGTCACTTAACTTCACTGTGCCTCAGTTCCCTCATCTGCAAAGTGGGGATTCAATACCTGTTCTCCTTTATATTTAGACTGTGAGCTACATGCTTGGCACATAGTAAGCGCTTAAATATTATCATCATCATCATTATCATTATTGACAGGCTGGGGTAGGCAGCTGATCAATTGGTTTTCTTGGTGGGAGCAGAGAGCATAGAGGGCTTTATGGACAGGTAATCAATCAATCAATCAATCATATTTATTGAGCGCTTACTGTGTGCAGAGCAGTGTACTAAGCACTTGGGAAGTACAAGTCGGCAACACATAGAAACAGTCCCTACCCAACAGCGGGCTCACAGTCTAGAAGGGGCAGACAGAGAACAAAACCAAACATACTAACAAAATAAAATAAATAGAATAGATATGTACAAGTAAGATAAATAAATAAACAGAGTAATAAATATATACAAAAATATATACATATATACTGGTGCTGTGGGGACAGGAAGGAGGTAAGATGGGGGGGATGGAAAAGGGGACAAGGGGGAGAGGAAGGAAGGGGCTCAGTCTGGGAAGGCCTCCTGGAGGAGGTGAGCTCTCAGTAGGGCCTTGAAGGGAGGAAGAGAGCTAGCTTGGTGGATGTGCAGAGGGAGGGCATTCCAGACCCGGGGGAGGACGTGGGCCGGGGGTCGACGGTGGGACAGGCGAGAACGAGGCACAGTGAGGAGATTAGCGGCAGAGGAGCGGAGGGTGTGGGCTGGGCTGTAGAAGGAGAGAAGGGAGGTGAGGTGGGGGGGGGGCGAGGTGATGGACAGCGTTGAAGCCGAGGGTGAGGAGTTTCTGCCTGATGTGCAGATTGGTAGCCACTGGAGATTTTTGAGGAGGGGAGTAACGTGCCCAGAGTGTTTCTGGACAAAGACAATCCGGGCAGCAGCATGAAGTATGGATTGAAGTGGGGAGAGACATGAGGATTGGAGATCAGAGAGAAGGCTGATGCAGTAGTCCAGACGGGATAGGATGAGAGCTTGAACAAGGTAATATGCCAAATGCGAAAGGGGAGCATGGGGAAATGGGGGACCTCAACTATAAGAATTCCTTGAATTTCCTTTCGTCTTCTATGCATCTCAGAGGCCACCTAGCACTGGGCTTATCATCCACGCCGTCTGGAATGATGTGGAGAGAATGGTCGTGAGTCGGGCAGCAGGGGGACATGCAATCGGGACTAAGGGCCCAGCTCACTGGATGAGCTCCGGATCGCTACGTTCCTGGTTGGACAAGAACATGCTTCTTCAGGCATTGTTGGGGCCCTCAGTCCTACAGCATTTAAGTACTTGTCCAGAATTTACATTAATGTCTGTCTTCCTCTCTGGACTGTAAGTTCCTGTGTGCAGGAAATGTGTCTACCAGTTCTGATAGATTGGACACTCTAAAGTGCTCAGTACAGTGGTCTGCCCACAGTGAGTTTGTGGAGAGAGCATGGGAGTCAGAAGGTCATGGGTTCTAATCCCAGCTCCGCCACTTGTCTGCTGTGTGACCTTGGGTAAGTTACCTCACTTCTGTGTGCTTCAGTTCCCTCATCTGTAAAATGGGGATTGAGACTGCGAGCCTCACGTGGGACAGGGACTGTGTCCAACCCAATTTGTTTGTGTCCACCCCAGCGCTTAGTACAGTTCCTGGCAACATAGTAAACACTTAACAAATATTATTATTATTATTATTTTTAATAGTAATAAATGCCATTAATTGAAGGATTGAGGTGGGATGCAGTCTGCTGAGAACTGACAAACCTTGGAGCAGTCCTCTGGCTCCTTCCTCAAGCCAGTGATTTTTTTAATAGCATTTGCTAAGTGCTTTCTTTGTGCTATGCACTATACTAAACACAGGGACAGAAACAAGATAATCTGGTAGGACACAGTCCTTGTCCCAAATAGGGCTCATATTTTTAATCCCCATTTTACAGATGTGGTAACAGAGACATAGAGAAGTTGTGTCTTGTCCCCGCCTCGTCCCCCTCTCCATCCCCCCATCTTACCTCCTTCCCTTCCCCACAGCACCTGTATATATGTATATATGTTTGTACATATTTATTACTCTATTTATTTATTAATTTTACTTGTACATATCTATTCTATTTATTTTATTTTGTTAGTATGTTTGGTTTTATTCTGTCTCCCCCTTTTAGACTGTGAGCCCACTGTTGGGGAGGGACCATCTCTACACGTTGCCAACTTGTACTTCCCAAGCGCTTAGTACAGTGCTCTGCACACAGTAAGCGCTCAATAAATACGATTGATTGATTGATTGATTGATTGTCCAGAGTCACACAGCTGACCAGTGGCAGAGTGAGGATTAGAAGCCAGGTCCTGTGATTCCCAGGCCTATGCTCTTTTCATTAGGTCACAGTGCTTTCAGGCAGTCTTCCCCAAGACGGAACTCTGAAAGGGTTTGGGTTCTCCTCTCCGGAGTAAGAAACAGACCCAAGCGCTGGTTACAAGGCTTGGCTGACACACTCCCTGCCCTGTAAAACACTTTTCTATGTTTCACTTTGGCAGCAGCTTAAAGGGGAGACCACATAGTTCTTTCTTAGAGGCTTATTCAGCAGGTGTCCCGCCTTCCCCTGCTTTTTCCTTTAAAATCAACCCTCCTGCCAAGAGTTTCGTGGACAGTCTTTCATTGTGTGCAGAAAACACAGCTAGAGGGTCGGGGGAGCAGGAGGACACCTGGAGTGATGCAAACTGAGATAGGAGATCCGATCTTGTGCTCCAGGACAGACCCTGATTGCTGGGAGGGAAAAGAAGAATAGGTGATTTTTGTCAATCCTGGGGCCACCTCACAATTGGGTGGGTGTTTCACGACCCTGTGTGTGTGTGTGTGTGTGTGTCTTTGATTTACCCTCTCCCCTGGATAGTAAAGCCTGGATAGTCCAGCTCTGTCTGTTGTGTGACCTTGGGCAAGTCACTTAACTTCTCTGTGCCTCAGTTACCTCATCTGTAAAATGGGGATAAAGACTGAGCCCCTTGCAGGACAGGGACCATGTCCAACCTGATTTGCTTGTATCCGCCCCAGTGCTTAGTACAGTGCCTGGCACGTAGTAAGTGCTTAACAAATACCATAATTATTATTATTATTACAAGTTAAGAACATTATGTGGAGCGCTGAAGGAAGTTGCAAAGATGCATAAAACACATTCCCTGATCCTGAGGAGTTTATAACTCAATAGAGGAGAGGGAGAAGAAATAATAATAATAATAATTATGGTATTTGTTAAGTGCTTACTGTGCGCCAGGCACTGTATTAAGTGCTGGGGTAGATATAAGTAGCAACATGAGAAGCAGTGTGGCTTAGTGGCAACAGTACGGGTTTGGGAATCAGAGGGCATGAGTTCTAATCCTGCCTCTGCCACTTGTCTGCTGTCTGGACAAGTCACTTAACTTCTCTGTGCCTCAGTTAACACATCTGTAAAATGGCGATTAAGACTGTGAGCCCCACATGGGACAACCTGATAACCTTGTATCAACCCCAGTGCTTAGAACAGTGCTTGGCACATAATAAGCACTTAACAAATACCATTATTATTATCATTATGATATAAGAAAAATCGAGTCGGACACAGTCCCTGTCCCACGTGGGGTTCAGAGTCTCAACTCCCCATTTTACAGATGGAGTAACTGAGGCACAGAGAAGTGAAGTGACTTGGCCAAAGTCACAAAGCAAACAAGTGGCGCAGCTGGGATTAGAACCCATGACCTTCTGGCTCCCAGGCATATGCTTTATTCACTACACTGAATAGTAGTAGTAATAATAATATTAATAGATATATTATGACTGAGTGCTATGCACTGTTCTAAGCGCTTGAGAAAGTTCAACAGATGCCGAAGGTATTTTTCCTGCCCACAAGTAGCCTACAGTCTAACGATGGGGAAGACTAGGGTCTGGTGGATTTGATGAACTGGGGGAGGAGAGACTGCCAGGGTGGTGGAGGTGAGAGAGACATGGGCTACTGTACTTTTAATCAACCAATCAATGGTATTGATTTAGTATCTGCTATATGCTTGGAACACTAAGCACTTGAGAGAGTACAATATGAGTTGGTAAACAATATTCCTGACCACAAGGAGTCAAGAGGGGGAGACAGACATTAAAATAAATGGAGAAATTATAGAAATGTACATAAATGCTAAGGGGCTGAGGATGGGGTGAATATCAAGTGCTTGAAGAGTACAAATCCAAGTTCAAGGGTGATACAGAATGGAGAGGGAAATGAGGGCTTAGTCCAGGAAGACGTTTTAGAGGAGATGTGATTTTAATAAGGCTTTGAAGGTGGAGAGAGTGATGGTCTGTCAGATATGAAGGGGGATCGATTGATCAATCAATCAATCAATCATATTTATTGAGTGCTTACTGTGTGCAGAGCACTGTACTAAGCACTTGGGAAGTACAAGTTGGCAACATATAGAGACAGTCCCTACACAACAGTGGGCTCACAGTCTAAAAGGGGGCTCACAGTCTAAAAGGGGGAGACAGAGAACAAAACCTGCCTGGATTCATTCATTCATTCATTCAATCATATTAATTGAGCGCTTATTGTGCGCAGAGCACTGTACTAAGCGCTTGGGAAGTACATGTCGACAAAATACAGAGACAGCCCCTACCCAACAACGGGCTCACAGTCTAGATGATGGGCTCACAGTCATGGATGAGAGGTCAGCGGTGAGATAGATGAGCTTGAGGCACAGTGAGTAGGTTGGTGTTAGAGCAGTGAAGTGTGTGGACTGGGTTGTAGTAGGAAATCATTGAGGTAAGATAGGAGGTGGGGGTGAGTGCTTTAAAGCAGTTGGTAAGGAGTTTCTGTTTGATGTAGAGGTGGATGGGCAACCTCTGGAAGTTCTTAAGGAGTGGGGAAACATAGACTGAGTTTTCTTTAGAAAAATGATCTGGGAAGAGTTGGCTGGAGTGGGGAAAGACAGGAGGCAGGAAAGTCAGCAAGTTGTCAATGTGGACTATAATAAGTGCTTGAATCAGCATAGTAGCAGTTTGGATGGAAAGGAAAGCGCAGACTTTAGTGTTGTTGTGGAGCTTGAACAGAGAGGATTTGGTGACAGACTGAATATGTGCACTGAATGAGAGAGATGAGTTGAGCGTAATGCCAAGGTTATGGGTTTGGGGGGAGGACAGTGGTGCTTAAAAGAGGTGGTAGCCAATTGTGTGGGAAGGGGATTTCACTTTAAGATTGGTGGGCGACCAGAGAGTATGGTGAGGCTGACAATGGTGGGAGCTCAGTAAATGGGGGAAGGGAAAAGAATTAGGAAAACTGGAGGGCCTCCTCTTCCTCTTCCACTCTTCCACTGTCTTCCCTTTCTCCCTCCCTTTCCTTCTCTCACCCCTTCAGTTTCTGCCTTCCTTTTTCTTTTTATACCTCATTTCTGTCTCATTTTTCCTTGTCCCCATTTCAACACAAAACTCGGGAGCCCACCTCCCCTGCCTTCCCCCGCAACTCCACTGCTTTGTGAGCAAAACTCTGGCCTTAGTAGCCAGAAGTTGGAAGGAGGGGGAAAATAAGGAGGAAAAGGAAGGAAGAGAGAGAGGGGAGAGAAGTGAGTGAATTTCTTCAATGGGCCCTGAAAGAGGACAGAAAAGGTAGGGCCTCTGAGTGGCTGGAAATGAGTGGGAAAAGGCATGGGCTCAGAACAGTTGAGGAAGGGCAGGAGAAGCGGGC
The DNA here is from genome assembly GCF_015852505.1 of Tachyglossus aculeatus. NCBI lineage: Eukaryota > Metazoa > Chordata > Mammalia > Monotremata > Tachyglossidae > Tachyglossus > Tachyglossus aculeatus. The sequence continues at coordinate 23,934,253 of NC_052081.1, forward strand.
CCAGCTAGTGGATGCAGAGGCTTGGGAAAACAGGTAGCCCAGGTGAAGGGCAAAGAGAACCAGAAGGAGGAGTGGGAAGGAAAGACCTGGAGAGGAGGTGGGGAAAAGAATGAAGGAGCACCAGAGGGTGATGCCCGCTTCTAGACTGTGAGCCCGCTGTTGGGTAGGGACTGTCTCTATATGTTGCCAACTTGTACTTCCCAAGCGCTTAGGACAGTTCTCTGCACACAGTAAGTGCTCAATAAATATGATTGCATGAATGAATGAATGCAGGCTCAGGAAAGGAAGCATCAGGGAGCTGGAGAACCAGATGGAAGTGGGAACCATGTTCATTTTGGGAGAGGGAGAGGGAGAGGGAGACTGGATCACGGATTCAAAAGAGATGATTAGAGAAGTAGCATGGCCTAGTGGAAAGAGCATGAACCTAGAAGTCAGGGGACCTGGGTTCTAATCCTGGCTCTGCCATTTGTCTGCTGTGTGACCTTGGACGAGTCATTTAATCTCTCCATGCCTCAGTTTCCTCATCTGTGAAATGGGGATTCAATACCTGTTCTCCCTCCTACTTAGACTGTGAGCCCCATGTGGGATCTGGTTATCTTTCATGCACCCTAGTGCTTAGTACAGTGAATTTACTATGTGCCAAACACTGTTCTGAGCACTGGTGGGAAACAAGATAATCAAGTTGGACACAGTCCCTGTCCTGTAATGGGCTCATAGTCTAAGTAGGAAGGAGAACAGGTACTAAACCCTCATTTTACAGATGAGGAAACCGAGACACAGAGAAGCTAAATGACTCGCCCAAGGTCACACGGCAGGCATCTGGCTGAACTAGGATTAGAACCCAGGTCCTCTGACTCCAAGGCCTGTGCTTTTCCCATTAGGCTATGCTGCTTTTCATGTATTACTAGAGTTGTTCTTCATTTAGAGCCTGTTGTTGGGTAGGGATTATCTCTATCTGTTGCCGAATTGTACTTTCCAAGCATTTAGTACATTGCTCTGCACACTGTAAGCACTCAATAAATACAAATGAATGAATGAATGACTAAACAGAGGACTATTTTCATCATCGTGTTGTTTCATGATGTAGCAGAGGTTATTAGATGTGGGGGTCCTGAGAGGGCTGTGAAAATTCCTGATTAGTTGTAAGCCACTTGGGGCACCTCAGGAGAGCCAATTTATATAAATGCAAGCTGATATATTTTCTGTGTAAGGCATAGTTTTCCTCCAGACATTAAGTGTTTGGATTAAAAATTGAATTTGAAGTGAAGTGCAGATGATGACTTTTAGAACTAAGGATTATTGGCATACCAGTTGCTTGGTAACCATGTAACTTTGGCATAATGGCTTTCTAAAAAGAAAGTTTTCCAAGAGAACAGAAATGGAAGCATCAATCAATGCAGATGGCTGGTAGCAGGACTAATTTTTCCATGTGTTCATCCTGGCTTGGAGGGTAGCTCTTCTTATGGTTTGCTTGTCTTAACATGCTCTTAGATTTCCCTTTGTGAGCTCTTATTATGCATCTCCAAGCAATCCCTCTTCATGTTTCCAGAAATGGTTAGATGAAACTACCCTGCTTACTACTTTTTTGGCATTGATAAGGACACCAGCAGTTTTTCAAACATTTCCTATCCATCATAAGCTTGCCTTGAAGATGTTATTTGAAGAAACCACCATCAAACATATAATAAACCACGAATTCCGAGACCTTGGCTGCCTTGAAATAGTCTTCCAAAACATTAGATCTATTGTTAGCAAATAGTAATGTCAGACCAACCAAGAATATTTATCTTGTCTACTGAGACTTATTTGGTTATCGTGCTGGCTTGCCAAAAGAGGGTAGGTGTCCTAGGTTGAATCTTTGTCTGCAAAATTAGGACACGACTCCAAACCACAGCTGCAATACAAATTCCCAGCAGCTCAGCAGAGGTTACAAAAATGTGGGTTTTTAAATAACCTCAAGAAAGTTAAAAAAAACTGCCATAAGATTCATTAAAAAAATTAAAATAATATTTAGGACCACACATCACCATGAGTTTCAGTAATAGTTTCATCCTCACTAGAGAAAACTTTGGATATACAGTGTTCCTTAGTGATTTTTCTGAACTATAAAATTGTTAACTCCTTGAGGGCAGGGAATGTGTGTGTTTCTTCTGTTGTACTATTACTACTACTAATTAATAATAATAATAATAATACTTGCGGTACTTGTTAGGTTCTTACTGAATGCCAAGCACTGAGGTACATAAAATGAAATCAGATAAGATATAGTCACTAATAGTACTAGTATTTCTTAAGCATTTACTAAGTGCTGTACTAAGTATTGTAGCGGGAAAGGGGTCGAAGCAAGATAATCAGGTCGGGGCTCACAGTCTTAGTGGGAGGGGGAACAAATAATAATAATGGTATCTGTTAAGCATTTACTATGAGCTAGACACTGTACTAAGCACTGGGGTAGATACTAATTAGCTAGTTAGGTTGGACACAGTCCCTCTCTCACATGGGGTTTACAGTCTAAATCCTCATTTTACAGATGAGGTAACAAAGGCAAAGAGAAATTAAGTGATTTGCCGAAGCCACACAGCAGAAAAGTGGAGGGGTCAGGATTAGAACCCAGGTCTTCCTGGCTTCCAGGCCTGGAAGGTCTCCACTAGGTCAAGTATTTAATCCCCATTTTACAGACGAGGATACTGAGGCATAGATAAGTTAGTGACTTTCTCACAGAGCCAGGAATAGAATCCAGAGCCCTGGATTCCCAATCCTGCACTCTTTCCACTGGGTTAACCCCTTCCAGTAGATTGTAAACTCCTTGAGAGCAGGGACTGTGTCCACTAACTCTAATGTATTTTACTCCTCCAAGCACTTAGTACAGTATTCTGCACACAGTAAATGCTCAATAAATTTAATTGATTGATTGACTAATTGATTGATCCTTCTTTCTCCCAGACATGGGCTGGATAATTTGGGAGGTGGAAACAGTCTCAGCAACCAAGGCAACTGCCTGCTGTGTTATGGCACTTTGAATCAGCACTAGAAATTTGTTATGGTCACATTGCCCCCAGATGTGTCTTGCAAGCTGAAAGCCATTGCAAAGTGGGCATCCTGGCCTGCCTTCTTACTTGTTGCACCCTGTACCCCAGCCAAAATATGACTGGCAGGGGAAAGAGAGAGAGAGAGAGACAGGGAGAAAGAGAGAGCCAGTGGTAAAATTGACTGATTGATGACCACTAGCACTTTGATTAATTCCTTCATGCAGATTTTCAGTCATAAGGGCTCAGGAAGGAAACGTCCATTTTTTCTTGATGGCTGATTCCATCAACACGGTCTAGTTTCTAGAACACAGGCAAGGGGTCAGAAGGACCTAGATTCTAATCCCAGCTCTGCCACTGGTGTGCTGTGTGACCTTGGGCAAGTCAAAACAGTTCTCTGTGCCTCAGTTCTCTCCTCTCTTAAATGGGTATCAAGACGGGATCCCTATGTGGGACAGGGACTGGGTCGCTCGTATTATGTATTGTTCCCAGTACTTAGAACAGTGCCTGGCACACAGTAAGTGCTTAACAAATATAGTTATTATTAGCGACATGGCAGCTCTAATGGGACAGTCCTTGCTGCAAACCCTATAGCTTTCTCGCGGCTCTCACAGTTATACAGACTTCACTCCTGCAGTGTCCAGGGGAGGAGAGATCATCATCATCATCATCAATTGTATTTATTGAGCGCTTACTATGTGCAGAGCACTGTACTAAGTGCTTGGGAAGTACAAATTGGCAACATATAGAGACAGTCCCTACCCAACAGTGGGCTCACAGTCTAAAAGGGGGAGACAGAGAACAAAACCAAACATACTAACAAAATAAAATAAATAGGATAGATATTTACAAGTGAAATAAATAAATAAATAAATCACACTCCAGGTGCTGGGTGGCTCTCCCACCAATGCCAGAGCCCCTCCACTTAGCTCAGTCCTATTAAGTTTCACGTCACCAAGAGAAACAAGTTTTTATTTCTTAATTGGGCCCAAAAAAGAGTTTGATATGAACAGGTTAAGTGGAAAGGAAGTCAATCCAGCTCTGTTCGGCCAAGTGAAAAATGGAGCCTCCCTAGTAGGCAGTGTTAGCTCCCAGCCTCCGTGGCTCCCAGCAGGCCCACACCAGGGAGACAACCGGATGCCTAGCGGGAGTCCGGAAGCCCATTGGAAATCCTTGTGACCTGGACCACTTATCCTGCCTAGAGACTATCATCATCATCATCATCAATCGTATTTATTGAGCGCTTACTGTGTGCAGAGCACTGTACTAAGCGCTTGGGAAGTACAAGTTGGCAATATATAGAGACAGTCCCTACCCAACAGTGGGCTCACAGTCTAAAAGGGGGAGACAGAGAACAAAACCAAACATAGTAACAAAATAAAATAAATAGAATAGATATGTACAAGTAAAATAAATAAATAGACTACCAGTTGGACTAGCCTTACTACCTCCTGCCAGATAAACTCAGGCAGAACTACCATTGCCCGAGGAAGCCTGAGCGACTGAGGAGGCGGTGGCAGTTTGTAAACAAGGACTGGTGTGCCTGGAGCCACAGAGACCTCCACAGACTCCTTCTTCCAGCAATTGGGTTTAGCTACTTTTTTTAATACTGCTATCTCAGACTGACGATTTAATATTTCACTGTTGCTTTATTTTCCAATTAGATTACGTGCCTTGAGTGGGACACGGACTGTGTCCAATCTGATGCTCTTGCATCTACCCCAGCACTTATCACAGACCTTAATAAATCGCTACAACTAACTCACCAGGGAGCAGTTATTGGCTTAATTACGATGAATCTGGATCTTAAGCAGGGCACTTTGGAGAAAGCTTTCTCTGCAAGGAAAGAGGGGAGTCAGTGGGACATCATTGTTTATTGCCAGTTTCCAGGATGCAAATGATCCTATTAAGTGCTCTTTTCTAAACTGGGAGTGTTTATTAAGGGGACATCCCCTGAATTGCTCACCCAAGGCAGACATTCTGCCACGTCTGGCTCCGACCTTAACTGCTACCCTAAGTTCTTGGCCTTTGTTATTCCTCTAGGCGCAGTCACATGCCTTGTAGACTGTAGTCCTATAGACAGTAAGCTCGTGGTGGACAGGGATGGTGTTTACCAACTCCATTGTATTGTACTTTCCAATACAAGAGAAGCAGCGTAGCTCAGCGGAAAGACCACGGGCTTGGGAGTCAGAAGTCATGGGTTCAAATCCTGGCTCTGCTAACTGTCAGCTGGGCAAGTCACTTAACTTCTCTGGGCCTCAGCTACCTCATCTGTAAAATGGGGATTAAGACTGTGAGCCCCCTGTGGGACAACCTGATCACCTTGCACCCACCGCAGTGCTTAGAACAGTGCACATAGTAAGCACTTAATAAATGCCATCATTATTATTACTTTCCCAAGCACAGAGTGCTCTGCTCACAGTAAATCATAATAATAATATTATGGTACTTGTTAAGTGCTTACTATGTGCTGAGCACTGTTCTAAGCATTGGGGTAGATGCAAATTAATCAGGTTGGTCACAGTCCCTGTCCCACACGGGACTCACACTCTCAAGCCCCATTTTACAGATGAGGTAACGATGAGGTAACTGAGGCCCAGAGAAGTGAAGTGCCTTGCCCAAAGTCACACGGTAGATAAGTGGCAGGGCCAGGATTAGAACCCAGATCCTTTTGACTTCCAGGCCTGTGCTCTACCCACTAAGCCATGCTATCTGTCCAAATGCTTATTAAATGCTTAATAAGCATCATTGATTGATTGAGGCTTGGAAATCATAGAGAAGCAGCATTCCCTAGTTGAAAAAGCACAGACTTGGGAGTCAGAGAAACTGGATTCTAATCCCTGTTCTGCCACATGACTGCTGTGTGACTTTGGCCAAGTCACTCAACTTCTCTGTGCCTCATTTATCACAACCATAAAATGGAGATTGAATCCTACTACTTAAACTGTGAGCCCCATGTGGGATAGGGGCTGTATTCAGTCTGATTAATTTATATCTACCCCAGAGCTTAGAACAGTGTTTAGCTCATAGTAAGTGCTTAGTAAGTACCATAATTATTATGATAGAGCTACTAAAGGTTTGGAAGAAGCATTTCTGTTTTGACCCTAGGGAGGGTGGAATTCGTGTAAATGGGAAGAATTTAGAAAGAACCAGGAAAGAAGGATAACGGGAGGCAAAGAGGTAGAGGGAAAGGGAGTAATGTGAGGACTGTGACGTAAGAAAACCAAAATGCTGTCCTAATAATAATGACTAATAATAATTAATAATGATAATTAACAATAATATTGATTATTAATCATGGTGACAATAATAATAATAATAATGAAAATAACCAACCAAATAATCGATGGCATTTTTTGAGTGCTTACTGTGTGCAGAGCACTCTACTAAGCACTTTGGGAGAGTGCAATACAACAGAGTTGGTAGACACATTCCCTGTCCATAAAGGGCTTATAGTCTAGAGAGGGGGGCAAACACTGAAATAAATTATGGCTATGTTGCTTATTTGTTACGCACTTACTATGTGTCAAGTCCTGTGCTAATTAGATGCAGGGTAATCAGACAAATACAGTTCCTAACTCAGAGTCTAAGGGAAAGAAAGAACAGGTATTTAATTCCTATTTTATAGAGGAGGAAATAATAGTATTTGTTCAGCTTTTACTATGTGCCAAGTAATGTAGTAAGCACTGAGGAAACCGAGGCCTAGAGAAGTTGTGATCTTCCCAAGTTCTTCCAGCAGGCAACTGGCAGAGCTGAGATTACAACCCAGGTCCTCTGACTCCCAGGACTTTGCTGCTTTTTTAGTGGCATTTGTTAAGTGTTCACTATGTGTCAAACACTGTTCTAAATTTTTGAGTAGATACAAGTTAATTAGAGTTTGGGATGATTGAGGGGTTGGAGTGGGTGAGGGAGAGACAATGCTAAGGGAAGAGCAGATGACCTGCTGCTAGCTTAATTCTGCTGTCATAACCTTGTCTGTGCTTTGCTAAATCTCTGTCAGTTGTTTTGTCTTGTCTTATGCTGTAGAATCATCTCCGACCCATAGCAACACCACCATCTCCTAGAACGCCCAGCTCCACCTGCAATCATTCTGGTGGTGTATCCATAGAGTTTTCTTGGTAAAAATACAGAAGTGGTTTACCGTTGCCTCCTTCTGCGTGATAAACTTGAGTCTCTGCCCTCGACTCCCTCCCATGTCGCTGCTGCCCAGCACAGGGGAGTCTTGACTTGTAGCAGATTGTCCTCCACTCGCTAACCATTGCCAAAGCTAGGAATGGAATGGGTAGGCCTCTGCTTGACTCTTCCTCCCTTAGCTCTCAGTTATAGCTTTGCTCTTTCATGAATTTCTTCATTTTTGGATAGTTCACCCAGCACGTCCCCTGTTGAACCATGCGGTTCCCTGTATTCCACTCCTTTCTCTTTCCCTGAACAATTTGTTTATACTTTCCAGTAAGGTTTCTGGGTCTGCTAGTCTCAAAGACCTGCGGGACTGGCCTCCAGGACCTGCTCTCTGCTTTCTTGTCCATCTGGCCCTGAGCCGTGACCCTGGAGAGGTTCCTTGCTATCAGAGCTGGGGAAACACTGGCCTCCCCCACATAATATAGCATAGTGAATAGAGCATGGATCTGGGCACCCGAAGGTCATGGGATCTAATCCTTGTTCTGCCACTTCTCTGATGTGTGACCTTGGGCAAATCACTTTGCTTCTCTGTGCCTCAGTTCCCTCATCTGTAAGATAGGATTAAGATTGTGAGCTCTATATGGGACAGGGGTTGTGTCCAACCCAGTTAGCTTGTATCTACCCCAGTGCTTAGAACAGTGCCTGGCACAGAGTAAGCACTTAAGAAATAGCACAGTGATTAACCCCCACAGCTGGCTACCAGGTAGAACACTGGTCTGGGGACACTCTACAAACCTCCAATAAAAAAAATAGGAAGACAATCATAAGAACGCACACACCCAACAATAACACAAAGAGCACTTAGAAGCCGGAGGAATTGAGGGGCTGGAGTTAGGTGGGAGCCACAGACACTGTCAAATAAACACACCTCCACACTGAACCACATGAAGGCAGACACATATATACTCAGAGAAAAACAGACATAGACATGTTCTTATCATCCAGGCCACAGCTTTCTCCATCTGCAAAGCCTTCCTGAAAATCAAACTGTTCCAGGAGGTGCTCCCACAGGTCCTAGTGAGCTCTGTACTGACCATTAGATAGTAGTACAATGCTCAGCCCAAAGTAGGCACCCAGTCAGGGCTCTGCATGCAGTGGGTACCCATAGATTTGGATGAAAATAACTGAAAAAACCAGAAGGATATTGGAGTTTGTGCTTATCCTTTCTGACATGGTGACCCACCCAAAGAGGAAGTTCATCCAATGACAAATTAATTCTCTCTTTCTTTCCTCTTTTTCCTCTGTTGCTTCAGCATGCTGAAACCATTTTTTTTAGTGAGAGAATATTCCTGCAATAGTTTCCTTTTCCAAGGGGGACCATTAGTGTGAAAAGGTTAAGTCTACTTCCACTTTGGTCCTTGGAGAGTTAGCAGAGTTGTGAAGGTGGAACAAACAAGTGTTAGTGATGGATTGAATATGTGGGTTGAATAAGAGAGAGGAGTCAAGGATAACAACAAGATTATGGGCTTGTGAGACAGGAAGATGGTGGTGCTGTCTACAGTGATGGGAAGGTCATGGGGAAGACAGGGTTTGGGTGGGAGGATAAGGAGTTCAGTTTTGGACATGTTAAGCTTGAGGCGATGGGAGAACATCCAAGTAGAGATGTCTTGAAAGCAAAAGGAAATGTGAGACTGAAGAGAGGGAGAGAGATCAGGGCTGGAGATGTAGATTTGGGTATTGTCCACATAGAGGTGTTAGTTGAGTGAATGAGTTCTCCAAGGGAGTGGGTGTAGATGAAGAATAGAAGGGGACCCAGACCTGAACCTTGAGGGTCCCCCACAGTTAGAAGATGGGAGGCAGAGGAGGAGCCTGGGAAGGAGATTGAGAATGAACAGCCAGGAAGATAAGAGGAGAGCCAGGAGAGGACAGTGTCAGTGAAGCCAAGGTTGGATTAGGTTTCCAGGAGAAGGGGGTAGTACACAGTGTCGAAGGCAGCTGAGTGGTCAAGGAAGATTAGGATGGAGTAGAAGCCATTGGATTTGGCAAGAAGGAGATCATGGGTGTCATTTGAGAGGGTGATTTCTGTGGAGTGAAGGGGATGGAAGCCAGATTGGAGGGGGTTGAGGAGAGAACTGGAGGAAAGGAATTTGAGACAGCAGGTGTAAATAACTCACTCAAGGAGTTTGGAGAGAATCATTATTATTATTAATCATATTTATTGAGTGCTTATTGTTGTGCAAAACACTATGCTAAGTGGTTAGGAGAATACAATATAACATCAAATACCTTCCCTGACCAAGCTCACAGTCTAGAGGGATGGTAGGTGGGAAATGGGGCGATAACTAGAGGGAACCGTGGGATTAATGGAGGGTTTTTTCAGGGCAGGGGAGACATGAGCATGTTTGACAGCAGTGAGGAAGAAATCATTGGGGAGCAAAGAGTTGAAGATGGCTGTTAGGGAGGGAAGAAAGGAGGGAGTGAGAGTTTTGATAAGGTGTGAAGGAATGGGGTTGAATGTGCAGGTGGAAGGGGTGGCTTTTGTGAGGAGGCAGGAGATCTCTAGAGATACTGCTGGGAAGGATGGGAGAGTTGAAGAGGGGACCAGAAGGGGAAGGGACTGAGGAGGGGCAGGGGCGATTTTATGGAGCTCATGCCTGATAGTGGAAAGTTTCTTAATACAGTAGGTGGCCAGGTCATTGGGACAAGGGATGGAGAAGGTGGGGTCGGGGGGCAGGGAGCCAGAGGAGGGAGTTAAATATCTGGAACAACTGGCGAGGTCTATGGGCAAGGGTGTCAATAAGGGTGGAGAAATGCTTTTGCTGGGCAGAGGAAAGGATAGAGTTAAAGCATGTAAGGACAAACTTGAAGTGGATGAAGTTGGTCTGATATTTAGATTTCCACCAGCAGTGCTCTAGGTCTCAAACACAAGAGTGAAGGAGGCAAACTATGCAGGCAATCCAGGGTTTTGGGTTAGTGGTACAAGATCGACAAAGGGATAGGGGACTGGGTGAGTCGAGTTCAGTAAATATAAATAAATAAATAATAATGGCATATATTAAGCGCTTACTATGTGCAAAGCACAGTTCTAAGCGCTGGGGAGGTTACAAGGTGATAAGGTTGTCCTTCTGGGGGCTCACAGTCTTAATCCCCATTTTACAGATGAGGTAACTGAGGCACAGAGAAGTGAAGTGACTTGCCCAAAGTCACACAGCTGACAATTGACAGAACTGGGATTTGAACCCATGACCTCTGATTCCAAAGCCTGTGCTCTTTCCACTGAGCTATGTTGCTTTTCACTAGAAGAGAGAGGGTAAAGAGGTAGCGAGGGTGATGTTGAGAGCATCTATTTGGTCATCAAGGAAGGGTAGTTTGGGTATGGAGGCTAAGTGAGGAATGATGAGGTAAGAAAATTGGATGGGATCTAAAGATTGGAGGTCTTTTTGGGAGAATAGAACAGATTTACAGGGAGAAGGTGCATTGGGGAGGAGGCAGATATATACCCTTATATCATAGGAGGGGAGCTCATCGCATGACAGAGGAGCTGCCCCACTACCATGCCACTGGGACTCCCATCAGCCCCTGCTCCAGCTTAGGAAGGACTCAAACAGCAGGAACTTACCTTCTCCTGGATCGACCCCTTCTTATGCAAGCAAACTGCTACTATTTGTACATGCTCTGGTCTTGCCTCTTCTAGTCTATTGCATTAGCCTCTTCCCTGGTCTCCCAGCCTCCAGCATCTGCCTTCTTCCATCTATACCATGTGTTGCACAGGTTATCTTCTGATTGTCTTCTCTATTTATAGTAATGCTTGTCTCCCCCTCTAGACTGTAAGCTCCTTGTAGGCAGGAAACAAGTCTACCAACTCTGTTATAGCATATTCTCCCAAGCGCTTAGTACAGTGCTTTATGAATATGATTGATTGATCAAACATGGGTTAGTGGTATGAGATCGACAAAGGGCTCAGGCTTAGGCCACATCTCTCCCCTCCTCAAAATCCTCCACTGGTTCTCTGGATCTCTTTGAATCAAACAAATGCTCACAATTGGCTTTAAGGCTTTCCCATAACCGACCAAACCTTACCTAGCTATGTTCTTCATACCCACTTTTCCAACTCACTATCTTCTCACTGCATGAGCCAATCTTCTAGCTGTACCTCACTCTAGCATCTCTTTCCTCCATCCCTTCACTCCTGCTGTCCCTCTGCCCTGGAGCTCTCTCCCTTCTCACATCGGGCAGACCACAGCTCTTCCCACATTCAAATCCTTCCTGATGGTGAACATGAAAGGGAGGGAGTTTCAGGCCAGAGGATGGATATAGGCAAGGTTTGGCAGTGAAGTAGATGAGGTCACGGTACAGTGAGTAGGTTGGCCTTAGAGGGTCCAACACCATTCTTTAAGCTCAGTGCTATCAAGCTCACCATTTTAAGTTTGGCATGGTCCCTGGGGAAAGGAAGTCATTCACATTGTTTTGGTGCAGGAAGTTCTATAGCTGAACCCTCAGTCTTGCCAGGAATTTGGTATCTGTGTATTCAATCAAATTCAGTTATACGGGCAAGATTAAGGTCAGGCTGACCTTACGCTGCTGCCCATCCTCGGAAGCAGTCAGAGATTTAAGTTTTCTGGATCCAGGCATACATACGTACACCATTGGTGAACACTTTCTTTGGCTAAGAAAACAGTAGCAGTAAATCAGCAGGGTCAGTATGAGACTTCTAATCATTTTGGCACTTGATAAGTGCATACCATCAATCAATCTATAAAGCTTATTTCTTGAGTGCTTACTTTATGCAAAGCACTGTAATAAGCATTTGTGACAGTACAATGTAACAAAGCTAGCAGATGCATTCCCTGCCCAGAGGAAACTTACAGTCTAGAGGACTGTCAAGCACAGTACCTCTCCCATATAATAATAATAATAATAATAATAATAATAATAATTGTTAAGTGCTTACTATGTGCCAAGCACTGTTCTAAGTGCTGGGGTAGATACAAGGTAATCAGGATATCCCACGTGGGGGGGTCACAGTCTTAATCCCCATTTTACAGATGAGGTAACTGAGGCACAGAAAATTAAGTGGCTTGCCCCAAGTCACACAGCTGTTAAATGGCAGAGCAGGGATTAGAACCCATGCTGCTTCTCACATTCATTCATTCATTCAATCGTATTTATTGAGCACTTACGGTGTGCAGAGCACTGTACTAAGCATTTGGAAAGTAAAAGTCGGCAACAAATAGATACGGTCCCTACCCAACAATGGGCTCACAGTCTAGAAGGGGGAGACAGACAACAGAACAAAACATGTAAATAGGTGTCAAAATCATCAGAACAAATAGAATTATAGCTATATGCACATCATTAACAAAATAAATAGAATAGTAAATACATACAAGTAAAATAAATAGAGTAATAAATCTGTACAAATATATACAAGTGCTGTGGGGAGGGGAAGGAGATAGGGCAGAGGTGGGGATGGAGAGGAGGAGAGGAAAAAAGGGGGCTCAGTCTGGGAAGGCCTCCTGCAGGAGGTGAGCTCTCAGTAGGGCTTTGAAGGGAGCTAGCTTGGCTGATGTGTGGAGGGAGGGCAGTCCAGGCCAGGGGAAGGATGTGGGCGGGGGGTTGATGGTGGGATAGGCAAGAATGAGGCACAACTGGGAGGTCAGTGGCAGAGGAGCAGAGGGTATGGGCTGGGCTGTAGAAGGAGAGAAAGGAGGTGAGGTAGGAGGGGGCGAGGTGATGGAGAGCCTTGAAGCTGAGAGTGAAGAGTTTTTGCTTGATTCGCGGGGCTTACATGGGGTTCACAGTCCGAGTACTTTGAAATTTCAAATGCAATCACTTTGGATTTGGTTTCACAAGGATATTTTTTGTCCCTTCTCTGGAGGACTGTGAATAGCCCATTACTGGGTTTCCATTCTGGCCATATTGACAGAAAGTCTCACACTTACTATGTGCCAAGCATTGTTTTCGGAGCCGGGTTAGATACAGTACAATCACACTAAAGTCACTGGATCTCATGGGGCTCACAGTCTAAGATGGAGAAAAGATTATTTTTATCCTCATTCTACAGGTGAGGCTCAAAGAGTTGTCCAAGGTCACCCAGCAGGCCAGTGACAGAGCTGAGGCAAGAACCCAAGTGACCTGATTCCCAGGCCCATACTCTTCTCACTAGACCATGTCTTGCTGCTTTCATAGAACACGAAATAAGCATTTTAATGTCCCATTCTAGCTGGTCTTCAACAATTCCAAATGAGGCCATTTCACTCTGAAACTCAACATCAAAGCAACTCATTTTACCTTCTCCTCCAGGTCTTCTCGACTTTTAAAACATTTTGTCAAATCCTCTTCCCTCTGTAATTGTCATCTTCAACTGTTTGCTCTTTGAGGGATCCTTCCCTGCTGCCTACAAAGAGGCTCATATCTTCCAATCCTAAAAAAAATCTCTAAATGTCACTTCACCATCTAGTTACTGCCCCAATTCCCTCCTCCCGTTCCAAACTGAACTCCTTGAATGGATTGTATATGCTCACTGCCTCCATTTCTTCATCTTCATCTTCTTTGAACTCTTTACAACCTGACTTGATCCCTTCCACTGAGACCACCCTTTCTAAGTTTCCATGACCACCTTTTTACCAGTTCTCTTGGACTTATTCTTTTCTAATCCTTCTTGACTTCGTGGCGGGCTTTGGCACTATGGACTGCTCCCTCCTCTTGTTAACACTATCTTATCTTGGTTTTACCAACATGGTTCTCTCCTGCTTCTCCTCTTACCTCTCTGGCTGAGCCTTCTCAGCCTTTTTTAACCAGATCCTCCTCTGACTCTTGCTCCTTAACTGTAGGTGTCCCTCAGGGCTCAGTTCTGGGTCTCCTTCTCTTCTCAGCTTACTCACTTACTCATCTTACTCTTACTCACTCCCTTGGGGAACCCATCTACCTTAACAGCTTCAACTATCACCTCTATGCAAATGATTCCCAACAACTGTTTGTTAGCCATGACTTATCTCCTTTTTTTTAATGATGGTATTTGTTAAGATCTTACTATGTGCTAAGCACTGCTCTAAGTGCAGGGGTAGATACGGATAATCAGGTTGGACACAGTTCCCGACCTGCTTGGACTCACAGTTGAAGTCAGAGGGTGGAGGATTTAATCCCTATTTTACAGGTGAGGTAACTGAGGTGCAGTTGAGTGATTGGCCCAAGGTCACATAGCAGACACGTGGGGAGCCAGGATTAGTACTCACGTCCTCTGACCCACAGGATTGTGCTAGTGGAAACACTAGGCCACACTCCTCCATGATCTCACATCTCTTTTTACCTTTAGGACACCCTTCCAACACTTCAAACTCTTCATTTTTCCTGGGTAAGTGTCAGCGGCAATTATAGAATGGTGGCAGTAGTGGGTGAGGGTATTTGGCCTTGGCTGCCTCCTTCCTTCTCCCATTGGTGAGGGGTGGATTATAAAGAAAGTTTTGCAGTAAGAAAGGAACTGTGCTATGCCATTGTCTCAAAATATCCTGATTGTAGTTTACATCAGGAATTCCTCAGTTTCCCACAGCCCTTCCTGTAAATGGAAATAGTACATCAAAATAAAGCCCTAGAAGCCACGGCCATGTTGTTGACCTAAAGATTCAGAGTCTGTTGCTCCTCATGCCTTACTAGTTTTTTTAATTGTTCCCACATCCCAAGTTATCCCCTTGTCCCTTCCTACCCTCTGTCCTGTATCACTGCCCTGTGAATGCTTTAACACAGCATGCATGATAAGCCATATTTCTAATCCTAATTTTACCATTGTTCATGATAACAAGAGAGTGCTGGAAGCTTGGAAAGGCATACTGAACTTGTATCGCATGACCTGAGATCATATGGCATTCTTCACAACATAGACCCAAATGAAATAAATGACGGAATGCATGTTATAATCATATCAATGGAATTATAATAAATTGTATGTCATATGACCACATTTCTCTTTTCTGGGAGCTCACATAGTCTATGACTTCATGCCCTGAAGGCATGCCCCTGTCCTCTTCTTTGACCAGCAGCTGTTAACTGCTGCCAAAACTGGACTTCAAGTATAAGTCCTGCTGCCATTGTATTCGCTTCTGTCCCTGCAGTCATCATCATCGTCATCATCAATCGTATTTATTGAGTGCTTACTATGTGCAGAGCACTGTACTAAGCGCTTGTGTAGTACAAATTGGCAACATATATAGACAGTCCCTACCCAACAGTGGGCTCACAGTCTAAAAGGGGGAGACCGAGAACAAAACCAAACATACCAACAAAACAAAATAAATAGAATAGATATGTACAAGTAAAATAAATAAATATATAAATAGAGCAATAAATATGTACAAACATATATACATATATACAGGTGCTGTGGGGAAGGGAAGGAGGTAAGATGGGGGGGATGGAGAGGGGGACAGTCAAAAATGACACTTTGCGGTAGTCTACCAGGAAGGATGGTTTCCACCAAGATCATTACTGGTGGGCCCTTCCACCATCACAACCATCAGCTCACCAGCCTTGGCCTTCCTTCTATTACCTCAACCCCATCATTCCCTTGTATCCTCTCAACTCCAATACAGACTATTTAGCAAACTCTATTCCAGTTCTGGAGGCATTCATTCAATCATATTTAGTGAGCATTTGCTGTGTGCAGAGCACTGTACTCGGTGTTTGGGAAGTACATTATAACAATGAACAGACACATTCCCTGCCCATAACAAGCAATCTAGCCCTCTGCAATCCCAAGACCAGCAATCTATGACAGTCACCAATTGCACCCACATCTGGCTTGACATTAGGAAGGAGCTTTTGAAGGCAGAAATAGCTGTACCATCTAGTAGAGTTCAAGTCTCCCCACCGCACCTCACTTTGGCTCTTTGCTGTGGGTCCTCATAAGATACACCAAACATAATGAATCAATGTTTTCATCTTAAATGTTCTTCAAGTTGCTTTTCCTATTGCTTGCTGTAATTTGACAAATTCTTGTGTTCCTTTAAACACTCATTGCTTAGCTATGAATTTAATTTCTCTAGAGGTACAAACCCTGAACCTAGTGGGTACATTGTGTATAGAGTTACTTTCCTTTGGCTGCCAAATCACTGCTTCCAATGCAGACCTCATAATTGTGACTAAGCCTGGGCATTTATACCCATAAAAGGCACCTAAAAAGTGCAATAACCAAAATAAAACCATTCCACCCAGCAGAGTATACACTCAAAAATATTGGAAGTAGGCAATGAATTTGAAAATGTGTTGTGTTAAAAATAGCATTGGATGGACTTCAATTACAGGGATGAAGCCATCCGAGTTTACTAAAAAGTTTGTTCCGATAAGGTTGGTGTTGGATGTTTTAGATATCAATCAATCAGTGGTATTTACTGATCACTTACTGTGTGCAGAGCTAAGCCCTTGGGAAAGTATACAATTACAACAGAGTCCCTGCCTATAACAAGCTAACAGTCTAGAGGGGGAGACAGACAGTAATACAAATGAATACATAAATAGATATGCAAATAAATTATGGATACGTACATAAGTGTTTTGGGGTTGCCAAGTGCCCAAAGGGTATACATCCAAGTGCATAGATGTCTCAGAAGTGAGAAGGAGTAAGGGAGAAGACAGCTTAGTCAGTGATTTGTGACTTGGAGTCGACCATCTTAAAGTTTGTTACTTCCATTTCTACAGTGGAAAAGGAATGGGATTTCAAATTTTCCTTACTCTCAGGGATATGTGAAATTTATTGAGTTAGCTATGAGAAGGTGCTTACGGTGTGCTAAATGTGCTTGATTTTGGAAATTGAGTGAACACTTACCTACATTGATACTGGATTGAGAAGCTGGGGAATTAATCCTGCAATTTTTACATTCATTCATTCAATCGTATTTAATGAGCGCTTACTGTGTGCAGAGCACTGTACTAAGCTCTTGGGAAGTACAAGTCGACATCTAGAGGGACTATTAAAGTGAGCCAGATTTTAAAAGTAAAAAAAGAAATCCAAAACAGTTAAGGGTTTTGTCTGTGGAAGAGTGCAAATGAAAATACAAAATGAAACTGATCCAACTGGTATTCATCAAACAGGCTTTTCAAGGTCAGAAGAGATTGGTAGAAAATGGAAAACACAATTTCCAGATCTCCAGAAGAGACCAGACAATAAAGATAAGCTTGTTTCACTGCATATTAGGGGGATGGGGCTTAGAAACTATCTTAATAGCTGAAATAAAAGGTGTTTTCAAGAAAGCAAACCTTGATAAAAGGAAACCAGCTTGATTTCTCTAAAGAACAGGTTATGCTTCTTTAACTTGCCGGAATGCGGAGGTTTTACTGCAACTGCAGCAAAGTAAAACGCAGTGTCTTCTATAGTTTTGAGACAAAGGCTTGGAGAGGCTTGAGTAACTTTGATTTTGGACCCAAGATCAATGTCTACAGGGGCCTGGGCCATGAATTAAAGGCTGGGCATCTCTGCCTCTACTAAACTGTGACAGTAGTCAGGAGGAAGTGGGAGGGCCAGAGGCCTTGTTAGAGTCCAAATATTGAGTCTTGATTGGGCTGTTGGCCCATGGGCTTGGCTTCTGGACAAGATCAGGGGTTAATAGGATTCTCTCTTCCTCTCCAGCCGCTACCATCGTACGATCCCTTCCAAACAGCTCTGTGGATTTATGCTCCTCAGGGCAGGGAATAAGTCTCAGGCTTCTGTTGTACTTTCCCAAGCACTTATTACAGCCAGGGGTGCTCAGTAAGTACCATTACCACCACAGCATGGTCTGGTGGAAAGAGCATGGGCCTGGGGAGTCAGAGGACCTGGGTTCCAGTCCCGGCTCTGCCACATGCCTACTGCATGACTTCATGCAAATCAATGAACTTCTTCATTCATTCATTTATTCGATAGTATTTATTGAGCACTTCCTGTGTGCAAAGCCCTGTCCTAAGTGCTTGAAAGAGTACAAACAACAATAAATAGACACATTCCCTACCCATAGTGAGCTTACAGTCTAGAGGGCGATACAGACATTCATATAAATAAAACATTTATTACAAATATGTACATAGGTTTCCTCATCTGTGAAATGGAGATTGCATTCCTGTTCTCTCTCCTATCTAGACTGTGATTCCCAGGTGGGATAAAGACTGGGTTCAACCTGATTAGCTTCTATCCATCCCAATGCTTAGTACAAGATTTGGTGCAAAGAAAGCACTTAAAGACTGGAGTCATTATGAATATCACCACAATCATGGGGAGGCCACTTCTCTAGGTAGTCTGGGAGACACCTCAAGAGAAATCTTAGAAGCCCCTTTTCTCCTTAGAAACACCCTACCTTTATTTTAAATAAAAAGATGAAACTCAGCGGCTTGACTAGATTCAGTTCTGGCACATTTGCAGAGTTGCTTGACTTAGTTTTCTTTTCCTCCCATGTTCATAGTTGAGTCTGAAGCAGTTTGGTTGAATTCCAGAATTCCCCCAAATACTGAACTTTGTCATGGGGATATGATACTTATGGGACTTGCCACCAGAAGGGAGACATCAAGATCTACATCAAGATCTCTAAGATGAAAGACCTGGAACAAGCCACCTGCCTTGTTCTGTCTCAGATCCCCAACTGGGCCCTTAGGTTAAAGGTACTACTTCCTGGCAAAATCACCAAGAGGGCAAGGATGAGATAGGTTGGCTCCACATAGCATCTTGGCTAGATATCAAAAGGGGTCCCAGCTTGGCTGCTGGTTTCTCCCAGGAGTTTTAGGATAGTGGGGCCAAGATGTTCTAAACTAGAAATTAGCATTTTTACCCACTCGATCCCACAGATTCAAACCCACTCATCTTTTAAAGTGGGGCCATTTAGCACTGTATGTAGGGTGGAAACTAAGTCATATAGTGGGAAACAGCACAGGACGAGGAATCAGGAGACCTGGATTCTAAACCTAGTTCCAGCACTTGCCTGCTGTGTGACCTTGGGCAAGTCACATCTCTTTTCATTTTCCTTATCTGTAAAATGGAGATTTAAATACCCACTTTCCCTCTGCCTTAGACTGGGAGCTTTATGTGGGACAAAGACTGCGTCAGATCTGATTATATTTACCCCATGCTTGGCACCTGGTAAGTGCTCAATGAATAATATTATTATTAAAGTACTTATTATTATTATTATTATTACTACATTTGTTAAGCACTTACTAGGTGTCACACACTGTTCTAAACACTGGGATAGATACAAGTTTATCAGGTTGGACACAGTCTCTGTTCCACATGGGACTCACAATTTAAGTAGGAAGAAGAACCATAATTCAATCCCCTTTTTCAGATGAGGAAACTGGGGCACAGAGAAGTTAAATGATTTGTCCTTTCATACTTCAATTTCATTAATTATCCTAATCCCCGCCTTTTCTGCAAAGAACAAATGGTAAATTATATTAAATGATGTTAAATTTCCTTAAGTAGTTGTGTATTACTTGGGCACTCTTATTTCACATGTTTTAAATATAATTAGCCCAGAATGAAATAATGTGGATTTGATTTGGAATGCTTGAAACTCATCTTTTTTAAACAAATACCTGGCAGGAAGAAATGATAGACAGTTGCTGGGGGTATGCAAGCCAAGCTTAGGGATCTGATTCTCACACTGGATAGCACGGGGCTGCCACTGAAACAAGGGGTCATATGAGAGAGAAAACAGAGAGAAAAAGAGAGAGAGAGAGAGAGAGAGATAAGGGAGGGAGTGTAGGAAAAAGACAGAGCAGAAGAGAAATAAAGACTGCCCAGGACTCTAGCCCACATCCTACCTCTGGCCTGGATTGCCCTCCCTCCTCATATCAGACAGATAATTGCTCTCCCGCACTTCAAAGCCTGATTGAAGACACACCTCCTCCAGGAGCCCTCCTCTCCTTTTCTCCCATTCCCTTCTGTGCCACTCATGCTTGCTTCTTCAATCATCCTCTCCCTTCCCCATGGAACCTATGCATATATCTGTATATATCCGTAATTTATTTATCTATCTATTTATTGATATTAATGTCTCTTTCCCCCTCTAGACTGTGAGCTCGCTGTGGGTAGGGAATGTGTCTGATGTTATATTGTACTCTCCCAAGGGCTTAGTATCATTCTTTACACACATTAAGTGCTAAATAAGTATGATTACTACTACTACTACTACTACTACTACTACTAATAATAATAATAATAATAATAATAGAAGGAGGGAGAGCAGGAAAGAGAAAAAGAGTGGGAGAGAGGGCAGAAGAAAAGAGAAGGCAGGAGAAAGATTTGGGGAGAGAGAGTTATCAGCA
Source organism: Tachyglossus aculeatus (assembly GCF_015852505.1). Taxonomy (NCBI): domain Eukaryota; kingdom Metazoa; phylum Chordata; class Mammalia; order Monotremata; family Tachyglossidae; genus Tachyglossus; species Tachyglossus aculeatus. The sequence continues at coordinate 23,954,679 of NC_052081.1, forward strand.
TCCTTTCTGATCTCCCATCCTCTTGTCTCTCCCCACTTCAGTCTATACTTCACGCTGCTGCCTGGATTATCTTTCTACAGAAATGCTCTGGGCATGCCACCCCTCTCAAAAATCTCCAGTGGTTGCCTATCAACCTTCGCATGAAACAAAAATTCCTCAATATCAGCTTCAAAGCTCTCCATCACCTTGTCCCATCCTACCTCACCTTCCTTCTCTCCTACAGCCCAGCCTGCACACTCTGCTCCTCTGCTGCTAACCTCCTCATTGTGCCTTGTTCTCGCCTGTCCCGCTGTCGACCCCTAACCCACATCCTATCTCTGGCCTGGAATGCCCTCCTTCCTCACATCCGCCAAACTGGCTCTCTTCCCCCCTTCAAAGCCCTACTGAGAGCTCACCTCCTCCAGGAGGCCTTCCCAGACTGACCCCCCCTTTCCTCTGCTCCTCCTCCCCTCCCCATCGCCCCTACTCCCTCCCTCTGCTCTACCCTCTTCCCCGCCCCACAGCACTTGTGTATATTTGTGTATATTTATTATTCTATTCATTTTATTAATGATGTGTATATATCTATAATTCCATTTATCTATTTTGATGCTATTGATGCCTGTCTACTTGTTTTGTTGCTTGTCACCCTTTTCTAGACTGTGAGCCCGTTGTTGGGTAGTGTGGCTAGTGGCTAGTGTAGCAGTGTGGCTTAGAGCACAGGCTTGGGAGTCAGAGGGTGTGGGTTCAAATCCCGGCTCCACCACTGATCAGCTGTGTGACTTTGGGCATGTCACTTCACTTCTCTTTGCCTCAGTTACCTCATCTGTCAAATGGAGATTAAGACTGTGAGCCCCACGTGGGACAACCTGATAACCTTGTATATACCCCAGCGCTTAGAACAGTGCTTGGCACATAGTATGTGCTTAACAAATGCCTTTATTATTCTTCTAGACTGTGAGCCCGTTGTTGGGTAGGGACCGTCTCTATATGTTGCCAACTTGTACTTCCCAAGCGGTTAGTACAGTGCTCTGCACACAATAAGCACTCAATAAATATGATTGAATGAATGAATGAATGGTCTCTGTTGCCGGATTGTACTTTCCAAGCACTTAGTACAGTGCTGTGCACAAAGTAAGCGCTCAACAAATACGATTGAGTGAATGATGGCATCTTTCCTCTCTGACTGGCAGCATGGGCAACTTGGGCGGGGCCTGGCCTCCGTCCATGCCACCCGCTCCAACTGCCTCTTCCTGTCCCTCCCCACGAAGTAAAATGAGTTTTCTGAACGTGTAAACACAGCACACTGATCCAAGGTAATCACAGCTTTGGAAGCCAGCTCCATGCTGTAGGTTTGGTGGAGGTGCAGGTGAACTGCTCCGGCTTCCTTCAAGATTATGCAGCTGTTCCCAGGAGGCACTCCAGAGAGATCTTTCATTTGCATTTAATTGCTCCATCTGGCAGGATAGTTATGGGATAGTCATCAGAAAAAGCAGTCCAATGCATACTGTTATCTGATTGTGGTTTGGCCAGCCTTGCTTTCGAGTTTGGTTTCAAATATGAGTTAATTGATTTTCTTTTCTTCCAAAATACACTGAGGGCCTCCATCCTGCTTTCTTTTATTGTTCCCACTGTAAATTCTAGGATTAGGGATCATGGTTGTGTACATTTTGCTGTCTGGCAATTGCTCAGGAATTGATTGGGCAGATATTTTGTTTGTCCTTTACTATTCATTCATTCAATCGTATTTATTGAGTGCTTACTGTGTGCAGAGCACTGTACTAAGCGCTTTACTACTTTGTTCTTCTCTGGGGCATTTGTGCCCTTCTCTTTTCCCTCCTTCTCTAAATCTTTTCTAGTTTGCTTGGGCTCATTGTAGGAAGAGAGAAGAGGTGAAACTGGGCTTCAATCATTGCATCTTGTGTATGAGTCTCTCTCATCCAGAGCTACTTGGACACTTCCCTGGAGAACTAAAACATGAGCTGCTCTGCTTATCTGCTCATATATTTGTTCATATCAGAAATAGCAATATTTCTTTGAGGCTTAGCTGTATTGGAAATGTGAATTAGGAGAAACTGGTGTCCATTCATAAATGTGTTTAGGTTATTGGGGAGTGTCTGTGCCATTTGCATGAATTGTTATTGACTGATTTTTGTTTTGCCTACTCAATTATTTGTGGTTTGGGATCATCCTTGCCAAAACTTGGATCTGTTTCTCTGAGTGGTTAAGAAATGGATGCATATCTTCAGGGACAAGCTAATGAGACAGGTTCCCTGACAAGTTAGGTGAAGTAATTTCTTCTCTCATTAGTTATTTTTATATTTTGAAGGTCTAAAATGGTAAAGATGGCCTTATGGGAAGCATGAGCTATAGATTTACACTTTATAAATCATCCTTGGACATTTTCGTTGTGAATCACTGTGAGATGCAGAGTGATAGCCTAACAGGTGGTCATTGAGTGGAAAGGTTATGTTGGCTGTCTTCCCACTTGGTTCATGTTTTTTTCCTGTTTCCTTTTCTACTCCATCAAATTACATCAATCAATCAGTCGTATTTATTGAGCACCACCTGAGCTGTAGAATTGGGAGGGAGTCCCAGGAAGGATAAAGGGCATAAGAACAGTGGAGAGAGAGTGGAGAACAAGGTTCATTTAGAAGATGAGGTTAGAAGAAGAGAAGAGGGTGAGCTGAGGTGTAATGGGGGAAGAGAACCAATAAGTAAGATGGAAAGATCTGGTGAAGGGATATACTATAAGCTTGTTGTGGGCGGGTGAAGTGTCTACCAACTCAGGTATGGTACTCTCCCAAGTGCTTAGTACAGTGCTTTGCACATAGTGAGTGCTCAATAAATACCACTGATTAATGGATGTAGAGGGAAATAATAGGCATTGAAGGCTTTGAAGATTGGGTAGATGTGTCAGAGTTTTAGGAAGATGTTCTGGGCAGCTGGTTGAAGTAGGGCAAGGCTGAAGGCTGGGGAGCCAATGAGAAGAGTCACAAAATAGTCCAGTCAGGAAATGACAAGGATCTGAAACAAGGTGGTGGCTATTTGGTGAAGCGCAAGGGCAAATTTGGAATATATTGTAGAGGAACAACTGACCGGATTGAGCGTTAGTCTTAATGTGATCAAAGGTGGCCCAAAGGTTGTTTCTGAGAATGAGGGGAGGATGGTGTGGTCTGTGGAGACTCCAAAGTCTCCTTAAGAGTCATCTCTTCCAAGAGGTATTTCTCAACTAATTCCCGCATCTCTGGACTTGTCAACCCATCAGTCACCTTACTACCTATGGGTCTTGTCTTGTCTTCTGCCGTCGAGTCATTTCTGAATTTCCAGAATGCCCCGCTCTCCATCAGCAATCGTTCTGGTAGTGTATCCATAGAGTTTTCTTGGTAAAAATATGGAAGTGGTTTACCACTGTCACCTTCCGCACAGTAAATTTGAGTCTCCACCCTAGACTCTCTCCAGTGCTGCTGCTGCCCAGCTTGGGTGAGTTTTGACTTGTAGCAGATTGCCTTCCACTCACTAGCCACTGCACAAGCTAGGAATGGAATGGGTAGGCCTCTGCTTGACTCTCCCTCCCATAGCCAAGACAGGTAGAGTACTGGAAACTCTCCAGGTTCGACCCTGAAAGGGGTACCTATGGTTATATTCCCAGTTATTGTTGTTTTTTTTATGGTATTTATTAAAGTCTGGGGGTAGATACAAGCTAATCAGTTTGGACATAGTTCATGTCCCAAATGGGGCTCATAGCATTAGTCCCCATTTTACAGATGAGGTGACTGAGGCACAGAGAATCTAAGTGATCTGCCCAAGGTTACACAGCAGACAAGTGGCCTATGCTCTATCCACTAGGCCACAGGGCTTCTCTCTGGCATAATGGAGAGAACCCCATATTAAGAAAAAGTCACAGTGTAATGATCACCCCAAATCTAATGCCATATTCAGGCATCCCACTGCCCAATCTGACACTGTGTCACACCATATCCATTAATATGCTCTTTGTCAGAAAAATGTTCCCCAATTCTGCTACCACATAATGTGAAGAGCCCCACAGTCTGGTTATTTTGACTTTAGTCATTTATTTATTTAATTGCCTATTTTTGCTTCGATCATTTGGATCTATGATCTTTCTCATTTATGTATTCGATATTTGGCAATTATGTCTCCATGTCGGCTCAGTGGACTGGAAGGCACTCCTTGAAGGCAGAGATAGTGTTTTTTCCTTTGGTTGCACTCTCCTCAACTCTTAGCCAATGTGCGGCACACTGAAGGCACTCAGTACAGTACTCTCCATGCAGGAAGCATTCAGTGTGGTGTTCTGCACACCAGAAACACTTAGAGTACTTGAACGCAGGAAGCATTCAGTACGGTATTCTTCATCCAGGAGGCACTCAGTACAGTGCTCTGCACACAGGAAGCATTCAATACAGTGTTCTCCACATGGGAGGCACTCAATAAATACTGTTGATAATGATCATGTTAAGTTGCCCTTAATTCTATCATAAGCTTTTAAAGGCCAGGAATCATAAATCATTTTCCTTTGTGACTCAGAGCAGCTTCCATGTGGTTCTATATGCAGCAGGCTCACTCAAAATACTGCTTATGGTTGTGACCGTTTTGGGGTTGAATTAGTCATATTTTGTATAATGTCAGGTCTTTAGGAGAACCGAGCTCTTATGTTGTGAATGGTGTATCATGGGATCTGTTTTCTCATAGACTTACACGCAACATGTTAGGTTCTGTTCCAGCACCAGGCCCGACGTGATGGTCCAGACTCGTGGGTAAAAAAAAATTGCACTGAAAATCCCTTTCTACCCTTCCTTGCCATGCTTTGCCTATCCCTCTCCTGGCTTCTGGAGGCTTTCCCCAAGCTCAGCTTCCTCCTCCCCTTGCCCCCCACCCCAGTATTTTTTGGTTTGAATACTTGGTTAATTCTCTTCCCTACCACTTTTCCCTTCCTCCCTCCCCTCTTCTCCTGTCCTGAGTTGTTTGATGTTCCCAGGGACTTGGCTTGGGCCCTCCTGGCCAGCAGATGCCTGGGGCCCAGGCTCAACTCCTTGCGCCTAGCAGAGGGAGCCAGTGTGGGATAACCCCTGCCCTCACCTTCTTGGATTGCTTTCTGACGGTTCTGACCTCCATCCCCCTTCTCCACCTCTCACCTCCCTTTTTCCCTCCCTCCCTTGCTGCCAGAACTATAGAGCCCAGCTCTCTCTGGTGGGTGGCAGAGATTCAGGGAGGAGCCAGCAGCCTTTGACCTGTGTATGTTGGCTGGTACTGGTGGAGCACCTTCCCCTGGCGAGGAAGAAAATAATAATAATAATGATGGCATTTATTAAGTGCTCACTATGTGCAAAGCACTGTTCTAAGCACTGGGGAGGTTACAAGGTGATCAGGTTGTCCCACGGGGGGCTCACAGTCTTAATCCCCATTTTACAGATGAAGTAACTGAGGCCCAGAGAAGTGAAGTGACTTGCCCAGAGTCACACAGCTGACACGTGGCGGAGCTGGGATTTTAACCCACAAGCTCTGGCTCCAAAGCCCGTGCTCTTTCCATTGAGCCAAGCTGCTTCTCTGAATGGGGGCGTAGGGTCCGGAACAGCTCTGGAGTCACTGAGGCAGGCCTCTAAATGGTATGTAGCATCCTGGAGTGGTTTGCAGCAATAGCAGGTAATAATACTATTAATTATGAATCATAGTAATAATAATGATCACTGTGGCATTTGTTAAGCATTTATTATGTGCCAGGCACTTGGTAGATTTCACTGTGAGCAGATCAGATACAGTCCCTGTTCCATATGGGGTTCCCTATCTAAGGGAGAGGGAGAACAGGTACTGAATCTCCATTTCACAGAAGACAAAAGTGAGGCACAGGTAAATTAAGCAATCTGCCCACGGATACATAACAGGAAAGTGGTAGGGTCAGGATTAGAACCCAGGCTTTCTGACTCCCAGCTGTGTTTTCTTTCCACTAGGCCAAACTGTTTCCCCCTGCCGCTGGGGTGGTGCCCCCCCCCCCCCCCAATATGTTAAATAAAATGGCTGGGTCATGGTGGGAGGTGGTTTGCGGTGCAGGATGGAGCAGAAAATAGGGGAATAGGGGCTTCATCTTCTCCCATTACCCCAGACTCACTGGGAATGGGGAAGGAGTTGGCTTCCATCGCCCTCCCCAATGCTGTTTTCGCATCACTGTACCTTCCCCATCCCTCTATTTCCCTTTCTTCAAAGCCCATATCATACTCCTCTACCATCCACTCTAGATACTAGTCACAGTCATCTACCACACCCCAAACATCCACTCCAACTCTTTGGACCGTTTTGAAAGCTTTCTGACACTCCTTCTCTCTTTTTGTATCCCCATATTGAGTCTTGAGGATTTCAAAATCCATATAGATGTCCCTGACGACCCTCCCGCTGCCCTCTTTCTATTACTCCTCGACTCCACCGAGTTCCTGCTCCACCCACTCGCCAACTGGGACACACACTCGATCTCATTATCTCTAGTCACTGTACAATCTCTATCCTCACCAACTCTGAATCCCTCTATCTGACCAAAACCCCCTCACCTGCCTTCTCTGGCACACAGCTCCACCCTGAAAATCTGCCCTGTCTGCCACAGAGACACCCGGTCTTTTGACCCCATCCCATTTTCTCAAGTCATCATTTCCCATTTAGCCTCCGTACCCAAACTACCTTCCCTTGGTAACTAAATTGATGCCCTCACCAAAATCCGCTCTACCAAACTCAACACTCTCGCTCCTCTATCCATTCGTCAATCACATACCACTCACCCACAAGCGTGGATCACCTCTACAGTCCACTTCCTTTGCTCCTATGCATAAACCACAGAGTGCTGGTGGTGGAAATCTAGGTACCAGGCCTATTTCATACATCCTACTCTCCTACTACAATCCAGAGCGCATACTTTGCTCCTCTAGTGCCAACCTGCTTACTGTACCTCACTTTCATTTAACTCACTGTTGACTCTTTGCCCACATCCTGCCTCTGGCTTGGAATGCCCATCCTCTTCATATCAACAGACAATTAATCTCCTCAGCTTTGAAGCCTTATTGAGGGCACGTCTCTACCAAGAGGCCTTCTCCAATTAGGCACTCATTTCCTCGTTTCCCACTCCCTTCTGTGTTGCCCTGATTAGATCCCTTTCTTCACAACCTATCAGCCCTGAAACACTTAAGAACATATCCGTAATTTATTTACTTATATTAGTGGCTTTCTCCCCCCTCTGTACTGTAAGCTCACTGTGGCCAGGGACTATGTCTACCAGCTCTGTTATATTGCCAGAGTGTACTCTCCCAGTCACTTATTACAGTGCTCTGCACACAACAAGTACACAATAAATACGATTGACGGATTGATTCATTGAAGCAGTAGGAAGACATCAAGCCTAAGAGAGAAAGGGGTGTAGAGAATAGACCTACATGCAGTGATGGGATGTAACTTTTGGGTACAGTTAGTACGGTGCATTGCACACAGTAAGCGCTCAATAAATACAACTGAATGAATGAATGAATGACCCTGCATTGTGGACAGGCTTGGGAGTCAGAGGTCATGGTTTCTAATCCCAGCTCCGCCACATTGCTGTGTGACCTTGGGCAAGTCACTTAACTTCTCTGAGCCTCAGTTACCTCGTCTGTAAAATGGGATTGACTGTGAGCCCCACGTAGGACAAGCTGATCACCTTGTATCCTCCCCAGTGCTTAGAACAGTGCTTTGCACATAGTAAGCGCTTAACAAATGCCATCATTATTATTGTTATTATTATCCTGGGGAACGTGAGCCACTAGTGTAAGGATCATCCCCAGGCTACTCCATCTGTGCCATGGCTTTAACCCAGAGTACTCCTGGCAAGGCTTTTCAAATCTGAGTTTGTAAAATTAAGATTCTTGCACAAACAAGATACACAGTAGCAGGAGAGCAAGCTATTCTAGCTGAGGAACCAGGTGTAGAAAAGGGAAAAGAAAAGTACAATCCTCCTGGCCAGATTCTAAGTGTGTGGGGGTGGGTAGAGAGGGGAAAGAGGATTCATTGTTAATTTGTATCATAATTAAAACCTCAGCCATGAAGGAATGTGAGGACTTAGAAATATTTGAGCTGCAGATGATGATAAGAGTGTGAGACAGTTTTGCTCCAGGAGGTGAAAATTGAGAAGATTTCTCCAAAGCAGAGAATACTGAAGACGAAAAGAGGCATTCTAAAATGGTGGCCACTAAATATACATTTATTTTACCCATATAGCTTGAAAAAAGTATTTTTGAGGAACAGAATGGCTAAATACTTTTGCGACTCTCCTACATAATAAAGATCATTCTTCCTTTAAAGTTCTAAAATATTTTTCTTGTATGGGAACTTTAATCTTGTTAGCATTATTAAATTAAAATCAGAAAGGAGGAATCTTGAAACAATAACTATGCAAGCGTGGGGTTTTTTTAACCCCAAAGACAGCAAAAGCTGCTTTATTTAAAATGTCAGAGTTAACGGGCTAGTGCCTTGATGTACATTTGCAGCTGAAGAGATGGGCTTCCCTCCTGAAAAAACTCCACCTGCACAAATCACTGCAGAATTGATTGTCCTTGTGGCAATATTATTCCTGTCGACCTGCCAAAGCAAAGTGTCTTCTGGAGCTCATTGCCATTACCACAACAGGCCAAGTTACCTTAAGGTGGCTCCGAGCCCAATGCCCATATTTTCCAAACCTTAACAAGAAGGTTCACAGAAAGTGTTCTGGAGTTCCTTAGCTGTTGATGTGGTTGGAACACATTTATCAAATCTGTTTTTTTGTCCTCTCCCAAACGCTTAGTTCAGTGCTTTGCACACAATAAACATTCAGTAAATACCATTTATTATTTCTATTATAAATATTATATTTGTGAAGTGTTTGCTTTGTACCAGGACTGTACTAAACACTGGAAAAAGGTACAGCCAGTTCTGCTGTTACGTGTGTTTCATTACTCGATTTAGATAAATCATGATAATCACTGTGGCTTTTGTTAAGCACTTACTATATGCCAGGTCTTGTACTAAGTGCTAGAGTAGATTCAACGTAAAGAGATCAGAAACAGCCCCTCTTCCGCAACCCAGTCTAAGGGAGGAGGAGAACATTTTTACAGAGGAAGAAACTGAGGCACAGAGAACTTAAATGACTTGCCCAAGGTCACACAGCAGGCAAATGGCAAAGTCAGAATTAGAACCCAGGCCCACAGACTCCCAAACCCACATTCTTTCCATTAGGCCACACTCTTTCTGATAAGGAGTTTGCTCTGGATGTAGCACTCTCCAACCTAGCCTTAGTCAGTTTGCTGTACATGCATTTGTGATGTTAATCAATCAATTATGTTTATTGAGCACTTACTGTGAGCAGAGTGCTGTACTAAATGCTTGGGAGAGTACATTATAGCAATAGAACAGAGTTGATAGCACAACGAGTATGCGTCAGTCGAGGTGAGAGGCAGCAGGCTTCCCTGCAACTGCCAAAGCCTTTTGTTTGTGTACCGTACATATAGTAGTTCATGTTTCATCAGGGGGTTGGGGAAGACAGTGGAATCTCCCAACCAGAGGGACTGATGAGCCTTGGTCCTGAGACTTTGGAACTGATAAATTGCTCGAAGGAATTGATAATAGTATCCATGTTTCGTGCAGCACCATTTATTTTTTCTCACGTTCTCCCCGGGGCATCGAGTATAGCAGAGAGCAAATGGGCAGGCAAGATGCAATGCACTGTGCAATGCTCTTGAAGGTTTTTAGGTGCTGTTGTCATTTATGACTTAAATGAGTGAGGAATCGTGTCAGCAGGCCATTGCCTTGGTAATCATTTGGGGTACCACTCCCCACTCCCCATATTTGTCAGCTATTTTTTCAGGACTTGTGCAAGGCTGGTCCACCTCCTAGAATGCCCTAGGTGATTTTCAGTGAGAAATCTTGTCCATTAATGGCACATGCCCAGAAGGCATTACTTGACTTACAAAGCTGGCATGAGAATCTGGGAGTTCTCATCTGGAGACCTGTGCTGTTGCAACTTTATGGAAGAGGCGGTCTTCAGACTTTTGACACAACTGGTTCCTGAAAATTGCATTTTAAATTGCATTTCTAGACTGTGAGCCCACTGTTGGGTAGGGACCGTCTCTATATGTTGCCAACTTGTACTTCCCAAGCGCTTAGCACAGTGCTCTGCACACAGTAAGCGCTCAATAAATACGATTATATAAAAATGGAAACATGTCAGAATCAATTTTCTCAGAGCAACAATGGTAATAAATGGGAGATAGATTCCTGAACCGAGGTAGGGTGCCCTATAGTGATCAAAATGGCCCCAATTCTGGGGACTTGATTATAGATGAGTAATGGAGCTGCATTACTATGCTTATACTGAGTCAGATAAATTCCATGCTAGAGCAGTTGAATTTTATTTCATCAGACATTAAATGGACGTGCTCCCAGCTGACTCCACCTGGAATCTAGTAACATCCTCCCACCCCGTCTCTCCCTCTGCCCCTTTCCCACCCTCTTTAAACTTTCTATACATTTCCTTCCATCTTGACTTTGAAAATCGTTTTTCCATTTTCCCACAGCTTCTGTCCATGCCTCTTCCTGTTCTACCCCCGCCCTACCCCTTCTACGTTCCAGGATTTAGTGCTATAAAGGGGGCCAGTATTGAAACGTCAAGGCCAACGTGTTGTGAAACTAAAATAGGATGTAAATTTAGCTACGTTGTAAGCACCATTTGTTTCAACTCAAAATGTCCCAAGTCAAGGACTTCCTGTATTTAGCACGGTAAAATAACAATGAACGGAGGGAAGCCGCATGGCCTAGTGGAAAGAGCCCGGGCCTGGGAGTTTATTCCCTGCTCCACCACTTGTCTGTTGTGTGACCTCAGACAAGACACTTAACTTTTCTGTGCCTCAGTTTCATCAACTGTGAAGAATGAGAAGTCAATACCTGTTTTCCCCCGTACTCGGACTGTAAGCCTCATGTGGGATGGGGCCAGTGCTTGACCTGATTATTTTGTACCTACCCCAGCACTTAGAACAGTGCTTGGCAGATTGCAAGCACTTGACAAATACAATAATAGTAATAGTAATAATGATAACTGTGTTAAGTCTTCTGCCAACTGCAGCTATAGTAATAATATAAGAATTTGTATTAAAAAAAGACAGTCATGAATATATCTTTGAGCCATTTCCCTCAAACCTACTAATGCCCATGATTGAACCAGTAGTTTCTATAATGTGATTTCCACATCACATGAGTTTCTTCAGGAACACAACTACAACGTCGTATCAGATATGACCGATCAAGAATATAGGATCAGAGGCAGGTCTGCTCAAAGTGGGTTTGCAGTCCAAAATCACTCAATCAATCAGTGGAATTTTTAGAGAAGCAGCATGGCTCAGTGGTGAGAGGACGGGCTTTGGAGTCAGTGGTCATGGGTTCAAATTCTGGCTCTGCCAATTGTCAGCTGTGTGACTTTGGGCAAGTCATTTAACTTCTCTGTGCTTCAGTTACCTCATTTGTAAAATGGGGATTGACTGTGAGCCCCCCGTGGGACAACCTGATCACCTTGTAAACTCCCCAGCACTTAGTGCTTTGCACATAGTAAGTGCTTAACAAATGCCATTATTATTATTATTATTATTATTGAGCCCTCACTGTGTTCCAAGCAGTGTACTAGACACTCAGAAAACTACAATGCTGTACAAAGAGGGGGAACCCGAAATCAGTGAGAGAGTGCAGGGCAAATTCAATGAAAATCAGTCAATCCATCAGCGGTGAAGCACTTATTGTGTGCAGAGTGCTGTACTAAGCCCTTGGAAAAACAACTATTCAGTAACAACCACAATGTGGGCTGGCAAAGTGAGGAGGCAGCATGGCCTAGTAGAAGTAGCGCAGGGCTGGAAGTCAGGAGACCCAGTTTCGAATCTCTGCTCCACTACTATTCTACAGTGTGGCCTTGGGCAAATCATTTAACTTCTCAGGGATTCATTCTTCCTCTGCAAAATGGAGATAAAATAGATTGAGAGCCATGTGGGACAGAGATGGTATCTGCTCTTATAACTTGTATCTACCCTCCAACTTCACACACAGCAAGCGCTTAATAAATGCCATCAGGATTTAAAAGAAAAGCAGCATCTGTCCTTGTTGGAGGAAAGAGTTCCGTACTTCCTCACCTTTCCTGCCGGGCTGTCCTTGGTATAAACACTCACACATTCCCAACCCTTGCTTGGGTGGGTCAGGCCTTGAGGACAGGGGGTGGGCAAAGGAAGCGAGGAGGTAAATGCCGAGTTTCAATTTCAATTCAAGGTTTACCTTGTATAATTGTGTTGCACTCTGCCACATATAATAGGTGAGTTATGTAAGACTGGATACTTAGTGAGTCCAGACTTGACTTCTGTTTACCAGTCTGGTTCGCTCCCCGGGACCACCTCCAAAACAAAGCCTGATCTACTGTTTGCCCAGTGCAGTACAAGGAAGCAGTTCTGTGTGGCCTCTGGAGACCCCACCTTCACTGGCTTTCTCTCTCTCTGCTTGTGAGCATTCCAGGCAGTGAACAGGTCAGTCCTAGAATCAGCCTCACCTTGAGACTTTCACTTGCATTGTAGAATGACATTCGTGACATAGTCAGAATGATGTAGTGCCAGCGAGATTGGAGTGAATGATATATTCTTGCCATGTTTGGAATGACTCATTCCTGCCAAAGGTGGAAGGATGCATCCCCATCGTGAGTGGAATAATTTGTTCTTGCCATGATTGAAATGACACCATCCTGCCATAGGTGGAAGGATGCATTCCCAACCATGGTTGGAAGGATGCATTCCCGCCATGGGTGGAATGATATGTTCCCATCATGGGTGGAATTATGTGCTCCTGCCATGGGTGGAATGAGGTGTTCCTGCCACAGTTGGAAAGATACATTCCTGGCATAGTTGGAAGGATGCATCCCTGCCATAGTTGGAAGGATGCATTCCTGCCATGGCTGGAAAGATGCATTCCTGCCTTGGGTGGAAGGATGTATTTCCAGTCACATCAGAAACTCCCCAGTCACAGCCCAGTCCGAGATGTCCCTGGGACTTATTATTATGGTATTTATTAAACTCTTACAAGACGCCAAGCACTGTTCTAAGCACTGGGGTAAATACAAACTAATGAGGTTGGACACAGTCCCTCTCCCACATGGGGCTCACAGTCTTAATCCCCATTTTACAGATGAGGTAACTAAGGCACAGAGAAGTGAAGTGATTTGCCCAAAGTCACACAGCAGACAGTGCAAGAGCTGGGATTAGAACCCACATCCTCTGACTCCCAAATCCATGCTCTCGCCACTGGGTCAAGTTGCTTCTGCCTGTGGAGGGAGGAGGGAAGTTAAGGATACTGGTGGGGGCTCTGGGTGAACTGGTTTATCCTAGGGGAAGCAGCATGGCGTAGTGGATAAAGCACGGACCTGGGAATCAGAAGGTCACGGGTTCTAATCCCAGATCGCCACTTGTCTTCTGTGTGGCTTTGGGCAAATCTTTTCACTTATCTGTGCCTCAGTTTTCTCATCTATAAAATGGGGATTAAGACTGTGAGCCTCATGCGGGACAGAGACTGTGTCAAATCTGATTTGCTTGAATCTACCTCAGCACTTAGTACAGTGCCTGGAACATAGTAAGTGCTTAACAAATGCCATTATTATTATTACTGATGCTAGCTTTGGTTCTAGAATAATAATAATCATAATGATGGTATTTGTTCAGTGCTTCGTGCCAAGCACTGTTTTAAGCCCTGGGGTAGATACAGGGTAATCAGGTTGTCCCATGTGGGGCTCACACTTTTAATCCCCATTTTAAAGAGAAGTTAAGTGACTTGCCTAAGGTCACACAGCAGACAAGTGGCAGAGCCGGGATTAGAACCCACGTCCTCTGACTCCCAAGACCGTGCTCTTTCCACAAAGCCACTCTCTAGAAGAGAGTGACTCCTTCCTCCCACTCTTGAGGGCCTCCCCTAATGTTCCCACAAAGCAGGGGCCTTTGAAGAAGTCCCTTAGTCGAGTAGTTCACTGTTCAACCAGAACTGCGGTCCCACTCAGCTGACCGCTTCCTAGACATATCTGCATTTCACCTCCTTCCTTTCTTCTCCCCTTCTCCCAGCTCACGGCCATTGCCTACAAGTCCCTTGGCTTCTGTCACTGAGGCACTGGAGTTCAACTCTGTCCCACATCACAAAGGCCCTAAGAGCCTCGTGATTTCTCAAACTCCATTGCAGGATTAACCGGAGGGGTCTCCAAAGCCCAACCCATTTTCCATTTACAGCCAAATGCCAAACCTAGAAGGGGCTCCCCTTAAGCTATAAAGTGCTCTTTGTTTGCATTGAGCTTATCTGCAAATACAATGCAATCTCCGCGAGGCACACCCACTCCTTAATGCTTTCCTTGGGCAGGAGGAGTTTTTACAGTGGAGGCCTTACTCCAGCCCTCCTGTTCTGGGAGGAGCACATGGGGAGGGGATGGGGACCCTGAAATTTGGCCCCGCCAGGATGGTTGAGGAGCCAGCCTGCTCTGTGGCCTGCCTGTTCTGTGTTATTCTTTGTTATTCTAGGCGGCAGAGGGCTCTTCTCAAGACAGCCTAGCTAACGGCAGGGGTTTGTCTTGGCTTCATTTCAGAAGTGCCCCTTTAGAGCTGCCTTTGTTCCAAACAGTTTTGAAGCAGCAGCAGCAGCGGGAAATGTGTGCATGCATTGTGCATCGGCATGACAGGTGGACATGAATTTCTGAAGCCTGCTACTTGTCAGCAGGGAGCCGGACACATTTAATCTGGACAAACAAGGGGAGGAGGAGGAGGAGAAAGAGGAGGAGCAGGAAAAGGAGGAACAGGGAGGGAATGAGGAGGAAGAGTAAGAGAAGCGAAAGGAGGAGGAGAAGCAGTGTGGCTTCATGGAAAGTTCACAGTCTTCTAGACTGTGAAACCCGCTGTTGGGTAGGGACCGTCTCTATATGTTGCCGACTTGTACTTCCCAAGGGCTTAGTACGGTGCTCTGCACACAGTGCTCAATAAATACGATTGAATGAATGAATGAATGAAAGAGCACAGGCTTAGGAATCAGAAGACGTGGGTTCTAATCCCGGCTCTACCGCTTTGCTGTGTGACGTTGGGCAAGCCGCTTAACTTCTTTGGGCCTCAGTAACCTCATCTGTAAAATGGGGATTAAGACTGTGAGTCCCATGTAGGGCAACCTGATTACCTTGTATCAACCCCAGTGCTTTGACACATAGTAAGCACTTAACAAATACCACAATTATTATTAATTATTAAGGAGGTTGGGAAGGAGGAAGATGAAGGAGATTATGATTACTATTGTGGGTCTGAGTTTGAGTGACAGTACCTAAGGGATAGGGGAAATAAGCGTTTTCTCTTACTGAATTTCTGTACCCAGCTACAGTCTGCTCAAATACTGCAGCAGCCTCCTTGCTGACCTTCTTGCCTCTAGCCTCTCCCCTCTCCACTCAGCTCTCTGTATGGTTTTTCTAAAAAAAATTCTGCACACATTTCCTCACTCCTCAAAAACCTCCAGTGGTTCCTCATCAAGCAGAATTTCCTCACCATCAGCTTTAATAGTCAGTCAGCTCTCCGCTGCTTATCCTTTCTTCTCTCCTAGTATAACCCATCCCACACAGTTCACTCCTCTAACACCAGTCTCTCTCTCCATCAGCTCTTTGCTCACTCCCTCCCTCTTGCCTGAAAGTCCCCCCCTCCTTCATACCCAACAGATCACCCTTCTCCCCATCTATTAAAATCATATTCCCTCCAGGAAACCTGCCCTGATGAACTTCTCATCTCCCCACCCCATTCTTCTTCCGTTGGGAATCAGCTACCCAAATAACCCATACCTCGTAGACATTTTGGTATTTACCCTAAACGCAGCCTCACGACACTAATGTACACATCCTTGTACTGTTACCTTCTCTAGTGGAAATTTATTTTACTGTCTATCTCCCCCTCTCGGTTGTAAACTCCTTGAGAGTACGACATTGTACTCTGAAACTGCTTAGTATATTCCTCGAGAGTACGGCATTGTACTCTGCAACTGCTTAATATAATGCTGTACACGCAGTTCATTCATTCATTTATTCATTCAATCGTATTTATTCACTCATTCATTCAATCATATTTATTGAGCACTTACTGTGTGCAGAGCACTGTACTAAGCGCTTGGGAAGTACAAGCTGGCAACATATAGAGATGGTCCCTACCCAACAGTGGGCTCACAGTATAGAAGGGGGAGACAGACAACAAAACAAAACATATTAACAAAATAAAATAAACAGAATAAATATGTACAAATAAAATAAATAAATAGAGTAATAAATATGTACAAACATATATACATATATACAGGTGCTGTCGGGAGGGGAAGGAGGTAATGTGGTGGGGATGGGGAGGGGGATGAGGGAGAGAGGAAGGAGGGGGCTCAGTCTGGGAAGGCCTCCTAACCTAAGTGTTGGGAAGGAAAAAAAATTCCACTGTAAAATAAATGACTTAGAGGAAAGCAAACTGTAACAGATATAGGACACTAGTAGGGAAGATGTGATAGAAAAAAGGCCAGTCCAAGAAAGCTGGTTGTTCTTCAGAGGGACATTTTAGAAAAGGAACAAGCTATATCATAGTTAAGTTGGTTACAGGATATCAAGTTGACCAAGCCCAGAACTATACTAACTACTACATGGAAGGCAAAAGAACTAGCTACCTAGCATGGAAACTAAGCTAGATCACTAAAGAAAACCAATGAGGAGGCTCATGAATTTACAAAATTAGAAAAGCTCAAGATTTAAAGTGTGCCACCAGCATTCATTCATTCATTCATTCATTCATTCATTCATTCACTCGTATCTATTGAGAGTTTACTGTGTGCAGAACCTGTAAGCGCTTGGGAAGTACAAATAGGCAACATATAGAAACGGTCCCTACCCAACAACGGGCGCACAGTCTAGAAGGGGGAGACAGACAACAAAACAAAACAAGTAAATAGGCATCAATACCATCAAAATAGATAAATAGAATTATATATACACATCATTAATAGAATAAATGAAGTAATAAATATGTACAAATATACAGAAGTGCTGAGGGGCAGGGAAGGGGGTAGAGCAGAGGGAGGGTGTAGGGGCGAAGGGGAGGGGAGGAGGAGCAGAGGGCAAAGGGGAGGCTCAGTTTGGGAAGGCCTCCTGGAGGAGGTGAGCTCTCAGTAGGGCTTTGAAGGGTGGAAGACAGCTAGTTTGGTGGATGCGTGGAGGGAGGGTATTTCAGACCGGGGTAGGATGTGAACCAGGGTCGATGGAGGGTCAGGGTAGAATGAGGCACAGAGAGGAGGTTAGCAGCAGAAGAGAGGAGTGTGCGTGCTTGACTCCCCAAATGCTCTGAGGGCAACCGCGTCCTGAGCACTTACTGTGTGCAGCACACTATACTAAGCTCTTGGTAAAGTACAATACAACAATAAACAGTGAAGTTTCCTGCCCACCGTGAGCTCACAGTCTAGAAGGGGGAAGACAATAAGTACCAGGAATTGATTGGCTATGTACACAAGAGACAGCACTTCCCACTCTTTTGACCCATCTCTGAATCTGCTCATATCCCTGGCGAAAGAATTTTCCTTATGGAAATTCTGGCTTGTCTTTTGAATCTGCCCAGGGCATACCTAGCTGTCAGCTCCATCCTATAATAATAACAATGGCATTTGTTCAGTGCTTACTATGTGCCAAGCACTGTTCTAAGCGCTGGGGGGATACAAGGTAATCGGGTTGTCCCATGTGGAGCTCACAGTCTTCATCCCCATTTTACAGATGAGGTAACTGAGGCACAGTGATTTGCCCAAATCACAGTGAAGTGATTTGGCCAAAGTCACACAGCAGCATGGCTCAGTGGAAAGAGCCCGGACTTTGAAGTCAGAGGTCATGGGTTCAAATCCCGTCTCTGCCAATTGTCAGCTGTGTGACTTTGGGCAAGTCACAACTTCTCTGTGCCTCAGTTACCTCATCTGTAAAATGGGGGATTAGGACTGTGAGCCCCCTGTGGGACAACTTGATCACCTTGTAACTTCCCCAGTGCTTAGAACAGTGCTTTGCACATAGTAAGTGCTTAATAAATGCCATTATTATTATTATTACTATTATTACACAGCTGGCAAGTGGCAGAGCTGGGATTAGAAGCCATGACCTCTGACTCCCAAGCCTGGGCTCTTTCCACTGAGCCACGCTGCTTCTCTTCCCATATCTGTCCAAGAGATCATGATGTTACAATGCCTACCATCTGGAAACAGGAAAAGCTAACTGCCTGCTAGATTTTACTGTCCGTAGTGCCCTGCCCTTCCCTCCTTCCCCTCACACTGCAGTCCTCATCTTTTGCTCCGCAACTGGTCTCCATGGCTAGCGGTATGAACAGGGGTGGGGGAAGATTTTTCCACCAACTGTGCAAGAGGAAAAGATCAGGTGAGCCTGGAAACTGATCAAGGGGCTGGGACTGCTTTACTTTTTGCTCTGTGTAGAGGCTGTGGGGGTAGAGTAGGTGAGTTGTTAGACCAAACAAGGCTTACTCTTCCTTACTCTTCCCTTCCAAACTCTGGTTGCTGCCGGAAACCAAATAGGAATGTCAACTGTGTGAAAAACCTGAGGAGATATGACCTAAAATACCAGCAACGTTGGCAACAACTGTCAAACAAGCAGACTCCTGGGCCAATCAAAATCCGTGACCAAGCATGCCGTCTCCTGAAAAATCTCTTACTACATTTTGCAATCATTCCTTGTTGACTTGGTATATTGTTGTTAGTCAATCCATTTCATTCACTTGAAATCAAGATTATCATTGCTGGATTTGCAAAATAGTTCCTGAACTTTTCTAGTTTCAAAAGCTTTTGTTTTGCTCCCTCACTCTTAGATCGTGAGCCCATGTTGGGCAGGGGCTGTGCCTGGCTTGACATATAATAAGCACTTAACAAATGCTACTATTATTATGTAGACTTGTTCCAAATACTCTGATTAAGCAACACACTCTAGAAGGAATCCATATTTGAAGAACTTGAAGATCTCCTGCTTTTGGCCTTTCTGCTCTCAGTACCCTCCTGGACCTTATGGGCCAATTTCTACTCTAGAGTGGACTCGCCCAGTGGCATGCTAAAGGAAGAGTATTGCTGAATGCTCTGGGCTAGCTGTCAGTGGGTCATCCACCTTCAGCATTATCAATTTCCTTATTTAAGATTGTAATTAGACCAGAGCAGACGTTATTGTGGCATCCATCGAGAAGCAACATGGCTAATGGAAAGTGTTTGGGCCTAGGAGTCAGAGTACCCTGGTTCTAATCCCAGGTACGCCACTTGTAAGCTGTGTGACCTTGGGCAAGTCACTTAACTTCTCTGTGCCTCAGTTCCCTCATCTATAAAATGGGGATTTAATACCTGTTCTCCCTCCTAATCAGACTATGAACCCCATGTGGCCCCTGATGATCTTGTATCTACCCCAGTGCTCACTACAGTGCATGGCACATAGCAAACCTTTGACAAATACCACAGTTGTTATTTACCCACTCTCAGATCTCTGAGCAAGGCCAGTTCAACCCTGGGACATCTTTAGACTTATCATGTGTCAAGGATAGCAAAATTGGACTCCATTTTTCTTAAGTCACCATGTCCCATTTAGTCTCCATACCCAAACTACCTTCCCTTGATAACCAAACTGAGGCCCTCAGTGCCACCCTCTCCATTGAACTCCACTCAGTCACTCCCCTATCTCTTTATCAATCATGTACCTCTGACCCACAGACCTGGAACACCTCCAGAGTCTGCTTCCTTTGTTCCTGTGCATGCTTCGTAGAGCACGCTGGTGGAAATCCAGGTACAAGGCTGATCTCATCTACCTCAAGATCACACTTGTGTGCTTTAACTCTCATCTGTCCAGCAAAAATTTCTCCATCCTCATCAAATCCCATTACCATAGCCCTCTCCAGTTGTTTCAGGCATTTATCTTCCTCCTCAAACCCCTTGTCCCCTCACTTCTCCATCTCTTTCCCCTAATGACCTGGCAGCCTACTTTTTTGATAAAATTGAAACCATCAGGTGAGATCTCATTAAAACCCTTCCTGCTTCTCTCTAGTCCCTCCCAACTTCCTGCACCTTCTTCTACTCTCCCATCTTTCTCAGCAGTATCACAAGAGGAGATCACTTGCCTTCTCTCATAATCCACCCTCTCCATCAGTGCCTCCAACTCCATCCCTTCACACCTTATCAAAGCACTTCCTCCCTCCCTTACCACCATCTTCAACTGTTTGTTCTCAATGGATTTTCCCCCACTGCTTTCAAACATGCTCATGTCTCCCCAACCTAAAAAATCCACTCAACCCCACTATTCCCTCCAGTTATTACCTCATCTCCCTTCTACCAATCCTCTCCAAACTCCTTGAGTGAGTGTCTATACCTGAGAAGCAGCAGGGTGTGGTGTTTAGGGCACAGGCTTGGGAGTCAGAAGGTCATGGGTTCTAATCCTGGCACCACCACTTGTCCACTGTGTGACCTTGGGTGAGTCATTTCACTTCTCTGTGCCTCAGTTACTTCATCTGTAAAATGGGGATCGAGACTGGGAACCTCATGTGGAACAGGGACTGTGTGTATCCTGATTTGCTTGTATACACCCCAGTGCTTAGTACAGTGCCTGGCACACAGTAAATGCTTAACAAATACCATTATTATTATTACATTCAAAGTCTCCAATTTCTTTCCATCAATTCTCTCTTGGACCCCCTCCAATCTGGTTTGCACCCCCTTCACTCCTCAGAAACCACTCTCTCAAAGGTCGCAAATGATCTCCTTTTTGCCAAATCCAGCTGCTCATACTCCAGGCTAATCCTCATTGACCCCTCAGCTGTCTCGCCACTACTGACCACACCCTTCTCCTGGAAACATTATCAAACCTTGGCTTCACTGACACTATCCTAACCCTGGTTCAGCTTCTCTCTCTCTGGCTGCTCATTTTCGGTCTCTTTTGTGGGCTCCTCTTCTGCCTCCCAACTGTGAGAGTACCTGAAGGTTCAACTCTGGGTCCCTTTCTATTCTCCATCTACAACCACTCCCTTGGAGAACTAAATGGTTTCTATGGCTTCAGCTACCATCTTCATGGGGATGATTCTCTGATCTCTCTCCTTCTCTGTAGTCTTGCATTTCCTCCTGCCTTCAGAACGTGTTCTGCCAAAAACTAAAACTTAAGACGTGGAAAACAAAACTCTTGATCTTCCCCCAAGCCCTGTCCTCCCCATGACTTTCCCAAAGCTATAGACAGAACCACCTTCCTTCCCGTCTCACAAGCTCATAACTTTGGAGTTATCTTCGACTCATGTCTCTCTCATTCAACCCTCCTATTCAATAGACCCCTAAATCCTGCTATTTTAACTTTCACAATGTCTTTAAAGCCCACCCTTTCCTCTCCTTTCAAACAACTACAATATTAATCCAAGCCCTTATCCTATCTTACTTTGATTACTGCATCAGCTTCTTCCTGATTTCCCTGCCTCCTGTCTCTCCCCACTTCACTCTGCTGCCTAGATCATTTTTCTACAGAAAAATATAGCACATATTTCTCTTCTCCTCAAGAACCTCCAGTATTTGCACATCCACCTCCACATCAAACAGAAACTGCTTCAGAACACTCAATCACCTTGTCCCCATCTTACCTCACTGCTTTCCTACTACAATCCAACCCATATAGTCTTCACTTCTCTAAATCCTAACCTATTCACTGTACCTTGAGCTCGTCTATCTCTCCGCTGACCTTCCGTCCACATCCCTGTCTCTGGCCTGGAATACCCTCCTTCTTCATACCTGACAGATCTCCTCATCTGCAAAGCCTTATTGAAGGCACATGTCCAAGAGGCCTTCCCCAACTAGAACCTCATTTCCTCTTCTTCCACTCCCCTCTGCGTCATCCTTGCACTTGGTTTTGCACATTTATTCACCCCTGCCTCATCCCCACAACACTTTTGTAGATATCCATAATTCATTTATTTCTATTAATGTCTATCTCCCCATCTAGACTGTAAACTCACTGTGGGCAGGGAACGTGAGTACCCACTCTGTTATATTGTGCAGTCCCAAGCACTTAGTACAGTGCTCTGCACACAGTAAGGGCTCAATAAATATGACTGATTGATTGTTTGATTCCTTGGGCAGTGGCAGAGTTACTACACCAATGTTGAGTGGAACTGCCTTTCTCTGTACTTCTGTACTTAGACACCCTCACTTGGTGTACTTGTTCAGGGATTAACTGTGAAGTGAATATTTGAGGTTTGTAGCTTCTCCCCATTTTACAGTTGGGAAAATGAGGTAGACTGTGGTTCAGTGACTTGCCCAGGTTCACACAGTTGGCCAGTGGCAAAGATGGGATTGAGACCCAGGTGTCTCATACCTTTTTTAGTACTTTTCTACTTGCCTTACCAGTTTTTCTACTCTATTTTGATCTATATTATAATTCCCTTCTCCCAGGTAGTTCTAATGATGGAGGAAAAGGCAGCAGTTGGTCTCATGGACTTTCTTTTGGCCACGTTCCCATCTGTGCTCAGGACAAGTGCATAGCCAGGTGAGGACCACTCAGGGTCAGAGAGCGGTAAGTGTCTGGTGAGGAGGAGTAGGTCACCTTCATTTTCCCAGGAACAATGAAGTCTTGCAAAGGCAGCGGCATGAATGAATAATAATAATGATTATTATTATTTAATAATAATTTAATAATAATAATAATGACATTTAAGTGCTTACTATGTGCAAAGCACTGTTCTAAGCGCTGGGGAGGATACAAGGTGATCAGGTTGTCCCACGTGGGGCTCACAGTCTTAATCTCCATTTTACAGATGAGGTAACCGAGGCACAGAGAAGTTAAGTGACTTGCCCTAAGTCACACAGCTGACAAGTGGTGGAGCCAGGATTTGAATGACTCCAAGGGAAGGTTGGCCCCTATATTACAGACCAAGGATAGCAGGTATTTACTCCTGGTGTTTACCAAAGCCTCCACCTGGCTCTTGGCTGCTTTTCTGCTTTTCTTCCCTCATTTCTCTCCTTCTCCCCTAAGCTGATCTTTGGGGACTGTATTATCCACATAGACATTCCTAATGACACCCACAAGATAATTCCTTCCTGCCCCTCCTCAGCTCTCCAGACCTCCTCCTAGTCCACTCACCAATTTGGAAACAAACCTGATCTCATCATCACTAGTCATTAAACCACTTCTCACCTCACCAAGTCTGACGCCAACCTTCTTTCCTGCCGTATCTCCCATACACCGTGCATTCTCTACCAATCTCTTCTCTTTCCCCACAGAGACTGCCAATCTATAGACCCTCTGTAGTTCTCCCAAGCCATCACACTTCATCTGAAGTCCCTACCTCCCTTCCGATGATGCACAGTTCAATTCAATTCAATTCAATCATATTTAATGAATGCTTACTGTTTGCAAAGCACTGTACTAAATCCTCTTCCTCTCCTCTAAACTCAATTTCCTTCTCCTCTGTATAAGTTCCCTCTAGATGGTAAACTCCTGGAGGGCAGGGACATGTCTACCAACTCTGTTGTACTGTAGTTCCCAAGAGCTTAGTACAGTGCTCTACACACAGTAGGCCTTCAAAAAATACCACTGATTGACTGATTGGTAGATTGTCTTTCTGTTGATCTCAGACCAGTAAACCCCAGCCCCAGATCACCTCCTCAGTATTCTTTCCCTGCTCCTAAGCTCACATGCAGGAGCACTATTGGAGGAACTTGGCTATGTCAAATTTGTCCTCCCTTGCTCTAACTTGGCCCTGTCTTTCACTTAGCAACATTATCTCCCTCCCTCATTTCCTCTCATGTCCATTGCCTCAGCTATTATTCTAAACCTTTAACTCCCTCCTACTGCCCCCAGAACCTCCTCCACCTCTCTCTCTCTCTTGCTCCTGGTGACCACACAGAATATTTTGTTTACAAAATTCAAACCATCAGGTGCAATCCACTCAGGGCCACCCCCTCACCTCCTCAACTTCCTTCCATTCCTACGCCCGCTCTCTCATCCTGTCCAACCATCTCTCAGGCAGCCCCTCCTGCCTCTGCCCCCAATTGACCCCCTCTTCCTGTGTTTCTAACTCTATCTCTTCTCACCTTCTACACTTGACCCCCTTCTACCCTCCCTAGCCACCATCTTTAGCCATTCACTTTAGGATGGGTCCTCTCCCATGGCTTTCATTCATGTTTGAGTCTCCTTCATATTAAAATAGCCTCCTCTCATCCCTTGGCCTTCTCCAGCTATTTTCCTGCTCGTATATCTGTCCAAACTCTTGGGAATGGTGGTATGGACCCTCTGCCTCCACTTCCTCTATTCCAACTTCCTTCTTGATCCATTACAATTGGGTGTCCGCCACTTCCCTTGACTAGACTGTACTTACCAATGACTCTCCTCCCCAGATCCACTAGTCTGTGCTCCACCCTGCTCCTTCTTGACCTCCCAGCTTCTTTGGGCACTGGGGCCCATCTACTTCTAGCAACACTGTCCTATCATAATAGGGTTCTCTCTGGGCTTTCCTCCTACCTCTTCAGATGCTCTTTTTCAGTCTCTTCCTCAGCCTCCCATCCAGAGCCATGTTAACCAACCCTCTGGCCTTAGGCTAATTGATTTTGTGGGCCCCATACATGTAGAATGATATCATTATATCAGGTGACAAATAATAACGTTGGAGCCAACTCTTTAGCTTAACTGATTAGAGCCTAGCTAGGGGCCTGCCCCGCCCCCATACTTCCCCTCAATTCCCCTGCCCCCTTCCCCATCATTCTTCCCACCCAGAACAGACCCTTGCCCCTGTTCTCAAATCCCCTTCCATTAGCACTTGATCAGGGAGGTGACCATTAGCTTTGGCTAATGTGGGATTTTTGAAATTTCATTCCCAAAACAGGTGCTCTCTCAGCCATTGCTGGCAAAGCTCCCCTTGGGCCAATTCCCTGACACCCCAGGGTTTTGGGGGAAGGGGGTAAACAGAGGCGAGAATAGTTGAGAGAGTGATCCTCCACCCCTCTTCTCTCCCTTTCCTGAATCCCTGAAGCTGAGCCAGGGCCTCCTGACTGGGTTGGCTGGGGCGGTAGACATGCCCCCCAGGGTGGTTGCTAGGCGTTGGCTCCTGTGAGGCTGCATGGTTGTCCCTGGCAACAGGGCAAACTTGCAAGATTGGGGGGAATTCTACAGTGGGGTGGGAGGGAGAGTGTTTGGGGGCAAAGCATACTCAGTCAGCCCATCAATCAATGGTATTTATTGAGTGCTTACTGTGGGCAGGGCACTATACTATATATATATAAAATATATATTTTTGAGCATACAGTACCCTAGACTGTGGTAACTTCTAGACAGAGCCCATTGTTAGGTAGGGACCGTCTCTATATGTTGCCGATTTGTACTTCCCAAACGCTTAGTCCAGTGCTCTGCACACAGTAAGCGCTCAATAAATATGATTGAAGAAATGAATGGACTGCCCAGGCACTTATCACAACCAGGCTAGACTACTGCATCAGCCTCCTTTTTGGACTTTCTGCCTCCAGCCTCTTTTTCTTCAGCCTATATTTAATTCTGGTACTAGTATCATCTTTCTAAAATGCCATTGCCCAGATATGTCCACTCCTCGAAATCCTCCAATGGTAATTCATTTATCTTTGTCCAACAGAAACTTCTGAACATCGCCTTTAGGACACTCCATCATATCTTTCCTATACTCTCTCTTCTACTACTGCCCATATCTCTCTCTCGGTTCCTTTCAACCTCGCTTTCTCACTGTGCCTCATCTTTCCTGCCTACTAATGGCTCATACCTTTCCTTTGGCCTGGAACTGCCTCCCATTTCAAATCCACCAGACTACAGCTATCTCCATCTTCAGGGTCCTTCTGAAATCCTGCTGATTCCAGGAGGCTGTCTTCCAATAGTTCTTTCTTCTCCCCAGGACTAGTCTCCTTTCTGTCATTTCAGCACTTTCGTTCTCTCAACTTCCTGTTGTACTTTAATCCATTTCTTTATCTATACTCCTATTTTGAACACTTCTTTCTACCATTTGTAGATTATTTTATGCCTGCCTCTCACACTAGATTCTAAGCTCCTTGTGGGCAGTGGCTAAGTCTTCTATCATGTTGTCCCAAGTGCTTAGTAGACACTCAGTAAATGTCATTGATTGATTTATTCATTCATTTTCTCATTCTTCATTTAGTCATGTTTATTAATTACTTACTGTAATACAGGACATTGTTCTGGGCTGAAATGCTGTACCAACATTTAGTACAGTGCTTGGCCCATAATAAGCAGTTATCAAGTACCATGATTATAACTTGGCACTCGATAATGTATAATAAAAGTAAAATGCCTGGTCCCTGCGTGTGGAAAAATGTACTAAAACTAGAAAACATGGTCCTCGCCCTCAAGGGATTTATAATCTAATTGTGGAGTCCGGCAGAAACTGACTTTGAATGAATAGCTGGGGCTGTGAGCCCATTGTTGGGTAGGGACCGTCTCTATATGTTACCAACTTGTACTTCCCAAGAGCTTAGTACAGCGCTCTTCACACAGTAAGCGCTCAATAAATACGATTGAATGAATGAATGAATGAGGAGGGCATAGATACAACTAGCAACAGCAAGCATATGGAAAAATGAGTGAATGAACTGATGACATAAATGAGGTGTTGCGAATTAATCAGGGAATGACTTTTAGGGAAAGGAGGGATTTCAAGCACTTAGCCTATCCTACCTTGATTACTGGATCAGCCTCCTTTTTGACCTCCCAGCCTCCTGTCTCTCTCTACTTCACTTTGAAGTGAAGTCCATACTTTGCTGCCTGGATCATTTTTCTACCAAAGCTTTCAGTCCTTGTTTCCCCACTTCTCAATAACTTCTAGTGGTTGCCCAACCACCTCTATATCAAACAGAAACTCCTTACCATCATCTTTGAAGCACTCAATCAGCTGGGGCCCTCCTACCTCACCTCGCTGCTCTCCTACTACAACCCTCCTCACACACTTCACTCCTCTAAATCTAACCTTCTCACTGTACTTCGATCTTGTCTATCTTGCCTCCCACCTCGTGTCGATGTCCTGCTTCTGGCCTGGAATGCTCTCCTTCTTCATATATGACAGAAAATTACTCTCCTCCATTTCAAAGCCTTATTGAAGGCACATCTCCTCCAAGAGGTCTTCCCTAAGTCCTCTTTTCCTTTTCTTCCATTCTCTTCTGCCCTTCTGCATTGCCCTAATTTGCTCCCTTTATTCACCACCCCCAGTCCCCCAGTACTTATGCAACTATCCATAATTTATTCTAATGTCTGTCTCCCCCTCTAGACTGTAAGCTCATTGTGGGCAGGGGACGTGTCTGTTGTATTGTTGTTTTATACTCTCCCAAGCATTTATTACAGTGGTCTGCCCACAGTAAGTGCTCAATAAATATGATTGATTGATTCACAAGGGCTTTGAAGATGGGGAGTGCTAGGGTCTGATAGATGTGAAGAGGGAAGGAGTTCTAAGTTGGGAAAAAAGTGTAAACAAGGATTTGGAGATGGGGGAAGTGAGGCACAATGAGAAGGCTTGTGTGGAAGGAACAAAGAGCACATGCCAGAGAGGAGTGAGTCAAGAGAACAGCATGTAAAAAAGAGCGTTGATAGAGAGCACTGAAGCTGATGACCATTTTGTCAACAGCTGAAACCCCACATGTTTCGGGATGGGTGAACCTAGATCTTTTGTTGAGATGAGGGATGGAGGGAAGAAGGGAAATCGGAAAGGTAAAGATTGTACTTTCTAATTCTACTGAACATTCCCAAACGCTTGGTTCAGTGCTCTGCATGCAGTAGTTACTTATTAAATAGGGTTGTTTGTTTGATTGATGACTGAGGACTTGCTTGCATTGGCCCAGAGGTAGCCTCTGTAGCAAAGGCACTGACTTTTCCAAGTCATAGTGCTGCCGGCATCTGCTCCTTCGACCTCCCGCTTTGCCCTGGCCCTGAGTGGTTGCACATTTCTAGGAAAAGTGGAGTATAGTATGATATTTCCTTTTGGATCCTCCTCTATTTTGCTTTCCTTCAAAGTGAATGAAGTGATCTTTCCCTGGCAGTTTGATCTGGGGACTGACTAGAAATAGAATTGGCCACTGGTATTTGTTAATTAAGGGTACATATGGATACCAACTGCTTGCCATAGGATTCTGCCCATAAAAGAAATGGGAAGGAGAAGCCGTGGGATAAGAGATTGCAGTAACTTTCAGCCTGTCAGAGCCATCAGTTTTCTTTCAACCATCTGGCATTTGAGACTGAAAACATCACTGACTTCAGAAAGGACTAGAGTGTGCCCAGAAAATCTCCTTTATCTTGGTCCACCCATTAGAATTGAGAAAATGAAATCACCCCGGACTTTTAAGAGGAATTCAGTAAATTACAAATTTCCCATACAGCATTTAGGAATTACCGTTTAAAAGTAAAACCAGGGAACTGGACGTTCTGGTTTGATTCTTTCAAAGACCTTCAGTAACCCATTCCCATCAACCTTCCCTCTTCCTAGAAGATGAACTCAAAGGAATTCAGATGGGGCAGTCTCTACGCATTGCCTGAGGGGATCATCTGTCTCCCCCTTTTAGACTGTGCGCCCATTGTTGGGTAGGGACTGTCTCTATGTGTTGCCAATTTGTACTTCCCAAGCGCTTAGTACAGTGCTCTGCACATAGTAAGCGCTCAATAAATATGATTGATTGATTGATTGATTGATGACATTCATTCTTTTTTTTTCCAAAGCCATCTTCTGCTGGTGAAAATGCTGTTCAATCACAATGCTTCTGGGTATCCTAAATCACACAGTTTTTTTGCTCACTTACAAATTTATTGGGATCAAAGTGGCATCAACATCAGCATCCGCTCTGCTCTTAACAATACCCCACTTCCTTGTAGCTGGTAGAAAGGAAGGAGCTTGCTTTCTGTGACTTATTCTGTCCTGACATCTAACCGCCTTGCCAGGACTGTCTGCGTGGCTGGGACCTATTCCTTGTTTCAAAAAAATGCATTGTGTCTCTTTTCATTCCACTGAGCTCACTGAGCAACTATTGTTAGGCACACTTTTTAAAAGTGAGTACAACAGGGGGTGTCTGGTTTCTGTTATTATTGTGATTATTTTAATTATCAATACCAAATAGGCAGTGATTTATGCAATTTGAACGAAAAGCTGAATCACATTGCAACCGACCTCATTCAAACACATGTCATGTCTCTCTTTACTACAGCCTCAGCCTCTTTGCTGACCTCCCAGACTCCAACCTCTCCCCTTTTTAGTCTGTGCTTCACTCTGCTGTCTGGATCATTTCTCTGAACCATTGCTTTGCACACATCACCCCACTTCTCCAGAATCTCCAATGGTTGTCCATCCAACTCCACATCAAATAGAAACTTCCCACCATTGTCTTAAAGGCACTTAACTAGCTCTCCCCATCCCCAAACTTACTCATCCTCACTCCTCTCCCACTACAAACCAGCTGCACACTTTGCTCTTCTAACATCAAAGTACCTCAATTCTGTCTCTCTCACTGTTGACCCTTTGCTCATATTCTCCCTCCTCTTGGAATTCCCTACCCCTTCATATGGGATAGATCACCACTCTCCTCATCTTCAAAGCCTTTCTAAAGTCATATTGCCTCCAGGAGGCCTTCCCTGATGAATCTCTTATCTTCCCACCCTCTTTTTCCCACTGCTCTATCACCCCTCCACTTCAGTCCTTCCCCTAAGCACAGATCCCAGCCTCACCACCCTCCAGCATTTATTTACATATCCTTATACTCTGTTGCTTTCCTTACCTGTAATTTGTTTTAATGTCTGTCTCCCCTTCTCAGTTGTGAACTCCTTGAGGGCAGAGC
The DNA here is from genome assembly GCF_015852505.1 of Tachyglossus aculeatus. Lineage (NCBI taxonomy): Eukaryota > Metazoa > Chordata > Mammalia > Monotremata > Tachyglossidae > Tachyglossus > Tachyglossus aculeatus. The sequence goes on from NC_052081.1 coordinate 23,984,550, forward strand.
TCATGTCTACTACTCTTATTGTCTTCTTCCAAGTGCTTACTACAGTGCTCTGCACACAGTAAACACTCAATAAATACTGCTACTATTACTTAGACTGTGAGCCCCATGTGGGACAGGGATAGTGTCTGACCCGATTAACTTGTAACTACCCAAATGCTTAAAGCAGTGCTTGATGTAAACACTTAACAAATGCCATAATAACAATTATTATTATTGATCGATTAATTGAACCAACCCCAACTATGAAGTGAATATACCCATCCCCATTTCACAGATGAGGAAACTGAGGGATAGAGAAGTTATCCAGAGGAGTACTGATTTTCATCACCCCCTCCATACCCCGCATTGTTTTCTGGTTGTCTGTTTGCTCTGTGAGTGAAGGGGCTTATTTCTTTCCTGTAGACTGTGTGTCCCTTGTGTTCTTGTGTCCCTTGCGGGCAGGGAATGTGTCTACCAACTCTGTCATATACTGTACTCTCCCAAGCTCTTTATATAGTTTTCTGCACACAGTAAGCACTCAATAAATGCCATTGATTGATTGATTGATTACTGAATTTATCCGTGTGTTTGTCTTCCCACCTTTTTAGAATGTAAGTGGTTTACATTTTAGAATTTAAGCCCCCCTCCGTGGAAAGGACCAAATAGTAGTAATAGTAAAACCACTGAGAAACCGCATGACCTACTGGAAAGTGCATGAGCCCTAGAGTTGGAGGACCTGGGTTCTAATCCTGAATCTGGCACCTGCTTGCTGTGTGACCTTGGGCAAGTCTCTCAAATGCTCTGTGCTTCAGTTTCCTCAAATATAAAATGGAGAGTGAATTCTTAATCTCTTGTCTACATAGACTGTGAGCCCAACGTGAGACAGGAATTGTGTCCAACCTGATTAACTTGCATCTACCCAGTGCTTGAAACAGTATTTGACATATAATTAGCCCTTAACAATCTATCAATCAATCAATCATATTTAGTGAGTGCTTACTATGTGCAGAGCTCTGTACTAAGCACTTAAGAGAGTACAATGTAATAGTTGACAAATGCAACAGTAATAATAATGATAATGACAATAATCATTATAATGTATTTATTATTTATAAAGCACTTACTGAGCACAGAACAGTACTAAGCTCTAGGAGAGAATACCCAGATGAGAATTAGACATAATAATAATAATAATAATGATGGCATTTTATTAAGCGCTTACTATATACAAAACACTGTTCTAAGCAATGGGGAGGTTGTAAGGTGATCAGGTTATCCCATGTGGGGCTCACAGTCTTCATCCCCATTTTACAGATGAGGTAACTGAGGCACAGGGAAGTTAAGTGACTTTCCCAAAGTTACATAGCTGACAAGTGGCAGAGTTGGGATTGAACCCATGACCTCTGATTCCAAAGCCCATGTTCTTTCCACTGAGCCACGCTGGTGTCTGAGTCAATCAACTAATCAATCAGTAGTATTGCTTGAGCACTTACTGTGTGCAGAGCCCTACACTAAGCACTTGGGAGAAGCAACATGGCCTAGTGGAAAGAATACCAGCCTGAGAGTCAGAAGACCTGGGTTCTAATCCTGACTCTGCCAGTTGTCTGCTATGTGACCTTGGACAAGTCACTTGACATCTCTGTGCCTCCATTCCTTCATCTGTAAAATGGGGTTTATATCTGTGAGCCCATGTGGAACAGGGACTGTGTCCAACTGTATTATCTTTTATCTATCCCAGTGCTTAATACAATGCCTGGCACACAGTATTGGGAGAGTTCAGTAAAGTTAGGGGATATATGGAGTCAAATGTTCCCCACCACTCAGTATCATTCTTGGTACCAAGGAAGCATTAACAAATGCTATAGGTGATAAATTCTTAAAAATTCTGATTTGCTAAGTCATGTTTTATTTTTCCCGCCTCTTCTTCAGTCTTCTCCTGGCACAAGGAGAAAGGCCCAAACAGCCCTTAATGGAGATTTAGAGGTTCAGTCTTCTCCTGGCACAAGGAGAAAGGCCCAAACAGCCCTTAATGGAGATTTAGAGGGATACTCCAGCATATCTAGCTATCTAGCTACATCCAGCTGAGTTTTATAGCAGTTCTCAGTGGTGGAGCTAGTTGATAGCAGGTGTAGTTTCCCACATTTACGTTTGTTTTATGGTATATATTAAGCTGTTACCATATATCAAACACTGGAGTAGAAACAAATTAATCAGATTGGACCTAGTCCCCGTCCTACAGGAAGCTCACAGTCCAAATAGAAGAAAAAACAGGTATTACATCCCCATTTTATAGATGAGGAAGCTGAGGCACAGAAAAGTCAAATGACTTGTCCAAGGTCGCAAAGCATGTGGCGGCCGGGCTGTCCGGAGGTGGGAGGATGGAGCGAAGGGGTGTCTGTGGGCTGTTGACCCTCCTCTGTCCTTTCCAGCTTGCCGCAGTGGAGCATCACTCATAGAAGACTTGAAATAAGCCATAGGATGCCGAGGTGCATCTGAAAGAAAGAATTTAGCCATAAAGGGGGTTTTGGGGTGGGAATGGGGGTGGCTTGGGTTTTTTTTGTTGTCTGTCTCCCCCTTCTAGACTGTGAGCCCGTTGTTGGGTAGGGACTGTCTCTATATGTTGCCGATTTGTGCTTTCCAAGCGCTTAGTACAGTGCTCTGCACACGGTAAGCGCTCAATAAATATGACTGACTGAATGAATGAGTGAACTGGCAGAACTGGGATTAGAACCAAGTCCTCAGACTCCCCGTTCCAGGATCTTTTCTAGGCCATGCTGCTTCTCTGACCCGGCCTCTTTAGCTATCACTTGTTTCTGTGGTTACATACTTGGAAAATGTAACCAATGGACCCGCTCACCCAAAGGCCATCACTGGAGATTAATCTGTTTTGGATTTGCTTTCATAAAGTCTAGAAAAACTGGAATCATCATCCAACAAGGACCCTATCAAGCCTTGACTAAGCAATTGATCATTTCATGATGACAAAGCAGAGAAAGAAGATGCTCAAATCAATGAAGGAAGGATGGTGGTGTTGTCAATAATAATAATGGCATTTATTAAGCGCTTACTATGTGCAAAGCACTGTTCTAAGCAAGGGGGAAGTTACAAAGTGATCAAGTTGTCCCATGGGGGGCTCAAAGTCTTAATCCCCCATTTTACAGATGAGGTAACTGAGGCACAGAGAAGTTAAGTGACTTGCCCAAAGCCATATAGCTGACAATTGACAGAGCCAGGATTTGAACTCATGACCTCTGACTCCAAAGCCTGGGCTCTTTCCACTGAGCCATGCTGCTTCTCCAACTGTGATGGGAAAGCTAAGTGGAGGAGAGGATTTGGGAGGGAAGGTGAGGAGTTCAGTTTCAGACATACTAACGTGGGTTCTACTCCCGGCTTCACCACTTGTCTGCTGTGTGACCTTAGGCAAGTCACTTCACTTCTCCTTGTCTCAGTTACCTCATTTTAAAAACAGGGATTAGGATTGTGAGCCCCACGTGGGACAGGGACTATGTCTACATGTTTTTGTTTTGTTGTCCATCTCCCCCTTCTAGAATGTGAGCCCGTTGTTGGATAGGGACCGTCTCTATATGTTGCCAACTTGTACTTCCCAAGCACTTAGTACAGTGCTCTGCACACAGTAAGCGCTCAATAAATATGATTGAATGAATGAATGCCCAATCAGATCATTCATTCATTCAATCGCATTTATTGAGCGCTTACTGTATGCAGGGCACTGTACTAAGCGCTTAACAGCTTGTATCTACCCCAGCACATAATACAGTGCCTGCACATATTAAGCACTTAACAAATACTATGAAAAAAAATTGAAGGTGACATGATGGTGAGACATCCATGTAGGGATGTCATGGTGGCAAGAGGAAATGTGAGATTGCAGAACAGGAGAGCTGGGGAGGCAGATTTGGGAGTCGTATCACAACAGGGGATAATTGAAGTCAATCAATCAATCAATGCTATATATTGAACACTTGCTGTGTGCAGATCACTGTACTAAGTGCTTGGGATAGTACAATACAACAGAGTTGGAAGACATGGTCCCTGCCATCAACAAGTATACAACCTAGAGGGAAAGAGAAAGACACATTGATATAATAAATAATTTAGGGATATGTGCTTAAGTAGTGTGGGGCTAAGGGTGGGATAAATACCAAGGGTCCACAAGGTAGTGATCCAGCTGCATAGACAACGCAAAAGGGAGGGAACAGGATGCGTATGTTTAAAGTTAGGAAACCCACAGTTATAGAGTAGGAGGCAGAGGAAAAGCCAGTGGAGGTCTCTAAGTAGGATCCCCCAGAGGGGCCAGGGGAAAATCAGAAGAGAACTGTGGCTGTATAACCAAGACTAGAACAAGTTTCCAGGAGAAAGGAGTGGCCCATTGTGCCAAAAGCAGCAGGAAGGTTGAGAGGATTAGGAGAGGATTTGGCCTGAAAGGAATTTAATATTACTATAAAGATTCTTAAAGGTTCTGAAAGCATCCTAATTTAGCATGTACATCTAGGGAAAAATAGACCCCGTGATACATAGCACACTGGTTTGGAGAGTAATGAAATGTCTGAAAAATGGCTGCAATCTGATCCTTCATCTTTCTTTTTGAAGATGATGGCATCTTTGAGATCCGGTGGCATCTTCTCAGAGTTCCATATGCTCCATTTGTTGAGGAAGAGTTTGAATAACCTGTCTAGGAAAGTGTCTCCTCTATGCTTGTAAATCTCAGAACTCGGTTGAGTTACACTGCCATTTTACTCGGCTCTGATTACTGCAAGAACTTTCTTGATATTTGAGACGTGACATGCCTTTCTATCATAATAATCATAATCATAATCATATTCCTTCAGTTTCCCCTAGACTGTAAGCTCCTTCTATGCAGGGTACATGCCAACCAACCCTGTGATATTGTATTCTCCTGAGTGCTTAGTTCTGTGCTCTGCACAGAGTAAGTGCTCAATAAATACAATTGATTGTTTTGCTTATCGTGGTGCAGATTTCTTTAAGCCTCACCTACTGTCTGAGTCATGAGATGCTTCAAGGAGTGTATGTGTTGTAATTGTCTTGCAGCAAGTTATCTTTTTATTTCTGAGTCATTTGCTTCATACTAATTCATTCATTCAATCGTATTTATTGAGCACTTACTCTGTGCAGAGCACTGTACTAAGCACTTGGGAAGTACAAGTTGGCTACTAATCTTAGTGACTTCATCTGCCCATGCCCAGTGTTATGATGGCTGTCCGATGGACAGGATCACAGAGCAATGCCCATTTATAGTTTATGCTGGGAATTGCTGTTGGTGTTTCCTGTCTCCCTTAGACTCAAGAAATTGCTTAATAGATTTGGCTGCCCAAAAAGTTCATTAAGATTCTGGGATTATTTCTTGATATCCTGATTAGCTACACGAGATGAGGGGGCAGGGGATGGGGTGGTTGTTTGGCCTATTCCCATGACCAAAGGGATGAAGCAGCGCAAATAGGTAATAGGTATGGTCTTGCTCAATTTATTCCATTCTGTCATTCTGGAGGCAGCCCTAAGAGATTTGGATGGAAATGGTAGACTACCTTTCTGCTCCTCTGGGCAACTCTTCCAACCTAGGAGACTTTTTGAGCATCACAGTGCTAGAGACAGTCAATAAGGAACTGCTAAATGCAGATTCCTGCCCTGGAGTCACACACCCAAGAATATCTGCAAATCATTGAACACCACTTAGCCAAAGCTGCCAGGTGTTATTGACTAGTTCAGTCTAAGGAAAACTGAGTTAATGTAATCAGCCTGCACTAAGGAAGTTATATGCAAAGTCCCCAATCTCTACTGTAACCGAAAGCTAAACCCTGACACAGAATTAGTTACAGGCAACACACTGACCATTAATGAAATGATAAGTAGAAAACTGAATGAAGAAAGCTAGCACAACTTGTGGGAGACTGTCAAACACAGCTTGGTTATAGTTTCTGTTCTCCTCCACTTTACCTGTTCTTCTCCCCATTCAACCCCCAGGCCCCCATTAGACTGCAAGCCCCGTAGGAGCGAGGATGGTTTACAAACTCACAGTACTTCAGTGTATAGTACAGCACATAGCAAGTGCTTAATTAGTTTTAATTAGTTTTCACCACTCTGACCGTATCTCTTCTTACCTTCTAAAATCACTAGCCCTTACTCTCCTCTCCTCTCCACTGCCATCCTTAACATTTCACCCTCTGATGATTCCTTCTTCTCTGCCTTCAAACCATACATGTGGAGAAGCAGTGTGGCCTAATGGATAGAGCACAGGCCTGGGAGTCAGAAGGAACTGGGTTCTAATCCTTGGCCTTCCCAGACTAAACCCCACTTTTTCTCATCTTCCACTCTCTTCTGTGTCACCCTGACTTGCTCCCTGGAGGTCCAGAAGAGACCCTGGAGGGAAACCCACAGTTATAGAGTGGGAGGCAGAGGAAGAGCCAGTCAAAGTCTCTAAGTAGGATCCCCCAGAGGGGCCAGGGGAAAATCAGAAGAGAATTTATGTATATATCTGTAATTTTATTTATTTGAATTGATGTCTGTCTCCCCACCTCTAGACTGTGAATTCATTGTGGACAGGGAATGTCATTGTTTATTGTTGTATTGTACTTTCCCAAGTGCTTAGTAGAGTGCACTGCACACAGTAAATGCTTAAGAAATAGGATTGAATGAATGAATGAATAATCCTAACTCCGCTACCCATCTGCTGTGTGACTTTGGATGAGTCACTTCACTTCTCTGGGCATCAGTTACCTCACCTGAAAAATGGGGATTAAGGCTGTGAGCCCCATGTGGGACAGAAACTTTGTCCAACCCAATTTGCTTGCAGTCACCCCAGTGTTTAATACAATGCTGGGCACATGTAAGCGCTTAGCAAATACCACTATTGTTATTATCATTACAGAAATGTATGTATGCATAATGTATTCATTTATATTAATGTCTCTCTCCCCCTCTAGAGTGTAAGCTCCTTGTGGTCAAAGAAAGTATGTACCAACTCTGTTGTATTGCACTCTTCCAAGTGCTTGGTACAGCACTCTGCACAAAGTAAGCATGCATTCAGTAAATACCATTGATCCATTGGTGATTGCAGAGCACTGTGCTAAGCCTTCAATTTCTATGCTTCTTTTTACACTGTGAATGATACCCTCCTTCTTGAAACTCTATCTGCCTCAGTTATGCTGACTTAGTACTAATCTGGTTCTCCTCCTATCTGGCTGACCACTCCTTCTTAGTTTCATTCACTGGTTGGTCCTCTGTTTCATCCTCTCATTGTGGATGTTCTGTGTCCTCTACTCTTCTCGCTCTACACTTACTCCCAGGGAAGCTCATCCATGCACATGGTTTCAGCTACAACCTCTATGTGAATGACTCCCAAATCTATCTCTTTATCAATCAATGGTATTTGTCAAACACTTACTCTGTGCTAGGGAAAGTACACTTCAATAAAGTAGGTGGACACAATTCCTACTCACAGGGAGACAAGAGGGGGAGACAGACATTAAAAGAAATTACTGATAAATATGTGCATTTGTGCTATGCAGGTGAAGTGAAAATCAAAGTGCTAAGTGCACAGGTGACTCAGGAGGGAGGGTAAATGGGGGAACTGAGAGTAAGTCAGTGAGCCCCATGTGGGTCAGGAACTGTGTCTGACCTGATTCACTTGTAACTACCTCAGTGCTGTTTCACACATACTAAGTGCTTAACAAATGTAATCCTAATAATATTGATGATAATAATAAGAGTAATAATGAAAATAGCAGTGAGGCTTTGAGGGTAGGAAGCTTGGTTGTCTATTAAATATGAAAGGGAAGGGAGTTCCAGTCCAGAGGGAGGACGTGGGTAAGGGGTCCGTGGTAAGAAAGATGAAATCGAGGTAAAGTGAGTAGGTTAGAAGCAAAGTGTGCAGGTTGGGTTTTAGGATATTAGCAAAGTGAGGTAATCAATCAATCGTAGTTATTGAGCACTTACTGTGTGCACGATACTGTATTAAGCATTTGGAGAGGGTACAATATGACAGAGTTGTTAGACACGTCCTCTGCCCATAACAAGCTTCAGTCTAGAGAGGGATGCAGACATTAGTATAAATAAATGAATTGTGGATATATATATATAAAGTGCTGTGGAGCTGAGGGAAAGAAATCCAATTGCAAAGGCAATGCAGAAGGACATGGGAGAAGAGGAAATGAGGGCTTAGGGAAGGTATCTTGGAATAGATGTGCTTTTAATAAGGCTTTGAAGGTGGGGAAGAGTGACTGTCTATTGTAAATGAAGAGGGAGGGCATTCCAGGCCATGGGCAAGAGAAGCAGTCCTAGGTGAGAGTCAGCAGTGAGATAGATGAGGTTGAGGTACATTGAGTAGGTTGCCTTTAGAGGAGTGAATGAGTGGGGTAGGTTGTAGTTGGAAATCATGGAGGTGAGGTAAGAGGGGGCAAGGTGATTAAGTGTTTTAAAGCCCATGATGTGGAGTTTCTGTTTGTTGTAGAGATGGATGGGAAATAACCGGAGGTTCTTGAGGATTGGGGAAACATGGACTAAATGTTTTTGTAGAAAAATGATCTGGGCAACAGAGTGAAGTATGGCCTAGAGTGGGGACAGACAGGAGGGAGGGAGGTCAGCAAGGAGGCTGATGCAATAATCAAGGCAGGACAGGATAAATGCTTGGATTAACGTGGTAGCAGTTTGGATGGTAAGGAAAAAGATTTTAGCGATGTTGAGAAGGTTGAACTTACAGGATTTGGTGACAGATTGACTATGTGGATTGAATGTGAGATGAGTTAAGCATAGGACCAAGGTTACTGGCTTGTGAGATAAGGAGGATGATGGTGCTGTCTACAGGGATGGAAAAATCAGTGGGAGAACAGGATTTGGGTGGGAAGATGAGGAGTTCTGTTTTGGACATTTTAAGTTTAAGCTGAGGTGTCTGCAGGACTTCCAAGTAGAGATGTTCTGAGGGCAGGAGGAAATGTGAGACTGCAGAGAGGGTGAGAGATCAGTGCTGGAGATGCAGATTTTGGAATCATGCTCACAGAGATGGTAGTTGAAGCCATGGGAGAGAATGAGTTCTCCAAGGGCGTGGATGTAGATGGAGAATAGAAGGGGACCCAAAACTGAACCATGAGCAACTCCCACAGTTAGGGGGTGCGAGGCAGAGGAGGAACCTGTGAAAGAGAATGAGAATGAACTGCAAGAGAGATAGGAGGAGAACCAGGAGAGGACAGTATCTGTGGAGCCAAGGTTGGATAATGTTTCCAGGATAAGGGGGTGGTCGACAGCGTTGAAGGTAGTTGGGAGGTCGAGAAGGATTAGGATAGAGTAGAGGCCACTGGAGTTGACAAAAAGGAGGTCACTGATGAACTTTGAGTGGGCAATTTCAGTGGAATGAAGGGGGCAAAAATGAGATTGTCTGATTGGAGGGGGGCAAGAAGAGAATTGGAGGAGAGGAAGTGGAGACAGCTGGGTGTAGATATCTCACCCAAGTAGTTAAGAAAAGAATGGTAGAAGGGAGACAATAATAATAATGACGATGGCATTTATTAAGCACTTACTATGTGCAAAGCACTGTTCTAAGCACTGAACAGTAAGAGTTGGGGAGATTACTGGAGAGAGCCATAGGATCAAGGGAGGGTTTTTTGAGGATAGAGGAGACGAGATGAGCATGCTTGAAAGCAGTGGGGAAAAAGCCAATGGAGAGAGAACAGATGGCGGTTAGGGAGGTAGAACAGAGTAGGCCATGATAGGACAGGGAGAGCTGATTGAGAGTCTTAAATCCAATGGTAAGGAGTTTCTGTTTGATTTGGAGTTTGATGATTAGCCATTGTAGGGTTTGGGTGGGAAGATGAAGGATTCTATTTTGGAAATGTTAAGTTAGAGGTGTTATTGAGACATCAAAGAAGAGATGTTCTGAAAGCGGCAGGAAATGTGAGACTGCAGAGAAGGATAGAGGTAGGGACTGAAGAGGTAGATATGGGAATCATCTGCTTAGAGACAGTAGTTGAAGCCATGAAACCGAATGAGTTCTACAAGGGATTTGATGTAGATGGAGAGTAAAAGGAGACCCAGAACTGAGCCTTAAGGCACCCTCATAGTTAGAACACTCAGCAGTCTTGTATTCATTTTATTTTTCCCACTCTAGTTGTAATTTTATTTTTGTTTCTCTCCCTTGTTAGAGTGTAAGCTCCTCGTGGGTAATGAATTTTTATTCTGTATTTCCTGCCTCACACAAAGTAGGAACTCAGTAAATACTACCACCACCACTATCACCACTACAACTACTACTGCTGCTGCTGTTGATATTACTGCTATTACTACAACTACTATTACTAGTAGTAGTATTATAACTACTATGCTCTGGAGCATTCTAAAGGGCTTTGGCACTGCAATACTGTTCAGCTTTCTCCCTAGCCAGGAGATCTCGACTTCCCACAGATGGCAAACCCTACTCTTCAAGTAGTTGCTTCAGCATCTCTTATGCACCCTTCCCAACATAAAATGGCCACAAAAAGTCACAAACAACCATGTCAGCCTGCGAGCCTTGAAACTCTACTCACCTCATTCCAGCTGTACTGGGTGGGACATGTAAGGAGAATGGATGACAGTAATATGCCCAAACAGCTGCTGAAAGGTAAACTGAAAATGAGAAACTGAAAGTGAAAAAGACAGAAGAAACCTCTCTAAGATACAGAAAAGCGAAAGAGTCCGGTGATGCTGCATCTCATCTGATAACTGGGTGTCAGTTGCTGCAGATAGACTGGCGTGGCCCACTGCAATTAAAAATGAAACAGCTCTTTTCAAGTGGAAGTTTCATCAAGATGGTGAGACAGGGACATAAAAGCAAAAGTGGCATGAGGATCCACAGACGACCAACTTGACTGCACAACAATGGATAATCTGTGTGTGTGTGTGTGCAGTGTCATCAGGATTGTGGTTCTTGAGACCAATGCACTGGAGACAGGAAGTCACCCGATTAATCCTGGCTGCCTCTCCTAAAGGAAAACTCATTATTACAAGGACCCACTCAGAAATACAAGCATCACTGGAAACCAAGCCAGGAGGCAGCAGTTAAAGGACAAAGGGGAGAGGCTAGCTAGTTAGAGAAGGATAGCCATCAGAATTAGAATGCAGAATGCAGACTTCTACCATATTTGGGTCCAAAGGCAAAGATTTATAGGGCAAAAACGGCCAAGGGAGTTCTGTATGAAAGGCTATGAACAACAAGGAGAATTACTGGAGCAGCAGTATGGCCTAGTGGAAAGAGCATGGGCCTAGGGATCAGGGGGCCTGAGTTCTAATCCTGGTTCTGCCACTTGTCTACTGTGTGATCTTGGGCAAGTCACCTACTTTTTCTATGCCACAGTTCCCCAGCTGCACAATGAGGAGTCAAAACCTGTTCTCCTTCCTGTTTAGACTGTGAGCCTCATGTGGGGCCTGATTCTTTTCTTTCTACTACAGGTCTTGGCAGAAGTAAGTAATTACTTAACAAATACCACAATTATTATTATTAACTGGGATATCTGCAGGGAAGTATGTTGTTCTGGGGAGAGATGAAGTCACCCTTTCCTATGAATTCTCAGCTTTAAGGAAAGGCATTTTGAAATAAGATTTTGATTTCATTGTAATTCTTAAATGCTATCACTATTTTTGGTAACCTCTACACTGAAGCCCAGCCCTATTAATAATTTTTGTTGAAGCTAAACTGGCTCACTTGGAAACCTATTGTTAACATAAAACTAATTAGAAGCCAGTTAAGCTCACAAGCCACAGAGTCTGCAGAGTCTTAGACTCACACTTCTAAGAGGCAGAGTAGAGAGGGAGGAGGAAAAATCTCTCCATGATCCCAGCAACCAGCCCTCTGGAAGCAGAGCCTCACGTGAAACAGGGACTATGTCTGACCTGACTGTCTTGTATCTACCCCATTGCTTAGTACAGTGCTTGGCACTTAAAAGTGCTTGCAAGAAGCAGCAAGGCCTAGTGGATAGAGTCAGAAGGACCTGGGTTCTAATTCCAGCTCCACTATTTGCCGCTGGACCTTGGACAAGTCACTTCACTTCTCTGCAGCTCAATTAGCTCCTGTAAAATGGGGATTAAGACTGTGACTTCACATCAGACAGGGACTGTCCAAACTGAGTAGCTTGTATCTACTCCAGCACTTAGTACAGTGCGTGGAACATAGTAAGTTGTTAATGAATACCATAACCACTTATGGTCTCCCTTGGTGACCTCATTCGCTCCCACGGCTTCAACTATCATCTCTACGCTGATGACACCCAGATCTACATCTCTGCCCCTGCTCTCTCCCCCTCCATCCAGGCTCGCATCTCCTCCTGCCTTCAGGACATCTCCATCTGGATGTCCGCCCGCCACCTAAAGCTCAACATGTCGAAGACTGAGCTCCTTGTCTTCCCTCCCAAACCTTGTCCTCTCCCTGACTTTCCCATCTCTGTTGACGGCACTACCATCCTTCCCGTCTCACAAGCCCGCAACCTTGGTGTCATCCTCGACTCCGCTCTCTCATTCACCCCTCACATCCAAGCCGTCACCAAAACCTGCCGGTCTCAGCTCCGCAACATTGCCAAGATCCGCCCTTTCCTCTCCATCCAAACTGCTACCCTGTTCGTTCAAGCTCTCATACTATCCCGTCTGGACTACTGCATCAGCCTTCTCTCTGATCTCCCATCCTCGTGTCTCTCTCCACTTCAATCCATACTTCATGCTGCTGCCCGGATTATCTTTGTCCAGGAACGCTCTGGGCATATCACTCCCCTCCTCAAAAATCTCCAGTGGCTACCAATCAATCTGTGCATCAAGCAGAAACTCCTCACCCTGGGCTTCAAGGCTCTCCATCACCTCGCCCCCTCCTACCTCACCTCCCTTCTCTCCTTCTACTGCCCAGCCCGCACCCTCCGCTCCTCTGCTGCTAATCTCCTCACTGTACCTCGTTCTCGCCTGTCCCGCCGTCGACCCCCGGCCCACGTCATCCCCCGGGCCTGGAATGCCCTCCCTCTGCCCCTCCGCCAAGCTAGCTCTCTTCCTCCCTTCAAGGCCCTGCTGAGAGCTCACCTCCTCCAGGAGGCCTTCCCAGACTGAGCCCCTTCCTTCCTCTCCCCCTCGTCCCCCTCTCCATCCCCCCATCTTACCTCCTTCCCTTCCCCACAGCACCTGTATATATGTATATATGGTTGTACATATTTATTACTCTATTTATTTATTTATTTATTTATTTTACTGGTACATTTCTATCCTATTTATTTAATTTTGTTGGTATGTTTGGTTCTGTTCTCTGTCTCCCCCTTTTAGACTGTGAGCCCACTGTTGGGTAGGGACTGTCTCTATGTGTTGCCAATTTGTACTTCCCAAGCGCTTAGTACAGTGCTCTGCACATAGTAAGCGCTCAATAAATACGATTGATTGATTGATTGATAAAAAATACCACAGTTTTTGCTAAAAGGACTAGCTAATGGCACCCGATGAGCCCTATGCCTCTGAAGTGCAAATCTGAAAGGTTAGGTGCAGTGGTGACAATTAAAGGAGTGAAATTGTTAGGCTAATCTGGATGGGCTCCTAAAAAGCATTGCCTGATCCGGGAAGGAAAAAAAATATACTGTTTAGCACCCTGGGGACACTTGCAGACAGCTGAGCCCTCTTTCAGTTGGCCTTGGGGGCTATTTAAGCTAGGGAACTGGACCCCTGAACTGTCCAGCCCTTCGTTGACCTTTTCAGACATGCACACCCACACACATCCTGCGATGAATTTCACAAAGAAGAACCAGAGAATGAGTTTGGAAGAGAACAAAAATATTTTTTTCTTCTAGGTAATTGTGAATCTCTATTCCTGTGGAAGCATTTAGGCCTAAAGGTATTTGTGGCAGTTTCTAGTTCTGAACTTGGTGAAATACCTACAACTTACTACACTTGTGAAGTATCATTATTCTGCCATGGGAGATAGAAGACACTTTCTAGCAGCAGCAAACACTTACTGTTGTCAGTGTCCTTGATGTCTTTGCAGAAAGCCTTGTTGTATGTTTTCACAAAAATTCTGGTTCCTGCAGCTCTGATGTTAGACCCGTGGTCCTTGACACTGAATCAGCAGTGAAGTTCTCATAGTGAAAACACACACACAGTCAAGTTCCATGACACACACAGGTTTGACCAGGAGTTCCTTTTCAGGAATGAGCATGTTCTTTGGAGTCACAGCTCTGCTACTTGCCAGCTGCATGACCACAATGGCCACATTAATAATAATAATCATAATGATGGCATTTATTAAGTGCTTACTATGTGCAGAGCATTGTTCTAAGCACTGGGGAGGTTACAAGGTGATCAGGTTGTCCCACAAGGGGCTCACAGTCAATCCCTATTTTACAGATGAGGTAACTGAGGTGTGGAGAAGTTAAATGACTTGCCCAAAGTCACACGGCTGACAATTGGCAGAGCTGGGATTTGAACCCATGACCACTGACTCCAAAGCCCTGCTCTTTCCACTGAGCCACGCTGCTTCTCTAACTTCCCAGTACCTCAGCTTCCTCATCTGTAAAATGGGGATTAAATACTTGTTCTCTCTCTCCCTTAGGCTGCGAGCCTCTGATGGTACAGGGACTGTGTCTGGTCTGATTGTATTGTGTCTACCCAAGAGCTTAGTACAATGCTTGGCACCCAATAAGCTCTTACCAAATGCCATTATTATTAATACGATTATTTCAATCCTGTTGCTTTCTTGTGATTTTTTTCCCTTCCAGCAATCAGAGAAGGCATGTTGGATCCTCTAACAAGTCAATAATGGTTGAGGAATCTGCCAAAGGAAATAGATTGTTCCCGTTACTTTGGGCAAAGTTAATCCAAGATGTGCTTGGTGGTTAATGGACCTTGGAAAACTCCTCCATTTCCCTGCCTCAGGTTACATTTGTCTCGGTATTGATTTTTGCCCATTTTCCACTTTGTCCTTTGAAAGTGGAACCCCGAGGCTAACCCAGGCCTCGAAGAATTCGTTCTTTAAGACTCGATTCCCTCGTGATTCCCCTGGGGACTGATGAAGTGTGTGTTTTTGTTGTTTTATTTAGTTCTCTTTTCTGGCCCCAGGAACTAGGCGGATGTCAGGGGGCATACAAGACAGAATTTGAATAAATTGTAAAAATACACCTCCCGACCTCTGGCTGAGAACTGGTATGTATCCTTGTTGTCTGTCCCATCAGACACAGTATCTCTGTATTATCATTCCATGTGGTTGGGGCTGGTGACACGTTGCCTAGACCAACAGATTTTGCCAAGGTCTTTTCTTTAAGTCTGATTTTCTTCCTTATATCAATAAGGGAAGGTTTATGGCTTGAGATTCTGATTTAGTGCACAGCCTGTCTTGGTATAATGGCCATGAAAATGATTTAAGCCTATGTATATGGTGTGTGTTTGTGTGTGTGTGTATGTGTGTGCGTTTCTAGTGTTCTTTATTTTCACGTAGTATGCTACTGATGGTGAGAACCTATCCATGGGTTCCAAGTGACCTCCCAACTTCTTCTCTCCCCCTACTCCAGTCCATACTTCAATCTGGTGCCTGGATCATTTTTCAACAAAGATAGTCAGGCCATGTTCTCCTCAAGAACCTCCAGTGGTTGCCCATCAGCCTCCACAACAAACAGAGACTCCTCACCATTAGCTTTAAAACACTAAATCACCTTGCCCCCTCCAACTTCATCTCACAGATCTACTACAACCCAGCCCACCCACTTCACTCCACTAACGCCAACCTACTCACTATACCTCAATGCCATCTACCTCTCTGTCTTTACTCCACTGCCCACTTCTTCCCCTTTCTCTCTCTCTCTTTTTCTCTGTCTCTTCATCTCTCTTTCATTTTCTGTGTTATTTGTCCTTTTTATTTATAAATATTGTCTATCTGTTTCCCCCACTAGATTGAAGGACCTTTGAGGGGAAGGAACTTGTGTTTGGCTTCTGGTTTACATTCCCAAGTTCATAGTTTATTGTTTTGGATTCATTAGGCCCTCAGTGAACACTGTGGATTGACCGATTGATCATGAAATCCTGTCAGTTCTACCTTCACAAAATCTCTAGAACCTGCCCCTTCCTCTCCGTTCAAATTGCTACTGCAGTTATCATTTTCACCATTACTACCATATCAGCCTCCTCACTGACTCCCTGCCTCCCCTCTCTTCTAACTCCAGTCCTTCACTATGCTGCCCGGATCCTTTTTCTGATAAACTGTTCACTCTATGTCTACCTATTCCTCAAAAACCTCTAATGGTTGCCCATCCACTATTGGCTTTAAAGCAATCAATCAACCCTCTCTGACCGTACTTTGCCTATTTCCTACTACAACCCACTCTTTGTCAATACCAAACTACTTTCTGTACCTCAATCTCAGCTATCTCAATGCCAACTCCTTGGCCACATCTTCCCATGGGCCCGGAACTTCCTTCCCCTTCATATATGTCAGTTCATTGCTCTCCCCTCCTTCAAAACCTTCCTAAAAAGCACCTCTCCTCCAAGAAGCCTTCCCTGACTCAGCCCTCATTTCCACTAACCTCCCTCACCTTTGGATCAACTGTGCTTTGGACTATGAATCCCTTAAGCACTTTGACATTTGTCCCAGTCCCTCAGCAGTTATGTACATATCCTTTTACTCTGTTGTTTTCCCCATCTGTATTTTAATTTCTTAAGAAGCAGTGTGGCCTAGTGGATAGAGAATGGGCCTGGGAGTCTAGAAGGACCTAAGTTCTAATCTTAGCTCTGCCACTTGTCGGCTGTGTGACCTTGGGCAAGTCACTTCGCCATGCCTCAGTTCTCGCAACTGTAAAATGGGCTTTAAGACTGTGAGCTCCCTGTGGGACATGGATTGTGTTCAAGCTGATCAGCTTGTATCTACTCCAGCGCTTAGTACAGTGCATGACACATAGTAAGTACTTAACAAATGCCATAAAGAAAAAAAGGTCTGGCTCCCTTTGTAGAGCAAGGAAGGGCAGGAATCCAGTCCACTAACTCTGTTTCATTATAATCAATCAATCATATTCATTCATTCATTCATTCATTCAATCGTATTTATTGAGCACTTACTGTGTGCAGAGCACTGTACTAAGTGTTTGGGAAGTGCAAAGCGGCAACATATAGACACAGTCCCTATCCAACCAACAATGGGCTCACTGAGCACTTACTGTGTGCAGAGCACTGAACTAAGTACTTCGGGGATTACAAAATAACAATATAACAGACACATTCCCTGCTCACAATGAATTTGCATTCTAGAGGGACAGACAGACATTAATATGAATAAATAAATTGCAGATATGAAACTAAGTGCTTTGGGGATGGGAGGGAGGATGAATAAAGGGAACAAGTCAGGGTAAAACAGAAGGGAGTGGAAGAAAAGGAAAAGAGGCCTCTTGGAGAAGATGTGTCATCAATAAGGCTTTGAAGCGGGAGAGAGTAATTATTTGTCAGATACGAAGAGGGAAGGCATTCCATGCCAGAGGCAGGATGAGGGCGAGAGGTAGTGACGAGATAGACTGAGGTTCAGAGAGGTTGGCATTAGAGGAGTGAAGTGTGTAGGTGGGTTGTAGTAGGAATTCAGCGAGGTGAGGCAGGAGGGAACAAAGTGATTGATTGCTTTAAATCTGATCGTAAGGAGTTTCTGTTTGATGTGGCCGTGGATGGGCAACCACTGGAGGTTCTTGAGGAGTAGGAAAACATGGACTGAAACTTTCTGTAAAAACACAATGATCCTGGCAGCAGAGTGAAGTATGGACTGAAGTTGGGAGAGACAGGAGGCAGGGAGGTCATCAAGGACGCTGATACAGTAATCAAGACGGGATAGGATAAGTGCTTGGATTAATGTGGTAGCAGTTTGGACAGAGAGGAAAGGCCAGATTATAGCAATGTTGTGAAGGTTAAACAGACAGGATTTAGTGATGTATTGAATATGTGAGTTAAATGAGAGAGAGGAGTCAAGGTTACAAGCTTGTGAGGCAGGAAGGATGGTGGTGCCCTCTACAGTGATGGGAAAGACAGGGGAAGGACAGCATTTGGCTGGGAAGTTAAGGAGTTCTGTTTTACAGATGTTAAGTTTGAGGTTATGGCAGGGCATCCAGATAGAGATGTCTTGAAGGCAGGAGGAAATGTGAGACAGCAGAGAGGGAGAAAGATCAGTGCTGGAGGTCCAAGGCAGCGGAGGAGCCCATGAAAGAGAGTGAGAATGAGCAGCCAGAGAGATAGGAGGAGAACTAGGAGAGGTCAGTGTCAGTGAAACCTGGGTTGGATAATGTTTTCAGGAGAAGGGGATGGTCGGCAGTGTGGAAGGACACTCCTGAGAGGTCAAGGAGGATTAAAATGGAGTAGAGGCTGTTGGATTTGGCAAGAAGTAGATAATTTGTGATCTCCAAGGGGCAGTTTCTGTGGAGTGAAGGTGACGGAAGCCAGATTGCGGGGAACAAGTAGAGAATTGGGGGAGTGGAACTTGAGGCAGCGGGTATAGACAACTCACTCAAGGAGTTTGGAGAGGAATGATTGGAGTGAGATGCGGTGATTTCTAGACTGCGAGCCTGTTGTTGGGTAGGGATTGTCTGTATCTGTTGCCAAATTGTACTTTCCAAATGTTTAGTACAGTACTCTGCACACAATAAGCGCTCAATAAATATGATTGAATAACTGAAGGAAGCTGTGACATCAAGGACCGAGAGAGGGTTTTTTTAAGATGAGGAGATATGGACATCTCTCTGAAGCACTTAGTAGTGCTCTGTACACAGTAAGAGTTCAATAACACCGTTGATAGATTGACTGAAAGTATAGAAGCAGCATAGCTCAGTGGAAAGAGCATGGGCTTGGGAGTTAAATGTCATGGGTTCTAATCCCAGCTCCACCACTTGTCAACTGTGTGACTTTGGGCAAATTCAGTTAACTTCTCTGTGCCTCAGTTACCTGATCTGTAAAATGGGGATTAAGAATTTGAGCCCCATGAGGGACAACCTGATCAACTCATATCCCCCCAGTGCTTAGGAGAGTGCTTTGCACATAGTAAGCACTTAACAAATGCTATTATTATTATTATTATTATTATTATTATTGTAGGTGGAAGGAGACCTATGAGTCAAGGTTCCAGAAGAGTTTGGATGGACTGATGGATGGGTGGCCAATGATGGGTTACTATGTGGAAAGTTAAGGACGGAGAGAGAAAGATGAGGGGTGTGATTTGATCTATTCCTAAATAATAAGATTGATGTCATGGAGAGCAACCAGGGTCTGGCCAGCAAACGACAATAGTGAGAGGTCACGATAGTCTGAATAATAATTATGGTATTTGTTAAGTGCTTACTATGCATCAGATACTGTACTAAGGCTCACATTCTTAATCCCCATTTTACAGATCAGGTAACTGAGGCACAGAGAGGTTAACTGATTTGCCCAAAGTCACGCAGTTGACAAGTGGCGGAGCTGGGATTAGAACCCATGACCTTTGGCTCCCAAGCCCATGGTCTTTCCACTGAGCCACACTACTTCTATACTTTCAGTCAATCTATCAATGGTGTTATTGAACTCTTACTGTGTACAGAGCACTACTAAGTGCTTCAGAGAGATGTCCATATCTCCCCATCTTAAAAAAACCCCTCTCTCGGTCCTTGATGTCACAGCTTCCTTCAGTTATTCCATCATATTTATTGAGTGCTTATTGTGTGCAGAGCACATGGGGCTAACAGTTTTAATCCTTAATTTACAGATGAGGTACCTGAGGCCCAGAGTAGTGAAGTGACTTGCCCAAGATCACACAGCAGACAGATGGCAGAGTTGGGATTAGAACTCAAGTCCTTCTATCTCCCAGGCCCGTGCTCTAGCCACTCAGTCACGCTACTTCTCAGAAGCCACAGTGCTTCTCAGTGATCCTACCTTTCTCTTTAGTGATGGTGATGCCTTTGAAATTCTGTTGATCACAAGTGACTTTTCCCATTAAAATCTCCTTTTAGGTCTTTTCTCTACAAAACTGTTTTGTGGATAAGCCTCTGGGGCTCAGTTTGAATCTATTTAAAGAACCTCCAATTAATAACCCAGCACCTCATTATGATATGCCAAATGCTGAGCGGATCCTCATTTTGAAAATGTTTAGACTATAAAGATTTAATCTTTACTAATGAGCAGTTGTACTCCCAGCATAGAGTCTAGTGTGAGTGTAAATTGTGTTGAATGCTTTGGAATTTTGAAATACTTCTCTGTGTGTGACAGCAACCACTGCCACCATAGGAGAGGTATAACCCCATCCTCCATGCAAATTCTTAGTCCCGAAGTGCTTCAAGACACGCAGTCAGTCAATCAGTGGTACTTCTTGAGTGCTTATTGTGTGCATAGCACTGTACTGAACATTAGGGAGAATAAAATACTAGAAACAACAACAATAATAATTTAATAATAGTTTTTGTTGTGCACTTATTATGTGCCACTGTACTCCTCCCTGGGGTAGGTACTAGGCAATAATGTTGGACACAGCATCTGACATACACAGAGATCCCAGTCCAAGGGTTAGAAATAACATAAAACTTTATTCTGCCATTTTTTTGTGGACTAAGATCTCTCTGGGTGGAAATAAGCACCTTGAAGTCAATTCGGAATGTCCATGTCGAATAGTTTTGGGATCAAATTACTAGGATTTTGCATTGTCTTTGACGGTTTGGTTAATTGGTTGAGGTAAGTATGTTTAAAGTTTGCATGTGTTGAAATTATAACTCATGTAGAACTCATAAATAATTCTAAAGATTTTTAGCTAATAATGTGTGAGGAAAATATGTCATGTTGCTTAAACAGTACTTGTTAGTTTTCTGTCTGGAAAGAGTGAAATATAGAGCTGGTCTCTCTAAGCTAACGATCTCATTGCTCATCACTTTCTCCTTTAGTCCAGGATACTACTAACACAGGCCCTGGGTTACAATTACCCATGAACACTAACTCACTCACAGTGATAAAACTTGACTGAAAAAGGGAACCAATACAATCTCCTGTGGAAAGATGAAGCCTCTGCCTTCAGGACATGGTTTCTGTTGAAAATATACAAGTCAGTATATTGTGAAAAGTGTTTCAGGATTTGTGGATTCTCCATCCCCAATCCTAGCTCCAGGAGAGCAACATATCTGGTAATACATTCATTCATTCAATTGTATTTATTGAGCACTTACTGTGTGCACAGCACTGTACTAAGCGCTTGGAAAGTACAATTCCTCCCACTTCTTCCTTCCCCCACCTCCACCACCCCATCTCCTCCCCATCTCCCCCCTGCCTCCTTCCCACATCTCCTTCTCCCCTAGTCTCCTCCCCGCTACTACATCTGGCCCCTTGTCCCCACTACCTCCTTTCCCCATGTCTTCCCCTGTTACCCCTACTTCCATCTCCCTCCTTCTCCCTCAGTTTCCTCCCCTCCACAGCCCTTGCCTTTCCCCCCTGACCCTGCTTCTCTACTCCCTGTGAGCCCTCAGGCTTTGCCCCCTGAGGCTATCTCTCTGCTTGGGTATAAAAGTTGTCACTGTGTCACCACAGCACTTTTCTTCCATTTCAGGTAAGCAAGATGCATCTGCCCTTGACCTTCCCATAAAGGCTGAAGAATCGTCTGCCTCCCCCCGGCCCCCAGGCCAGACAAACAAACCATCATCACTATAGCAGCATCCTCCTTGCAAATTCTCAGTCCCGAAGGGTTTCAAGGCACAGTCAGTCAAACAGTGGTATTTCTTGAGTGCTTATTGTGTGCGTAGCACTGTACTGAACATTAGGGAGAATAAAAGAAAGCACATAGACACCATTCCTGCCCTGTAGCAGTTTATAATTGAGCAGGGGAAATAGACATTAAAATGAAAGAGGGGGAGGAGATGGGAGGTTAGTCAGGAAAGGTTTCCTGGAGGAAGTGTGACTTCAGTAAGATATTGAAAATAGAAAGAGTAACGGTCTGTCGGCTATGAAGTGGGAGGGAGTTCAAGGCACGGGGGAGAGCAAGGTGTAAAGGTCAAAAGAGATGAGCAGGAGGCACCATGAGTAAGTTAGTATTGGAGGAGTGACATGAGGCAGTATGGTGTAGTGGATAGGGCATTTGACAGGGATTCTAATCCCAGCCCTGCCACTTGTCTGCTGTGTGACCTTGGGCAAGTCACATCACTTCTCTGGGCCTCAGTTACCTCATCTGTCAAACGGGGATCAGGTCTGTGAGCCCCACATGGGACGGGGACTGTATTCAACCCAATTTGCATGAGTCCACTCCGGTACTTAACAAATACTACAATTATTACTATTGTTGTTATTATTATTATCTGTGGACTGGGTGATAGTGCGAGATAGTGGGAGGATAGGTAGGGAGGAGTGAGCTGATTGAGTGCCTTAAAGCCAACTGGGAGGAGTTTTTCCTAGATGCAGAGATGGATCAGCAGCTGCTGGAGGGTTTTGAGGTGTGGGGAGGAGAGTTCAGTGTTGGTTAGAGAGGGGAGAGGCTGGAAAAGTCAGAGGTTAGGCTGATGCAATTCTCTCCCCACTATTTATCCTCAACCCTGTGAAATGTCCCAGGACTACCTAATACTCACGCTTTGCTCCTTTAATGCCCTCTATTAATTGATTTATTGTAGTCCAAGATAGGTTTGGGGAAGAAACATGAACATGAGGGCCTTACTCAATTCCTGGACTTTCCTCACCAATCTGGGATGTAGGATCACCTTCCATAAATTCCCTACTGAACTTTCGGTGTGGAAAGAGTCAGGGTTAATGCATGGCTGTACAAATCCATAGCAAGACATTTATTCACTGTCTAGTGTGGACAAGTAAAATAGGCTCCCAGGCTGGGAATCAGAACAGGGAATTGGAACATCTGGGTTCTCCAGTAAGCTCGCTGTGAGCAGGGAACATGTCTGCCACCTCTGTTGCATTTTATTCTCCTAAGCACCTTCTACAGCGCTCTACACATAATAAATAAGTTAAATAAATATGATTGATTGATGAGTTAAATGTAGGAATTTTAGCCATTCACTTAGCATCTCTTTGGCACTGTTAGTCAGGTCACCAGATTGTCCTGTGCCAGATCTGCCACTGCCCTTTCAGAGTCATTCTGGGAAGTATGGCCAATAGGATGGAAAGCTCCATCACTCCCAGAAGCCGAGCTGAGTTTACCCCTTTGTAGCTGGCTGAGCAGGGAGCAACAAACCCGACTGCTGTCCTCAGAGAGCTAATCAGAACCGTTGCACGTGGCAAATTACTTCTCTCCCTCCATGCTGCATCTAGGAGAAAAGGAAGGTTAGTAGGGGTTAATTAATTTTTAGCATTATTTGTGGATGATATCAGCCTAAACCTGATTGCTCGGAGTTCCACAAATAGCCAAGCTTGGTTCCATCTGTTTGGCTGGGGAATCAGCTTCAAAAACCTCTTGGAGCTGCAAAGCATTAAAATAAGCCTCTTCTTCCATACTTTTGTGTGTAGCCTCTATCTGTGTCACTAATTAAATCCTGGTTGTTCATCTGCCCATTTGGTGGTATGGGTCAATTGTGGTCCATTAATGGGATCCTGGCAGGAACTCCAGAATCCATAGCTTCCCTGAGTACTTTCAGATAAAAGATGGCTGATTGTAGTCCTGATTTAGGGGTATATAATAAGGCGACTGCAGAGCCAATCCAGAAAGGTGAAGTTTACATCCATGGATTCTAATAGCGCTAATTTTTCCCATTTTAAGATGCAGATAAAAATATCTGCTCTTCCCTGTAAGCTCCTTGTGGACAGGGAACATGGCTATTAAGTCTATTGTACCATTCTCTCCCAAGCGGTTAGAACAGTGCTCTGCACACAGTAAGCACTCAATAAATATCACACTGATTGAGGGGCCAAAAATGAGATGAAATTATGAAAGTACTTTGAGATCAGACTCTTTAAGGTCACCAATGATCTTATCCTTGCTATAGCTAATGGACTCTAATCTAATCCTTGACTCATAGGTGCTTTTCCTATCCTATCACTAGCCTATCCCTCTCCTCAAGAACTTCCACCTCTGCAGCAAACAGAAGCTTCTCACCTTTGGCTTTAAAGCAGTCAATCACTGTACCCCCTCCTACCTTGCCTAGCTACTCTCCTACTACAATACAGCCCACACACTTTGCTCCTCTAACGTTAACCTCTCTGAACCTCCATCCAGTCTATCTCGCCTCTGACCTCTGGCCCACATCCTACCTCTGGCCAGGAACACCATCGCCCCTCATATCTGGCAGACAATTACTCTCCTCTCCTTCAAAGCCTTATTGAAGACAAATCTCCAAGAGGTCTTCCCCGAGTAAGCCCTCCTTTCCTCCTCTCCCATTCCCTTTTGTGTAGTATGACTTGCTCCTTTTATTCATCCCCCTCCCAACCCCACAGCACTTATAAACAGATCTGTAATTTATTAGTTTATATTAATTTCTGCCTCCCCCTCTAGATCTTAAGCTTGTTGTGGGGAGGGCATTTGTCTGTTTGTTTTTATATTGTACCCCCTCAAAGCGGTGAGTACAGTGCGCTGCACACAGTAAGCACTCAAAAAATGCAATTGACTTACTGACTTCTTTTGACACTGGGAATCCTTCCCTTCTCCTGGAAATATAATCTAATTTTGGTTTTAATGATGCAGTTCTCTTCTGCTTCTTCTCTTGCCTCTCTGGCCACTACTACTCAACCTCTTTTACTGGCTCTTCTTTCGCCTCCCATCCCCTAACCATGGGTGTTCCTCAAGGCTCAGTTTGGGGTCCCTTTCCATTATCATTATTTACACTCACGCCTTTGAGGAGCTCACCTGCCCCATAGCATCAGCTAGCACGTCTATGGGGGGGAGGGATTCCCAAATCTTTCTCTCTAGCCAATCAATTAATGGCATTTATTGAGCACTTACTGTGTGCAGAGCACTTTGCTAAGCACAGTGCAATATGCTCTCAGGCCACAAGAAGCTTACAGTTTACTGGGGGAGATGGTCGTTAGACAGTGCAATAGAAGACAAAAACATTACCCTCACCGAAAAGAAGCTTAAAATCTAGCATGGGAAACTGACCTAAACAATTTATGGATCGAATAGTAATAATAATGATAATGATGGTGCTTGTTAAGAGCTCACTATGTGTTAAGCACTGTTCTAAGTGGTGGAGTAGATAAAAACAGATCAGGTTGGACACATTCCTTGTCCCACATCTTCATTCCCATTTTACAGATGAGATAACTGAGGCACAGAGAAGTTAAGTGACTTGTCCAAGGTCACACAGCAGACAAGTAGCAGAGCTGAGCTTAGTACCCAAGTCCTCCCAGGCCTATGCTCTATCCCCTAGGCAATGCTTCTTCGAAGTGCTGAAGCAGTAGCCTACTCAAAATGGTTTGTCCAAAGGTGCAACCTGAAGTGGTGGATGCAAATGATCTAAGGTGATGAAAAAGTGCTGAGATGATGGGAGGGAGGGTGTGACCTAGGGACAAGAAAATTTATAGGGGAAACCTACTGGGGGAGGAGGGATTTCAGAAGGGCTTGGAAGACAAGAAGAGCTGTCTTATGAAGGATTTTAAGGAAAGCAGGAGCAAAAAAGTGAGTCAAGTGAGAACAAAGCATAGTGGGAAGGTGAACTTGAGGCATGGAAAATGTGAAATACAGTGAAGTAAGAGAGAAGATTGGATAGGTAAGAGGGAGAGAGAGCTGATGGAGTGCCTTAAAGCTAATGATCAGGAGTTTCTGTTTGATGCAAGAGGAATGGCTTTCAAGGATGGAGAAATAGGTGCAGAAAGATGCTTTGGAAAGATGAGCTCTGTAGCAGAGTAAAGCATAACCTTGAGAGGGCAGGAGTCAGAGGCAGGAAGATCAATGAGGAGACTGCTACAATAGTCAAGCAGCGTGAAGCAGTGTGGCCTTGTAAAAAGAGCCTGGGAGTCAGAGAACCTGGGGTCTAATCCCAGTTCCATCATAGTTCTGCTGTGTAAACTTGGGCAACTCACTTCACTTCTCTGTGCACCAGTTATCTCATCTGCAAAAAGGGGATTAAGACTGTGAGTTCCAAGTGGGACATGGACTGTGTCCAACCTGATTATCTTGTTTGACCCCAGTGCTTAGAGCAGTGCTTGATAGCGTTACAAAAGAAAAAAACCGCCAGATATGGCAAACACTTGGACCAAGATGGTGGCCATTTGAATGGAGAGGAAAGTGGGGATCTGGGATCTATAGAGGAGAAACTGATACAATTTAATGAAAGATGAGATATGAGAGTTGTTAGAGAGGGAGGATTAAGTGGTAATTCCAAGGGTTTGGGCTGGTGAAATATTGGATGGTGTTGAAGATGAAGATAATGCTGGAAGTGAAGCCAGGGAAGTGGATGAGTTCCTTGAGGAAATGAGTTATAGATGTAGAGGATTCACATTTGCAATGTTAATTCTGTCTCCTTCCTATTAAGATGGTGATGCAAACATTTATAGCAGCTTAAAATAGATGGGAAGTGATTTAGTGAATTGTCAGTGAATAGTGAACAAAAAAAGCATCATGACCCAGTGGAAAGCACATGGGCTTGGGAGTCAGAAGACCTGGGTTCTAATCCCACTCTATCATTTGTCTTCTTTGTGACCTTGCGGAAGTCATTTCACTTCTCTGAGCCTCAGTTACCTCATCTGTAAAATGGAGATTAAAGCTGTGAGCCCCATTTGGGACATGGACTGTATCCAACCTAATAATCTTGGATCTACCCTACTGCTTAATACTGCTTAATAAAGTACCTAGCATATAGTAAGTTCTTAACAAATGTCATAAAAAACAAAAACCAAAGAAAACAAGCAAACCCCACCCCCAAAACCAGAGGTAGACAGCCAGCATCCACCGAAAAAATGCAGTGTGTGAATATATGTGCCTGTGTATGTGTAGAATGTAAATAAACTGACTAATTGAATTTCCACTGTACCTTTTCTTCCTGAGGACTCAAAATACTTCCACATTTTTGCCAGTTGAGAATGTGCACACATATTTACATGAATTATATATAGAACATAGCAATATATTTTAAAAGGAAAAACCATGTACATATACATGTTCCTGAATATAACCCTATGTCAATTTATGTTCAAAAGCTAGCTTATTTTGCCAGGGTCAGGGTGGGAGAAATACTACAGAATAGTCCAGATTTTTCTGGATAATTTGGGAAAATGTACTTCCATCCATTCTAAGCCCCCAAATTTTTCTGGCTCCAACACTACAGCCTATCTGTATTAGTGTAAAGCCAGTGACCCCTGACAGATTGCTACTCTGATAAGGGCCAAAGGTCATCTGTGAGTTCTAACTCATAATTCTGTTGGTGAAAGATCATCGGGGTGGCAAGTAGCAATTCATCTTGATCCTTACCTTTCTCCCCGGCACTGTTCTATGGATGATTTTCCTCGTGATTTTGAGGCATTCCATGAAATGTTTGAAGTGTTTTTTGGTACCCGTACAATCAGAGGACAGAGGCCACAAAACCGGCTTTCACGTGCCAAAGAGAGCACTCTCGTCAGGTTCAGATTGAGGTGCAGAAGCCGGGCAGTGAGAAGGCAGTGTTAATAAAAACACTGAAAATGAAATGTTAGCATGGGGTGGTGAAAGAGCTCAATTTGGTTTTGTTTTCACACATTAGGTTTTGCTTAAAGCAGACAAGTACCAGGGAGAATGCTCTGAAAAGGGGCTTTGTATAGAAGCTGGAGTTCTATCCATCAGATTTGTCATTTCAGGAATGTAGCCAGATGTATTGACTTACTAGCAATTGCACTGGTGCCATCTGGCCTGCTGGAGGTTGTACTAAAGATGGAAAAAAATGAACAGAAGAAATGAAATTTGTTCATCATGCCATTACCCTCTATGCTTATTTAAAAAAGGGGGAAAATGTAGCTTCTTGGCAGGGGGTGACCATTTGAAAATAAAATGTAAGGTTTTAAGGAACAAGAGTTCCAAACCACCAAAGCCAGCAGTGATGTTTATACGTAGACTTGAAAGCTGGCCTCCCTTGTTGTCATTTTGTATATTTTTCAAAGTAAAGGCCCTCTCAAGCCCTACTGTTTGAAACAGAAAAGTTAGCCCTTCACAGGGTTTACCCCAAGGTACTTTGAAGTCTACCCCATTGCCCATCGGGCTTACCTTTCCTCAGTCAGGCTTTCTGGACACAAACTGGGCCTTGGCAACTTTCATCACCTTAAAAAGATTTAGATCGCGTTCTGGTCAATACGACCCTTGTCCCCACTGATTTTTCTATGGTGAATTTGTCTTCCCCAGAAAATAGGCAGCAAAGACTTTATATTTTTCGTAAACAGTCTGTGCTTTGTTCTTGGAAAAAGAGAATTGAGTCCAATCAAGGCACTAAATTTTTTTTTCTGAATTTGAGTTTAGTCCAGAGGAAAGGAAGTCAGGGCTGTATTTGTAATTTTGTTAAAATAACAAGCAGCACGCCTTGTCTTTAGGTTGATTGAGAGTTCACAGAACACGAACACCTTTTCAACCTGATGCAATTGTGAAGCAAATTATTTTTGAAATCTTAATTACAGTGGGCTTTTCTGATCCGAGTGCCGTGGGTAATCTTTGACCTTGGAAGAAGGGAAGTGTCAGGGTTCAGTAAAAACAGTGGATTCAGAGTGAGAAGACTTGGGTGAGATTCTTGGCCCTACCACTGACTCTTTTCAAAATAATGCTTCCCAACAGAGAACGTTTTTTTCATGCTTAAAATTAGAAGACCTCCACAAAGGGATTTCTTTGTTGGGTATAGCCTGTGTACTCTCTTCGATTTGAAATTCCCATTTTGAGGCACTTTGCCATCTTTTCAGACAGTATAGTGCTCTGCTCAGAACTTCCCAGTAAATGCTATTAATAACGATATTTGTTAAGCACTTACTGTGTGCCAAGTACTGTACCTAGTTCTGGGGTAGATCCAAGGTAAACAGGTCAGACACAGTTCTGGTTCCAGATTGGAACAGTCTAAGTAGGAGGGAGTAGGATTCAAACCCCATTTTACAGATGTGAAATTGTGGTACAGACAAGTTAAGTGATTTGCCCAAGATCTGACGGCAGACAAGTGATGGAGTAGGGATTGGAACCCAGGCCTGTGCCCTTTCCATTAGGCCACACTGCTTCTCAATACTATTAATTTATCTTTTACATCTTGGATTCCATTTTGGAAGTAAACATGTTCCAAGTCAGAATCCATCTACCAGTCAATCACTGGTATTTATTGAGACTTACTAAGTGCGAGCACTACCCCGATTGCTTGGGAGAGTTCAATACAACAGAGTTGATAGACACGTTGACCGTTATTGGGTAGGGACCGTCTCTATTTTATTTTGTTAATATGTCTTGTTTTGTTGTCTGTCTCCCCCTTCTAGACTGTGAGCCCGCTGTTGGGTAGGGACCGTCTCTATATGTCACCAACTTGTACTTCCCAAGCACTTAGTACAGTGCTCTGCACACAGTGAGCGCTCAATAAATACGAATGAATGAATGAATGTTCCCTGACCATTATTGAGGATCTTACAGTCTAGAAAGAGAGATAGACATTAAAATAAATTACTTCTATGTACGTGTGTGCTGAGGGGGAGAGGGTGGAGTGAATATCAGTTGCTTAAAGGGTGAAGTTCCAAGTGCAAGGGTGACACAGAAGGGAGAAGGAGTTGAAGAGATGGGGACCTAGTGGGAGAAAGCCTCTGGGAGGAGATGAGATCTAAATAAGGCTTTGAAGGTGGTAAGAGTGGTGGTCTGTCGTATATGAATGGGGAGGAAGTTCCAGGACAGAGGGAAGACCTGGGAAAGGGGTTGATAGGACTAATAATAATAATAATAATGATTATGGTATTTGTTAAGCGCTTACTATGTGCCAGGCACTGTACTAAGCACAGGGGTGTATACAAGTAAATCGGTTGGAGCACAGGCCCTGTCCCAGGTGGGGCTTACAGTCTCAATCCCCAATTAACGATGAGGTGACTGAGGCATAAAGAAGTGAAATGACTTGCCCAAGGTCACACAGCAGAAAAGTGGCAGAGCCAGGATTAGAACCTATGACCTTCTGACTTCCAGGCCATGCTGGAGCCCAGATGAGGTTGAGGTACAGTGAAAGAGTTGGGGTTAGAAGAGTGAAGTAGTCTGTGGTAGGAAATCAGTGAGAGGGGGCAAGCATATTGAGTGCTTTAAACCTGATGGTAAGGAGTTTCTGTTTGATGCAGAGGTGGATGAGCAATCGGTAGAGATTCTTGAAGAAGGGGAAACAGACTGAAGATTTTTTAGAAATGTGATTTGGGCGACGGAGTGAACTGATTGGAGGGAGGGAAGTCAGAGAGAAGGCTGATGCATAAGTGCTTGGATCAGCAGAGTTAGCAGTTTGGATGGAGAGGAAAGGATGAATTTTAGTGATTTTATAAAGATGGAACCAACAGAGTTTAGTGACAGAATGAATATGTGGATTGAATGAGAGAGATATCATGAAGATAATGCCAAGATTATGGGGTTGGGAGATGGGAGGTAGCAGTATCGTCTACACTGATAGAAGAGATGGGGAGGAAAGGGTTTGGATGAAAAGATGAGGAGTCTCTAGAATGTAAGATCATTGTGGGCAGGAGATGTGTTTGTTTATTGTTATATTGTAGTCTCCCAAGCACTTAATACAGTGCTCTGTACACAGTAAGCATTCAATAAATATGCTCGAAAGAATGAATGAGTAAGTTCTGTTTTGGACATGATGATGATGATGATGATGATGATGATGGCATTTGTTAAGCGATTACTATGTGCCAAGCACTGTTCTAAGTGCTGGGGGGGATACAATGTAATGAGGTTGTCCCACATGGGGCTTACAGTCTTAATCCCCATTTTACAGATGAGGTAATTGAGGCCCAGAGAAGTTAAGTGACTTGCCCAAAGTCACAGAGCAGACAAGTGGTGGAGTAGGGATTAGAACCCATGACCTCTGACTCCCAAGCCCATGCTCTTTCCACTGAGCCACGCTGCTTCTCATGTTAAGTTTGTTGTGTCTGTGGGACATCCAAGTAGGGGTGTCCTGAAGGCAGGAGGAAATGTGAGATTGTAGAGAAGGAAAGAGGTCAGGGCTGTATAGGTGGATCCAGGAATCATCTGCGTAAAGATGGTAGTTGAAGCCATGGGAGTGAATGAGTTCTCCAAGGGAGAATAGAAGGGGATCCAGAACTGATCCTGGATGGACTCCCACATTTACAGGGTGGGAGCAGAGGAGAAGCCAGTGCAAGAGATTGAGAAACAGCAGTCAGAGAGATAGGAAGAGAACCAAGGGAGGACGGTGTCAGAGAGCCAAGTTTGGATAATGTTTGCAGGAGAAGGGGGTGGTTCATAATGTTGAAAGCACTCGAGATATCTAGGAGGATTAGGAGGGAGTAAGAGACCCTTGGACTTGCTAAGAAAGGAGGTCACTGGTGACCTTCTTATTCATCAAATGGGGCCTTTTGCAGTAGATGAGGGTTGGTGGAAAGTGGGGTAGGCAAAGGGGAGGGGAAAATTGTTTTGACTGGGGTCCTGGAAGCAGACTGAACGATTGCTTAGGAGAGGTGACAAAAAGCAAAATCCAGATAGACAAATGTAGCTTGAATGTGAAATTCTGATATTAAAGGTAATTGGTGTAAGAAGATTTGTCTGGATAACAAATGCTAGAAAATATAATTGGAAAATTATGTAAGTAATTACACTAAGTAATCTTCATTTTCCCTGCTGCCTCTTAGGCACCTCATAAAGTCATTCTTCATGGTAAATTATGAGACATCTTTCTCCAAGATCCCTGGAAAAATGGTGATAGTACAGAAAATGTCCCACCCTCATCCTTTCCTTTAATATTGCCTAAATGATAAATTAGTAAATCCTATTTGTATATAATTAAGGGAAGTAAAATGAGGTCCTCTCTTTGGGTGCTGCATCATTGCTGTTCAGCATGAATGGATGAGTTTTCATTTAGCGACAAAGGTAAAACCCTTAGAGACATTTTTCATTTTAGAAAAATCTCAAAAAAAGCAGGAATGCAAGAGAGTTAACACTTACTGTTTGGAAGAGGGATAATACATTAAATCCTCTCTTCTAAGAAGCTCATGATGATTCTGATGAAAGAATGATAGTACTGAGGCATTGGGAGTGATACCATGTGTAATGCACCTGGGGAGAAGGCGCAGTGAAAACATTTGGTCCATATGGATAGGACCAACATTTCCAATAATCACTGGAAGTTTATCTAAATCTCATGAGAATGTGAAACTGGGTTTAGGGATTGCACAAGAACAGACTTTGTGAAACTTCCTGCTTCTCGTCGGGCCAGAAACACCGTGAGAACAGGCCTTCTTGTATATTTTGGCACTTCCGCCAGCCGGAACAGGGAAATGAAAAGATGCACAAGAAGAGTGAAATGATACTTTTTGAACCTCGAAATTTTTTGTTTGGGTTCAGTTCAAGTTTTGAGTAAAGATTCATGAGGAGTATTATCATCTTGTACACAGGGGATTATTCTAGGATTACTGTCCTTATACCTGGAGAGTTTCACAACCCTGCTCCAGCACTTGGTATATATAATTTTCCCAGTACCTTTGAAGGAGAAGGAGGAGGAGAAGAAAGGGGGAGAGGAGGAGGAGGAAGAGGAGGAGGAAAAGAAATAGTTATTGAGCACCCAGTTTTGCAGTTCACTGTACCAGGCACTTGGAAATTACAGAATAAGGAAATGATTTGAGAAGGATCATGGCCTAGTAGAAAGAACATTGTAATAATAATAATAATAATGCTGGTATTTTTAGGCACTTACATAGCCGCTTACTATGTACTGTTCTAAGCTCTTGGATAGATGAAAGTTATCTCCCGTGGGGCTCACAGTTTTAAATCCCATTTTACAGATGAGGTAATTGAGGCACAGAAAAGTTAGTGGCTTTCCCAAGGTCACACAGCAGAGAACTGGAGGAGCCAGGATTGTAAACCACATCCTGACTCCCAAGCCTGTGCTCTTTCCACTAAGCCATGGTCTGGGAATCAGAGGACCTACTGCCTAATCCCTATTCCACCAATTGTCTGTTGTGTGACCTTAGGTAAGTCATTTAACTTCTCTGTGCCTCAGTTACCTCGTCTGTAAGATGAGGATTTATACCGTGAGCCCCACGTGGGACCTGGGCTGGATCCAATGTGATTAGCTTGCATCTATCTCAGTGTTTAGTACAGTGCCTGGCACATAGTAAGCGCTGAACATATACCACTAAAAAACAAGCAAAAAAACCCCCCGATTCCTTCCCTGAATACAAAAAACTTGCACTCTAACGGAGGAAACAAACATAAAAATATTTAGAACTAGAGAGGTAAAAAAATGACTTAAGTGGACATATATACATGAATACTTAAGAGGATGTAAACATCTATGAGTGCTAGAGTTGGCTGAAGTGATAGTATATCTCAGGGTACTGGGAAATCAATCAGGGCTAGTGGAAAGAGCACAGGACTGCAGGTTTGGAAACCTAGGTCTAATTCCAGCTCTGCCACTTCCCTGCTCTTTGACATTGGGCAAAACATTTAACTGTGCCTCAGTTTCTGCATTTGTAAAATGGGGATTCAATATGTATTCTCCTTTCCCCTTAAACTGCAAACCTGGTATAGGATGGGGACTGAGTCCAATCTGATTTATCTGTACCTATCCCAATGTTTAGCCCAGTTCTGGGCATATATAGTAAATGCTTAACAAATACCACATTTATAATTATTACTATAATAATAATAATTGTTATTATTACAATAATATTATTATATTATAGTTATAATTATTATAATTATTATTGGTTGGGATTTTAGGAGGGCTTTGAATGTAAGAAGAGTTGTGATTTATTGAATGTGAACAGGGAGGAAGTTATAAGCTGGAGGAAGAATCTGAGCAAGGTCACAGAGGCCCGAGAGTCGAGAGCAAAGTACGGCTAGATGGTGGGTTCAGTTTGAAAGAAGATTGACATGGGGACTAGCTGGAGAAGAGAGAATATAGATAAAGTGTGGTCAGATGGTGGAAAGCTTCCAAGTGGATTGTAAGGAAGTTGAGGTTTTTTGGTGAAAATAAATATCAGGAGTCAGCAGAGGGTTTTGAGGACAGGAGAGGAGTGGGCCGAACATTGCTTCTGGAAGATAATCTGTGCAGCAGCTTGAAGTATAGGTGGGAGGAGGGAGAGGCTGGAGCCAGGAGACCACCAAAGACACTAATGCAGTAGTCTAGCCATGGTAAGACCAGAGCTTTTAGCAGATGGTAGTATTTTGGGAAGAGAGGAAAGGGCAGAACCAGGATTTGTTATCCTGGAAAAACCAGTGGATCAGATAAGAGAGTTGAACGATAGTGAAGAGTTGAGGATGACACCAAGGTGGTAGGTTTCTGGGCTGCGGAGGATGGTGGTTTTGTCGACTGTGATGGGAAAGTCATGGTAGGGAGAAGTGGTTTTAAGAGGAGAGGTGAGGAGTTTGGTTTTGGACATGTTGAGTACTGACAGAACATCCATATAGACATCTCCTTGGAGAGATGAGGAGTTGTGGGATTGCAAGTCACAGAAAAAGTCAGGTCTACAGAGAGAGATTTGGGAGTTACCCATGTAGAAGTGGTGACTGAAGCTAGGTGAGCTGATGATCGGCTCCGAAGAGGAGGTTTAAAGTGAGATGAGCAGAGATCTGAATCTGGATCTGCACATAGATCTGTACCTTTCAGAAATTTGGTATTCACCCACCCTCTGCCCCACAGCCTTTATGTCCATATCCATAAATTATTTATTTGTTTTAATGTCTGTCTCCCCCTCTAGAGTCTAAGTTCATTATGGGTGGGGAGCACGTCTACCAACTCCATTGTATTGTATTCTCCCAAGCGCTTAGTACAGCGCTCTGCACACACTAAGCAGTCAGTAAACATGATTGATCGATTGATTGTCATACTTGGTAAGAAAATGAGAGGCAGAGAGGGTGAGAAACAGAGAGGGTAAGAGGCAGAGGAGAAGATGAGTCCCAGAGGAGCATCCAATGGACGAACCTGAGAAGAAGCACTCAGAGAGGGAGGAGGAGATCCAGAATGGTATACTGGGTCAAACTGTTCTTTTTACATTGCATCTTAACAAATCTTCAAGCACCCATGTGATTTTAACCATAGTTTTCCCCAAGGCCAGCTTAGCAAAGATTTCAGTGGTTCTGGA